>NW_026695286.1:2806825-4210238 GCF_028974065.1 Penicillium cinerascens
TCACAATAGGGTTCAGGGCTTGATCAGTTCCTGAGGCTGAGGGTCGATGCCTTATCATGTGACCTAAAGTCACATGCATTCACGTGATATTCATCGGGGAAATGTTTTCCCGCCCATTGGGATGTGAGCAAAACAGCTCACTTTGGCGGCGCGACTGCAAGACGTATTGTTTGTCCCCGCTATCATTGTCGCTATGCCTCGAAAGCTCAGGGCAGCTGCCCAAGCAGCGGCAAAATCAATGAGTATGTTTTAATGCACCTCCCCAACCTCCAACCCATGTTCAAAGACCATAAGTCATCCCCCTGTGAACGAACTTGCCATTAACAATCCCCAGAAAATGTCCCTACACTTCCGGACGTCTCCGACGAGGAGATGATTGATGTGCCACCGTCTGAACCTTCCTCCCCTGCGGTGGAAGACCACGACTCGCCCGATGATGACCCAGACGTCGAACCAGAGGCCGATCCCGAGGCCGAAGTCGAAGCCGAGAACGCGCCTGAGGAGGGGCAAGCAGAGACTCCAGGCGAACCCAAACCCGAAGACGAAGCGAGCGCCGCGACACCCGCAGCAGATGAAAGCACTGTACTTGAAGGAGATACGCCCAACGTTAACCCCGGCCGTCCATCCCTTCTCCCGCGCAAACGTCGCATCGGTCGTCCTCCAAAGAATCGCCCACCAGACTGGGATGCGCCGGATGGTTCGCAAACCCCGATTCGAGTAACTACCCCAGTAAAGCGGCGACGAGGTCGACCTGCTGCAAGTGGCGGACGCTGGGCGCGCAATCGTGGCCCATCCCACCTTACACAGGTGCCAGTGGACAAGGAAGGAAACATGATGGATGTGATCGGCGATGAAGTTCAACTTCCTCCGAATCCTCAGGGTGACGCCAAGGTTGATGAAAACGGTCGTCTGAAGGGGGGCCGCGAGTACCGAGTCCGCACCTTCACGATTCTCAACCGCGATGACCGCTTGTACATGCTGTCAACGGAGCCGGCGCGATGCATTGGTTTCCGTGACTCGTATCTCTTCTTCCAAAAACACAAGATGCTCTACAAGATCATCATCGATGACGATGCGAAGCGTGATCTGATCGAGCGAGATCTGATCCCGCACTCCTACAAGGGCCGAGCCATCGGTGTGGTCACTGCGCGCTCTGTGTTCCGTGAGTTTGGAGCAAAGATTATCGTTGGAGGCAGGAAGATTGTCGATGACTACGACGAGGCGGCTGCTCGCGAGCGCGGTGACGTCGAGGGTGAACTTGCTGTGCCAGAGGACAAACTACCAGGCCCGGGAGAAGAATACAACCGTAACCAGTATGTGGCATGGCACGGCGCGAGTAGTGTCTACCACACGAATGCGCCGTCGGTGCCAATGCCTGGCGGCAAGCCAGTGGACCCTAAAAAACGGCGCGTGCCGGTAACGGATGATAACTGGATGCTCGAACACGCTCGTGCGGCTAGGTAAGCTTCTGATTCCGTTTCGTTTCGAATCATGTATGAAGCTAACGCATCCTCTCTAGCTCTTTCAATTCCAAGCTTGCCCAACTGCGCCGTTCCACCATGGGAGGCACCTACGACGTGCACACCAACGCGATGCATTACCCTCAAATCATGCAACCGACCCATTGTCGCTGGGAGCGTGTCCCGCCCGCCGACCTGATGACAGACATGTCCTCTCTGAGCCTCTCAAACAAAGAGTCCAGCACGAATGTCAACACCACCGAACCAGCAACACCGGGCGACCAGGTCTACGAACGATCCTCAAACATCTTCCCACCCGTGCCCTCCCACATCGCCGATCGCTACGTGATCCAAGATATCGTCTACGACCCGCCACCCTACTCAAACATGGGACTCCCAGGCCCAGACGGCGATCTGCGCAACCTGCACCCCAATGGTCTGGCCAGCATCGCCAACCCGACCCACCCGGAGTTCATGTCCCCGGAGATCATCGCTCTACTTCCAGACGACGCCAAGGAGGCTCTCATCGAGTCAGCCGCGCGCGAGGTGGAGTGGAAATCCAAGTGGTCAACCGAAACTAAGGACGGCGCGCGCTCGCGGCCGCTCAAGAGCTATGCGTGGGCTCCGTGATTTCCCACTGCCCAACTGGTTACAGGGGGTTATAAATGGAGATGTTCTTTTATTCACTTTAATATCCATATAGGAGTTAAATCCATGAGGGTGGTTCTGTTTTGGGACTCGGACAAAATTTCCAGGTTAGCATGGATTGGGACGTTGGTTTCATGGTGGGTTTCAAAAAGCCATGGGAGTTTTTCATTCATGCTCTGATTTATGGTTTATTCTTTTGTTTTGCAACCCTTGCCTCGGGGTTGTTGTGACATGGCTTTGAAAAGCTGAGGGTCGAATGCTTTTGTGCATACGCTAGATACCTTTGAATTGAGATGATCTCGAACATCTGATAAGACATTGAAGATAGATGGAATGCTTGGATCAGTCGGCTGGCCGTACTCTCCGTGCGTAGGCTGTGAAGCTGTTCTTCTACCACTTGTCTGCCCACCGTACAGACGAACACGCGAAAATTATAATCTGGTTCATTCGAGGACCATCGTTAAGATCACAGCTTCCACAACCACGCAGAAACGGCCTCGGCAAAAGAAAGTATTCTAGAACGGATCCAATATCAAAAGAAGCAAAGGGAAATTCTGAACTAATAGTGGAAAAAAATACTTGGAAAGATAAGTTATGATGACCCAGACAAACAGAGCGGGTCAAACCACGCCGTCAAAACACCGAGGGTGAAGTTGTATGGGAAGGGAGAGAGAATGGGAGGGGAAGAGGGAGCGCCAGAGTATAGGGCAAAAAAAAAACAAGAGGGCTTGCGAAAAACGTCCAATGCAAAAGGTAGGCGAGGCAGGAAGCCAACCGAGGAAAGAAAAGCTGCATATGCGAAGATAGTAGGGCAAGGGTGTGGGTGCTACATGGCCATTTCGGCGCGCAACTTGGCCAGCTCGGCTTCCTCGTCGTCTTCCTCTGCCATAGGCTTTGCGGGTGTCTTTCCAGCCACTGGAGGCCTGTTAGCACGGTCCTGAGTATGTCGAGGTCGAATGAAGGGGTTCGACTTACGCTCCGACTTTCCTGCCTCTGGTAACCGATCCAGCTGCGAATTGACCGGCACCGGGCCAGTATTGAGCATGCGCTCGTCCATAGCCTCCTGTTCCAGTCCCTCCAACTCCTGTTCCAGCTCGTCTTCGTCGGGCTGCTCGCCCAGCGGGACGCTGGTAATCGCCGCGCCAATTTCCTCGCTGAGCTGGTGTTGTTCTCGGAGTATGTCCCTGCGCAAGTTGTTAGCACTCCATAAGCCCAATAGTGAAACACGTGGGCTGTTGCCACATACATAGTCTCGTCGACCTTGTCGATGCTCATTCCACCATGGATCTGCGACATCGCTGCACCAGCCTGCTTCATCGCCTGCAGGGTCTCGTGGTTGATATTGGCCGCTTCGATGGAGTAGATTTGTTGCTCGAGCTGAACGATCTGCGCCGCTGTCTGCTCGAGGTTCTTTTCGTGAACCTTTTTCCGTCGGAGGGCGGCTTTGGCAGCTGTACAGAATACAAACGGGTTAGACTTCAATTCCCATTCCGTTGATAAGACGCCCAAACACAGCCTAGTTGTAAGAAGCGGGGGTGATCGTACCGTTCTTATTTGTGTTTACCTGCTTGCGCGCCGCGGCATCCTGCTCCGCAACCTGGTTCTCCAAATGCTTCTCTCGCTTCTGCAACATATCCAGCTGCTCTCTAAGCAGCAGGATGGCGTTCTTAGGGGCATCCTTCCGTTTCTGAGCGGCAGCGCCGCCAAACCAGGACCACATTTCGGCGGCCGTGTGAAAGAAAGATGTCCGGGATTTGTGGTATGTGGGACTCTTATTCGAAGGCGAGGCGATCAGGCAGCACGGTCAATGAAAAGGTAGGGGGCGTCGCAGTGTAGATAGAGCGGCGAGTCAGACGGAGGTGGATAGGCTCCAGGCAAACCCAAATACGTGATTATCGCCAAAGGAGGGGCGTGGCGATCGGCGAGACAGTGAAAGAAGCCAGAAAGTGTCTTGGACGCGGCGAGAGCAAATTCGCAGCGTGTGTTGAAGTCACCGGATGAAGCCAAATGGAGGGGAGAGACTTTCCCCTCGCTGAGCCTATGACATACTCGGGCCTATCGGGGTCACGTGCCGCGTCATCCCGACTTTCGCTGCTTCTTTGGATTCGCTTTTCTTCATTCTCGCGATGAGCGGGCCGCGCCCCTCTAGTCGCGCATTTCTCCACGAGCTGCCATGCTTACCCGCTGATTCTAAGATCCGCTTTTTGGGCTGGTGCGTTGGGGAATTCCAGCTGAGACATATACTCTACAAACGGCCCCGTTTACTAATGTATCAACAACAGTGTGAGGCAATACAACGTTAATATTGGTCATCTCGTCTTGGAACACCATTATCCGCGCAGCAAAGAAGAGCCCAGCATGGTTTTCGTGGATGTAAATGCTGTCCTCGAAGATCTGACATCCGAGGAGCTGCGGGTAGGCTCATGGTTGAACGTATTGGGATATGTTCGAGATACTACACCGCCAGATGCGTCTTTCTCGAGTCAACAGGGTTCACAGCAGTCAAATGAGGCACTGCCTGTCAAGGTTTCACCACGGCCGGTGTACGTCGAGGCAGTGATGGTTTTCTCCGCGGGTGCTATTGCTCTGGGAGAGTACGAGCGGATTCTGCGCAATGCGCAAGACGTGGAGCGCCGAATCCACAATCAGGGCTGAAGGCAATGATGGAATTTTGCTGAATCGGCATTTCTGAACTCAGTATCCTCGTGTCTATCGTGAACGTTTCGAACTGAATATCGTTTATTCGTAATAATCGCGTACTAGACATTATGCAGCGCTTCATGCAAGGACTTTTCAGCGGCCAGATCAACTTATCCGATCTTCAAACACCAATGCATAGATGATGGGGTATAGAGATGAATCGAACAAACAAAAAATAAAACATAACAAATCCAGTGGGAAAAATACTTCTCTCTCACTCGGCTTCATTCTGCTTCTGCTCATCATTGGGAGGAGTAGCACCCTGCCTGGGCCCTTTGCGCGCCCTCTTCCCCTCCAGCTTCTTCTTATCCTCCTGCATGCGCTGAATCAGATTACATTTCATGCGGATCTTGTACCCGTACCTGTAAAACACAAACGGAATGGGTACAATAGCCACCTCCAGTAAGCCCAACAGCGTGCCAGACCAGTTCGGTCCCAGACTGTCATACATATATGAAATTTTAAACGAAGACCAGGTGGGGCAGGCGATAAGTCTCTGTGACGGTGAAGGAAGACGGCGTGCCGAGAAGGGTGATGCGTATCTCGGAGAGGAAGCCGAGGCTTCTAATGACTTTGGTTTATATCTGCAATGCTTCCTTTATATCACCCTAGTCAACTTTTAATGTTGATTGCCAAGTGCCATTCACGGTTTGTGCTAAGGTGTCATCTCCATGTCCTCCACATGAAGACCCCGTGGGTACATGACTCTATTTCTCTTGAGGAGAGTGGGCGATTCCCCTAGTTGCTCTGGAGTGGATTCGATAGGCCCGGGCTCGGGGGTCTTCCTGGACCATGAGCCAACGACACTGCTCGTTGGCAGGACCAATGTATGCATCAATACGTGGGGTCGGAATTCTCTGGGAAGTTATATGCCTGTATAGGCCCTGGAGGTGTGGTTGTACGGCGAACACCTACCGTTGAGAAAAGCCGGATACAAGCACGATCGGGCATGGATTCGGGAAAGCAAACATCCCGATTATTGTCACGGTGCTGTGGGCCGTCTCTGAAAGCCCGAGGGGAGTAGGGCCGATGCTCTTAGAAAAATTTTATTTCTTCGGTGCGGAAGTATTTCCGCCGAGGGGGGAACGAACACCTGCCCACAAGATAAACATTGAACGCCGCAGAGCTAAGGACGGGACTAAATCATGGGTGGAGCTCCTGTTCTTATGGGCCTTGACTTTAAAGTCTAGCGCGGAAAGCCTTTCGACATCTAGAACAGGCTCGCTGTCTCATTCCCAATTCGACGCTCATGTCCGGGAATAAATGGGCTGTTGAACTAAGTTGACCAACCAGAGCGCAGAATGGCTTCGTTTAACACTAACCGAGCCCGCCTCTTCTCTAAGCGATGCTACACGTTTCTCGCTTGCAGCTCCATCGGTGACAAATATAGCGTTGGTTTCAAGATTTACAAATACTGTAGCTGATCGAAATAAATATGAACTTTGTTTCTCTCTCAGACACGTCTCCCTCAGAGTCTGCGGCTTGTGCTTGGACTTCACATGGCGCACGGGTTATTACATTGAAACGCAGTGACCGTCTAACCTTTTGTCCCTTGTACAAGAAGCGAGCTCTCCCCACTTCCTGCATTGTTGATCCTTGCGAACATCAACCATGGCGTGGATCATCCTCACCTCCGTGCTAGGCCTGGCAGCTCTGTACCTCTACCATGTCAACTCTGCCATGAAGCGTGTGCCCGAAGAGGCGCACAAGGCATCGCCTCGTCGTTGGACGGTCGATGAAATTGAATCTGCCTACAAAAAGAGTCTGGAAAGCCCGGTCGATACAACTAAGAATCTTCCGCCGAAGCAGTCTCGACGATATGTGGTTGTCGGTGGATCTGGTACGTCTTGTCCCCTGCAGCAATCCTGGAAGAAGGTAAAAAGGCCACTGCAACTGACATGATCAATAACAGGCCTTGTGGGCGGCTGGATTGTATCACATCTGCTTGCGCGAGGTGAAGACCCGGCCTCACTGCGAATTCTAGATCTTCTCTCGCCTACTCAAGACATCCTCGACCGTGGCGTGACCTACGTCAAAACGAACATCACCGATGAGCTGGTCGTTTCTACCTCCTTTGAGCAGCCCTGGCCTGAATCTGTCGCAAGGCTCCCCTTAACCGTCTTCCACACTGCCGCCACGATCCGTCCTCAAGACCGGCTCAAAATGTTCTTGCCGTACTGTAGCAAGGTCAATATCGACGGCACCAAGAACGTCCTGAGCGCAGCCAGAAAAGCCGGTGCCAGCTGCTTCGTCTCAACATCATCTGGCTCCATATCTCTGCACAAGCCGAACTTCTGGGTCGCCCCATGGAGCAAGCTACCATCCCGCGCCGTGCAGGTCATCAGCGACGACGCAAAAATACCCCAGTACCACGACCAATTCTTTGGCAACTACGCTGTAACCAAGCTTGAATCCGAGACCATCGTACGCTCCGCAGACTCTCAGACCTCTAATTTCCGCACCGGCTGTATCCGTCCCGCGAATGGCATCTACGGTATCGGCAGCGACGCCTCAATGACCATCACAGGCGTGTACCTACGCAAGGGCGGTAGCCCGACCTGGGTTCGGCCGGTGATCCAAAGCTTCGTGAACGCAGAGAATGTCTCAATCGCACACCTCCTGTACGAGCAGCGACTGTTGGAACAAAGCAAGCCGGGCTCGACACTACCCAACATCGGAGGCCAGGCCTTTGTCGTGACAGACCCGAACCCAGCTGTCTCTTTCAACGACGTCTACACTTTGCTCAGTACATTGTCCAAGACGCCTGTTTCATTCCCAACTGTGCAACCCGCCCCGTTGTTGGTCGTTTCGTACCTTGTCGAGCTCTACTGTGTCATCCAGCACACATATCTCCCCTGGCTTCCCAGATTAACAGGTGACTTGGCGCAGATGCAACCGTCACTATTTGCCATCTCCGATGTGTTCTGCTTTGCGGATGACTCGCGTGCGCGCAAGGCACCCGAGCACGGCGGTTTGGGTTATGAGCCGCCTATTACTACACTCGAGGGCATGTGCAAACAGCTGCTGGATTGGAATGCCAAGGCTGAGGCGAAGCTGGTTGATGTTGCTGGGAAGAGTACGGTAGAGATTACTGGGGATGGGGTCGATGTTAAGCTCGTTTCGCCAGAGACGAAGATTTGAGGGGGGTGACTCGCTTGATCGGTGTCTCGTCATTTGAAATTCACTAATAAGTTGGACCTGAACTGTATTTGGACATTACTTGCATCGCCTAGCGCATGAAAATGAATTTGATTTTGGGATACAATCCATCATACTACGAGATAGCCTTGCAGCTGGGTATGAATATGAACGAAGCTGTGAGGGTTGAAAAGGGTATCATGAATTGGAGACTATGTAGGCCGGGGACCGTGAAGAGGCCCGGATGGCATAAATTGTAGCACAGCCCGAAAAGACGGCAACAGGACGGCATACCGGGAGAGCCATCTGAAAGGCATCCTCATTTGGACTGGCCCTCATTCTGTCGCCTGCCTGACTTAATGGATCAGGCCAAGTGGCCGCCGGTCAAAGCGTTGTGACAGCAATATCCTTGAAGCCCAAACATGGGGCAATGGTAAGGACCTTGCTTCACATACCACAGCAGAGTGATTGCGCCTGACCGGGCAAGCGCTTCGGGCTTCTTTGGAAAAGGACACAACAGAGCAGAACAGAGCTCATCACATGCAACAGATGATCGAGCACAGTTCCATAAAATAGCCCGGTGCAACAGTGCCAGACTTTGACAGAATCATGCATCCTGGAGCAAAAATAGACTTTCCCCTGAAATCGAAGGGGTCACACAGACCAGCAAAACCTTTACCGGGGCTGCTGTGCAGCCTGGCGTCTGAACTCTAGAATCTGCTGACGCAGTCCCTCCGACGCCAACTGGACGTCCAGAACCGCCCCGACACCGCGCTTCCACGTCTCTTCAAGACTAACAACCTCGCCCTGAATAGCTTCTTGGGCAATTTTGCGCTGCTTGTTGACCTCCTCGGCGGAATCCTTCGTTTCAGCCAGCTCCTTCTCAATGCCGCGCAGGATATCTTCCAGCTGGGAGTTGCCGATCAGCCAAGCATTTCTGCCACCTTCTTCGAGGAGGGAGAGGTTCTCGTGGCGTTTAGTGAGATGTGAGGATGAGACGTAAGCTTTTTGCAGAGTCCGGCGCCATTCGTCCAGGTTGGGAGCGTCATTGACGGAGGCGCGGGTTGGGGGTTCTGGTGCTTCGTAGCGGGTTAGATCGATGCCGCCGGTGAGAGGGGCGCCGGCTTCCTTGCGCGAGAGCTCTTGTTGGAACAAAGGAGAGAATCGGGCCTCGGGGGCTGCGGGGATTGAGGGATGCAGAGTTGTGGCATGTTCAGGGACGAGCTCCGAGTTAATGAGCTGCTGGGCGTGCTGTCGCGCAGAGGCTGAGGGCGCAGCGTCAAGGTCTGTGGAGTTGTTAGTTGGGGGCTAGTGATCCATCGAAGAAGCGGAAACATACAGGGTAAAGATTCGTGTGATTCGTTAATGAGAGACATTTTGAATTGGAGGATAGAGTAAGTATGTCAATAGCCAACGCTGAAGATATTCGAACGAGGCTGCGCGCAAAGGCGGTGAAGACATTTATCATGTGATTTGGAAGAGCGGGTCCGTTTTGTGTACAAATCTACTGGTTGGCTCCACTGCAGCTAATCTGCCGACCATGCATAAGTTCGCGAGATATCGCACGAATGATAGCCGATAGCTATTCCCTAAAAGATGCAGGTGCAACTACGATAATCACTGCCAACCTGGGACCAGTCCCTGACCGAATCCCGGGTGACCTAAAGGCGGGAGCAGGGACACGGCCGCGGGCTCCGACGCCAAAACCAGAAACCTAGGCAACTCACGTAGTGTGACCTGTGACCCAACATTAAAGAGCTATGGAAAGGTAATCGGGCGCATTTGCAGTTCCGTGCGGGGAAACAGAGCCGAGTCTAAGCCCAAACAAGCTTGTAGAATGCTGGTACATGACGATCCCTGACCCTGCAGGGATGCATGCTGCACTTTGCCTCTCCCATCACACATCGCTTAGAGAGATACGACCTCCCGATGGAGTTTGTCTAGGTTGAGGCTTACTTCTTTTACCAAGTTGGATAATGATCTTCCCTGTCTACTGACTTCTCGATCATGAGCGCTCTGTCCTGAGGGTTAAGTACTCGTCTCCTGCCTTCAGGGCCTAGTGCCTCGGGATTTCTAAAAAGGGTGCTACCCTAATGTCATAGTTTGTCTCTCCCATAATAAACATGGCTAATCTTCGACTGGGCGTCGCCTTTGGCGTACTCACCCTGACCTTGCTCGTGTTTATGCAACTGCTCGCCGCCTTGCACAACAGTGACGAGACGCCGCCGTCTTCCTTCAGTAGAAACTTCAACCAGTGGAGAAGCCGAGCAAATGCGGCGGCAAAAAATGACTTGTTCCTGGTGGGTGCCGGTAAGGCAGATGTAACTGGGTACGTTCTCCGTTGGCAGTAAACAAAATAGCCGGTCGTGGTTAACCATATCATCAGGCCAGTGGTCGAAGTTGACTTCAACGGCTATGCCACCCTTGATCAGCTGGGAACGGGTTTGCGACAGAGAATCTACGCTCGCTCCTTCATCTTTGCAGACCCCAACAAGCCTGACGATACTTTTATCTATCTGGTTGTCGACACCCTTGCGGGTGACACTGCAGTTAGGCATGGAGTTTTGCAAGGCCTCGCCGCACTAGGCGGCGACTATGCACGATATGGCGAGCACAACGTTGCTATGACGGGAACCCACTCCCATTCAGGACCTGGGGCATGGATGAATTATCTTCTGCCCCAGATCCCCACCAAAGGCTTTGACAAGCAGAGCTACCAAGCTATTGTGGATGGCACCATCTTGTCTATCCAGCGTGCACATGAAAGCTTGACACCTGGCCGATTGTCCTTTGGAACTATCGAGCTTGAGGATGCGAACATCAACCGAAGTCCTTATGCTTACGATCAAAACCCCGAAGAAGAAAAAGCTCAATACTCGGCCAAGGTTGACAAGACGCTGAGCCTTTTGCGATTTGATCGTGATTCAGATAACAAGACTGCGGCCGTGTTGACATGGTTCCCCGTGCATGGCACGTCCATGTACAACAACAACACCTTAGTTACCGGTGACAACAAGGGAGTTGCCGCTTACCTCTTTGAGCGCAGTATCGATGGCGATGCGAGGTTTGCTGATGACGTGGTCATTGGCTTCTCGCAGGCCAACGTCGGAGACACGAGCCCAAACATTCTGGGTGCATGGTGTGAGGATGGATCCAATAAGATGTGTTCTTATACCGACAGTACCTGCGGGGGCACGAACGAGGCATGCCACGGCAGAGGCCCCTTCTTCCGTGTGAAGGACAATGGAGCGAAGAGTTGTTTCGAGATCGGCAAACGCCAGTACAGTGCGGCCAAGACGCTCTACGAGCAGATGAATTCCAGCCCGACCGTTATCACAGGCGGCTCAGATGTCAGGTCCTTCCATGTCTATCATGATATGAATGGCTATACCTTCCCGTCACCATTCAATGGATCGATAGTGAAAACGTGCCCTGCGGCATTGGGCTACTCATTCGCTGCTGGGACCACTGATGGACCGGGTGCTTTTGACTTCACCCAGAATATCTCCTCGCCAGCCACCGATAATCCTCTGTGGAAAGTAGCGCGGGCATTCATCCACGAGCCAAGCGAGGAGCAGCAGCAGTGCCAAGGAGCCAAAGACATCCTCTTGGACGTGGGAACTCTCACTGAGCCCTATGCCTGGGCCCCCGACATCGTCGATATTCAGGTTCTCCGAGTTGGACAACTGTTTATCATCATCTCTACCAGCGAAGCCACGACAATGTCCGGACGGCGCTGGAAGGAGGCAATTGCAAAGGGCGCAACGAATACTCTCGGGATCTCAGATCCCCAGGTAGTGCTGGGAGCACCGTCTAATAGCTATGCCCACTACGTCGCGACTGAGGAGGAATACAGCGTCCAGCGCTATGAGGGCGCGTCTACTCTTTACGGACCGAACGAGCTCGCAGCGTACATCAACCTGACTCTCACCTATCTTCCGTATCTGGGAAGCGCTTCGGACATTTCGAAACTGCCCGATCTCCCCGCTGGCCCCAGCCCGCCCGTCAACACCAACAACTCGCTCAGTTTCATCACAGGGGTGGTCTACGACGAAGCGCCCTTCGGCAAGTCCTTCGGAGACGTGACCGCCAACCCTGGAACCGGGCCGTACAAGCCGGGCGACACCGTCAACACAACGTTCGTCGGCGCTAACCCTCGCAACGACCTCCGCCTGGAATCGACCTACGCAGCGGTGGAAATGAAGAATCCCGACACCGGGGAATGGGAAGTTGTGCGCAATGACCGCGATTGGAACCTGGTTTTCAACTGGGAACGAACCAATCTGATCCTCGGATATAGCACGGTCACAGTCCAGTGGAATATCGAGGATGACTATTATAGTGTGGATGACCCAAACCCCGTGCAGAGCGGCACATATCGCTTGCACTACTATGGGAATTCAAAGAGTGTGTTCGGGCAGATCTCAGCGTTTGAGGGCATTGGAGGGAGCTTTACGGTGGCGACCTAGTATTGTTGTTGCGACAGATCTCTGGAGCAAAGCAGAGCAGTGGGGAGCAGAGATCATGTAATGAGTCAATGGAGCCCAAGTGGCGCATGAGTGAAACGAAGACAATGGCAAGTAATAATAACTTAATAACTCTTCAGAAACATTCATAGTCCGAATCTGCCTCCACAATTCTACGCGCTGAGGCCGAATGGACACTATGAACCAATCACGGGCGCTAACCGGTGCCTGGCGTCTGCTGCAACACAAGTCCGATTTCTTTCTGTATTCAGGCACCTTACGATTTGCTAGATTCTATATTTACAGTGAAACCGTCCCACAAAGCGCCCCTAACAATGGCGGCTGCTCTTTCTTTTACCAGAACAACGGGCTGGGCCTAGCCCGAATTAACCCGGATTCTTCATAAGATGCCGGCCCAATACTGCGCCCTTGAGATGCATCTTTCCTTATTATTTCTCCTTAGTTCTATTTCGGTGTCTCAGGTTGCCTCATTCATTTTGACTTGTATTGTGGAATCAGGCCACTCTTTTCTGTCGCTCGTTCCTTGACCCTGCTTATACCCTGCCAGCCATATGCCATACCATACTATCGTTGATTGATCCCACCACGAGTTCTCGACTTCCATGCGCTTCTTTCGAATGTTTCCTCTGTGAATCACTGAGTGCGCTGCATAAATCCCCGTTTGACCCACTGTTTTCCTTTCCGTTTTGCCCAGTCGTCTTGTCCTGGCGATCGTCCTCTCGTTCGTTGCTGAGTTCAAGGTAAAGGCCGAAAGCAGATATGCTCTTCCATCGCTCTACTATCGTCCTCACATTTGCATGGATCTGCTCGGCTGGTCCGATCGCACGCTCTTTTGCTTCTACTTCGGTCGCTGTCTCCTCCGATGCTGCGCCCGCCGGAATCACTTCATCGCCTGGTGAGCCAGATGGTGGGATATTGACTGTCATTCCTGTCACCCCATCTTGGCTGCTTTCTTCTTCGGTGCCCGTGGAGATATCTTCTACGTTGACGTCCACTGCATCTTTGACCCAGGTTACCGAGGATGGACCGTCTTCTACACAGAAGGATGACAGGACGATGCCAATAGTTGTGTACCCGTCATCCGCAGCACCTGTACCTCAGGCCATCACTCCGTCCTTTACGCCTGCGACTGAACATCCTAGTCCATCGGATGCACCATTTTCTTCAACTTCAATCAGCAAGGCTATGCCATCAACGTTTCACCACGACAGCGACTCCTTTATCCCATCTCCAGCCCCAAGTTCTGAACCGACAACATCAATTACTGCCTTCTCCGAAACTCCTGGGGGTGCTGTATCCTCATCTGTGTCTTTAGTCACTCGGTCTAGCATAACTAAGACGAGCAGTTCATCTTCCAAGCCAACGGTCTCGTCCTCAGCCACGCCAAGATCTACAACTTCCACTTATGAAGTCGCGGCTAATAGCTCTGCTAAATCATCCCCTGATGGTATAGTCGGGCCTCTCCAACCGCAAAGTACAACGGCATCAGACACAAGTGGCTTTTCGGCATCGAATAGCAAAACCCCGGTTGCAGCCCATTCAAATGTTGCAAGCACGACTTCCTCCCTGTTCCAGGAATCCACTTCAACGTCTCGCGGTACTTCATTTACATCACCGGTGTATTCAATCACCACCAGCTCGGTAGCTGCAAAGACAGCAAGCCTCTCCGTTGGCATCATTGGCCTCCTCTCGGGCTCGAGCAGTACTGCCAGTGAAATTATCTCATCAGCTCCAGCACCATCCACAACCATGGCATCCACTACAACGGCATCTTCAACGGTATCTGTGGGAGAAGCAGAAGAGTCGAATACAGTCACAGGGTCCATCATTGTCTGGGTGCCAAGCGGCGGTGAATCCGGATACACCACGCAGACAATCTATCCTACTTCTACACCTACATCTACATTCCCTGAGAAGCTTACCGCTTCCACTTCCCTATCAACAACCTCAACCTCAACCTCGGCTTCAACTCCAACTACAATTGAAAAGACAACTCTAACTACCTCGTCCTCTGCAACCCCAACTACAACCAACGAACCTGAAACCTTGACCGTACAAGACACATCGACCGAAAGCGTGACGGTGACAATCTCCGGCCCAACAGTGACTGTAACCCCAACCCTGGCACGCACAAGCACAAGTAGTAGCTCCTACATACCTACACCCGCTGAGACGGAGACAGAGGTGACAATCACCATACACAATACAGCGATAGCGAGCGTTACAGTGACCATTCCTGGTCTGACGATCACAGTCACACCGACGCCGACGTCTACATCTACGTCAACCTCTCAGGCGGGTGCATTGTCTGTGATCCCGGTTACGCCGACAAATTTCATCACTATCATTGAAATGGAGACTGTGACGACGACTGCGACTGTGACGGTAACGACATCTTAGGCCTGTGAGGCTCGATTTGTTGTTCCGGATGAGATACATGCATCCATGGATCGGTTTCAATTCTACACTAACTTGCTCACGCATCTCCTTTAATTTCTTGCTGGTGGATGTTTCCTGAAATTTTGTACTTAATGCATGTCATCTATGTTCTGTAATTTGACACTGGATTTCAAAAACACTTTACCCCTCAGCTAATCATGCTTTTGGTTCTCGGCCCGTACCGGAACCCATGCTAATCATTGTTGGTTATTCCAAAATCAACCCCTCCTTAGCTGTATCGTGATTTAGAACATATCATCCTTTCGTGCCTAATGCACTAGCCATCATAAATGACCGTATACCTCCATGGGATGTTATACATAGGTATTTCAAAGTGGTGAGGGCGATCTGGCTGCGTCGTCCACGCCCACTTTCTTTTTTCCTTTTCCTCCCTAGCCTTCGTATTAGTTAATGGGCATTTAGCCATAGCCAGTACGGCCCATTTACGCTGATGGACCTCTAGGGGTTTGATCATTTGTGGATATGAGCGGTAACCCGTATCATGACGTGGGAAGGATGCAAGATACCTTATCGCTTCGGTGAGGGGTCAGGGTAAATGACGTTTATCCTTCTACCTATCTACATCGACTTGACTGGCAATAAGGAAGCTTAAATTATAATGACGTGTCTTGCGTAACAACGCTAAAGCAAGTGCAAAGTTATGTGGCAGCTGAAGGTCGGATACACTGACCGCTGCTATATGACAACCCAATCACAGGATGTATGCCCACACTACAGTAGTGTAGTCCATTGCATACCATCGAACCAACCTATCGCACCACAAGAAGAAGCGGCTTGCGAATCTTCAGCCAGCCACCAGGAGAGTGGGGCCATCCTCTCGCCTCTACGTAGATCTCTACGTCAATGTGTTCCAAACCCCGCGACACAATGTTCTGACTAGGCGAATTGTCAAATCGCGCATAAAATCCTGCGCGGGGCCTGCGCAAAGTATTTAAATCGCAACTCTGGCCGACTTCTCTTCGTTCACTGAATCTCTGTCAAAAAGTACACAATCAACAATATGAGTACCCAGGTTCGATGTTTCTAGCAGCCCTGCAGTGTCTGCATCTTAAAAAAGGAACTGACATTCCCTAAGAATATTAGATGCAGCTGGAGTGAAAGATCACATTGTGACCAAAGATAATCCCCTGATTATTATGTGTCCACAGTATGTGCGTCCTCCGTCTATTGAGGAATTTATTTGACACGAATTATATAGGCTCACTGCAGAAACTGCAGATGAGTTGAAGGAATTGGAAGGTGTAAATGTTCAGTCTCAAAGTGGTTAGTAGGACGGTGTTACCAATCACCGGTAATATCCACTGAAGACATCCATGGCCTCAAGTATCAGCTTCCAGGCATATATTCCTCAGGTCTCCCTCTTCTCTTTCCTTTCCCCGTGTTTGTACTGTCAGCTCTGCTACTACAATATGACTTACGTACGGTTTGGTTCTGGTCTGCGTAACTGAGCTAGTCACAGATGGCTTATTAAATGCCTACTTGGAACTACCGTAGTACCATCCCATTCCGATGGTTGATAAACCAAAACACTGTCTCAACGTAGTTTAGTAGTTTAACACATGGTTTGTATGAAGTTGAATGAATATGCTAGAGCACGAGAGACTATAACTCCGACAAGACACCCCCTGCTTCCGCAAACTTCTGCTGGTACTCCTTCAAGCTAGCCCACTGGCTCAGCTCCTCCTGGTCACGCTCGTAGTCACTTAGATAACTCATGGCGCGACCGTTGGCGCGTGGACTCACGCCCCCAGGCCCATTGCCAGGGTCTACGGGCGCGGAAGAGTGACCTTCGAGGCGGATGAGGGTGTCGATGAACGCGAAGAGGTAGGATTCCGCTTCGGCGGCCGTGAGGACGTGTTCTCCGGCCGCGGTAATTGAGGATAAATCTTCAGTTGGAATGGTGGTTGATGTTTGATTGAGGAGGGTGGATGCTACCTGGCGAATTTTGTTTGTCTGCCTTGGGGTTAGTTAACCATATAACACGAGGAGGAGGATCCAGGACATACAATGCTGGCACCGTTGGGCTCCATGTTTACTTCGTTGACGGTGCGTAAGAGGATGAAGAATTCCTTAATGACCAACTTTCGCTCTTCGGCCATCACGCGGCCAATGGAGTCTGTCTGTGCATGGGCCAGAGCCTGTGAAGTTGTATCTGCGGACGCCACTGTGGCGGGCTCAGTAGGTGCTTCTGATGAGGATTCGGTCTTGATGTGCGAGGTAGGAATCTTCGGGACAGATATTTTCGCTGAATTGCCATATTTCGTGAACGTCTCAAACAGACTCCAGTATTTCTCAACAAGGTAGGATCTCGTACAGAGCTGACTGGCATAGATATTGGCCTTCTGGATCTCATACTGAATTGCGCGCCGTTCCTGATGGATGTGATCATGTGGATAGTCAAATATCGAGCCGTCCTCGTTCAGCCCGGATAACCCAGCAGAGGATATTTTCTTGGGATGGAAGAGAGACAGCTCAGCAGGGACGTTCACAAGAGCAGATTTCGCCTTCTGCAGGCATTCTGCCAGACAGGAGCGCTGATGCTCCCAATCGAAGATCTGGCCGCTGCCAAATGCAATTTCCCAGGCCAACAAGGCACTGTTCGAGCTGTAGACTCGCACGTTTGCGTTAAATCCGACAAGCCGCGATACCCGCTCTGCAGGCTGAGGGCTGACATGGGTTGAGAAGAGGAACTCGTCATCGATTTCGAGCGGGAGCGGTGGATACCGATCACTTGGAGTCTCCGGGGGTATATGAACTTTGATGTCTGAAGAACCTATCTGATGCAGAGTCTGATATCCTACCAAGGTGACATAGAAAAGCCGGCGACCCAATTCCTGGGTTATCAGATCCACCGTACTGTTTTCTGTGAGGTTCTGGGCCGGCTGATCCAGCGACATCCCCGAGGTGGTCGACATGGGGCTCGTGGCATTCAGTTCAGGTACAGAAGGTATGTTGGTAGGAGAGCGACAAAGGTCATACACCTGCAGCATAGTACGACATTCCGCCAGGTAGACACGGCATCGACGCATACTATAAATGTAGCCGGCGCATACTCCCAGAAAGTAGCTAGTGGCCGCATCGTAGACTGTCGCGTTGCGGTCAAGATACCCAGTACCTCGGGCTTGTATGGCAACATCATGGCACCGCCTTACCAATGCTAAGGAGTTTGGAAATGCAGAGCGTTCAGCCTCAGTATTGAGCCGTAGTTTGGGTCTCCGAGGAAAGGAGGCAACCAGAAATCCAATCATGGAAGCCAAGAGGGCCAGAAAGGTGCCGCTAGTTGCATCTTCGCGGCGTTCAAAAGCAGCGCGGAAAGTAGGTTCATGGGGAATGGGGACTAGGGGATGAATATAAGTGAAGAAATCGTCCAGAAGTAACTGGACCGTGTGCAGTGAACAAATGGCTTCCGCCGAAGCCGGAAAAGACGTTGTTGGAGAGTGGGTAAAAAATGCGGATGGTTGCGGAGTGCTCGCCGGTGGATACTCAGACGGGCTGGCCAGCGAGGCATCGGGTTGAGCTTCCAGCTTTTGCTTCTTTATGGCTTCTGCGTGGCGGTTGGGAGGCCCCCGGCGTCTGCTGGGTCTCGCATACGTGCATGGAATATCCAGGGTAGCGCAAGATCGGCATGGTGGGCCACTGATATCGCACTTGCAATTGGTATAAGCACATGCACAGGAGGCTTGGAAGCCGAGGATACTAACCTTCACCTTCCGAATACTGCAGGCGTCGCAGGCCTTGCGCAGTCTCGTTTTTGAATCCATTCGTACGAATTTGAAATAGTCGACATGACCAGGCTTCCAAATGTCAAACCATGGTCATCGGGAAAGGTGTATAGGCTGCTTCGGCGCAAAGGTCTAGTGCATCCTGCGGGGATCCTTGACTGACCCACTCAGTCCAGGGTTGTGTGGGATTCGATTTGCAGCTACGTATAGCTTTTCATGTAACCCGCAGCAGCTGTTGAAGTGCAGATCGAGTGAACAAAGGGTTCTTTGGTCGTCTCTTAGATCGCGGATTGCCGGGATAACCGATTGAGGTGTGCTGGCTGGATGTCTGGACCGAGGACGGATATCGCGCCGCGGGGCTGAGTGGCAGTCGCACTGGAATATCGCTAGACGTTAAATACCCAGATAAAGCAGCTTAAGCACTCGAGTGCCCTGATTCTAAACTTCACGAACAATTCAAGTGCGGTACGGTACGGAGCGAAGTTGCAGTTCCTCGAGCCACGTGTCACGTGCAACCCATTCCAGGAGAGGTTCAACCACGAAGTTAATTGCGCCGCGGCGCCGTTTGATTGGGTTTTCTCTACGCTCGGGGTGGGTTCACCCCGTCTATGTATCGGGGAAGAGCCGATCAGGGGTCCAGGGATTCAATATTATGAGGCTGTTTCATATACATTCGTAACCATGGAAATAGATCATACCGTCAATTCGTCCTGATAACCATTACCCAGTCTGTTGGGTCGCTGATCTGCAAGTTGCCGCTTGCGCTCGAGATCTGCTGCCCATAGCGCGGCACCCGAGGCAGTGGTCATGAGGAAGACCATGGAGAAGGGCGGAATGAGTTGAAGGATCATGGCAATCGTGCCGAACCTGCTATAGTCAGTGCGATGGCCTTGCGAAAAGTATATATATGGTGGATAATTACGTGGTATATTGCAGCCGTCGTCGACTCACACTGGCTTTTCTCTCCTGCTTGGTAAAGTCCAGCAACTGGAAATACCGCCAGTGATGGAATGGACCCGCACGATAACCGGTCAGAACCAAGAACATCGGGGTACCAGCCACAGGGATGAAGTTGAGCGGGAGCAGGACGATGAACTCGACGATTTGCCGAAACGAAAACGGCGCATAAACGGCACTGGTTGTCGGAGTGCCGAGGCGGCTGGCAGGGTCGCCAGCCTCGGGGTAGATAACTCGAGAGGCGGTCACAAGCTCTTCTTGGCCTTCATTTACCAAAACCGAATCGAAAATATCCACCAGTGTCTCGTCCACGAAGAAGGCCTCGAACAAGGCAGCAACTATAGCGGCGCCCTCACCGAGAACTAAGAATGCGCCGTTGACCCATGCTCCGGCACCTTGGAAGATGGACAGGAAGGCCACCTGCGGTAGGTAGGTGAAGAAAAAGAGAAGGAAGTATACGAAGCTGGAAAGGAGGACGATGGGAAGTAAGCGAGCCTTGAACAAGGGCCAGAGGAACCGATGGGTCGCGAAATAGTGAATTCCCTAAACCTGGTCAGTACGATGTGAGAAGAAACGCAGCGAGTTCATAAAAAAATACCATAAAAGGGTACAGCCAGGCTGCATGAGTGGGCTCCCAACGCTGCGACATGCTGAAGAAGTGATTGAAGCTGCAAAAGAATCTCGGACGAAGCCCAGTAATGTACAAGGGCAACCTCAATTATCGATAAGAATCACGTGTCAATTAGTCAGCTCCGGCTACCTTTTCTACCAAAATTTTCGCCCTGACACTTTTCCTTTCTTCTTCATACATAAACTGAACTCCTTCTTTATTCACTCGCGAATCCACATTACAATGGGTTCTCCGAGGGGAAAGAGAAGGATAGACTGATTTCTTGCTGGCTTACCCCTAACTCTTCTTGATACGTGGAGCGTTGGGAAATATTTTCAGCGGTACATTTCCCCTTTTCCTTGACGGTTTTTCACGCCCGGTTGATCTCCTCTACGATCTGCTCCAGGCTGTGCACGATCGCCGTGGGCTGTAGATCTGGTACAGCTCTATCTTGCCATCCCTTGTTGGCTCGATCGACCCAGATGGCGTTCATGCCACTATTGCGCGCTCCTATAATGTCGAATGGGTTGCCGCTGATGAGCCACATCTGGTTCATTTGCGACGGCTGTTTGCCAACCGTATCGGCAAGGTGCTTGTAGGTCTCGGGGGATGGCTTGTATCGTTTGATGTCCTCTGCGGAGATCACGCGGTGAAAGATGCTGGAGTGTTCAGCCAGGCCTTCCGAGTCCCTCACCGAGATGCCTATCGCTTTATTGTCCCCGTTTGAGAAGATCACTGGGAAGATGGCGGAGTTGGCTGCCACTCGGTTCAGAGCTACCTGGACGTCGGGGAATGTAGACAGGTTGTTGTAGGCTTCCATCAGGCTCGCCTCGTCCCCCGCACTGAGTTGCTCGCCATGTTCCGCGAGGGCATGGCGTAGGGAGTTCTGCGTGACGTTTGTAAAGTTCTCCCAGCATCCTAGCACGCTGTCAGATATGTTCTATTGGGTTATTATTCAGTATAGCTTACCCATGCTGTTCAGTCTCCATGTGTACTCAAGCTGGTATCGTCTCCAGAGCGCGGAGATAGCCTCTGCCTTGGGGCCGACGAAGGTTTCCAGCTTCTTTGCAATGGATTCCGTAGACAGCAACGTGCCGTACAGGTCAAAAGCAACAACGATTTTGTCCGCCATGGTTGTTGGATGAGTTAGAATGAAGCTGAAACTCAGAAGCTTTGGTCGAATGTGGAATGCCGATGATGTCAATCTGCCGTTGACCCGAGGGGAATCTCCAATACTTCTCCAACTCTCGCCAGACACGACCCACCGGCGCATCATGATGTACAGCGCTGTTTTTTAAAACCATGAAATCTAGGCATCCTCAATGACCTCCGATGACAACTACGCGGTCTTCCGAGAGTGTCTCTCGAGTGCCATTGTCGCTCGCTCCGAAGACAAGCCCAATACGGCCAAAAGGCGACAGAAGCCCAAGCGCAACGGGCGCAAAGATGCGACGAAGAGCTTGGAAATAGCCACCGTGTACACGCGAGCTGACCCAGAGGACTTGGCCGAGTTCATTGATGTACATCCCTCTGCCCATTCAAAGACGTCAATAATGCCACAATAACTAACACGCTCGACTTCGCTACAAACCCAGTTCATCGCATCCGAAACTTTCGCCTCATTCCCTCGAGACCTCCAAACCCTCTCCTATGCCGCAATCCAACATGACGCTCACCTTGCAACCCTCTACGTCCCACCTGACACGGACACTCCACTCCCCCGCAATACCCTCGACACCCTCTGCACCGTAATCCCACTCGATGTAACAGACTCACTCACCGTCTACGGAATCCTACCCGCAGCAGACGACTTCCCAGAATTCTTATCGCCCGTGTTTACCGAGTACATAACCAGCGTGACGAGCGGACCGCCAGCATGGTCGAATACGCGCACTGATGCGTGCGAGATCTGCGAGCGTGACTGGATCCCGCTTTCGTATCACCATCTTATACCGCGCGGTGTGCATGCGAAGGTAATCAAGAAGGGTTGGCATGATGAGTGGATGCTGAATAGTGTTGCGTGGCTTTGTCGGGCTTGTCATAGTTTTGTGCATCGCATGGCGAGTAATGAGGAGCTGGCTAGGGAGTGGTTTACTGTTGAGCGGATTTGTGAGAGGGAGGATGTTCAGGATTGGGCAAAGTGGGTTGGGAGGGTGAGGTGGAAGGCGAAGTAGACAAAGTATACATAAAACGAGTGGCTAGCAATGAATTCTATTGTACATTGACAATGCAACTAATTACATCCGGTGTATGCTCATATCAACCCCATTTTTGTATGAATCAACGCCACGACCCATGATGCAAAACCATGTCGAATGAGAAGAATGAGAAGGAAGTTATATGATACAAACCAGGAAAGAAAGGGGATCGAGAGCGCCAAAATCAAATCTAAAAATACAAGAGCATGACAATGCCACAGCGTAAGCCTTACCCGGCTCACAGGAAGCGCTTCTCGTAGGTCTCTTCGTAGCACTGAATGTGGTCGCCGACTGCAAAATCGGTCCAGTCCTCGAAGCCGATGCCGCACTCGGTGTCTTTGCGCATTTCAGTCACGTCCTTCTTGACGTTCTTAAGAGAGGTCATTATGCCTAGACAGGGTATTAGTATAAGCTGAATGTGCATTGTATCGGGTGAGCGGGTATTCTTACCATCGTAGATCGTCTCGTTGCCCCGGATCACTCTGACCTTCCGAGCCTTGTTGATCATACCGTTGCGAACACGGCATCCTGCGATGGCGGTCTTATCACGTCCCTTGACGGTAATCTCAAACACCTGCTGCACTTCCGCTTCACCGGTCACACGCTGAGTGACTGTCGGCGGGAGCTGCTCACTGAGAACGGCTTTGACGTCGTCGATAAGCTTGTAGATGATGTTGTGGTCCATAATCTCCACTCCCTGGGACTCGGCCATACGCGACATATTGGGATCAATGGGCATATTGAACGAGATGACGAGACCGTCGGCACTAGCCGCATGCTCGATATCGAACTCACCCACGGGGCCCACGCCGGAACGGAGAACATTGGCATACACCTCATTGGTACCGATGGCGGCGATGGAGTTCAGCACAGCTTCTGCAGAGCCGTCAACATCGGCCTTGATGATAAAGTTGACGGGTTTAGGGCCGGTAGGTTCTGAGACCTTGTCGGCAGCTTCGTCCGCGTTCTCGAGTCTGCGCTTCTCAAGGCGTGATTCGTTGATGGCAGCCATGTCCTCGCCCATCTTTGCGGTCTCCGACCGCTCCAAGCGGTAGTCCACAACGTCCTTGGCCTTCTGCTCAGTGGGCGCTTGCAGAATCTCAGTGCCCGCAGCCGGTTGCTCTCTCCAGCCATCGATTTCGACTGGCATGCCTGGAGTAGCTTCGCTGATAGCCACACCAGCCTCGTTGCGCAGGGTACGCACACGAGCCCAGGTAGTTCCAGCCACAATGATATCGCCCGGCCGCAAGGTACCGCGACGGATAAGAGCAGATGCTACTCGGCCGTAGCTCTTGGTTGTTGCCTCGATGACCCATCCCTCGGCATTGCACTCGGTGTCAGCGCGGTGATCAAGCATCTCGGAGAGAGCTCCGATGGCCTCCTCGAGTTCAATCATGCCCACTCCGGTCTTGCCACTCACGCCAATGGCCTGTACATCACCGCCATATTCTTCCACGTGAACGCCGTGAACAGAGAGATCCTGCTTGACTTTATCCGGGTTGCGACCCTCCTTGTCGATCTTGCTGATGGCGACAATAATCGGAACATTAGCTTGTGTGGCGTGCTTGATAGCTTCAATAGTCTGGGGCTTGACACTATCATCAGCGGCCACCACAAGCACCACAATATCAGTAACATCGGCACCGCGACGGCGCATTTCCAGGAAAGCCGAATGACCAGGAGTATCCAGGAAAGTAATCATCTTCCCAGAGGGCATCGCCACGGAGAAGGCACCAATATGCTGAGTGATACCACCGTGCTCGCCGGCCGCTACGGATGACTTGCGCAGCCAATCCAGAATGGTGGTTTTTCCATGATCAACGTGACCCATGATAGTCACCACTGGTGGCCGGGATGGCAAGTTAGATGTATCCTCAGGCAGGGGTGCCGCCTTCATATCCTCGGATCCCTGGTCGAAGATAGCCTCATAATTGAATTCGGCTGCCACCAAGCCCGCGGTCTCTGCATCCAGCACATGGTCATAGGTGACATTCTCGAAGCCCATGTCTTCCATGCGAGCGACAAACAGAGCGGGTCGTACGCCAATGACGTCTGCCAGATTGCTGACGCTGATGAATTCGGGTAGATAGAGCGGTGCTGGAGCTGACTCTTCCACCTTCCTGGATGCCCTGTCATTCTTCTTGCGCTTGCGCTCGTCACGACGGCGGTTACGGTCATCGGCATCAAAGTCAGCGTCCTTGGACCCGGATTGACGTCCCTTGCGGTCGTCGCGACGCTTCGGCTTCTTTTGAAGATCTGCTTGGGCTTGGGCTTCCACCGCTTCCATCTTCTCCAAGGCAGACATATCCCAGGTCCATTGATCCTTCTGATCCTTCTCTGATTTCTTTTCTTTCTCTGCCTTTTCTGTCCTTTCTGCCGTTTCTGTTTTCTCCTGGGGGTTCACCTCGGCATCTCCCCGTGTATCCTGCGATGGCTCATCGCGAGTCGTTTCCTCGTGGTCGGCCAGAACTGATCGACCTAATTCTCGGTATTTGGCCGCTTCCGCCGGTTTCCCGTTCATCGACTGCACGCGCGTCGCTTGCGTTTTGGGCGATTCGTGACCACAGGTGGGGCATTTATTCTTCCATCCAAAAACAACCTTCTTGCACCCAGGGCAGTTCCAATCCCACTTGTACCGCCCGTCCTTCGGGTTTTGAGCCTTTGCAGGTGGAGTCTTTAGCGGAGCCGTATATGCCGGTCGAGGGGTTTTGCAAGATGGACACTGATCGAACTTCTTAAAAACACGCGAGGCGCACAAGGGACATTTCCAATTGGTTTTGCCCGGAGGTTTGTCCTGGGCCGATTTCTCCGCTGCCGTGCCCGACTTTGGTCGGTTGTAGGTGGCACCGCGGTCATTACGACGTGCGCCGATGTATTGGTTTGTGCCCGGGACTCTCTGTCTTGATCCCGTTTGTTTTGGAGGCTCTGGCTCTAGTACAGGAGACGGCTTGTTCCTTTCGACTATCGATTCACGCAGTGCTTGCTCCGCGGGACTTAGGCCCGTAGGCTTCTGCACCTGTTTGCTGCCCCATCGGTTCCCGAAGCCCCCGAACTTCGGGGTCATGGGCTTCGGAGCTGCCCCATCGCCATTGTCGTTCCTGGATTCATTAAGCCGGATCGCGGACGATTGAAAGGTCCGGGGACATGTTAAGATCGGAGAGGATGGCGTAGTTGTTGATAAATCAACGCGGCGCGACAGCTAGACATGAAGGTTAGCGCGTTTTCCGACGTACACGACACAGTAAAGCACCCGTACCCTTAAAACAGCCCGCCGATGCATCCTGCAATTGGCCTGAAGCTCCACTGTTGATTGTCAGCGACTTTTCGCGATAGCCGTCTGGGCGCTTACGTAAGTTTCCCGAGGGTAAGGCGCGTTTCCCGTCGGCGCTGCGTGCGAATCAGAGCTCGAATGGCGCCATCTGCGATAAGATTGCTGTCCCTGGTATAAAGTCCGGAGTCTGGAGAAGCCTCTTCTTGTCAACTATCCTGGTCTAGACCAACTGCAATTATGGAGCCTCAAACCTGGGAAGATCTAGAGAATCCCACTGACGCCTTGCGTACCGTCAAGGATTTGGCTGCGGGCGCCGCTGGCGGTATCGCTCAGGTTCTGCTGGGTATGTGCGCTGTGCGGAGGATTGCACATCCTTCTTTCCCTACTTTACATGTTCCAATCTATATGACAATTTGCTGATTCTCGTCTAGGTCAACCCTTTGGTATGTGAAATCGGCGCACACGTGCTTATCATGATGCCCCTCTAACTAAACCCCGCAGACATCGTCAAGGTCCGCCTGCAGACCACCAGTCAGTACAAGAGTGCCCTGGATGGCGCTACCCAGATCTTCAAGAAGGAGGGTCCCCTCGCCTTCTACAAGGGAACTCTGACCCCGTTGATCGGTATCGGTGCCTGTGTAAGTACCAATGCGACCAATTCTGCGCCAATGCCCCTCTAACCCCAGTCGCAGGTGAGTGTCCAGTTCGGCGCATTCCACGAGGCGCGCCGTCGCCTCGAGGACCTGAACAAGAAAAAGTATGCCGATTCAGCTCTCTCCTACGGACAGTACTTCATGGCCGGTTCGTTCGCCGGTGTTACCAACTCGGTCCTGTCGAACCCGATCGAGCACGTGCGTATCCGTCTGCAGGCGCAGCCGCACGGCGCCGGCCGTCTGTACTCGGGCCCCATTGACTGCATCCGCAAGCTGTCCGCAAACCAGGGCTTCATGAAGGGTGTCTTCCGTGGTCAGTCCGTTACTGTTCTGCGTGAGGCCACCGCCTACGGATCGTGGTTCATGGCCTTTGAGTACATGATGAACCAGGATGCCAAGCGCAACAACGTCAAGCGTGAGGATATCTCCGCTGTCAAGGTCGCTACCTACGGTGGTCTGGCCGGTGAGGCGCTTTGGATCTCCAGCTACCCGTTTGACGTTGTCAAGAGTAAAATGCAGACTGATGGATTCGGTGCCAACATGAAATACAACAGCATGCGCGACTGCTTCAAGAAGACATATGCTGTGGAGGGCCTCGGTGGCTTCTGGAAGGGTATCGGTCCTACCTTGCTGAGAGCTATGCCTGTCTCGGCCGGTACTTTCGTTGTGTAAGTGTCAACTGCACGGCTTCTTTTTTTGAGACTGATTGCTGACTTCCTCGCAGTGTCGAGCTTGCCATGAAGGCCATGGGATAGAGTTATTTTCTGCGGTATATATAACGTGCTTTCTTATTTGGGACTTTATGATATCCAGCACCCGGCCCAGGGAGATGGGCTGAGGGTGAACAAAAGTTGAAACAGGATATAGAAGTTAAACGGGTCTGTACCTATGGCATCTGTGTATAAGCGAGATAGATGTACCCCAATTCATGATATTCAACATTAATGACTACTATACATTTCACATAGCCAGCGAGAAGTCCCCAAAGAAGCCCTGCCATGCAGTGGGGAAGTAGAACAAGTTCAGACCCGGGAAATCCCATTCTGAAACAAACTGCTCTGGCACAAACCATTGTAGGTCCGCCTGCGCATCGAATAGTTCCCAAAACGGCGATGTGGCTGTCGACCCACTGGGGCTGGGCTGCTGTAATTCCCGCAACGCACGACCGTACTTCTCGATGCTGACCTTCAAGATTTGAAGATAGATATTACCCGCTCCGGACTGGTTCGTATTCGATCCAGCCTTACTCAGCTCGTCGACTAGTCGATTTCCGTGTTCCAAAAGCTCCTGGTACTCTTCATCTCGTTCGGGTAGGAGTCTTGAGAGCTTGAGAAGCAGCAGGAATGAAAACGCGCATTTGGCCCACACAAAGTCCATTGCATATTTGAGTTTGGCCAGATAGAAGTCTGGCTCGACGATGATGAGCCGTAGGTGTCTGCGGGCACTAGATTTAGCGGCAAGGAGAATGTTTCGCTCAGTGGAGGACATGGTACTGAAAGAGTACGGCTGTTAGATCAAGACTTGACGGCCTTCCAGGTAGAGTGCATACGCAACGTTCTCGACGCCCATGGCTCGAAGGGCTTTACAGTTGAGCATCATTTCTGCCCAGCATTTTTGAACCCGTAAAGCAATGAGCAAGAACGGCTTCTCTTGTTGTGCAGCAATAGATCCCTCTGTGAGATGTTAGCAAGTCAATCAATAATGTCGGTGACTTAGATATACCAACGATGCGCACCCAATCACTGGTATGATGTCAGTCGACCGTGTTATAAGTCAAACGGAATACGTACTCAAACCAAAGATCAAGATCAATCTTCATTTCGTGAACAAAGTCAGATATCCCAGGTCTGTCCAAGGTTGTTCCTACGAATAACGTATCGTTGATTGTTGCTGCGAGGGTATTAAATTGATGTTTTCAACTCCACGAAGCATTTCATCCTACCTCTTAGGATATTAAGCTATTGAGGGGATAGTCAGCATTTTGTGCAGGATCATAAAGCCGGGCTCCTGAAGAAAATATACCTCAACTTGAGAAAACAGGCGCAGATCCAGAATCGTCGACGCGGGATGACTTAACAAGATCCGACACCTCCGAGAATTACCTATCAATCGAATTCCTGGTGGTTTTCCTCCATCGACACGGAATCTGCAAAGCCACATTAGTTCAGACTATCGCCTCAGCCTCCGGAGACATTACATATGCTCCAAAACCAAAAGCCCAAACCAAGTCCTCGACTTCCTCATCAAAACACGCTCCCTTTCAGAGACATGTTCAGGAGCACCGTATATTTCTTCATCATTCTTCATCGCTAGCCGCTCGGTGAGTTCCTCAAAAGCCTCGTGCAAGCCGAGGTCAAGAGCCATTCGAGTAGCAAATGATAAAATGAGTAGACGATCGGCTGAGTAGCAGGCGATTATGAGCATTGCTTGAACGGATTCAAGGCAGTTTAGTCCTTTGTTTTGGATTATGACATTGATCCATTTCTTCAGTTCTGCATGTAGCATGTCGGACATAGGTCCGCCGGTTCCTGGTAGAAGTGGTAAGTATGGCAGTGTATATAAGCCGTGCTGTCTGTGTTTACTTGTCTCGACCATACAGCCTATAGTGCAGATCGCGTTCAACAGGATACTGCTTCGAGATCGTACCGAGTCGAATGTGTCATGTTCGGGGTCGAATATCGGGATATATCTATCCTGTTCGTTGCAATGTTTTTCAGTATAGTTCGGGATTAAATAGCAAGAAGAAGAACCTTACACATCCTTGAAAGAACCTAAATCCATCTCAAATTAGCCAAATGGTACTGTCCCAGCCAAGTAGTGCAGAAGAGACGTACGTATTGAAGCAGGAATATGCGCATTCCGGCGTGATTAGTCCCTTATCAATGAAATCCGCAACAGCCTCACCCTGAATCTCAAAGCAAGAACGCTTTCGTTTGAGAGACCGGTGGGTTTCTCCATGAGACGCCTCACAGGCCGACTGCACCGAAATACCATTCGGAGACAGCTCCGGCAAGGACCTTTGGTATTGCTGGCCATTGACATAACCCGAAGAATCCGGAACAGTTAGAGCGCTGATGTTCTCTTGTGTTTGACCATGCTGAGAACGTGATGAAATGCAGGCACTCCCATGGCGAACTTCCTGATGCTGATCCCGGTGCTCTTGCGGGGAATTGGTTGACTGGGAGTGGATTGCTGAGTGTGACCGGCTCTGTTCTAGCAACTGACGAATCTCGTGGAGTTGTGTTCTGATATGCCGGACCTCGGACTCGACACCCTCGAATCTCCTGGAAGTTTGTTAGTTTCATAAGCTGCTCATGAATATGATGCCTTTCCCTACTCGGAGACTGGATCTTTGGGAACCTCAAAGAAGACACATTGTTTCTCAAGTTTCTGGCATCTATTCATAACATTCTGTATCAGTACTATGGGGTTACACTCTCATGTATGTCTTACCTTCCACACGGCCTCTCCTCATCACATCTAACCTTCAATCAAGTCAGCTCGAGACCCGATCCCGAGACAACGGTTCAAGCACTTACTTTAGATAGCCGACATGCGCTGCAAGCTTTCTAAAACAGTAAAAGCGCCGATATTAGCAGTCATCCATCACATACTAGCCAGAGGCCCGAGTGCCGCTCACACGTACCGGGATGCGCTTTTTTCCGAGTGGCGCGGGAATAACATGCAAGGACTCGTCGGCCTCCATCTTCTTTCTCCGAAACGGCACTGATCAGCCTCTGCAATGCGCGTCGAAAAATATCCAGACCCCAGATTCGTGCAAGGAGGAAAACGCGGGGTTCGGGGCTCGGGGTTCGGCAATTCCCCCGAGCCGGCTGCCAATAGCCCATCGGACCCCAGAAACCCGGGCAGTGTCAACGCGCGTGAAGGGAGACCGAATGAGCCCACGCTGTGACTGCTCATTTTTAAGGTCCTTGGAAAGGCGAATATTTTACTTAATTTATACGGACAGTTTCATTGGAATTGACAATAGCAAAGCGGACAGTTCTCCCAGATCTTGATTTCCTGAGTCCAGTTGTGCCTAGTATACGTATACAAAATCTTCGTTTTTCATGTCCGTCAGATCCTTAAAGGCGTTATCGCTGACAAGCTGCTGCACGGGGACGCCTTCTTTGTCTTCGATGATGGCTCCCACGGCATGCATCGAGTGGTCAACCACCTCCGTGTTTTTTCCTAGGGCAACACGTTGCTTCGAGTGCTGCTTGTTGAGGAACGAGAGATATGCCATGTTCAACCTGCGAGGAACGGTTAGAATAATGTATTACCTTGTTAGATCAGAAATCTTACAGAATGAGAACCACCAAGACGCAAAATAGTGCAAGGCTAGTAAGTGGTCAGTCGTTGGCATAGAGGGCGACCGGATTATGTGCTCACTTTGAGGTAAGGCCACGGCGATACAGAGGCGCCTCCTCCGTGGTGTAGAGAGTCGGTCCAATAATCTATTCAAAGGCGTCAGTATCAACTACTGCAATTTTGATGAAGGGTTGGCTGCATACATTACCGACACACTGTCCAACAATCAGGATACCAGTTGTCACCTTCTTCTTTGTTTCTCCCGCAGTATTACCGGCAGACCATGAGTAAATCAATGGAGCTAGAAATAGTCAGTATTAAGCGGAGCCTGAGTATGAGATGAGTACACACTAATGCCAGGGTAGACAGAGATCTGGAGCGAAAATTAGCCACCGATTGCAAAGGTCAGAGCTGAGATGCCGCTTACAATATAATATCCAATGAGCAGAGGTGCCTTGTGGGAAGCATCGTGAGGGATCTTCAGCAGCATAATACAGCCTGCAATCGGTGGAAGGCACAGCAGCGCCAGCACAGGACCCTTCATCTTCCAGGCTGTGGCCAACCAGGCACCGCCCATTGTGGCAATGAGCTGGACGGCGCCAAAGGGGACGTTGAGGAGAATGGTATTCAAGTCACTGAACCCAAAGGATTTGACGATCAAAGGACCAAACGTAGTAATACCACCGCTTGGGATACTATGCCATTGTTAGTATTAGGCAGCCTGATGAAATTGACGATACTTACGAGATGGAAACTAGCAATGCAAACCACAGCCAGGACTTCAGGTCCAGACACGCTTCCTTCACGTGGTCCCATTTCCATTCGTGGTTTTCGATACCCTGCTGGTTCATGCGCAGTCTGCGGGTCTATTGTGAATCGGGGTGCTTATCGAAACGAGAGAATTGGTAAGGTACCTTTCGATGGCCACGAGTTTATCCTCTTCATCAAGGAACTTGGCAGTCACCGGCGAGTCGGGCATGAACAGGCTGTTCAAGGTGTTTTAGTATGTATGGAATGACGGGAAGACCACGGGACGGTATCTTACAAGACGGCGACAGATGTTCCGACGGTGACCAAACCAAAGAAGAGAAAGATGATCTGATAAGGTTCGAAGATGGACGAATGGATGTGACCTAATCCGAAAGTGAACAAACTTCCAAACTATCGTGAACGCACTCATTAGCCACTGCCACTTGCTGACAAGCATGTTCTTCCGAGAGCAAAGTCTTACCATGTTGACCACTCCGTTCATTGCATACCACGAGCCTAGTCTGATGGGCTGTTCGCGTCGACGATACCAAAGCTGGGTGACCGCGATGAATGATGGGGCTTGGTTATACGTTAGATGCTGTCTTCCCATACAACCCAGGAGACGACTCACCAATCCCAGCTTCGAAGATACCAAGTAACAAACGGCACACCATCAATCCCGGAAAAGTGTTCGCTGCTGTCATGCAGGATAGAGAAATTCCCCAGAGAAGAGCGGATGCTGCCATAAACTTCCCCAGGGGAACTTTCACCAAAAGGTAAGAGACCAGGGGCTGGAAGACCAGCTGGGCTACGTAAACCCCCGAGCCCAGCCAGGAGTACATCGACCCATGCAGATGAGCCTTGTCAACGAGGCCAAAGACGGAGGCATAAGATAGAGTGGATTTGTCGAGTTGTTGAAGGAAGTAAATAGAGAGGAGAATGGGGAGCAGGCGCAGGTCAATCCTTCGAAGCACCCGAGCATTGTTCTCCGGGGTCAAGATTGTCGAGCCTCCAGCATCTTCGATCAGCTGAAGAGCCTGGTCTTCTTTTGGACCGGTGTCGCCCAAGGCAGCGGCCACCTTTGCAGGCTGCTCGGCCTCGATGGACTCCACATGTTCCAGCTGATCATTTGGCTGGGAAGTCTTAGCCTGCGACATCGCTAATCTTGCGAGCAGAAAGATATAATCGAGATGGTGGAGAGAAATAAAATATGATGTAGAGAGACCTTGTCAAAGAGGAGAGGGAGTACCTTATTTCATGTACTCGGGAGGATAAGAATAGGACTAGCACCCCGTGGGGAAGGCAGGTTTATCTTTCTCCCCGGACGAGCGCAGTCAACGCCCAAACTAGTACAGCGCGGTCTTCCAAGCTTGTTCTTCCGCGCAATCGCCAGGCCATTTACGTGCCACACACCCACATGGTCATCCGACCTGGACCAGCACAGCAATTGCCCTTTCTTGAACGGACAACTTCCGATGCAGGGGACCAATCAATCACTGTCCACAAGGGGGCGAGTGAGGTACAGCGCGGCCTGAGAGTGCTGGAGAGGAATCAAGGCCGGCGCTCGGCAGTCAAAACCGGACTCATACCAGACGAAGAGGGGGAACCTAATTTTGACCGCTACCGATATAGTGTTAGTATGCGCGGCCCCACGCATCCCCAGACTTGACTTCTCGGCCATCGGGGATAATCCCCGATCTCCGATCCTATGCCCCACGCTATGCGACAATTCCCAGCAATGTTGCGTCAACCGCGGGGTTCGACAATGGCAAGGTTTGGTACAAATACAGCTTGTGGGCGGGCTTCCTGGTCCTATCTTCCTTTGTGAGGCCGAAACAAAGCCACAATTCATCATGCCCCAAAAAGAAGTCTGTCCACGCGGCTACCAGCAGGTCTCCGCAACTGCGCAACAAGATGCCTCTGTACATCTGAGGAGTAGCGCAAGCAGCAAGACTCCCTTCGAGTTCTCTTTTGAAGTTGTGCGCCAGAACCTGTTCCGGGTGACTTTTGCCTCCCCCGAACATCCTCTGCCTCCCTACCCCAGCGTGCAGAAGCCCGAGACCAACCTCAAGAACGCCAATGTTTCCGCGAAGACCGATGCTTCCTCCAAGACAATCGATATCGCTGGTGTCACCGCAAAGGTGGAGTGGGAACACACTCCCGTGGTCTCCCTCTCATGGACTAGCTCCGAGAAGCTCCTGCACCGTGACCTGCCTCTGCGCTCGTATGTTGCCGACTCTACCGGCGTTGCGAGCTACTCCGCCCATGATCGAAGCGCTCTTCATGTTGGTCTGGGTGAAAAGAGTGCCCCGATGGATCTCAGCGGTCGTAGCTTCCAACTCTCTGCAACCGATTGCTTCGGGTACGACGTGTACAACTCCGACCCCCTCTACAAGCATATCCCCCTGTTGATCAAGGCCACCCCGGAAGGATGCGTTGCCCTCTTTTCGACTACACACGGCCGGGGCTCTTGGTCTGTTGGTGCTGAGATTGATGGTCTCTGGGGACACTTCAAGGTCTACCGCCAGGACTATGGTGGTCTCGAGCAGTATATGATCGTGGGCAAAAACATCCAGGAAGTCGTTCACCAGTACGCTGAGCTTGTTGGCTTCCCGTTGCGCGTGCCTCGATGGGCTTACGGTTATATCTCCGGTGGATACAAGTACACCATGCTGGATGATGCGCATCTGGCCCTGCTGGAGTTTGCCGAGAAGCTGAAAGAACACGGCATTCCCTGCTCTGCACACCAAATGAGCTCGGGCTACTCCATAGCCGCAACTGAACCCAAGGTCCGCAACGTCTTCACCTGGAACAGAAACCGCTTCCCTGATCCGGAGGAATGGATTAAGAAGATGCACAAGCATGGTATTCGCTTGATTACCAACATCAAGCCATTTTTGTTGGCTTCTCATCCCGACTTCCAGAAGCTCATTGATTGCAACGGTTTCTTTAAGAATCCGGAGAATAACGAGCCTGGATACATGCGTCTGTGGAGTTCAGGCGGTGCCACAGGTGGTGATGGCTGCCACATCGACTTCACTTCCAAGGAAGCCTTCGACTGGTGGTACAAAGGCTGCCAGAGCTTGAAGGCCGTTGGTATTGATGGCATGTGGAATGACAACAACGAGTATACTCTTCCCAACGATGACTGGAAGTTGGCTCTGGATGATTCCATGGTCTCCGTGGATGCGAAGAAGACCGTGGATAACTCCGTCGGATCTTGGGGTCGTGCCATGCACACCGAGCTGATGGGCAAGTCTTCCCACGATGCTCTGCTGGATATGGAGCCCAAGTATCGCCCCTTCGTTCTCACTCGCAGTGCCACTGCTGGAACCATGCGCTACTCTGCCAGCACGTGGAGTGGAGACAACGTCACAAGCTGGGAGAGCATGAAGGGTTCCAATGCCCTTTCCCTGAATGCTGGTATGTCTCTTCTGCAGTGTGAGGGCCACGATATCGGTGGTTTCGAAGGACCCCAGCCTTCACCCGAGCTACTCCTTCGCTGGATCCAGCTGGGCTGCCTCTCCTCGCGCTTCGCCATCAACTGCTTTAAGACCTCCCCCGACAACAATGAGGTCGGCGAGGTCATCGAGCCCTTCATGTATCCCGAGATCACCCCTCGTGTCCGTGACGCCATCAAGCGCCGCTACGAGATGTTGCCTTACATCTACTCTATGGGCCTGGAGAGCCACATGAGCGCTACTCCTCCCCAGCGATGGATCGGTTGGAGCTACGAGTCCGATCCCGAGGTGTGGACCAAGGCCCTCAAGGCCGGCGATGAGCAGTTCTGGTTCGGTAACACCGTCCTGGTTGGCGGCGTTTACAAGGCCGGTGTGACCGTGGCCAACGTCTACTTGCCCCGCAAGTCTGGCGATCAGTTCGACTACGGCTATGTGAACATGAACGCTCCTTACAACTATCTCGCCTCCGGCCAGTGGGCTGAGATCTCCTCAGAGTGGCGCGAGAGCATTCCTCTCATCGCCAAGATCGGTGGTGTCATCCCCGTTGGCAAGAGCGTTCACACCCGTGTGCCTGGCGACGACACCGCTGCCTCGCAGGGCGTCGAGGAGCTCGATGACTACCGTGGTGTCGAGGTCTTCCCGCCCCAGGGTACCTCGCACGGCAACGTCTTCTCGACTACATGGTATGAGGACGATGGTATCTCCCAGAAGCCTGCCACCTCCAGCTACACTCTTAGCTACAGCTCCACCGACGAGAAGGTCCTTGTTGACTTCACTCGTAATGAGCAGAGTGGATTCAAGCCCGCTTGGAAGGAGCTTGATATCATTCTGCACCACGGTGATGAGCGCCGCGTGGTTAGCAACTCCGGCCAAGAGGTTGCTGTCAAGGAGGCTGACTCCCGCGGCCGTATGGTGTACACTGTCAAGGCTTGAATTGGGTTTCTAAGAGGTTGTGATGAATTTCCTTTGTAGAAGATGTCTGGCCGTTACCTTGGGCTCGGGGACATTTATGAACATAGAGTTGGATAATTTGAATAGATGAATGAATAGACTGTGATTGATTGCTATAAACAACCTCGGAACCATATTCTACATGAAGAACTTGTTCCGGTATCTCGCATCTGCGGGAAACCTGGCAACTGGGGCAAGAAGCCATGCCTTTGCGGATGGGCTACCTAGGACCGAGCGGAAATAACCTTGAAAAAGTAGATGCAAATATTTTGAGAGTATACCAAAGACAACTTGTTAGTACATGATGTGATAACACCCACAAGACCTGGAATCATCTATACAATACAGAGTCCGACGCTTCGAATGCAAGCCGCACGGATACCAGAGAGCCAAAAGGACCAAAAGCTACCAAGAGCCCACTTAAAACTGCTTCTTCTGCTCACTACCAGGCAGCACACCGGTGAATGGATCCAGACGCAACTGCTCGGCCGTGATAGGCTTGTAGGTAGTCTTACCCTCCTGAGCAGCCTCAAGGCGTCTCTTCTGACCAGCCTGACCAGCACGGCCCAGAATCCCAACGATCAGATCCGTAGCACGCAGGCTGTCGTCATTAGCCGGGATGGGATAAGTCACACGAGTGGGATCTGCGTCGGTATCAATAATACCAATAGTAGGCACGTTGTTCAATCCACACTCGTGCAACATGACCACATTCTCCAGCGGGTTCAAACAAACCACCAGATCAGGCTTCACGGACGGTCTATCCGCAAGGTCTCGCTTGAACTCCTCCAGCTTCTCATCAACCGCATTGACCACCATCGTCTCACAGTGTCCCAGAATCTGCTGTCCGTTCGTAAGCGCACCGGGAATCCACCGCTCGAAGATATGGTAGCCCTTGGCCAGCTCGGCGGCCCGCACGACAGCCCGCTTCTGGCCCTTGCGGGTTCCCGCGAACAGGATGATGCCGCCCCGTGCGGCGACTTCCTCAACGACCTTGGCTGCGCGGCGCAGGTAGGCGGCTGTGGCGTCCAGGGAGATGATGTGCACGCCCTCGCGGATACCGAAGATATATCGGGAGTTCTGTGGGTTCCAGCGCGATGTCGAGTGGCCCAGATGTGTGCCTGAGGCGAGGAGGAGCTCGAGTGTGATGTCGGATGGACGGGGCGGGCTCCTGATTACCATTTCGGGGTCATAGGCTTCTTCGACTTCGCTGCCGATTCGGTTGAACTTGCGTCCTACGAGGGGGGAGTTCTGTTAGACTGGTTTGTTTCGGAGGGAGAGGAGGTCTGCTCACGTTGCCCTACCCAGCGTCCCCAGGCTTCCGCCTCTGCGGTTTTTTGTGTCCTTGATGCCTGCACCACTTCATGGAGGGGGTTCTCTGATGGAACGATCGTCTCTTTAGGGGGAGTCTGCACTTCGGTTGCAGGGTTTGCTACCGGTGTCTCGAATTCAGTGGATAGGAAACGTCTGGAGATCGGAGTCTGGCGAGTCAGGGCGAGGAGTTGGCGGCCTGGAAGAAATGGGAGTTAGCAGGGCATATTCAGGGACTAAATATGACCAATTGGCAAGAACTCACTCTGCCGCAACCCGAATTTCCGTACAATCATACTGGCCGTGGAATCGCAAACCTGGACAGAAGGCGTATTCAGGATGGTCCGCGCGAACTTTTGTCGGGCTTGGCGCTCGACACCTCGACACCTTGGTGCCTGAGCCATATGGTATTCGAGGCCAAGGCGCTATTCCCCTTTTGGATACTCATACATCGATCTTCCCCCGCGAGTGGCGAAATGTTTGTTTTGCTACGGTAATCTACTTTTTTTTTACATGCAAGGCATTCCGAGATTTTGGCTGATGATGCAATTCTGATTAAAGATGTAATCATAAGCTGACCACTGATATCAATGCAAGACTGTCATGATACACATGTTCCCCACTGGAGATATGACAAAGGAGCAAACAACACAAAGCGAATCCGGCGAAAGCACGCATGCCAACCCGTTCCCTGGAAAAGAAAACAAGCAAAGGAAATTCATGAGAATAGCGAGGTCATCACGTTGAAGCTAGCAAAAGACGAAGAAGCGAGGGAAAGCATCTACTTCTTGAAGAAGCCGCCAAGCTGGTCCATCATGCCACTACCCTGGTTGGAGGGAGGGCGGCCGTAAGGACCGGGAGAGCCGCCGTAGGGACCGGGCGAGGGGCCGCCGGGACTCTGGTCGTGGTTCTTGTGCTTCTTGAGCGCGTCCTCGGCGATGCTACCGATGATGGCTCCACCGATGGTTCCGAGGAAGCCGTGGTTGGCCTTGTGGCCGGCGAAACCACCAGCCGCGCCGCCTGCGAGAGCGCCGGCAAGACCACGCTCGCCCTCTTGGGCCTCACCGGGGGCACCCTGCTGCTGCTCGTAGCCACTATGAATTGTCAGTACGTGATGAGATGCATGTGAGGAAGTCACATACCCTTGGCGGTACTGGTCCTGGCCGTACTGCTGCTGCTGCTGCTGGTCGTAGCCACCACCGTACTGGCCCTGGCCGTGCTGTTGCTGGCCACCGTAGTAGTCACCGGAGCTCTGCCCCTGCTGATGCTGATGCTGATGCTGCTGCTGGCCGTAACCTTGCTGCTCGCCGTATTGGGGCTGGCCGTAACCCTGCTGGCCGTAGCCCTGCTGGCCCTGCTGACCATAGCCTTGTTGGCCGTAGCCCTGTTGGCCCTGCTGACCATAGCCTTGCTGGCCGTAGCCCTGGTTGTATTGGTCGTAGCCGGACATGTTGTGAAGAGTGATGGATGAAGGATGAAGGATGAAAGTGAGGTGAGTGATGGTGAGATAGAGGGGGGAAAGAGGGGAACCTTTTATAAGTGAGATCTCCGAGCCACAGGGCTGACAGAACCACCCCACATGGCCACCGCGAATTTACGAAACGCCGAGAGGCGCAGGGAACTGAACGTCAGCTTGGTTCATCTTACAGTACATTATGGGGAAGTAATACAGCACCGCCACAGGCCTGCCTTTTCGACTATTCCGGTATGCACTATGCCCGGCGGCCTACGTGTGGCTATGCATACAAGGCTGAGTAACTCGCACATCCTTACATTAGCGTACCATCGCCGGCGCCCCCGATCTCCCGAAAATAGAACACGGATCTTCGGCTTCCATGATTTTTCGAATGTTCTACGGAGAAAGGGGTAACCGATGCGATACGTAGGCGCCAAGACTGTCATTTCCGCTACCGCCAATTCACCTCGTCATTCTCGGCACGCGAAGATTCTGGTTGCCTAGTCCCACTTCCGACTTGTTTCATGCCGTGGCTATGTACTTTGGTAATGAGCCGGGGAAGTTGCACTTCATCACGTCCAATGTGTCTGGTCTGCCGATCCAACTAGGTTGTCATGTGGCCACACATAAAGGACTGTCACTTTTCTAATAACGTCTTTCCAACATGGAGTATCCTCTCTGTTTGGGGAGTTTTGACCATAATATTCGATCATACGACTATGTATTCCATACAAAACAACCGATATCAAATAAGCCACCAGCTTGTGGTTCGCAACAGAATCAAACCGGTGAGAACAACGGGCGCATATGAACCATACTTTGCACGCGACCATATTAGGGTCAGCCGCCCGCGGCTGTCACACCCTGCTCGTTTCACTCTGACTGGTCCGGTGATGGCTGCGCTTGACCTCCCCGGTCGCTCATAAGATGCTTAACTACGGGTTCCGAGGTTCCGTCCATGGCTGTGGCCCAATACATTCGTCCCTCAGATCTTTTTCACCAGTAAAACGAGCGCGTGTGGCTTCCCCCTTCTTTGGATTAGTTCTACCATTCTCGGTTCGGCGCTCCAATACACCGACTATGGATAATGCGGAGCCGAATCTTACCCGGAGCTATCTTCCACCCCAGCAACACGGCTTCATTGAATCGAAACACTAGAGAAAATTGATTTCGAGAAATGGAGGGTGAGATGTCTGAAACTTCGTAGAAGACTGGGCTGAAGAACACAGACACTAAAATGACGGAACAAACGCCTCTTCGAGTTCTCGTTACTATTTCAACCTCTAGCGCGTATTGGGAGCAGGCTTGGTTTGCTTCGGAGTTACTCCCGGTAGCTCTCGAGATCCTCAAAGAAAATGATTTACTGAAGTACACCGGCAGCCACCATCTACAACCAAGGCTGCTAGCAAAGCAAAGATGGGTAACTCATGTGTTCCTTGTATTTGACATTTCGAGCACTTCCTATGATCCTGCATTGGGGCATTTACCAGAGCAGAACAAGCTCTCCGTTTTGATTGTTCGACTGGCTCAAAAAGTGCAAGCTTACCCGGCAAACCCTCCAGCACAAAACAAGGCGAATAAAGATATTGCTAGAGCTCACAACCGCAACGGTATAGATAGTGTGCCGCCTTTCGCTGTAGATTATACGTTTGGCCCACCTGTGTACCTTATCCGGGCGATCCAGCATTACTGCGGTGATTACACGCTATGTTAGTTTCATCAGATACCTTAGGGTATATGTTCGCTTCTTGATCAGTATCTAGTAGGCAATAAACATTTCAAATTTACCGGTAGAACAATCCTGTCGCCCCAGACCCCTGCGCAACCTCAAATTTCAGCACTGTTCCACACCTGCAGTGTGAAACGCAGCCCACCTTAGGTATGTGATCGAACGCAAGGTGGGTTGGCCAGGTGGATCGCAGGACCAGCTGAAGCCCCGTTGGCCCAATCACACGGCCTCTTCACGGACTATCGGACGATCTTTCGTCACTGGTTCATGCAGGCGCCCGATATATTTCTCTTTTTCAGCCCAGAGTCCCATCCCATGGTCATTGATTGCCGGAGTCGAGGCGAGTAATCCACTCTGCAGCGTCTTTGGTTTCCTCAGCCCTCCAAATCGTGCAGAAATGGATTGCCCGTGTATAAAGGGAAGGAACTGCGCCGATCGGCCAAGAATGTGCCTGGAGGTTCCAGTTCCCACCCAGCGTCTGTCATTGAATTCATTGAATATTTTCATTACTTTCTACCACCTCGTAGGGGCTTCAGATCACGATGTCACTGTGCTCGGCGTTACTATTCCTTTGCACGCTCGCCGTCGCGTCGGCCAGAGGTCCCACGACTGTTTACATGATCCGACATGGCGAGAAACCCGCGGACAAGAACGATCAAGGGCTCACCCCGGACGGATGGCGACGAGCTGAATGCCTGCGCGATGTGTTCGGAGCCGACTCGGAATATAACATTCAACATATTATAGCACCTCCCGTGATGCAGAGTGAGTTGATGCATCCTCGAGCAAAACAAGAGAACTTCGGCCGAAACAATTCAAGAGCATGTACTGATCATATGAATACGATAGATGGCGAGCACCGACGACCCTACATGACCGTTCTTCCTCTGGCACACGACCTCGGCCTCCAAATCGACGACCACTGCACCCGAAAGGATCCCGAGTGCGTGGCCGACGCTATCAGGTCATACGATGGGACTGGTAATATTTTGATTTCCTGGCGACACTCGAATATGGACGAGATCCAGGAGTTACTGGGATCTGAAAATCCGGTCGATTACCCTATAAATCGGTAGGTGGGATTGTTTTTTTTTTCTATTGGGTTCACTTGCGTCGGAGCTGTCGGGTTCGCGATCAGCGTACTTGTTACACTGCGCCATTGTATTGAGGACCATGCCAGTACCGGTGCTTATTAACTTGCTTGTTGTGTTTATGTGCTAACTGGCTCAGGTTCGACCTCATTTGGACTATGCCCTATCCCTATAATGAAATCACGGATATTTACTCCGAGGAGTGTCCTGGTTTAGACGTTCGGCCTGGACTGATGGCCCAGTATTGATCTGGAATGTCATATATTAGAACCTTATAGATGGCTTTCAATCGCTAACTATAGGCGCAAGAAGAGCCGATACTGCTCTAGTCGACGGAGTGAATGCTCAAAAGCAGTGAGCAGCTTACCCGAAATATATATGCAAGACACTTACAAAAGACTGAAGTTGCCACTCTCGATTCGCAGGCCAGTCATACGGCCTAAGACAAAGCTACACCTTATTGCACTACAAGAAGAGCCATGGGAAATCGAGAGAGAGAGCAAATGAGGTTCGCAGAGACGTACTTTATAGCGCGCAGCAAGGTCAAGGGCACATTGGCCAGTGAAGAGCGGAAGTGGCGGCAAAGATGGGCGGCAGTGCAGAGAGCAGAGCAGAAAAGACAGAGAGTGGAAGCATCAGTGGCAGAGGAGGCAGAAGGAGTAGAAGAGCAGCAAAATGCAACAGTTGTAATTAAGAAAAGGAATTTAATACTACCAACAATCTGCCCCGTTCCTGCTAACTAATCCTAAATACAGTTGATGCAGTCTGCTTGTTTAGGCTGAATGTTTTCTGCAAGAGTCGCACATGATTGACTAGATCAACGCGGGTGGCACTGCCACCCTGCAGCCCTGCGATTAAGAATAGCAAACAGGCGGGGTTATGCCTTCTCTTCGCCCGGTCGGGTTAGGCGCTTGCACTAAAGATCTCCTTTCCTTTTCCCGAGTTCGATAGAACATTCGTCGGGCTAGATAAGCTTTCGCTAGTTCCTCTACGACTAATCTCGATACTCTCAAGCAAAGTGTAGGCTTACTGAACTGGGGAACCTGTATGGAATCGATTTGTATGTAGAATTGAATATGCAGTTTTTACCGGAAGGGTACAAGTGAGTCAGTATAGTGTGGCTTTCCGAAACAGTCATCCTAAGGTTTTTTGTGTTTGGCCTTGGTGATTTCTTTCGGTCTAAGGGCTTCTATTGCCCTCGTCCGAAGTGCGCATTTTGGTGCGGAGAAGCGGAGAGAGAAAACCCACACGCTGTGGCCAACTCGCATCTATTTAGCCACCTTCATCCTCCCATCAACAGAGAAATTCCGTATCAACGAAACTTTCCAATGTCACCCCCCAGTTTCAATCTCGGCATTGTTGCGTGCGGCCAGATGGGCACGGCGATTCTGGCCGGAATCCTTAGTCAAGATCCCGACGCGAACGCGCCGTGGAACGTGAAGCGGATATTTGTCTCAGTCCAGACTGCAGCGTCTGTCTCCCGCCTTCAAAATATGTTCGCTCAACACTTGTCCCGTATAACCATCTATCAGGGGGATAATCTGGCAGTTGCCGAGCATTCTCACGTTGTGATCTTGGGATGCAAGCCCGCTCTTATGGAGGGGATCCTGGGCGCCGAGGGGATGGGAGATGCTCTGAATGATCATATCCTGGTCAGTGTGTTGGCTGGGAAGACTACTGAAATGACTCGAAGGGCTATCAGTGACATTGAAGGCCGAGCAGGCAGAGTGGCCCCTCGAGTGCATGTTGTGAGGACAATGCCAAATATGGCCGCTCGAGAGCATGCATCCATGACAGTTGTTTCGTCGCCAGAAGATGAGTCGGACATTGAAGCCGTGAGGGTGACGAGATGGCTGTTTGACCACGTCGGAAAGACCCACGAAATCCCCGAGTCATTGTTTGACCTGATTGGGTCGCTTGTTGGATGCTCAGCGGCCATGTTTACGGTGGCTGTGGATGGCTTACTGGACCAGAGTGTTGCAGGTGGCCTCAACCGGCCAGCGGCTTTGAAACTCGTCACTCAGACACTATACGGTCTGGCGAAGCTGCTGGAGGCGGGGAACCATCCCTCGGTCTTGCGGGAGGAGATCTCATCTCCAGGAGGGAGCACCATCCAAGGCCTGATGGAACTTGACCGGCAAGGAGTTCGCTCGGCATATGCCTCTGCTCTTGCCGTGACAGGCGAGCGGGCGAAAGCGTTGGGTTCTAAAGAGAAATAATGACTTATGGCTCCATTCGACGAAATGAGCGTACGATGATTTGCGGAAAGATGTCTGGAGATACCCAGAGTCACATGTGCACAGTGACCCAATGGCTAGAATTCAACTGAATAGAGCAATCACTTGAAGTTTATTAACAAAGAAATTATTTGTCTTGTGAGTAGGAAACGAGAAAATCTTGTATCTGTTGAAGAATTAATTGAGATTATGGTTGAAGTTTATCTCGTGGGGTATATAGTCTATGCGTTTATACAGGCGTTAAGGCATTATAAATAAGTCATTATGGCGCATTGTCCTCAGTGGTTTTTGCACCATCTTCTGCAACGATTTGCACCTCGTGACTGTGCTCAAGTTCCGACAGAACGATCCATGTAGGAACGACGCAGAGGATGGTGATTCCGAAGTTGAGACCAATGCTGACGAAGTGGTTTGCGCCACCCTCGGATTGCATACTGCGTCGAAGTTAGCAAAAAGTTTTTCTTAAGCTTCCTTTTAAAGGGTAACTTACGCCCAAGCAACGGTTTGACCGAGAGCCTCAAATCCTCGCAGAATTCCGCAGTGATAAGACAGAGACGAGATGTCGGTGCTGTACTGGCCCACCAGCCAGTAAAGGAATTGTTGAAATGCTTGGCCGCCGAAGGTCCAGAAGAAGACCAAGGCGTACGACTTCCCGAAGCCGCCCTTGAACCAGTCAAAGACGGGGGATTCCGGTAGGTCGTAGTAGAACTGGTATTGCAGGATTGTAGCCCAGATCCAAGTTCCGATGAGAATAATAACGATAGTCAAGAATGCAATGCGTGCGCGGGTCTTGATGTAAATCGATTGCCGATCAAGCAGGGCAGCAATCAAGAATGAAGAGAAGATACCGGCGAAGTTGGTGAAGAATGACGAGAAGGCGCGAGCGCGGACGGTGAAGTAGTCGGTCAACCAAGTGCTGAGGAAGCCGTTGTAGAAGTAACTGATGAAGAAAGAAGGCAAAAGCAGGAGGACCCGGCGCGTGGCAATCAACTTGAACGCGGCCCGGAACTCAGCTGCCCAAGACTCCTTCTTGTGGACCACAACCAAGGTGCGATCCTTGCGCTGCACTTTCTCCGCCGGGCTCAGGCAAAATGCGACAGGCAGACCGAGGCACATGATGACGATGAAGACGATATAGGTTCCTTGGCTGATCGTACCCTGTACTGAAGTCTGGGCATTCAGGCCGAGGCTGATTGCGCCACCGACGATAGGACCTAAAGCCTTGGCTGTTTGCCAAATAGCTATTGCATCGACGGATTAGCATTCGTCTTTGGTGTGTAGAGCGCGCAGGCAGACTTACCGAGATAGAAAGCCCGATCCTTAGGGGTAGGGTATCCAATAATAATTGCAGCCTCCGCCGCCCAGAAGAATCCAGCCGAGATACCGCAGAGTGCGCTACCGAAGAGCATGAACCAAGTTGTCGGGTGGTAGTTGTTGGTGTAGAGACCGGCGCCATAGATAGGGTAGCCGATCGCGCCAATGATCAAACCATAGCGAAGACCGATGCGGTTGTTGATAGCACCAGCCGCGACACACACAACTGCGAACAAGCCGTAGAGAAGAGCATTTGCCGCAGACACAGCATAAGGCTCTGCAGCTCCACCAGCTCCAAGGTTGTTCATCGCATCCCACATACCAGGCGCAGTGAACGAGACACCGGAACAGATTGCGATCTGGAATGGAACGGATCTCCAGATAGAGCGCAAGCGAGTAAAGCGCGGCGCATCGACAGTAGTAGCTGGCCCATCTTCAAAATCCTGATTGGAGACCGTGGAAGCCATTGCGACGGTATATAGTAAGACCTGCTGCCCGGTCGTTCCTCCGTAACAACCCAACCTTGAGCGAAAGGAATGTATTTAAAAGAATTAAATCTACATGGCACCTGGGAAAGACAGAAAAACCCAGCCCATATAGGCGATCCACTGAGGCGAAATTGCGTGCTTTAGTTGAGGGAAAGCTGGGGTCCACCCGAAATCCGAAGGGACGGGCTGCAGATTCTGCACGCGACAGACCCCCGATTCTGAAACCAGCCGAAAAACCAGCCGAAATTTTCAAAAAATAGAGTTGATTCATGTGGTCATTGGTCATTTAGAGTCAATTACGTCTCTTTCTGTCTCAATTATATATTTGATTCACTAAAAGCGTACTGCTAATGGACCAGATCGTTGGGGATCTGGGGAGCTAACAGTTTCAATAAGGTAATGCATTGGACCCGCATACCTCATGGGACCCATTCGCCGGTGTACATCTACGTCTGCACAGCCATGCAATTTCACGCAATTCAGGCGTCATGTTTCCTTGATTTGGCCTGCCTTGGCTGCATACTACCATATTTTATTGGTCGTAATGTCTTAGATACTGATGAGTCCAACGTAGTTCGGGAGGGATTTAAGGTTTGCATGATCTCAATCCCGAACTGGTCCCGGCCCGATCAGCGTCAACATCGGCGATATGCTCGATTAGCGACTTAAGATCAAGATTTCAGCTCCAATTACTGATGACTCCTTCACTACAGTGGCTTGATTGGACGATTCCGTGAAGTCGAATGTTCTCCGGTTGCGAGCCAAATACTTGGGGATATCCGCCTCAATACTCCATCGCCTGTTTCAACTGAGACAGATGCGACTTTATGCTACAAGGTCTTTTGAAGAAATAGTGAATATCCAATGTCTGATATACCTCTATTTACCGCGTGTTTTCTTGACTGACGTGTCTATCTCCTATCTCAGTCCCCCATGACCGTTGGTGAGTGGTTTGCTCAGTCCGTCGCGAGGAACGTTAGTACGGAACAAACGTTACGATGGGAATTTCATATTCATTCCGCCTACCTTAAGCCTCGGTCAGTATGGGGAACTGAAGACGTTTATCGTATCTAGGCGGAATGCTAGGAATTAGTCGTTCGACGGCCGCAGGACGATTAGCACCGGTCATCTCAGGAAGGTTGGCAAGCTCCATCTCGTCCATCTGCATACGATCCTCTTCATCCCATCCCTCATGGTCATCTATTACGAGTCCAGTAAATCCCATATCCAGTATGAGAGCCAGAACACTGATGGCAACGCCAAAAAAGGGCTGCCCGGTAGCCCAATATCTGGCTCTCCGAGTGGTTGATGATCGGAATCTCAATGCACAAGCAAGTCCCAGTCCGAGGCCGTTTCAATATAAGTTCAGTGTGCCGATAATGGAGCCCACACTCCCTTCTTGGTGCCGACGTACAAAATTACTAACAATGATCTGGCCCGCAGTATACACCAAGTCAGGACAGAAAGCAAAGATCACAACAGACGGAAAGATCTGGACTCATTAGCTTTGATGAAGTGGAACAGTTGCCGTCAGTGCATTTGACGTCTGGATCGTTCGGGTGCCGGTTGCTAGAATCCCCGGCGCTGACACACGAGGTACTAACCAGGCAACGAAACAGACAGCCACAGTGGCTGATGAAGTCCAGTCAACTGCAAATTCAACAGGAGGCGACTTTTATTGACATAAGTGGCTATCGCTTCAATGCGATTTAAGTAAGCCGGAGCTATGAACAGAATATAACTTTTCTGGCGAGGATCTTGGAGTATCAGTTCCTGAGGTAGCGGGGTCGATTCTACAGTGACGTGCTGAAGTTCCCCATCAGTGGAGGAACTTGATTTGACGAATGATTGACGGTTCTTCTGAGAAGTACATAAGTGACAAGGATGATGTTTCTCCCACATAGACTAGAACTTCTAACAATCAGTTTCGAGGACGATAGGAAGCTCCAAAGTGGGGCAGGCCATTCTCATGAGCGGCTGTTTTTTATCTGGCTCTGCAATGCTGCTAAAATCTGCGGTAACTGGTCCAGATAAATGAGTGCTGGCGGAATAAAGGAACCGTTCAATCGTGGCTGGCAACTTACGACATTAAGGAGGAAGTAATACGGGCCGGCATCCTGGCTTTTTGACCAGTGCCCACCCTCGAGATACAAATTGGAAAAATGACCCGAAGGAAAGTCAAGTTCTGGCCTAAGCTCCATTATGGAAATCTACGGAATTTGAATTTCTTTTGGACCCATTCTCCTGAGGTCTACCCAAATTACTTACTTTCTACTAAGCAACCTCAAGATAAACAAGGACCGGAGGTCAAGACCTAATACTACTGAGGCTATATGGTAAGGGCAAGCTAATTTTCGAATTTGTATATCCGTATCTATGAAAGGGGTTACATCTTCGGCAAGCCCTTTAGACAGCTATGCTTGCTTGTGCTTTTCTTTTCGCATTAGATTAGACACTGATATACTGATCAAGAATAAAAGCTTAAGGTGGAAGCAAGGCACTATCTCATTCTCTAGCACCATCCAAGGATATCTCATGCATACCCGAACAAGCTACCTGGGCATCCACTAAGTAACAATCGACGTATCAGAAGATGATCAGCGTGATCACAGATCATGCAGCCTTTTGAATGTCGTAAATAACTCATATTTAAGTTGATAATATCTATTCTACCGGGAGTCTTCTATCATGAACTTATATCCTCGTACAAAACCTGCTAAAGCGGACCGTTTACTCTCAAGTGTATAGAAAGCACGGGCCACTAGAGTCGCCGAAATTGTTGTGCGCGGGCGGTGAAAAAGCCGAGCGGAGAACGCCAAGATTTCCTCACCCCCAAATTTTTCGTAGCGGCTACTTCCTCGCCTTCCATTCGCAGTCTGGCTTTCACAACGAGAGCATGGATGATATCGAGGTATGTGAAAATGCTATGGTTGTCTACAGTCAAAGTTGACTCGAATCAGGAACGGCTGCGCAGCCATGCGCAGGCATTCGACGGTCTGCTTTCCTTGATCCCCGCCAAATACTATTACGGCGATGACAATAGCGTACGTGCGCCCCTCTGCTCTACCTAACCGACCTTTTCTCTTGATTCTGGCTTCCTCTGCCCTCTTGCATATCCCCATTTCGAAAATCCAGGTCTAACCAATCTCTGGCCCTGCAGGATCAATGGCAACGGAAAAAACAGACCAAAGAGCAAGCCCGCGAGGCTAAGCGTGCAAAGTTGGACCCCGAATCCGGCAAGACCGCCAAAGACGTGATGGATGAGAATGCTCGCAAGCGCAAGCGTGAGGATGGGACCCTCGAGTCTGATTCGTCCGATGAAGAGCTCGGCTCTGAAAATCCTAGAGAGGGACTGAACCGAGGCGATAAGACCAAGAAGCAAAAGCAGCAAGAAAAGTCGGAGGCCGCTTCCAAAAACAAGTCAGAGGACGCAGAGGCTCGCAAGAAATTGAAGGAGGAGAAGAAGGAGAAGAAGAAGGCCGCCCAAAAGGAAAAGAAGAAGGCAAAAGACAGTGCCAGGAAAGAGAAGGTTCAAAATGAGAAGCAGACGGAGACGGCCACCGAGACTTCCGAGCAGCCAACTCCCAAGGCGAACGGCACTGCTGCTGAACCCGAAGACTCAGACGACGAGGACGACGACGATGTCGAAGGCGTTCCCGAGGCAGGATTTTCTATCGAGTTTAACGACCAGCCCGAAGACCCCTCATCCGCCTCATCTGCTCGCAATTCTCCCGGCTTTGATGCCTCGAATCCTCAGTCGGGCAGCTCCTCCACATCCTCCATTGTTCCCCCCTCCGCCACCGATGCCAAGTCCACCGAGCCTAAGGCTCTTAAGCCCACGCCAGAAGATCTCAAGCAGCGCTTGCAAAAGCGCCTGGACGAACTTCGGGCGAAACGTCAAGCGGATGGACTCAACGGCAAGCCTGCACGTAACCGCCAAGAGTTGATCGAAGCCCGTCGGCAAAAAGCCGAGCAACGGAAAGCACACAAAAAGGAGCTGCGCCAAAAGGTCAAGGAGGATGAACAGCGCGAAAAGGATGAAGCCATGACCCGCCGTTTCTCTCCCGGTGGCTCGGGATCCCTCCTGGCGTCTCCTCGCTCCCCTGCCGAGTCGGTTGGTTCTTCCAGCAACAACTTCTCCTTCGGTCGTGTTGTCTTTGCCGATGGCCAGCACGCTGATGCTACCCTGTCAAACATCCGCGATCAGCCGCAGAAGCACGGTGCCACAGATGCCGCTGCCCAGCTCAAGGCCGCCGAGGCCAAGAAGGCCCGTCTCGCTGAGATGGACCCGGAGAAGCGCGCTGAGCTCGAAGAAAAGGACCGCTGGCTCAATGCCAAGAAGCGTGCTCACGGTGAACGCGTGCGCGACGACACCTCTCTCCTCAAAAAGGCCCTCAAGCGCAAGGAAACCGCAAAGAAGAAGTCCGAACGTGAGTGGAAAGACCGTCTTGACACTGTCTCTCGTATGAAGGACAAGCAGCAAAGCAAGCGTGAAGAGAACCTTCGCAAGCGCCGTGACGAGAAGGGCAACAAGGGTGGTAAGAGCAAGAAGCCTGCCGGCGGTGGCAAGAAGAAGGCCAGACCCGGCTTTGAGGGCAGCTTCAAGGCCAAGACTGGCGGCAAGAAGAAATAAAGTCATGATTTGGAAGCCTGACTTTCACCTTATCTCTTGCCTCATTTCGCTTGCATATTATTTTTCTCTCCGTTGTGATCCACGCTTATATCCTTCTCCCAAGAAGCTGGAACACTCCCTCGACCAACAAAAAGAAAAAGTGTTTTAAGACATCGAACTGGGAAATATCCATCCGGGGATTCAGGTGTTTGGTGTTTGCGCTGTTTCAGCGGCATGTGTCGTCTGTTATGTCTTGTATGTACGTCAGCATGGGTAGCGATCTATCTTCATTTTGTGAATACAATATCATTCCGTTCCAAAGTGCTTTATTCCAAGATTCTCAGGTATTTGCAATGTGGTAGAACTGATCCCGCACCGACATGATGGGAAGCCGAGTCTTGCTCGTACTGTAACGTTCAAATGCTGCGGACCTAAAGCAATCGAGCACCAATGCTAGTGCCCGGGTGGCACGTTCAAGAAGAGTAATAAAAACCACAGGAATATATCCAGGCACGTTCTTGATATAATTTGGGCCGTAATGAAAAACACAAAACATGCTATATTCCAGAACATAGGAAATATAAAAGACAAAGGAGCCGAGTCTCAACGAAACTTCCTTTGGGAATCGACTAGTACAAAGTGATAACACAAGGTCGAGGGGGTTTATGTACAATATGTGATAGGGGTCGAGGGCATCATAGGCCCTTTCTAGATTTTTCGTGCATGGCCCGTAGGCGCACTCGGCATAGGCCCGTGTCTCCTCACGGGGCCAAAGCCTCATTCGCTTCTCCAATTGCGTACCGCGAACACCGAAGCAGCAATGTCCGTTTATCGGTAAGGAGCATCGGCACGGGCAGCCGCAGCAATCTCGGGCTCCCACTTGTCGCCGTTGGCAAGCAGCTTCTCCTTGTTGTAGAGGAGTTCCTCGCGGGTCTCGGTGGCGTACTCAGCGTTGGAGGCTGTAAGGGAGGAAAGGTGGTTAGCTCGCAAAGGTCATCCATTCACGTTACTTTCAAAACTCACTCTCAACGATAGCATCCACGGGGCAGCTCTCCTGGCAGTAACCACAGTAGATGCACTTGGTCATGTCGATGTCGTAACGGGTCGTCCGGCGGCTTCCATCCACACGCTCCTCGGCCTCGATGGTGATGGCCTGGGCCGGGCAGATGGCCTCGCACAGCTTGCAGGCAATGCAGCGCTCCTCGCCGGTGGGATAGCGACGAAGGGCGTGCTCACCGCGGAAACGGGGAGAGATGGGACCCTTCTCGAAGGGATAGAAGATGGTATACCTGCAGCAAGAAAGATGTCGGGTTAGTCCATCTGAGACCAATTGAGGTCGAGAAATTTGGAGGTCCATGTTCGACAGCCAGGTAGACTTACGGTGGGCGGAAGTACTGCTCCAGCACGACGTACATGCCGCGGAACAGTTCGGCCATGAGGAAGTACTTAGAGGCCTTGTCCAGGGAAGACTCAGAGCCCTGGTCCCAGCGCTTGGGCGGGGGCAGACGGAAGCTGGGATGAGGGGGTCCCGCTGGGGTGGCTGCGCGGGACACAGAGGAAGAGAAGTTTGCGGTCAAGCCCAGAGGCATGAAGGGGGAGCGGCGGTTGGCGACCAGCCGCGCGACCGATCTGGCGGAAGCCATGGTGGGGGGAGAGGAGATGGAAGAGAAGAAGGAGAGGTGGGTGGAGAGAAGACAATTGGAGGAGTAGAAGGAGGTCGCTAACATGAAGTTGAGTGGTTTGCAGTTTCTGGCTTAGGTCATTCCTTTCTGCCGGGCGCTGATTGGCTGCCAGCAGGATTTGCGTACGAGCATCAACTTCCCGTCTTCTTCCTCTTCTTCCTCGTCTTCCCCCATCCTTTTGAACCTCGTCCTCTCCCCCCCCCCACTTACCTCCTTTTTTACTCTTTTCTTGGGATTTGCAGCCGTTGCACTCTCGATCTTCCACCTCAATATGTTCCGCTCCGCCATTGTCCGCTCCTTGAGGGCCTCCGCCCCCCGTGCCGCCGTCAAGACTCCGGCTCCCTTCCAGATCCGCAGCTCCCCCATCGCGGCCCGCGTCCCTCAATTCACTCCCTGCTTCGTCTCCCAGACCGTCCGTGCCTACTCTGCGCCCGCCGGTCTGAACAAGGAGGAGGTTGAGGGTCGGATAGTCAACCTGCTCAAGAACTTCGACAAGGTGCGTCAGATTGTTATCGGGCGGCGCTTTGCCATCATCAACGATCAATACATTATTGAACTTTGACTAACACTTTTACTGCAGGTTTCCGATGCCAGCAAGGTTAGTTTTTCATAACGCGACAATACCCTACGGCTGGCCCTCGGTTGTTTTACCTCTGAACTACCAAAGGTCCCGTGAAATCGCCTTCATCGTTAACACCTATCCACCATTAGATCAACGGCGCCTCCCACTTCTCGAACGACCTCGGTCTTGACAGCTTGGACACCGTCGAGGTAGTGATGGCCATTGAGGAGGTACGCGCCCCAGTCCTTTTCCTCGGAAAAGATTGTCCAGAACAAATCTGACCATTTCACCAACAGGAGTTCAGCCTTGAGATCCCCGACAAGGAGGCCGACCAGATCCACAGTGGTAAGTTCGCGCAGCGTTTTGCGTCTGGCTTCGATGGACTGCGACTAACGTGTATTGTGTGTGAACAGTTGAGAAGGCTGTCGAGTACATCCTGGCTCAACCCGATGGTATGTGTATACTTTTTTGCCATTCCTGTGACTTCCATGCTGACCCGAGTGCAGCTCACTAAATATTTTAATCGAACCCCCCGGAGACCGGTTGGTTGGGAGGTCGGATAGAAAAAGGTTCCGGATGTTGGCGTCGGCCCAGGGTATTCGCCCGATAAGGTGTACTTCTGTGGCCTCGGACGTTGCTCTGTATGCTGAAATACATGCCAGTGGTTTTTTTCCCTTTTGATCCTTCTATATCGTGTATATCATCATCTTGAATGCAGTTTTGAAGCAGAACGCTGTTACATGGCGGACTACCGCTGCTTTCTCCTCTCTGTCTATTCCTTTCGATTAGTATTGGGGCCGCTCCGGTTCACGGTGACTGGCACTCGGTTCGGTGCTGTAAAAGGACCTGCAACCTTGGAATGACTATATGTGACAGAATTTCAAGTTGAGGCTCACGGTGCTGCACGCCTCGCCAGCAGAGTTAAAGTCAAAATCGTAAGCGGGTTGATGCAGGGAACTGCAACGTGACGGCAGAAATTTACCATATCGATAACCAAACTGGCTGATGGAACGTGGAGGGGTATACAGGTGGACTATACAGTGGACAGCGTATATCATCTTTGTTGTCGGGCGCACAGCAAAGAGCCACCTCGCCTGGCGGAACTAACTTCGACCCGACCATTCTTCCCGGGAACTCATCCGCCTTCTCCCCTTCTGTCGTAGCCTTTGCAGAGACAGTCCTCCCAGCATTGGCAGATTAATTTAATTGACGCCCGTCAACCCATACGGTCAACTGGTTTCCCCTGACGCCGAGAGTCCCACTTCAGAAAGCGGCAAGCGGCAGAGGCAGACTTTCGGTCTACGCGGTCGACCACCTTTCTCCAACCCACCGGACAATTAATGCCCCCTGCGACCGGCACGCAGATCGGCTTCGACTAAAGAGAAAGTTCCCAGTCTATACCCACCTGCTCTCTTCCCTCCTCTTTCCCCGCCAACCGTTACCTTTATCCTCATGGCCTCAGCCGGGGGCTTGACTCGCCGACGAGGCGGCGGTCGAGCTGCTGGCCCAGAAGACCAAGATGACAGCCGAGTCTCATCGCCTGTCTCGAGAAATAACTCCGCCATGGACAACCGTGGCCCGGAGACCTCGTTCACCGCTGGAGAGAACGGCCACAAGATCGCATTCGACCCCCGCGACCTGAGCGAAACCGAAGAGCGGAGCAAGCAACCAAAGCTCACTTTAATGGAGGAGGTGCTGCTGTTGGGATTGAAGGATAAACAGGTCAGTTGCAAAGGACGAAGGGGGACCGGCTACGTGGTACCTGTACTAGACTCGAGTTGCTGACGTTTTGGGATCTTTTCACAGGGCTACCTGTCCTTCTGGAACGAAAACATCTCCTACGCCCTGCGCGGGTGTATCGTCATCGAACTCGCACTCCGCGGCCGGATAAGCATGCAGAAGGACTCGTCACGACGACGCTTTCCCCTGGCCGACCGCGTGATCGAGGTCATCGACGACACATTGACCGGGGAAGTCTTGCTGGACGAGGCGCTGAAGATGATGAAATCTAGCGAGAAGATGAGCGTGAACTCCTGGATTGATTTGATGAGCGGTATGGCTGCCCTCTTCCCCTCCGCCATGATCGTGGATAGATCTTGCGACGTGAGCCCAAGCTGACCGGTGTCCCACCACCAACAGGCGAGACGTGGAACTTGATGAAAATCGGGTATCAATTGAAACAAGTGCGCGAGCGGCTGGCCAAGGGTCTGGTGGACAAGGGAATTTTGCGAACTGAAAAACGAAACTTCCTCCTCTTCGACATGGCAACCCACCCCGTTGCCGACGGCGGTGCCAAGGACGACCTGCACCGTCGCGTGCGTAACATCTGCAGCAACCGCACGGTGATTATCCCTCCCAGCCCGTGGCTCCCCGAGGACTCCGAGTTCCGTTACCTTCGCACCGTGACAATGGTCTGCGCTGCATATGCGGCCAACGTGTTGGAGAATGCTCTGGTCACTATGAGCCATGAGGCACGTGAGAGAGCATTTGCTCAGGTGGATGAGCTGCTGGCAGAGTACTCGCAATACCCCTTTGCTCGGCGTGTAGGTGGCTCGCAGGCGATTGGAGCCAACCTGGCCCAGGCCATCAACGACGAGGCCAACAAGAACAAGGACCGAGAGCTCCAGTTGGAGGTATGTCTTTCCTTCACACTTATGGCCCGAAACGGGTACTAACTCTATCTGATTAGATTGTCGCCGCATGCTTGAGCGTTTTCACCAGACTTGATTCTTTACTTTAAGCGGATTGTACCGTGTTGGTTCTAATACATTGTCCTTTTTTCTGCTTCTCATCATCTTTCCACCTTCCTTCTCCCACTGCCGTGGTCTCTCCCTGGCCCAAGGAGACTCGATTTTCACTCTGTTCGCTCATGTAGTTTGTCATCATGTGGATTGGGGATTTGGAAGAGCGTCTTTGATATTGCACCGTCGCGTCAAAACTCTTTTATTGTACGGGATTCCTTATGACCTTGATCTACCTTTTGTGCTTCGAGACTTTCTTTTTGACTTTCTGTACTCGCTCGTTATCCGAGTGGGAATGATTCATACCTTGGAAACGATGGCTTCGTATGTGGGCGCCGTGCATGTCTTTTCTGACCGTTTGAGATGATGTCCGTTTCGAAGACGTGCTGATCAAGGAAGATTCACCGATCGCTGCAGGGTTCAGTGCATATTTTCCAATTGAATTCTTCACGATACCAACTCTATCATTATTATAGAAGATGTTGCAGTCGGTACGGCGGGCACTTTCTTGCCTGTGTATCTCAACACAACCACCGGTTTAAACTAGCTGACGACCATAATGACACCCTCGCGATACGCCTGTCAGCTCTACTTTTCCATGATCAATGCGCTCGACTCCTACGATTTGTGGCAATGCTGACCTAAGTTCGGCCATACGTCAACATTAGGGCATCGCCGCGATGTATGCATAATGGCGGGTGATGGCAAGTCCATTCCTCTTTCTCCATTGAATTCCTCGTTCAGGCTAGAATAAAGGACCAAGTTCATTCCCATCATGGTTGTTCATCTAACCCCCTCGTTTTCGGCCATGTCAGATCCTACGAGTGACGCGATGAACAGGCCGGACTTCTATACCAGAGCCACGTCCTCGTCAAACGTCAAGCCGGGCAAACCAGGAAAGCCATGGTCTTCAACAATGAACGAACAAACATTCGTTCCAGTGTCAATGCGAGCACTCTACTACTCCGTGGTACCGGAGGCCACACCAGACGATAGCAGCGGAGACACCACTGCGTCAATCATAAGCCCCAAAACCAAAGCTTCAAACCCGGAGCCGATAGCAAACCTGATACTGGATACCGAATTCCCAACCCCGCAGCCGTCACCGCAGCAATACCTCCTGAAAGTTCAGACGGCAGCATTCTGCCAGGACGAGCTTCGCCTAGCTAACGCCCTCAACCCACGCACCACATCGCCGAAGATTCCACTTCACAGCATCTGCGGGACAGTAATCACTACGCCAACAGCAGATCACGAACGTCCTGAAGGCCCGCGATTCAAAATAGGCGATCAGGTCTTCGGTGTAATTAGTTACACCCGCGATGGCGGCGCAGCAGACTACGTTATCGCCATCGAGGACGAGTTGACCCTAAAACCTAGCAACATCTGCACCGGCGAAGCAGCAGCACTGGCTCTGCCTGCTCTCACTGCATGGCAGGCGCTTTTCCGATATGGTGGTGTAGACCCCGATGCACCTCCTCAAATCAACGGATCTGAGGAGAACAGCAACGGTAATGGCAACACCCATGAAAAGAAACCAGAAGCTTGGCTTTTAGATGAAATTGGCAACGGCAACATCAACGTCAACGTCAACGTCAACAACAATGCCAATGGACGAAACGCCTTCCGACACTCGATAGGCAGTATCAAGAACCACCTGAACAAACGAGGCTTTTCAAATTCAAGCGGCAGCAGCAAGCCCCGGCGACAAAGCAACTCAATCAGCCATTTCAACGCCCAGACCCAAGAGCGCCTGAACGGAAATCGCAACGGAAAGGGCAGTGCGAGTATAGCCAATGGAGTCCCCGAACAGCGCTTCGACGAAGAACACGCCGGGAATCCTCGACTGAACGCACTCCTCCCAAAAAGCAAAGTCGAACCTCTGCGCGTGCTCATCACCAACGCCCGCGACAGCGAAGTAGGTCGCCTCGCCGTGCAAATGCTACGAGCAAAGAAGCTTTTCACCACCGTGCGGCCGTGGGTCTGCGTCACCTGCTCGCCGGCAGAAGAACGCATTGTGCGAGGGAGCTGGGATGTGGACGGGGTAATCGTGATCCCGCACTTACCAGCCGAGAACGAATGTGCCATTGGAGCTGAATTCCGGCGTATGAGGTGGGATCCCGTTCATCTGGTGCTGGACTGTACAGGTGGCGAGGTGTTTCGGCAAGCCCATTTCGTTGCTAAGGACTACGGGGTTGTCCTTACGGCTGTTGATCCGCGGCCGGCGCTTGTGCCTGAGAAGGCGGATGAGCAGGATGTGCTTGGGAGAAGAAAGAGGGGACTTCGAAGTAGGTTTGTCCCTGTGAATCCTGATTCCAAGGCGTTGGAGAGGATTGTTGAGTTGGTTGAGGAGCACATGGTTCGTGGGAGAGAGGAGCAGGTTGTTGACTTGGTTAGCGCGGGTAAGTTGCTTGAGGCTGGTGCTGCAGGTCTTGCTGGTAGCCGACGGGGTGGGATGATTGTTGTGAGGGTTAACCCGTGATTTAGAAGTTTTGTGGACTGGTAGATTTGACGGAAGTATAAATTGTGTTATGGGCAGGAATCGCCCGTGCTATATTCACGAGAGGCAAGAAAACTATACAGACAGCAAATGAGTTGGATATCTACAGCGCTAGGTCCTCCATTCCCAGTCCGTCAACAAAGTCATAAAGCTCCTGGGTATCCTCAAAGACGGTCCAAGCTTCAGCGGGTATATCCTTGAAAGCCTTTTCGAATCTCTCAGGCTTATTCTTCTCTTCCATGTGACACACATTTGTTACCTTGCGGATGATGATTGCATGAATCCACCCCGGGTATCGATGGTACATCTCTGCGTATGCCTCAGGGTCCTTCTGAGTAGAATCACCGATGCATAGAACACGACGACGCGGGAACCAGCGCCGGATCTTCTCCATCCGGTCCACCTTGTACTCCTGCGTCTTCTCTGTGAAAGACTTGATAAGGCCGCTGATGTCCATCCAGGAGTAGTCGCGTAGGACTAGTGTGCCGGCGCAGTAGTGCTCATGGAGGAACTGGTGCAGGAATGGGTAGAGGTTGTATGGTGATGCCGAGAGGTAGAACCAGGTTGGGTCTAGCTCGGAATGCACATGACGATAGAACTCCGGCATGCCGTCGATCGGCACCGGCTCCTCGGCGAAGGTGGTGCGAAGAATGCCGGTGGGTTCCATCGTCATGGTGCGCTTGATCGTGTCGTCGATGTCCGAGACGACAAGCCAGCCTGCTGGTGCAGCGAAAAGTGTTTCTGCTGTTGCTGTAGGCTGATCGTTGAAACTTTGAATTGAGGCACGTACGACGGCACCATCTGCGACTCCAAATCCATCCAGGTCAACGGACTGGCTGATGATGCCGTTGCGGTCCGAGGGGCCCAGGGAGTGGGACTGAGCTGATCCATCGATCTCCAAGTCCACGGTGACGGTGCAAAATGGAGTGACCTGGTCGAGGAAGGGCTGCACACGCTTCTCAATGTTTGCACGTGCGATCTTGTCGCCAGGATTGTCGTTGCCGTCCTCACCATCCAGGCCGAGATGGTCAGCGATTGCAGCGACTAGTTTGCCGACATCTTTGCGACCATCCGCGTGGAAAATGCAAGCGACGACTTCGGTTTGCCATGACTGCAGCGGGCTACCGTCTGTTTCATCGTCAAGCGGCTGATAAGCTGTGTTGTCGAGCAGCCACACTGTATTCTTGCGCGGGTCCGCCGCATGGGACAATGGGGACTTGGGGCCCAGGATGGACGAAAAGAAGTTCAAAAAGCCCGAGCCACGCCTTTCGGGTGCAGGTGGCTGTTGGACTGGGTCTGCGGCTCCATCTTCGCACTTGTGTTCAGGGGATGCAGAGCCGTTGGCCGGTGAATGCGCCATAGCGGTACCGGCCCGGATCGGGAAGACTGTTTACAGTTACTTCGACAGGACCTTGACAATGCGGAAAGCTGACGGATATCAAGCCGGGCAGAAATCGGCGTTGAAAAAGATCGACCGAGCAGTTTCCCCGCTAGCGCTACCACATGTGGGAAGAAAATTCGCCGTGGTTCATCAGGGGAAGCGACGGTGATCATATAGCGCGGGACGATCGCCTTTAGCGTCCAGCTTCACACTCCGCCCCGCCTGATCGCCTTTGCCCAGCGTTACCTAGCATTACCCACTAGAAGATTGAGCAGTGAATATGGGGGGCGCACAGCCCTTGCGAGTGATTTTATCATTCGATGAAGTCAGGCGAACCGAGCGGAGGCTCAACCCGTGTCCCGGTCACCCCGTCATGGCGCTTGTACCCTGGCAAAAGCCCGGGCTATGTACATGACTAGCAATAGATGATCGATGATGGATTCAAGAGGTAAAAAGCCCATTCATAACTGGCGAGCAGGTGTCATCTACCTTGTCGGAGCACCTGGCCACTGTAGAGTGCGGTATACAGAGGAGACCCCACGCGTGCATAATCTTGCAGGCGTCGATCAGGCGTCCTGTTGAATCCGCCACCAGCAATTTGAAAAGACAATAGAAACGAAGAAGTCACGGACCTTGATACGTGATGTTTAATGACAGCGACAGAGAACTGCCCTCGTGATGTCCATGATACCCTCGCACGTGATACCCATATGACAATGTCTCTCGCAATTCATTCTCTTCTTTACATCTTCCCTGTACGAAAGAAAGAATTGTAAGCTATCTGATCTCAATGAGACATTTTATATTGCTCTAAATATCTCCCTGGCCTGTTTCCTGGCCTTGGTTTACTCCTGGATATATCAGTTTGGAGGGGCTCAGATCAGCATGTACAGGGATGGAAGCCAGGCCTTGGAGATGGCTCTCCTTCAACCAGTGACGGTATTCAGAAGGGCAAATCCGGAATTGAAACATTCAAGTAGAAGGGTGTCCGTATATAGTTGTGTACCTTGCATTAGTTTAACCCTATCCAATCCCCCGCCACGGGCCCGCCATCTCCCTTGCCTCCATACCCTCCAAAGGAGCCTCGCCTTTTTCAACAATGCAGGGTATCCTGGAACCTATCCCTCTGATGGAAAGTATAATTACCCCCACCTAAATATGCAAATGCCCACAGCCAGTCTTCTTCAGGCACATTGTCTAATATCTAGATACATCAATTTCAAGCTCTCCCGAGGTCTACTTCAATGCCTCCGAATATCTACCCCCTCATACCATCAGACTCCATAAACAACTTCCCTCTCTTACGATCTGACTATTTTCATCCCTCCTGGCGACAACCGAGCGTTAGGCCGCGACGCAGACAGAAGCTCGTGCTTCCCAGTTACAATGACCCGAACCCACTGGTCTTTCAATCAACTGCACACTCGTTGACACATGCACGACCGTTGCACTGTGAATTTGATTGTCCACGATGTCAGAGACACAGGGTTACCGGCCACCGATCGGAGTGTACTAGACAAAAACTACGTGGCGGAACAAGAGGTCTTTGAAGATAGGACGCGCTCGACGCGAACCTTGAAAAACCACTTTGTTGAGAGAAGATATGGGATTGTGGATGTGCCCCGGAAACAGCACGGCCTTAAATTATGGATGATTCATATAGAGGGCCAGACCAATCTTTGCTCCAAGATGAGCCGCGATGGTGGCTCTTTTCCAAGCAATAATTCGTTTGTTGGCCATCCTGCAGAGCGCTGCGCTCAGCAGCCCCAAAGGTCGTGCGGCGGAAGCGAGGCTCTTCAATGCGTTCATGTCCCGGTGGATCTAGGTCATGCCATCATGCCATCCCAATCAGAGGATTTTATGAATGGAGCGCCGTTGCGGCCAGAGCATGTCCTGCTTTCTCGCAAACCAGTTGTATTTAATCATGGAGTCAGTTACCCAAAGAGATGCATGAATTCGTATGTTCCAAGTCGTTAAACGTAGCCAATTACTTTTGATCGCGTTTCCAACACCACCCTCACCATCTTTTCGGTGCAGAGATCTCAGTCCTTGAGAACGAAGCAGTCACGGTCTCCTTTCCCCGACGCTGCTGGATCTCTTTGATCCCAGTCCGATCCGTCACCGTAGTCGCATTGATGATGTTGTCAAAGTCGTCGTCCTCGCTTCCTGCAGAGCCAGACTCGCCATCCGAATCCACATATGCAGGCTTTGGTCTTTCGATTTTCTCCGGTTGGTGTTTATCCTCGGCAGATGGATTCTGGAATGCCTTGGAGTTGAGAATCTTCTGTCGAATCTCCGCCATCTGATCCTCATCTTCGGAATCGTCGGAGATTGCGAATGGGTCTTTGTCGACTTCATCTTCACTTTCCCCTTCTTCACTGCCTTCCTCCCCGCTCTCATCGTCGTCCTCATCATCATCCTCGTCGTCTGAGCCGTGCTTGGCGGGAAGGCGGTTGGTGTTTCCGGTTGTCCAGATATCGTTAGTTCCCTCTGCGCGGCTGTCTTCGTACTCTTGTTCGATTTTGGCGAGCCACTCCTCCTCTGTCCTCTTCATATCTTCTTCTGTCTCACAGCTGGCGTACCGTTTAAAAAGTTCGGAGTTGATCTCAAGGAATGCCTCGCCGTATCTGAAGTTCTTGAGAACGTCCTTTGCCCATTCTTCGTGTCCACAGATACAGAAGCAGGCGGCTAGGGCTTCGACGCAGTTCAATCGCCATGGCTTGCCGTAGTTGACTGTATTGGCCGCAATGAGGTAGGGTACTATAGACAAGAAGTAATTAGCTGGGGGTTCTTCTAAATCAGATACTCAGACCGGAAAAAACATACGCAGTCGTTCGCATTTGCCGCCGATCCGCGACCAAGGCACTTCCTTGACTCGAACCCAAGAGCATTCCACCACTGCAGCGCCGTACTGCTCCATGAGTTCACGGTCGGCGGGAGAGATGACCTTCTTCGCATTGGGCCTGTAAGTCAAGCTGTTAGTACATGCTATATGACAAATGAAGGGTATGCATACGAGACGATCACACCAGGGAATCGCTGGCCGATATGAAGCTCCCGCATTAAACCGAGCTTCATCAATCGCTTCCCTGAGCATCTCTTAGGATCACAGTGTCCCATGTCCCAGCAGGCGGCTTTGAAGGCCGGCCGCGACGAGCCTGCAGCATCTTCGCCATCACCGCGGGGCTCCGGTCGCGGGCGGGGGTTGGAGAACTTCTTTCCTCCTCGGGAGAAGTTGTCTTTTTTGTGGCGGACCATAATGATGGATATAGACAAGCAGAGAGACCGGAAGTCAAATGGCTGTAACTGTAGCTGTTGCGGTTGATTGAAGAGTAAAAAAAAAAAGTGGCCAAGTACACGTGCGAAGTCTCCGCTCTTCCAACGGATAGGAAGGGAACTCGGGGGCGGTGCCTCCTCCCGCGAACATCGAACAACCCCAAACACCCCACTCCTTGTATATCGCAATCTTCATACCCTCTTCATCCTTTCCTTCAACCGCCACCCTGGAGGCTGCTTCCGCACGCATGGCGGCTAGGGACCGCTTCGGTACCTATGCTGAGCCGGGGTTATCGCCGCTGCAGCGGGCCATTCGTGAGCTTCCCCCCCTCTCTCAATGAGATTCCACCCCGGGGACTGGTTTGCTAATATCCGGTATTAAGGCAATGCATGCGATCCACAGAACTACGAGCCGAACCTAGCTCTGAACCTCGAAGTCGCGGACATGATCAACTCCAAGAAAGGCAATGCGTGAGTCGGATCGGCCACGACACATCTGCGCGCAATGCTAATAATCTGTTCTCACAGACCTCGAGAAGCTGCCGTCGAGATCGTCCATCTCATCAACTCTCGTAACCAGAATGTCGCGTTGTTGGCGTTGGCGGTATGTTTGTGCAATCGCATATGACAGCTGGCGCGGAGATGACTGACCATACGGGAATATAGCTCCTCGACATCTGCGTCAAGAATTGCGGATACCCCTTCCAACTGCAGATTAGCACAAAGGAGTTTCTGAATGAATTGGTCCGACGGTTCCCCGAGCGGCCGCCTATGCGAGCGTCTCGAGTCCAGCACCGCATTTTGGAGTCGATCGAGGAGTGGCGGCAGACCATCTGCCAAACATCGCGCTACAAGGAGGACCTAGGATTTATTCGCGATATGCACCGGCTGTTACTCTATAAGGGCTACGCGTTCCCAGAGGTGCGCCGCGAGGATGCGGCTGTCCTCAACCCCAGTGACGTATGTGTTTTCGGTCTCGGACATTGGTCTCACACAGCTACTGATCATACTCTAGAACCTGCGCTCGGCGGAAGAGATGGAGGAAGAAGAGAAAGAAGCGCAGTCTGCCAAGCTGCAGGAGTTGATTCGGAGAGGCACTCCCGCGGACCTCCAGGAAGCCAACAGGCTGATGAAGGTTATGGCGGGCTACGACAACCGACACAAGACTGACTATCGCGCAAAGGCAGCAGAGGAGGTGTCCAAGGTGCAACAGAAGGCCAAGATTCTTGAAGAAATGTTGCAGAGTCAGCAGCCTGGCGCGGGCATGCCTGAAGGCGATGTCTTCGAGGTTAGTACACGAGTCGGTGATCCACATTAGCATTTTGCGGCTGACGAATCTGTTTAGGAACTGGCTGCTGCTCTTCAAAGTGCTCATCCTAAGATCCAGAAGATGTGTGAGGAAGAGTCGGAGGACCCCGAAGCTGTCCACAAGCTACTCGAGATTAACGACAGCATACACCGTACCATTGAGCGGTACAAGCTTGTTAAGAAGGGTGACCTGGATGCGGCGTCTAGAATCCCCAAGGGTACATTGGGCACGACGACCGGAGTGTCCACGAATGCCAACAATGAGCTTTCGTTGATCGATTTCGACCCGGAGGAGCCCAGCTCCAACGGTAACGGCAACGGCGAGGCATCAGGGCAAGGTGGAAATGCCTTGGAGAATGACTTGCTCGGACTCTCCCTTGGTGACCAAGGCCCTGTTGTTGGCGGTGGGATCTCACTGGGAGGCTCCAGCAGTAAGTGCTCGATGACAAGCAGCTCCCCATTTCCCATTTGATCTCTAACAACAATCTCAGTGGGCTTCCCTCCTATGTCCTCAGGACAGTCTCCGCCTGCCGCGACTCCCCAGTCCATCCAGCAGGCGCCCACGGGATTCAAGCCCAATTATGATATCCTTGCGTCCTTGAATACATCTCGTCCTGCTTCTCAGTCTTCTACGCCCGTGCCGGGGGCATCGCCTCAAGCCCGAACCACAGCCACCCCACCGCAGGCGGCGGATCCATTTGCATCGTTGGTGTCTGCCAGCCCTCGGCCTGGTACCACTTCTTTCCAAGCACCGCTTCAAACCCAGCCCGCACCGGCCTCCTCGTCTCTGTTGGACCTGGCGGGCCGTACGGCTACCCCTCCCCAGCAGCCTGCTGGAAAGGCCCCCGCCGCGGAGGATGACGATTGGAACTTTGCTTCCTCACTTCCTCAGAGCAGCAGTCTTCCCATGATGAACAAGGTGCAGGTATTGAATTCGCAGCTGCGCGTTGACTTCATTGCCCGTCGGGTGCAGACTGCGCCCCGCCAAATTTATATTCAAGCCTCTTTCTCCAATGCGACCAGCCAGCCGATCAGTGAGCTGCACTTCCAAGTTGCAGTAGAAAAGGTAAATTTGACTCGGCCCTCGTCCTCATTCGTCCACGAGGACACCTTGCTGACCGTCTCTAGTTATACACGCTGCAGCTTCGTCCGCAATCGGGTCGAGACATCGCTCCGCAGCAGCAGAACGGTGTGCAGCAGGACATGGCCCTGGACGGCGTTGACTCGGGCAAGGGCGGCTCGGTGAAGATTCGGTTCAAGGTGTCCTACAAGCTTGGAGCCGAGGCCCGCGAGGAACAGGGCATGGTGCCACCCCTGGGGATTGCCTAAGGGGTCGCGGCAAAATACGACATGTGTGACATGTGTGCCTTCGCGTGCGCCTCAATGCCAAGCCGAGGTGGCATGATGTGAGACTCTGGGATGCACAGCCCCATTTCTCCATTCTTATCGGCCTACCCGGAGACCACTTTTTAAGTTGACCGATTTGGTTTAGGGTCGATGGACCGCGTCCGGGGCTCGGTAGTTCCTGATTGCCCCTTGCAAGTCTCGCTCGCCTCGGCGTTGAAGACTCCTTTCCCCTCGTGTTGTGCTTTGAAACTTTGAAACTTAGCGTCCCTTCAAGCTGTTGATAAAGATCTCATTGTGAACCCCAAACTGCATTGCTTCGATACAACGATTCATATCTGCAATATCAAATTCCTCTTGCGAGTGCCCCCAACAACCGACGTCCGATCGCGTAGTCTTAATAGACTACCTAGGTTCTCTCCCTACCTAAAGTTCACAAAGTCAAGTAACCCTACCTATAAAGTTTACAAAGTCAGGTTACCCTACCTAAAGTTCGCAGGGTCAGGTTACCTCGAAGGTAAAAACGACCTGATACGGTTAGATCTCGCAACTCTATCGCACCATGGGGGCGGCGTGCACTGTGCACAACAGGGCCCGAAACAAGTGCGACGAGATGTACCACGGGAACACGGACCACCGGTGCATTTACCAGGAACAACCCATTCGAAAAGCATGGCCGCTCCTAGGAAAGCGCGATGCCGATCATTGTCGATCCGGCATGATCTGCCCCGGGATGTCGGAAATTCTCCATCGGGAAGATGAAGGTTGGACAAGAATCGTGTAACGCCAGGCTCGCGCGGAATTGAGAGCTGCGAAATCCGATCTGTCGTCACATCTCTTCCTTGGGCCTTAGTCATTCTCCTCGGCACTTCCTCATTCTCGCAGAACGCAAATTTTGGTTCAAATAGGGTTACTGTGGGTAGACCCGTGGTGGTTGCCGAGGCAGATTGGTGCGTAGCCCCGGCGATTCTCCGCAGGCCGAGAACTCCTGAGGACCAGTCGTTTGTGGTGGGGCGCCGATGCGACTGAGACAGTCGTTGATTGAATGATTTCTCAATTTTGCAATATCTCGGTAGTGTAGACTTTATCCCGCCGTTGCCGTTCTACCGTGCTACCGTGCTACCGTGCTACTGCACGACTCCCGCGGAATTTCGGGCAGATGGCATTTGGTGATCGTCGGTGGAGATTGGGCGATCTACTGTACAGATGTACCGCTTCTCCACCTGAGGCTCACTTTAACCGCTACCGGGATTACTCGATACAGTACAGCTTTGCGAGGGAGCAGTACCATCCACTCGTCTTCATCTCGACCTGTGATGATTTGTTACTACATGTTGATACCGAAAAATGATCAATCTCTACAGTCCATATGAAAGTGCGCTTCGTCCCGCTCCTTAACAGTGCGAGTGGCGAAGTCCGACGTACTCGATGCGGTTTAGATCCGGCCGGGGCGATAAGGCGATAAGACTTCCGGTCCGAGGACTATGGGAAGCACCAGGGGTGGCGAACCCGACGGACGAAGACCGCGGACAACGGATAGGATGAGCAAAAAGAGGGGGGGGGTGGCGGGCATCTGATAGGGGATTTCAACAGGGCGCGTCTAGATCCTGCACTTTCGATGCAGAGGCTGAAATACCTCTATCTGGTGCTATATCGGGCCAATCATAATCCTTATGCTGGCCCGGTGGATGAGCCCGTATTCGAGGCCAGTCTAGCGTAGATTTTTATACACCTGTTTAGCCTTCAGAAAGGGTTGATTCTATGGATCGGGATTTCTCTTATTCTTGGCCTCCAAAGCGTGTAGGAAGAGGGGGGTAAAAGGTTTTCCACCTGCCGAATGGGGGCAGGGTACCGGGTTCGAGGATCGGAGATTTGGAATGTCTCGTCGGGACCAGCGCGAGGTCGTCAAGCGAAGACCCGAATATGAGCTCATATTCGGAGCCGATCGCCGTTGCAGATCGACACGAGAAACCCCCGGGCTGCAGGAACGGGGATAGTTACAGATCGAAAACTCTGCAGTCACGTGTGGTGTGACACTGGAGGAAAGACCCAGAGTCGAGAAGAGCAGGGGAAGGTAAAGAAGGAATGAGTACTCCGTAGTCTGCGTTAGGAAGCGGGTGCAGTCGCATCGCGGGGGAGTAGTGCCCCCACCGCGTTGCTAGGTTCTAGACCTCTCCGGTGCAGACCTGTCTATACCCTGGAATCATTTTCCGCCAGGCTACGGGGCTACGGGGCTATGGGGCTACCGCGCAGTCTGCAGAATACTCCGGACTTTGCAAAAGGGAAAGCTCGTATTGGGTGGCGCTGTCGAACGGACTCGCCGTAGGGGCCCGCAGCAGAACAGGCCGGACGACCATGGCTCAACCCCCGAACGAGACTTTCCTCGGTGTCCAAACTACGATCGCTGACGGACCCATGGACCATGGATCTGCTCTCCAACCTTCGCCTTGGCCTGACAGCTTTCCCCCCTCCCTCCGGCTGAAACTTAAACTCGGTGGGTATTTAGTATGCCCCTCTCCCCCCCCCCCCTCTACCACTTGGGACCATAATTCGTGCTCATCCTTACCAGGTAGAGCTTTTGATCACATTTTAATCATGGGATCGCCAGAACTAGATCAGGATATCTCTCCTATCCCCCGTTCTCGGGAGGAGAACCAGGAGAGGTAAGGAACTCCCCCTCTGGATGGCGTCCAAATTTACTGACCGATGTCCAGAGCTTTTATTGCTGCTTCACGGCGCAAAGACCGCAGCTTAGATGCGCGGTTGGAATCTGCCAACCGGGCTTCTATGCTTCATAAGAAGCGCACCGGCAAGGCATTCCATATCACCAAGGAGATTGTCGAGAAGGAAGCCATGTACGAAGAAGTCGACGAGCGGTATCAAGAGAAGCGCATTCGCATGCTGCAAGCCCAGAACATGCAGATTGAAGAGCAATTCCACCGCCATCTGCTCGCTGCATTTGCCGCTCGCGCCAATAGCTCGTCGGCTTCCTCCATTGCCAGCCGTCGATCGAGCATGGCCCCGCGCGCATCGATCGATGGTGGCAACTCCCGCAAGATGAGTCTGGATTTGTCCAACTTGCGGACCCCCTTCCCCCAGGGAATGGATTCAGGCTCCATAGCCAGCCCCGCGACCACCGGCCCCGAAGGCTACCTGATGTCGCCGACGGCCACTTTCGACTCCAATGCCCAGTCCTTCATGCCCTGCATGGATGGCTCGGACGACTCCCCATCCGCCTACTCGGGCATGATGACTTCCGCATCGGCTGCGCAAATTCCGGCCTATGTCACGCAGAGACATACCCCGGCACCCACCTGGCCCGCCCAGATGACGCCGTCGTGGGCTATGCAACAGCAAATTCCCACCCCGAGCCAGACACCGACCGATGCCTCAGCAGTGCACATGTGGCAGCAGCAGATGATGCAACAAGCACAGATGCCGACGGACGCAGCGGCCGCCATCCAGATGCGCCAGTTTAGGGATCGGCTCGCCTCTGCCCCGGAACTACCCGTCCAGCACCTCGCTCCTCAACCAGCTCCCGCTGCGTCCATTTCCGGACCCAGTGGCGGCGGCCACCACTGCCACTCGCGTGGGAAGTCGCAGCCCAGTAATAACATCCACCATCTAAACCTGCTTACGCAGGGAACACATCTGGCACAGCTGGTTCCCTCGGGAACCAGCTCGCCCAGGATCGAGGCGTTCTCTGCAGAGACTCAGTCCACCCCTGACTTCTGCCCCACGCCCAATACACCTCTTTCCCCGACCGCCGTGGGGACTGTACAGGCAGATCCTTCATTCAAACCCGAAGGTGACGGTGTCATGGTCTCCCACGAGGAATTGGATCCGGATTTTAATGAGTTCAGCCAGTTTGCTCTGGGACTGGGCAACTCGAATCTACAGGAGCGGGATTTCAACGGGTTCGACGAGTTTGTCGCTCTTGATGACTTTGGTACAGTAACCTGCTGATACCTCCCTCCTTTTTCTTTTTTCTTTTTTGTTTTTTTTTTTGGTTCTACTTTTACTTTTTGATTCCCTGGGGACAATCTACCCCGTTCTTACTGTATATGACGCTTTGGCTTGTACATTGCTGCTGTACCATACCTATTCCCTTTTCACGTTGAATGTTCTTTAACTTTCTTTAACGTATGACCGGGTGGATCTGGATGACCAAGGCGTTGCGGCTTTTTTTTTTCATCTCTGATGGGCACACGTTGTGTTCCAGGGTTTCACGGCTCCACGTTGCTATGTACTTTCCACTGTCACGAGAGACGAAATACCGAACAATCCACAAATCCACAAATCCACAGCAGAACCTTCTTTACCTAGTGAAGAGATTTTCAGGTCCCAGTGTGTGGTCCAGCGTTTCAACGTTGCATCATGCCGCAAACAATTAATTCCTATTCCGGCGAAATTAAACCTGACCCCTCATGGGGCACTTGCACCCACTCAGTCCAATGCCTCCCACCCATTGCCCCTCCAGTCCACGGGCCGTGCCAGCTACAGCTGAAAGTTACGGAAGCTACTTTGGGAGCTCCGGCCCAGACTTACATAGCTCAGATCATTGCCCGGAACTGCATGGCTGGGAGAACCAAAGCTTAACCCGTGTCACACACGAGGACAAGCGCACCAACCACGAGCAGGGATCAAATCCCTATTAGAACCCATGTTAGAAAAATGAAATCAGTCCCCCACTCCATGACCAAAGTGTGACATGAGATGTGATCTAAGAGGCTGAGTCCATGGGCAACCTGGCTCGCAGGCGAGCTCCAAATTCCACATTCCACATTCAGCTCTGGTTAAGAGCCAATGGAGGAGCTGACTCTCGAAACCCCCTCTCTCTAGAACTTAGAACTCTCGTCGGAATGCCTTCCCCGGTTGGACATTTCTTGCGACGGGATTGAAGCCCATGATTTCAAATCCCATGTGAGGATCAGCACTGGCCAGTGCGCTATGAGGTCAGTGCTGCACCTTCCCGCGTGCCTTGCAGAGGCAAAATGAGGCGCTCCCGGCAAAATGGGTCTGGGTCGGCATTTTGATTCGTGATCTACGGTGATCAACGGTATGGAGCTGTATCCCCCTCGGATATCTACGAATGTTGGTTTTTTTTTTTTTTTCAACCGTTTCGAATTACTTTGGAAATTTGAAACGTCGGAGTAACGCTGCACTCCAAGTTCCATGTGATCCTCTTGATATATTCAAAAAAGGTACAACTAGACCGGCATGAAGCGAAGAAAAAGGCTGAATTGCGGGGTTAAGGTTGCAGCTCCCGCACGGACCACACCGCATCGGGGACTCAATGCCCACCCGCGATCCACGGCTTCAACGGCTCGGCATCTGCGCTTTCGGTTGGTGCTGCTAAACGGTGGACCTCCCGGTGTTCCATGGGTCGCTCTCTGCCACCGCGACCCCGTGCACGCATGCGGCCTGCGGATTGGTGTCGTGCCCTTCCCCGTCTGGGACCTACCTCTCCTTTGTGGACGAGGGCGTGAGATGGGATGGAAAGGACTTTCCTAGGGGTCGGGGAACGAAGCTGTGGTGGTGCGGTGGTGGTATGATTTACGAGGGCCTGGAGCGGTCCAAGCGGAGGCTTGTCCTATGGAGGCTGCAGGTATACGCTACTTGGTTGCTACGAGGTTGGAGATTGTGTATTATAGATGGTAGATTGCGCTCGATGACAGTCTAGACCCGCCTCCATCAATTCACCACTATCATCACCGCGCAGCAGATGGTACATCGAGAGTCTACAACTCCCAAAATATACGGATACATCTCGAGAGATCTTCTAGTCGACGGTGCCAAATCCCGAATCCCGAATCACGCCAAGTCACGCGTGCATTCTTACATCAAAGGTTGGGAGGCCATATCGCGATCACGCCACGGATACCAAATCGAGCCAAAAGCCCCTCCGAGAACGATCGTCAGCCAACCAGATGGCCGATGCTGGCCAGGGGAGCTTTGCCTAACCTCAACGGCGGGTCGATCCAACCTAGTGTGGCGGAGACAAGCGAGAGACCGGGCTGGACTGGTGGAGACAGGGAGTGGGCGATCATTTGGCTCGTGGGAGGATTTCTCCGGCGTTTTCGTTTTCTTTTCCCTGTGGCTGAAAACTGCTTGCCGCCAGTGAATGACGGGAGTTGCTATCAGCTTGTCTTCATTGCTGGACTCTATTCGCTCGCTTTTGCGTTGGTCGTGCTTATCGAGCGGAAATACGGGTCCTACGGTCCAAGGGTCCAACTCGGCATGATTCCTTATTGCAAGTCACAAAGTCCAGGCTTAGTCAAGTGTTACACATGAACACTCATCAAGTCCCACACTACGTATCAGGGTGACAAATGATGCGAGCGAATAACCACTTCGAATCAGAACGTGAACGCTTCCCCCATCCGGCGATAGGGTTCAACCGTCCAACCAGAAACACGCGAGGACAAGCACCGGCTAGTTCCGCCACTCACATTGTCCCTGGCCATAGTCTAGCTCCCTGGGTCATGTGCAGAAGTCATCTGCCCCAGCCCGTAAGGAGTATAGTTTGTCGGACTTAGTCCGCCGGGGGGGAAAGGAGAGGACACAGGTACTCCAAACCCAGCGTAACAAGAAGAACGGGACAAACAGTCGTTGGGCGAGAGGGAGATCTAGATTCACGCGAAACAAGTTACAAGTGACGGCTCGCAAGGAACAGGTCATGATTGGAGCGAGGCAATAACTTCACCCTGAGACTTCCAGGGTTGCACAACGGTGTTCTCAAGATTAGGATATCTCCAAAATCCGTTGAACCCGACGCCACAACGGAGGCCTTTGATGCCGGATAAGGAAACCCATGCGCTCTCGGTAAACACCCGACGTAGATCGTGCAATGGTCCACATGGATGAGGAATCAAGCACCCACTTTGACCTGCCTTGGAAATGAGACTTCAATGGTAGATCGGTGGATTGGTGATCGGTGGGTCGCGGTGGCACCGATCGTCACCGGGATTCGAGGCTGTGGAGGAGTTCTCAGCACCCAAGGTTGGCGTTCACAAAATACTACGACTAAATGCACTAGCGCACAATAGTTCTCCACTGAGGAAAAGATATCCGTGTTATTTGCAGTAGTGAATGGCGGGATCGCCAGAACTAATTGACGAGCCCTCCAGTCCAGAACCCATGGACAAAAACACCAAAAGATAAGAACGCCGAGCGGTGGTGGCAATCGAAATGCATGCTAAACCATGTGACCCATGTGCAAGAACGAGAGGGGTTGGCGTCTATGCCGATGTATGGAAATTGTTTTGTTTTTGATTCCGGGAGGTTTTCGTTTTCCAGCCCTAGTCAACTTCACTCGACCTCGGAAGCAGGATTGCCCTACATGCCGCCTCGGCTGAACATTTCGCGGCCAGCCTCCCCGCTGCGGCGGAATTGCATGCTCGAGGAGCTGCTGCGTCGTCGGCGTCGAGACTCGGCCGGGTCTGCGGGACTGAGGCCCGTGGCCCGGGCATGTAAGTTGAGAATATCTGTCAAGCTGACTACGCCAACCAGGCGTCCTGATAGACGGGCGCCGGGTAAAGAAGAGGCTGGGATCGAAGGTGCGAGAGGGGGTGTAATTCCGCCCGAGTGAGATAATGGACCGTTGCCTGTAAAAGGCTGCGGTAGTGTCGGGAGGTGCGGCATGGCATGGTCAGGGAGCTGTACAGTTGTGGTAGCTGGAGGGAGAGGAGATGGCGGTGGGGACACGGCAGTGTTGGGTAGTGTCGGGCCAGAGTTTGGTGTAGCCAGAGGAACATGTACGGTCGAAGCCGAAGGAGTTGGCGGTCCTGATGACTGTGGGGATAGCGGATCGGTCACCCAGAGCCTGGCCATGTCAGTCATTGTCTTATACCAACCTGTAAGTGCTATCTTACCGATGCGATCGAGTCGCGACGAGCTTTGCAACCGTATGCGCCAGGGTCGAGCTCGGGTTCACATGGAAAACAGGGAAGGAGTCTTGGCCTTCGATCAGGCCGCGGGTGGATAGGATCACAGAGATGAAGTGTGTGCAGGTATTTTGAAGAAGGGGTAATGAAGAGGACCGAGTCAGGAGCTATAGCAGTGATCAATAGAAGCACCAAGCATCTTTTGGCGTGTTTGCCCTGCATACCTTGACGTCTGTAGTAGAGATATTGCCAATCACGTTCATGTGGTTATCCACTACAACAAGCGAAGTAATCCCCTCGGATTCCATGGCCTGAAGGGCTTCACTGAGAGGTTTATCGCCGCTGCAAAGAAACATTAGCAACTATAACAAATTAAGACCGGGTGCATGCTGAGCTCACTTGATAGATATCACATCGTGCGATCCAAGCCGTAGAGCATTCAAAGCTTGTGGGTAAAGCTCATCAATAGCAGGGAAACTGCGACCATTCTCCCACAAGAATTTGACGAGTCGAAATTGACTGAAGATTCCAACCACCTCGTTATCGTTGGATTCTTTGGTCACAACCACACGGTGGACACCACCACCAAATGTTTCGACAGCGGCCAAGACGTTTGCTGTGGCTGGCAATGTGACCAAGCGTTCTTTCTCCATCCCCAAAGCTTTGACATCTTTGAGGGGAATCTTTACTCCCTCACGAGCTTTCTTGGCAAGCTCATCATACGATGCGCGGTGTTCTTCCGCAGGGAAGGTCAATCCGGCAGCAAGAAGGAGATACGTATTGAGGTCGGAATAATCAAATGTAGCGACAGCAGATGAGTGTTCAGGAGACTCGCGAATCAATAGGACCGGGGCACCGGAGTCAATCAGTATCTAAAAGGAAAGTAGAGATTAGTTCTCAATGCGCCGTAAAAGGGACTCTGGGACTCTTACAGTTGTTGCCTCTTCAATTCCCGTGTCCAGTTCTACAAAGCGAAGATCCTCCGGACTGACAAGCTCCCCAATGGAGATCTCTCGCCAGTCCCGACCAACAAAAGCCGGGTCGGCGGTCTTTGGAGGCGGGGGGTTATCGATCAAGCTCTGGAGGGCGGCCTGGTTCAGGGATGGCTGTCGGCGTGCACGCGGCGATCCTGGAGGGCCACGCAGCGTCTCGCTCAAGCTCTGCCGGTGTGAATGGTTTGCAGGAGGCAGATGGGACGGGCGGTGTTGGTTCATGGAAGGGCGGGAGTCTGTACTGCTTCGGGGCGAGGCCAGGCCGGAGCCATTGATGGTGGTTGCAGCCGTGTTGAGGGAGGTGTCCGAACCTTCCCTTGGAAGCTGAGTATCTGACATTTCGGATCAAAGCAGCTCAAGACCAAACAATGAAGAATAGTAATGAAGCTTTGAAAGAGTCAAGGGAGCATCAGGTGATGGACGCGGGGGGGTTGGGCAACCGCCAATCAACGCGCATACATTTCTGACATCATATCGGCTTATGTCACGTTTATGCCTCAGGTGTCTATCGGTTGTATACAATATTCTATTTTCATAGACTACTCATAATGGGACAACGAGACTTTTCGTCAAGTGATTTGACGTTTCCATGCGGTTGAGATGACTTAATTAGCCCGGGGAATAAATTGATCCAGGGCAAGCATTGTTCATTCTTACTGTACATTTTCAAAAGTATATACTCACCGACAAGTGCGGCACAGGTGCGGGACTTTTAGGTACCTCTACGCTGTCGGTCGGCGATCCGCGTCTCCTTGTGACCAAAATCCTCGGCTTGAGTGAGGCCTTGGTATACCACTTTCCAAGATCCTCAAATGAGCCTCATTGGATGCACAATATAGTTTTGGCCCGTGGTGTGAAACGGACACTGCCTTTGTTTTGCACCCACTGTGTATCACGTAATGAACTATGTCGTACATGGCAAATCAGAAGGCCAGAAATTATTACTAGCAGTAGTATTTCTAAAAGATTTATTGCACCTAGAACACAAGCTGTCGTGTCTGATTGCAGGTGGAGTGAGTCCCGACAAGTAAAGCAGAAACCCAAAGGAGAGGAGTTGACTGCGGTGACCAAGATGTTCGGGCGGATACTGGGCAAAAAAAAAAGTTCGTCAAAAAGGAGCGAAGGCGATTTGAACGCCTGACCTTTCGAGAAATTACAGAAAACTGCAATCGAAAGCTCTACCGCTGAGCTATCGCTCCTAGTTTGTGCTTATAATTCAAAAATTAAATCATTTAACATACCTGGTATCACACCGGTTTCATGGCAGCGTGAACTATGTTTTTAGGTTAACTAGGGACACCTTCCAAAAGCCATATCTTGTTTAATAGAAGTATTTATCCCTATTTGAGACTATCAAACATCAATTTGGTTCTCTCAGGTACACACTTTTAAGGGTTTTGGCCAGGCATAGTTCTGCTATGGGGCAGGGTGTCGAAACTTTTGCTGTGTCACTGGACTTGCTGTAAAGACGAAGGCTAGGAATAGCGTCACTATAATCTTAGGGGTTTAGATGAGGCGAACAAGCATATGTACGTTGGCTATGTTCGAACTGGGCGTCGCGTATATTATGTCGTAATTATACTGGAGAAAGAGATATTCTGGGACTTCTTTACTATACTTAGTCAAGCAGTGAGCAGAAATTGATGGGTCTAGTCTCCAGGTCCGCTTCTGTTGATGGAGGATGGGATATAGTTAGGATTTAGAGCAAGCCATGGACGCCGTTACCACCAATGAGCGGGAAGCCAAGGGTGCAAGAAGCCGCTTCCTGGAAGATAGGGTCTTCAGCCAAGCCGGAAAAGCTGCCACCATTTTCCTGGTAGTATTCTGAGCTGCGCAATCTCGCCTGCAGCACCGCGCAGGTATCAGTCCACGCACAGACATTACCCGCAAGGCCTTCAAATAGCGAGTATGGGTCGTCGGGCATGCGGTAGTCTCTGTCAGCGGTTGCAGGCGCGGTGTTGTACGGCCGAGTCTCGCGCGAATGCAGCATGAAAGCCAGGGCCCTCGAGAGGAAGTAATCCGGAGTGAGCTTATTGCCCAAATGACCCTCTGGGAGGTTCGACTCATGGGGTAAATGTAGATTTTCGCAGCGAGCTGAGTGTACAGCTGTTGCGTGGTACTTGAAAGTATCGTGGAGCATGAGCCAGGGCCACCCATTACCGGCAATTCCATGGCAAAGACTACCTCCCTTGGATAGGATCCCCTCTTTCCACACACGGTCGGTGGCCAAATCGATGGCCTGGTCCCACTCGGGACTCCAGTGTTTGCGTGTCAACTTCTCGTTTTTCAAGGCGGTTGCCAGGAGAATCAGGATGCCGGGGCTTCCGTGGCAAAGCTGAACAAGCTCAGTCTGTTGCCCGTAACTGAAGGGAGGAAGTGTCATTGGAAGATGACCGTTGCTGGCAATGGTGAACTTGCAGAGGGCTGTGATAGTTTCCCCGATCACGGGAAGGTGTTCTTCAAGTTCCTCAGGCCTGCATGCGAGCAGGATGGGAAGAATTCCCGCTATAGATTGAAACCATTGTTAGGAATATTGACGTTCAGTTGACTCCACACTTGATTACTCACTGATTCCATGGACACTGATACATTTATTAGTACTATATGGATATTTGTTGGACGAATTGGGTTACTCACGCTCCAAGGCAGTAGTATCCTTCCATCCAGACGTACATCAGTGGGTGAGCATCCTGGTCTCCATTTTTTTGAATGAAGTCATTCGAACCTTGTCGACCAGCGTCAATAATCACGCCGAGCAAGCCAGGGATCTTTTCCAGGACTGGGGAAAGAGCCTTCTGAGTCTCGTCACGAAATTGGCGAGCGCGGATATTCAACAAAGCCCATAGGAGCCCGGCACGACCAAACAGCATCTCGTCACCTCCCATGTTGCGGCCATCGTGAGGAACAAGAGGCCCATTCTTCAAAGCTAGGTTGGTAGCATCATCAAGGCAGGTAATATCCTCTTGCGAAATATTGGGCTTCGCATCAGTCTGCCTATCCAAATTTGCCACGGCAGAGAGAATGCGCAAAGTAACAGCGGTTACAGGTGAGAACGATCCTGCCGGGGACAATCGAGATGGTCGTAGGGCGATATCTGGGAGGCCCGCCGGAATCCTCTGAAGAGCATGCTGGAGGTAGTCTGGAGAAGGCTCACCCGCATCTGATATCACAGCTGATTGATGATTGAGGCGCAGGAAAGCAAGGGCGACTCCTATCCGGTACCGTTAGAATCAGATGTTCGCCTCGCATTGACCAGGGCAGCAGATCGGGAATGCCAGATCGCGCGATCTGGGTATAGTTTTCGTACCGGGAAAATGTTTGAACATGCCCTCGAAATTCCATTTACCAGGAATCGGGTCGCTTTTATGGATCGATTCGGCTCCATTGCGCACGGCAACACGCAGCTCTTGGAGAGACTCTGTGAGCGAATGTGTGTTGATAGTGAGAGGAGTCAAATAGTTTTCATAGAACTGAGGGCGTTCGCCTGCCATGTTGTATGCCGCAGTAGTATAGTAGTGCTCCAATAGAGCAATAACGATATTCGAATGGCGTGCTGGAGTCCAGAAGTGATTGGAACCCTCGGGGGCGGTGAAGTGCTCGAACCCCTCTAATTCAGCTGTGGCCTCAGGCAGCTGATTCTCGACATAAGTAACTAGTCAATTATATATTCGCATCTGCACGCTTTGCTAGTGTTGCGTTGAAGCGAACGAATGTCGGCGTCCTATTGGGCTCCACCGACGAGATTGGGAAGAACAGCACCGATCCCGTAGAGGGTCCTGCAGAAAAACATGTGGGGCAGATGCCGATTTGATTACCCATCAGCGCATAGTCTTTGCACGGCCATTTAGAAAGTAGTCTAAACCTAATTAGGGCTCCAAATAAGCGGCACCACCTGCGGGTTAGATTGTGTAAGGTAATTGATCGACTATTGCTAAAACTCCGTCCAGATAAGGTGGTTATTCTACGCTATAGTGATAGCAGTGTCTGTCAAGTCTATGGAACAGACCGAAACAAAAAGAAGGCGGTAGTAAACTACTCGGCTACCATGGAATAACATTCACGTACATGTAGTTCGTAACCAAATATATGGGCTACATGCAGTGAGCTCAGAAAAGTCACGTGTGTAGGTGCTGCCCTTCCCCTTTGAGAACCTCCTCTTTCTCACTGCACATATTCATCCCCATGAGACTTTCTAGACTTTCTAGACCTCTTTCTATACCAAAGGTCTCTTTTCAGTCAAGGGCGGCGGTTCTCCTGCATCAATTTTCTTTCGACGTGCATAGTCGCAATGTCATCATATCCAAAAGGCCCGGCCCCTTTGCCATCCACGACTTCGTCGAGCGCATCCAAACCATTCAACGACAAATTTCTGTATCGGTTCTCGACACTTCTAGCTGTCAAAATCCTCAGGCGTATTCGACCTCGGCACGGGAACGTTCTCATGTTGACAGACAGACTATGTGTCAAATACGGGCGTCGCGTGCATTTGTCTGAAGCATCAACAATGCGTTTCATATCACAACACACCTTAATTCCGGTGCCAAGAGTTCTATGTGCATTTACTCGTAATGGGTGGACGTACATCGTGATGGAAAGGATTAGGGGAGATATGATTGGCAGTGGCTGGGTACATCGAAGCGAGGAGTCCAAGACAAAGCTTCTTGCGCAATTGAGAGAAATGATTCGCGAATTGCGGGAGCTTAAGCCCCCGGAGACTATGAAAGTTGCTTCTGTTGATGGTGGATCGCTTTACGACTGCCGTATCCTGGGCCCATCTATGCGTTTCGGTCCCTTTGATACCACAAAAGATTTCCATCGGCATTTACGAATGGGCATGGAATTCAATTCCAAACTTGATGCTGATGTTAAGGACCTGATCAAACAACAAAGCAAGTCCTGGCCTTTGGTGTTTTCTCACGGTGATCTAAGCAGTCTCAATATCCTTGCTCGCGGTGATAAGGTCGTTGGCATTATTGATTGGGAAACGGCTGGTTGGTATCCATCATACTGGGAATATACTTCTGCCTGCCAAGTCAACCCACAAAACTCATTTTGGATCAATGAGATTGATAAATTCTTACTACCAATGCCGCAGGAGCTGGCGATGGAAAAAATCCGTCAAAAACACTTTGGAGATATTTGACTTTTCTGACACGGAGTTGAAACCAATGTCAGATGCGATGAGATGTGATATGGATTGACATCGTCCAATCTGAATCTCTATGGCCAAAAAAAAATGTGCGTTGAATCCATGTCTCCTCAGAACATATATGCAAGGCAAGAAATGCTTTCGTGGAGATCCAACTTCTCCTTTCGCGTTGCCGCCCAGTTTGTCACCTTGGCCAACGACGATGCTCACCCACTCAGCCAATTGATCCAACAGCGTGTTTCAATTAGTCACCTACTTCACTGCTATATAGCCGCCGCGTAGCCGTTCGCCCCGTACCCAATGAATTACTATCATTTTTCGTGATGCGAATTATTGAAGCGACTCCTCCTGATGCTTTTGCCCAAGAAAGTGCTCTGGCATTGCCCTAAGATGACCATTGACCATTACTAGCTATGCCGGCTTGTACCTTTTTTAAATGCTTTTTTCCAAAATAATTTCAGGAGACGGACCGGATCCTGTGTCTACAAATCATGATGGTTTTGTGCCATCTGGAGCCGAGTTTCGTCGTATATCTGGATAAACGTTACTCCGTGAAGTGGGGTGACTTCCGTCGACGCTGATTTGGAATTCATGCCTGAGGCTTCTAGATGAGTCATCAAGGACGACGGCTTCCCGACTTTGCGTTGCAGCCATTCCGGACTCGAGAATACCCACGCGGTCCTCGAAGTGCAAAAAGGCTTCTAGAACCAGTACAGAATGTCAGTGACCTGGTCCCCTGTTGCAGTCCCTATATGAAGATCCCCGAAGAGCCCTCTGTAGCCATGGCTTTCGTGGTGCTCTCTATTCCCATCTCATCGTCGTCTGGTTTTTCAAAAAAAGCAATGAAAGGTGCCCGACTAATATGGCAAGCAGTCCCGTGATCAGTGCCGCTGCACGATCCCAACATGTCTGAGGTCCATGGAGAATCTGACCACGCTGGAACGGCCCCGGAGATGGACTTTCCTCTGGTATTGGCCCCGCGGCAGGTCACTCTTCGGGATCGAGTGACTGTGGCGACGCTGGTACCTTTCACTTCGGCGGACGAGGTACCGCGGCCGCTCCTCAAGTATCTCTCCGATCAATTCAACAAAGAGATTGAAAAGGGAGATACCTATGCTATGACCGAGCCCATCCCTTTGGCGCAGTTTGGGCGGTATTGGTTCTCCAGTTTCGGTGTGGTCATGCTCCTCGGTGAGATCCAGAGCGCAGAACAGACACATACAATGGACCGAGCGGGAGCAAATTGGACTAAAATTTGTCTCGGTGGCTTCCACATACGACCCAATTACCCTGGTCGTAGTAGCCATGTTTGCAACGGCACCTTCATTGTCACAGATGCCGCTCGAAATAAGGGTGTAGGTCGTTTGATGGGTGAAGCTTATTTGGAATGGTCTCCACGACTGGTGAGTATCTTCTGATACTTTGGAACTACGACATCTAATATCTACTTAGGGATACACATACGCAGTTTTCAATCTGGTTTACGAGTCCAACGTTGCCTCCTGCCGTCTATGGGATTCTCTTGGCTTCAAGCGGATTGGAAGAGTTCCCGGTGGAGGCAGGCTCAAATCCCAGCCCGGGGAGTTTGTCGATGCAATTATCTACGGACGAGGCCTCAGCTTGGACGGCGAAGACTCCGTGTCACAGGACCGGTTTGAGAAGATTCGTTACTATTTGAAGCACTCGAAGTATCCCCGGGGTGCTGATCGAGCTGAAAAGAGTCGACTTCGCAGTGCAGCCACACATTACAAACTGATAGAAGGAGAAGATGGGGAACCGGAGAAGCTGATGCTCAAGGACAAAGAGGTGGTATCCGATCCTCAGCAGCAGTACGACATTGCGCAGGAGGTTCACCTTAAGCAACACGCCGGAATCAACAAGACCACTGCTGCCATTGCGGTCAAGTATCATTGGGTGCGAATCAAGGAAACCGTCAATCGGGTCATCCGGGACTGTCCACAGTGCAAGGAAACTCTCAAGGTGCCGCCAGTTCCAGGGATGAAGGATGACGACAAGTCCGTTTCAGTCGAGGAGCCAGACATGGCTGAAGATCCCATGGAGCAGCACTCGAACGAGAACGATGTCTCTCAAACTATGGATGAAGCGCCCGACGTGTCTCCTGGTCACAATCCTTTCATGAACCCATCAATTCCTGCCACCGCCCCTGGGACCGTACATCCCATGGCGAACTTCACACCCATGCCCCTGGACCCTCAGATCATGGCACAGCAACAGCTCCGACGCTATCAACAGCAGCAAAATGCCATGAGTGGAGTATTCCCGCCAGGACCACCCAATATGAACTTGACTAGTTTTGACGATGCGATGCGCTACCACACAGCCAACAACGCATATCAAATGATGGTTGATGATGGTTCCGACCCCTTTCGACAGGAGGTGCTGGGGCTGATGAACCCGCCTTCGCATGACCTGCCGCACGATCTGCAGCATGATGTAGAACTACTCGCTAAGTACGAGTACGGTAGTCCGTCTGAAGGGAATTACGATTTTACTTGAACTTCATGGGCCTGGCGTTGAATGATTTGATTGGTTTTCGGATACCTCTATTTCTATACGTGTATTCTTCATTAGAATTCTTCACTGGAAGGTCGAAAATGGCTATTAACACATCAACTGCATAGCCTGTGTATAGTGCCAGAATATCACTCCGCATGAAATTATTTCACTAGAGACTCGAGTTGCGTCCGTAGAGTAATTATGACCAAGGCGGTCATTATGGTGTGTTGTGTGGTCACCGCCTTGGGGCTTCGGGGGGTTTGAGGGGGGAACAGAAGCTCTGGGAAATTTTGGCGGTCGAAGATCAGCGAACCCCTCCGACTTCCCCCAAAAACAGACCTGGACCATATCCATTCTTTCGCTTCTCTATTGAAACGGTTCCAGTCTCTCTCTCGATTTCACCATGGCCTTCGCCGGCCAAACACCCACGATTGTCGTGCTGAAGGAGGGTCCGTGTTTCTCCCCGGGAGCAGTTTAGTGGGATTCACCTGGCAGTGCTAACCATTGTCACTTTCGATCCACAGGCACCGACGCTTCTCAGGGCAAGGGACAGATCATCTCCAACATCAACGCATGTGTTGCCGTGCAGTCGACCGTCAAGAGCACCCTTGGCCCGTACGGTGGTGACCTCCTGCTTGTTGACAGCAACGGCAGACAGACCATTACGAACGATGGAGCTACTGTGATGAAGGTGGGAAACTCTATGACCGTCTACGGATGATTTCATTTTGGGGACTGATTCTGACTTTTTGTGTGTTTGATAGCTCCTGGATATTGTGCACCCCGCCGCCCGCATCCTCACGGACATCGCCCGATCCCAAGATGCCGAAGTCGGTGACGGAACAACCTCGGTGGTCGTCCTCGCTGGTGAGATCCTTAAGGAGGTGCGAGACCTCGTCGAGCAGGGTGTGAGCTCGCAGACCATCATTAAGGGCCTGCGGAGAGCCAGCGCCATGGCGGTCAACAAGGTCAAGGAGATTGCAGTGGACATGATCGAGTCGTCGGAGAACGAGAACAAGAAGATTGAGACGCTGCGGCGGTTAGCCGCTACGGCCATGAACAGCAAGCTCATCAAGCGGAATTCGGACTTCTTCACAAAGAGTGAGCATTCATCGGGTTTACACGATTTATGGATTTGTGTGGGGTGACTAACGAGATCGTTTTTCTAGTGGTTGTCGATGCGGTTCTCAGCTTGGACCAGGATGACCTCAACGAGAAGTTGATCGGTGTGAAGAAGGTTACTGGTGGTGGTCTCCAGGAGTCCCTCTTCGTCAACGGTGTCGCTTTCAAGAAGACCTTCTCCTACGCCGGTTTCGAGCAGCAGCCCAAGCACTTCAAGGACCCCAAGATCGTGTGCCTGAACGTCGAACTGGAGTTGAAGAGCGAGAAGGACAACGCGGAGGTCCGCGTCGAGCAGGTCTCTGAGTACCAGGCTATCGTTGACGCGGAATGGAAGATCATTTATAACAAGCTCGAGGCCGTCTACAACACTGGTGCGAAGGTTGTGCTGAGCAAGCTGCCCATTGGTGATCTTGCTACTCAGTATGTTTCCCATTGATTGTGATTTAATTACTTGCGCTCACGATTTCACCCACAGGTACTTTGCGGACCGTGACATCTTCTGTGCCGGTCGTGTTGCATCCGACGACATGGATCGGGTGTGCCAGGCTACTGGTGCCGCTACCCAGTCGACCTGCAGTGACATCCAGGAGCGCCATCTGGGTACATGCGGCTCGTTCGAGGAGCGCCAGATTGGTGGAGAGCGCTTCAACATCTTCTCCCAGTGCCCCGGCGCTAAGACCTGCACTCTCGTCCTTCGTGGCGGTGCTGAGCAGTTTATTGCCGAGGTGGAGCGCAGTCTGCATGACGCTATTATGATCGTCAAGCGTGCCCTGCGCAACACTACCATCGTTGCCGGTGGAGGTGCCACCGAGATGGAACTGTCGAGCCACCTGCACGGCTTTGCCGACCGCAATGTACCGCACAAGCAGCAGGCCGTGGTCAAGGCCTTTGCCAAGGCTCTGGAGGTTATCCCCCGTCAGCTCTGCGACAACGCCGGCTTTGATGCCACCGACATTCTGAACCGCCTGCGCGTGGAGCACCGCAAGGGCAATGTCTGGGCCGGTGTCGACTTTGACAACGAGGGTGTCCGCGACAACATGGTTGCTTTCGTATGGGAGCCCAGCCTGGTGAAGGTCAACGCCATCCAGGCAGCCGTGGAAGCCGCTTGCCTGATCTTGAGTGTGGACGAGACGATCAGTAAGTGGTCTATCAGTATATTTTCGGGATCCCATCTGACTAACGCACTTTCACAGAGAACGAGGAGTCCGCTCAGCCTGGCGCTCCCCAGCGTGGTCTTCCCCCGGGTGCTGCGCAGCGGGCTCTCCGTGGCCGCGGCCGCGGGATGCCCCGTCGCTGATAGATGAGTTAATGCCACGACAAGATGACGGTCTACGAGACCCTACCCCCAAAAGCATCAAAAAAGGGAGGCTTCTAATGAAACGAGCCCCGCGAAGGAGAAATGGGTTCGTGCCCAGCTGTGGTCTGTGCGATATTGAACGGGGAAGAAATAGAAGAGTTGTAGACATACTTGGACTTTGATGTAGTCTCCCGAGGTACATAGGACTCTTTTCAAGTAACTGCTTCTTTTGATCGATCGTATTTGGATGTTGGTTTCCACTTTCGTAGTCAAATAGGTTGCGCGGGCCATGAATTATTTGTACGAGCGTGGTCCTTCCACTTCACTTCTTTTTTTACGCAAGCTTACCAAGGTAGACCCTAGCGACAAATACCTGGCTGGCACTAGAAAGTACGAGTCGTCATCGGCGTCACTGGGCCGCTAATGTTGGAACCCCGCTTCTATTACGGACGCATATGCACGCATCTCCGGCGTGATCTATGGGTTCGATATGTGCAACAGGGCTGGAAACGCTCTATCACGTCCGTATAAATATCGACCTAGGATGATTATGCAAAAGCCAAGGCCCAATCGACACTAGGAGCTGGGCGGGTCTTGGGGTTTCGGGCTGCAGGGGTGGACACTCGGGGCTGCCGATGGGCGCGTCGCTGCATGTCAGATATAAAGAGTGAGACGACGCAGGTTTTTGACTCCGCGGTTTCCTTCTGCTTTCTTTTGCTCACAGACTCCGCCCTAGGGATCGTCCTAGTAAGTGGCAAGTTCCGAGGTTCAGGTCGATCACAGTTCGCGTCTTTCCCTGTTCCTGCATTGCACCATTTGATTTCATTTCATTTCCCGTACTTGATTTGATATTTTTGATCTCACCACAACCTTTTGTTTACTCAACTTGCGTTCCAAGGTTGAGGCTTGGCGGCTCCCGTGCTTCCGATCTGTTTTGCGTCGGATCGCCTTCTCCACTCCCCGTATTCTGTCTCATGAGCTTTCCCTCTGTCTCGCTCTCTCTTTCTTTCTTTCTCTCCCTCAAGTGATGTCTTATTACCCGCCTTATTCGGGTGCTCCGGGGTATCCCCCGCCCCAGCAATCCTATCCCCCGCAGCAAAACCCGTATGCTTTGTCTCCTTTCAGGTTCGCGCCTCAGACTGACGAGCTCTTGTCATAGCCCGATGCATCACCAGCAACAGCCTTCCTACGGCGGCTATCCCGGCCAGTCGTACCACCTGCAGCAGCCTCAGCAACCACCGCAGAACCCCTATGGTTACAGCCATTCTCCCCAGCCGCCGCAGCCCTACGGATCCCCTGCCCCGCCTCACGGTTATAGTGTACGTTGTGATAGAAGCGCTGGAAGTAATGGCAAGATACTGATTTGTGTTGCTCATATTTAGCAGGGACCTCCGCCGCCTGGATACCAACAACCGCCCAGTGGTCCGCCGATGTACCAGAACCATCCACCAGGTTCGTATAACCACTATCGTCGCCTCGAAGACGCGCGTTGACACAGTTGCATAGCGAATTACGGTCCCCCTGGTGGTGGCCGTGGTGGCCCGGCCCCTCCGCCAACTGCCCCGGTCTCGTTCGGACATGGCGCTCCGCAGGGTTATAACTTCCAGTATTCGCGTTGTACCGGTAAGAGAAAGGCGCTGTTGATCGGTATCAACTACTTCGGCCAGAAGGGTCAGCTGCGCGGATGTATCAACGACGTTAAGAACATGTCGAGCTACCTGAACCAGAACTTCGGTTACGCGCGCGAGGACATGGTCATTTTGACCGACGACCAACAGAATCCCATGAGCCAGCCGACCAAGGCTAACATTCTCCGCGCCATGCATTGGTTGGTCAAGGATTCGCAGCCCAACGACTCGCTATTCTTCCACTACTCCGGCCACGGCGGACAAACACCAGACTTGGATGGCGACGAAGATGATGGATACGACGAGGTGATCTATCCCGTGGATTTCCGTGTTGCTGGCCACATTGTCGACGACGAGATGCACCGAATCATGGTCCAGTCGCTGCGGCCCGGCGTGCGTCTGACCGCGATCTTCGACTCCTGCCACTCTGGCTCCGCCTTGGACCTCCCCTACATCTACTCCACCTCCGGTGTGCTCAAGGAGCCCAACCTGGCCAAGGAAGCCGGCCAAGGTCTCCTCGGTGTGGTGTCGGCGTACGCGCGTGGCGACATGGGTGGCATGATGTCCACTGCCATGGGATTCATCAAAAAAGCTACCAAGGGCGACGAGGCATACGAGCGTACACTGAAGACCAAAACCAGCCCTGCAGATGTTATCATGTGGTCTGGCAGCAAGGACGATCAGACCAGTCAGGATGCCCAGATTGCCGGTCAAGCTACCGGAGCCATGTCGTGGGCCTTCATCGCTGCTCTCCGAAAGAACCCTCAGCAGAGTTACGTTCAATTGCTGAACAGCATTCGTAATGAGCTGTCATCCAAGTATACTCAAAAGCCGCAGTTGAGCTGCAGTCATCCCCTGGGTAAGTGCATTTTGGGTTAAATTTTGTCAACTCTTCCCCGCTAACTTTAGCCATGCAGACACGAACCTTCTTTATGTGATGTAAATTGCAGTTGGTAGTGATGATCTGGGAGAGGTGAATCTCCTATTTTGAGAAAGGTTGCCATTTTTTCTTTCTTGGACGTAATGAATTGCTCTCTGTATGTAATCTCATCCCTCGGTGTCCGTGATAACCCGGCTTGCACCTGTGATTTATCTTTATGAACCTGTGATTTTTTTTTTCGGGAATTATCTTTTTAGTCCGCTGTCTGCCATATCTAGGCCGCTAATGACAGCCATGGGGTTTTTTGACATCATAGTAGAGCACCAAGGTGCTTTACGTGTTTGATACCGGTATCCATTTAGGTAGACTCGATATGCCCTACCACCGAGTACGGGTGGTTGTATCATAGATGGATGGATGTTACGACTCCTATATGGTATATAGGCCCGGGATCCACGAGCTTCGTCAGCTCGTGGGTAATGATAGTCTTTTGGCTTTGTTGGCTAGCGTTTCCCGGGTGTGGTCCTAACAATGGATTTCACTTGACTATAATATACTTTCCGCTCTTCCGAAAACATGATCCCCTGCGCCTCTGCCGTCTGTCCCGTCATTCTTTCCCATAAAAGTCATCTGCATGGCAGTTCCCCTAAACACAAAACCTTACGGCTACCTCACTTGATACATTGGCTCGGCCGCAAGCGGAAAGAATTTTATGACCGGACTACAAATCATAGGCCTCCAAATCTCAAGGAGTTCTATACTAAACTCTACTCCATTTAGCTTTGGTATTCCACCGACTTAAAACCTGTTCATTTGACACGCTGAGGTTCATCCATGGGTTCTTTCCAAGGGTGCCGTAGCTTGATTATCTCCGGATCCCTAACCCTGCATGAGCCGGCGTGTATGGAAGCCAGTGATTATGTGTTTCTGGTAGCGAACTACGCTGCTACACATGTATGAGGAACATTCCTCCGTGTTATTTGGGAAGAGCCATTGGTTATTAGCTGCAGAGTGGTTGACGTGGGAGCCCCGCAAACTTGAAGTTTAAACTAACGCTCTTGCCGTACGATGAACCATAATAAATTCCCTCTATGGTGGATAAATACCTGCTTCTTTCTCGGCGTCTGATGATTTCCTGCATTCTTCAGGCTATTCAATTCTACTTGATCCAGTCAATTGACTAGTATGATCTCCCTTTTTTTCTTCTGTTTTTATCATATACTTTATGAGTTTGGGAATCCAGCAAACTAATACTTTCTCATAGCGTCTCCACTCTCTACAATGCGCTTCACTCAAGTTACTCTCATTGCCGTCTTGGCAGCCGCTGTCTTTGCGGCCCCTGTTCCCGACGAAGACCTGGATATTGGCTTGGGTGGTTTGGGTGTTGGCTTGAAGCGTGATCAAGCTACCGAAGATGGCGGCATCGGCGTCGGCGTCGGCGGTGGCGTCGGCGCGGGTGTTGATCTTCGCACGCGCGAGTAAAGTGCCAAGGACCTGCTCATTGGGCATCGGTCTTCCGTCTTCAGTGTGATCAAGCGCGACTATCACATCCGCGCTGGCGGACCTCGCTCAAGACTTCGGCGTTACAGTTTCAGGTGTTGGGGCTGTGCTTGCGATGGCTCATTTTATGATGGAATTGAGGCGTTCTTTGCAATCCAATCTTTTATATCGGTGGAGATTCTATTATTCGTTGCCCTTAATGGAGAGTGTCAATTGACAAGTCCGAAATTCTTCAGCTCGCAAAGGGCATGTTTGTCAAGCCAATTTAATTAATTCAATGAATGGCTATAATTTACCAATCGATCTACACTTCTACATGAAATTGGTTGGATGGAGTTCTTTGCACAATGGCCTCGTGTGAAGGGCTGAAAATAGAGAGTGCGGGATTCTCCGTCCCGAAAATCGTGCGTGCCGGCTAGTACCATTGACATCACATCAACCTTGGAAAATTTTTCATCGATAGAGTGTGCATTCTCATTTGCGAAGAAGCGTTGATGGGACGAACCGGTGAACCGGTGGTAGCGGTCAGTTGGAGTTGGACCTTAAATCGACCCGAACTACGGCCCCACCCGTTGACAAATGCAACCATCTGCCGGCACCGTGCTCCCCGCGTTTGGGTATTCTCCCCATTTCGACCTTCGCGGGAAAATCAATGACGAGTGTCGTAGATCTGGAGTAACGGTAGCGCAAAGCTACTGATCGGTACTGGGAGATATATCTTTGCGGGTCGCTGGGAGCCGATCCTTACCATTTCCTCTGTCTTAAAAATCATTTTCTACGAGATATTTCTCCCCGAGCCCTTCGCCAAGTACGTTAAACCAATTAACCTTGGTGGAGAACCGACTAATTCACATTATCCACAGATCGCCGTTATGCGTTTCTCTCTCGTCGCCGTCTTGTTGGCTGCCGCCGCCACCGCAATTCCCATGCCTAAAGACAACCTTGACATTGGTGCGCTGCTTGACGGCAGGCGTAATGAGATCTCGGACTTGATGCACGGTGTCGCTGATTTTCTCAAAAATGTCAAGCGTGATGAGACATCGGATCTTGAGAGCGAGGCCGATGCCGCTTTCCGCGAGATGGAGACTGCACTCGAGCCCTTGAACCTATAAATGCTTCCATTGATTCGTCCCAAGCCAGATAGACAGGTGAGAAAACACTACGTCTTGGTGCTTATTTACGAGGGCTAATGCAATGCATAGTGCGCCGCTAGAGAGCATGGACAAGAGCCCCGAGATAGAACTTTAGACAACTATATACAGGTCTCGTGGACTAGTCATCGAATGACTAGTGCAATGATAATCATAATGGAACTCGAGCAACAAATAAGAACAAGTAGATCAATCCCGATAGATGTCTAGAAATAATTTCGTAGTTGTTATCATGTTTCTCATTTGCATGTAATTTCTCTCTCTGGGTTCAGGTGAAATTCAGAAAAAGTCGCTGAGCACATCCGCCATATCCCTTCCTCCCCGATCCCTTACCACTCGTTTTACTTGACTCCTCGATGTATCGCCTTGTGATGGCGACCGTTTCCTTTCTATTTGCTGGCGCGCTCGAGTAAGATGTATGACTTGAGACGCGTCATACTGTGTACCACGATGGGCAAAGGATAACATGAACTCCAGAATAGGAATGTCCCGGCCTAGATTCGGGGGAGTCTGGCCCCGATCATTATTTTCGGATCTGCTGTCGGTATCCAGGGCATCCTTGTAAACGTCTACAAGCGGGCCTCGGATAATCTGAACCTGAGCCAGCGCCTCATGATCGGCACGGACCAGATTAATTCTGCGAGCAATCCATCCGCCTAATCGGACGCCCTTCCTCTGGGTATTCAGTTTCTGTATCACTTCCCCAAATGCAGCACATTCAGAGATAAACACTTCGCGTAGATTTGGTAGCTTTTCCAACATCCACAGAGCCTTTGTTGTCAGCCTTGGTTGGTTGTGGAGCCTCAGAATGCGCAACTGCTGCAATGACCCAGCGGTTTCGGCTATCTCGAGCCAGCTGCGCACAATGCGGTCTTCCAGTCCGAGCCCTTTGCCTTCATCAATATCCTCAGGCTTAGGCACCCTTGATTTTGCCGGATAGATGTCCAGGGCGACCAAATTCTTCATGTTCCCGATCGCAACCAGATCCGCTGTGGTGGCATGTGCGGTAGATATTGCAAGGACTGTGCGCCAATTGCCGACCTCGCTGTTCATCAAGTCAATGTAGCACTTCAAGGGTTCCTTTGGTGACCCAATGCTAAGGCGATAATGTGGGCTGAGTGGGCGAAATTGGTGAGGATATGTTTCCGCCATGATCTTCCACATATACAAGGTTTGTTTGTCGCTGGTAAATCAGTTAACTCTTTTGCTGGAGTAGAGTGTAGTGGTTCTGGACAGTCGGTTCAAACTTACCATCGTCCTAGGCATTCCCAAAGATAGTGTGCAATATGCCAGGGAAGCTGTGCGAACAGGTCCGGCTTGAGTGCCGACTGGTCCACCAGGGCCATTTTCATGGCTGCGTGCTTAAGAGATGGGGCCCCCACATCCTGCGTAGTCTCCCACAGATGGGGCAGGAATGGGCTTTCATGAAGCCAATGCGGTCCTCTACCGAAATCCGTTTGGGGACAAGATGAATATCGGGAGATGGACATTTTGTGCAGAGCTTTCGGATCACCCGACGGGCAATCGGGCACTTCTTTAGAAACAATCTGTAGGAGGGCCCAACCATGGGTGTTTGAATGCCGAAGAACTTTGTAAATATTTGATCTCAATGCGCGAGAGACGCGTGTGTCTGCATTTACTGGCGTGTTTAGAAAAAAAATGGTCACGTGCTACCATTTTGCCAACCGGCCAACCCCATGGCTGGTATTTCCACGGCCCTCACCTTTTTTCACTAATGCAACAATGATATCAAGGATAGAAAGAAATTGATGGATGTGACTTTAAGAAAGGATTAAAAAAAGGAAGCATCGAGGGCGAAACGAACACCCCGACATTTCATTCTTAGAATGAGTTGAATCATGACGGATTCTTTTATGCCTCAGCAACCAGGCATCACTGGTTAGACCTAAAGGAGAAATGTAGCGTACGGGAAAACGACGGACCGTCCACTTGTACCCCCGCGATGTGTATTCATCTGAGTCGGGAATTCGCAAAATAGCGGGAAGAGTTGTTATTTTGCACTGTATATTGAATACATCCTCTTTAATACAACATAAGAACGTAGTGCAGTATGGGCATAACGGCCACCGTACACATAGGTTGCCAGTCAAGGTTGCCGAGAAGTGTATGTTCAGCCCAACAAGGTCCGGGGGCTGCACAGCCTCGTGTCCCCAGCCGGTGATGTAACGCGCTTAATTTCGGGCAACTCACACGACACTCCACATTGCTAGGAGTTGCGGAGAGCCAAACCCATAAAAGATGCAAGTCATCTTCATAGCTGATCGCGCCACTTCCTTCTCAAGGTGACGATGGATCTGATTCCGCCGTCGTACGAGTCCGCCACGGACCGAGATGCATGGGCCATCATAGCCCACTACATTCCCTCGAGTGATCTTTGTGCAGCCTCACTAGTCTGTCATCGATGGCACGATTTGTTTATGCCCTTTTTGTGGGGAGACCCGGCATCGCATTTCGGCACGGAGAATGATGCGGTTTATGGTAAAGCCTGATCATCCTTTCAACTTGACAGCCCGGTGCTGACAATATATCACCAGTCGCTCTTACAAGGTTTCGCAGGACCCTCAAATATGCCAGGCGAGAGGTGCGGGCGATGACCCACACACTTCATCTTCCCCCTGCTCTCTCGGAGATCTATGGTGGCCCGCGGCCGGGCTGGCTGAGAGACATCTTGGAGTATTTGCCTTGTCTGCAGTCCCTGATAGTCTCGAGACTACCATTCTTCGACCACAATGCGATGTATGCATTGAAGAGCCATCAGAGCTCGACGGTGTATAACGTCCGTCTTCTGCTGGCGGATCATGAGCCGAACACGACCTCAGCAGGTCTGGCAGAGACACTGCTTCGCTTTCCTTTGTTGACCTATTTGGATCTTTCATATACGCCACCGGCACGAGATCGAAGTGTTTTGTCTTCTATATCTCAGCTGGAAAACCTGCAAGTGTTGAAGCTGCGCGGTATCGGGTTGAAGGATGGTGACGCCGAGTTCCTGGCTAATGCAATCGGGAAACGCGTTCGCCTCTTGGACCTAAGCAAGAACATGCTCACTGATTTGGCGGTTCGTTCCCTGTTGCAAGCCTCGTTCATGCCTCCGGACTCCCAGGTTCCACCGCACCTACAGCGTACGGGATTATCTACGGACCTCGTATCTCAAACGACACCCCGGAGCCCCGCAACAGATTTCATGAGGTCTCCCGACCTCGATGATCAATATTTAAAGTTTCTGGCTCGGCCGATAACGGACAATCCTTGGATCGAATACTTACCGCGCACGGGAATCACCCATCTATACATCGCAAACAATCAGATCACTGTCGAGGGAGTAGCGAGTCTCTTGGCTTCGTCTCGTCTACATGCTCTCGATGTCGGAACGGTTCTTAGCGCAAATATGGTCTACAAATCATTAGCTTCAAAGTACGGGAAATATCCCGGCGCAGAGAAGCTGGTGCCTTTATTGGGGACTGTTGCCGGCGACAATTTGACTTACTTCCGTGCACATCACGCAGTGCTCACAGCTGAGCCTCCAGCCAAAGATGTGGCACCTATTACTGGATTCTTGCCGGAGCTTGCAGCTAGCGAGGCACCTCATGAATTTGAGCTGGATACTTCGCGTGAGCTTTCTCGTGGAGCTGAGTTGAATGCCTCGCAGGAAATTCATGAATTACCAGGGGGAGTACCGCCGGTCTACGAACTTGCAGACTCGTCCATCACAGAGTCAACAAGCACAATAGCAGCTCCGACTCAAACTCGAAAATTGGCAAATTCTTACGAAGATGAACCTCTCCCTTCAGTCAGGCGTGGATCGGCTTTTGCGCCGGAGGTTATCCAGACAAATGCCGACGGAGACATCAATTCTGTGATCTTCAGTCCAAGGAGGACGGGGACATCGAAGTCATTGCAAGCTTCAGAGGATGGAATTTTATCGTCTGTCCCTGGGACTTCGGCTTGTCCTGACGCAATGGATCCCAACTCCCTCCAGTCAATCGCCCAGTGCGGGTCTCCTGTCTCGACGGATGACCCTCTAGCGAAAAAAATACAGGAACTTCTGGCAAAGCGTCCTCGAAATCAATCTCTTCCTCTCCGGGGTGGCAAAGAAAGTCGTTTCCCCTATCTTCATCCTTCTCATATTCCTCATTTAGAGACTCTTGTGTTGACGGATGTCCCGTCACATATCCCACCAAACTCTTCGGTCCTCTACACCCTCACCCGATTCATCACGGCCTGTTCCAACGAAGCATTACTTGCAACCCTCCAGGCCGGCTCCGATTACTCCCTTCCTCCAGGACAAGCACGCATGCAAGCCGAACAGCAACGTTCCCGTTCTCTCTTCGGTTTACGACGAATAATCCTTGAAATTGTCCCTACTGGTGCCTCGTCTCGACTCACCACATGGAAACCTGCTAGCGAGCACAACGGCGTGTCATATTCAAGCACCGGCGACCGCGATTCAGAGAACCTATGGGCCGCAGCTTCCAGTGACTTCAGCTTCTTCGGAGAGGAAGAATGCGGCATCATGGAGAATGATCCTGGAAAATACTTCCCCATGGCCGCATTCAACGAGAAAGTCTCACTCCTGCCCTCGGACGACGACTCAACACATTCTGAGACGGAATCCCCCCTGCACGGTCGCCAGCACTCACGATCCAGTGTGATGTCCGTTACAACTTCAATGTCCAGCCCACCACGAGAAGCCGATCAAAGCAAACAGCAATTGCTTCAAGATGTCGACGTGGTGACAGAACTGGCCGCCTTTCGTCGGACCAAGAAAGCCGAGTATGAACAGGCAGTGAAGCGAGAAAGAGGGCGTCGTAGTACAAACGGATCAGGGATATCGGGTTTCCACACGACACCTGGGCCGCAGATCTCACTGGCACATTTCGTGGAAGGTCATTGGAAAGGAGAGGTCAAGATCGTGCGGAATCCTACTCCCAAGGTCCGCACCGGGATGGTAGACATGTATGGAAACTACTTCGAGAAGGGGTATCTATACCCATAGGACGAGAGCAAAACCAGTCCCAATATGACGTACATGTGCAATCTACGGTGATTGAAACCACGTAAACAACATTTTGAAGAATTTTGTGGTATTTTTCTAGTCCGCAGGACGGACCTCTCTCAGTCATGCATAAGCCACCGACAATTGACTCAAATACACAGTAAGGCACAAGGCGCTTCGAAGATGGAACATCAAAAAGACGGATAGAACAAGGAAATCTCCTGGACGCCCATCATTTTCATGCATCCAAATCAAATGCCTTCGAACAACCGGGGCCCGTTTTCGTTCATCGCAAGGTCATTGTCGGCTGACCCGCGTCATTGATCCGTCAAGCAAGAACACCGAGGAAAGGTAAACAAAATAAAAGAATTCATTTCAGACTAGTTCCATTTTATTTTGTCCGTAACGACCGTTCCACTCCCTTAGTTGGCCTTGCCAGCCTGAGGGGGGGGTCAGCTTCTTGCCGTCCTTGTTGTAGCGGATACGGGGAGGGGGAGCGCGGTTGCGGCGGCCCTCGCGGGAGCGGACACTGGAGATGAAATTAGTATGTCTGGGAATCGAGGATTGTGTATATTGAGCGATGGGAGCGTACCGGACAATCTTGCCGTGAATGGCGCAGGAGACGCAGTACTGAAGCTTCAGGTACATCTTGGGGACGGCGTACTCGGCGAAGACGGAGGCATCGGAGATATCACCTGTAGGTGGAGACACGTTAGTTCAGCTGTTCTTGGAGACTCGTTGACGTGTTTCGAGTATCCCATCATCTTCGTTCCGTTTCAGTGCGTAGGATTTGTCCTGTCGTACTTCCACGGATCCTCCTCTTTTCTGGTGTTGATTTGTGGGTGGGTGTCATGGATCACGTACGGATGGCAGCAGACTCAACCATGTTGCGGATGGTGAACCGCTTGATAGCCTTGTCCTTAGGAGTGCAACGGGCGCAGTTGGAGCAGCGCACGGGCTTGACGTGGCCGCGGCCGTTCTTGTTGCGACCGCTAAATAATTAATCAGTCTCACGTTCCATATTCAAGATTCAAATTCCAGTTCCCATTCTCTCATGTTCCGCAATGCGCTTCGGGTGGTCGTGTCAATTCTTTTTTCGTATGGCGTATGTGCGTGTGTCGCTTCCGTCGGCGTCATTGCGGAGATCATGTCGAATGGGAGACTGTGTCGCGAATTTATGGGAGGAAACGATCTTACTTGGATGCCCGCTTCTTGACCATTTTGACGGTTTGTTCTGTAGAAGGTCAGAGATCCGATCGAGTGTGTCAGAGGACAAGAGGGGGAGGGTAACGTACGGGTGATTTGTCGGGGGTGGGTTGTCGAAGCTCGCTCACTCAAAGACTCTTCGGGAATGGATGGGGGTCGTTGTGTTGTGGGAAGCCCTAAGCCCTTAAGCGAGACCCACGGGACTTTTCTGGATGCCTCGGCGCCTGTTCATTCAGGCTGCAATGACGACTCCAGTCACGTGGAAAGTCACGGGTCATGTCCGTCCCAAATGAGACAAGCGCCCGGATTGAACCGCGAATCATTGAATTACCTAATCGCGTGTTTACGCTCATCCGGAACGACAAAAGAAACACCCCTGTTCGGATCGTCCACCGACTACCCTTTTCCTTCCTTAGGCCGGTCGTGAACACCCTTGCTTTTTTTTCATTTCTCCCATACCTGGTCTCATTCCTCTTGTTTGCTCTCCTCCCTTCCCTCCTTCCTCTCTCCACTTTGTTGAGACATTCTCCGTCGTATTATGTCGCATACAGGTACTTTTAGGGGAACACCCAATAAGACTATCGGGCGACGAGGACTGCCCGACTTTGAATCCCCCGGCACTTCTCACATCCCCCGACCCCCCCGTTCGGACCGTCCAGAATCTTCCCTTACCCACAACTCTACCCATACCCCGTCTAGCGACGTCGGAAGCGGCACCATGAGCGCCGCCAGCAGCAGACAGAGACAGAACCAGTCGAAGCGTGATGAGGTGCGTGACGCCACGAGCTAGCCCAGTATATCTCGGTTTAAAAATGGAGCTACCTTCGCGGCTTGCCGGCTAACACATCGGGGGTTTTTACAGGCTATCCGCCGCAAGATGGAGGCCGACCTCAACAAAAAGAGGCATAACCCGAATAAGGCGAGAGGCTCCCGCAAGGCCCCTCCAGGTACCGTCCTTGCCCTGAAACCCAGCCAAGCTCTTCAGATTAAGCCGTCCATGAGCATCGCGGAAGCAGCACAGCTGATGGCCGCCAAACGGGAGGACTGTGTTTTGGTTACCGATGATGATGACCGAATCGCCGGTATCTTCACCGCAAAGGATCTGGCATTCCGCGTGGTCGGCCTGGGCTTGAAAGCACGCGAGGTTTCGGTCAACGAGATCATGACCAAGAACCCTCTTTGTGCGCGAACCGATACCAGCGCTACCGATGCGCTCGACCTGATGGTTCGGAAAGGATTCAGACACCTTCCGGTTATGGACGAAAACCAGGACATTTCGGGTGTTTTGGATATCACCAAGTGCTTCTACGATGCCATGGAGAAGTTGGAACGTGCCTACAGCTCCTCCCGAAAGCTTTACGACGCTCTGGAGGGCGTCCAGACGGAACTTGGCTCGAGCCAGCCCCAGCAGGTCATCCAGTACGTGGAGGCACTGCGATCTAAGATGTCCGGACCTACCCTTGAGACCGTTCTCGACGGTATGCCGCCTGTCACCGTCTCTGTGCGGACCTCCGTCAAGGAGGCTGCGGCCATGATGAAGGAGCACCACACCACTGCCCTGCTTGTGCAGGACCAGGGCTCTATCACCGGTATCTTCACCAGCAAGGACATTGTCCTGCGTGTTATTGCCCCCGGTCTTGACCCGGGAACTTGCAGCGTTGTCCGCGTTATGACTCCTCACCCCGATTTTGCCCCGTCCGACATGAGCATTCAAGCTGCTCTCCGCAAGATGCATGGTACGTTCTTCTCATGCCATTTCTCTTACCGTCTCAATTACAATTGCTAACTTGTTATCAGATGGCCACTACCTCAACCTGCCCGTCATGAATGAGGGCGGCGAAATTGTTGGCATGGTGGATGTGCTAAAGCTCACCTATGCCACTCTGGAGCAAATCAATACCATGCAGACCCACGATGATGAAGGGCCCGCCTGGAACAAGTTCTGGCTCTCCATGGACAACGAGTCTGACTCGATGGTTTCTGGCGGCCAGAGCCAGCAGCCGCATACGCCCCATCGCTCCGTCATGAGCCCCGATATGTTACGGTCAGGCTACGATAACAGTGTTCTTCCTAATGACTCTGCGTCTCACAATGGCGAAGAGCACTCCGAGGTTGCCTCGCAGCACCACCAGCACCAAGCTGAGGACGCTCCATTCCCCTTCAAGTTCAAGGCTCCCAGTGGCCGTGTGCACCGTGTGAATGTGTTGACTGCCTCGGGTGTTACCGATCTGGTCGCGCAGGTGACTGCCAAGCTGGGTGCAGAGCTTGAGGCTGTTGGTGGTGAAGCCGTGGTTGAGGAGGGCCGTCTCAGCAACACCGGATACGCTCTCAGCTACATGGACAACGAGGGCGACACAGTTTCCATCACCACCGACCAGGACATGGTCGATGCTATTCATCTTGCCCGCCGGACTCATCGTGATAAGGTGGATCTCTTTGTCCACGACCCTACTCAGCCGCCCATTCCCGCCACCCTTGACCCGCAGCCTGCCAAACCGGCCACCCCTGCCACCCCTATCATCGAGGAGCACAGCAGCCCTATCCCAGAGCAAGTCCCCGAAGAGCCTCTTCTGAGCAAGGCTCGGGCCTTCCCCTCGCACTCGCCCGAGGAGCAATTCATCAACGGAGTACCCAACGACCTGCTTCTTCCTGGAGCGATTGTCACCCTCGCTGCCGTCATTGCGGGTGTGTTCATTCTCAGCCGGCCCAGCGGTCGTTAAACATAAAAATCGCGATAGACATAGCTTCCCCTCATTTGCTCATTTTGGCCTCTTGTGATCTTTGAAGAGTGCATACCCCTTTCTAATTATCCATATTCTGCGTCGCTTTCAGATACCGCTGTTCTAGTAAAGATCAGTTGCGGCTTTAGTTTAGCCTTCAATGCAAATACTTTTTTTTTCCAGCTGTTGTGAAACCTGGGTACGCAGAAGACAATGCCTCAAAGTACATACTCGACCCTCCAGCCTTTAAAGTGTCTGTGTGGCTGGCTGACCACAGCCCGGAGTAGCTAAATTCGCCATTTTGAAACCAACAATCTATCATTGAGACATAACTAGTACATTTGGGGCGATTTCTTGCCTTGAGTAGCATATTCGACAGAAAACCCGGGGCAAAGTGCTGATCCCAGTGGGCGCTATCGTTTTATCAATTCCCCTAATCATCAATCTTTTTTTCCCTTTCTCCCCGCCCCACCAAAAACAAAACTCCTCCCTTCCTACCACCCCTCCAACCCCACCAAGTCATCCTACCACCCGGGTTCGAAGAAACTGGGTTCTTTTTGATAGTTGGATCTTGGGGAAAAGACATCCACCATGTCCGTGCTGCCACCCGAGGTCCACGCACAGCTGTCGCAGCTGTTGGGCGCCCTTGGGACCCCCGACAACGCCGTTCGTTCACAGGCCGAGGATCAACTGAACAATGAATGGGTGCAGAACAAGCCCGATGTGCTCTTGATGGGCCTGGCGGAGCAGATCGGTGGTTCCGAAGACACATTAGTGAGTGCTATCTGACCCTAGGGGCTGAAGAGTGGTGCCCGCGTTATATGCACCCAGGGACCTACCTGCCTTCGAAGAAACCCCCGCCGTCAAAGAATCTATACTGAGACTGCTTCATTACAAACAGACGCGTGCATTCGCTGCGGTCCTTTTCCGGAGAATCGCAACCAAGACCCGCAAGGATCCCGCTACCGGAGAGGCCAAAGAGGTTTTCTTGACCTTGCCTAACGAGCAGCGCGTGGCTATTCGCGAGAAGCTGGTGACTTGCCTCACTACCGAGTCGGTTACCGATGTGCGCAAGAAGATCGGCGATGCAGTAGCAGAAGTCGCCCGGCAATATACTGACAACGGTATGCCACCTCGAAACAAATACCGGAATTGGTGCTGATGGTTCGGTTTTTAGGCGATCAATGGCCAGAGCTCCTCGGGATTCTCTTCCAAGCCAGCCAGTCGCCTGAGTCTGGTCTGCGGGAGACTGCTTTCCGTGTCTTTACTACCACCCCCGGCGTTATTGAGAAGCAGCACGAGGATGCTGTCCTCGGTGTATTCACCAAAGGCTTCGAAGATGAGAACATTGCCGTACGTTGGATCTGGATCTCAATGTCTATTGAGGCGGTTCATTCTTGCTGACTTCTTCTAGGTGCGAATCGCCGCTATGGAAGCCTTCGCCTCTATGTTCCGCTCCATCCCCAAGAAGTCTCAGCAGAAGTTCTTCTCCCTCGTGCCGTTCCTTCTTAACATCCTTCCTCCCCTCAAGGACTCTAGCGAGAGCGAAGAGCTATCCTCGGCCTTCCTTGCTCTTATTGAGCTCGCAGAAATCAGCCCGAAGATGTTCAAGAGTTCGTTCAATGACTTGGTCAAGTTCAGTATCAGCGTTATCGCCGACAAGGAGCTTAGCGACCAGGTCCGCCAGAACGCTTTGGAATTGATGGCCACCTTTGCAGACTATGCGCCTAACATGTGCAAGAAGGAGGCCAACTTTGCCCAGGAGATGGTCACACAGTGTCTCAGCCTGATGACTGACGTCGGTGCTGATGACGATGATGCTGATGAATGGAATGCCTCTGAGGATGTGAGTTCTTGTTAATCTGGTTCGAGATGAATATGTTGCTGACTAGTCTTAGCTCGAGCCCGAGGAGAGTGATCTCAACCACATCGCCGGTGAACAATGTATGGACCGTCTAGCCAACAAGTTGGGCGGCCAAGCCATTCTTCAGCCCGCTTTCTCCTGGATTCCCCGCATGATGTCTTCGACTGCCTGGCGCGATCGTCACGCCGCGTTGATGGCTATCTCCGCCATCTCGGAGGGCTGCCGTGACCTGATGGTGGGTGAGCTCGACCAGGTTCTTGCACTGGTTGTTCCCGCTCTCACGGACGCTCACCCCCGTGTGCGCTATGCCGGTTGCAATGCTCTCGGTCAGATGAGTACCGATTTCGCTGGCACCATGCAGGAGAAATACCACGCCATTGTGCTGAACAACATCATTCCTGTTCTGAGCAACAACGAGCCCCGTGTGCAGTCCCATGCCGCCGCCGCTTTGGTCAACTTCTGCGAGGAGGCTGAACGCAGTATCCTCGAGCCTTATCTCGGCGATCTGCTGAGCCGCCTTCTGGACCTTTTGCGCAGCCCTAAGCGCTATCTGCAGGAACAGGCCCTCTCTACCATTGCTACCATCGCTGATTCCGCTGAGACCGCTTTCGGACAGTACTACGACACTCTTATGCCGCTGCTGATCAATGTCCTGAAGGAGGAGCAGGGTAAGGAGTACCGTCTGCTGCGTGCCAAGGCTATGGAATGTGCCACCTTGATCGCCTTGGCTGTTGGCAAGGAGAAGATGGGCCAGGATGCCCTTAACCTCGTCCAAATCCTGGGCAACATCCAACAGAACATCACCGATGCGGACGACCCTCAGTCGCAGTACCTTCTTCACTGCTGGGGCCGTATGTGCCGTGTTCTCGGTCGTGATTTCGTGCCGTACTTGCCCGGTGTCATGCCGCCTCTGCTGACCGTGGCCGCCGCCAAGGCCGACATCCAGCTTCTGGATGATGAGGACCAGATTGAGCAGGTTGAGCAGGATGAGGGCTGGGAATTGGTCCCGCTCAAGGGCAAGGTCATTGGTATCAAGACCAGCGCCCTGGAAGACAAGAACACCGCCATTGAGTTGATCACCATCTACGCTCAGATCCTCGAGGCTGCCTTTGAGCCTTACGTTTTGGAGACCATGGAGAAGATTGCCGTCCCTGGTCTTGCATTCTTCTTCCACGACCCCGTCCGCGTGTCTGCTGCTAAGTTGATCCCGCAGCTGCTGAATTCCTATAAGAAGGCCCACGGTGACCAGTCACCCGGCTTTGCCGAGATGTGGAATAAGGTTGCGGAGAAGATCATCGAGGTTCTGAGCGCCGAGCCCACCGTGGATACCCTGGCCGAGATGTACCAATGCTTCTACGAGTCCGTCGAGGTTGTCGGCCGCAACAGCCTCACCCCGCAGCACATGCAGGCCTTCATCGACTCGGCGAAATCGACTCTGGAGGACTACCAGATGCGTGTGAAGCAGCGATTGGAGGAGCAGGCCGAGCTGGAGGAGGGCGACGAGGAGAACCTCGACTACGAATACGCAGTGGAGGATGACCAGAACTTGCTCAGCGACATGAATAAGGCCTTCCACACCATCTTCAAGAACCAGGGCACTTCCTTCCTGCCCGCCTGGCAGCAGTTGATCCAGTTCTACGACAACTTCATCACAAGCCAGGACCCGACGCAGCGGCAATGGGCCCTGTGTATCATGGACGATGTGCTTGAGTTCTGCGCCGAACAGTCATGGACCTACAAGGACCACATCATGCAGCCCCTGGCTGCCGGTCTGCAGGATCAAAATGCCGCCAACCGTCAGGCCGCCGCTTACGGTGTCGGTGTCGCCGCGCAGAAGGGGGGTGCCGCATGGAGCGACTTCGTTGCTGCCAGCATCCCCAGCCTGTTCCAGGTCACCCAGATCCCTCAGTCCCGCAGCGAGGAGCACGTCTTTGCTACCGAGAATGCCTCTGCCAGTATCGCTAAGATCCTGCATTACAACCCCTCCAAGGTTGAGAATGCTCAGGATATCGTCGCTAACTGGATCGAGACTCTGCCCATCACCTACGACGAGGAGGCGGCTCCTTACGCATACTCTTTCATTGCACAGCTGATCGACCAGTATGTTTTCCCATTTGTTCCTTTTCCCGCTCAATTATATTCTAACTACCTCTAGACAAAACCCCGTCGTCTTCGGCAAGGCCGACCGCGTGTTCGGTTTCATCGTGCAGGCCCTCGAGGCCGCCACTCTGCAGGGACAGACCGCCGTGCGGGTCGCCGACTCGGCCAAGCGGTTGGTGGCAGCCACCGGCCTGAACGGAGAGCAGATACTGGCGGGCGTCAGCCCGGACAGCCAGGAGCGGGTGCGCAAGTTCTTCCAGTAGAATGTTCTATAGCTACTTGCCTACTGGTCTCATTGTCCATTTTCCTTTTTGTTATCATTCCCCTTGGTCCATATGATTCCGATGCTAGTGAAGACCTGAGACGTTTCGTTAATTCTATCCCCCGTCCTCTATGATTTCCGTACAAAGACTTAGAGAATAAGAAAAGATTGTTGTGGCTGTAGGCGAAATTCACCAAAATACTTCGAGTTCAGTGTTTATGGACTCAATTCCCTAAGGGCTATTTATACTCCTCGGCGTATCTACAATGAAGAAACCCGCTTGATCTCATTCGCAACCACTTCACCCAGGGACATCATCTTGGGTTCACCAATCAGCCCATTCGCCCGTTGATTATACAAGGTGCCTCCCTCCGTCCAGATCCGCCGCAGCGTAAACACAGTCGCAGCGGGGTTCCCGGCCTCCCAAGCCGCAGTCTCCAGCTCGCGCAACCGTTCGACTGATGTACAGGAGACATCATCCCACGGTTTTCCAGTAGTCTGGCGCTCGAATTCAGCCTGGATCTCAGCGGGGCTGGTGGTGAAGGAGTTGACGCAGAGAGGACGGTTGCGGGACTCGGGGGTGGAATGGAGAAGTGTTGCAACAACGAGTGTTCCCACGCTATTCGGTACGTCGTTAGACAATCCATTCGCCGAGCAATACGCCCAAGACAATTTGAAAAATAAAAGGAAATACTCACTCCTTCATCGTCGTCAAACTAACCCTCTCCTTCCCCGTCTCTCCCAGCAAAACAGCCTTCCGAGCCTTGACATCCCATCCGCCAGCCTCTTCCATCCCAGGGGTGAAATGGAGATACATCTCCGCAAACGGACCCGTCACGACGTATGAGTAGTCCAGGTCCGCGCGCGAGATCTCTTTCTCCAGCACGGCTCGCACCTTGAGCTTCTGCTGGTGCGGCTTCTCATGGGCCGAAGCCGGGCCGTACGCAATGTCAGTGCCGTACTCCGAAGGCAGGAACCATTTCACGCTGGAACTGGCAGCTAGACGGATCAACGGGATTTGCTGGGCGAGAGCATTGCGGCCCAGGGCTGAGATGACGGTGTCAATGCCTGTGGGGGTTAGTAATCTGAATTGCAATTGGGAACATACAATCCGGGGTGTTTACCGTCATAGGCAGCCTTGATAGCATTCTCATCTTCGACGTCACCGATGATTACTTCGACATTCTGCTCTTTCAGTTTTTCCAGGTACGCGGCTTTGGTCTCGGCAGTGCGTGGGGAAGTAAAGATGGCCACTCGGCCGAATTGAGTCCTCGCGGAGAGGATGGCGGTTAAGATGAACGAGCCAATTTGGCCCGTTGCACCGAAAAGAAGAATATTCTGACCAGCCATTGTCTGTTTCTTCTTAATTCTGTGTAATGTACAAGAGGGAAAACAGACGGCGGATACTTGGGATACGTGTATGTGGGGGGTGGGGCTGCTTATCAATTCGCGCTGCTTTCCTTTTAACTATCCGATCTTCACGCCTTAAACTATCTCAAACTACCATCTCCAGGATCTCCAGTGCCTGTTCCTTCTCCGTAAGTGGCACGGGATTAGTCTTGCACCATCGGTCGTGCAGGCTGTGCGCAGCCAAGGCGTCGAGCTTGTCGCGGCCCACCTTGACGTCACTCAGAGACCGAGGCATACCGATCTCGCGGATGACGACGTCGAGGATATCGCCCAGGTCTGCGGTCTCAGTATTGACATTGCGAGTGCGCAGAACCTCTGAGACGACGGGGTCGTGGATTAGGAACTCGCGAACGCGCCCTTGTCGATCGCGATTAGCATTGTGCTTAGCGTTGTACTTACACACGGCCGGCAGGAGGATGCAGCTTGTTTCACCGTGTCCAACGCCCAATGGGCCGAGCTATAGAATTTGATTAGCTTAAACTCCAACCATCAATCTCTGAGATACATGCCTGATGCCCAATGCCATGACTAGCTCCCAACTCCACTGAACCACTCGTACAAGCCGCCATCGCGTCCACTGACCCCAATTGACACTGCAGGTGTGCGTCTCGATCCGCGCGATTCTTCTTGCAGTTCAATAATCCCGGGACAAGTAGACCGAGTGCATTTTGCGCAAGCTTATCCGACTCTGGAGTTGTGCCGACAATAGCGCACAACGTCTCGACACAATGATCAACAGCGCGCACGCCCGTGCTAAGCCAGATTGAATCTGGAGTGGACTCCGCCAGTTCCGGGTCAAGGATGATGAGCTCCGGCCCGCGCAACGGCGCCTGGAAACTATACTTGCGGCGGGAGCGGTCCTCGGTGCCACCTGCAAAGTTGGAGTACTCGCCGGCGGAGAGTGACGTCGGCACTGAGATAATAGGGACAGTGGGAGCTTTGACTTCCGCACGCTTTTTAGGTCCCTGGGCGAGTGTTTCGAGCTCATCTGGGGTGTGGACGTCGTTTGCAAGAGCCTGTGCAGTGTTAGTGTGCAGCCCAATGAGTGACGCACATGAGAGATTTCATACAAGTGCAATGATCTTCGCTCCATCGGTCAAACTGCCCGCTCCCAGAGTCAACAGCAAATCAGCCTGCACGTTGCGAGCATCTTCAACGATCTCTAAGACCTCGGACCACAGTGTATGGCTCTGCATGCCAACCCGGCGGCCGACCACCTTCTCAGGCTCCAGCGCGGAAGCCAACCGGTCAAGCGAGTCCGTGTTACGGGCCAGTGATCCCGAGCAAATCACGTAAACGCGCGAAGCGCCGAATGTCTCGGTAACATGGCGGGCAGCGGCAGCGGGGAAGGCGATGCCATAGGAGAGGAGGGGACGTTTGCGGTCGGCGAAGGCTGGACGGGCTATTTCTTGAGACATGATGGAGAGTGTAGAATTCAATTCTGAACAGGAAAAGCCGAAGTAGAGGCTCGGTCATGGCTGCGACTATAAAGCTTAAGCTTCTCCATGTGGGATGTGGGGCCATGTGGGTTCTCTTCTTCAGTAATCGCATCTTCCCCGAACCAGGGACCGGGCAATCGGAAGGAGACTGCGTGCCTGGTTTGCATGGGTGTAGTGACCGTCGGATGTGTCTGAGAAGGTGACGTCTGTGGACAAGGAGCTTCAAGAACGCGATGCAGGAAGATAGCGAGTTGAGTGAAGCGGTGAGAACGGGTTCGAAGACGGCAGTAGTATTAATGGAAGCAATTGGGGAAAGCATGACTTTCTAGATTACGACTCGTTTAGTTTGCATTTGATGTTTATCCGTATTTTCCTTTTTGGCGGCCTCTTCATTTTGTAGTGATAGCGTTGGTTTACAGATCCTTTAGAACATCATATCTTCCATCTTATCTCCCTTGTCCAAAGCATCCGCTTCTTTCCGCAACACATCTGCTCGGAATCTCCTGAAAGCGGTCTCGATTCTCTTCCGGCTTTCTGGATCGGAAGTAATGTTGCGACCGGCGCTAGCTGATCCAGCAAGGAAGCCTTTTCGAACAATCCGAGTCAGTGTCATTTTCATCATATGACGATCAATGGGACATCTTACCAAGCTCTCCACCCAGAAACAGACCACCGGCTGAAGCGAAGAAATACGTCGCAAAGTCGCCCAGGGTTGTGGGCTTGAGCAGCGGCGTCAGATCAGGAATCGCTTCTAGTTCACATATTAGACCCGCTTCTCTTTTTGTGTTAGATGCATCAACTTACCGGTACGACCGTCAGAGAAGACAACCTTGACTGGCTTCTCTTGCGCACGGACGGCAGCGAAGAATGCCTTGCGGGTGCTGCGCAGTCTAATTGCAGCATACAGCCCGAGTGAGATACCGATTGCAGATCCAACCGTTGTCCACATGGAAACCTTAGTGGCAGCGGCCTTTAGCTTGTCGCGGTCATCGGCCTGGAGGTCATGCTGCATGTGCTCATCGGCGAGTTTAGCGAGCTCGTCGGAGCGACGGCGGCGGAGGATAGCAAAGGATTCAGACATTTTGCAAAATGTAGAGGAAATAAGCTAGGAGAGAAGTTTACGGGAACGAGAGCGACTGAGTTGAAGCTTGGCCGGAGCTGGTAGTAATGACGTCATGTGGGTTTGTCCTCCGTGAACGATTTACAGTTAGTTACATTATTCGAAGCCACCCAAGTTAGCAGCAATTTAGAATAATACTGGTGTTAAATTAATCTCTGTTTGATCCCTCTTATCCCTTGATCTGCCCGGCTAATTATGAATAACTAAGTTTCCGTCGCTGACGTCAGATTAAAAGAGGGCGAGCATTAACTATGAGACTCTCGCAATTCAAGAAATTCCCCAATAGCAATTGACCTTCAAAATGGTCCGTTTCGTTACCGACTCACGTACAGCTCCGACGAGGAAGCCTTCTCTCCGCGTCATCGGAGCCGGTCTCCCTCGTACGGCAACATCCTCGCTCCAAGCAGCACTAGAGCAACTGGGCTTCGATCCGTGTTTGCACATGGCACAAATAATCCCTCATGCCGACAGACAACAGCTTCTCCTTGATGCAGCTCGTGAAAAAAACACCGATCGGCGGCAGAAGCTCATCCACCGGCTTGTGGATGGTTACGCCGCAGTATGCGACATGCCAGCTGTATTCTTCCTCCCGGATCTGATGGACATGTTCCCCGAGGCAAAGGTGGTCCTCAGTAGTCGGCCCAATCCTGAGACCTGGGCTAGGAGCTGTTTCGAGAGCTTGGGCTTTTTCTTCACTCCTTGGTTTTATGGCTGTGGGTTGCTGTGGAAGACGGATCGCTTGTGGTATCGGCTTAACATGCACATTCTTGACTGGTGCGATGAGAACTATAAGCTTGAGGGAAGGAATATATTTACTACTTCAATGTATGAGCAGTATAATAAGTCGGTGAGAGAGATTGTGGAGAAGAGGGGACGCTCGCATCTGGAGTTCAAGGCGGAGGATGGTTGGGGGCCTTTGTGTGAGTTCTTGGAAAAGGATGTGCCGATTACGGAGTATCCGAGAGTGAACGAGAAAAAAACGTTCTCCATTATCAAGAGCATCATGATCATGAAAGGAATCCTGAGCTGGGCAGCAGTTGGGGGAGTTGCCTGGTTCGGGTGGAAATACGTTCCTACTCTCTTGAAAGGATCGACCAGTTGACCCAAGAAATGTTTGGTCATGGAAAGGAATACCGTACTTCCGGATATCAGTTACCATGTACATTCTTTGATTATTTCTCGAGCCCTCATACCCAGAGATCCTAAGATACATTTGGCATAGTCGATGAATTTCCCCAGTTGCTAAGCCCTGTACCGTACTGGACGGATTGAACACGCTTTCTCTCACTTCTGCATTTCAGTGCATATTGTATTCACATAAGACGGAAATTCGTGGAATTAAACCGCATATGTCCTGGACAGTTTGATTGTTCGAGGTGATACTCTTAAGAATTATAGAATGCCAATTGGTCAACATTCAAGGCCGCCCTCGCCCTCGCCGAACCATCGAGGTAGTACCTTGTCCGGCATTACTATGATCAATGAAATCAAACTTTGCGTACAAGGAAGCACCATCCTTACTGGCGCTCACGTACATGTCAACTCCTCCGGCGTCGGCCAGATCACATCCCCATTTGACAAGCATAGAAGCAGCCCCTTGCCGTTGATAATCTGGATGCGTAGCGACGATGTCCAAAACTTCAACTCGTGCACGGGTTAGTTCAACTTATTTGACGTAGAAATAGAACGGGAAAACGCACAGATATGCTTTTGGTTACCCATGACACGCTTTCTATTGTTCTCACCTCTACTCACGAAAGCCTCGCAAAGCTCCCTGGGCATATCGTCATGCCACGGCGGATAGCGTGGCCCACGTTCTTCGGGCGTGGACAAGTCCCATTTTGCGTAGGCGGCTACTCGCGGTTGGCCGTTGGCGCCTTTCGATTCAGGGTCAACAACTTTGAGATAGCGCTGGAATGGTCTTCGAAGTAAATCAAGGTAGATGGCATCTTCCAGCCACCTTCGCACACCGGGGGTATTAGGAAACAGGCGTCTGGAACCGGGGTCTGAAAATGCCGCGAACCAAAGGCCCATGAGGGTGGAACTATCCTCCGGGGTGACGAGGTCTAGTTTTAGCGGACTCGAAGCTGCCATTAGGAAGTGGAAGATGAAATAGTTATCTAATATGGACGTAAGTATATGAAAATTTTGGGGGCATGCTTCGCCAGATACGGCAGCCTAAGTAACGGAGTCAGGGGCGCGCTTCATGCTGACCCGTGGCGGTTAGATAGACGCACCTGGCGACCGCAACCAAAATAAGTTCGGTGAGTTTTAACACTGTGTAGGCATACTACACACACGCTCGCATGACGCTATCTGCGAGATCATGCTGACCGTAGCCATGTTCCATCCATATTGTGTCAACCATCGGCTCATTCTAGAAAAGATGCGTGCTTTGTATGATTTCAACGTCGCCTCCATATTGACATTCCTCTGCGCATTGTTCCCAGAGCCGAAGGCCTCAAACATGCGATCCACAGGCTGACCAGTCCGACTCGCGTTACTGAGATCCTGATGTCTAGGGTAGACTCATCAAGACATGTCTTCCCGGTCCTGCACAAACCGTTGGATCCACTTCCATAACTTGGGAGAAGCGACAAACATGTCTTTCCGAAGTCTCGGCTGATGATTGACGGTATACTGTGCTTTCCATTCTGACACGAGCGTCAGCTTCTTGGCTATTGTGTTTCTGAGATCCTTGTTTCGAAAGTAATCTTTTTCATCCTTTTCAATTTTCGAAAGTGGCTGATCCTCTTGTTGAACTTCTTTATACAGCCCGATGTAGGGAGGCGAACGCCGCTGTTGTAAGAAGAATTGCCCCAGGTCCTGTTCAAGGCCACGCGCAAAGTGCCAGACAGTAGCAAAGAGAGTGTAATCATCAATTGAGTCCAGGTTGAGGAGTCGACTCAATCTCCAAGAGACTTGACCTCGCTCAAGTGATTCGCGATATCTGTGGATTTCCCTCTCTCCTATCGATCTAGGCATAGCAGCAATAAAGCCATCTATGAAGGATATATGTAACTCCGAACTAATTTCGTTGCGGTATTGTGGCAAACCTGGCGTCGCTAACAGCATAGATTCAGGAATGAATGATGAGAATGCCCAGTCGATGAGACAGGTAATATTGTAATCATCATCAACATATATGTTATTGACGCTCAGATCAGGGTGGTACAACGAAAAAGTCCCCGAATTGATAGCTGGCAGTTCAAGTTTCCGTACAATGTCGCGGAGAGCGTCTCCTGCAATTATGTAGTCTAGTCTGTTGACTGCCGAGTCTGTCTTGCGTCCAACGGTCACGAAGTCATTCCATAGGTTCACAGCGCTCTCATATTCTTTCCTGGATTGATAGTCGTCCCGTGAGGGAACAGGTGCCACAAAGCAATGATGTGATAACTGCAGAATCTCTGCATGCTCCAATAACGCAGAAACAAGGCTGTCATAAAACTCTGCTTCCGAAGTGAAAGGTCCCCGTGGAATTTCCAACGAATATCGTCCGTGTAACATGTGACCACGTGAGAGACATTCCTTGATATCGAAGGACTCATCTTCTTCAAAGAGTGAGCCAATTTTATCGAATCGCAACTGCGAAAGCTTCCAGGTAATACAGCCCAGTTGGGAGAGAATTTTGGCCTTGCCGACGGTGTCTAGACCAGGTTGAAGAGAACCGGCTGGTTTCCAGACTTTTGACAGTGGCCAGCCAGGCGCTTCACTCATAAAAATGAACGGAATCCCGATGTCATTATCGGATGAAGCACTATAATAGGTTAGTTCTAGAACAGTGCGGCCTAGGAGAGTGCGTTACCAATAGTCGTATACTTCTGGAACTGGAATATCGCCATGGGCCCTGATGTATCGCAATGTGGCAGCCTCGCTTGCCAGCAGCTTTTTCCCCATTTCCATTGGCATAAATGTTCTATCGTGCGGGGATCGAAAGACCCATCGTACCCGGTCTTCAAATGAAATAAATATAGCCCAGTTAAAACTTCCTGAGGCCGGACGTTGATCTGGATCACAAGCACATGGAACACCCTGTCGCAGCGCGCTCGCTTGACGGCACAGAGCTTGAAGGTCAAAGTCAGCATAGGTGAATATGTCTGGTTTCGGACTTAGGGACATTTCGATGGAGATTCGGGGAGGGAAGAAACATGGGTTCAAAAAAAGGGCCGAAAGCTAAGTACTAAAGATGGGGGTGGGATGCTTGTTGATCGTCTCGCATGATCTCGCCCACCAACCCATGTGATGAAACCGGAATATCAAAACAATATCAAAACATGTCGCATGTCGAACAATCAAAGAGTGTATGTGGTGACATCGATTTCCAGATGTCGTGTAATTTTAAACGATTTAAAGCTCAAGACTAGCAGAGACGCAATTAACATCCATCGAGACCATGCACACCACCATTCGCCGTATACTGGCAGGATCCAGTCCCTGCCGTCGTGGAATTCTCCGGATCCAGCACCACATTGTCAATGTCAATATTATAGCACGGGTGTACTTCCGAGCAGGACACGGATGAAACAGAACTCTTGCAAGCCTCATTAGTTTGCTGAAATCAATCCATAGTTCATTCACAATCTTACCAAATCCATCGCTATTCTGAACCCAATTCTCGCCATACGGCGCATCTACCGCAGTTGTATTGGCGTGAATGTTGTTGAATCGCATGTTCGTCCCGTTCATAATGTTCAAGCTCCACAACTGCGGATCCTTGATATAGAAGTTGTCCACGTTGACATTGGAGACATTCCAGAAAACGAAGGGCATTGGGCGTCCCGGCTGGGTGTTGCCTTTTTCTGCGGTATACCACACATTTCCATTACCGTCAATTCCACCCGTGCCGTATCCGTCAATTTTAATATTGTGGCCGGTGATGATGAAGCCGGCGTGGTGGTTTTGGAAGGCAATTGGGTAGGAGTTGTTTCGCCAGTAATCCAAGTCATCGGAGAACCTTTGAGGGATTAGTTTTCAGGTCTCGCGGATGGCTTGGAGTGACTTACAGTCCACTTGCCATGCAACTCAATTACTACGACGTTGATGACAGGATTGAGGCGAGATGCAATCCAGTATGACTGATCTTTGGGAAATAACAATTGTGCCCCCATTGCCGCATTCATGGAAGGCTTTGAGGATGTTTGGGACATCATCCTTTTGGTGGCCGTTGGCCTTGACTATGCAGACCTTCGAACCGGTTTTGAGGACCGCTGCATTTGCAGTTAACAGCAGTCCCGTACAAAGAGCTAAATAAATTCTGGACAGCTGCCTGGTGACTCGGGCTCAGAACATAACAAATGCAATTTCAATGCGGAGTCGATGCTTTATACTGGGAAATGCACGAAACCCGAGCAATCCCCACATCGACTCGGGCATCTTTGCACCGACGTCAACTGCGAAGAAGAGCGATTGCGGGGGTGATGACCAGAGTGCTTGTTGCGGCAATCCTTGTTGCGCCGACCCTTGCCCTGATCCTGGTTGATATCGATGTCTTTGGATATAGATTCTCCACCAATGACTGTCATGATACGCACGAGCTCCGCCGTTCTCCACGCCGGATCGAATGGAACTGAGTCAAGGGTTGTTCTAGTCAATGCCGAAGGCTGTCTTTCTATTTTAATTTTATGAGAAGGGGAGGTTTAGGATTAAAGACGGCAGGCACGGTGCTTGGAAGTATGAGTACAGCACCCAAGGATTGAAACATTGCCAGGGCCCCGGTGCTCTCGACAGAGCTGTCCGATATTAACACAAAAAAGTCGGATCAATATACCTTGGAATTTACTATTCCCGGTGGCACTTCGGGAAGCCTCACTCTTCCATACATTACTGCGTCGAAGAAACCTTCGATTACTATCAATGGGGACCAGGTTACGAGGGATGTAGTGTATGCGGATGACACTGCCACGTTCGGCGTAGATGGAGGCTCTTACAAAGTGATAGTCCATTGACTTACAGCAATTGATATTTATTTTCTCGTCGTCTTTAGCACAAGGATCAAACAAAGTTGCAACACTTCCAAATCTGTATAGATCAGCCCATATCACGTGCATCCCCACATCCACCTCCAACTCCGACACCAGCCGCTCACGTCCTCTCATTACAAGGAAAAAAGAGTACACAACATGGCTTCAGCACTTCGCTCCAGTCCCTGGCGCACGTGCCAGTGCCTCTCTCGCCAACGTATCCGGAATCCTCAAATCACCCGCCACCTCTCCACGGGCAACATCCTCCGATCCACCGGCCATGCCGGCAACAACCCACTCCGCTCGCAAGGTGGGCGCACAGGAGGTGCGCAGGACGGTGCACGTCGGTCAGTTGTACTTTCGGCAGCGGGGATGGTCCTATGTGCAGTGAGCATGTACGGCGTGATTAAGATGGACGTATTCGGGATGAATGCAGTCGAGGCAGGAAACGACAAGCAGAACCATGCCACGGCCACGCCGACGAAGAACGGCGCATTGAAGATGGATGGGCCATCCGGATTCCCAAGTGACGGCGGACCTTCGGTTATCCCTCTGCCGGGCCAAGACATCGTCAACATCGAGCAAGTCGCAACAGGAAACAGCACAGTCCCATATTTCCCAACCACGATCCGCCTGCCCTCCGCCTCCGAGACCGAAAACAAGCAACCCGGCGATGAACTCTCCACCGCCAACGGCGACGACTACCAGCTTCTGGGTCTGGGCATCCGCACCGTTTCATTCCTCTCAATTCAAGTCTACGTGGTCGGTCTGTACGTGGCCAAGTCCGACATCACAGAGCTGCAACAGCGCCTGGTGCGCACAGCAATCCACCCGCCCTCCGATGATGACGCTGCCGTCTCCGGGACTGGCGCCGAGTCCGCAACATCCCTCGTCCCGCCCGAGCGTGCCCAGCTGAAGGAGCTTCTCCTGGACGCAGAGCGCGGCGACGCAGCCTGGACCGCAGTATTGAAGGAAGACGGAATCCGCACAGCCTTCCGTATTGTCCCAACCCGCAACACGGACTTTATGCACCTGCGCGACGGCTGGGTCCGCGGAATCACTGCCCGCGCCCAGCAGAAGAAGCCGCTTCCCGGCGCTACGGCCCCTGGCGAGTTCCAGGACGCAGAGTTCGGAATGGCGATGAATGATTTCAAGGCTGTTTTCGGTGGTGGTCAGCGCAAGAATGTGCCTAAGGGTCAGACGCTTGTTCTGCTGCGTAATGCGCACGGCGCTTTGGATGCGCTTTTCCAGGCTGATCCTACGCAGTCGCCAAGGTGGATGGGCCGTGTTGCGGATGAGCGGGTGAGTCGGCTTGTGTGGTTGAATTATCTTGCTGGAAAGACTGTTTCTAGTGAGGGGGCGCGGAAGAATATTGTTGATGGGTTGATGGCCATTGTTGAGCGACCTGTTGGAACGGTGGTGCAGAGGGTCGTTTAGAGATTTGTGCGAGCTGTACTATTATACTGGTTCTTTCACGGCCGTCAGGCAGCATTTTAAGTTGTAGGGCCTGTATCGCATGTTCAGAAGCAAAGCTGTGCAATTGTGAAAAGACTCGAGTACCGTACGTACCCCCGAGCCTCAGATCTATCTATCTTAGAAACACAATCATATTACAGAGCATTGGCAGCCTTCAGCAGAGCAGGGAGCTCAGACTTGCGGGCCTGGAGGTCGGAGTTACCGCCGATGTGCTTCTTGTTGATGAAGATGTTGGGCACGCTGCGCTGGTTGGTGATCTCCTGGAGAGCGTCCTGAATAGCAGAGCCGTCGTCTGTAACAACGTCAGTATAAAATCCCATTTATGCCATCAAAAATAAAGCGCACTGGTGTAACACAGATAATGGGTAACGATCAAGAGGCCCGGCTAACGAACATGCCCGATCGTGTTCGCGCCCAAGAAAAGTGAAGCCATAGCGCAACCCACGGTCAAAACCAACTCCGAAAAGCAATCACTCACCAATTTGGTCCAGCTCAAGCGTTGTGAAGTTCGCGCCGAGTTCGTTCAACAGCTTCTTGGTGGCAACGCAGTAGGGGCAGTAGCTCTTAGAGAAGACGACAACGCCGTTCTCGTTGATGAGGGTCTGAGCCTTAGTCTTAGCGGCAGCCATGGCGGCGGGAGAAGGGGCGGCGAAGGAGCCGAAAAGACGCTGGAAGATGAACGAAATGGTGGGCGAGGGAAGGAAAGAAACCGGAGGTGTGCGCGGTCTCTTTAAATTCGAAAGGAAATGGATAAACGTGAAGGGGCGAGGTTCGGCGATTCGGTCATAGTTTGCCGCTATGATAAGTTATCAGGTGATGACTTGCTTGGTCAGCGTGCGGTTCGAGTTGTTGCGTCATGGGGAATGGTTGTTACTAGGTACTTTATTTCAAAATTGCTGATTCTAGAGTATTCTATCTACATTCATTGACAAGGTTAGTTTATATGGGCTGAGCACGCAATTCACATGGTTTGACTGTATGTGGCGTGCTACCGCAGTCGCTTCCATACAATCGCATCTACGGAAAACTCTGTTCTTTCTTCATGGTTTTTGATTGATAGGCTAGCTTAGCTGCGCACCATGCTCAAGTCAACTGAAAGATAAGGAAAGAAATAGAAATAACAGAATCGCTTGCAAGGAGGCTTGGGAATCTGGCAAAAGTGGCAGCAAATGTCCGCAAAACAGGCAAAATAAGGACGAAAACAAATGGATCAAAATGTAGACAAAAGATATATGCTGACCCGTTGACGAGACGGTGTCTTTTGCCTTCCGGCCACTTCGGCTGGGAGTCGGGAGAAATGATGACAGGAGAAGAGAAGGAGAAGGAGTGGATGCATGAGGGGGCGCCATGCTCCGGTAGGAAAGGACCGAATTAAAAGGAATTCCGGGTAAGGTAGACCAAACACCCTTTGGCCATTGGGAATAATCAATCCGGCTGAACACCATGGCTCGGAGATTAGAACAAAAATTGATAGACAATGAATAGAAATGAGACCAAGGGGTCTGTGCAGGTGACCAAGGTATCTCGGGGTTAGATAGGGCATAAGAAAGAAATGTTGGGTCGCGAAGGGGGAAGAATAAGAATGAAAACCCATCACATCACAATACAGCATCCACATCCCTTCTCTTTCTTGAACTGTTTCTGGGCGGTAACGACCGGAGGATTCCAGTTAGGGTTCTGTGTCAGCCCTAGTGGGGGTGTATCTTGCACCTTGGGCATTGTGCTGTATCCGGTGCTCGTGTTTGGTCGAGGCACTGCTTCTGGTTCTGGGCTCTTGCGCTTCTCCTCCACTGGAGGCTCCTTGCTCTTGGGCGGAACAGGAGGCACATCGTTCGGGTGGACGGCAAGAGGTGCAAAGTCGCGGTCGTATGTGGTAGGTGTTCGTCCCTCTTTCTCCCACTGCTCTTGTTGCAGCTTCTTTGCAACAGTCGGAAGCATCTGCTGGTCGGGTGGGAGACGAGGATCAGGCTTATACATTGTTGCCAGCCACGGCGGGTCGCCCTCGGGTCGGTTGGCCGCAGTGGTTGGCCGGCTTTCGCCAGAGCGAGTGGTAGGTCGCTGCAAGGCATTGCCCGAGACCGCACGGGATCTGGCAGTCGAGATCTTTCTATTTGCGGGCGGAGCAGATGTCTTCCGGGTGGCAGATCCTGCCTTTGCCGGCGTCTTTTTGGCCGGCGTGTTTGGCGTAGTGCTGAAGCCGCGGCTGCCCGGTCGGCTTCCTGGCGAAGGAGTAGATGGGTTCACTTCACCCATAGGCTCGCTTGCTCTGCGGCCTCGGTTGTCCTCGTCGTCGTATTCGTCCGTGGCCGCGCGGCTTCGAGGTCCGCGAGAATCACGCCCTGGCATGATCGGTACAGGACTAGCCGTCGAAATGGGTATTCGGGAAGAGCTCTTTCGGAGGCCGGGATGACTGTAGATGCTGGAGGCTGCTTCGTCCGCGGCAATTTCCTCAGGTCGGCGAAGATCCCAGTGCTGTCGTTCATCATCGGGGTATTCACCATCGTAGCCCTTCGGTTCCTCCCTTAGTTCAGGCCAGGGCTCCGAATGTTCTGCATTAGGCGAAGTCGTCGAAATAGGAGCACCACTCTGGTGAGAATCGTGACTCCGTCCACACCCTGTGCTCGACTTGCTGTCTGCCGTCATCCGTCGCTGGAACATGATGGCGGCCTGGTGGAGCTCCTCACTCTCAATTTTTGCAAGCTTGTCCCGGTGAATCCAATTCTCTTGATTCAATTCCTCTGGGTAGTACATCCCCCAGCCGTCCGGACCCTCTGCGTACTCCTTGCGAGACGGGTCATCTGGAACGATGCCGAGTTCGCTTCCATGTCTGTTCATGCTGGGGTCACGGCGGCCTCGGTTGGAGTGGTAGGAGCCATCGTGGACAGTTCGGGAGACAGAGGAGCTTCGAGAACCGTTTGAATTGTGCTTCCGAGCTGATCTCGCCTGGGCCGAGCTCGAATCGTGGGAGTTTCGCGATTTTGAGGAATGCTGAATGCCCTGTACGAAAAGAAATAGCGATCAGCAAAGAGATTTTTCCTCTCACCTTCTCCCACCCCCGAGTTTTCCCTAAGAACGAAAGAGAGAGAAAGACCAAGAGAAACCTACATCATTGGGAATCGGCACAGCAAAATCCCACTTCTCGTTATCCACGCCTCCAGGTGAGGTCAGGGCATCGGTTGAATAGGCGGTGGCTACGCCCGCCATTTCAATGGTGTGGGGGGTTTATTGGGGGGGGGGGAAGGCCAGGCCAGCTGGAACCCGAACAATGGAGAAACCAAAGGAAGGTCAAGTCCAGGTTCGCTTCAACGAGTATCGTGTGTATCGATCAGGCCATTACAGGCTTTGCCGGAGTCCCGCGTCACGAACCAAAGAAAGTCGGAATGGCGAACCTCGGGGGAGGTTGCAGGCTTTCGGTGGTAAAGGGGGCCCGCACACCGCAATGGGGAAGAAACTAAAAGCAGTAAATCGTAAATAAACTGCAGGGGGCTCAAAGGTGCAGTAGTCTGGGCGCGGCCTACAGATGTGACGCGGTACCCGGAAGCGATCCACGGGTGAGGACGTGGACCGCGCAATTCGGTTCCGTGGGAGCACCAGTCAGGGCAAGGGCTTGGGATGCGTCGAAGTATGACCTCTTGACGAGATTCAAAAGCTGAGATCTTGACTTCGTGAGGGTTCGAGAAGCACGAGGGGGAGGTTAAGGAAGATCGTGCGATGCGACAGTGAGGTGAGGAGGGGGGGGGGGCAAGCGGGCAAACAGTGCGGGGGAAGGAAAGAGCGGGAAGGGATGGAGAGAAAGTAGATATCACGACCTGCAAGAATCAAGGCCTAACGTCCAAGGTCCAAGATAGGGAGCAGAGCAGGAGAAAAAGAGGAGAGGAGAGACCGAACTGGGCCCATCCCAACTGGGAATAGCACGTCGATAGTCGTCGAACGAGTCTCTTTTCTTTTCTCTACTTGACACACGCACTATGAACCCGCGCCAAAATCATGAACTTGACAGCTCACGACCATTTCCCCGCGCATAGACGCATCGTCTGAGCCTGCCCTCTTTATCGTCTCAAGAACGAGTCAAAATGTTGACAGAACGAGCCCGAGCCTGGACCACGCGTTGGGGAGGAGCCCCTGAACCATGTTGATCAATCTTGAGATCCCGCTAAACCATTCCGGCAAATGTTCTTACAGAGGTCTTTGTCGAGTTTGTCTCCCCACTTTTCTTACGTCGAATCCCGTTATTTCTCAGCGGTCTGAGCACTCGACTGATCCGATGTGTCAATGCTAAATCGTGGTTCATGATTGACAGCTCCCAATAAATATGATGCTCGCTGGACTAGTATGTAGAAACGATAGTCTATGTAAGAGAAACACCCTTCTCCCACCAATCAAACGCGTCAAATGTACACATATCCCGGGGCGCGACCGGGCTCTTCTACTTGTTGGCCTGGTCCAATCGGTTGAGGGTCGCTTGCGCTTCCCTGATGAGCGCCTTGCGTGCATTGCGGACAGTCTCATTGCCGTCGGGCTCGATACCGTCTGCCTTCAGCATGATCTGCGCCAGGATCATCTCGCTCAGCTTCCTGTATTCGAATTCCCGCTTCTTCGGATCGGTGGGCGGGTCTGCCACATATTCGTCACAAAGCGGGATCAACTCCTGTTGGAGGTATCCAACCAGCGCAGCGACCTGTTCCAGTGGAGTCTTCAGGTTCTTCAGGTTCGGAGGCTGCAACGGAGTAGGGGCTCGATCAGACGCGGGTTGCGGAGGGGCAAGGGAAGCCGATGACCCTAGCGTCTCCTCTCCGCCTGCGGGTCTATTGTTCTTCTTCTTGTTCTTCTTTTTGTTTTTCTTCTTGGTCGTCCGCACCGGCTCATCTTCCCCGTCTACGCGGGATGAAGAGGACCCGGGCCGCTGGAACGTGGGATCACTAGTCCGACCGTCGTAATCGGAGGCGTCGCTGGGTGTGTTTGCTCCAACTTCAGAGACCACGCACAGCACTTCGGAGTGCTGCTTCAATCCTTCCGATTTGCAGGGCCGAGTGTCGTCCTTGAGGAGATTACCCTTGTATAGCAGCCGGATCTGGTTGGGGTTTTTCACGCCCATCTTCGCAGCTGCCTCCTGTCGTAGTGCGCCAACGGACAGGACGCCATCATCGATAGCATATGCGCGGAAGTGGAGCGGGTATATCGTCCCGCGGTGTCGGAGACAGATGATATCGGGCTCATTCTCATCCGCGTTCGCACTGTAACCTTGAGAAGGCGGGTCAACAATATCGTCCGGTCCGATATAACTGAAATCGCCGTCGCGAACTTGCGGCGCGGATGCATAGTTAGGCGAGCGGCGCCAGAGGTTGGAAAGGGGGTTGGTCCAACTCATCACGGTAACGGTGAGCAGGCAAATGAGAAGAGCGGCGCAGACGGCGGCGGTTTGTTCGTCGGCGTCAAATGGCAGCGCGCGCGCGACCGAGCGGAGAGAAGTGGCCGAGTACGTCAGAATGGGGTCCAATCGAGGGCGGAGGGACTGCAGGAACGGGAGGTTCTCCGTAACGTGGTCCAGGTAGAATGCACACTTCTCGCCCAAGGTGGACTGAGCGAGAGGGGAAGGCAGGAGAGTCATGGATTGCTGGGGGGCAGCTGGACCGAAGAGGTGGTCACATCATGCCCGCTCAAGCTGCTTCGCAGGCAGACAAGGCGGAGAGCACACTTTTTTTTGCCATCGTGTGGAGCGTTTCCACGGTTGCCTTGCAGTTTGCCATCGCGAGAGGCGCAGGCCTCGGGTTTTCTTACTGATCACTTGGAATCTTCGTGAGGAGTCGACGGGTGCCTTGTGCCACCTCGGGGCTTCCTACTGCTATCTGGTGGCATCAGGCCATTACACATCGTGTCTGAACCCACCTGTGGCGAGAATGGCAACCACACGGTTGATTCTGCACTTAGAAATACGTCTGTAAAATCGATATCAGTCTACATGAGCTAAGCAATAGTCCAGTCCAACTCAACTTTGAGGATAGTTTCTAGCTCCCCGTCACGTGTCGGTACTAGCCTTCCATTGAGCCTCCGGGATTCTTCATCCGCAGGCGAAATATTAGCTTTTCGTAGTTTTTGCAAATCTGTATGGGTATTGGCGCTATTCGATTTAGCACTTCATTCTATAGGGCCCCTTAGTTGGTAGACGCGCACTTTTTAGTCTCAGTGGCCCAAATGACGATGTATATATATTCATTGACGAACACCCTGCCATATATCGAGAACAACGCCTCCAACTAGTCTATCTGACTGCTATAACGACATACCCAAGCCGAATATATAGGCAAATAAAAATAAAAATAAAAATAGTAAACAGAAATTTGTCCAAGTAAGAGTAAGAGGTATAGGATTGGAATTGCCGAGACTGAACTGTGCAGGATAGAGCGGTCGTATGTGACACGAAGACACAAGACAACACGACAAAATACAAAATTGTAGATTCCAATAATTGAGTAACACAGCAGCTGGGAGGTACCATTAATCCAATACTTGATGAAATTATCCAGAAACTATAAGAAATATAGGACTTATACAACTAGGAAAGATACAAAAAGAGCAAAAAGGTATGCCCTCAGCCAGGATCGAACTGGCGACCTTCGGATGGCAATCCTGTTAACAGGACCGTCAAGGTGCGATGCTCACAATATGAGACCGACGTCATTACCACTAGACCATGAAGGCATTTGATGGAATTTGGCCCTACTAATAGTTATCTGACGCAGCAAGAAGGAAGCAAGGACGTCGATTTTTTTCCCATTCCGCGTATGTATGGCCTAGTTCACACTTCTGCGTGAACTAATAGATAGTTCGCCACTCATTTCTAAATAATTCACCTCTCAAGCCTAGCAAGTCTACTTTAGCGCTTTTTCTACACCTACGTATAGATTTAGACAGGAATAAGAAGTGAGGATTGTCAGTCATCCAGATCCTGGCAAAAGGTCGTGATGTAGCAAGAATTCGTCACGTGCATCAATAAATGCCTTCATGGTCTAGTGGTAATGACGTCGGTCTCATACTGTGAGCATCGCACCTTGACGGTCCTGTTAACAGGATTGCCATCCGAAGGTCGCCAGTTCGATCCTGGCTGAGGGCATACCTTTTTGTCAACTAAAACTTTTTAGTGTGGGGAGCGGGACATGGGGACCCACCACCAATAATGACAGATCTAACCATGACCCATCGAAACTTGCAGATGGGAGTAATAAGTGAGAAACTGTGAATGAGATGTAAAGGAGAAGCAAGAATGTAAGTAGCTTCGAAAGAGTGAAACATTTTTCCAACAATCGTGATATTTACAACTCAAAGGAATTCTATATTATACACTGTCCAGCAGCGGATACGGAGCAATCAAGACCCAAACACCGCATCATGCAAAATACAATCCAACCGGGCGATACGTGCAACACCCTCTAGCCCAGGCGCAACCGACCAGGCACAGCCCGGCCTCCAAACAACCGGTTTATACCGCCGTCCTCAGTGGTGGTGTTATCGCCTGACATCCAGCGAGGCAGACGCAAGGGCTCACCACCATTAAACCATTGCGGGGTATTGGTGGTTTCAAAAGTGTTGCGCACACGGTGGGCAAAAGATTTGAAAAAGTTCTCTTCTTCTTCCTCGTCGTCAACCACAGTAGGAGCTGTCACGGGTCTTTGGGTTTGAGAAGTCCGAGGAGACCGCGAGCCCTCAGCAACCGGGACACGTAGCCGAGATGATCCACGAGAGTCACCCTCCTCGCGGTCAGACGCCCAGGTGGAACGACCACCACGAGAAGAGACGGCTAAGGTACCGTAGCCGTTCAGTTCGCGCTCGATCAGGTCCCGGCCTTCACGCCAGCCACCCATACCGTACCCGGCGGGGTTATTCTCGACATCGTGAATATCATCGTCCTCTGCAAGGCCGAATCCGCAGATGTTCTTAATACGACCGTACAGGTTGAAGAGAGTTGCGCAGATTGGAAGGAGAATGAAGATCGGGAATATGAAGTCGAACCATTTACCGAGACGCGTGAGGTTGATCAGCTGGCCGAGGAACTTGTAGAATGTGGTACCCCGGCGGAAATCCTTAGGCAGGAATGTCAAAAAGTTATAGGCGATGGGAACGGTCAATCGAGCGACGAGGCTGGCGTACCAGCAAGCACTCTCGCCATAGGTATTGCGGCGCACGAGGGCCCGGTTGCCCCACACCTGGACATCATTGACACCTACGAGGGCTGCAACGCACATGTATAGCAGCCACGCAGAGGCAATGACCTGGTTGCCAAACCCAAGAGGCTTCTCGTCCTTCCACTTCGGTACCACAGTCCAAGTCACGGCGGACAGTTGGGGCGCCAGAGACTTGATCAGTTCCGACCAGACGATGCACACGGATGCTACCGCGAAAAAGGCACCAAAAGCGAGTCTCACGGTGGGGATAATGTTGTAGTAGAGCTGATAGCGCATGTATGGGGTCAAAAACTTCATCTTAGGAAGGCAGGACGACCGGCGCGGAGCCGGTGCAAACTCGAGCTTCTTCGACGCGGCGGAGTTCATGATGGTTTCTAAGTCGGCTGCAGATTGAACCAGGCGATCCCACTCATCCACAAATCGTGCCTTCATATGTCGCGCGCGCTGCAGCCGCCTTGTCAGGTCTGCCAGGTAGCGCTCCGTAATAACCGACGGGATGGTGGCAGAAGTATCGGCCGACTCGAGAATCGGGACGCGCACATCGGAAGAGCCGGAGCTCTCGGCTAGATCCTCAATCCATTCCTGGAAATCACGAGCGGTCCCAGTCTTGCGTTGCTGCAACTGATCAACCTGCGAGTTGAGATTTTCCAGTTCGTTGACCGCGTCCATCAAGCGCTCATGCACCTTGGGAGCATGTGCCTGAAAGCGGCGCAGCCGGCCGCTGATGTTGGCGTTTCGGAAAAGATTACGCGGGATCGAGACCAAGCCGTGACCCATCAGGTAGATGGCGAGCACAAGACCCCACACGTATGCTAGGGCCATCACCAGACCCTTGATCGAGGTGAAGTCAAATCCATTGGAGATAGAGACATAGATAAGCCCCACAGTTGCGCATGCCAGGACGATCAATTGGTACCGGGCATTCGAGCGGAGGGAGTAGAGGATACGGGCCTTGGGTTCGCGGTATCCGGAGTCGACGTAGTCGCCCAAAAGCGGAAGGATGGCCCTGTAGACATCAAGTTAGCGACTGGAAGTATTCGAGTCGCATAATCATAACATACCAAGTTAGCATGAAGATCAGCCAATAGGCGATGCGCCAGCACACCAGGACCACGCGATCCGGCAACCAGATTGCCTTCGGGCCGGTGCCATCTCGCGAACTGGAGGCTAAATCGATCGGAACCAGGAGAACAACGCTGGCTGGGAGAGCGAGAGCCAGAAATATCGGTACGAGGATGTAAGCTGGTGTGGCGCGAATGGTCACAAAGCGGCGCAAGAGCAGCAAAACGAGGACGGAGATCGAGCAGAGGGCCAAGGCGAAGAAGACGTTGGAGCCCACGGAGACGGGCGGAACGGAGACGGAGAACATGATATAGGAGAAAGGGAAAATAAACAAGTGAGAATGTGTCTAGCTGTTGCTCATGGCGAGGATGAAGCTCCGGAGAAGTGTGGAGGGAAGTTGAATATAGAAATAGAACAGTTGACGTTTCCAGGGGAGTGAGTGGCTGACTTAAGCTCCGGGGGCTACGCAATGCGCCTCGGGTAGCGGTACACACTCCACCACATTATTTTGCAACGGGGTGGAGGTACTGGTACTTGGGTGACGCCTCAAATGCGGGCCCCATTGGACCAATTGGGGCGGCCGGATCAGGCCAGGGCCAGAACGTCGATCTTGGGGATGGCCGTACAGTATATTCATCGCAAGGTGTATACATACCCCGATGTAGGGTTATCCGTATGTAGGATAAGGCATTTAGCATTTGGCATTTGTCGAATTGTTCTCAAAGACAATAGCTTCAATAGCTCTTTGCCATAGGATCAATAAAGGTGTGTAACACCGATACCGGGAGTTTCCATACATTACGCAGACAGAGACGATCACGCGGCTCTTGTGCCTGGCCTTGTGACCTGGAATGACATGGCAATACCATCGCAATACAGCCTTACCAGTACACCCAATTCGTCACCAGCTTCGAAGGTGAATTGCGATTACTCTCTACAGTCCTCTTTTTCCTATCCTCCTAGTCATCTTGTCTTCGCCATCTTCTTCTCCCCGTACTCCAGTTGTACTTTAAATCTTTTTCTTTTTCTTTTTAGCTCAGTTTCGCGCCTCCGCCCGTTTTCCCCGGCCACTCCACCCGAGTGTCCTGTGCACTCTTGAAACAACCTTTGAGACCCAACCATCAAGTCTTCCCTCCCAACCACCCCCTTCCTCCACTCTTTTTTCGAAATTCACCCTTCCTCGTTCGTATCCCGAACGTGGTGTCCTCCCGAATTTGTCTCTGCTTCGTCCACCCCATCGGCTTTTGCAGACACGACGGGGGACAGACCGGTGCGACTTAGGAGCTGCAGCATCCCTGTCACGGATCGCATCCACCCTACGATTGCGCCCGTCCACCTCATTCGCTCCAATCCTCATCCGGGCTTTCGTCAGCGAATCTAATCCAATTGACGCTGGTGCCCGAACGCCTTGCTTTCTCGCCGTGCTCTTCGCTCGTTGCTCCTCCTCCACTCTCCGGCTCTCCGTTTGGGCCATTTTGAATTCATCCCCACCCTCCCTGATCGACTCAACTCGGCACGGTTCCACACTAGCAGTCGCCTTCCTTTTTTTCCCCCCTCCACCGCCGATCTGCGTACCGACCGCTATTCCGAACCTGCGTCTCTTATCGATCTCGCGACTGTCATTGTTTCGTCTTAATCACGCCGCGACACGGACACACCGTCCAGCGAATGCTGATCGCAACGACCACCCCTTCGCGGATTGATCAGTGATCCCCATTAATGGGGCTTCGGTCATGAATCCCGCTCAGTTCCCCAACCCTGGCGGGGGCATGCCTGGTGCGGTCACGCAGGGCATGCAGCCGCCCAAGAACGAGAATGCCCAGGCCATCATGGCCCATGTCGCCCATGTGTTGTCGAACCAAGGACCTTATAGTGGATGGAAAGCAGAGGTTCCGATAAAGGCGCGGGCGATGAACGTGTATCAGATGTGCGTTTAGCCCTTGGTTCCTTCTCCTCATGCATGCTTACACCTCCCTAGGATTACTTCCCTCCGTCTCATCCAACCTCGGATCGATATCAACCAGGCCGCACAGGCTGCGCTGAGCTTCGAGCAGAAGTCCTTTCAAAAGGCCACCGAACGGGTTTGTCCTTTCCGCCCGTACTTTGAGAAGGGAAAATCATGCTGACATCGTTCCTGTTCTTCACAGTCCGAATATGATAAGGATTGTATGGAGAAGCTACTCCACATCAAGGATACTCGACAGAGACAGGCAGCGGTCGCGATTCAAAGTGGCATGATACCCCAAGGGGGTGCCATGCCGAACCAACCTCAGGGTGCTTTTCCGCAGCAGATGAATCCGAACATGCAGACGTCACCCGTTCTGGGCCAGCCCCAGATGGCGATGGGAATGAACAATATGAGCCAACAGGCTGCAATGCAGCAGCGCCGACAACAGTCAGCCGCGATGCTCCAGCAGCAGCAGCAGCAGCAACAACAACAACAGCAACAGCAGCAGCAGCAGCAGCAGCAACAGCAGCAACAACAACAACAGCAGCAGCAGCAGCAGCAGCAGCAGCGAGCTCAGCAACGCCCCGGAAATGGCGCCCCTCTTCCCGATGACCTGAACACGCTCTCCCCGCAAGAACTCGAGCATGTGGCTCGACTGGCTCAACAAATGCAGTCCAAGACCTCGCCTGAAGACATGGAGAAGATTAGGATGAATCTGTCCAACATGAACCCAGACCAGCAGCAGTACTTGGCTCGAAAGAACATGGATCCGTTGACCTATTTCTTCCGCTCGCAAGCACTCAACCAGCTGAGAAGACACCGTCGCGCTCGCATGGAGATGGGTCGTGGCCAAAGTGCTAGCGTGGACGGTATGATGAGTGGTGGTGATCCTATGAACAATCCTCAGATGTTCCAAAACATGATGAACCTCCAGCGCAACTCAGCCTTTTCTGGTACTCCCGGCCAGGGTCTTGATCCGTCGAACGCCTTCATCGGTAATGTGGAGAATATTCAGGGCCAGCAAGCAGACGGGCTTCGATCACAGGAAGCGGGCCAGCTTGTCGTTCCTGCCAGCTCATCGCAGATGAACCACCAACAGTTCCCAAACCAGCAGAACATGTTCCCCCAGGGAATGGGCCAGAACGGCCAAGCCAACATCAACGGCGCCGGCGTTAACCCTCACATGTTCAACCAGCAGCAAATGCAGAATGGCAACCAATTCCAGGCCCAGCAGTCCCAGGCACAGGCTCACGCACAGGCTCAGGCTCGTGCCCAAGCAGCCCAGAAGGCCCAGATGGCGATGTCAGCACATGGTGGTCAGGCAAACCCCCAACCACAACCCCATCTCTCCCAGCAGAGCCCAGTGATGCCAATGTTGAACCAACCAATGCCCGGTCAAATGTCTCCAGCTCAGGTCCCAGCTCAATCTCGACCTCCATCCCGCCCACCAAACATAGGTCAGCAACCTGGTGGAGTCTCGCAGCCTGGAATGCAAGCTCGACCGCAGATTCCGGCGAACCTTCCCCCGCAGATCAAGAACCAGCTACAACAAATGACTCCCGAGCAACTCAATGCTTTCTTCTTGAACCAGCAGCGCCGTGCCAGTATGGCAAACAACATGGCTCGAGGCAACGCTCCCCAGCCGCCCGGCTCCCTTCAGCAGACCGCATCACAACCTGGCCAGAACCCGGCGATGATGAATGGACAGATGGGAAACAATCGCATGAGGAACTCCATGAGCATGCAGCAGGGCATGAACGCAGGGCAGGCCCAGGCTCAGCAGCTTCAAGGTCAGCAGATGACGCCGCAGCAACGGCAACAACAGCAGCAACGACAGCAAGAACTTTACCAGATGCAACTGCTCCGCAACCAGAACAACGGCATTGAGATGAACCAGGATCAAGTCAAGCAAATGGACCAGGTCCCCTTCCCGCCGTCCCTTCTCAGCAATTCGTCTTCTCAGGTGCCGAAGAACATCAAGTCCTGGGGCCAGCTTAAGCAGTGGGCGGCTTCGAACCCGCAGGCCTCGAACGGTGTCGATCTGCCAAAGCTCATGACGCTTCAGAAACTTCATTTTGCGCAGGTTGTCAGCAATCAGGCCAAAGACCTCAATGCCCAGGCCGCAGGACTACCTTTCAAAGGAGCCCAAACACAGGTGGCAAACACACAGAATAGCGCACAGAGTTTCCAGCCCGGCCAGCAGCCTCCTTTAAATATGCCAACTATGCGTGCGATCACGGCCCAAGACATTCTGATGGCCCGGCAGAAAATTGGACCCAATTCTCACAACTTCAGCGACGATCAGATTCGCGAGATCCTACGTAACCGTCAGAGACAAATTCTCATGCAGGCGGCTCAGAACCGAGCACAAATGACTGGAAACATGGCATCGGCTCCGAATCAGTCCATCTCACAGCCTCCCATTTCCGTTCCCCAACCCGGCCCGCAAGCTAAGCCTCCGATGCCACAACAGCAACAGCCCCAGCCAGCCGAGCCTGCGAAGGCGCAGACTGCAACCGCAACCAAGGGGGCAAAGGGACCGACGAGCAAACCGGCTTCGAAGAAGCGAGCCAACGCTGATGAATCTGCTGAGACTCGCGCCACGGCCACGCCTCAACAGCCTCAACCAGCAGCACCCCCTAGCGGGCCTTCCAAACCTGGCGTTCAGTTCACACAGGAGCAAATCGCCCAAATGAGTCCGCAGCAGCGAGCACAAGTTGAGGCTCAATTCCGTCGACAGCAACAAATGCAGTTCCGCGGCACGATCCTCAACAGGGCGGCTGCAGAAGAAGCCTGGAACAAAAATCTACCGCCCAAGGTCATGGAGGTGTACACCGATATCGCCAAGAACGCACCCGCTTCGAAACCTATTCCCGTTTCTCCAGAACAGAAGGCGATCATGACCCAGCAGCTGCGTGACTCCCTGGATGTGCTTGGTCGATTGGATGTTTTGGTGTTGCACGGATTCCCCCGGTTACAGGGCCAGGAAAAGAACGTGAGGAACGTTCTCGCGATGCGAATCCAGTTGATGCGGCAGTTCAAACCGTCAGCCGAATGGATTGTCAATGATCAGTTTACCATCACTCCGGATTATTTAACTGGTGCAATCCTGTTCATCCGAAAGCTGTTCCAGGTTATGATGGTTCGCATGAATCAGCAACGATCCAACGCCAACCAGCAACAGCAACAGCAACAACCTCCTGTATCGGGTCCTCCGAACACGCAGGCTGGCACCTCAGCATTAAACGCGACCAATCTCCAGCAGCTGCAGCGGCAGCAGGAAGAAGAAGCCCTCCAAAGAGCTCGTCGCGCCTCCAGCCAGTCTGCAGGCGTCGCGCCAGCGCCATTTGGGGCCCCCTCTCCCCAGGGAGTTCCGCATGCATACGGCCCCGGTGGTCTCGCACCCGAGAAGCTCAAGCTTCCTCCGCCTAAGAAGAGAAAGCAGTCCCATGCCGGCCCCAGCGCATCTCCCGTGCAGGCCAGCGCTCCTCCCGCCGCCGCTGCAAAATATAAGCAGGACGTGGCAGATGCCAAGTCTCAAGCTGCGGCTTTGTCTCGAGGAGGGCCGTGGACATGCTCCGTTGCTGAGTGTCCGCATCACCTCCAAGGTTACACGACCCAAGCCGGGTTGGAAATGCATATGAAGGACGATCACCCGCCCGAGGAAGAGGAGATGCCTGAAGATGTTATGCAGTTTTACATGGACAGCATTGACATTGGCCTGGGTCTTGACCAGAAGACCCTGCAGGCCAAGGCGGTTGCTACCGTAGCGGTATCTGCCCCCAACAACCTCAGTGTGGCATCTCCTGCCAAGCCGGCCCCTGCCACTCCCACCGCAACCCCCATGCTGCGCACTGCTAGCCTCCTGGGAGCAAAGACCGCTTCCCCTGCCACATCGGCTCAGCAGCTCACTCCTGGCCAGGCTGGCAAGAATCTCAAGCCTTCGCCCGGCAAAGACACCCCGAAGGATGTCAGCAAGGATGGCATGGCGAGAGACCCGTGGGCGGATGCGCCGATGTCTCTGGAGAAGATCCACGATACCTTCCAGCCCGTTTTCGCGGAGTGCCGACGCCGCGAAATGGGTTACGACCCCTTCGAAGAATTCATGAATGCCGACATGTTCTCTGGAGAACAATCAGACAGCACCCCCGACTCCCTGGACGTTGCACTGGCGACTCGGACCCCCGAGGACAAAACCAACATCGAGACCAACCAACCCGTCAACTGGCAAGACTGGATGCCCTGGGATGCCGAAGCGATTGAGGCCACCGAGGAGTGGATGGGGATTCCCTCAAGCATCGCTTTCGACAACCAACTTCTTAATGGTGGTGGTGACACTCTCCAAGTCGACTTCGAGCGTCTCCAGCGCATGTACCAGGAGTCGAAGAACCTCGACAGTGCCAATCTTGCTATTCCCGCCTTGTGATCGACACGAGTCTTTTCACATATCTTTACATCACAGTTAATATGGACCGATATCACGACTTTGTTTCTGGCGGCTTTACGGCGTACATAGGATTTTTTCTCTCTTTCCTTTTCAGGGGCGAAGCATGTGTACAATACCCAATGCGGGACTCCAGCTTTTATGTCTTACTTTCGTTTCTGAGCGATGTCTATCTTCTTCTTTTCTTTGTCTTTGTGATTTCCCACCGAGCTCAGCGAGGGCGTTCTTGAGGGGGAAAAGATGGGACTTGTTCGCCGCTGGAAAAGCGTGATGGTTCATTCGGCAATTATTTGGTTTAGCTAGTAGGGTTGAATTAAACCTGCTTGCAAATATTGTTTCTTGTAGAGATCCCGATCCCGATCCCTCGTAGACACCTGTCGCGTATCTCAACCCATCAACTAAGCATAGATAGATCGACGTGAGACCCACTCGGCATACCACGAGTCACGTCAGCTGCCGCTTATCACGCGATAAGGTTCTCCGCTTTGTTCAACCTCTCCAAATCTCTCCTCTTCTCTCCTCCCCAACTGTTCTTCACCACGGCAATCATGGCAGGCCGTAGCTTCATCCCATTCCTGGTCACGATGATGCTCGTGACCGGAGTCTGCAACACCATCCTCAACAAATACCAGGTGAGCACGAGTTCCCCTCCTACCGGGGGTCCCCAGCTAACACCGAACAAAGGACATGCAATGTGTACGGAACTGTGACTCCCCCGATCCCAAGGAGCGGAAGTTGTTCGAACAGCCCGTTATTCAGACGTATGTGTATATCCGAGGTTGGCACCGGAAGCGTGCGGGCCGTGACTCGCACGAGACGATAAGCTAATCCATTGCTCAGAGCGCAAATGTTCGTCGGTGAAATGGGCTGCTGGCTAGTCGTTGGGTTGTCTATTCTTTACAAGCGCTTTGTTGCGCCCCGATTATCCCGCAATGCATCTCCTCTTCTGGCCGGCGGCTACCGCCCTGTGCCCGAGGAGGACGGCGACGATGACCACACGATTGATGAACCGGAGGACCAGAGACATCCCAAGCCTATCCACGGATATGGCAATCGGATCCCGCTTCGTGGGTGGCGGATTCTCCTCCTTGCTGCACCCTCGTCCTGCGACATCGCAGGCACGACCCTCATGAACGTGGGTCTGCTTTTCGTGGCGGCGAGTATCTACCAAATGACACGCGGGGCTCTGGTTCTATTTGTTGGGTTATTCAGTGTTATTTTCCTCCGTCGCAAGCTCTACCTGTACCAATGGAGTGCGCTGTTTGTCGTTGTCCTCGGCGTCGCACTCGTGGGACTTGCTGGTGCTCTTTTCAGCGGCGATAGCGGCCACGATCTCACGCAGGATGACGATGTCTCTGGCCAGGTCGCGAATACCCCTCAAGCTGTACAGACGATTATCGGGGTGCTGCTCATTGCCGCGGCGCAGATCTTCACTGCCTCGCAGTTCGTGCTGGAGGAATGGATTCTTGAGAACTATGCCATGGATCCTATCCAGGTTGTGGGCTGGGAAGGTGTCTTCGGGTTCTCGGTTACCCTGATCGCTATGGTTATTCTCTACATCGCCGTTGGAAGCACCGAGGCTGGTCGCTACGGCTACTTCGATATGAAGGAGGGATGGCACGAGATGATTACGAACCGCGCTGTTGCTGTTTCCAGCATGCTGATCATGATCAGCATCGGGTATGTCTCTTTCCCTTCTGCATTTCCTCACTAATATCACATAACACTATTAACACAATACTAGCGGCTTCAACTTCTTCGGTCTGTCCGTCACCCACTCGGTCTCCGCCACCTCGCGCAGCACAATCGACACATGCCGCACACTCTTCATCTGGGTCGTCTCTTTGGGTCTGGGCTGGGAATCCTTCAAGTGGCTACAAGTTGTCGGTTTCGGCCTGCTCGTCTATGGAACCTTCTTGTTCAACGACATCGTCCGGCCCCCGCTCAAGGCTTGTCTTCCGAGTAATGGGAGAGAGGGCGAGGTCTTGCTCCCCGAGGAGCCGATTGAGCATATCTAGATCTACCATGAACCTTCTGTCTGTGATACGAATGAAGACTTGCATGTTGGGCTATGAGAGTCGAAGCTGTGTGCTTCGATGCTTTGGATACGATCTTGCATTCGGATGCTTCTCTGGAGTTATTTGTTTCTGACACTGTCTCTGGGAGATATATGGGCTTTTCTTTTTGCATTGATGGTTGTAGTATTTTTGATATATCTATAGAGCCTCGTGGCTTGACTCATCTCATTATCCGCTGACTCTACCTGCAATCATTGAAATACCTTATCTTTGGTATCGAGTAGTCACCCCAGGTATTCTATAGGAGATAAAGCCCAATTTTGGGCTCTATTAAGACCTCGGCAATGGCTCTATAAAAACCTTTTGTGGCTACAGCTCGAAGATTCTCATTCTTTGACTTATCGTACTCCAAACAGAAAACCACTTCATAAAACGCCCCAATCCTGCACCATGCAACACAGGCTCATGCGTTGAATCATCTGCTACCGAAGCATGTAAAAGAAATAGAATCACCTTCCCAAAAGAAGGCAAAGCAGCAACGGAACATGGAACTAAAATGTCTAAACGGGGGTCCATAAAAGTGACTAGGGGTGTGGGCGTATAGAACGAGGTGCTGCATGAGAAATTAGACATTCATCCGCCCGACATTTTGAAGCGCTCTGCTCTTTCTCCATTTTATTCAGTCAAGATCCAGGGAAGCACAGCCAAGTTTTCTCTTCAAGACCTGATTTACGGCTCGGTCCAGTCAACCTGGTCGGTGACGCTGTTCCCACCGTCACGGCAGGATGTGACGCGCAGGCGTAGGCGGAGTTTGGGAGGAAGGGCCTGGGTGTGTTTGTTAGCTTGGGTGCTCAGTAGGGAAATGGAGATGTTGCTTACCCCATTCACTCCGGTCACGCGCATTGTCTGCGTGCCCTCGTCGCCGGCATCGAGCTCGGCCTTGCTGATCGCGCTCAATTGCAGCTTCTGGCTTTTGGGTACGGCAGCCTGAAGACCGACGTTGGTAAAGCGGTCGAAGTTGGACTCGTTGCGGAAACGGGCCATGATCTGCGCGTTGTTGCCGCTGCGCTGGACTGCCAGAGCAAGGGAGAGGCCGTCTTTGCTAAAGACTGTGTGCGCAGGCGTCGAGACGGAGCCGAGAGCGGGCGAGGATGAAGGCGAAGGTGCAGCCGCCCCGCCACCCAGCAAGTCCACGAAGGCAGATGAGGGCTGCGGTTGCGGGGAAGGTGAGGCACCGTTGGAGCCGAACATGTCCATGATGGAGTTGGTGTTCATGCTGTTTTGGGCGGGAGCTGGGCCAGGCGACGACATGCCCGAGTCGCCGCCAAGGATATCTGCCAGCAGTTCGGCGGTGTTGGACCCGTTGGATGTCGGGCTGGTCACTGGAGCTTCGTCACCTCCCATCAGGTCGAGAAGCAGATCGTGCTCGGCCGGCTTGGAGGCCTTGGTGGACTTGCCGCGGAGGACTTTGCTCTGGCGCTTCTTGGCAGGTGCACCGAGAACACGCTGTTCCTCGCGAATCTCAGGTGCGGGCATCCGCTCGAGCACGCCGCGGCGAATCTGGTCATAGCCGAACAGGTTGGTGTATTCGACAGCACGTTGTTGAATCTCGACGCTCAAGTCGGCAGTCCGGCCGGTCAGGAAACGACGCAGACGCTCGATCTGAGAGGGATCGGACATGCGCACGGTAAGCTTCATGGATGCAGTGGTGATGTACTCGATGGCAGTCTGCGTGGCGTAAGTGCTGTTCAAGATGTTGGTGAACAGATCCACAATATCGCTTTCCCGGACCTCCTTGACCAGCTCCTCCTCCTCGTACTGGCCACCCTGCAGCAGACTGTCGGCATATTCGCCAATGGTCCACGTAGCAGCCAGTGTCAAACCCTCTTGCGAGATATCTTCTTTCAATGACGAATAAAGCTTCTGAACGGCATACGTCTGCAGCTCGGGAGTAGTCGCAATGAGACGCACGAACGACGAGAGAATCTGCTCCTTGACGTAGTTTCCAGCCAGCTTGAGAACTCGGAGAATGGTGTCCATGTGCCAGCGCTTGTTTGGGGCAAATCGATCAGCGGCGATGCCAATCTGGGAGGTCATAATCGGCTTGAATTCGTTGTCGGCGACCTCCAAGAAAGCTAGCAGTTCCCGCACGAGCACCCGTACATTACTCTCGTTGATCAACATGAAGCTGAGATCAAGAGCACGTCGGCGAATACTGATGTCGGGATCCCTCAGACATTCCAAGATGGTATTGCGATGTCTTTGCACTGCATTGGGTTCAATCGCAACGACCTTGTTGAGCGTGTTCAATGCAACATAGCGGATGTTGTTGTCTTTGTTAGCCAAGAATTTACCGAGGATATTGACGCCGAGAACTCGCAGACCAGAGTCGGCCTCAATATCCAGGATAGTGAGCACGGCCTCGTACAGAATAGCGTTGCCCACGTTCTTGGACGAGTCGGTGTTGGTGGCCACCTGGGCCAGGATGTCGTTGATCAATTCGCTGGTTGCCGCATCTCCTCGGCCCAAAACCCGCAGGAACCGAAGAATCTTGACTTGCAAAAAGGGATCTGTGATACCAGAGACATCATGCTCCGGTGCATATCCAGATGTTGTCAATCCCTTCAAGGCGCGGACGAGGCCCCCGGCAAGGGGCCGGAACATCTCAATCACACCCTCCGGCCCTTCCCCTTCCTCCTCTTCCGCCTCACACAGATCAATAGCAAACGTCAAGCCGCAGAGCAAAACGCCGTGGTTTCGGTCTGACAGTAAAGTCTTGGCCTTCTCCAAAAAGTGTTCGTACAGGTCCGGGACCTTGCGACATATCCGCATGGCACAGATGGCCGCTTTCCGGCGAATGTAAGGGTTCCCGGTGGACATGAGAGACTCGACTTGGGGGAATAGATCACGGGACATCTCGATGGAGGCGATGTTGCCGAGCGCGCAGAGGGCGAGGCCGACGATATACTGGTTGGAGTGGTTGAGATCACTGCGTGCTTGTCAGCATTGCTTCCCCGTCTATCGCCCAGCTTATGACATAGTACGCACTTTCCAAGCGAATTGGTGACGAGTGTCAACACCTCCTGGTTCTCGTCAAGCAACAGCATCGTCCCCAGGTAACCAAGGCGCTTGTCAGCGAACCGGTGTGAGGCGAGTAGTTTCAGGCATTCGATCTGACCAAAGTGAGTCCGCTCTCCCAGGGTGAAGAGGTACAGCAATTTGGCCACATTGTTCCTCCTGTAACAGCATTAGACGGGGTTATGGTAATGAATAGGGTGCGGTGACGGTACCGGATGCCGGAGTCGTGGCTCTCTTCGCGAAATGAAGCTCGAATGGCGGCGCTTTCTTTCTGAATAACGGCCCGCTCATCGGCTATTGTCTTGGCCGACCGCACATTCCGAATGAATTGCTTGACTGTTGGACGAGTTGGGTTAGAGGGTCTACATCGTCAGGGGAGAGGAGGGGCGGCGGGCAACGTACGGGAAGACATGGCGGCCACAACCCCCCGGCGGGGTCAGGGAGGTAAAGGGGCAAATGAAAGGGAAATAGATAAAGTCCGCGGAGGGACTCAAAGATAGTGCGGGCAACTCGTCAGAAAGTGAAGCATCTAGCACCCGGTCTGAACTGTGCTTTATTATGAGCCCGTGACTTGGGTCGACCTGGCTTCTTGGCGCGGGAGGACGCGCTAGTCCTTATATGGAAATAGCGCGGTTGTTTCTTTGTGGAAGGTCACATGACACTTTTGACCCGTGAAACAAGGTGTTGAGAATGGCTCAGCACATGGGCTCTGACGTAATAACGGGTCCCTGCTAACGTAATTCACGGCCAACCCGTTAACACGGCCAACCCGTTAGCCCCACCAGAAATCGCGCGTCCAGTCCTACCTACCATCTTCAACTACCCACCATGCCACCAAATCGCTCTGAATCCTGGCATAAATCTGCTGAGCAGGAGGGCAGGATCCTATTAGCCCTTCAGGCGGTGCAAAAGGGCCAAATTAAATCTCTCTACGCCGCAGCGAAGCTATACGATATGCCCTACACTACCCTCCACGACCGCGCTACCGGAACGTCTCCACGCGTCGATAAACGCTGGCATAGCCATAAAATGACACAATTAGAAGAGGATTCGCTTACTGAGTGGATCATCTCTATGGATTCGCGTGGTGCAGCACCTAGGCCCTCTACTGTGAGAGAGATGGCTAATATCCTACTGGCCACTCGTGGGATTCACCCTCCGCCTACTGTAGGCGTGAATTGGACATCATCCTTCGTTAAACGCCGCGAAGAGATCCGCTCGCGCTTCTCGAGACGCTACGATTACCAGCGCGCCCTGAATGAAGATCCGAAGTCGATACGAGAGTGGTTTAATACCGTAAAGCGCGTGGTCGATGAGAATGGGATACAACCAGAGGATATTTATAACTTTGATGAGACGGGCTTTGCGATGGGCCTTATATCGTCACAGAAGGTGGTTACGCGAGCTGAATACTACGGTCGGCGCTCTATCTTACAGCCAGGAAACCGCGAATGGGTTACTGCTATCGAGGCTATATGCGCCGATGGCTACGCACTACCGCCATGTGTGATATTTCAAGGCAAGGTTTATATTGCTGGCTGGTTCGAATCAAATCTGCCTAGCGATTGGCGGATTGAGGTCTCGAATAACGGCTGGACTACCGATGAGATAGGCCTTCGCTGGCTACAGAAGCACTTCATTCCATATACGAATTCGCGCGTACGAGGTCGATATCGGCTATTAATTCTTGATGGCCACGGTAGCCACCTTACACCTCAATTCGACCGAATCTGCGCTGAGAATAATATTATACCGCTCTGTATGCCTTCGCATTCTTCGCATTTACTCCAACCGCTTGATGTTGCGTGTTTTGCTCCGTTGAAGCGCGCATACGGTCGCTTCGTGAGCGACCTCGCCCGATATGGCTATAACCACATCGATAAGCTCGACTTTCTCGCAGATTACCCTCGGGCGCGTATCGAGGCGTTTCAACCGCAGACTATCCAGACTAGCTTCGCTGCTACTGGTCTTACACCGTTTGACCCAGAGCGTGTGCTTTCTAAGCTCAATATCTCGCTCCGAACGCCAACACCGCCAGGAAGCCGACCAAGCAGCAGATCTAGCCAATTCACACCAAAAACGCCTAAAACAGTGATTCAGCTACAAAAGCAGGCTACCTTACTCAAGAATCTATTGAGACAGCGGTCAAATAGCCCTCCGTCACCCTCAAAAACTGCTGTGGATCAGATTATCAAAGGTGCTTATTTATCGATGCATAACGCTGCGATACTAGCGCAGGAGAACGCTAGTCTACGCAGAGCAAACGAGAAGAAACGCCAGAAACGTACACGGTCGAATCGACAAATAGCACATGAAGGAGGCCTATCTATCGCAGAGGGCCAACTGCTAGCTCAGCAGCCAGATCAGCCAGTTGAAGATAGCCCGGTGGTATCGCGTGAGGCAGGCGAATCAGCTAGTCAGGCAGATTTGCCACGCAAGAGGGCTCCGCCAAGGTGTAGCGGGTGTGGGGAGTTAGGGCATAAGATTAATCGTTGTAAGAAGCGCTAGTTTGAGATGAATTTATACTTTCTTGGTGGAGTTATCTTGAATAGAAAATTGGTAATGGAGGTGGACTAACGGGTTGGCCGTGTTAACGGGTTGGCCGTGAATTACGTTAATCTGTTTTACCTTGGGGTAGCATGGCCAAATAAAAGAGCTGCCTACATATACTTGCTGCTAAGGCCCTGCTATGTAGTATTTCTTGGTCACCCTGTACGTAGAATAGCTCCGGTGGTTTTCATTCGCCGTAAGGCAGACCGTTGACGTAGGGGCCCCGTTACTCAATACTCTTTCGGCGGCGGTGTCCCCTCGGACGCCAAATTGATGTCTGTACAAAAACTGTTTACTCCGCTTGGGTCTAGTGGGTCTCTCTTCACCATCATTTCGGATGGGACCCCTTTCCTCGATCCTACAATTGCATACCCTCTAGGATGTCCACTGCCGTCTCCCAGAATGCGTCCGCCAACCTGCGGCCGCGCGCCGTCCTCATCCCCAAGGCAGACGTGAGTCTCACGCCGCCCGTGGATAAGCTTGCTGCGGACGCCAGGTAGGTCGCTCACAGGCTAAAGCTTCCTTGTCATGTTGGTGCATTGGCTTATACAGGAGCTTCCCATGCAGTGGCCGCTCTACCCCCGTCCCTGAAGATGCGCCCCCTTCGGCGCATTCAATCTCGACGGCCCGCAAGCAGGTGCGGGCTCGGAATCGCCTTTTCTATACCATCGACTACGTACCCCGCGTATCCCATTTTGACCCCGAGAGCGATTATCACAACTTCCGCGGCTTCTTCATCCTTTTCTGGATCTCGCTGTTTATCATGGTGGTTACGACCGTGCTGCGCAATGTCAAAGATACCGGGTACCCGCTGCGAGTGCGGGTCTGGAGCTTGTTGAGTGCCAATGTGTGGGAACTGGCTTTTAGTGATCTCGCTATGGTGGCGTCCTCGGCGCTCGTCCTGCCATTGCACAAGTTGTATCGGAGCGGCCCGCGGTGGCTACGATGGGTTCGCGGGGGTGTGGTGGTACAGAGTGTCGGCGAAGCGCTGTGGCTAGCGCTATGGATCAAGTGAGTCGAGATTCGGCCAATCTCGAGAATTGCTGCTGATCAAACTAATAGCTGGCCCTTCATGCGCATTTGGACCTGGACCGCCCAGGTGTTCTTTACGCTCCACGTCTTGACTATCCTAATGAAGTTGCATTCATACGCCTTCTACAACGGTCACCTGAGCGAGACTGAACGTCGTCTTTCCGACCTCGACACATCCGATTCGATGGCACCGAGCTCTCCTGCTGCGGTTCGCTACCCGGAACCACAAGGACGCCGGCCATCGATGAAGTCGCTGCACGAGGAGGACACTCGTACCGAACCGCTGCTCCGTCTGCGCGATGATCTAGCTACCGAGCTAACTTCTCCCCTCGGTAACATCTCTTACCCTCAGAACCTCCACGTAGGCAATTATGTGGATTACCTCTTCTGCCCAACCCTGTGCTACGAACTCGAGTACCCGCGCCGAAGCGAGCGCCGCTGGACAGAGCTTGCATACAAGACCACGGCTGTATTTGGTTGTATTTTCCTGTTGACGCTGACAAGCGAGGAGTTCATCCTGCCAGTCCTTAACGAGGCCCACTCCCAGCTTGAAGCGTTTACCAGCATCGCCGATAAGGCGCTCGTCTTGGCTGAGACGATTAGCATGCTTCTGTTCCCCTTCATGATCACATTTCTGCTCGTGTTTCTGGTCATCTTTGAATATATCCTAGGTGCATTCGCTGAATTGACCAGATTCGCGGACCGGCACTTCTACTCCGACTGGTGGAACTCGTGTGACTGGTGAGTTGACTCGATCCAAACCCATCCTTCTTACTGACCATTGTAGGCTCGAGTTCTCCCGTGAATGGAATGTTCCTGTTCACAACTTCCTCTTCCGCCATGTCTACTTCCCAGCCCGATCTTACTTCTCGAAACCCGTCGCTATGCTCATTACCTTCGTGGTGAGTGCCGGCTTCCACGAACTGGTCATGAGCTGCATCACCAAGAAGCTGCGTGGATACGGTTTCATCTGCATGATGCTGCAACTGCCCATCGTGGCAGTTCAGAAGTCCCGCTTCTTCCGGGGCCGGACGGTCTTAAATGTGAGCCTTTGCCCCTCTATTTGATTGAGAACTTAGTTGCTAATTCCATCTAGAATGTATTCTTCTGGTTCTCGATGATCCTTGGCCTTTCGTTGGTAAGTGTACATTCTTCTTGTGGCGTCTTCATGCAGATACTTACAGGCAGCTTTAGATGTGTGTACTCTACGTCTTGGTTTAAAACCAAACTCTTTGAGCTGGGATAGATATTGATCAGGGATTGAAAGACTCGTGCTACTCAATACCCCTCTGCATTTGCTTTGTGATGGTTTTATTTAGTCTGACCACCCCCTATTGTACTAGTCCTTGTATATAATAGCGACTGTGTATCCTTGAATTGAGAATCATTATTATTACCTAACAAACCTCCCTGCCCTTGTTGCTCCCTTCGTTACAATCGCTTACAAGTGATTTGAACATTCGTCTGCCCATCCCATTCTCCCCACCCCATTGGCATATCTTCCCTCTGATCCTCATCTATCAGACCTTCCTGGATACCTCTATCAAGGGAAGAACCGTGCTTCAGTTGCCTCGTCATAGTTTCTCCCCGCCAAATTGCCTCTGAATTCAAGAAATAAACGACGGCGCCCGAAGCCTGAACATCTCCCGCATTGGATCCAGCCCTTTCAGTCCAAGACCGAGCTTTTCCATCATCACATGCCGATGTTTTTCTGAAAGAAGTCAAGTCTTCCGCCAGCTTCATACTAGCCAGCACTTCAGGAATGGGAGACCGAATTACTGCACTTCCCCAATGGCCTTCCCTAGCGCAAATCAGTCCTCCAATTTTGCAAACCCCGTCTCATCTCCTTCAAGCCCGCAACAGCGCTGAATTTGGAATTTCCATCTGCAAGATGAATGAGAACCTGGTGTGCGCATGCAACGTCGAGAACCTCATCTGTGACTGGAGAGTTCAACACGTCGGTGATCGTAAAGGATGCATTTGTAACATTTCAGGTCCTGGCGACGTCGTTTGCGGAGTCGATTGCCGTGGTATTGTTGTCGACCCTAATGAATTCTCTTTTCGGAATAGGGACTCCTAGGCCTAGTATGATAGAGTCCGCGCCGTAGCCAATGTCGAGAATCTTCATGTGTGATGATTTATGGTATGAAGTAGGCTGATGTATTGGTTGCGGTCCTGACTGAGTATATTCGCAACGTCGAGGGGGAGTATGACTCGGTTGATATTTGGAATATCTTTGATTGGAATGCGATGATAGATTCAGAAGAAGCAAAATTCCTCGATGTCAAACGGGTCAGCTTGAGTTATAAGTGACGAGGAAGGCTGTAGCGGGCTGGAAACGCGCAGTCGGACCGGTGGCAACCATATCACCCAAAAAGGACATATGGAGTACGATGGGCATCATTTGCCACGCCTTCCCCAGCTTGCGTGGAAGATCCCACGAGACTCTACGGAGGCCGACAGTTTTATAATAGCTAGCTCATTTGGTGGAAACATTTGACGGTAAAAGCGCACAATCTTCATTCTGATAAATGACGCACACCACCATCAAGTTATATTAACTTAGCTTAGTTCAAGTAACTTACTAAAATCATCCCTGCCCCCGAAACCAAAGAAATCAACACCTCTCATATCTCATATAATCTCATTTCAAAGAACGTCAATTCGTAAGGATATCCGGTAGGTTCCACGGGTATCTAACCATCTCCCCCGGAGGTAGGAAGCAAAAACGCAATATTAAGCCAGACAAAAGAAATGCAAATGACAATGCGCCATTGGGTGTTTGCGAGGTGTATATCGAAAGCAAATAACACCGGGGACCCTCCCATATTACGCCGACAAAAAGAACATAGCGCGTCAATCACGCAGCTATCAAAACCATCCCAATGCTTAGGGTTCAAGATCCAAGCCCAGCCACTTGCTATCCTATCTTCATTGGGACAATGAGAATGGACATGCGATGTAGTTGGAACCGGGTCTTTATGTAAAGAACTGGCGGGCAGTTCTGAAGTATGGACAAGGACAAGGACAAAGACAAGAAAAATCAAATGTGCATGGGCGTCAGAACTGTCGTGACTTGAATTGCGTATAATGCAGGGGTAGTCGTTTCTGGGATTATGCTTCAAGCATAGGCCGATTGCCGGCGAGCAGGCGCATGGCGAGGGTACTGGTCGGCGTACTGTGGACTGGAGCGATTGACATCGCTGGGCCGGATCTCACGGGTGTATTTGACGTCTTCGCCGCGAATGCGCGGGGAGTATTCCACGTCGCCGTGAGGTCTAGAAGGCCGCACAGTGCGCACCTCGATGCGGGGCGAGGCCTCGGACTTGTACTGAAAGGTGCTAGATCGTTTAGGTGGGCCCCGCGGGCGCTCGGGCGAAACAGAGCGGTACTTTGATTTGGAGGAAGGCTCGATCACCACCGGGTCGTCAATCTTGTAGCGTGTAGTCGTGGTTTTAGGCGAAGCGCCTCGCTGGGGCATTTCGGGCGTGCTGGGACTTGAGTAGCCGGAGTCGTAGCGCTTGGACGAACGTGAAGGAATTGATTCGCGAACTTGTTCACGAGCCATTTTCTCCAGAATTGGTTCCTCGCGACCGGATCCTTCGCGCTTACGAGTAAAGCCGGTGGACCCGGCGGTGGCGGCGCGGTGGAACAATGACGGTCGGATGGAAGCCTTGTGGCCAGGTGAGGTGGCAGTGGTGGGAATCTTAGGCGGTTTGAAGTCGTAGCTCCGCGAGGATTCCAGGTGTTCGTAGGAATTGTTGCGCGATGACGACTGATTCCTGGTCGAATGGGAGGACCGACCCGAGCGCCGCGAGGCGCTGGACTCTGGTTCGGTCGAGTCATAACCACGGGGTCGCTGTGGAGACCGGGAGGATCGCGGAACTTCATACTTGGACCGCTCAATGTGCTGCTCTGCCAGCGTTTGCCAGCCGTCGTGCTTGTTGGAGGCGTAGCGGTCAGAGTAATCATCCTCATCATCGTAGATACGTTCGTGGCGGCGAGAAGAAGATTCCGTCGGGCGGGAACGCGACTCGCGAGGCTCACGGGACTCACGGGACTCACGAGTCGTCCTGCGGGAGGCAGCTGGCTTCCTCGGGGGAACGTAGGTATCAGAGTCACTTGAATCGGATGGATCCGATACCACACGTGGGCTGAAAGATTCGTAGACTTCCTCATACTTGGCCGAGGCTTGGCGCTTGCGATCTCGATCCCGTTGCTTGGCCCGGTCGGCCTGTGTCGCTTTGGCGGACTCACGGTCATCCTTCGCTGCGCGGTAGCTGGTCGGGGGTACGCGGGACTTCTTCTTCTCTTCAGTTGGCTTCGCCTTGGGCCGTTTGCCATACTCATTGTCCTTGCGCGACATCGTCCGGGGTTCATCTGTATATCGCAATTCCTCGTCTAAAAAGACATCCACGGGCACCCGCTCTTCCACGATATGACCACCGCGCATCTCTCGGGCGTTGCCACTCCCGCGCGGTGAAGAATACATCGCCTCAGTCCGCCTGCGCTCCATGAGCTCACGCTTGAGATCAGCCAACTTCACCTTTTGGTCGTAGCGAGCTCGTCGGGAGTCATCTGAAAGGAGTTCGTAGGCCTGCTGCACACGTTGGAATTCGTCCTGGGCGGCATTGCGTTGCGATATATCTTGGATTTTGTCGGGGTGGCACTTGAGCACTCGTTTGCGATGGGCGGCTCGGATCTCGGAGATGGTGGCATCTTTGGCGACTCCCAACGCAACATATGGGTCTATATCGGGTGGCGAGGACATGATTGCAGTATGAAACCATCAACAGGTAGTGATAATTCAATTGAAGAGAGCTGGAGGTTGGAAGAAAAGAGGGGAGAGGGGAGAGGGGAATAGGCGGTGGAGGGAGCGACGTATATTATGGGCCCCGACTTTGCCGTTGTCGGTGCATCCAGAAGGCTCTCAGGATCAGGAGATGGTGAGAGGCAAATAATGAAGAGCTTAGAAATATTGCGGGAGATGTAGTCACTGATCAAACGCCCCGGGCCGGTACTATTCTTTTAGGGAATAGGCAGGGATGGGTCAGACAGTATAAGCCACTCCAAAGGCCGAGCCACCCGGTAGCGATGTAACTAACTATTCGGGCGCGGGAAAATGAGATAATAATCAGGGACGAACAGGAACTGGACATTCCAATCCGCCACTTGTCAGGAAGGATGGGAGAGTGGCGGATTTGCGGATATGCGGATTCCGACTCCAGGATGACAACAGACACGCCCAACGAGCCCGTTCAAATAGGCAAAGACAAATAGCAGGGCATCGCCCATCCATTCCTTCTCCTCTACGGCAAGGCGCCTGGCAATACCTCGCCACTGGCCGTCACTACATATCACTATGCCTTTCATCGGTTTCTCAAGCCCATTATTCTAGCCTGAGCGCTCCACCCGATTTGCTGCGCTGTCCACCAATGACGCTGCGTCCGAGAAGAGGCATTTTGTTCGCCTTGGAACGCGGTGGAAGCGGGGCGATCAATCACCACGAGAGGCCTGCGTTGTCGCCCCATTCTCTCTTTTTTTTAATTCTTTTTCGTTACTTTTTTCTCTATGTAGCTCCCTCGATCAGGCAGTCCCGCTCCTGTACAGTCCAATGACCCCCGCATAGGGCGCCTTTGGCTTTGCCTCGTCCTGGCTGTCGACACTTGGCCGCAACGACTTCCCTGCTGGGATAGATCTGACTGTACTGTACCGTACTGTATCCTAGGTCCTCCAGGGTATAGGGACGGTGCCTGTGTCGTGCCTGATCCGTGGATCGCGTGGAAACCCCGGGTGGTTCCGTCGACACCTTATTTCGTGGCTTATCTGACCACGCACTCTCCGTCTGCACGGTACAGTAGAACCTTGAGTCCCTATATATAGAACTCACCGCTTCTCTACATGACGCGGTGCCTTGCTCTTACTCATCGTTATTCACCATGACCGTCGACCCTAGGGCTTCAAGTGCCTCAGATCATGTCAAACCTTTACTTCGCTGACTGTACCTAAAGCTGAAAGTACTAGTTCTGCTGGGGACCCGAACCAAGTCCTCCAGCTGTCTGTCCCACCCGGACCCATGATCCAACGTGTCCATCCGCCCCTCCCCCCACCCGAGACGGTTCACTTTCTAGTTTCGGACGGCTTGTCATCTGGACCTGATGCGGCGGTCAGGGCGGCCTTTCATCTGCAAACCCATCAGCTGCATTGGGAAGATAGTTAGTGTAACGACTCAATTGGAAACAAGATCCCGGCATCTCGGTCATTTGACGTGTGATAGCAAGTGCAGCTGTCCACCGTATCTACCCACCTTTCAGTCCGGACCGCCACACCCTGCTCCCTGACCTGGGTAAACCTCCGATCCCATCAAAAGTGCCTCTCGCGTCGCACAAAGTGTCTCGATCTGAACAGGGTTCCAACCTTAAGCGTAAACTTGTCCGTAGATCCGAGAGCACCTCGGTCGGTTCAGGATTGGCCTAACCCCTAACCTGAGCATTTGAACATGCAGAGCCCCTGTGTTTGAACCGGCTGCAAGTTTCCCCCTGCGTCATTTGAATCGGTGTTCAGACCCACGACCATTCAGGCGCCTCGATGCGATATGCAAGAACTGAGAGTCGGGTCCTGTGAAGAATCTCCATGATCGGCCTCGCATGGGTCGCATCCGGTGTCAGAGAGTTGGTGGGAGGCCCGTGGCCTGGTTGGTTCGTGGCCTGGTTGGTTCGTGGCCGCCTGCCGTTATCCCTCATCGTCCACTCAGGGGGCGGCTCCACGCGCCCAGTGTTTCTGGAAACCTGGACCATTTTGAGTTCTTTCGATTTCCGCTGCAGATGACAGAAGGTGTGATATCACCCTTTGTGATGCGCCAATTTCGGGTGTTGCGATCTGTCAGATGCTTATAGAGATGTGGGTGGATGTCAATCTGCGGGGTTCTAGGTGGGGACATGGGGACATGGGGACAAGTAAACTTCGAGCCTCCGGGTCCAAGTGATTTGATTGCTATCGACGTACATGAAACTACCTGCTACGGGTCAAGGATCAACGGCCTCGGGGCCTCGTAGCCCGCCAGCGTGGAGTGCTGTAAGCATCGACAATCTTCTCGAATGCCCGGGTCACCAGTCGACGAATCCTAGAGCGATCACGCATCAAAGCGTCCAACCACCACGCTGCTGAAGGCCAAAGCTCTCTGGGGATCCTGCATGGCAGTATGCACTGGATCGATCCCAAGCCACGGCATGCATGGTAGGACACTCACATTGCCGTGCGCCAATCGATTTGCCGGCAGACCTAGAGTCCTTCTCCAAAGAGCACGCATCGCGGGGAGATGAACTTGAGGTCAGATGCATTGTGAATCATTGGCAGTCGTGTCCTGCCACATTGGAAGTTCCAAGTCGACCACTATCGGCGCATTGAACCGTTTTCCTCCTTGGTGCGGCCAGCTGGTGGCCACGACGGCAGCGTTGACAATGCACGTTTCCTTTCTCAGCGTTTGTAAGGCGTGACCGCGCCCTTGAATATCAGCAACGCCCACAGACCGAGCAGAGCCCTGCTCAGACACAGCTAGCCCTGCCGAGGAGTTTGACATCGGACTCGGAGGCGCCGGCGAGCACGAAAAGCCTTCGTTATCGAGGCGTTCCGTCCGTTTACCCGTCAGGTCAACCAGGCTCTGTTTCTTACTTCCTGGGGGAGGCAAGAGGCCCCGACTAACACCATCGACGCCGTCAGCATCTGGCCCTGCCGAGATAAGCGCGGGCTCCCAGCGAACTCTTTCGTAGCCTCGTCCTTCATGCACATGGCCGCAAATAGCTAACGGCGGCCTCACGCGGCTCAAAGCCCGCCGAAGCGCGTCGCACCCGACGAACATTCCATTCGGCTTCTGGTCGCAGTGAGACCGTGGTGGCGTATGCGTCACGATAATGTCCGTATCTAGGGGAATCAGGTCCCAGAGCGTCGTCGCATTGCTAGATTCGTATCCAAAGGCCCAGTCACCCTGGAACTGCGAATAGGGAGACCCGAACACCTTGAATGCTGTCTTTGGACCGCCGGCTCGGGTCAAGCGGATAACAGCTGCCTGGTGTTGAAAGAATACGATCGAGGGTTCTGACCTTGTGACGAGCTCTATGCATTGTCGTGGATCTTCGAGGTGGTCGCCATGGAAGCTTTGACCATGTTTTGCATAGAACTCTGGATCTAGCGTGATATCGTGGTTCCCTATGGAGTTGGTAAGTTCAGCAATTGACGAGGTCCTCAGGCATCAAGTCGCTCAAGTAGTGCTGCGGCATAAACCAGTAGCAAGCTACGGCGCTCAGCCCACGCAATCCGCTCGATCAAATGCCATCGCATCCCAAGGAAAAAACTGACCAGCCACGATGAGTTTCATTTCAAAGTCGGCCTTGGAGATCCAGTCCAATGTCCTGCGGAGCTCGGGCATGCTTCCCTTGTTAGTCAAATCGCCCGCGTGTATCAGTACGTCGCCTGCCGGGAGTTTGAACCCTGCCTCGGATGGAGTATAGCCATGGGTATCGGAGACGCAGACAAAACGTGTTTTGCGACGCATGGTTCTTTTTCGGGATTGCGATCTCGGCTGTGCAGCTATGCAGGGCTGTTGATGCTGCCCAGTAGCGTCGCAGCGAGCGCGAGTGAATGGGCTAGCCTGGAACTCATAGGGCGCGGCGAAAACAAGAGGCAGTACAGTAGAAATGAGGCAGTTGATGAAGAGAATAACATTGAAGGCCCCATGGTAGAGATTAGTCATCGGACCCAGTCTTTGATCGACTCGAGACCCGGCATTGGAATGCAAGTTAGATCACCCCAGATGAAGGAATATGAGATATGGATGGTAATGGGGGGATTAATGCTACAAATAGGAATGATATAGGGAAGCCGTGTAGTCGAAGTTACTCTCCAATTATCTACAGGAAAGAACTAGCACTTGAATCTGCCCAGGAATGGCCTCCGGTTTTCTAGACCATGGACGGGCAGCCCTAGAGACAAGCCCTAAAAAAGTCGAGTGGATGAACCGCACCTTTGAGCGCAAAATTTGGTGATCAGTCAGCAGCACCGACGGGACAGCGGGGCAGTCACCTGACCTAGGTTATACCATTGGCCCACATTAGGGCTGCGGCCCTCGCCACTAATCCACACACAGTACGCCTTTCGGGCTCGCTTAGCCCCTTCGCCTGAGATCCATCCGACTTCGTTGTGTGCGTCGACTTGACTCCAACGACAACAACCGCCGACAACCATCCGACATTTCCTTCACACGGTGACTGCAGGATGTCCTCCTTCGAATCAGTGGTGCGTTCCTGAATTCCACTACCTTGTCTATCGCCAAAATATCACCGTCTTCAAAATGGTGCAATTCGAGGTCAAGATCGCTGACTTGAACTCTTTACAGGTCGTCATCGACGGCAAGGGACACCTCCTTGGTCGCCTGGCCAGCACTGTCGCTAAGCAGCTGCTCAACGGCCAGAAGATCGTCGTTGTGAGATGTGAGGCCCTCAACATCTCTGGCGAGTTCTTCCGTGCGAAGCGTACGTTCCACCCCCGTTCTCCCTATCTGTGCCGTCGAGGAAAAAATGGGTTGCGAATGGAGGAACTGGGATAAACACGACACAACACGACATCTACGGCTATGGAAACCACACATCGGACACAGGTCGCTAACATTGAATTTTTGTCGACTACAGTCAAGTACCACGCCTACCTCCGCAAGATGACTCGTTTCAACCCCACTCGCGGTGGTCCCTTCCACTTCCGCGCTCCTTCCCGCATCTTCTACAAGGCTGTCCGCGGCATGATCCCCCACAAGACTGCCCGCGGTGCCGCCGCCATGGAGCGCCTCAAGGTCTTCGAGGGTGTCCCCCCTCCCTACGACAAGAAGAAGCGCGTTGTCGTTCCCCAGGCTCTCCGTGTCCTGCGCCTCCGCCCCGGCCGCAAGTACTGCACCGTTGGCCGTCTCAGCCACGAGGTTGGCTGGAAGTACCAGGACGTTGTCTCCAGGTGCGTTATCATTTCTATGCCTGCAACAGTGGTATCGATTGCTAATGAAATTTCTACAGACTCGAGGAGCGTCGGAAGGTCAAGAGCAAGGCTTACTACGAGCGCAAGAAGGCCGCTCGCCGTAACCTTGCCAAGGCGGAGCAGGGTGCGAACGTTGACAGCAAGACCAAGAGCCAGCTTGCTCAGTATGGCTACTAGATACCTGATGAAGTGCGGTCGGTTGTTGTGAGCGGGTTGGGATCGCGAACGGTTTTGTTTCAGCGAAATTGAACGGCAAGCCGATCGACCTTTTTCCATGGCCTCGGGCCTGCTGGCTTTCTCGTGGAATACCACGACTTCGCGGTTGTGTCGAACATGGGCTGGCCGGCGGGACTGGGTGCTCTTCGGAAGTTCTCAAAAAGCAGAAAAAACGTCGCGGGATGAAGGTTGTTCAAAATAGCTGGCTGTTATCTCGCGCCGTGGCGGTTTAATCCAAAACAAATTTTCAAGAGTTCAACATGATCTTATGATGATGCAGGTTCATCTTCTTCCACATGCCTTCCCGTATGTCCATTGCCTCGTCGGCGTAACCGTATTCCTAGGGTTCCGGTGTACTATGACTCGCCTTTTCGGACTCTACTCTAGGCCGGTGCTAAGTGTAGCAATGTCTTAGTTGAGACTATCTCGACTTTCTAGTTGGTCTTTGTTCGACTCGAGATCATGGTGTGGTCACTCGAACAGGCATACCCGAGGCATTTGACTGTGGCAGGACCCGCTCGCGGGCAACACCAACTACTCAGGATCTTTTCTCCAAACCACTCTAGGGCAGAAGGAAAGATCTGGTACCTGCGCATTGATCCCTAACGAAAAATGGACCGCCAAATCTCCAAATCCCCAAATCCCCAACCGGCCCGTCATCACGATCTTTCCGAATCCCCCCCGCGTTGATCCGCATACCCTTAGTTAACCTAGGTTAATGACTAACGCTAATATTGACATTCCCCGCATTTCTCCAACGCAAGAGTAAAATCCCCTTCCCTTTATTACTTCTACAATCGGTCGTATCACGCGAGTCACACCTTACACCCGGCCCTTATCATGTCCGGCGTCAAGTCTCGGTTGTCGAGCCTGGTTGGCCATCTAACTGGATCAACCTCGGCCCCTTTCGAACACCGCTTTAACAACCACACCCTCTCGCCGACTTTCTTCCTACCCAGGGCGGCAGCGATTGAACCTGATGTACGTACCATTCAGGGCATTCGATACAGGTGCCACGGCGGTATATCTGTCTTCGGATCGAAGATCAGCTACTGACAATTACACAGGCGGAAGCGGTCTACCATGTGACTGCCAACAATAAGATTCTTCGCAAAAGCTACAGCGAGCTTGCAGATCGTGCACGTGGTCTGGCATATTACTTGAAGAACCGCGGGTTCAAAAGAGTCGGCATCCTGTGCCCGAATACCCCGGCTTTCTTGGAGTCGATTTTTGGGATCGCCGCTGCGGGGGGTATCAACGTTGGTAAGGAGATTTGCATTGTTCATATATATATATATATTGAACGAGTATTGACTGGAGTGAACTTTTAGCTGTCAATTATCGTCTTAAGAAAGAAGATATCGCCTACATTTTCGAACATGGAGATGTTGACGTGATCATCGTGGATAAGGAATTTGAGTCGCTGCTCGAGACATACCAATCCCAGCACCCAAACATTCCCATCATCGTGGATACTGATACCGGTGCGACCGAGCAAGAATTTATGGGTCCTTTTGACCATGCAGTGCTCGAAGGGTTGAAATTCGATTCGGAGACTGGCGCGCAGGGGTGGGAAGCCCTAGAAAGCCAGGCTGCGGATGAAGAAACCATAATCGCATTGGCATACACTAGTGGAACTACTGCCAGACCGAAGGGTGTTGAATACACCCATCGAGGTTGCTATCTAGCAGCCGTGGGAAATGTCATTGAGTCTGGCCTGAACTACCATCGCGGTCGGGCCAAGTATCTCTGGACGTTACCCATGTTCCACGCCATGGGTGCGTGATTTTCTCTAATGGTTGAATGTCCAGTTCTAACATTTGCAATAGGATGGACATTTCCATGGGCCGTGACCGCAGTCCGCGGCACTCACTACTGCCTACGCAAGATTGACTATCCGGAGATCTGGAGACTGCTCAAAGAAGAGCATATCACCCACTTCAATGCCGCACCAACAGTCAATACCCTTCTCTGCAACTCGAAGGAAGCTGAGAGTCTTCCCAACCCCGTTCGCGTTACCGTGGCAGCCAGTCCACCGACACCTCATTTGTTTGAACAAATGACGGATCTCAACCTGCATCCGGTCCATGTATACGGCATGACCGAGACATACGGGCCCATTACCAAGGGATACTATCTTCCGCAGTGGGATGACATTCCATTGAAGGAGAAGTACCAACAGATGGCCCGACAAGGCCATGGCTTCATTACCAGTCTCCCCGTGCGGGTGATCAAAACTGACGTGCCCGAGGGAACGATGACTGATGTGACACGAGATGGCAAGGAGATTGGTGAGATTGTTTTTATCGGCAATATCTGTGCTCGGGGGTACTTCAAGGACTCCGAGGCTACCCGCAAGCTGTTCGCGGGTGGCGTGCTTCATTCTGGAGATCTGGCTGTCTGGCATCCTGATGGTGCTATTCAGATCCTCGACCGAGCCAAGGATATTATCATTAGTGGTTTGTCATCTCCATAATGTTCCGTGAGATTCTGATCAGTTGCTGACCAAGATAGGTGGCGAAAATATATCATCCGTGGCACTGGAATCTATGCTAGCCACGCATCCCGATATCCTCGAGGCTGGTGTTGTGTCTGTCCCTGATAGTCACTGGGGAGAACGACCAAAGGCGTTTGTTACGGTCAAAGAGGACAAGCAGCTTGCGGGACAGGACGTGATCGACTGGGCCCGGAACCACAGTGGAATCAGCAAGTTCATGATTCCGCGTGAGGTGGAGGTGGTCAAGGAGCTGCCTAAGACCAGCACGGGAAAGATCAGGAAGAATGTCCTGCGAGAATGGGTAAAGGGGCCACGAGCAGACAACTGAGATATAGATAGGAATATATAGAGTGGTAGAGCCGATGAATGAGGTAATCGAAGACCCCTGTGGGGCTGGGACGTCCAGCACTGCACGGGACCGCATCAAAAGACCTCCAAAGACCTTAGTAAGACCGAAAGTTGAAAAGTGAGAAGGATTGAACCTCATTTTCTCCCTCCTTCTCACTCTGAATCTATTTTTGTCTCTCCGGGGCCGCATGGTCGCATCTTATCACATCGATAAGCAGAGCTTGGCGCCCACGCCGCGCTTGTGACACCGGCTCCATTGCCTCATTCCCCTCCATTTGCCGCCTTGCTCCCCTCTCGTCCTGCACCTTGCCCCCTGGTATCGTCAAAGGGGTTGACTATATGTGGACTCCCTTCGAGTTCCTATACTCTGACCCTCCCTTCACAACCCAACATTCGCCATCCGTACGACTGAGCGTCGAGGTCGTCAGCTCACCCTCCACCCTCCACTCGCGCACGACCTCTCACCCATTTCCCTAAAGCCAACCATCACATTCAAGACCATCGACCAACCGCCCAGCAAAGACCTTATCTCACTCCACACCCGATCGAGCGATCCGTTTCCTCCCGCGCACCCACCCACCGCCCATGCCGACGTCACCCCGGGAGTGATGAGATTTCAACCCTACGATCACCTCAGAAGAAAGTCTGATCGGACCGTAGACCTCGACTCCTCACCGGCCAAGATGCCTCGTCCCATCTCTCGGGCTCGCGTGTCGAGCGAAGCCCCCTCCGAAACATCGTCATCGACATCACCGGAACGAACCGCAGACGATGACACCGACTTCTTTATGGCCCAGGCCAACGACTCGCAGTCCTCGATCGGTGTCACCAACTTCCGCGATTCTCATGTGCAGAGCAGTCGACTCTTTCCTGTGCCTCCGATCGGCCGCCTCCCACCCGAGATTTTGATCGCCATTTTCTCCAAGCTCGTCTCGCCCCTCGACATGCGGAACTGCATGCTGGTGTGTCGCAACTGGGCTGCGAACTGCGTGGGGATTCTGTGGCACCGCCCGTCCTGCAACAACTGGGATAACCTGAAGAGCGTGGCTGCATCTGTCGGGGAACAGGACAGCCTCTTTGCCTATGCGGAGCTCATCAAGCGGCTCAATCTGTCTGCGCTGACCGAGGATGTCAGCGATGGCACGGTTCTTCCGTTCGCACAGTGCAAGCGTGTAGAGCGGCTGACGTTGACGAATTGCTCCAAGCTTACGGATAAGGGCGTATCAGATCTGGTGGAGGGTAATCGACATCTGCAGGCGCTGGATGTCTCCGATCTGCGCTCTTTGACTGACCACACCCTTTACGTGGTAGCTCAAAATTGCCCGCGTCTGCAAGGTCTGAATATCACAGGCTGCTCCAAGGTGACCGATGATTCGCTGCTGGTTATATCGCAGAATTGTCGCCAGATTAAGAGGGTAGGTGGAACTATGCTTGAAGAATTCCAAGAGAGACTTACTGACTGTTCCTAGTTAAAACTCAATGGCGTCTCTCATGTTACTGACCGGTCAATCATGGCCTTTGCGGAGAGCTGTCCGGCCATTCTAGAGATTGATTTACATGACTGTAAACTCGTCACTAGTCCATCAGTAACGGCGCTGATCACCACACTCCGTCATCTCCGAGAACTTCGCCTTGCGCATTGCTCAGAGATCAACGATTCGGCCTTCCTCAATCTCCCGGAGCATATGACTTTCGACAGTCTGCGCATCCTCGATTTGACAGCATGCGAGAATGTCAAGGATGATGCAGTGGAGCGCATTGTCAGCGCTGCTCCTCGACTGCGAAACCTGGTGCTGGCCAAGTGCCGGTTCATCACCGATCGCTCGGTTCAGGCTATTTGCAGGCTGGGCAAGAACCTTCACTATGTTCACCTCGGCCACTGTTCAAATATCACCGACTCGGCAGTGATTCAGCTCATCAAGTCTTGCAACCGCATTCGATACATCGACCTGGCTTGCTGTAACCGCTTGACAGATACAAGTGTGCAGCAATTGGCCACTCTGCCCAAGTTGCGTCGCATCGGTTTGGTCAAGTGCCAGGCCATTTCGAACCACAGTATCTTAGCTTTAGCTCATCCACCCCGAGCTAACCACCCGATGGTCAGCAACCTAGAGCGTGTACATCTGAGCTACTGTGTTGGCTTAAATATGGAAGTAAGTCAATCTAACGAGTTCCACCAACTATCTATACTGACTTAGTCCCTAGGGCATTCGGCCATTGATCAACAATTGCCCGCGACTCACCCACTTGAGTTTGACAGGCGTCCATGCTTTCCTGGAAGACAAATACACTGCATTCTGCCGAGAAGCTCCTCCAGAGTTCACACAACAACAACGAGACGTCTTCTGTGTCTTCAGTGGCGAGGGCGTGACCCGACTCCGTGAATACCTGAATCGAGACACCGGACCGATGCGAGAAGAGACGGAGGCCACCATGTACGATGACGACGAAGAGCTGGACGAAGACGAGGGCCAGGTAACCGGACTGATGCATGCGACAGACCTCAATGACGAAGATTATATTGATGTCGGGCCTTCCAACGAATGAAATACGATACCCCTCTCTTTTGCTGCGCTTCTCCGCTTATGATATAGGAGGCCTTCAATTCTTTGCATCCCTTGCTTTGTTTTCTTGCCATACCCCTCGGCCCATCTACCCCGTGGCCTGGAGTCAGGATCATGCCCAAGCTTTCATATTTCTACCCATATCAGCGAAAGATTACCCTCTGCCCTTCGGTGTCTGTGTTATTCAGGGAAATGCATTGTGCGCGAGCGAGAACAGTTTACCCGCTGTATGACTTATTTATGTGGAATTATATCGCATCTATTCTACGGACTGGATTTCAATGGTGATGGTGATGGTGGGGTTGTGTAGTTGTAGATTAGATGTTCTCCTAACAATTTTTCTAGTTATCTTTTTAACCTTGCTGGATACAGATCTAAACATCTCTTTATGCGTGTATTCTAACATTTTACTATGCATGGTGGAAAGTCTCCTGTGTCGTTTCGTCCTCATGGCCGATATTCAACCTGTAGTAGTTGTAGGTTGCAGAGTGCCCGTGCGACGGCACTGTAAAACCAAAGCTCCCCCCGCATTCTCCAACGCAACCTCAACGTTCCACCCCTCGGCTGTCCACCCTCCGGCGATGGCTTTTCCCAAGGCCAGAAACCCTCTGGCATTTACGCCGTGGCCGGTCACAATAATTACCACCGTGGTGTACCTCGCCCTGATCATTCCCGTTCTTGTCATCCATCTCAACGTCCCGGCCGCACCGCGAACTAGCCCCAAAGGCTTGAACCTCACCGAAGCATGGCAGGACCTTCAAACTCTGACAAGAGGCTTCCATCCGTACAACTCGCGCCGGAATGACCAGGTGCGCGAGTGGTTGCTGGAGCGCATCGACGCGGTCACGAAAGCCGCGCCCGCGGAATACGCGACCTCTGAGGAACAGCCCGAGGTCTTCGTCTTCGACGATCTGACCTCGAATTTGACTTCGAACGATGCCCGCACCGGTGTTTACTTCGAGGGAACGAACATCTTGGTCTACGTCCGTGGCTGGGAGGATAAGAAGGATAACTGGTGGGAGGTTCCTGGCAAAATGCCCGCCGGCAACGGCGGAGTTCTGGTCAACGCGCACTACGACAGCGTGTCGACCGGGTATGGCGCCACAGATGACGGTGTCGGTGTTGTGACATGCCTGCAGCTGCTCAGGTACTTCACTACGCCGGGCCACGCGCCGCGCCGCGGCTTGGTGGTGCTTTTCAACAATGGCGAGGAGGACTATCTGAACGGTGCTCGGGCGTACAGCCAGCACCCGATGGCGAAATTTGCACATACATTCCTGAACCTTGAGGGTGCCGGCGCTGGTGGCCGGGCGACTTTGTTCCGCAGCTCGGATACAGAGGTCACCCAAGCTTATGCGAAATCGAAGTATCCGTTCGGGTCTGTGTTGAGTGCCAATGGTTTCGAGAAAATTGGTAGCCAGACGGACTACGTTGTTTTTGAGGGTATGATGGGCTTGCGTGGGCTGGATGTTGCCTTTTTTGAGCCCAGGGCTCGGTATCATACTGATCAGGATGATGCGCGGCATACGAGTATGGATTCGGTGTGGCATATGCTGTCTGCGGCGGTTGCAACGACTGAAGGTCTTGTATCTGACTCCAGTGACCGGTTCGATGGCCATCTCCGTGACGACGGCTCCGTCCCCAATGGAAAGGGTACTCCGGCTGTTTGGTTCGATCTTTTCGGCAGTGCATTTGCGGTGTTCCAGCTTCACACGCTCTTTGCTTTATCGGTTACTATGTTAATTGTGGCGCCATTGACGTTGCTGGCTACCAGCGTGGCGCTTTCCAAAGCTGACAAGATGTATCTATTCCGCTCATCGGCGAAGGTGGATGGCAGTGAAGAAAGAGTCTCACTTCGCGGTATGCGAGGCTTCTTCCGCTTTCCCTTCCTGCTTGGGATTCCCACGGCCGTAACTATTGGCTTGGCTTACCTGGTGACAAAGGTGAACCCTTACATTGTGCATAGTAGCAGCTATGCTGTATGGAGCATGATGATCTCTGCCTGGATCTTCTTGGCTTGGTTTGTGTCATGCGTGGCTGACTTTGCACGGCCATCGGCCTTCCACCGGGTGTACACCTGGACCTGGCTGTTTGTTCTCACCTGGGCTTTGTTGGTAGTCGCCACTGTCTACGAGAATGAGCAAGGTATGGGTGGTGGTTATTTCGTGTTCTTCTATTTCGCTGGCACCTTCCTGGCTACCTGGATTTCTTATCTCGAGCTTTTTGCTCTCCCAAGGAAATCGGACTTCACGGACCACTTTGCCCTAGGCTCTCGCCGACCCAGCACCTTCGGCAGTCGGCTTGGTACTGCATCCGGGGATGAACACCAGGATGACGATCCCGAAGAGGAGCCAACTGAATCAACTTCACTGCTACAAGGCCGCCAGCGCACTACGTTTGCGAACTACGTCAACGTCTCTGGAACTCATACAACAGAACCTGAAGAGGCGGAAGATGAACAAGACCCGAACGTGTACGGAAACGAACAGACATGGAGTGCCTCGATGCCTTCGTGGACCTGGGTCCTCCAGTTACTCCTGACTGTTCCCATCATCCTCACTCTGGTGGCTCCACTTGCTCTGTTGGTCACCAGTGCCCTCCACCAAACTGGTCAAGATGGCAACCCCGCATTGTTCGTGTATATTGTAATTGCCGGCCTGACAGCGATGCTCTTTGCTCCGATGCTGCCATACATTCACCGCTACACCTACCACATCCCGATCTTCCTGTTCTTCGTCCTTCTTGGCACACTCATCTACAACTGCATCGCCTTCCCCTTCTCCGACTCCAACCGCGTGAAGCTGTTCTTCTCTCAGCAAGTTGATCTAGACAGAGGCAACACCACCGCCTCTTTGACCGGCGCATACCCCTTCGTGGCAGACGTGGTCCGAGGTCTCCCAAGCTCAGGCGGACAAACCGAGTGCCATCCCTGGCTCACACGCACTCAATGTACCTGGACCGGTCCAGAACCACAAGTTGTCCCGGAGTCTTCTTCCCCCTCGCCTGACTGGGTTTCATTCGGTATCTCCAATCAAGAGAATAGCACTCACTCCGTGCGCTTCGAGGTCTCAGGCCAGAACACCCGCGCCTGCCGTATCACCATGGACCGCCACCCAATCACAAACTTCAGCGTGGTCGGCTCCTCCCCTCCAGATTCCCGTTTCTTGCATCCTGCCTCGGACGGTATGCATGAAATTCGGCTGTGGAGCCGGACCTGGGATGGGCAGTGGACCGTGGATGTGAACTTTTCCAAGCATTCTGACGAGGGTGAGGAGGAACCTATCAAAGGCCGTGTATCTTGTCTGTGGAGCGATAACAACACCCCCGGACTGATTCCCGCTCTCGACGAGGCTAGACAGTATGCGCCGGCCTGGGTGGCTCTGACTAAGCTGTCTGACGGGCTGGTTGAAGGATACCGGGAGTTTGAGCTTGTGCGTGGAGAGTCTGGATTGGAGCAGGCTGCGAACTAATGATCTTTTCTACGGTCGAATGGAGTTTCAATTTGGGTTCATCCTTTATCTCTTCTTTCTAGTTCGGGCCTGGCTGTCTACTATACTTCGTCTTTGCCATCCCATAGTAAAATACTATGCAACATCCCAATTTCGGTTTGACACTTCATCTATACATGAGAGATTTGTACGTGGATATGTACGCTCTGTAACTTACACCCCACAGACCCTAAACCTCCCTCTCATTTACCAACCTCTTCTCATGAAAACAAACCTCAACGCTCCTACTTTCACAGGCCCAGGTGAATCGGGTATTGTAGCGTCATCGTTTGGAAACAAGCTTGGTATGTTTACTTTCACCGCAGATCGGATCAGACAATGCATTCGATATTCAAATTTGACTGGCGCTTTGTCATAATTGAACCAAAAAAGGAACTTGTCCAAGTCCCACCGGTGTCTTATAGTTCTGGACCTTAATACCACACACTAGTCCTTCGATCTTACCTATAATTTTCATTCCTAGACACAGCAAGGAAAGATAGCGACCAAAGTTGCCGGATATCAGATTCTAACCGGTCAGCATAAGCCCACTCTCGCCATTGAAAAAGGAAGAAAAAAAAAAGCATACCAGTCTGAGTTCCAGCTCCAGGCGGCGGAATGACCCCCAGTGGAGTAACCTGGAACCCACCACGATAAACCCAAGACCAAACCTCCTGCGAAAGCTGATCCTGATTCCCCTCAATAGAATCCCAAAGTGTATTATATGCCTCCTTCACATTCCCATACACCGAGTCATCAGTACAGAAAGCAGGAACACGGACAGGGATTCTCCTCTCTTTCGAAGAAATCAAAACGTTCGACGTAACCTCGCACCTCCCCAGCTGCAGGTCCAAGCCCTTGGCCATCATCGCCATCGGCCAGGACCATACAACCGTGCCGTGGTAGGCGCCCGTCGTCCAGTTCTGCGCATAGATCGGGTCGCCGCCGAAGGCTGGGTTGGCTACCACCATTCCGGCGGAAGTCATCAGGCCCGCTGGGAAAGTGCGGCGGATATTAGTGGTAGAGGTGTTGAGGAAGGGGGTGAGTTGGGCGTCGTCCGTTGTGTTTAGGAGGAAGTGGCGGAAACAGTCGTCTGTGTTCATGACTTGGACTTGGGTTAGGTTGTTGTATCCGTCTAAGGATAGGGCGTGGAAGGTGACGTCTGCATCGATGGTTGAGGATTGGGATGGGCCTGGAAAGGAGGTATTGGCGTAGGATTGCATGAGGGATTGGGCTTTGGCTTGTGGGATTGTTACTGAGAAGAAGGGGAGGGTTTTGTCTTCCCAGATTTGGGCGTAGTTGTCCGCTAGTTGGGCCCAGCTTTGGTGATTGGGATAGATGCCGTTTCGGGAGAGGGCGGCGATAGATCGTAGGGCTGCGGGGACAAGAGCTGTGTTTACGTCGTATGGGATACGGCCTCCGCCGATACCTATTGCGTTGTATGTTTTTTGATTGTGGAGGTTGGGGTTGAGGATGAATACTGCGTACCGTATTCGCTATCTCGCCATTCCCCGACGGTCTGGCCGTGCTTGAGATGAATGAGATTTGCCTTTGTCTGTTCATTCGCAAAGGGAGCTGTGAGACGCATGATTCTGGCTGCGTTGATCGTTGCCAGCTGGCCCCAGGTCAAGTTCTGGTTCGCTTCGTTGATATCCGAAGACATGCTGAAGGGAGTTAGATGGTGTGAAGTGATTGGAAATGTACGGACTTACTTGAAGAAAGCAGCCACCCTCTTTTGCCCAACTGGGTTTTGCAGGAAGTATCGCTCCATTAAGATAGGAAAGTAATAGTCCGAGTCAATCTGCTTCATGTATAAGCATGAATCTTGGACAGTTTCTGTCAGATAACCAACCATCTTATAATCGCAAACCATAGCATTACTGGTAATATTATTTTGCAGATTTGTCCAGGTCGCATAGTCCCTGCTCATTGTCAGCCATAAAATGCCCAAACAAAATCAAAAGATAACTCACCCAATAGTCTCCTCATGACAAACACTCCCATCCGTGCGATTGATCCTCTCCAGAACAGAATCGATAACTGCCTCCATGGACCTATCATTCCCACTGCTAAGCACGGGCTCCATAAGTAGCGCCGAGATCATCGAGTCGCGCCCGAAATAAGTCAAGAAGCGCCACGCCCCTGCAAGGAGCTTCTCCGAGTACGCCAGAAACGAAGGCGCAGTCGTCTGACCGGGCATTTGGGTAGTCAAGTTTGCCGAGTCACTGTTCAATGCTGCGCCCGGCTTGAGCTGTGATAGTTGGGGCTAGTTCATTTCTGCTTTAGACGGGTCATGGTTTATAGATAGCTGTATACTCCAGACAGGGGAATAGGAGACTATTTATCCATCAGGCATGGTAGCAACGAAGTGGTAGCACAGTTACCGACCTTGCCTGATGAAGCTCAATCCGACGAAAGGTGGACCGCTTCCCCACGGGGGATGTGAAGATCGGCCAGTTTCAAGATTTGTGATTCCCGATATTTCTCCGTCTACGCTGATCTTCAATCTAACGGTGTAGGTATAGATAAATCATATTCAGGTGGAAGTGATCGGGTATTCTTCTATATACAAGATCCAAGAGACATCTACATTCCTGGGTTTTCCGCGCAATAGCGCATTCCGATCATCACACTGTATTGTCCAGGCGACAGATCGGATTTCCCATGGAATCAGAGGGCCGGGCGTGAGGCCCGGAGAGAGCACTTAGAGTGTCTCGTGGAGTGCTTCCCAAGAGTGTGAAAATATTCAAGCGTGGGATATCACCAGTCTCAAATGGCGGGCGTATATTGTAAGCCGTGCACCATCAAAAAGGAAAAGAACGGAACTAAAGTCCCCTCGACTCATCCATGTTTTTCTGGAGTGTCGGGTAGCCTCGACGGCCGACTTCTCCAGCTCTGATACCGACAGAAAGGGTTGATGAAGTCGATCGAAGTGTGGTCCCCGTGATTGATGTGGGTTTCGCTGCTCCAGGAATGGGAGATATCAGAGGGTACGCCGTTGGCGTCAACCGAAGGGGAATGTTCGAACATGGCGATGGAGATGTCGTCGGCATCCATCCATGATGGACCTCGGTCTCGGGTGATGGTGGGGGCGGCATGGGTAAGGTCCGAAGTAACGCGGGTGGCGTCGACAAAGTCGGGATAGTCGCTGGGACCGGAGAAGGACTCGGCTTTCCAGACGTGGTTGTGGACGAGGTGGATTAGTTTACCGAGCACGGCGAATTCCAGCTTCAACTTGATGCTGTATACAGCGCCCTTGAGCATGGTCTCCATGATATAGAAGTTTTTATATTCAGCAACCAACAGTCCCACGTCCATCCCGATAATGATCAAGTTGATTATGATGAGCTGATACTGAATCTTGCGCTTCGTTCGGTCTGGATCGAGTCGGATCATGCGAATGGTTTCCCAGATATACAGACCGGAGATGACAAACTCCTGCAGGCAGAATCCGGTCATTTGGATCTTTTCCATCACATTATATCCACGGATGTATGATCGGGCGTTCCCGGAGGCTAGGTTGCTGCCGAAGGTAAGGACGGTGGTTGGGATGTGGAGTGCGACGGCATCGACGAGGATCATGGTCAAGACGCGTCGCAGGACCCGCTGGTTGGACAACACCAAGTGCAAACGCGAGTATAGGACGATAGACTGGCCAGTGACCATACACCACCAACCTATGGTGAGAAAGGTCACGGGCAGCCAGCTGGCATCGGGGGTGAGGCGGAAGAACTTGAGCAGGAAGCCAAGCGAGTAGGGGATCAGGCCGACGGACGACGTAATGAGCAGACTCCAGAAGTAAAGTCCGCGGTACTGGGCGAAGGTGACGAAGATGAGGACCACCAGCTCGAATGCATTATACCAGGTAACGCCGGCCAGAGTCGCGATGGTGATCTTGAGGCCGAGAGAGTTTCCCATATAGCCGCCGGTGATGCCATCCCCGGCGGCGGTGATATTGGTCATGATGAGGTGTCAAAGAGACTGAGGCATGGTAGGGATCTGAGATCGTGAAAACAGCAGAGGAAGAGAAGAGGACAAAGAGAGGAGTCACATCCACGGGGCGGAGCGACGATCGTGGAGAGGCTCCAGTCCCCCGAGCGATCGGAAGACGCCCGGTCCTTAGCGCGTTGACGTTGCAGGGATCGAATGCTGGCACGCTCACCGATAGTATGATTATTTACCCTAGCGTTGTCGTATATACTCCATCGAGTCTCCCACGGAACGTAGATGTCGGGAATGTCAAAAGTGGGTCAAGGGGAAAGCAAATAAAGCCCCGAGTTGAGACATGGCGTACACAGATACTGTACACACTCGACAAGTACCGGTGACTTCAGCCCCGTCTTGGTCAAGGCCATGACTTCATTCCACTAGTCGCAACCAGTGCTCCGGACCAACACCCTAAACTGCGCCCCGAACAGGGATCCCAGCCCGCCGTGCCTCATTGTGGGGTTTGCCCTGGCCGCCAGGTCCGCAGATCCTTTCCCTAAACCTCGCGGTATTCCGAGGTCGCGCATGGGATATCCAATATGAAGAGCCTCTACATTACTCGGGGCGTCCCGGGTTCGTATTTTCCAGGAGAGGCCTTTCAGTCTTCCTTCAATCGCCCGACAAGGTGAAGCGAATCTGGCAACTGGATGGGGCAAGCGGGACGCTGACCCACTCTCGATATGTGCTCTTCAACTGGCAGAGACTCTGAGGGCCTCGTGTCATCTCCGCGGTGATACGCCTGAGGCCGGGCCACTCCACTGGAGCTCGAACTCCGGAGGGGGACTGGGGGTGGTCTGGGGGTGGATTGTGCAACGGCACGGCAATCGAGCCCGTACTACCCGCTGAAACACATCCTGCAGGTCACGATCATGGCCCGGGGGCCTGACTGCCGTGAGAACGGACGGAGTATGGAGTATCTGAAAGGAATCCGAGACCCTATGGATTCTCCGTACAGCAACGGCCGAAAACAGGTTTCCCACTCGCACTCTGATCGGGTTATTTTACACACAAACCCCTGTTTAGTTGTATCGTATTGCCAGGGGTGAGTTACTACGCTGCAGTCGTATCCTACCTCTACGGAAGGGTAGTATTTCTCTCTATGAATATTTATCCTAGTTAAGGATAGCCCAGCCGCATAGGGACCCTTAGGCATTTATTTATCTCTCTCATCTTATATACTACCACTTCCGACACTTTGGAACGGACACGGGCGTCGGACCAAGATAAGGTCTGGTTGATAAGAATTTGAGGTATAAGAACCCCTTCCCCAACCATTTTGCCGACAAGAACCCCGCTTACTGTCAATAGACCACCCATTATGGCCCAGCCTTCTGGAGAATCCCTGTTGAACGCAGAGTTTGATGCTCTTGTGGAAGAACAGCTCGAGCTATGGAAAGTGCCCGGCCTAACAATCGCAATTGTCCAAGGTTCCAAAACGTATTCCAAGGTAACGGCATCCTCAGCCGTGGCATGTACCCCAATACTCAAATTCAACAGGCATATGGGTTCGCCGAACTCCCCGACAAGAAGATGACGACCGATGCACTCTTCTCGACCTGCAGTACTACCAAGGCATTCACTGCTGCAGCGACGTCCATGGCAATCCAGGATAGCAAAGCTACCGCGTCACCTTTCGACTGGGACACCCCAATGTCCACGCTGATTTCAGACGATTTCGTGCTACCAGATGACTACTACACTAAAAACGTTACGATCGAAGATCTGCTGTCGCATCGATCCGGCATGGCGCCCAATATGTGGGTACTTGCCTGTACTGAAAAGGACCTGACTTTGCGCGAGACTGTTCGTTCGTTGCGAAACCTGCCTCTCTCGGAACCCCTGAGAACCAAGTATCAATATAACAATCACGGGTACATCGCAGTTACGTACGCCCTTGAGAAGCTTACAGGAGAACCTCTGGCGAAAATGTTGAAGAGACGGATCTGGGAACCATTGGGGATGAAAGAGACCTACTTCTCCATCCAAGAGGCCAAAGCAAACCCGGATAGTGCACAAAAGTTCGTCCAAGGCTACGGATGGCATCAGACCGATGAATGCGGCTCCTATAACCCGGAGCCTGTAATGTCTTGGGATGCTTCTACCGGTGCCGGATCTATGGTTAGCAATGTTCTTGACTATTCGCACTGGATACGAGAACAGATCCATAAGACTGGTCCACTCAAGGGTCATGACTCGCTTACACGGCCCCGGATACTGCACTTTGAAAGTGGGGATATCCCGCCTGGTCCGTGGCACGCATATGCGCTAGGTTGGTTTTGCGACCACTACCGTGATCAGCCTCTCTACACCCACCCTGGTGGCTGGCCTGGCTTTGGTTCCCTGATGGGCTTCTTGCCAAATAAAGACTTTGGGTTCGCCGTCATGGGCAATGCGACCTCGGCCAATATTGTTGCAGAAAGATTAATCGTGCACCTCTTTGACAAGATTTTAGATCTTCCAAATGATCCCAGATATAACAAGGAGCTTGCAGCATGTTTTGCAAAGCAGCGCGAGGAATGGGACCGAATGGTCACACCTCCAAGCTTAGATGATATGAGGGCCGAGCTCTATCCTTCTTTGCCTGATCCCCCATTGCCTTTGTCCTTGCCAATGGAGAAGTATGCCGGGACCTACACACATAAGGCAAGTTGTTCGGTTTCCCTGACGGTCTGGGAGGGTCGTTTGACAGCAGACTCCTCTGGGCCCAACCCATTATGCCTAGAGCTGATACATGTGAGTGGGGAGTTCTTTATTGGAAAACTATGGAACAAAAGGGGTATCTATTTCAAGAAGTTCCCTGTGGAGTTCTCTGTTGATTCTACAGGAACGGCTCATAAGGTTGGGATGCTTCTCGAGCCCGCTTTGGGTGAAGAAAAGATCTGGTTCGAGCGCAAAAAATAGTTGAGGACGCGAGGTCTCAACCTTGTCTGCTAACTTATTCGTTGTATAAAGGAGAATGTAAAAGATGTTTGGATATCAGATTGTGTGTGCATAAGCGTCACCTGATATGAGCGAATCTACGTCTCAAAAGGATAGATAGCCCTTGATTTTGCTCAAGAAGCAGTCTCTGTACGAACCAGATCTGTATTCCTCCTTCCAGACGGATTCGCTGTGCTTTCTTACCTGAAAGTTATCAATAACATTGTCCCGACATTGAACGGTAGGCACTTATTCAAATATGACTGAGGCTGGTTTGATAGACCCGTGCCAATACGAGGAGACCGCAGAGAATTGGTCCGTTGCTCCAATCAGTGTTGGAAAGTTTGAGAACTAAAACAGATCTATAAGACAATGAGTACCTTACAGCTTAGCATTAAAGACATCTTAGAATGGGTTTGAATGAAATCGAAAAACAATTCGTGAGTGTCCAGAGGTGAACTCCATTTTGAACACCGCTGTAGCGCATGGAAACAAAACCAACGCCAAAACACCTCGCTTACATGCCGGAAATGCGGAGAGACAAAGATAAAGTATAAAAGCAGTTCCACGGGAAAAATCCCGTAACTCCCCGAACCCCTGCCCTGCCCAGAACCCGGAAGAACACCGTCGCAAAAAGGCCACCAGACATCACAAAACGGGGGCCAAAAACACGACACGCACCATGCAACGTCACATCAAGGCTGATGCCCGGGCATCATAATGAGATCAATCCCTCCCAAAATAAAATCACTGACTCGGCCCAGCCCCATCACGCTGATCATCAGCAGAAGCAGACGCACACGCAGACGCCGCAACGACACGGTCCACCTCCGCCCGACACTCGGGCATGGCACTGCGCATCTCGCGCGCCAGCACGTCCCGGAACCCGGCGAAAGCCTCGCGCTTCCCCTTTAAGTCCTGGTTTCCGCGCTGGACAAGTTCCACGAACTCACGCGTGTAGATGTCCGGGTTACGTGCCGAGTCAACGTAGTCGATGATTTCGGGCGGGAGTTGGATGCTTGAGAGTGGTGGATTGGATGGGTCGGTGGTGGTGTCTGCTTGTTGGCCCGGCGGGACGTCGGTGTCGTTGGAGAGGGTGGAGAGGGCAAGAGTGAGGTTTTTACTGAGGTTTTTGTTAGCCGAGCTTGTCCTGGTAAATCCTTCGTGGTCTCGTGGTAGGCAATGGCTGCTCGCAACACGTACATTTTCCGGACGAGCTCTTGCTGTGTCTCAGGACCAAGGTAGCCGTGCACGGCGGACTGGATCTCGAACAGGTGCTGGATGACGTCTTTGAGGTCATCTGTGTCCCATGTTAGCTTTGAAGGTCTTTTGACTGTCTGGTGTCACTCACCATCGACCGTATTCAGCATTACCGGAGCCATGATGCTTTGGGCTGTCAATTGAGGTTATTGCGACGGAGATTTGGCGGAGATCGCGGTGGTGGGGAAAGGCGGTGTGAGTGTGAGGAGGCTTAAATGAAGTAAACTTGGGATTGCGGAGCGAATGGAATTCTGTGTATAGACCTTAGATTGAGTTGGCTTTTTATATCTAATTGCAAACGTTCTTTTTCGGCTCAGTTTTGGTGTTTTGGTGTCTTGCTGTTCTTTGTCACGGGTGCCTGACATTGAAATCCCCTGGTCTGGATGTACTTTGCTACTAGAGTCTCGATGTCTTAGTATTCAATAGCGTCAAAAGATCGAGTTTTAGAAAGCATAAAACCGATTTTCTCTCGATTTGGGCTCTTGATGCATCCTTTGATCAAAATCGAGTCTATCAAAGGCCGAGTGAAGGATAAGTGGAGGCAGGAGAGAGGAAGGAAGGAGGAGGTTTAGGATTGAAGATGCTTAGAGACAGAGGCTACTTGCCTCAGTGAGATGCGTATCACAATGTAAACCGACCGTGATAGATCGATGACCATCTCTATAACCACACTTATAATGAACCCAGCGAGGCCAGAATGCAAGCCTTCCAGATATATGTACAATCCCCAAAGTACCATCCACAGACGAAACACGCTAAAAGCACTTTCACAGCACCACAACAACCTCTAAAATGCTCTACACTTCTCGAGTCCGCAGCTTGGCGTACTTCGGAATCTCAATCTCTGTCTCCATCTCCAACCCTGAGAGACTCGGGAATCGCCGGCTGAAATTAGCCTCCCAGTCCTCCCCTTTCGGCGCCGCTTGAGATGACGGACTAGGGTCGTGGCCAGTGCCGGGTCGGGAGGTATCTTGGGTGCCTACCCGCAGATTCTTCGGCTTTGGAGGGGCTGCGGGGCGGGCAGCTGCACGAGAGCTAGAGGAATACCCCGTGGAGTTGGACGTGGCGGTTTGCGGGAGTCCTGCTGGCGCGCTGGCTCCTTCACGGCGGTCTGGTAGAGCCACGTTCCCGTCGCGGGCACCGTAGATGGGGCCTGGGGTGCGGGATATGGGCTGTTTGCCCGAGGTGGGAGATTGCAGGTCATCCTGCTTTGCCTGCAAAGCAGAAGTATCGGTGTATTTTCCGTAGCCGGAAGCTGTCTTGGGAGGAGCCGGTGCCTTGCTGGACTCGCCGAGCAGTGTCTGCACCCTGTTTTGGATGGCTAGAGACCGGTGCCCATCTGGGCCTGCTCTTCCGCCATCGTGCTCGGCAACCCTGCGCCGATACTCGGCCGCGGCAGTAGCTACTCGCTTCTCCTCCTGGGAGAGACGGCGGCGCTCCAGCTCACGACGCATTTCGGGGGAGATGTCATCTCGATCGATATCGTCCAAATCAGCGTCCTCGTATTGCAAAGGACTCTCGTTGGCTTCCTCGTAGGCTTCCGAGTCGCTGACAAGGGCCTGTTGCAGTTGTGGCTGGTCTTGAGCCGAGGGGGTTGAGGGTTTGTCCGGGTTGCTGCTCTCGAAGCGGCGGAATGCCTCGCCAAAGCGGCCTGCAAAGAGGTTCTTGCCCCCTGAAAAGGATAGCGAAGAAAGACTGCCGCGCTTGGAATGCTTAGCGCCACTGCTCAAGCGTTTCTCTCGTTTGCGATTGCTTTCTTCCTCTTCCTTGGCTCGGAGATAATCTAATTCCGAAGAAATTTTGCTCTGCTCATCTTCACGTTCCACTTCCGTGCGAACTGACCTCAGTGGTGCACCGTCCTCGTATTGGACAGACAAGTCGAGCGAAGACCGTGAGTGCTCGTTATTACGCGACAGGTCATGCCGCGCTCCAGCTTGCACAGAAACAGGGCGAGCCTTTGCGATGGCAGACTTGGATCGTCCAGCGGACTCGTTTGCTTCCAACCCAGACGGCCGTCGGAGTGTCTCCATAGAGGGGCGAGCAGAGTTTGACTGGTTCGAGAACCTATCGGATGACAGGCGTGGGCTGGCATCCGGCCACAACCTAGAAGATGGAGGCGACGGGTTCTTATTCCGTTCCTCCTCAGTCCACGGCTGGCTCGCGGGTCGCTGCTCGTCAGAAGGCGGGAATCGGTAAATTGGACGACTAGAAAGCTTCGGCTCTGGCAAACGAGGAGTTTGAGCGGGCGAGGTCATGGTTCCTGTGGAAACCATTGCAGGCCGCTTGGGAGTTGGTTGATACAGCGGTGCCGATTGTCTGACAGCAGTTTCTCGAGGGGTTTGGGCCCGCACAGGTGAGGCCTGCGCTTGCCGGACAGCCCGTCGCTCTGGCGAAGCCTGTCGGAAGGCATCATCCGCCAAGGCATTGGTAAGTCTTTGCGACAAATCGTCGTCCTCCGATTTGGGCTCTTTGGCTGCTGGCTCAAAGTCGAACTTATCGCCCTTCTCGTGCAAGATATCGAATTGATCCAGCGAAGGGAACCGCTGGGATAGCTCTTCTGCAGTCTTCTCGCGAGATTTTCCATCTAGAGCCGCGAACGGATCACTGGCCGCGCTTTTAGCGCCACCACGGTACGGAGAAGGGCTTGGTCTGGCAGAACTATGCGTGGATGACTGAGGTTTTCCAGGACGTCCTCTTCGCATCGGCGCAATCTCGGGGATGATTGGGGTCTCTTGCATGGGAGGCGAGAAAGTAGCTCCAACTGAGGGAGCTTCCACGTGAGTAGGCGGCAACTCCTGGAATTTCCGTGCTTCGGAGATAGACCGGTTGGAGTAAATCTGGTTCAAGGTCAGTAATTTGATTCAGGACATCAGAAACAGCCGGAAACGAACGTCTCGAATTGGGACTTCCTTGCCCTGCATTTTGCACACTTCTTTGACCACCTCGTATATATTTGGGCGCTTCTGGGGATTCTCTTTGAGCATTGATGCTGTGGAGACCAGTCAGTTATGAATCTCCTATCGTATGTAACCGATCCACTGCACATACCGATCAACATCTTCAATCGATCCGAAAACTTGGGGTATGATGGGAACTTGAAGCTGGCGTTAAGGATCGCCATCTGTCCAACTTCTTCAAACGGAGTCGTGTAGTAACATAATTTGTACAGGAGAACACCAAGGGCCCATATATCACTCTTCTCATCAATCGGCTGCTTGCGATACACATCAATCATTTCCGGACTGCGGTACTGTAGGGTAGTGTGTCGTTGTACATCATCTTCGATCAGTCGACCCTCAGCCGCCGATGTGGCAGCGGGACGAGGCGGAGCCGTAGAGCCAAAATCACACAGCTTGTAAGTGGACGTGCCCCCGGACTGTGAGATCAAGACATTTTCCACTTTCAGATCTCGATGGAGCAGAGGCGGTTTGAGATAGTGCATGCAGGCCACACCCTCAGCCACATCTGAGAAGATCTTGATGATCTCGGGCTCCGTCAGACGGTTCTGAAGCCGGGTGTTCATGAAGTCAATCAGACCACCACCCCCGCAAAACTCCATCAGCAAGAACACCTCGTATCCGCCCCCGTGTAACTGTGAAGCATGCGAATCGATATACTTGACAATGTGCCGGTGTCCTTTGAGTTTCTTCATCGTTTCCACCTCAGTGCGCATACTTGCCAGCGCTGCCTTGTCAGGGACGGCGACCCGCTTCAGAACCGCGGTCGGCGAGCCATTGATCGGCTGAGGTAACCGGACGACGTAGACATGGGCGAAGCCACCTTCGGACAGGTATTTCTCAACCACCACGCGATGACTGCCCACTTGGACCTTGGTCCCGGGGAGGAATGTCCCCGCGGGGGCGGTCACAGCGGCGACCGGGTTGTACGCGGGGAGGTGGCGCAACGCGGAGTGGCCCTGGTGGGCTTGCGGCGATTGAAAGGAGGACATGGTGGTACGGGACAGCCCTTAAGGGCAGGAGAATTGGGTCGGAGAGGTCCTGGGCTATCGACGCGGCATAGGAGAAGGGGAGGGGGTGAATGGATGTCTGCGAATGGGGCCAAGAGGACAGGTTGGCGGGGAGCGGAGTAGAATGGGGGTAGTGCCTGACTACCGCGAAGCCAAAGCAGAAGAGAAACAAGGAAAGGCCTCCACCAAGGAGGGAGGACTTCAAGACTCAAGACAGATGGAAGAGGAGGATGGAATCTCGAGGCGGAATATGATCCAATCACCGGGTGCGGGTCACGTTCTTCGGAGGATTGTTCTCTTGGAGCCGCCTTTGCATCCTTTGGATGTGTACGTCCTTCTTTACTCTAACTCTACACCGTCCTTCAACCGGTCCATTTGAAAGACTTTTGCGGGTGGACCGTGACTCGGAGTCTCGCGAGTGTTGAGAGCCCTGATCAGAGTCCCGCATCTCATGGCCGGATCATGGGACATTCCGCTATACCGAGCATGAGGCCCAAAGCCTTGATACCAGTGGCTGCTTATCTGCTTAGAGAGCGGTCTCTAGGTCGTCTCTGACAGCCTCACACACGATGGTCATCCTCCTAACCAGACACCTCTCATGGACATACGGGCTTCGTCCGCGGCTCTCAGGAGCCACGGTGCCCCGTTGACCTCGAAGATCACGACGGACCCACTGCGCTCGAACTATCGTCCCCAACCGCTTGACCGCAATATCGACACGGCTCTCTCCTGCGCTATACTATACCGGGCTATTGCGGGGGCCACATGTTGAAATGGCCACACCGTCCAGTTTCTGAACACTTGCCGCGGCTTTGGGGGTTCAGGAGACCCGAGACGTGAACAGCGGGCGTGGACACAAAGTATTGCAGATGGATTGTGAGCTCTCACTATTACTTTGCACAGTTCACAGCTTTCGTACCCGCTCTGCAGCACCACCTTATTACGTCTGTCGTCATTCTCTCTGCCTAAGGCCCGTTGGGCGCATTTCAGGCGACGATCCGATGACATAAGCCACCTTCCGTAACGGGCAAATTGTAAACAAACAGTTTTCTCGCACCCTTGCGAAGCAAGCAGCGTAGCCAGCATGCTCTACAGTTGATAGTAATCTATATGCGGCATTTACAGATCTTGATAACGTTTCGAGAAAGGGCCTCGTCGTTGAAAGAGGGGTCGCGGGCCCAAAGCAAGGTTCAGACCGGCCTGATATCCCTTGATGCTGTGCCACGGCTACCATCCTCCCCAGTAGCGATGGGGCTCGCGATCGCGTGGCGCCCCCAGGCATTCCAACAATGCGCAGAATCTGATCTGAGCGTAGAGGAATCCGAGATCGAGGAGAGGGCCCATTTTTGCGGGGATCTATTGGTCGGGCCCTCTTGTTTTGCTGTGTGATGGCCACGTCTGTTCTGCATAGTGTCGCCGATCCTTAGCGGCTCCCACTTCTCCTAAACAAACTTCCCCCAAACTATCCTCTTCACTTCCTCTGCCCCTGCAACACGCTTTTCTTTCTCTGAGGATCAGAGTCAGATTTGCGTCTCCGCTTCTTACGTTCCCCTTAATATTCGTTCGCAACTGGCCTCGGACGTGGCCCAGCACTGAGTGGCCTAGGGCCTCAGTGCAAATCTTCCACTGAACATGATCTGGCTATCGACTCAAAATTGCGCAAACCTGTTCAACTAGGGTCTAGTCGTCTGTTCGCAGCTGGGATATTAGCCTGGAGTAACGAGACAGGCACCTGGTATATCGAGGAAGACTGGGGATTCCACCGGCTTCCGTTCTATCTTATCTTTTATAATCATACCATCGCGCCCTAGCACGTCGCCCATTTTACCATGGACGGAGCGCCGCCTCCGCCGCCGCCGCCGCCGCATGGCGAGAACCCCAATACCACCGGCGGCGAATATCGCAAATCGTCCGACTTGCCTCAGGGGAACTACGATATCTTCATCGTCCCTCCGCATTCCTCCGGCGGAGGCTTCCTCTACCTTCCCTCCCTGCAATGCAATCGAAACAGCTTCCTCGCGGGAGTTGCAAGCACACTTTTCGTGGGCATGGTATGGACTCTCATATCGCCGATCATCAGGGCGTGGTATATCGCCGCCGTTTCAGGTGGCAACAATATGGGAATCGTTGTGGTAGCACTCGGCTTAGGCGTGGCTGGTTGGGCCTTCGGAATATCGCAGTCAGACGGCTCGAAGGGCAATAATGGCGGAGGAAGAGGGTTCGGCGGAGGATCTGGATCTGGCGGGCCAAATGCCCACAGTCAGTCTTCTGGTGCCGGTTATGGAGGTGGACCCGGACAACAGCAATACGGAGGTGCCGGTGGATCGGGACAGCAACAACAACAACAACAAGGAGGTAACTTCGGAGGAGGGCAGAACCGTGGCAACCAGTACGCTGGTAATCAACACGGCTCTGGGCCTCCGCCAACGCAGGATTCAAAGAAGCACGGGGCAGATGGGGCTGAATGGGAGCGCGCACGGGAAGAGACAAAGCGCAAGGAAGAGCTGCGCCGGAAAATGGAGGAGTTTAAACGCAAGCGTGAGGCAGAAGCCAAAGAAAAAGAGAGGAAACGTGAGCGGGAAGCAATGGAGAAGGAATTGAAAGAGCGCCGCGAGCAGCTTGAGAAGGAAATGGCTGCTGCAAGGGAGAAAGCGGAGAAGGAAGCCCGTGAAAAGGCTGAAAAGGAAACTGCTGAAGCCAAGGTCGAGGCCGAGAGGCTTGCAGCAGAAGCAAAAGACAAGGCTGAAAAGGAAGCTGCTGAAAAGGAAGCTGCAGCAAAGGCACAGGCTCAAAAAGAGGCCATGGCCAAGTTCGCTGCCCTCAAAGAAGCAGCTGCAAAACGATACGCCGAGAAGAAGGCTGCGGAGGCCATGAAGGAGAAGGGTGCAGGCATCAAGCCACCTGCCAGTGCAACAAGCGCACCCCGGACCCCTTCCCCTAAGAAACCGCCCTTCCCGACAGCCAGGACAACTATCGAGGAAGACGACGCATATTCCTTTCGGCCCTACGACCGCCCACGCCGGCCGTATGTCACTTCGGCATACTCCGAGTCATCCTACGCTCCGTCTCAGTCTACGGCTCGCACGACGCCTCCACCGTCGCATCGAGGTACTTATTCCACCAAGGATCCAGACAAGATCGTGATCCAGGGTGTATACCAATTCAACAATGCCTTCAACAAGACCCCAGTCGCGCAGCTGGTCTCCGGCCAGGGAATGGTGACCGACGGCCTCGTGCTACGAATCACAACGGAAGGCCTGTTCATCGACGATGACCTGCGCGGCGTCGGACAGCGCGAATGGGACGTCAAAGCCTGGACTCTCAAGCTGGCAGAGGTATGGTGTCCCCAGATGGGCAAAGCCCCCCCTCAAAGCAAGGCTCCAGCAACCCCTTCTCCTTCCGCCGGGGCAATTCTGCGCATTCGGTCCCTACCACCGAGGAATCCGATGCGTTCCAGGCAGCCTTCCTCAAGACGTGCAAAAACACCTGCCGTCTGGCGTCTCCGGCTGCATCCTTTGCCCGTAGCGCTGCCGCCAGTGGTGTCAACAGCAGCGGCCCGCCCCAGGCGGAGTTCCGTGGTCTTCACGTCCTCCGCGCCAGCATTCGCGACCAGGAGGGCAAGCGATACGTTTTCGTCGTGCAGGACACGGAGGCCTGGAAGGTCGCAATTGGACTGCAACGTCTGCGTGCCGGCGCTCTGGTCCGCGCCCTCGGTGTATCGGCTCTGCCAGTCCCAGAATGCAAGAGCATCCTGGGAGGGCTCGGTTATATTTGAGAAATGGGCTATAAGATCATTGGGAACAATCTTGCGGGACTGCGGAAGCAAGTACACTTTCGTACTGCCTGATTCGACCACGTCTTCCTTCTTTCCTGAGCGTTTGTTGCTTTCTGCTGCGTTCTCAAAGCTGCGCTTTCATTTCTCATTAGCGGCGGAGTTTGCCCCATACTCTTCTTCCCTCGGTACATTCATTCGCTTTTTTTGCCATGGCCTCGTAGCTTCTGAGATTCCCCCCTTACCTACTTTTTTGTTATTATTTTGATGTCTAGTACAGTTGACGAGCATGTGGATGAGTTTCATTGGGGACGTACATAGCATATCATTACCGAAGTGAATCAGCGATGTTGCTTTATACCTTGCATTTAGACTAGCCGAGACTTAATTTAGGTTGATTATTGTATTTATTGCTTGTTCCAAAGACCGGTGTAGCGTTATATTGAAGAAAGACCTCATCAGAGATGATACATTTGCCGAGTCTCGTTACTTCTAATTTCATATCAAGCCTATTTCAAGCTCACTTGATTTTGACCATTCATAGAACATGATGCAATTCTATCCAAAGAACAAAACGCCACGAATGATGTCTGGTGTATGCCTGTCGAGTCCATGGAAAATCAGTCCGAGAACATGCACCGCTCATTTATTCATTCCCGTCCAGCACTCATATAGACACATCAAATGATAATGAAAAGACACAAAAAGGAGTTAAATATGAAGCCAAAAACAATGTCTATCATATGGGAATCATCCTGCTTCCGTATACCCGTGGAAGCATCGCAAATATGGAAGAAGACATGGCTGGAAGCAGACGAGCAACGCCTTTTTTGTAGTGTTGGTGTCGTCGAGTCCAGATCAAGGGAATATCAAAGTAACAACCGAACAACCGAGGGTACCCTGTATATGGGGGGTGGAAACACATGCAAAGGTCGAGGCGGGTATCAGGCAGGGCGCAAATGTCTCCGTTTTCGACGATACCTGGTCATGATGCTCTGCTTCAATTGTTCGCTGGCTGGCTTGAAAATGGTGTTTGGAAGAAGGGTAGACGGTCGGTCCATCTAGAAGGGGAAGCCGCCGGGGAATCCGCCGCCACCGCGAGACTGGCCGGCGAAGGGGTGGCCGCCTGCTGAGGCGAAACCGCCGCCGCCGCCGCCGCCGCCGTTCATCATGTTGAAGAGGATGTTGGGGTCGATGTTGATATGCGAACCGCCCATACCTCCCATGCCGCCCATACCTCCTCCCATTCCGCCCATTCCACCCATGCCGCCCATGCCGCCGAAGCCACCGCCGCCAAACATGTCGGACGGGTCCATCAGATCGTCTCCGTTATCGTAAGCGGCGCGCTTCCTGGTGAGGATGTTAGCATAATGTTCAAAGTCAGACGAATAGTGAAGACACTTACTGAGAATCGATCAGAGTCTCGTAGGCCTCGCCGATCTCCTTGAACTTCTCGTCGCCGGCCTCGCCATCGCGGTTCTTGTCCGGGTGGTACTGGATAGCCATCTTGCGGTAGGCCTTCTTGATCTCATGCTCGCTGGCGTCCTTGCCAACCCCAAGGATCTTGTAGTAGTCCTTGCGCTGGGACTTCTTCAGCTCGAACTCGGCCTTGCGGATGTCCTCCGCGATGCGCGGCTCGGACGGGTTGTTCTCAGCAACGCTCTTATAATCGCGGATAGCCTCCTCCCAGTTATCAGCGCCCGCATGCGCCTTGGCGCGGGTCTTGTAGGCCTTTAGGTATGAGGGATCCAGACGCAGGGCTTCAGTGCAGTCCGCAACGGCCGACTCCCATTGCTTCATGTTGGAGTAGGCCTGGGCACGGTTACCCAGGATCTTGGCGTTCATGTCCTTGTTGGTGGGATCGACCTCCAGAGCCTGGCCGTAGAGATCAATCGCTCGCTGGTAGTCCTTGGCCTTGAACGCAGCGTTACCCTCTTCCTTAGTACGGCTGAGCTTCTGAACAATGCGCAGCAGCTTGATAGCCGCCTTCATATCCGGGTCCAGCCCGAGACACATCTTCAGGAGCTTCAGCGCCTGTTCCGTCTCACCGGAGGCATAGAACGCCCGCGCGCGGATCATCATCGCATCCGGGTCCTGACTGTTCTCACGGAGCAAACCAATCGCAATATCCTGTGCCTTGCCCAGCGAGTTGCTGTTGTTCATCTTCAGCTGCGCTTCCGCGGCCATCAGGGTCCACTTGCGCGGCTCCTTCACACCACCGCCCAGTCCTTGCCGGGCCTGGTCCAGGCAGAAAACGGCCATCGAGCCACCCCGATCTTCGGCCAGGGTTTGCTCGGCCTGTGAGATGAAGCGCTGCATCTTCTCCGCTGCCGCACGGTCGGTCGCAGTCGCCGGGGGATCCACACGTGACAGCACCTCCAGCGCCTCGTTCGGCCGACCCAGGCTCGTCAGGATCTTAGCCCAGCGGTGGAAAATCTTCGGGTTTTCGGGATCGAGGGCGTTGGCACGCTCGATGTCCTCGAGCGCATTGAGATATTGCTTGGCGGAGATGTTGGCTGCCGCGCGGTTGGACAGGTAGGCCGACGAGTTCGGGTTAATCTCGATCGCTGCAGTTCAAAATTAAGTGTTAGCGCTTGTTCTCAGTCATCGTGCACACACGCACGCCGGAAAGCATACCCTTGTTGTACTCCTCGATGGCGCGACGGTAGTCGCCATCCTTGAAGAATTTGTTACCGGCCAACTTGAAGTTGTCGGCCTCATCCGTGGAGGAAGAGTTTGACCGGTGCGGAGGCGGGGTAGGACTCCGTTCCTCGGTGCCGTTGACACCGTTCTTCAGCTGAGCCTCCTGAGGATCGATGTCCATGGAACTCCGCTGGTCTTCTCGGGATGCCGCCATGGCCGACAGTCGACGGCGCAGCTCGTCGGGCGGGAGATTGAGTGGGTGAGATTCTTTCTCTTTTGAGGACTTGCCGAACCGAAAGGGGGCAGTCGGGATAGAGGTGGAGGAGGAAGACCGACTGTGAGTGAAGCGGTTCTTGGTGGGGGACTTAGAGGGCGAAGGTTTGGAAGGTTTGGAGGGCGACTTGCGCGCGGTGGAGAAGGACGTTCGGGGAGAAGAGGCGGGACTGTCGGGCTCGTCCTTCTTCCTCTCTTTTTCTTTTCTGTCCTGGACTTTCTCTTTGCTTTCGGTGGTTTGTTTCTCCTTGTCCTTATCCTTTTTGAAAATGTGGGCGAGTTGGACCATTGGGTGGCGTTAGGGTTTCCCCTGGTACTGTAATTTTTTTTCTGGGGATCGAAGGACAACGAAGGCGGTAGAATCGCCCGGATGGAAGGATCTCAACCACGAAAAATATGCTGAAAGAATGTGGTGGTTTTTTTCACAGAACAGCAGCCATGATCAGCATTAGTCTAGTCATCAAGCGTCATAAGGGGCCCGATAATGCCGGTATCGACTGGCCGGGGGGTCTGGGGATGAGATGCGAGGGGAAAAGGCCCAAAAAAAGATCCCGGAAAGAGATGGACCGGCCAGTGTACTTTATAGCTCTCTATCTATGGAACTTAGTGTTTTCTTTTTTGCTACTGGTGGGAACGCAGGAAATAACCCAGAGGCTGGAGAGCTGCTGGTCTGTGTTAGCGCGCGACAGAACTGGAGCAAGTCACCAAATCCTGTCGGATGACGACGACACCACCTCGGCTAAGACATGACTGAAGTGGTTCGAGAATCTTCTGCTATCATCAGGCCCTCTTTGCAATCGGCTTCGAGTCTTTCTACTGGAAAGGGTAAGGCCCAGCAAGGGTGCAAAGTCAGCGAGACTTTCCTCACGGTGGAGCGGTGGATCCAACATGCAGTTTGCTCGACTCGTAACGAGACGCCAGTGCTGACCCGGGGCGGGTTGGCCCTAGGGAGAGGGGAATCCCTGCCATAAGTCATTCGATGGCAACGGACGTATTGCCGGGGTAATATGTGTCGTCTGGCTGATATCTGTCTTCCGAAACATCCCCACATCGTCCTGTGTTTGCTTTTTTCTGGTACGGAGTACAAACACGAATTGTCGAGACTGGAGCTGCTGGTCTGTGCTGGCGTACGGGGAACTGGGTGTAGCAATGGTCACAGCGTGGTCGCAGAGTGCCAATCATACTCCGATGCCATGTGCTCATCTGACGAATTTGAGACAGATTCTGCAAGTCACAAATGCTAGGTGGGAAGTCATATGATTTCCGATCTCGGCCCTGACATGGACGATCATGAAAAGAAGCTCGACTGCCTGCACTACTTCGCTTGACCTCGTTTTGTTTCCATCATTGTCATTGGGATCTCACGAGACCAGATATATACCCCGGCAACATAGAGTGTTCAGTGGATCTGGTTGCGACCGTTGCGTATCAACACTTGACGTTTACATCCGCAACTAGCGCTAACTCCAGACATCATTTTGAATATTTTACTCTGCATGATAAATTTGCTTTATTGACAAAGAACCGGGAAATTAAGCTATGTCAACGTCATGGGAAGGTAGAGTTTATCACTAAGCGGGTGCCTCCCGAAAGCTGCCATAAGAGGATTAGTTGCCGCATCACGGCTCACGATTCAATCACCTTGGCGGTCTTCAACCTTTCTCTTCTTTTCAATAAAATCCTATCATCCAGATTCGAAAACCAGTCAGCCGTAGAAGGGCATAAGCTGTATAAGCTGGTCTACAAAATGAGCGAGTCCTTTCCGAACTCGCGGACAAAAGAATACACGGCACAAATAAACTGTTTTGCTTTGCTAAACACGCTAGGGTATAATGTTTCATGCAAAAAGTAAAGTCTAGCCAATCCCGCTGGATATAACAACCACGTCACCATCATTCTCCAGCCCTAACCAAGAAGACCAGTCTCAAAGAGGCTGGTTATTGACTATTCTCATGAGCACTAGCTCTCGGCCTCGAAGCCGGACCAAACGTGAGTCGCATAACGTGATTCGGGCTGAAGCAGTGACTTTCATAATCAGGAGGATGATCCCGCCGCTCCAGGTCGTCATCACTATCATATGGATGCCCCACATATAGCGGGGTCGTTGCATTGCGTAGCCTAGTGGGCAGCCGATGGATCTGTGGATGGGAAGAGCGTGTCGCCGAAGAACCAACAGTTGTCCACTGTTCCACATCCTCAAGCCAGACTCGGGGGTCAGAGCTGCGTGATCTTGGTTGATTGGTCTGTCGTTGTATGATGGTACTTGACCGTGAGCGCTCGTAGTCTGGGGATACTCTGTTGTGTTCGAGCTCATCTTCTTCGGTGTGCCTGCCTCGATGGGCTGAGGCTCGTATGAGGTTATTATCCCTACTCGAGGGACCATCGTTCCCAGTTGGGTTGGCAGCTGGTCTGCGATGTTCTTGCTGTCGTGGAGATATGGGTTCTGCAGAGGCGGGTCGCGGCGGTAGAGGCTTCCAGAGAAGGTTTGGAGGTGTATTATGTGGGGTTGCATTGTCCACGCGAAGGCGAGGAATTATAGAATGCGGCGTCCTCATGGTCGACTGGTCGTCGATTGGAGGGCCTTCGAGAGATGAAAGATCCATGAGAGGGCTTGGTTGTCGGTAGGAGTTTCGAGGAGTTTGACTGGAGCCTCCGGCTTGTTGAAAATCTAAAGGGTCTGGCAGGGGCTCTCGAGATGTAGCGGCGCGTTGTGGCGGCATCGACTGGAGATGTATTGGTGGCTCGCGGGGTTGTTGATGAGACTGGACCGCTGTTTGAAGCCCCCACTGTGTCGGTTCAGACCCTCGAGATGCTGCATGCGAGGCATGGGGTGCAGACTGGGTTCTGAAGAAGAATTTGCACAGCCTCTCGCAAGGCATTGTAGGGGCGGGCCTTTTAGGGGGGTGATAGAGCAAGAGCCCGGAATGTACGCTCAAACGAATGAGGTGCGCTTTGATGAATGTAAATAGTGGATCGTCGCCGAGTGCTCGTATTTGGAACCATCATCAAGACTCCGAAACGAGTGCGAACGCAAAACAACCCCCGAAGACTGGGAGGTTACAATTCCTGGAGAATCCAGCGGTTTTGCTGAGCAGGGGTGTCTGCTACGTATATAGATCAGGGATCCAAGCCAAATCGGAGATTTCCAAGGCGTCCTAGCGAAGCCACTAGCGCGGCGTGGCCCCTATCCGGGGCACTAGAATATTCCTTTTCAAGATTATGTTCCTTTTAATAGTCTCCAGGGACGACCCGAATCCTTTTGGGGGCCAGAGTCTCCAAACTGCGTACACCGCTAGGGACGAGGGCTAACAACCGCGGTGTACAGCCGGACCAAGAAGGTATTGTAAGTGGGCCTAATTAGATGGTCATAACCTTCTGTCTGGGAGGTTTGAAAGATGTTCGGAAAGGTACCTTGGAAAAAGGGATCAAAAGATGTCTAGAAAGACGTTTTTAGAAATGCCCTGGAGGATATTTAGAAGGACTAGGAAAATAAAGTGTCGAGGCCCTTTTGCAATATCTCCTTGGTCCGGCTGTACTTTACAGAGTTGTATGTTATGTAAAACGTCATGGCCATGAGATCCTGACCTGGATGGGGCCGTGGTTCAACTCCTTCGCACCTAGCTTCATGATCATCGTCAACACAGAGAAATACTGTTTACTGAGGGGCCACGGCCCCCGAAAGCGAGTCATGGTGCCTTAATTTCCGAAAGCGAGCCGTGATGCCTTCATTTCCGAAAGCCAACGCCCTCGGAATATAGTCCGAGAGCGGTACTATGTCGACTATCTGGAGCCAATGTGGATGTTGCTGGATCACGCCCCGGTGGGGCAGTTATTTTTGGTTAATACGAAGCGCGGTAAGATTCTGGTCGCACTATACGAGCCAGCGAGTGTAATACAATTGTCCTTAGGGCTATGCCTGCTCTTTTTCATCATCAAGGTCTGGGGTTGATCATTTCGGCAATTAGATCTTGGGGTGTGAGGTCATTCTGTTCGGGAATAAATGTAGCAACACGGCCATCGCTCGGCCAGCGCAGATCGTAATAAGATTGGTCCATTCTTCCTTACAAGATGCTCATGGTCTGCTAGGGATTCCAAGGATCCAACTAACACTAATGAACTCTCTACGCAGGCCTTTGCCGGGTATCGGATGCACGGCATACCTGATCGAGGTAGGTACGTGTTCCCAATATACATCCATGGAATATCCGCACGAAAATTATTTCAAGATTATAGCGGACAGGGAATTGCGAAAATAATGAATAAATATTCATGGATGTTCATTGACCTTGTTGCCAAGGTCATGATGCTCTTGGGAGCACGCGAACCTGAACCTTGGAACACGGTCCACATTCCACGGATGCAACAGCGGCTCCATGAATACCTCGGAGTATAGAATTTGCTACAGGCAAATACGTAATTTTCCATTCCCATTTCTTCACGTGCCCATAAAACACCATACACAACTAATTGAATTAAGATCAATTAGAATACCAAGTCAGGTTCGAAGATCTATGAAAGTGCGCCTTGTAGCGAGGCTCAAGGTGGCAGAGCATGGCGGGCTTGAACCCCTGACAGCCTGGTCAGCTTACACCACCATCTACAAATTTAGCACAATGAACTCTTTAACGATAACGAGGCTACTGGGAGAAATTGCAGGTACTCTCGGATAGATAACCGTTTCTAACACTGTTAATTCCCGACGGTGTCTCAATTGAGCGAAGCTCAGTACTGACACCCGAATAGGGGTAAAACGAGATTAGGGATTAAATCACTAGGTCTAAAGCGTAGACAGCGACGGCATTAACACATCCAAATTAAAGAAAAATAGATAGCAAATGTGGTATGGATACATTGTCAAAAAGGTTACGGGTATTCGCTGGAAAGTGGGGAAATGGTGAAAGCTGTCATGGTTTACATTAAGATCGTGCTCAAGCCGCCAAGCGCTTCACACACAACTCCGAAGCTATCCAGGAAGCCCAAGAATTGGAAAAGAATATGTATAGCAAAAGCAAATCAGAAAAGGGATAAAACGTATCCAATCAGAAGCAAGTAACAGTATTGGTCGGGGTATTCACACCAGACCCAAGTTAAATAACAAGAACCTTCTCTCTCCGTCCCCTTTCCATTCCACTTGCAACGGCCACATACCAACCAGGCCTAAGGCCAGCTTAGATGCAGAAGTCCATTACGGATGGAGTCATTTAAGCCAGGAAGAAGGCGGCAGCGGCGGCGGCACCAGCGAAGGTGAGCGAGCCGGAGACGGCACCAGCACCGTTGAAGACGGGGGTGGAGGAGGGGATAACGGAGGCGGTACCGCTGGGACTGTGTACTAGTTAATTTGCAGATCCATTGATATCGGAGATCAGGGATTAACTTACACGCCGGTCTTGGACGAGGGGACGTGGGGAACACCACCGCCAACGGGGGAGGAGTTGGTGGGGCTGGAACCACCGGGGGCGGTGACGGTCTCGTACCAGGTGGTGCACGAGGTGTGGGGGATCACCGAGGTGACGGCCGGGGGAGCGGGGATCACGTTGGTGGCGCTGGAGACAACAGGAGCGGGAGCAGAGCTGGAGGGCTTAGGAGCGCTAGCGGGGGTGGTGGTCAGGACAGCGGGGGTGCTGGTCTCAGTGGCACTAGCACCGGAGGGCTGGGTGCTGTGGGTGCGACCAGGGCAGTTGGTGACCTCGGGGCCGCAAGAGGTGATGGTGACCTCCTCAGTCTGGTAGACAGTGGTGTCGGCCGCGTTGGGCATAGCGGCGGCCAGGCCGACGAAGAAGGCAACGGTAGCAGCGGTGAAACGCATTTTGATTGATATGAGAAGGATAACCGAAAGGTGGTTTTGTTTAAGAGTTCGAAAAAAGCGGAGCTTTTTGTAGAAAGAGAGTGAGTAGTTGGTTAAAGAGTGGATGACCGAAGTCTAGAGAGTGACTGAAGCGAGGCAACGAAGATGATACTTGGGGAAGGAAAGAAAGGGAAGTAGCACGGGGGGAGCCAGGGGCCTTTGTATGAATGGGGAGATTAGTCTGATTAGTCTGCCGTCGTTGCTCGTGTTTTCGCCCCCCGAAAAAAAAAGGGGAAATCGAGCTCGATACTGCGGAGTCGTTCTGGCCTGTACCGGGTACAAGGCAAAGTGCGGTGAATGGGCCGTGTCCGCCAAGTCGCCGGTACATCCCAGTACAAGATCATTGGCCGGAGTGGGCGCGTGGGATGAGCCGTTTCGTCCGTGACCGCAAGTTAGCATGTATTTTTGACTGGCGCTAATGCGTTAGCGCAGGGACTGTGCCGATCGTACGGACTCGGAAGGTGTGTGAGAAACAGACCTTGCATCTTCTTGCCTTGCTTGGATTTACGCTAGACCCCGCCTCCGTACCCTACAGATGCTAGCTATCTACTGGGAGACCGGTGATTCTCGGATCCCCGATACCACACGCCAGATACAGAGCTAGTATAGCCCAAGACGAAATAAATTGAATGGAACAAAAGGAACCAGTTCTCGGGGTTTCAGCCCGCGCGGTGCCAACCAATCCACCACCGATCCCCTGCCCGTTCCTGACGCCGTCTGCCACTCTGCATTTCCCCGTGGATCCACCCCGTCTCCACTTTACCCCTGAGCAACCCGTGGATTTTATTCCGCTTTCTGGGCACGGGCTGTTATTTTTTGTGTTGGTGCAAGGGCTTGTGGACGGTCATCCTTACTCCGTTGCCTATTCAAACCTTGGTTCCGAACTCGTTCCCCAGGCGATGCCGATGCACATCATCACTGGTGGGCTGGAACCCACGCCCCGGCGAATCGCCGACGAGGCCTTTCGTTTGGGGATGGTGTAATGTCATTTCTATTCTCGTCTGTCCAAACCATGACCCTCTTTTCAACTTCGGTGGAGCCCGGACTGGGGTGTGCTGTCTCCTCCGTAGCATCCGGGTAGAATTTCGTCCCACCCATTCCGGTTTATTTCTAGTCGTTTTGTTTATCATACTTTAGCTCTGGCGCTCTCTCCCCATGTCGCCGCGATCCAATTCGATTGCAAGCGAAGCACTCTTGGCCCCGCTACAGACAAGGCGCTAGTCTTCTGTCTCAGCGCCATCTCCCCCCTAACGGCTGCGACTGTCCCCATTTCACGTTGCTTGGAGGTGCTTAGCCCCGGGGCGGGGCCGGGGCAAGAGCTTCGAGGCCTGGGCTTGAGCTTTGGTCCCTGGGTACTACGCTGACATGATATTTCATTAAAGAGGTGGCAGGTGGCTCCGGATCGAGGCCCTACGCGCGTGATTTATCCCCTGGCGTTGCTTATGAATGTCTTGAAGTAATTTACTGACCCGTTACGCCGAGGTCTGCCAGTAACAGTCGGGTATCTGTGCGCATTGTTGATCACCATCTCGGAGCTGCGGTTCGTGAGTCTCGACCACAGACGACTCACTTCACGCGGTTCTGGACCGATAGTTCAGTGACAACTTTGTCTTCGCCGGGCCAATGATGATTCGCAGTGCGCCTGTTGTCTTTCATGGTCGAAGGCTCCATGATAGGGGTTTGTAAAGGTTCAAACCAGACACCGATGGCCACGAGGCCACCCGCCCCAGACTCCACATATTCCGCAACTATTGATTCTTGCTTGGATCTCGTTCTGCTTGATTCCCCTTTTCAATGCTACATTGAATCGGCTTTTAGTATTGATGAATGTACCCCATATTCCTCCTCATTCTATACTTAGACTAGAGTTCAACTTATTTGTGGAATCGGTTCACCGATATTCGAAAATAGGGGGTCATCAGATAGCATTGGAGGATCTGTACTCCCATCCCCTGAATTCCGATATGTACCAGCAGCCATTGACTCAGGTGCTTTTTTATGTATATTTTGGATCTTTTGATGGCGGGAAAAGGGGTGCACGGGCTCAAACGGCCAAGTCCCTGAATTGGGTCGATTATATCGACGGGCGCCCACCTGAGACCGCCAGTGTCTCTACTTTGTACGGAACCCGACCGCCCAGCTCAATGTTAAACAGGAAAAGCCATCTCGTGTTTGTTGAGGCAGTTTAACTGGGAAGCAGGTAGACTTGAACCAGGGTAGCTTATCTACAGATCGGGCACGAAGTGAAGCACCTGACAACGCCCTGCTGTTCGACCGACGTTCTGAGTTACGCTCACCGGTTACAAGATTACCAGTCGCCGTGGTTTTACAACATCACGAATCCTTCGCGAGCAGTCGCGGACAGCCTTTCGCCGATGCCGCTTCGGCCCCTGCACTCTTTTTTACAGTTGGGAGTGCGGCACGCCGGGAAGCGCCCGGGATTTATTGATCAAAGATCAGCGACAACGCGTCAGCCATGATTGAACTGCTGTACTGTACTTCCGCGACCCGAGAACTATTGGTACGCGCTCCGTTCACGATTTTCTGGCAGGCCGAGAATGCTCCGGACAATTGAACCAGTGACGCATTGAATACTTGGTGGACAATCGGGCCTTTGAAGCTGCGAAATATAAAGTGATTCCCTGCGACCCTTAACTGCCCTCTGTTTGTTTGGACTTTGTGGTTGTCAAGCCATAAACATATTGCTGCCTTGCGTCGCCACCGGTGAATCACAGCACGGCCGTAGACAAAATGACGTCGACGTGCCCTCCTTGATGCGCCATTCCGATGCTTCTGCAAGGGTTTCCCATCTAGAATGTGGCTTCCCTCGATCCGTGGCTGAACACACGGGAAGCCGAGTGCACTGCCCAGGTCAGAGTTAGGATTGCCGACTCAGAATATGAGACGGTAGCACAGCCACAGGGACTATGGAGTGCCCTTGCCGGAGCCATGGAATCTATGTGTTACGGACGAATCGAAGTACGGCCCTAGTCACTGATTTGGGCCCCTGTGATGTCCAAACGTTTCTGATCGACGCTGCCACTGGTACTCTACGCGCCGATGATGACACCGGATCTCATCAACTGGGCTAAGCCACCGCAAGGGATATCTACAATCAGATTCTGATGTCTCACTTCCGGCCGTTGTGCGGATCGCCCCTCGGCACCATGACATCTGCATTGCGCTGCATCGCTGGTTCAGACCATGTGGTCATGTACTTTTGCTGGGGATTGAATATGAGTTGGCAATGATGTCGCCGGGCGCCACTAATCTTTGGGCGACGCGTGGTTGGCGAAGTGGGAAAAGAGTGGAGTCTCGGAGAAGGGAATTTGCGGCTCAAGGCAACAACGTATTTCCCGGATCATGTCCACCGTATCGAAAGGAGATGATGTATAGGAGTGCATGTTAATCGGGAAGGGATAGTAACGAGCAGTAGGTGGGCAATTTTAGGGGGAAGGACGTGATCAAACGAAGTGTGCAAGTGTATCCTGAGATACGTTGGCGACAATACATCATCACATCGCAACCGTGGTTGACCGTGAGAATTCGATCTAGCTTTTCCAGCCTTGGATACGACTAGGCCAGATAGGAGAGAAGCAAATAGTACTAGGTAACGAGAGTAGAAAAGCAGAGAACGGAAGGAGAGAAAAGTCGAGGACAGCCATATAAGGCCGTGCGATCGCCGTGTTTCACCTGAAGGCCTTCTGAAACAGCCCCACCATCGCGAGGACCCGATCTCTCTCGCTCGTCCTGTCCCACTCGGCGGCTGTGTTGTCTATTAATATTCATGACGAGGGATTCTTGCTTGCTTGGATATCCAGATTCGTCGATGCTTGACCGTTGACAGGTGGAACCCAAACGCTTTTCTTGCCGAGTCACCTGCTCCAACTCCTCAACTCCTCTTCTCCTCCCCTTTCCACATTCGTTTCGGGGTCGCGATCTCGTCCACTCTCTTTATCTCCCCAGGTCGCCCCCTCTAAAAGGTGGACGAGGCCCTATCGACACTGTGGCTACCCTGGCTGACCCTAACGAGTTGTTCCTGCCTGGGGAAAGGCAGAACAATCTCGCCATGTCCTCCGTACCGCTTCTTCGACCCCCGGTCCCGGGCAATCGCAGCAACACCGGTAGCCCTCGAGCTCCGAAGCTCACCCTGGGAATACCTCCCTCTCCCAACGCCAAGCCCGTCAATGGCAATGGTGCGACTGCCGATGCCTCGCAGTCGCAGTTACAGTCGCAGCTTCCGACACAACCACAACCACAACCACAACCACAACCCCTACCTCTCCAGTCCACCCGTCCCGCCCCGCCTCGCCTGCAGCTGGCGACTCCCATGGGCAGCAGTCAAAATGTCCCGCAGGAGACAACGGTCAAACCCGCTGGTCGCCCGTCGTTAGGATTGGCCACGAACGGACTCGGGGTGAATGGGCAGACCGGCTCCCATGGTAAAGGCAGTGATCCGGCCTCCGCGAACTCCCAATACTCGGCTCTTAACTTCGCCATATCCCTCCGCCAGTCTGGAAGTGGCAATTCAGACCCCTCATCAGCCATCGGCTCCGTGTACTCGGACCGCGACGGTGGTTCGCAATTGGAGGGGGAGAACGGCGTAAACGGATTACTCCCCGATCTCGATAAACTAAGCCTGGAGAAGGGCCGACCCCTCGATGTGGAAGATTTGGACGACGAGGGTTGGCACGCGGCTAGCGAGCAAAAGAAGATTGAAGAGTTGGGGAGTCTGGGTGAGGGTGCTGGCGGTGCTGTCACCCGATGCAAACTCAAGGATGGCAAGACTGTGTTTGCGTTGAAGGTAAGTTTCCCCCATGGAATTAATATCTTTGGATATGTTCTGATCCAAGCTAATGCTTCACTATCATAGATTATCACTACAGACCCCAATCCCGACGTCAAGAAGCAGATTGTTCGTGAGCTCAACTTTAACAAAGACTGTGCATCAGACCACATCTGTCGCTACTACGGCGCCTTCATGGACAAGTCAACGGGCACCATTTCTATCGCCATGGAATTCTGCGAAGGTGGAAGTCTCGACAGTATCTACAGGGAAGTCAAGAAGCTTGGTGGTCGGACTGGAGAAAAGGTCCTCGGAAAGGTTGCTGAAGGTGTGCTGAACGGCCTTACCTACTTGCACAGCCGCAAGATCATACACCGAGGTTCGTCCATAGATCATTGCCAGACGACGCGACACGGAAGCTAATGTTCAATTAGATATTAAACCTTCCAACATCCTCCTTTGCCGTGATGGCCAAGTCAAGCTCTGCGATTTCGGCGTTAGTGGCGAGTTCGGCACCAAGGGCGATGCGAATACCTTCATCGGAACATCCTACTACATGGCCCCGGAACGGATTACGGGTCAATCGTATACCATCACCTCCGACGTTTGGTCCCTAGGCGTGACATTGCTGGAAGTCGCTCAGCACCGATTCCCCTTCCCCGCCGACGGAACCGAGATGCAACCCCGCGCGGGGTTAATAGACCTCCTCACCTATATCGTTCGCCAGCCCATTCCCAAATTGAAGGATGAGCCGGAGAGCGGCATTCGCTGGTCAGATAACTTCAAGTACTTCATTGAGTGCTGGTACGTATTCTCCGAATCAATGCTTGGCTATATTTTTGCTAACGACGTTCGTTTAGTCTTGAAAAGGAACCTCCTCGAAGAGCGACTCCTTGGCGGATGCAGGAACATCCCTGGATGCAGGACATGAAGAATAAGAAGGTCAACATGGCGAACTTTGTGAAGCAGGTGTGGGGATGGGAAGAGTAAAAGAAAGCAAAAGTCCGCCTGAGACCTGATCTCGTCCTTCATTTCCTCTGCCGCGGAGTCCTCGAATATTGAGTCTGAGTGGCTGGACCCCCAAGAATTGACCTGGCTGTCAACACTCAAAAACACGACCACCCATCACGACACTTGTTTATTTCTGTTGGATTCATGTGTTGGCGCTATCCTGTTCATTGTCATAAGATACCTGCCGGGCCGGAACTCGGCGCAGCGCATCTTTCTCATCATACCCTGCCGTTGTCCTTTCCCTTATCGACTACGACCTTTGGTCTGGCTACGTCCTTACCCATACGATCCTTACGGCCTGATATCCCCGTCCGCATTTTCTTCCGATCCTTTCACCCGTCCCTTTGAGACTACTTTCTCACCTTCTCACCTTCTCTCCTTCTCCTGCGATTCCCATCTCGTTGTCATATCTTGAGCCTGGACATATCTATTCTTCATATATTGTTTCTCTGTCCGTGTATAGCCAATCTTTCTAGGTTTTTTTTTTTTTTGAGGGGACCTTGCTTCATGGAGTGTATGCAATGCATTGGGGCCCATCCTGGCACATACCTAGGTCACTATACGTACCATATTTCCTCTGCCAGGTGGACTTTCCTATTCCAGATGCCGCCCCTTTAATAATGGCGCTCAGAATTGGGCTCACCGAGTAAACTTCAGTCCGGGCGTAGATCCAATCACGTGATATAGTAGTAAGGTTCCATTGAGCACATTATGAGCGCTCAGGGTGTGCTCACTGATTACTCGGAGACTGATCAGAGGCATCTACTGAGCACGCAGTCTACGCTTAGACCATGCCCAAAGGAGCAATGGGGCCCCACCATGCTGTGCGCGAAGCAACCTTCATTTGGAGACCAAGCCAGCTGAGCTTTGACCAGTAGAGGATAGGCTATTGTCGAGGTATGGGCCACGATCTTAGGAAAATGATCTGCTTTGGGTGATAACGTGTATCCTGAAATTGTCACTTCGATCTTCGCGCGCACCGAAGCTTTGGCGTTTCCTAGTCAATAGCGTGCGTCTTTGACTCGCGCATTGCAGACATTAGAACTTTCAGAAACCCATATATTTGTTCCTCACTGGTTGAGATTCATTACTATAATAAAAAGGCAGAAATTAATATCGTCTAACTAATATGGAATCGAAATAATCAAACTAATGAAACCGTCCGATTGGAAGCAGACTGATGACCTGTCACCCGTTGGCCATACTCCCAGAAGTCCAGCGACGTGAGGTACTCGGCATTGCGGACAACTGTCATCCAGAGGATGCTCTGGGCCGAGTACCAGGCTTGTTGAAAATTGGAAGATGGCTCGAGTATGGAAGCGCCTATACAACCGGAAGTAGCAATGGCAAATTCGATTACTGGCGAGAGGGGATGGTGTCTACCCATTGATGTCACTCTTTCCTGCACTCGGTCTAGCCACTCCGACCCATTTAAAGGTCTGAGGGACCGAGATGTACCTTCCATGATGGCGTTCCAAAACTCCCTGACATGAAGTCCATCCTCCACGGAGATAAGGGAGGCATGTCCGGGTGTCGATGACTTGCTTGAAGCACGGAAGAAAGTAGCATGTGTCACCACGCTGGCAACCCAATCTACTGGAGATATATAAATCCATGATTCGTTCTCTTCAGCGTTATAGCCGTCAATATCAAGCGCTGCAGAAACGGTGCGCCAAATGACATCATCAAGGTTGGCTACTCCGTCCATTGCGGCACCCATCATTAGTCCCGGGCGAACAATTGTAAAGGAGTGACCTTGATGGCCATGAGACTGAACGTAGCGCTCGATCAACATCTCGGACACCAGCTTTGTCTGGCTGTAACCAGATTCTGCGGAGAGCGTGCTCTTGAGATCATCTGAGACCGGGAATCCACCTTTCTCTCCAGGCCGCAATGCAGAGACATACGTGAATGGAATGGGAGTTTGGCGGCGGGAGAGTGTCTTGAGGAGTGTAAAAGTAGACTGCACGTTGCTGGCTTTCAAGGTGTCATAGTCATAAAGCCAGTGAACAGTGGCGGCGCAGTGAATGATGGAGTCAAAAGTCTCTCCGCATAGAATGTCATAATTCTCATCTGATAGTCCCAAATTGTGTTGAGCTAAATCCCCGAGCCAGACTCGAATCACACGGCGATACTCATGTCTCCACCAATGGGCCTGACTCGCGGCCGCAATGATGCGGGCGAATGCCGCTTCAAGACTGGGACCACGCACCAGGAGAGTGACTGACTGAATGTCAGGATTCGATATGAGTGACTGCAGAATCCGTGTTCCAAGAAACCCTGTGCCGCCTGTAAGAAACACATTACGGAATCGCTTTCTCGGCATCGATCCTATGATATGTTTGTCCCTGGATAATGATTCGGGCTTGGGGAAAAAAGTGTCCATCTCGGCCTCTAACCGTTGATAGTCCTTCCACCAAGGGGCGGAATCTGCTGGAATGGGGTTGGAGCCGCCCTTGGACGATGTGGAGGAGGCAGCAATCATAGTGGCAATATCGCGGACCTTCGGCATGGTTTGGAAGAGGGCAGAAGTCGGGATAGTGATGTGAAACTCGCGCTGAATTGATTGGGCCAAAAGAACCATATCAATAGAATCTAATCCCAGCTGAGCGGGGCTTACATTCCGTCCAAGAATTTGACCACTGGCAGACTGCGTGTCTGAGGGTCCAAACCTTTTCTGGACAATTTCACTCAGCCAACGCGAAAGAGTCTGTGCGATAATTTCATCCTCGGCCAGGGATTCAATCACTTTCTGTGAGCCAATCTGTCCCAAGGCAGCCAGGTCTTGCGCCGAAGTGGCCTCTGCGGCCCGTTTCAGTGCTGGTCGATTGGCCTTGCCAGATACAAGCAGTGGGAGCTTTGGAAGTTGGAGGAAGAGCGACGGTACCATTATGGGGGGTAAGGCTTCCTGGATAGTTTTCTGGACATCCAAGGCACGAGCGGCAAACAGCGGGGAGGGCTGGCAAAAGGCAGCAGTGGAATCTCCATCTATGCTGGAGTCAGTGCCCAAGTACACCATGGCGGCGAGCAAGGAATGGCCCTCAGAGCCCTTGGGACTGATCAAGGCCGCTAATACCGTACAGCCAGCACCAAAAGCCAGCTGCAAATGGTACTCGACGAGAGACAAATCCAACCGTTGCCCACGAAGTTTGATCTGTTGACTGTCTCGACCGAGGAAGATGACCGAACCATCTTCGTTGTATCTGCCCAGATCACCGGTTTTGTAGAATCGACCATGAGATGCCGCACCGAGTTGAGAAACCCAGTCTGTCGTATCTAGGAATGCTTCTCGTGTCTTGCCGGGATTTTCCAGGTATTCTCTACCCACAATCGGACCCTGGATGACGATCTCACCAACTGCGCCCACCGGAACAAGGGAGTTGTGGTTATTTTTATGGACCAGCCAAAGATGGGCGCCCATACCGTTTCCAATGTTGCGCACGTCCACCTGCTCATGGTTCACCGGTATAGCCGAGGCACCTGTGCAGCACTCGGTAGGCCCATAACCACACAGCAGCTGAACTTTAGAGGACCATTTCTTCGCCTGGTCGACAAGCATTGATTCCCCAACAGCAACCACGGTATTCAGGCTCGGCACATCCCGAGGGTCTACTACTCGAAGCATCGAAGGGGTGATGACCATCCATGTTGCCTGAAATCGCTGTACTGCGGCCACGATTCCGGTCCGACACTCCTCGTCTTGCGGGATACACACGCAGCCTCCAGCACAAAGCGTGGTGAGAATTTCGACGGCAAAGGAGTCAAAGGCATAAGAGGAAAGTTGGAGCACACGAGACTGATAATTTATGTGCAAGTGTTTTTGTTGCGCGATAGCGGCAGCGGCAAATTGTCCATGCTCAATAATGACCGCTTTGGGTTCTCCAGTTGACCCTGATGTGAAGACTGTGTATGCAATGTCCTGCGCAGTCGTTTTTGCATCAAACGCTCGAGTCACGGCCTGCGGTGTGTACGAGTCAATGAAAAACACCGAGTCACAAAGCCCCCTGGCCCTATCTGCTAAGTGTTTCATTGTCACGATGAGGCTCGCTCGAACCCGCTGGCATATCTTCTCATGTTGAGAGGCCGGCTGTTCCAGATCCAGCAGAACAAATGGACTCCCAGATTTCATGACCGCCAGCATGGCAACAGGGACCCAGTGAGAACGTGGAAGAAGTATACAGACGTTGTTGCGTTCGGGGACGGCGTTTTCAGGATGGGAGTCACTTGCCATTGCAGATGTGAGCTTATCGAGTTGTGCATAAGTCAGACTTATGCCATCCCATGTCGTCAGTGCAATGGCCTCGGGCTGTTTCGCAGCGGCTTCGGCAAACAAATCGTGAATGCAGCACTCTGGCTGGGCTAGAGCACCCGTATTCCATGTCGATAGTTCAGTCTGGTCCTCATCGCAGAGTAGGTCTAGCTCGTCGAGCATACACTCATGCCCCGAAAGCTGACTCAGAACATGGGCCAATTGATCCAGCATTCTTTCCCCCTGGGACTTAGGAATGACGTTTGTATCGACGAGGAGTTCTAGAGACCAGCTCTCGAGCCCGGGCTCACAGACGAGGATAAGCCCATATCCTGGGAAGCCTTGCATACCACCTAACCTTGTCTCCACTCGGCCCAGAATGGGGGGGGCCTCGAAACCCTGGGCATTGGACTGCACCACAAGCAGACTTCGGAAACGACATGCCATTGCAGCATCCTTACTTGCCCGAGCAATATGCTGCAAGCCAGACTGCTCGAAAGGGATCGCACGAGATCGTGCTTCTTCAAGCTGCAAAAGCGCATCTCGAACACTGGATTTGTGATCTAACTGGCACCGGACGGGAATGGTGGCAATTGTGGGCCCGGCCACAGCCTCTATTCCAGGGAAATCTGCTCGACGTCCGTCGACAACATTACCGAAAACCACATCATCTGACCCGCTGTACAATGAGAGCAAAAGTGCCCAGGCGAGACGTAGTCGGACTGTTGGACTAAACACGCCATCAGAGGGCGGCAGTTTAATATGCCGACCACATGTAGTCTCTGCACGAGGTAGATAGTCAGAAGTTGGGTAATGGGGAAAGACACACGGTTCAACGTCTGCCAGTTCACCGCGCCAGAAGCTTGTCGTGGCTGTAGGATCACGCTGCTGTTGGAGATGCTGGACGAACAAGGAGAACGGAAGGATTTCAACTCCAGATGAACAATGGTAGGCCTGTTCGACGAGTTGAAGGAGTAGTGACAGTGTCCAGCCGTCGTATGTGGCATGATGAAGCGTCAATGCAATCGTTTCGGACTGCCCTTCTCCCAGAATGCAACTAAGGCTTACCAACGGCATTCCAAAGCTCATCTCGAGACCACAGTCCGCCGAGGTGAAGTCGGTGATACTGGGATAGCTTCGCCAGTCTATAGGTTGTTTGACGACAACCTGATAAGAATGTGCACCTGGAGGTTGAACGATTCTTGTACGTAGAACAGGTACTTGATTCACAGCCAAACTTAACGCTCTCTTTGCATCTTCAGGAGATGTTCCCGGTGCCAGATGGAACAAAAACCTGTCGATATAGGCATTGGTGCCCAGGCTGGATGTGATCGAGAAAATGCCCTCCTGGATTGGTGTGCAGGGATACATATCCTCAATATCCGTCACGGATATCAAGCACTGTTGTGCAGCAATTTGACGCAGCGCCGTAATATCACCGGAAAATTGCAGTAGAGAAAAGGGTTCCGGTGGAGGCCTATGGCAAGGCTGGACGGCCTGAATTGAGGCCGCAAGGTTCTTCAACGAGCGCTCAGCATCGAGGAGTCCCTCCCAATGAAGGTAGTGGCCGTGTCTGGCTAAGTGCCGTGCAACTTGGATGGCCGAGACTGAATCCCCGCCCAGCTGTCGGAAGGGGCGATCCAAATCAATGGCCGATTGCTGTATTTTCAGGACGCTGGCCACACTTTCTAGGAGAATATGTTCAGATCTCGTCGGGGGAAACGGTGATAACTGTGTATTTGACGTCAAAGAGCGGCTCTTGTGATATAACTTCGTGACGAGATCAGTGTGAGACATGCCAGTCACAGCCTTGCGCAGACGTTTTTTGTCCACCTTCCCCGTAGGCCCAATCGGCATCCGAGTCAGGGGGATGAGGAACAAGGGGACCATAAATCGGGGTAGAGACTTTGCCAGGCGGTCGAGAAGACGCGAAGCCTCAGTGTGGAAGGAGCGAGGCACTTGAGTCGGCCATCGTACCGTGGCAAGGTCCTCGTCCCATTCGACGCCTACAGCATGCTCGACAAATGCCAGGAGGACTGGGTCAGAGCGGTTGCTTCGATCCTGTAGCATAACAGCATCTACGGCGATCGGGTGATTGGGCTCCAGGCGGCGGAGGGCAACCTCAACCTGGTCCATGTCCACTCGCTGACCGTTGATCTTGACCATAGTATCCTTCCGTGAAAGATAACGGATTGACCCATCGGCATTGTACTGGGCAAGATCTCCAGTTTTGTAGAAGCGTCCGCTTATAGGTTGAGGGAAGGTACTGCGCCATTGAGGAGGTGGTATGAAGACCTTACCAGTCTGCACGGGATCGTTAAGATAGCCTTGGGCCACGGCAGGCCCTTCTATGATAATCTCCCCAACTGTTCCAATAGCGACCAAATGGTCCACATTGTCCGGTCGCACAATCCATAAATTACAGCAGGCACTGCTTCCAAAGGTCCCAGGAATCCAGCTTCCGGGAAGGATCTCGATGCTTGCACCGCCACAGCCTTCCGAGGGGCCCCAGAGGTTGAACAGACGGATATGGCTGTGCCACTGAGCAACCAAGTCTTGAGTCACTGGTTCACCACCGAGAACGACTGTCTCCAGATAAGACAAATCCTCCGGTGCATAGCTGCGTAGAAGTGTTGGGGTGAAAAATGCCCACGAAGCACGATGATTTTGAATAAAGGATGGCAGTTCCCAGAGCCGTTGCTTCTCGGACGGAATGCATAGACAGGCGCCGCGCGTCAGCGCATACCACGTCTCCAAGACGCTCATGTCAAAAGCATACGAGGAGAACTGCAGGATCCGAGAGCTTGGGTGCACATTCAGAGCATGACTTTGATGGTGGGTGGCCGTGGCAATAGCCTCATGCGTCAAAATCACGCCTTTGGGCTCTCCAGTGCTGCCAGAGGTGAAAATGAGATGAGCCACATCATGGGGGCCTGTGTGGACAATATACTGTTCATAACAAAATGATGTCTCAAAAATCTCGGGAACTACCCATCGGAGATACCCGTCATGTCCAAGCCTATCGCTTTGCGACCGCGAACATAGAACTCCTCTTGAGTTCAACTTCTTGATAATGCTGTGGACGTAAGAGTCTGGATAATCGGTGCACAGACTGACACAGGTCCCACCGGCCTTAAGGATTGCCAACGTAGCGACCACCATCCACTTCGACTTCTCAAACAATAGTGGAATGATCATCCCTTTACTGAACCCATTACTGAGAAGCACACTTGCCAGTCTTTCTGACAACGATTCGACCTGGCCGTAAGTGAGTTCACCGTCCCACGACGATATAGCAGGAGCGGATGGCTGCTTCTCTGCTTGGGCGCTAAAGAGATGATGACAACATTCCAGTACCGACTTGCTTGTCTGTGGAGTCCACTGTTCGAGTGTGGCTCTGTCAAACTCTGAGATCATATCGAGGTGTTGCAATGTCAGATCAGGAGCAGCCAATGTGATCTGACGGACAAGATGAGCAAACTGATACGTGAAGCGTGAGGCGACGTCATGAAAGCCAACTGTTGCTGCATAGTAAATGCAAAAGGATAGGCACTTCCCAGATGCTGGTTGGATTACCATACGTAGTATTTCGTCATCATCCAGCGTGTGCCACTGGTGGCCTTCGGACACATCGCTGCTTGGGAGGTCTGCACAAGAAGTCAATGGCGAAACCATCGAAACGCGAAGTCCTTGGACAGTTTCGCTCTTGTCTCCTTCTCTCAGCTCATGGACGCCTTTCAACTTCTTTGTCACTCCGTCCAATGTCGCTTGTATGCTCTGGCTGGGATGCAGATCTAGTTCGATGCCATGTGTTGCCGCTTCCGCCGCCGATCCGTCAGTATGCCGAAAATCGATCTCGAGTCTGATTGCGGTAGAACCGGAATAACAGGCCAAAAGAATAGCCCAGCTTGATGTCAAGACATTGTTGTCTAGATCGGATGTAAATAAGGAGATGGAATCTGTGACGGCGACAGCCCGATGGAGGTCGAGCGGGTCGTGAAGGGTGGTAAATGGACTGGGAGTTGCAGCTCGGAGCATCGAACCCTTAGTTCTTGCCTTCAATCCTTCGGATATGACCTCCGATGAAAGCATCTTTGGTCAATCAAGAAACGAGATGGAAGATGCTAAAAAATATATATATATAAAATAAAATAAAAAATAGAAAGCCACCTGTTCGTGATAAAAGAGGCATGACATACTTGGCGTGGATATCATGAAATACGTGAGGTCTTGCTGTTATCGCGTACAAGAAAGGCCGACAAAAAAACCTGACCCTTGCAGTGCAAATGCAAGGGCAACGTCTCGAATTGGGATGAGGAATTTCAGGGAGTTACAGTCCCGAGGTCGGTAATGCATATCTTCCGTACCCACTTCGTCATCAGACCAATCCCCAGCCTCACCACTTTAACAACCACTAGTATGCCCGGAAAAGCTATCCCAGTCGACGGAGAGACTGGGCCTTTAAGTCATAAAAAAGCCTAGTTTGATAGAATTGAGGAGAAAGGGACACACAATGCCGAATATATGTGGCGGAATGGGTACGGAAGACATGCATTACCGACTAAAGTCGATCGCACGCCCGGCCCGCAGGCGATCTGCCATCAACCGAGTCATCATTGAGGCAAGGCTGGACAAACTTAATATTCTCAGTTGTCTATACTCTTGTGGATATCATGGATACTTCACAGCTTTCATTCGACCAACTTGCTTGTTCAGGCTGCTATAGCCTGGTTCGTAGTGTGGATTTTACATAAGCACTGTATCTGAATAACGGCTCGAGGATGAAGCGAGGGCAAGTGTGTTGCATGTAGACATCTCGAATGAACATGTGTATGTACAGGAAAATTTGGAATTTATGCAATGAAATTGAATCTTTTCTCCACAAGGTGCTCAAAACAACACCTGCGCATGTAATGTGTATGACGTGATCAGGGCAAGCACATAAAAAAAAGTGTATGATTGGTTGGGATCTGCACCGCCACCTAATAGGGGGCTGGTGACTCTCCGGCTTGACGTATATATAGGTACCAAAACAGGCCTTGTTGTTTTGTTTTCAATCTACTTTCTAACTATATGGTTTGTTTTAGTTTCATTTTCGTACACTGTTTCATATCGTAATACCGCGCTTTACGATGAATTTCGTGCTCTCTGTCCTTAATAGATGTTATCTACATAAAGGTATATCTAAAAGCACTCACGTCCTGCCGACTAGTGCCGGGTCTCTATCTTAAACTTTGCTTACAGATACCGAGGTTAAAAGTTGCTTGCAGTGGAACTTGTTGAGGATGATACGCGGCGCAAAGTACGGCGGATTAACTACTAGGAGGTTGTTTGTTGATCCAGAGTAGAGGTTAAACGCCTGATTACCTCCGGAAGCGGAACCAGGCAATAATTTTGATGCAGGGCGGAAATGGTGTTTTCATACTTGTCCAATCACGGTCATGAAACTGTCCTTCAGGAAATGAGAACAAAGACGCGACAAGGTTGCAGCCACAATGAACTTCGCTTCAGTATCTACTCATCGGTGGACCCTCTGACAATGGGACCCGACCGTCCGACTCGCTCAAAAGCTGTACTTTCAAGAAAATTCTTTTCGAACCATTCACGTGCCGACATCAAAATTTCCCGCCCTTTCCGCCCCTTTGCCTGGAATGCTGCCCTCTTGAGCGTACCTGCGGTTGTGTTCTCTGTAATCCCGTTGCCAAAGAGCTCACCGTCGCGCGTGTGGTAAAATGCAAACACCTGGCGTGATTCTTGGAGGTAGGGCCGGTCGGCAGGCATGTCTGCCGGATTGTTGTACGGGATATATCGTGCTTTTTGCTTGGTCACTATATTCGGGTCAGTCCTTCCTCCGAACAGATTGCGTTTCGGCTTACCATCGGCGAAAACAGTAGTCAGCATCCCGTAAGACAGTATATCTCCAACTGCCTGCACCGTTCGCTTGTTCCATCGTGCCGGATTCAGGAAGATGCCGTGGACAAGGTCGCCAAAATCCTCGTCAACACATATCCAGGGTACCTCCTCATTACCACCAAGAGGTGGAAGGCGCAGCGTCAAGTAACCTTCCGCATCTTTATTCCATGGAAATCCACCAAACTCTTCCACGAAAGATGGAATGAAGAAGTTCTGAAAGTACCAAGATGCCATGATCGGGGTAAAGGTTTGAAATGCCGGGCAAGCACGTCCCCAATTCTCTCCCCAGGCTTTAGCTGTACGCCAAAAAGTGATTAGCTTTCATATAATGTCATCAAAAATAGAAAGAGTTGTTTACCATCAAGAACTGGGGTGCAGAACTGGCCTCCAGACAAATCATGCGCGGAGGGTTGTGAACTGAACACGACATGAGGGACCTTAGCCTCGGCGGCACTCCGTAGGATTATATTTCCGAAATCATCCTCATATTTGCCCTGCTGGACGGCGGGCGTCAACATGTAGCCGTTATTGATGAAAATACCCCAACTTCCATGAAGGGCGGTTGCCATAAGATTGGGGTCATTTCCATCGCCTTCCACAATTTCAGCGCCCAGCTTTTTCAATTGCTGCGCCTTGACAGAAGAACTATCCCGTGTAATGCACCGAACATGGAAATCGGGATTCTGTAGTAAGGATCGAGCGACAGAACCGCCTTGTTGGCCTGTTTTGGTATAAGGGTATAAGCATCCAAGTCATAGTTTGAATCTCAAGACACATACCCGTGGCTCCTATTATGGTGATAATTTTCCCCTCTTTTGCCATTTTTGTCCTCAATTTTTGAATGATTAGATACTTTCGTGTACTGCAACACGACGAGATTATTATCCTGGAGTTGTCGCAATCGGCTCTGCACAACAACTGGTGACCTTGCATCCACGATCATGATCAGTGCCAAGAAGCACCAGTCAAGGTGAGCCTTGCGTCAATTCCTGCTCCATGGTGCCCAGCGCTCACAGTCATATTGGTATGCTGCATGCCATGCAACTCGACGCGATCGCTGCCGGTGGATGTGGAGCTCGTCACCGCTACTTGGACTTGACAGGTCACAGAATCTCCACGGAGTCCTGTACTTGCATCCTCCAAGTTACATGTAATTCCTACACCGCAAGTGCCCATTGCGGTCATCGGGCGAGGCTAATAAGTACCTGATTATGACAAACTGCTCCTTCTTCTAAATTGTCGCACTCTAACTTTTCTATGCCATCACTGTCTTGTTATTCCGAGTGCTTGCTTTCGAGGTCACCAGTTGAGACGAAATTTCAAACACAATGACGATTCAAAAGAAGACGGTTGCCGTATTTGGCGGAACTGGTATGGGTCTTGAGCCTCCAATGGTGCAAGGATGGGACTGTGCTAATGATGGCCCTTTCAGGGAACCAGGGAAGTGCTGTTGTTCGCTCACTGCTTTTAAATAAACAAAATACCTTCGACGTGCGCGTTATTACACGCGATATCAACTCTTCTATAGCCAAAGATCTACTTAGTCTTGGTGCAAAGACTGTCTGCGCCGATGCCCGGGACCATGATCAGCTGGCTGCTGCATTCACCGGGGCTTGGGCGGCGTTTATCAACTCCAACTCTGATCACCATGTAAGCTCCGTTTTCAGGTCCCCTTCAGCTCTAGATGCTAACAACTGCTACCAAAAATTAAGGGGGCGGATGATGAGTTACATCTGCCAAACGTCTTCGATTTTGATACCGCTGTCCTCAAGGCTGCAAAGGCAATGGGAGTCGCTCACGTAATCTACAGTTCTGGTGCTAATGTGTATCGGGCGACGAAAGGGCGGGTCTCCCTGGCTGGCTTTGACTGTAAATGATACCTTTACATTCTGACATGATAAATGCTCAATTAAGTTCACAGGCAAGAGCTACGCTGAGGAATATGCTCGGTCCGAGGAAATGTTCGATACATTTACCGCGGTCCTTCCCGCCTCTTTTATGGAATGCTGGACAGCTGAGCCATTTTGTGAGACCTGGGGTGGGTTTCCTCTACTTCCCAAGGAGAATGGCGAGCTTCTCCTAGCCGTGCCACCCTACGGCGGTGACGGTCGAATGCCGTGGGTCAGTGTCCAAGACGACTTTGGGGACATTGTCCACGGCATTCTTCTTGATCCTGTTCGTTATGACAAAAAACGAGTCCAGGCAATCAGCAGCCTCATACGATTTGAGGACTTGGCGCACGCGTTTACTCGTGGTATGTACCTCTTTAAGGCAATTGAACACCCGCTTATTCTACGTTCAGCCACTGGAACTCTTGTCAAGTTTCAACCTCTCTCTTCGTGGGCAGACGTTCCGCAGGATGGGAGTGATTTGCGCCGCGAGTGTTCACTAATGTTCTTTTACATGGAGTTCTGTGGTGGTCGCTGGTTTGCTGAGTACCCCAGCGATGACACAGCCGCCAGGGAATGCAAGGAAGCTGCCGCCAGGGCTCGAGGGTGTCTTGAGACTAACCCTATTGCCTTTGAAGATTGGTTTAAACGCAATTTCAAAGGGCATATCAGTAGTCAGAAGTGAAAAGTAAAGAAGTGCAACCAAATGGCCGCCAATGAAACTGTTTCCATTTTTCCCTGATAATAGATCTAAGTCGTACCGGTTCAGCAACTTCCCATAAACACTAATCGCCGTGATATTCTGGTAGCGACTCCTGTGTCTACGTCAAAAGAAACCCACCATTCGATTCCAGGACAGTCCCGTTCACGAACTGATCTTTCATAAAATACAAATAAGCCTGTGCCACATTTTCTGGGCGGCCAACCTTCCCAACCAGCGCCTTCTGTTCAGCCACTTTGATCGCCATGTCGTAGTGCTCCCCCAAGATGTCCTTCACAGCCTGGGTCTCAATCGGCCCGGGAGATACAACATTAAACCGTATCGGTTTCATTTCCACCGCAAGCCCTCTCATAAGTCCTTCGATTGCACCGCAATATCCGGCTACGACACTCCAGCCCGGATCGGCCTTTTGGCCATGCGCTCCGCTTGTCAAAGTGACGGAGTTTTCGGCGTTACTCTCCATAAACCGAGGTAGGTGCTTGGTCAGAATGAGAGGTGCGAGGAATCTCAATGTATGAGTTGACTCGATGTTTTGGACCGTTATGTCGCGGATGGGAGGCGGAACAGTCATGTCCGCCGCCGTTATTATGAGGTGATTGATTTTCGCGCCGTCAGCTGCGTATTCAAGAATGGTTGGTACTGTTTCCTCCAGCGACTTCGCGCAGGAAAGATCCGCCTGTATTCCTCTCAAGTGGCCGTTGTTTGTTTCCAGAGGATAAGACCCACGGAGCTGGGACAGTGCATTTTCCAATTTGGACTTATTGGAGCCTACCACTGTCACAAGTGCCCAATTCTCGAGAGCGGCTTCCGCGATGGCGTATCCGATGCCCGAGGTGCCACCAATGATGAGCACGAGCTTGTCTTGTAAGAGGCCGGTGTATTTTCTTGTACCCTGGGCCATGTTGAACACTAGCGGTTGGTGTTGAAAGGGATCGATTGTGAAGCCACCTGAGCACGGCTTATAAGAGTCTCAGGGCTTAGCTGAGGTTCTTTTCTGAGCCGGGTGCGATATTAAGCGGTGACCTAAAATTGCCTGAAATACGGGCTTTCGGCTAGCTGACCTCCTTTGCCAGCGCATAAATTCTGCTTTGTTCACTATGCGTGCCTGTTAGCAGCGGTGAACAGCCGCGCTCTACGGTGCAGTTGTTTCAGTCAGGTTTAGTTAGAGTGATACATGAAAAAGGCATTTCTAGGTTATTATTTTCTGCAAGCTACTGATCACATCCATTTTGAGTCTTTTCGGTTCTCAAATATTCTGATATCGTCCAGCCAATACCGAGGTATCGTCTTTGACCCACATATCTCATCGAGATCACTCAGGCATAGTTTTGATGCCAGGTATGATCACCTTTCTCCTGAAGGAGTTTTTTCACGGTATGATGTGGCGTCAATGGCTCCCTGCACAGTATCTCGCGCAACAATCCGTCCACGACCTTTAGTTCCCCCCTAGCAGCTGCCGTCCACCATGAGGCAAGTATCTCAAAAAGAACGACTGGTTTCTTCCCTTTGTCATGCTCCGTATGATGCGCAAGGAACTCCCCTTCCGAGACATACCGAATCTTCAATTCCCGACCTGTGGACTGAATAATCGTATCCACTATCCCCCTTGCGGTGATGGTCTCGCCCGCCGTGAGAAGTACTGTTTTGTTCTCGTACCCACCACCTAGCATTAGGCGTGCAGTACCCTCAGCAAGGTCCTCTCGGCTAGTAAAAGCTATTTCACCGTCGCATGGAAGGATAATCTCAGCTGTGTCGGCATACCAGTTGAGAAAGAGTGGGAATGCCTCTGTGTAGATACCCTCGCGGATGCAGGTATACGTCAGACCAGATCTAACGCAATCAGTCTCAGCACTGTAACTCGAATATGTAGCAATGTGCCTCACTTTTGGAGCATTTGCTCTGTGGCTATATGCTGCTGTTGGACCGCGACCTTTGAGTCATTCCCAAATCCACCGAAAGGCAAAGATGTGTACCACACCTATGATTAGTGAAGTTAGTCACATACTGCGAAGGCTGAATGTATGCGCCACATACATGCCGAACATTAGCCTTGGCGGCCGCCAGTACGACATTCTGGTGGTGTCTGTGAATTCGATCGATATGTATCACATTCGTATTCGTACTGACGAAGAGCAGATTCTGCACGTCTCGTAGCCCCACCTCGAGAGTGGAAGGATCCTCGTAGTCCAAGTGGCGAAATTGGACTCCGCGACCCTCAAAGTACTGTCGCTTCCCTCTTTGGGACGATGAGACGGCAAATTCATTCAAGGGGACGTTATTAATGAAATAGTCAAGAATGTGGCCACCGAAGCCACCTGTCGCGCCAGTGATCAGGTATCTGAGCATCATGTTGTTTGTCTCTATGCAAAGTGGAGTGCTGGACTGAGGAGAAGACAATATGGTATCACCTCGTTGTTACCTTGTTAATCTGCAACATGTATTTATATTTCAAAGAAGGGCCGCCATCTATAGCAGACTATTGCATTGCATGAAACTACCTTATGAGTCTACTGCAATGTCTAAGACCCAGCTCCCTTGTGCGCCACCAACTTTCTAAAGCTGACCGAACCTTGAAATGGGTTGTTGGCAGTAGAAGCAAGGGACTCGGGCCGCCGGACACGAATTGTCCAATTACATGCAATAAATGTGTCCTAGTCCGCTATTCCGAGTGATCTGCAGCAGAACACGGGACATCAGGAGTAGCGCTCAACTCCACCTATATATCTGGGCATGTAACCTAGACTCCACACAGTGCACTATAATATGTGATTTATCTGACCATTGAGATTTCTTCATACCATCGCGCAGTTGTCTGCACCCTAGGCGGTGATTTCCGTGGAACCCGTAGGGTCTACCTACGTTATCTGCATAGGGAGGCTGTATCAGCTCTTAGGTTCTCTCATCGACCTCCAGCAGGGTAATTCGCTAACAAGAAATTGGTAGCTTATAAATTCGACTACATCGCCATTTTCAGTTGAGAAAGATTCAACTTCCTTCGCAATTTTCCATCATGAGGGACCACAATGCAGAGTACATTAAGAAAGCTGCACCGTTTGGCACGCAACCATTGGGAACCTCTCATCCTCCAGGTGACCCCCATGTATTCATTTTCCCAGGTCCCTTACTACATGGGATCCATTTTGCTAACTAGAGCTGCACAGGCTGTGAGTTTCTCTCTGCCGACTTGGGCGTCTGTGACAGGCAATATGGCAGGGGAATCTTGGGTGAGAAAGAAAAAGCAGACCACGTATCCAAGGTTAGTAACTTTCTGCAAAATGATGGCCATATGCTGACCCTTATTGGAAAGAATGGGATTTTGCCCGACAGTTGGGAAATTGACTGAGGCTGCCCTAGGACGTGTCAAGCGTCCCGCGGGGGTAAAAGCGCGGATATTCGTTTCTGAGGAGGCTGCTTCCCGTCTACGGCATACATTCAAGCAGAAAGATTCAGCTGCCAACATATATGTAATAGAATTCAAGGTGCCCCAGCCAGGTAATCCAGAAATAGCGAACTGGGCCCACTTTGTGTTGGTACTTTTTCCGGAGAGCTTGGAGGAGGAAGCTTTCACTTTCTGGCTCAATCACGGCGACGGAATCTCAAACCGACACGCTGAGTTCTGTCTGAACCTATTGGATTTCATGGACACGCAATGTGAAGATGATGAACCTGACTTCCAGACCTCTGGTCCAAGGTCGGGAGATGCACTGACGGATCTCCCTGACTGGACAAACTCGGGGTCGACAGAGAAGACAGCAATCCAATCTGTTCTTGCTGAGACTATCAGTTCTCAGAATCAAGCTATGGTTCCTGTACAGCCAGAGGATGTGTTCCTATATTCCACTGGCATGATGGCTATAGGCAAAATTGCGCGCGCGATGAGCGACATGTCAGGAGACGTGGCAGCCGTAATATTTGGGTAGGTCCTATTCTCCAAGATTTACCAATACATGGCTAATGCGTGGCAGCTGGTTATATTCGGGGACTCTACCCCTGGTGAAAGACAGCGGATATACCAAGTGCACGCTATATGGCCGAGGGACAGAAGAGGAGCTGGACCAACTCGAGTCCTCGCTTGCAGCAGGAGCAAAATATACAGTGTTGTTCAGCGAGATTACTTCGAACCCTCAGCTCCACACCCCAAACCTGGTTCGCATCAGACGTCTGGCAGACACATACGGGTTCACAGTGGTGGTTGATGACACCATAGGAACATCAGTAAACCTTGACATATTACCATATGCGGATGTTATTACAACCAGTCTGACAAAGATTTTCAACGGGGCTTGCAACGCGATGGGTGGAAGGTATCACCAGTTAACTGTCCGTATCCATTGATAATTGAGCTAATTCGTCGCAGTCTCATCATCAACCCCAACTCTTGTCACTACAAAAAAATCCACGGCTACTTAAAATACCACTATGAGGACCTTCTCTTCCCAGCTGATGCAGTTTTGCTCAGCGAAAACTGCATTGACTACCCCGACCGCGTCCGGCGATGCAGTAGGACCGCCCGTGAGATTGCCCATCTTCTGGCAGCTCACCCGTCAGTTGACTATGTCAATTACCCGACTCTTGTCCGATCACGGGCAGAGTACGAGCGGTATCGTCGTGAGGGGGAAGGCTACGGATATCTACTCAGTGTCGTCTTCCGGGAACCAGATTTTGCAGTCAAATTTTTTGACGCGCTGGACGTGTGGAAAGGCCCAAGCATTGGAACAAATTCATCCATTGCACTTCCATACTCGGTACTTGCACACTGGGAGGAGCAGGATTGGGCAGCCGAGTATGGTGTCCCCAAGCATATTGTGCGACTCAGCGTAGGGCTGGAACCGGAGGCATTATTACGAGCTCGTGTGATCGAAGCTTTGGCACAGGCAGCACCAAAGTCTCTATGCAAAACGACGTTGTGCAAGAGCGATCACTAAGCGAGCTTCTTTTATTTGTCTGACGAATGTCGGTAGTGTACTCTATATAAGGTTCACACTATCAAGGTTTTATAACTCGTGGGCCGGGCCGGGCCGGAGCTAAAGTTGTCAAGGTCCAATTCAGAATGATTTGCGAAATCCTTTCCAGCCTCGCTGAGAAGGGCCTCCCGTACTTGCCTAGTTGAGTAGCCAGAATGATTCTTTTAGATCTTTTGATTATGTGATTTTTAAACGAGAGTCCCCATTCAGAAAAAGGGGTTGCCCACGGGCAAACAATTTATTGGGTTTAGCTCGATGTAAAGAAAGGGCATTCCACCCCTGGCTTCCATAATGCGCTCCTGGCCAGTTTTTGTCACTTCCGGTCAATTCCCTTTAATGACCATCCACTTTTACCCATTACATATTGATATATCTATTGGTTAGTTTTTCTTTAGCTTCGCAGCGAACAAGCCCCCTTATCGATCAAAATGGTGAAACGGTGAAACTCGGCGTATTTTGTTGATACACAGCGTTTAAAATACAGGCTCGAGCACGCAGGAAAATCAGCTGTCACAGGCAGCGCAAATTCATATTCAAGAGAGCTTTTTGACGGCAGTTTCGTTTTAGGAAATTTGTGGTGCAAGGGGTCCCTCATAAAAAATGTAGCGCTATCAAAGGCTAGAACACACAAAGTCTTATGAAAACATCAAATAGTGGTATCAGTGCAGTCAGATATTTAGCTGCGTGACACCCTGAAATTCCTCTTGTCAGCCTAAGAATGATTGCTGTATTGCTTTTTGTGCTTCCTGCACAATCTTCTGGATCGATGGAGACTTTTGATTGCGCTAAAATCACCATGAATACAGTACAGTATTCTTTATGTAAGGGGGCGATGTAGCCGAGGCAACAAGCAAGGCCCTCGATCTTCTACAGAAGAACCTGCTTTTTTTTTTTGCAGAGGTTTGCCTTTATGTACTTGCATAAATACTCGTAGCCTTTCAAACGCAGCGATGCTCCTCCTGCATCCATGAAGATCAGCATTGTATTACGGTACTATGACGGTCACAACATCATCATTTGTGCGAATTGTTGAAGTTGGACCACGAGATGGCCTCCAAAACATCTCCCAATGGATTTCCACTGACACAAAACTGGATCTTATATATCGACTTGAGTGCTGTGGTTTGCGTGCAATCGAACTGACCTCCATTGTCTCCCATCGCGCGGTGCCTCAGATGGCTGATGCCACTAAATTGCTCCAAGATGTTCATGTACAGAAGATGCTCGCAAAGTCCAGTGTCCGCCTTCCTGTGTTGGTACCTAATCTTCGTGGGTTTGAAATTGCCCGTGCTCACGGAGTAAAGGAGATAGCGGTTTTCATTAGTGCCACGGAGGGCTTCAGCCAGGCAAACTTAAATTGCTCCTGTGACGAGGCAGTTGGGAGGGCAAGGGAAGTGGTAGCCCAGGCCAGGCAATTGGGTATTGCGGTACGAGGGTAAGTCTTACGACTTTTTTCGAAGAGAATCAAGCTAACAGTATATAAGCTATGTGTCTTGCATATTCGAGGACCCGTACGATGGGCCGACGGAGCCCTCTTCTGTCCTCGGTCGGGTGAGGGAGCTCCTTGACATGGGGTGTTATGAGGTCAGCTTGGGGGATACTCTTGGTACTGGCAACCCAACAGCTGTGCGTGTGCTCCTGAGGTACCTTCAATATCATGGGATATCTATGACTAGCATCGCTGGCCACTTCCATGACACATACAATCAGGCACTGGCAAATGCATGGGCCGCCTACGAGTGTGGGGTTCGAACGCTCGACAGCAGTGTGGGAGGTCTCGGAGGCTGTCCTTTTGTACCGCACGCTCGAGGTAATCTTGCGACGGAAACACTCGTTGCTTCTTTTGAAAATGCTGGCATCGCTACGGGTATCAATAAGGAGGCGTTGGAGGGCACGGCAGCCTGGGTCCGAGATCTACTGAGGAAGGGTTAAGCTATGCATTGAAGTATATGTGTTTGTATGCAATGAGTGAGATTGTCTAAGTAGACATCAATGGAAACTATTCAACGACTGATCCCACAGGTCTTCTGAAGGTCTACTCTCTGGGTTCACAACCAGCAGAGGGTCCTTCTTGTCTACCCAACCTGTTGCTGGCTGACCAATCGAATAACCCATGAACCTCTGCAGCCATTGCGGAAACTTGGCAACGGTCTCCATGTCGCACGCAAGAAACTGATTTTCCATTTGGCGAAGACGGCCTCGAGTGGCAAAGACTGCGACTTTGGCCCTCGACGCAGCAGTAGAATTCCCACCGGCTCCATGAATCACACTTCCCAAGATAAAAAGTGAGTCGCCTGGGCGGAGGTCCGCGTCGATAAGAGAACTGTCGCCAGAGTCAGGTATGGGGCGGTTGTAATCCCACAAGTGGCTACCTGGAATCACTCGAGTTGCCCCGTTAGCGCCCGTTGTTTCTGTCAGGGCACTGAGCATCGTAACATTTGTATCTCTTCCTAACACATAATGCTCCACGGCAGGCTGGACATTGGCACGGTCTACGTCGTCACGGTGTAATGCTTGCGGCTGCCCCCCTGGGTGCACAAACGCGCCCAGGGTGCTGTCCAGCTGCGGTTTGATGGTCACAGTGGCACCTATACCTGGAGCGATCTGTAGTAGATATTAATCTTTGTTGGGCGTGTATGAGTAGGAGTATTTACTTGGAAGGGACCAGCCTGCTCGCTGAGGAAATAATCCACCACTTTGAGGAAGACCTCATGCCCAACCATACTGATAGCATAGTCGTGGGACTTGCTGAGCAGCCCGGTCACAACCGAAGTGGAACTCTGAACTCCTGTACAAGTCATTAGATCATTTCCCCTCTCCTGATGGAAATGCCATACCATCGAAATTGCCCGCAGCCGGGACATGCTGCTCTAGGTCTTGTCTGACCCGGTTGATCGTGGTCTCAGGGAACATTGTGCGAACAATGCAAGCTCCGGAGATCTTCATTGCTTCAACGATCCGAGAGATACTATCCTCCACTTTCTCATGGTCACGTAGGTCGACTTCTGGAAGTCCTCGCCACTCTTTCAGCATGATTTATGATTACAGTCCGTCTTCAGTAAAAAAATCTTGAGTTGTATACCGCCAGCTTTGTGTTTTTCATAGGGCGCGTTTTATGATGTAAGCGAGCACCCTGCCCCCTTGCTTCTTCAGCTCACCGCATCTTCAGTTCACGTCGATACTACATGCCGAGAAAAGGGAGATGACATACTTTGCGCTGAGATTAAGCGTATCCAAATCCCTTGCATTAAGCCCAATAATCTACGGGTACCTACATAGAAACCTATCCATAAGAACCCAAGCTCGCCATGAGACTTGTCTGTGAAATAACAAGTCCACCATGGTGGTCGATTCCTTTGAGCTAAGCTCGCTCGATCAAACCATCTGGCACAACTACTACGGGCTGGATAGCCTGTCGTTCCGGGTAGATAACCCAGATACGGCTGCTCTCACCCTACAAGCTGCTGTTGATCGACTCCTCCAAGCCCTGCCATTCCTGACCAGCGAGGTTATCCACTGCCCTCAACTGGGAAATAAGCGCAACCTCAAACAACTCAGACACAATCCAACCCTGAGCAGTGAGGTTCCTATCTTCCGAGTTGTGTCTCACACCGGCATGGTGGAAGAGGTCACGCAATCTGTCGAATTCAGTCCTCTACCACTATTACTTCCACTTTCTCAGCGACAGGTGGTAGTGCGGTTCCAGGCCAATATTTTTGCAAACGGTCTTCTGCTCTGTATGAACTTCAATCATTGCGTATTCGACGGTACTGGGGCAGCCCTGATCCTTCAGTATCTCGCTAGCCTTTGTCGGCATGATCCCTCGATTGAAAAGCATCTTTCCCATATTCTGAGAAAAGAAAGTTTCACCCGCAAGAAATTGAACGTCATTGGTATACCACAGGTGCCCGCAAACGCCCAGGACCCTATTCCTCCCGAGAGTTTCGGCACCGGAGAGTATGATACTCTGCTCACTCAGCTGTTCAAATTTTCTAATCGACATATAAACCATCTGAAGCATCAATGTCAGCAACACCTTGATGCTCTTGGAAAGAGCCACTTTCTTAGTCGAAATGATGTCGTGTCGGCTCTATTGGCGTTTTTCATTAAAAGGGCAAGGGTCATGAACAAAGGAATCCACGACGTTTCGGTGTCACTGCCTGTCAATCTCCGATCAAAGCAGCCTGAGATATTCCCGCCCATGTACATGGGAAACTCATTCACATCGCTTCATGTCCAGTCCAAAGTGGATGTTACGTCCCCCATACCTGCAATCAGCCAGATCGCTTTAGAAATTCGCAGGCAGATCAACATGGTGAATAAAGGCTACATTGAAGACATGCTCGGTCAATTGAACTGCCTTCAGGACTATGCGGAGTACCCCTGGAGGCCATTTGACCTTGAGCTCTCGAGCTGGAGAGACCTGGCAATCTACGACTTGGACTTCGGACCTGAATTAGGAAAAGTGGTAGATTACCATGCTAACCCTGGTTCGCATGACGGTTGTGCATTTATATTTCCGGTCAAAGGGGCGGATTCCAAACACGCCGACTGGGAAATTAGTTTGACCTTGGCCAAGGACACAATGAGGCGCTTCTCAGAAGACCTTGTGGTATTCACTCTTTCTCTCACAAAGGCAGGCTTATGATATATAATGATCTCTCAGATATCTATTCATTATTTTGGCATACAATATTAGATGAGCAAGAATGTAATTGTTGCGATCAATAGTCACAGTCTTTCAAATTACAGTAGAAATAGTTCTGGCCGCTCCACCCCTCTCTCCATATGCAAGGGAGATTAAGAGACCCACCCCTACAGCATTTTTGCCACAAAACACGGATATCTCACAGGTGTTGGGTCAAAATCCGAATACCGATGTATTTAATCTACATTTTTTCGCAGAATATGTCCATTCATGTTCAAATTTGACTGCCAGTTCGAACATCATGGACCTGAAACATCAGAAAGAAGTCGAAGAAACTGCATCTCCTTCAGAGACACCCCCAAGCAATAACGAGCTGGTTCGTAACCAGGGCTGCTCTGCCTGGCTTCAAGTTCTAGGATCGTTCATGGTATTTTTCAGCACAGCGTGAGTGTAATTCCCCCAGTGCAGTACTAGCTAACCCGACCTAGGGGAATGGCCAATATGTTCGGAGCCTACCAGGCGTTCTATCAATCTGAAAACAAATTTGATGTCTCGGCGTCGGCAATCTCGTGGATCGGGTCCCTCCAGGCGGCTTTATGCCTTGTGTTAGGGATTGTCACGGGACCGCTGTATGATCGTGGCTATTTCTACCATCTCGTATACACAGGATCATTTCTCGTCGTGCTTGGCCAGATGATGCTCAGTCTCTCCAATTCCTACTACCAAGCGTTTCTGGCGCAGGGGGTCTGCATGGGCATTGGGGCGGGACTGGCTTTCTTACCTGCATTTTGCATTCTTGTTACGTATTTTGACCGGCAGCTGGAGGTAGCTGTCGGAATTGCTGCCACAGGGGGCGGTGTGGGTGAGCATGTCTTGGTCTAGTTCAATGTCCTCATTCTGACACGCTACAGGTGGGATTGTCCTCCCCGTCATGTTCAATCAAATTGTCTCCAAGATAGGCTTTCCGTGGACCGCGCGAGTAACAGGGCTAGTCCTTTTTCTCCCTCTTCTCATTGCCGCGTGTGTCTTCCGTACTCAACAAAGGCCAGTGCAGCCTCGCTCCATGGGACATTTCATCGACTGGACTGTCTTCAAAGAACCAGCAAGTGTCGTCTTCCTCTTGGGAGTCTTAGTATCATCCATCTCTGTCAACATCCCTGCCTTCTATGTGCAAGGGTACGCGTCTGCCATTAATATCAAAGATGAAGTCCTGATTAATTTCGTTTTGTCGATTTATTTGGCCGCCTACACGTGTGGATGCTTCGGGCTGAATGCAATGGCGAAGTGGGTCGGTCCATTCAATGTGATCTCCGCCTCTGTCTGCCTTAGCGGCATATTGCCTTGGGCACTAATTGACTTGCGTAATGAATGCGGCTTGGTCTTTGTTATTATTGCTCTTGGCTTTGTCTCTGCAGCTCCGTCTTCACTACCGCCAGCATGTTACGTCAAGCTCTGCCCCGATCTTCGCCTTGTGGGCTCGCGCATGGGGTGCGGCTATGTGGCGTCGACTATTGGGAGTCTTGTGGGGGCCCCAATTGCTGGCGCTATTTTGGATCGCCGCGGATATAACGCGGTGTGGGTCTTTACCGCGTCCATGTCGCTCGTGAGCGGGTTTATATTCATTATCAGTCGGGGTATTTACAGCCGTTGGCGAATGTGGGCAGTATCATAAATCAGCGCTAGGTTTACTCTTGGCGTGTTTATGACTATATCGAAGAATCCGACATTCCAGACAGCATTATGTATTTCTAGGCATGTGGACACTCATACGTACAACCAACCCGTCGCATGTGATGCGTGAAGACAAGCAGTAAGTAATAGATCTTCACACTTTCACCGCTTCCAGGACCCTTACAGAGTGCATGCGGAATGTGCTTATGCGCTGATAACATCGGAATGATGTATCACTTCGATGTTTTGTACAAGACGACCGGTAGCCTACAGTGTCAACAGCCAAATACCCTGCACGTATTCATTTCATACACTTTCAGGTCCGCGACTTCAAATTCAGAAATCAATAGACCTAGTCATTAGCAGATACGTTGAGATGGCTCAGAAGAGCACAGCTTCTCTTACGAGCGCTTTTGAAGTCCTGGACCGATACTGTCTCTTCACCAATGACCATCAAAGAGCCTGGTGGGAGCAGACCGCGAGACTCTTGGATAAGGTTCTGGCATCGGCCGACTACAGTCCGGGACGACGCTTGGAGGCCCTCACCTTCTTCAGTCAGGTGCTGATCCCAAGCTTGGGTCCCTATCCATTTTCCTTTCGCAGCGCCATAACGCGTAGCGGTCTGCCACTTGAATTTAGCGTCAACTACCAGCAACGTGGAGAGACAGGCCCTGTTGTTCGTGTCGGGTTCGAGCCCCTCGCGGCAGCCTCTGGGACCGAGCATGATCTCTACAACCAGAAACCGCCGGTTGATTTCCTGAATAAGCTCCAGAAACTCGGGCTTCCCGGCTACGATGATTTTCTCTTTCGATATTTCCTGGACGCACACACTCTTAATTCCCGTGAGAGAGACCAGCTGCAGGGGAAGGCTATTGAGGGCAGCCAGTTGACCTCACAAGCAGCATTTGGGTTTGACCTTAAGCCTGAAGGAATTTCAGTTAAGGGTTATACCTTCCCTGCTATGAAATGCCATCTCGGCGGCGAAGAATTTGGCCCGTTCGTGAACGAGTCCGTTAAGCCCCTCCTCGCGCAGATGGGACCGCTTCCAGCCCTTGACATGGCCACGGAATACTTGGAGGAAACTAAAGGGGCCAGCCAATTTGCATTCTGGTCTTTTGACTGCGTTGCTCCTTCCCAATCCCGCCTGAAGCTCTATAGCTCCAACAACAGCGTTGTGTGGTCTAAGATTGAGGAAATTTGGACCATGGGAGGACGCGCCAAATCACATGTTGTTCAGAAAGGCTTGAAGTACCTTGAGGAGCTTTGGCAGTTGCTGGGGCTTTCTGAGGGCCATCATGGCTTTACCGGCGGCTTTGATGATGGCAAAGACTCGACCCCGACCCCGATGGTGTGGAACTACGAGGTGAAGAAAGGGGAGCCAATTCCTCTCACAAAGTTCTACTTTCCCGTCCACGGAGAAAGCGATCAGAGGATCATCCGCGGCCTGTCTCAATTCTTGACCCGGATTGGCTTGGAAAAGTACGGCAGCAGCTACGAGGCTACAGTGCAGCACTACTTGTGAGGCCACTCCGTTTCCATAATGTTAGTCTTCAGATCGTTGCTAACCTTCTCAGCCCCGAACGAAATCTATCTCAGTCAGCTCGGTTGACTTCCTGGGTTTCCTTCGCGTATTCGGAGAAGACAGGGGTATACCTTAGTGTTTATTACCATTCATCCGACAATTATCCGTGGACGGAACAAGAACAAGCAGAAGAAGCAAAAGGGCCAGTGACAGTTTAAGTTTGATCAATTAGGTCCTTGAATAATCTTGGTATCCAATGGAATAGAGTTGTTACTCGAGCACCGAGACATAGTAAAACTTCGTGGATGGTAAATTATGGCCAATGTCTTCGTAGTCACACCATGGAATAATCCAGCGTGCTCATTAGGCCGCTTAAAAGTTACGGAAAAACACTGGCCACATGCAGTGTGCAACAAAAATATTTAGATCCGGGCACCTGCGCAGGAAATCACATGGGCATGTGGATAAGTCATTTAATAATCTCAAAAGTACCTTGAATAACCCCGGAAGCAGTGTAAAATGTACGGTCAAGTAAAATCCATTGAATAATTTATTGCGCGCGAGGTGTAACCTGTAATTCATCGCATTCAAACGTTTACTGATTATAGAGTTTGACCCTGGTGGGCTAGTTGGAGTGACAGGCCGCTTGTGAACTACGTTACTGCTTTCAGACACTTATTTCCACCGGTCGCCCACAATCTTTACCTTGATGGGCCCAGATGTCTGCGCAACGATGTAGTCGGACCATTCCAGACTTTTCCTGTCGGTCTCAAAAAGTTGCATATCATAGCGCGCAAAGAGATAAGCAAGACAAGAGGACAGCTGGAGATTGGCGAGGTTCATGCCGATGCATTTCCGCGGTCCCTTGCTGAATCCGATATGCCAACGCTCCAAGGCGTCGTTATCTAACCAGCGATCAGGTCGGAAGACATGTGGCTCTGGGAAGAGCGTCGGATCTAGCTGGACCACAGGGTGAGTGACGCTAATTTTGGCCTGAACCCTTGATTAGTATTATGATTGGGTAGCGGGGAGACAGCACATACACCTCCTGGGATAAAGATGGAGCCGACATGGGCACCTTCGCTGGGGACAACACGAGGCAAATACCCGGGAGTCCCGTGTGATAGTCTTAGGGCCTCCTTGATGGTAGCAGACTGTAAATCGCCCCATAGTCAGCATGGCGACAAGTCATTAATAAGAGCCAGTAATACCGCACCAGGTATGGCAGATTCTGTATCTTCTTGAGATCCAGCGACTCTGAACTAGATAATCCAGCACCAGCTAGTTCTTGCTGAAGCCGACTTGCACAGTGCGGCGACTCCAGGAGATAGAATGTCGCACAAGATAGAGTGTAACTAGTGGTGTCCATTCCAGCCGCAAGAAGATTGTAAGCATCAGCGACCGGAGAGACGATATCTCTGATGTTCATGTCGGACGATGAATGCACATCAAGACATAGATCAAAGAAGCGTTTGGGACAAACCTCAACTCCGCTCTTGCGAGTCTCCCGCGCTTTCTCGAACCACGCTGCGCAGTGCTAGCCAGCGGTCAGTAGATGCCATAAAGATATTCCCCTGACTTACCTTATTGAACCACATGAGTTCAGGAACCAGGATGGCATTTATTGCAGCCGGGAGATAGTTCAAAAGGCGCATCGCGTTCGGGAATTGAATTACTATGCATTAATTAGAGCCCCATGTCCAGAGTGTGGATTAGCTGTTCCTTACCGAGCCAAGACGCCTTTTGAAACTCCTTTGTGGCCTGCATGAACCGTGTGGTCTCCGGGCCAAATGCCATGAAGTCAAGCTCGTGGCCCAGCAAGGTCTGACAACCGATATCGGCCTTCCAAATGATGGTTTGTTAAACGGCATTTCACAATGGGGCCATACACAGGGCAATTGTCACATACAACGAAGGCGCGATACACTGATTGTATATCCACTGGTACCCCAGCAGTCCTCTTCTTATCAAGGAAGCTCGACATCCTCTCGAGTTCTAAGAGGACTGTAGGTGCAGCATCTGCCGCGAATCGCACAGAGAACAACGGGCTCATATGGGTGCGATAAGAGCGGTACTCCTGGTCATCAGTGATGCCTAGTAATGCCCCTTTCCCATCCAATGCTTCGTAAAATTGGGGATCTTTGCGATACTTTGTTCGCGAGGCAAACATGCTATTCTTGGTCAGCAGATACCACGCAAGACGAGGGTTTCATACGTTTGATAGAATTCCGGTTCATTGACATGGACACTGTTCGGTCCAATACGAATCACCGGAGACTTATATTGCTCATGGAGGCTGGGGAATAGTTTTGAATATCCTTGGCTAACCATATTATGATAGAAGCCATATAGTCCACTCATGGCGGCGAACTTGGGGCCAGGAACATGCCGTAGCGGATGGAAAAAGAGTCGTCGGACAATACATGATGCAATGGAGATGATTGCCGCCAGCAATATGGTCTGCGAAAAAAGCATTGCCATAATGAGCCTCTCTCCTGTATTTATGGAGTAGAATTGTCGACCTTGTGGAAGAAGTAATCAGCTGTCTATGAGGAGCAGAGAGAGAGCACCGGTCGTAAAGCCCCTATTACATGCCTAGGCCTAGGCAAGCTTTGCAGTATCGCCGCTTTACGTGAGGACCCTAGCAGCATTATCCTGCGCCAGCTGCTTTGGGTGAGTGGGTACATTATCAGCGGTCAGGGAATGCAAGGGAGAGCTCCAAAGCGGAATGTGACGTTGTACAACGGAAAATACAGAGAGACACAACCCCTTGTTTTGACCTGTCGGTGTATATTGTGCAGTTTCTCAACAGTTACATGAACAACTTTACTTCGAGCGAAACTACGATTCAGATTCTTTTCCTGGTGAGCAACGTTGACTTCAAGTCCCATGGCCGTTAACTTTGTTGATATCATGACGGTACCATACTTTCTATCTTTGGACAACCTCAAAGTCCCTGCAATATTAGCCGCCTTTGTTTGCTTGTTGGCATGGATACTATGGCCCAGTGGCCGTTTACCACCAGGACCCAAGCCGTTGCCTATCATTGGCAACATTCATCAGTTGAAAGGCCAGAATGCAGTCCACCAGTTCCAAGCCTGGCACAAGTTGTATGGACCGATCATCTCCGTTCAGCTGGGTCCAAAGACGGTGATCAGTATCGGCTCCCACCGCGTGGCTCGCGATCTTCTCACGCAACGAAGCCAAATTTACAGCTCTCGTCCGCGGTTCCCCATATTGGATGAGTGTATGTTCCGTGGGTTGAGCACGGTTCTTCTTCCTTATGGGCGACGTTGGCGCTTGCATCAGCGCCTACAATGGCACTTTCTCAAGGCGGCTGTGGCACCGACCTACCGACCCGCCCAAGACGTGGAAAGCAAGCAGCTTCTGCATGACTTATTATCGACAAACGAGTTCAAGCCTTTATTTCTCCGGCTTCCATACAGTCTCAATTCAACCCTGGCATACAGCACACGAATTGAAGCCAACAACGGCAATACCATCAAGGTCATGGCGAGCGCTTCAAAGGAAGTTGAAGCAATCGCCAACAGTCCGGGAGGGTCACTAGTCGAGATGATTCCTGCACTGAACAGCCTGCCATCATGGCTCACTCCGTGGAAGAAACAGGGTGCCCGGGCGTTTCACCGTATCAACGCGCTCTATGAAAGAAATCGAGCAGCAGGAGAAGCCAGCCCCTCATGGAATTGGATTAAGGGAGCCATAGGTGCTAAAGAGGCACAAGGAATCCCCCATGAGGAATTAACCCATATCATCGGATTCATATTTGAAGTGGGCGGCGAGGTGGTCTCTGGAGTTCTCCAGGTATTTGTTCTCGCAGCGGTGACTTTTCCAAAGGCGATGGAGAAAGCAAAGCAAGAGCTTGAGAGGGTTGTTGGGCTTGGAAGATTACCTGACTTCGACGATCTCCCTCACTTGCCGTATACATGCGCAGTAGTCACCGAGACCCTTCGGTGGAGGACAATTGCACCGCTCGGGTTTCCTCACATGAACTGTGAGGAGGATGAATATGAGGGCTACCGAATTCCAAAGGGCACAACCATCCTACCCAACCACTGGGCGATGGACATGGATGAAGAAGTTTTTGACTGCCCTGGCGAATTTCGCCCTGAGCGCTGGCTGGAGAACCCTGACCTTCCTCTCGCTGCCTACGGATTTGGCCGTCGCTCATGCGCGGGGCGACACATTGGCCAGGATACCGTGCGCATTGTGGTCGCTCGTCTCCTGTGGGCGTTTGATATTACCCCACTAGAGGAGGTTGATCCCTTCAATATGGTTCCAGGACTATTGTCGCCTCCAAAGCATTTTTCAGTGCAATTCAAAATACACACCCGGGAACAGCAGGAGATTATTGAGCGTGAATGGGCAGGTGTGGAAAAGAATCCTCATGTATTCATGAGGACTTTTGGTCCTAATTCAATTTAAGGATACAGAGTAATCCTGTCGTTGCTATGTCTATCTCCCGTAGCCTGTGATAAATCCAGGAAGCCCCATATTTAGGTTGATTGTTTACTCCGGCTAACCCCAGGCATTTTTTTTCTGTGTTTTTACTCGAAGGCTAGACACGGCGAGTGTCAAATGATACCCAAGAATAAACTATAGGTATTTATGACTTAATGAGCAATATTTAGTACTTCTTTCCGTATCTCACTACAAGGGAAATACCTGGAGTAATTGATACGTCACCAAAGGCTCCTTATAGTAAAGAATGACGATGGTCCGTCCAAATGTGGATAATTCAGATGTCACAAAACCACTGGCATTAAGCTGAGTCCCGTGGGAGAGAACATAGACGTAGAAAAAGCCAAAGTCCCCGCGGAAATCACCCCTGTCTTCTTAGGCAACTTGGAGATCATCTGAGCTGTCTCAACGATCAAACGGAGTCATACTGCGAGTGGCAAATATGTGGCTTTCGTTTACATGTACATATGTTGCAACCTTACGTCGGACTTTCCAAGATTGCATCTGGATTCCTTGGTCAGCGTCTACATACCGCATTTACACAGTTCCTTGCTTGGGACCTCGTCATGCAACTTGTGAGTTCCCATGCCTTGCAGGATTCCCCTACATTGCTGGGGTCTCGGGGATAAAGACAAACTGAGTATGCACAGTTGTTACCCAGTTTGCTGGCCTCTTTAATATCCGAGTCGTCCAATCCGACATTTGAGGTCAGTGACACCAACTTACCAAGATGGATTCCATAAAAGATGCTGTGAAGGCAGTCAGTCTTCAAGAAATCTTGGTTATTGTGATCATAGGATGCGTCGTATATTGGACATTATTCTACCAAGATCGTCTCCACAGTGGGATTCCCACGGCTGGGGCGGACCCCAAGGCGTGGTTCAAAGTGGCCTCGGCGAGAAAGGCCTTTTTGGTCAATGGCAAAGGGGTTATCCAAAAAGCACTGAAGGATGTATGTGTAGACTTGACATTTGCTGGTAACTACTCACGATTGACAGTACACCGGTGTATTCCAAGTCGTTACTGCGACGGGCACCAAGATTGTGCTTCCCGGCCGTTTCGTCGAAGAGATCAAGAACAACTCGCAACTGAGACTGCCCGACGTGATTCACAAAGTCAGTCTTCCGGGTCGCCCATTGCCGCCATTCTAATCTGGTTCAGGAATTCTTTGCTTCGTATTCCGCCTTCAAGCCGTATGCGTCGTCTCAAACAGCATGCATTATGACCGAAATGGTCCGTACCAAGCTTTCGAACTCGCTGGGTAGTACTTGTACTCCGATTCGAGAAGATCGCATACTGAAGTTTTCTTAGACATGATCAATGACCTGGCTGATGAGACAAATTGCGCGCTGGATGAAATTTTTGGCAGTAGCGGAGGTATGGGGTATTATACGCAAATCTCGCACGCTTATGCTAAAGCATCGCAGAGTGGCAGACAAGGAACCTCAAGACAGAGATATTGCACTTAATCGCTCGGCTCTCGTCACGAGTATTCCTCGGTCAGGAGATGGCACGGAACGAGAAGTGGTTGAACATCTCCAAGTCCTATACTGTCGATTCCTTCATCGCCATCCGCATGATGCGAGAATGGCCTGCGGCCCTTCGTCCTTTGATCTATCTGTTTTCTCCGGAATGTGGCAGAGTGCGAGAGCAGGTACGCACAGCCGGTCGGCTTATCTGGCCCTTGGTCGAAGCTCGTCGACGAAGCAAGCGCAAGGCTCTTGAAGCGGGGCTTCCACCGCCGAAAGCACGAGATTCAATTGCCTGGATGGATGAGCTAGCAGATGGTGCTGAGTGTGATGTCCCATGTGGCCAGCTAATTCTTAGCGTTGTCGCTCTACATACCACGACCGAGCTACTTACCCAGGCTTTGTTTGACCTATGCCGTCACCCGGCGATTATCCAACCGCTACGCGAGGAGGTGATTTCGGTCGTTGGTGACAGGCCCTTAAACAAGGCCACATTGTACAATCTGCGACTGATGGATAGCTTCCTCAAAGAATCCCAGCGACTTCACGTCGGCGATATCAGTAGGTACCTTACCTACACTTTCTTTAGCCTGTTTCACTGAAACTTCCCCTCAGCAACCATGCAACGCCTTGCTCTCTCAAAGGTGATCCTATCCGATGGGAGCACTATCCCCCGAGGTGCCAAAGTTGTTACAACTACGGAAACGATGGTAGATCCCACTATCTACACTAGTCCCGAGACATTCGACGCTTATCGATTCCTGAAGATGCGTCAAGGCGCGGGGCAAGAAAATCAATGGCAGTTTGTCAGCACCTGCTCCGAACACCTGGGCTTCGGTCACGGGCAACATGCTTGCCCCGGCCGCTTCTTCGCAGCCAACGAGACAAAGGTGGCTCTTTGCCATCTTTTGTTAAAATACGACTGGAAGTTTTCGGACAACGCTCAAAGAGATGGGACTGATGTGACCTTCGGAACTGAATTCGAGTCTTCCCTCGAGGCCAAGGTTGTTCTCAGACGCAGAAATGAGGAAATAGCCTTATCGGTGTGATTGTGACTATCATGATGGGCAAATAGATTATGAGATGGGAAATTGATTACATTGAGAGAGAAATGCGTTCCGTTCATATATCCTGTAGAAAAAGCTGCATGGTCAAAAGAATACTCGCCTAAAGGACCTGGGGGGCTTCAAACTCAGCAATTAATATGAGTACACATATCTCGGGCTTCTACCCTATCAGCTCGGTACTCAATGAAGCCATCTCGCTAAGCACCCCAATACTGCATGTAGTGGGCATCAAGCTACCTTTGAACCCGGGTACGGTGGGCTTAGTAGCTCTAAACAATCTCATCAACGGCTGGGACCCCTCCTAAATACAAGAGAGCTACAGAGGGGGCGATGCGAGAGCGAATTCGTTTGCTATACTGCAACTCATTCCCCTCAATGCACTAAGGCTGAAATTCTCACCCCAGTCTGGTTTTTAAACGATAAAGTTGGTTTAATCGAGGCCCAGGATCCTCGATGAAAGATCTGATGTGGCCCTTTGTGGTCGAAGAGTCCCGATACTACTCACTTTGAACTTTTTTAGGCCCAATTAAACTGTTACACTCCCTTCCTAGGTACTGCGGTGGGTGCACTGGGTGCAGATACAATGGATGGAGAGATTTTGTATGCATATTGAGACATATTATCATGAGCCTTGCAATCTGTAAGCTCTAATATAAATTGCGGTTGGTATTCTGAAACTATCTAGTAACCCGACAATTTGCGGGCCCGGATGCTGACGCTTGAGGTGAATGTAAACCCATCTGACTCCTTGCGGCCTTCTTTACTGCCAATATCGCAGTTCACCAATATATAGGCAAGGATCAACCGCAGCGAATCCGCAGCCAGTTGTTTCCCGGGGCTAAATATGAGAAAGAATTAGCCGCAGTATTTTCCTCCAAGGAATCCTCATAGCCTTACCAAGTGTGTCTTCCGGCCCCAAACTGCCGGGACTTCGGCAGCTGTCCCGCTATTTTGTAATCTTGAGGATTTCCCGATCGTTGCCCAAGTTTGTAGAACCGCATGCCGTCAAATTCACTCCCATTTCCGTAGTACCTCTCATCAAAAAGTAGTGGAGAGTTTGGTGTGTACATAAACGTTCCAGTCGGAATCTTCAGCCCATTCTGGAAGGTAAAGTCCTTTTTCGCAACTCGATACAATGAGGCTACCCCAATATCAGCACCATTGCCATCAAGCGCCAGATGAGATTCTTACCTGCGGCGAGGGGATTGTGTCGATGACTCTCTTTGATGAAGCTATCCAGCTTGTAAAGAGACTCAATGGTCTCTTTTGTCCAGCCGGTGCCTAATTGTAGGGCACTCATGACCTCTTGACGAAGGGGTTCAATGTACTCCGGGCGGGCGCTCAATTCGTATAGACAGCTTGCAAGGACCTATTTTTCATCAGCAGTGCCGAGTTGTGGAGTTGATTTATCATCTCACCATGCCTGCCGAGTGTACAGAGCCGAAAATGACAGAGACAAGCATTTGAGCGACGTTCAAGTCATTGAGATTAAATGCGGCTTCAGATTGCACCCAATTGCTGAGGTAGTCGGTAATTGTCTACAACTTGGTCAATAGCTGTACAAGAGTCCAATGACTTTTTCTTGACAAACCTCTGGCTCTTTCAATCCCAGCTGCCGCCTGTGCTTAATCGTATCAAGTATTATTCCATCTAACTGCCGTGCCATTCGAGAAGCCACACAGCGAGGTCCAATCCAACTGATGAGACGATTAGTATGTGTTGACTAAGAACGGGGGCGAGAGAAGCATACTCACGGTCGGATAATTTTTGGAAGCCATGCAATTAGCTGCCCACTGCTGGGAACCGCGGCACCATATCGGGAAAAGAGGTCAATGGCTTCAGGATCCCGGCATAGAGGACACCCAAACAGAAGACGTGCAATCAGCCTCAGCATCAGATGGCTACTGAACTGAAAGCAGTTAACTTGCTGCCATTCATCTCTCTTCACATCTCCGTCGGACAATTCCATCTCCAGACCGTATTTCAGCTCTTCAACTAGCCCTGAAAAATAAGGGTCTGTCTCCGACGAGACACGTTGTCGCGCCCAAGCTAAAGCCTTTGCCAGAACTGGAACAGGGACCGTTGGCTTCGAGTCAACAAATCCGGGGGATGTATATTCTGTTTGGAAGTACTCCTCGTTGAAGCCATTGAGCGAAAATATGCTATCGGGCACGGCTTGCATCTCTGCAACCATCGTCTCACTGCAAATGCACACATCCCATCCGCGTACTGTTGCTACCTGGAAGGCAAAGTCACGATGCTACATATGAAGATCAGTCTCGATTTGCTGTGAAAGATTAAGGGTTGTATATTACCTTGTCATAGCCGTTCTGCAGAATCTCCGTCTTATGTGGGTAGTCGAGCGCTGTTTTCCACGACCAAAGGGGGCCACGCTCTCCCACCACTGGTACATCAACCTAGATTGAGAATTCTCTGAGTTTTCAGTCAAGGCAAAGTGGGTGTAAATCACCTACCCACGACCGACGAAATTTGCGCCAACGAACGAGCAGGTACCAACTAAATAATGCGCCAGCGACGGCGAGATGTATGTATCGAGTTCCACCTGATTCATTAGAAAATACCATTTTACCTACCAAAAGAGAATTCATCAGATTGTAGATTCATCCCAAGAGCTGCCTTGGAGCAGAAACCCAGAGATTAAGTAAGTTGCGGTCAAAGAATGTGGTGGCCTATGTAGGGACCGAACCTTGGATGGCCTGCGAAGCTGAGGCTGCAAGGGGCTACACCTTTTACATATTTATGCACATGTGTATATCTCGTCGAGGTAGCTTATAAATACATGGATAGCTCCTGCTCGTATCTTTCCGATCCACTCGGGGCAAAATACTAACCGGCCCCTTTCATGATTTTCCATCTCATTACGGAACTTCGGGTAATGAGGGTCTCATGACCGCATAATGCACCTCCAAACAATGAATTTTGACACGAGTATCTTTTACATATTGAAAAGGAGAACCTCTGCCTATTTGTCTGTGAACAGGTCGGCCACTGGGAGTAGTGGGGAATATAGGAGAGGAGAGGAGAACGCATAGGAGTTGTTCAGAAGAAAAAGTGTGTCTTTATTTCTACGCCTGTGCAAAAAGTCTTATTAGACCGCCATATTAGGCAGTCAGCAGTTCCCCCACTACATGTATTAAAGGAGGAATAAAGGAAATACTTCGTTGAAACCCCGAATGGCATAATAACCACATTTTATTCTTCCTTCTTAGTTCTAGTTTTTGCTGTCATCCAACATGGAAGCCACTTTGTGGAATTCCGCATTTGCATGTTGCTGGCAGTCATGGGAGCAGATCCAAGCCGGGCGAGTCACCATTGTTGGAGTTTCTTCCGCATTTTCGCCTTCCCACTTGGCATTTTGGAGTGTCTCCAGCATCTTGTGACCGAGTTCCTGGATCTTGGCGACTCTCTGATATCTCAGCCGCTCCGCGACTCGAAGACCTGTAGTCACTCCGCTTTTGCCCGCAAGTTTGAGACAAATAGCCACCGTCGCCCCGTCTTCAATACATTGGTTCGCCCCTTGACCTGTGTTAGGAAGGAAAGGATGAGCGGCATCCCCTAGGAGAATCATCCTATTTTTCTTTGAAAGCCAGGAAGGAAGTGGGTCCATTGTTAGAACCAGGTGGTCAAAACATTTCCCCTGCGGTGTGCTAGTGATAATAGGCTCCAGGCGATGCTTGACCTCCCAGCTCGTGATGTGTTTCAGGGCTCTAGTAACATCAGACACCTGTAACCACGCTTCCGACACATCGTGAAGACTCTGCAGAGACTTAGTATCGCGAATATGTCTGAGACCCGGATGGGAATATACCTTGTGCATGCATCCCCAGTACACATCCTTCCCTCGTCGGCCAGTTCCCACGAGGAAAGTGACATCCTTGCCGATGAAATGATAGAGCTGGTCCTTCCCTTCCTTTCCTTTGGTCAACCACTCGGCAGCATGGGTTTGGCTCAGCTCCTCCGCAGAGTACCCTGATCGATAGATGGCACTTCCTGTCTTTTTGGGTGTAACAGCCGTACCACAGATGGCTTCCCTCGCTTTACTATGAATGCCATCTGTGGCAATGACACAATCTGCTTCAATTCTCATCCCGTCGACGAAAATTCCGGCATTGTGCTCATCCTCCCAGTAGTCGGTGACGTTGGCGCCAAAACGAAGGTCGACACCCAGTCTCTGCGCGTACTCGAAGAAAATCCCGATCGCTTCTGCGCGGTTGACTACATACCCCTCCCCATCCCGATACCCCTCCATATTATTAACGTCCTGCAACTTGCCGGTCTGGTCAAAAATTTGGATCTCGTCAATCGCGCATCGCGCCTCGTTTAGCGAAGACGAAACGGCTCCATCTTCCCAGTGCCGAATCACTGATACGGCGTTACTTCCGATGCTGAAGATGTCTCCTATTTGAGGTTTTATATCAGGGAGAATTTCGAATAAATATCGGCCATACTTACCGACATGTAATAACGAAGGTGTCCTATCAAATGCAATGACATTATGACCGTTGCGGTGGCATTCGATGGCCGCAGTCAGGCCGGCGATACCGAGTCCGACAATGATTATATCAACCTGTTCGGGTCTATCCTTCTCTGTCTTTGTCATATTTACCAGAAACTGTGTACCCTGAAATCAAGAAAGTCAGGAAGTGGATTCCTGCCCTGTGGGCTTTATATCATATTCAATAACTACTGCTGTTCGTTTTCTTCATTGCCTTTTAGCAACATACTAATCTAACACGCCTGGGAAGCTCCCAGCAGTAGTCCCCTTACATTCAAAATACGCCATTCTGACTCCTCGTATAGGTGGAGATACAGTTCCTATGTATGCACATAATGTATCTAGACCCCACAGGTTTCACAAAATTCAATTTAACCTGTATGTACATTCTTAGGCAACTTCAAGATAGTCTGAGTGGTCTCAGTGGTAAGATACACCGCACATTCCAGGTGGCGGGGTGGAGTCTACATTACATGTACAGTATACAGTAGGGGGCTGTGCAGTCGACACAGACATGTACACGATACTTTACATGCTCCATTGAGATCAGCGCTTACCTTCTCACAGTGCCATTAAAAATTGCGAAATATTCTGACATCTCGAGCTCTCAATGGTCAGATAAGTGGCATATCCCAGGTGACGGATAAACGGTGTTTACAACATGCATGTGTTGGCTGTAATGCCAGACTGAATTCTCTCCTTACTTCTACTCTGGTCCACACTGATACCCCTTGCTGCCGATTATTCCCACGTTGCGCATAATTCAGCAAATTAATTTCTGCTACGTAGGGCATATTTGCTACATGTTATCAGTAGCATGTACTGCTCGGTATTCTCAGCCAATTTGAAGTCAATAGAGGCCACAATTGCAGCTTGCAACGATCGGAGACTTTAGATTACGTACGGATTCCAACTGAAGGTACGACCCGTATCCTGTTCAGAGTCAGAATCCTGTCTTTGGATTATATTGTGACATGTGGCTGGTGCAGATCAGGAACGAAGCCGCGCCATCGGAAATAATTCCCGAGATTTCTGTAGGAAAGATCAAGTTGATTTACAATTAACATGATCTTCTTATTGCATATATAGCCTCACTTATTCCTTCTGAAATATACCAACACATCTTCCTTTGAAATACAACTACTTTATTTCCGTGAAGATTATTGATGCGTGCGGCTATGTCGGCACATGTGATTCAGCGATTCGTACAGGTGATAATGTGGGGGCCAAGAAGAAAGGATATTAGAGCACAGAAAATTCCGCCTCCAATCAGAGCCTGAGGATCCGGTCCTAGTAATCTTGGGTCCTATTGTTCGCGAGTCGGTTCGTCGGTTGGCCTTCTTTTGACTCATCCCGACATCCTCTTATCTTTCGCTACGATCCAACGTTTGACGGTATCCTGATTTGTGTTATCGCTAGTAGCCTACCTAGTGCAGTGGGGGAATTGCTGACTGCATAAACTGGCGGTCTATCGGATTGTATCTGGCAATTTGTCTGGAAATGTAATACGTATGAGATGAAATGAATGAACCTTTGAGAGTGTACAGCCAGATATATTCCTGCTCAAGGAGCCTTAACACTTAAGTATGGATCAATAATTCGAATCCTTCCTTGGTTACCCTTCAAAGAAAAAGAGAGCATTAAAAACCTCTGGATAAACATATGAGGCAAAGCCTTAAACATTGTGATCAGAGGACCTAGGTCGGCTAAAGTTGTAAGTCATGGCCAGACTGCTTGGATTTTGAGACTAAAGATACACCGTGTGCTACGTGGGAGCTTAAAGGAAGAATTTACATATGTCACAGAAATTAATGAATGGTCTTATTCTATGATAAGTTGACACAAGATGTTACCCCGGTGTTTCTCAATTCCCCACCAGCCCAGGTCAGTACCCATCAAGTAGTAGAGGGTCTCAGAGCTGTCTTGTCTTATACTACAGGGAGGAGTGGTAGTAAACACTGAAATATACCCCAGTCTTCTCCGAGTATGCGAGGGAAACGTATTGGATGAGGTTGCTGGTCTTACTAACATCTGTATCCGGGCTGTGAACCACGTAGTTTATATCAGCATTACCAAGAATTCAACACACAGGCAGAACTTACAAATGCGACCGGAAAGTAGGAATAAATAATTCGGCAACTTCGTTCCAGCCCAGATGCCTGTAGAAATCGACAATGGCCTGCGCATTCACCAGGTCGTTCTGGCCGTGCAGGATAAAATACCATTTCGGCATCGGGACGGGGTTGCCTGGCACGAGCTCGTAGTTGTAGATACCCACTCCCATTTTATCCTGGGTACTGTTAGCTAGATATTCCTTGGCCCTTGGATGGGATAGAGGAGCGACAGATACCGTTTCTTCGGTGATGAGCCGCCATAACTCTTGCGCGGCGTCCAAGCCACGCTTGACCAGGGGATTCTTGGCGAACTTTCCTCCTAGTGTCCAAATTCCCTCTAGCTTTGGCCATGTCACCTCCTGGACCGTATTATACACTTTCAATCGTGACTTGGAAGGATCGACAAAATCGAAGCCAATGAACGAGTACTGGTTGTAGAGGCCGGCACCCTCCAGGTACTCGTGGACAGAGTTTAATGCGTCTGCACAATTCATCAAGTTGTCTGATCCTAGCCCCACAGCTTCATTGAGCAGGTCTCGGAATGGCTGCCCCGTGAGCTGGGACTTCAGCGCTGGGTAGACATAACATTTGACAGTCACCTCTCCGCCCTTCAGGTCCAAGCCGAGTGACACCTGGTTTTTCAACCGGGGCCAGGGTAGCTCCTCCATGTTGACAGCTATGGCCTCTTCGGAGCTTAATACCAAATTCTTCATGAATAGATCGAAGAGGCGGCGATCAAAGGACTTGAGGTTCAATTTGGTCAACAATGAAATGGCTTTGTTGACAGTCTTCAAATTCAGGCGATCTGATGGCGTTCCGGACAGGTGGCTCACGGGTTCCCATCCAATTCGACATGTAGGAGGGCCATATTCTTGATAATTTGTGCTGAATTCAATGGGTATTCCGGAGTAGGTTATAAAACAGTCCCATTTGTTAGGATGGGGGCCCATCAGAGGTACGATGACGGTTTTGTATAGAGTCATGTAGAGATACTGATGCTCCACGGGGTATTGGGCAGCTTGGAAGATTCGTGCAAGCAGCGGAGCTGTCTGCTGCCACCATTTTCTTTGGTCCTCATTTTCGAAGTCGAAATACTTTTCCGGATTGAAGTATTCGGTAGGACGGATGCGCTCCTGACATTTAGGAGCGGTGACTGTCATTTTGGTATAAAGATCGGATAAGAGTGTTGCAGCTGCGCAAGGTAAGTTCAATATCAACTTATGAAGAGGACGGAGAGTGCTGGAATGGTGCACAGGGTTAATTCGGCACTGCTTTAAACGGAGGCAGCAACCTAGGTAGTGCTGGCAGATACTCGGGCATCTCCTACACCGCATTTCTTCTCCTTGACGAGAATTGTGGCTGATTCGAAAAGCAGGCTCCGGCAAGGGATGGATGACACTCGGTATGTCTCCTGCATATGTGTGTGGTCTCATACACATACGTATTGTGTCTGTCTTCTCAGCTTTTCCTGTGTACAACCATACTTTGGAATTGATCGCGGTTAGTGGGACCAAGCCCCTTGCCGTCACGGTGTAGAACACCGTCTCCACAGATCAGCACCAAGCGAATGCTGTTCGAAATGTTATAATTGTCCTGCAAAAATAGCTTGGTGGTGTTTACATAGAGAGAACACATTGAACCCTGGGAGCAGAGTCATGAGAGTACACAAAATCAGCAACTAGAAAAATACCTAAACGTTCAAATGTTGACAAAATAAACAGACTAAGCTATCTACATACCCGGCATAACTTTCCACGATAGTATCCGTAGTAGCCTTTGAAGCAAAGAAGAGATCTTCCCGTAGGCATGCGAGACTCGACACATGCCCTCATCATACCAATCCTCACTCCCAACCCCAAGACGCGTGATGAACAGGTCCTGTGGGTCCCATCGGCGCTTGATACTTAGCAGTCGTGCGTAATTAGGCCCCCAGTACGTCGTCGCTGGATCTCGCTCATATGCAAAAGGAATACCAAGGTATCCAGCGCCACCTGAGCCAGGCTCCATAGCCCTCAGTAAAGGCAGTTGGGTCTCAGAAATCTCCTGCTCAATCCTCTTGTAGGCTTCCCAGTCCGGATGTTGGGGCAAAGCACGCCCGAGGGTTAGAGACATCAGAGCGTGCTGCCAATCTGGGTGGAGGGCGCTGTCGACAAGGTCCTCGGCCGCCATTGCTTGCCGGCCTACCATCCCTTCAAGGCTGAGCACGTCACCGGGGAGGAATGTGAGCCGGCGGAGATTCCGTACGACCCGGTCCGCACCCGCATGAGAGCTCAGCAAGTCCTTGGAGAGTAGCCTAGACGCTGTCATAATGGATGCTCCCGCCTGGTCCAGGCCCTTGGGGCGGGCCAGGTACGTGGAGAGTCGGTCAAAGTGCTCCTCCGCATAGGCTACCTCCAGCCCGAGCTCCTGCAGTTGGGCAAGGTGGTCCTGCAAAATTCCATGCCCTGTTCTATCCGACTTATCGCCAGTCAAGTATACTTCGATATTAAGTAATGCGCCTCCCATTGGAAATACAGGCATGGCAAATGTCTGAACGGCAATTCCCAGACCAATGAACTTGTGAAGGACAGCCAGATGTTCCTTCACGGCAAGCCAGAATGTCTTGTCTGCGCCATCCGAAACCACGATGTTCATAGTGGCAACGGTGGCTGGCACGTCTGGATACGCTCGGAAGGTGACACTGGTGACAACTCCAAACGTGCCTCCTCCCCCACCGCGAACCGCCCAGAAGAGCTCCTGGTTTTGATACTTGCTGGCCGTCACATGTGCACCATTCGCTGTGACTATGCTGAACTCCAGAACGTTATCAACTCCGAGCCCTTTGGATGGGCTGAGGATGCCATAGCCGCCTCCTTGCATCCAGCCTCCGGCAATACCCACGGTGCTGCAGCTCCCGCCAACGACCGTGTATCCAGCATTTTCTGCAGCGGTGTAGAGCTCCCCCGTGGTAATTCCGGCGCCAACAGTAACTGCTGGCCCCTCTGATGGGACTTGCTGGCCCCAGGGGGCGGCTGGCTGAAATGCATCAATAAACTGATATCCATTGAGTGCCGATGTCATAAGCTGCAAAGAATCTGGAGATGTAGATCGGCCGGCAAGATCATGCCCGGTATTCCGAATGGCGAGACGAATGTTATGGGTAGCCACAAATCGGACAACTTCCTGGACTTGCGAGACAGACTGGACAGAGGCTGAGTAGAGAGGCACTCGGCCCTGACCGCACGAGTCTGTCTTGCCATCGGAGTTGACATGGCAAGCTTCCTCTTTGGGGAGGCTGTACTCCCAGTTGACGACTTGCAAGGTAGCTTTAAATCATCAGTAAGCAAATCGGCGTAGTAGCCAGAGAGAACCTACCGGGATTCCGCACGCGCCAGGTTGTGTTATAGAAATTCTTCACCAGCTCCTGGCACGTCTCTGAAGTCTGGTCATCTGGAAAACAGGCATGCCCTGACGGCTTCAATGCAATCAAATTGCCATCCAGCGTATGGTTTAGTGTATCCCAGGCCGCAGATGAAGGCCAGCATGGCTCATGAGGTTGGCAACGGCATCCCTCCTTCCAGGGGACCCCCAGGTAGAGGCCAAAAGCAATGGCCAGAGCCGCCGGGCTGAGACTCATCCACATGGTGGTTTACAAAGCGCGGCTGAGGAGGTGAAGATTCAAATAGTGACAAAGAAGCTCGGCTCGGTTTTGGATTATATATTCGCCGGCTTGAGCATGAATTATGTATCCTGAGCAAATGTCGACCCCTTCGATGCAAGAGGACCAGGAAGTAGATCTCCTGAGGAACTACTCGCCTCCCGTTCTGCAAGGGGGGGTCGCATTCAACACGTAAGCTTGGCATACCGATTGTATTTTCAGTAGGCGTTGCTTAAATATCAGTTGGCGGAATCAACCAGTTTTATAGAGTTATCTTCTCACAGCTTGACACGATGGGCTCTCTGGGCACCGACGAACCTCTGGATTTCTACTCCTCACCTTACCTTGCAGAGCACTATGACCTCATCTGCGCACAAGAGGGTTCCTTCTTCAAAGACATTGAGATCTTTTCTGCGGAGCTGATGCAAATCCGAGACCGCAAACGCGCCAAATTCCAGGACCCCGATGCGCTTGTTGTCATCGATGTGGGCACCGGGACCGGTCGAGCTCTGCACGGTCTTGCACAGAAGGCATTGAAAAACGGCATAGATCTCTCCAAGGTGACATTCCTGGGTTTCGATTTATCCCAGGATATGGTCAATCGGGCAGCTCAGACGCGCGACCTCACCGGGGTGGGGCATGTCGAGTGGGTATGCGCTTCGGCGGTGGATCTGGACAGCGTTGTGTGCGCCCGGGGCTTCCACGGGAAGGTTGACCTGATTATGTTTGCTGATGGTGGAATTCTACACCTCACCACACCGGAGGAAGGGCACAAGTTCCTGCGTGGACTCGAAATGTCGCTTAGGCCGGGTATAGGTCGAGCCTGTATCTCGGTCACCAATCGAGAATCTGTGGATGATCTGCATTACTACGATACTGAGGCCTCCGGAAAGGGTGCCGTTGAGTATGAGAGTCAACATTTTCCGAACCTCATCTATCGGAATACTTTGACTGGGATTACGGAAGAGGGCACAGTTGGCATCTCGACGTTCCAATTTGAAGTATGGAAAGTACAGGAAGATGGCCGCCGAGAGCTCGTTGAGAGTCGAGTGACTCGATTGGCAGGAAGATGGTGGACGCAAAGCGAAATGAAAGATCTGATTGGGGAAGTCCCTGGCATTTACCTTGCCGAGATCGCCTCCCCCGACAACCGCCAGATATTCTACACTGTGGAAGTTCAACAGTAATGATGTTGGTAAACATGGTGCTAGCAGATGGACAAAACCTGAATACTAGCATGGATTTAAGCGAAATTTACCAGGTCAATTGATCATTGCTGCTGCTACTGCTACTAGATACAATACTAGCGGGTGGATATTCGCCGATGCACAATCATTGATAGGGACAACCTTTAGGAAACATGTAGACGCTCAAAGTACTCCCTGACAGTCATCATAGTCTCTCGTCCCTTCCTGCCCTTTGCCTTCCATGCATCCCGCTTCAGTTGACAAGCAGTCCTAGTCTCACTGGGCCCATTGCCGTAGTAATCGCCCCCTCGTAGTTGGCTGTAGATGAACAGATCCTGAATTCCCCCACACTCAAAGGTCGGCATCTCCTCTGCGGGGATGTAGGGCATGAATCGAGCTTTCTTACCGGTCACTATAATCCCATTAGCTGTCTTTTGAGTTCCTTTCAATTGATTGGTGGCGAGGAGGCCGCAGAAGGAGGAGTTTTTACCAGCAACATAGGCCTGCACCATATCCGCCCACGACATCAGCTCTCCATTACACTGGATCACAGCGCGATTCCACCGTACAGGATTGAGGAAGACGCCGTGAACTAAGTCTCCAAAATCATCTTTCACACTGATGAATGGGACTTCCTCCTCGCCTCCCCATAGCGGCACCCGACAGCTGAGGTACCCGTCCTGGTCTTCGTGGATGGGGAACCCCCCCAGGAGCTCGGCAAGGATGGGATGTTCAAAGTTCTCAAGATACCACGAAAGCATAACTGGTGTAAAGGTCTCAAAGACGGGACAGGCATCGCCCCATTCTGCTGCCTGTGCCTTTACATCTAAGTTAGGGACGGGCGCACGTCCCGCGGTCAGCTTTCGAGCGTCAGGCGCAGAGCTGAAGACAACATGTTTTACGCCGGCAGCTGCGGCGCTTGACAGGATTGATCTTTGTAGAGCAACAGCAATGTCGAATTCTTGACCCTGGGAGACCTATCAGTTGCTTGTTTCCCTTTGATCTTTGACGAAGGCCGTACCTCGGTAGCCACATTAATGAATGCCCCCCAGCTGCCCGCCAATGCCCGTTCCATTTCCTCCGCATTTGCTCCATCAGCTTTGATCACATTGAAACCCTCATTCATGAGTGCCTTGGCTCCCGGGGAATTCGTGTCTCGGGTGATGCACCGGACCTCGAAATGAGGGTTTTGCTTCAGAGACCGAGCAACAGAGCCACCCTGGGCCCCTGGGTAAGGGTGAGTAAAAAGATTTATAGAAAAAAGAAGTGGGTATCATACCAGTAGCCCCGACAATGCTCACAATGTTTTGTTCGATTGCCATAGCGTTTATTTTCTTTCCTTTGGGTTTGCTTCAAGGGTCTAATCAGGAGTTCCTTGGTCAAAGGGTCAAAAGATGGTGAGGATTCTTGCCTGTGGAGGACTGACCATACAGCGCGGCTTGGCTCGCCATATCATACGATATTGGAAGCCCCCACACCTGATTTTCGACTAGAGACAGTTGCAGAAACAACGAATCTGCGAGCTGCAAGCTGCAAGGAGCAAGAAGAACATAATACCCCACCTGTACACAGTCCGATCTTGGAACTGACCGCCCTTTGGAATCACAGGAAACAATGCTGCATGTCCAAGCATGTACTTCACTAGTGTGCAGTAACATCAGTCTTCCTGGACCTGTAGCCTGTCTGATAGCGAAGCTTAAGCATCACTGCATAGTTGCAGTACAGTCGACACAGATACGTAAACGAAACTGCATCGTTTCTACAGAGGGCACTGGTCTTTGAGTATCATGATATATAGTTAAACCAACGCTAGATCTCAGAAACGTTAATAACATTGCTAAAAAACTACGTAGTACTTAAGAAAACGTCCCAGACAAAGAATCTGATGCCATTGTCATTCTCGGAGTAATCTAAGGATGTGAATTAGGTACAATGTGTTACGCACTGCTCCTGTGAACTGGTAAGTTGGTTTGTATCAGTTATACATACCGCAATCGGCCCTCAAGCTGGACGAGTAACCGTACCGTATCATAGTCCGCGAGGCCTTACACGGGCTCGGGTTTGTAGAGTAGTCTTGCAAAGCTGTTCTTAAATAAGGTCTGTCACTGATATGCTGGCCTTATTGTAGGATAGGTTGTCAACAAGTCAAACAGTGATATAGGATGAGGGGGTTTCATGTAACAATGTAGGAATTGATCGACTCCGCCAAACCCGGACATTATCGTTCAATCAAGCTTTATCTCGTCGATCCACATTATCGCATCTGCTCAACTTAAAATGTCCCGCCGCAGCAGCATAGCTCGTGCGTGCTCATTTCTGCTCAGTGCTCAGTGAGCAGATCTGAGCACTAAAGGGAAAGGGAATGCCAAGAAGTGGCAGAGGAAATCCTGTACGTAGGTACTTAATACCAGCGCATTTATCTAGTGTTCGCTCGGCTTGTAGATCTAGTCGGCTTCTTTCTGTAGATAAAATTGTCCATGCGCTGTTATAGAGCAAAGACATCAGGAAGCTCAAATAAGAGGACCCATCCTAAATAAGATGTGAAAGTAAAAGACTTGCTAATATAGTCATCGCTAGCATGATATACAGCTACCTACATACATCCCCCATCTCCACTACACAACTACCGATTCACCGGGTCAGCACCAAGCACCCACCCAATCCCACTCGCCAACCCACCCGTCACCATATTGCTAACCATATCCCTCTTCCTTACCCGTCCCTCGCCCTCGGGCGAAAGCGGTCTCTCATCATCAACAGACTCACCCCCACGCCTAGCTGCAGCTGCAGCCCGCAACGGGAAAGCATTCTTATGCAACGCTATGGCCGCGCCACGCGCAACCTCAAACAACCCCATGGGCGCCTCGTGCGGGTGCGAATGCGGCATCGCGGCGCGGGCGCGGGCCCGCCGAGCCGCGCGCTGCTGCTCCGTGTCGAAGGCGTCGCGCTCTGAGTCGGAGGGTCCAAATCCACCAGGTACGCTCGATATAGTGTCACCCTTTGTGTCCCAGGCGTCTTCTTCCGTTTGCTCGCGTGCGCGGAGGGATGTCATCTCTTCGTCGCAGCGGCGCCAGGCGCCGAGGATTTCCGGGAGTGGGTCTGGGGATGGAACTAGGGCGAGAGCTAGAGAGAGGAGTTCCATACGCTGGGAAAGGTGGCTGATTTGGGATTGGAGGGGGGTGGAGGGGTTGGGTGTTGTTGAACGATAGCGGCCTGCGTTGTATACGGCGCGCCAGGAGATGTCGTCTGGGACGCTTGGGGTATTGAGGAGGGGAGATGAGGTTGAGAGAAGGGATGGTGGTGTCAGCCGGGTGAGGATGTAGGAGTAGGCTGTGCCGAAGTCGTTGGAGGCTAGAGCGGAGGATATGGCGAGGGAGGTGATGCGGCGCTCGGCTGTAATTAGGGCGTCTTGTTCGGAGAGAGGCTCCTGGGATGTTTGGTGTTCGGCTTCGTTGGATGCTAGCTCGGTGGATAGTCCAGCGGAAACGAGGTTACGACCGATGGAGAGGAGGTCGTCGAGTTTAGTGTAGCTTTTGGCATTTTGGTCGAGGACTTTCTCGACCAAGGAAAGAGGGTCGTGGTGCACGCGGATGCTGACCGGTTGGAATGGGACGCCGTGTTGAAGGGTTAATGCGTAAAATGACAGTACGTGCGTCGCGGCTATAAGTGAGTTGATCTGTTTGAGGGACACAGAATCTGGGAAGTGCCGCTGGAAGGCTTGCAGGCTGTAAGATTCGTTAGTTATCGAGTCAGATATTGGCTCTCGCCGGAACTCACATGTCGTAAGCTCTCTTCATTCCACCGCGGGTCCGATTGCCGTTGCTGGCGTTGTCGTAGGCCGCGAAAATAGCCTGGACAATGGCATCTTCCACCTGCTTCCTGTTTAAAGGCGCCGCTTCTGGCTGAGTGTATAGATCCACTGCCAGTTGGTATTCTAAGAAGGATTAGCATTGAGTACAAACCATGAGGGATTGGTGTCTAACCTTGAGCACCGAGTAGAGCTTTTAGGATCTCCGTCTCAATTTTATCTCGCGGGATTCTCCAGAAAAGGCCCTGGTGGGTCGATGGCTCATCCCAGCCATTGTCTGACTGCTCTGACTGCCAATCGCGAAGCCAAAGCAGTTGTTGTCGTACCTCCTGCCACTCCAACTTCGATCGAGGTTGCTTGACAGCCGAAGCCACCAAGTTTTTCAGCTCCACCATTTGCATCTCCTCGGTGCTATGCAAGCTAATGTTCGCCACGAGTCGGCATGGAACAAGATGGCCGAGACCGGTCAAAATGCGAAGAGAGAGGAGCACCGCGCTCAGGAAAGAAATCGAAGATGGCGAAGGTTGTGTCAAAGGGTTATCTTGGGCAAGGAGAGAATTCTGTAATAGAGAGACCCGAGACGTTGAGGAAATCAACTTTGTATCATAGTCCACCGATGGAAGAGCCGACAGGGAAGAATCCAGATATGAGCACTCCTCAAGGCCAAGTAACCTGGCAACTCGATCCAGCACTTGGCATGACCCTTCAATGGCCGCTTTTGACGAGTCCGCATGGGCGTAGACCACAGCTAGACCCGACTGGCAGTACCGTGAGCGCAATTCCTTCGCTTTGTCCGATGGTATCTCCATATCTGTGTCTTCGTATCCTCCCAAGTCCTTGTCTTCGGGGCCATTCCAGTTCGTAAAAGCGTTCACGACACTGTCGTGATCCACAAGGCTCCGTGACAAGAGCCATTCATTCACATATTCCCATCCGGCCATTTCAGTGGGCTCCGGTTTAGGTGTGCCTTGGATGTAAGAGATCGAGTTTCGTCGAGTAGCTTCATTGAGTCTCCGACGCTTGGAGCGATTGCTACCATATAGCCAAGGGCCAATTAGCCCTCTCAGGTTGTTGACCAGATCCATGTTGGTTCTGACAGAACCGCTAATAGACAATAGAATGTTGACCGCCGCCCGGTCATCCATCAACTCCAGAGTCTCCAGTGATAGTGTCTCGTCGCGGTCCGGATAATATTCGTAATTGAGTCGAAGTGCCGGCAGTAGGCTTGAGATCAGCCATGTTCGAATAACCGGGGAGTGTGGGTAGAAGGGAAGGACCAGGTCGAGGATGAGGGGTTGGAGGGAAGTTTCGATGTCAATGAGATGCGCTCGGTGGATGATGAACTGAGTCAGGGCATCTGATGCTTCCACTTCTTCTTCCTCTCCGTCGCGCTTCAGTGGCAGTAGTCTGAGCTTGGCCACACGCTTCCTCGCTGCTGCTTCGGACAGGCCTCTAACCGCAGAGGTATCAATATCTCGGTCTGAGGGCACGGAAGAAGAGCCACTGATCAGCCCTTGGAGCACAGGAACATATAAAGAGGGCTCGGTGCTCTCGGGCAGGAATGTCAAGATGATGCGTAGGAGACGTTCGAGCGGAAAACAATGGGGATGTCGCGCACGCAAAGCAAAAAGGTCGGTCACTTCGCCGCTTGCACATAGACGGGTCGCTAATAGAATCGCATGAGCATCCGACAGCCCTTCCAGAGGCGCCATGGCGGTCGAGCGGAAGGAAAGTGAGGGTAAGGTGTCCTCATACTAGCGACGTCAACCCAAGTCGCATACGGCGAGGCGCACGGACCAGGTCGGGAACGACAGGGAATGCGTCGCATCCGCCGGCAACTTCACCACTTTCTTGCTGCCTCTCAGCTCACCACTCTGCCAATTCCTCTCTCTTCCCTCGACAATGGCTTCCGGCTTCGGTCTCAAGGGCGGTACGTGTCTCACTGTCTTGTTTCCTGGGACGTTGGGCTGGTCCGCGGGGGTGTCTTCTCCCGCGTGAGATCTCGCGCAGACCAGGCCCCTCCTCCAGTGATCGACCCTGGCTGATTTGCTGACTCGCTTTTACTCTTTCTAGGTCCCGGCCGCTGCTATCCCTTCTGGCAGGAAGTTCTTGGATGCTACGCGGTAAACTCCGGCGAGGGTGAGACCGGCAAGAAACAGTGCACCCCAGCTCTTGAAGATTACTACGAGTGCCTCCACCACCGGAAAGAGGTACGTTTTGCCTTTGGTCAGACGCTGGCTCGAGAGGGTTTGATTCCCGAGTCATTGGAGAAAATATCTGACAATGTGACTTGGAAATCTAGGCTCTCCGCACGATGAAGATGCAAGCCGCCTACCGCAAGGCCGAGGCCGCTCACCCCCGTGAGAATGAACCCAAAGCCGAGCAGATCCGCAGCCTGGGTCTGCTTGGAAAGGAGGAAGAGTCTACCGCGGTTCTGAGCCAGCTTGGGCAACAATGAAAGGCGATATGGGAATAAATCCAGGGCGCAGTGTTTCTTTTGCTTCAATAGGCGTGATCCTTGTGGCTGCCCCGGATCATTCTGCCGGGAGCCCGTGACTGTATAGAAACGCTTAGTTTATTGGCCATAAGGCCTTGTGTTTGAAAATGATACTCCAGTTACATGACAGGCGATGCCATCCGGGCTTGAACTCCAATCTAGTAGGACTCCAGGGCTAACTTGTACTGAAAGAAGAGCCTGGCCGACCTCGAAATTTGATTGGAGTGCTTCTCGAAGGCCATACGACAGGCGGTCTTGTCATCAAGTCACCTGTTGAATTTCGATATTTGTACTTGGCATCACAATCTGGGAATCGGTGGGTTTGATTGGAGATCGTTCATTTCAAGATTGAAATGTCAAGTTCGCATCATTGATTACTTCGAAGATTGGAAGATTTCTCAAAATGTGCCCAAACGGGCGATTTGAGATAGGATACCCGTAGATATGTACGCACGACTGACGAAGTTTAATACCTCAGATGGAGATATATAGTTCCGGCCCATTTGCACGGGAGACGTGGCTATCGGTAGATTTTTATTTTATTTGCCACCTCACTTCCAGCTGATCATAAAAATGAAAGTGAATCGATGATGAAGCTGCAGCATGTTAGCCGTTGCAATCGACTACATACTCGGGCGATCCCTAGGATCATCGTGGGAATCCTCGAGTCTGATGAGGCCATCTGGCATGTCTTGGCGCCACTCCAGAACTACGCCTTAGTGAAACCAAGAGGGTTTATAAACACGACAGTTCATCAGCTAGGGCCCTTCTGGTCAAGGATCATATCACAGTCAGAATAATCTAGACTCCTTACAGCCCAAAGCCACAGAATCATATCTGCGGAAGCGGTGCACGTGATCTGAAAAACTCGCGAGTGGGGGTCAATGCACGCTAAACCGGAACGGGGCTAGCGGCACACACCCAAACATGGGCCGGCGCGCCGGGCAGAAGCCCCCAATGATATAAACCCGCCTGCGTGACCTCGAATCTGCTCTTGTGTACTGAATCTAATCCTTCCCTGCTGACTCAGCCTCGGGTCCTCTCTCGGTGGTGTTGGGCGTTTTTCAATTTCGGACGGGCATCCCTCGCGTCAACGTTTGTGATACGAATGGTCGCGTTCTTTGCTTCCCTTTCTCTGTTTTCTCAACTAATTCGGGCGGTGCTGTTCACTCGGCATCAGAGTGACGGCCCGCCATGACCTCCCGGTAAGTACCCTCGCCCAATAATCACGCGTCTGTCACGTGAAACTGACCCATTGCCTAGTCTTGACCGCCTGGTCACGTGAGTACTGTAGCTTACCATGTCCCTTTTCATGATACTAATGATCATTGCAGGTTACTCGAGACTGGCAGCACTCAATTAATTCGGAATACCGCTGCTCAGCAACTCGGAGATGTACAGAAGCAGCATCCGGATGAGCTCTTCAACCTACTGGGTCGGATTCTCCCCTATCTCCGGTCAAAATCCTGGGATACTAGAACTGCTGCCGCCCGAGCCATCGGCCTGATCGTCTCGAATGCAGACGTATACGACCCAAATGAAGAAGATGGTCAACAGATCAAATCTGCAGCAGATGAAGATGACGTGGAGATCAAGTCCGAGACCAAGCCGGAAGATCCTACCCCTACAGTTGATGGGTTCCTCCGCCTCGACACGCTGGACATCGCCTCCATCTTGAAGTACGGCAAGCGGCTACTAGGTAGCGCCGGAAAAGAGTATGAATACTCGCTGGCTTCGATGGACCCGGCTGCACGCCTCCAACATCAGAAGAAGACTCTGACGGGCCGGCTGGGTCTGGCCGGTGAGTACGTGGAGGAAGAACCGATTAATATCAGCGAGCCGGCTCCCAAGCCAGAAACACCAGCTCCGAAGAAAGAAACTATAATTGCGCCCATCTCTCGTGAAAACAGCTTACAGGATCTGGCAGCTCGGCGACCATCTTCGCCCGGCGATGCCGTGAAGGATGAATTGGGACTGAGTAAACGGCAATTGAATCAACTCAAGCGGAAAAACAAGCAGAATGCAAAGATGGGCGCCAACAAAGTCCGCGTGGTAGACCTGTCTTCACGACGGGTGTCGGAGAACGTCACCACTCCTGTGGCCACCCCCCATCCTGTGAAAACCGAAAACGGCGACGAACAAAATGGCGATGCCAAACCTGATTATTTCTCGCTCGAACCAAATGCGGAAGACGATGACTCAAAACTTGTCACGGAATTCAAAGGTCCCATCGCTCCGGAAAAACCCATTATTCAACCCGAACTTGTCGACCAAGGCTCCGGATGGCCCCTGGAATGCATGTGCGAATTCTTGACCATGGATATATTCGATTCCAACTGGGAGGTTAGACATGGCGCAGCGATGGCTCTCCGTGAGGTGATTAGGGTCCAGGGCCCAGCAGCTGGCCGGAGGGAAGGCAAAAGCAGAGAGGAAAACGACGCCCTGAACCGCCGGTGGCTGAATGACCTTGCATGCCGGTTACTTTCTGTCCTCATGCTGGACCGCTTTGGTGACTACATTTCAGACAATGTCGTTGCTCCAATTCGGGAAACCGTCGGCCAGACCCTTGGTGCTCTTTTATCCCATTTGTCGCCGAAGTCCGTTCGCCAGGTTTACCGATGCCTTTACCGTATCATCATGCAGACTGATCTTGGTCTTGAACGGCCAGTATGGGAAGTCTGCCATGGCGGTATGATCGGCTTGCGGTACCTAGTTGCAGTGCGAAAAGATCTGCTGATCAAAGACTCCGGCATGATGGATGGCGTTCTGGAGGCTGTTATGAAGGGTCTGGCTGACTTCGACGACGATGTACGGGCTGTCAGCGCCGCAACACTTGTCCCCATCGCGGAGGAGTTTGTAACATCACGGACTCCTACTCTTGGCCTGCTCATGAACATTGTTTGGGACTGTCTTTCCAACCTACAGGACGATCTCAGCGCCAGTACTGGATCCGTCATGGACCTCCTAGCAAAGTTGTGTACCTTCAACCAAGTCCTGGACGCAATGAAGGCGAACGCCGCAGACGACCCAGAAGCTTCATTCGGTAAACTGGTTCCTCGCCTGTATCCGTTCCTGAGACACACCATTACGAGCGTTCGTTCCGCTGTTCTCCGTGCTCTCATGACCTTTTTGAAGCTAGAGGGGGAGGGCAGCACAGACTGGGTGGATGGCAAGGCTCTTCGTTTGATCTTCCAGAATCTCCTGGTGGAGCGCAACGAGGGTGTCCTCAAACTGTCTCTCCAAGTGTGGTCTGAACTCTTGAAAGCAATTGACAATCGTGGCTCTTTTACCTCCGACCCGGAGCTTCCGAGCTCTGTTCAGCCTCTTGTCACTTTAACCCTCGGCCCGTTCGGTGTTCCTCGTTACCCTATTCCCATGAGTGCTACACTCTTCATCAAGCCCTCTGGCGTACCATTCGCCGCCACCGCTGCCCCGCCTTCTGCCAAATCTTCACCCCCTGCTCCCACTCCTGGCGGCGAACTTTCTAAACCCGGTCGCAGACGCAAGTCGGAGAAGAAAGAAACAGCGCCGCCGCCACCCTCAGCTCACAATGTGGACGGGCACATGTTATCTGGAGACATCGATCTCGTCGGCGCAGACACGATGCTAAGATCCAAGATTTTTGCTGCAAAGGCGCTCGGCGAGTTGTTGAGTGTTTGGGATAAGCATGGACTTCAAAGCTTTTGGCCGGAGGTTCTGGATGGTCTCAACCTTCCAGCCTCGACATCTCAGCTTGCCTCAGCCATGGTCATGGAAGAATATGCTCGTCTTTCTGGACCAGAAAGCAGGCACACTTCATCCCTATGCGAGAAGCTTCGTCCAATCGTCGAAGGCGAACGTCCGTCATGGTACTCGGATATTTCCTGCTATCTTCATGTCGCTCGCGCACAGTGCCACTCGTTGCTTAATACTTTCCGGGATCATGCACATGTGCCGCCTGCAAGACTGCCCACATTGGCTGTTGTTGTCCAGGGCGATGCGGAGGCGGGCCCCAACGCATTCTCCCTGGCAGATGCTGAGAGGATCGTTGGCGCCGACTTTGATCGCTTGAAAAAGAACCTGACCCCAGCGCAGCGGATCACTGCCACTCAAGTTTTGACTGACACCCGTGCGACGGCGCAATCTGCTGTCGACGAGGCGAGCCTGATGAGAGAACAGCGGGACATGCGCGTCCTGGCCGCCGCTGCAGGTGCCTTGGTTGCTCTGCGAGACATTCCCAAGCGGCCTGGCCACATCATCAAGGCCATGATGGATAGCGTCAAGAAGGAAGAGAATGTCGAGCTCCAGCAACGCTCCGCGACGGCGGTAGCAAGCCTCATTGAGCACTATACAACGGCCACCAAGCGTGGACCAGTGGACAAGATTATTGGAAACTTGGTCAAATACTGCTGCGTGGACACCTCCGAGACACCCGAATTCTCCCACAATGCTCAACTGGAGCAATCGATCTTGTCGCTGCGCAAGGAAGAGGACCGACGAGACCACCCTGATGCAGCCAAATTCGAGCGGGAGGCTAAGGAAGCCAGAATCATGCGACGGGGCGCTAAGGACGCGCTGGAGCAGTTGACCGTCAAGTTCGGTCCTGAGCTCCTGGAGAAGGTGCCCAACCTTGCATCATTGGTTGAGCGACCACTGAAGACTGCCCTTGAGGGCGACCTGCCCGACGATATCACCAACCCAGAGACCGAACTTGGTCAGGAAGTCGTCGATGGACTGTCTACCTTGCGGGCTCTTCTTCCGAAGTTCGATCCTGGCCTGTATCCATGGATTATTGGTCTCATGCCCATTATTGCCAAGGCCATGCAATGTCGTCTCTCCGTGATTCGCTATGCCGCGGCGAAATGCTTCGCTACTATTTGCAGCGTTATCACTGTGGACGGCATGACGATGTTGGTGGAGAAAGTGTTGCCAACAATCAATCACCAGTTGGATGTTCACCACCGACAAGGAGCCATTGAGTGCATTTACCATCTGATCCATGTGATGGAAGATGGAATTCTGCCCTATGTCATCTTCCTCGTGGTTCCCGTGCTGGGTCGCATGAGTGACTCTGACAATGATGTCCGTCTTTTGGCAACTACTTCATTCGCAACCCTCGTGAAGCTGGTGCCTCTCGAGGCCGGTATTCCCGATCCCCCTGGTTTCTCTGAAGAGCTGCTCAAGGGTCGTGACCGGGAGAGGAAGTTTATGTCTCAGATGCTGGACGCGCGCAAGGTGGAGCCGTTCGAAATCCCGGTCGCTATCAAGGCTGAGCTACGACCTTACCAGCAAGATGGTGTCAATTGGCTTGCATTCCTCAACCGGTATAATCTCCACGGTATTCTTTGCGACGACATGGGACTTGGTAAGACTCTTCAAACCATTTGCATCGTCGCTAGTGATCACCACATACGAGCGGAAGAGTTCGCCAAGAGCCAGGCTCCGGATTCCCGCAAGCTTCCGTCCTTGATTATCTGCCCCCCTTCACTCTCTGGACACTGGCAGCAAGAAGTCAAGCAGTATGCCCCATTCCTCAATTGCATTGCGTACGTCGGTCCCCCGGCGGAGCGAGCAAGGCTCCAGGCCCAAATCGCCACGTCGGATGTGGTCGTGACGTCCTACGACGTCTGCCGTAATGACAACGATGTGCTCAATTCAATCAACTGGAACTACTGCGTTCTTGATGAAGGTCATCTGATCAAGAACCCCAAGGCAAAAATCACGACTTCTGTCAAGCGGCTGCTCAGCAACCACCGCCTGATCCTTTCTGGTACGCCTATTCAGAACAATGTGCTTGAGCTTTGGTCTCTGTTTGACTTCTTGATGCCTGGATTCCTTGGCAGCGAGAAGGTCTTCTTGGACCGGTTCGCCAAGCCCATTGCCGCCAGCCGCTTCAGTAAATCCTCGTCCAAGGAGCAGGAGGCGGGCGCTTTGGCGATCGAAGCCCTACACAAGCAGGTGTTGCCATTCCTGCTCCGTCGTCTGAAGGAAGAGGTATTAAATGACTTGCCTCCTAAGATCATTCAAAACTACTACTGCGACCCCAGTGACCTTCAGAAGAAGCTCTTTGAAGACTTTAGCAAGAAGGAGCAGAAGGAGCTACAAGAGAAGGTGGGCAGTGCAGAGCGTTCCGACAAGGAGCACATCTTCCAAGCTCTGCAGTATATGCGTCGTTTGTGCAATTCGCCTGCACTGGTCGTCAAAGAAGGCCACAAGCAGTACAACGAAGTCCAGACCTTCCTGACAAACAAGCGCTCTAATATCAGGGATGTCTCGCATGCTCCCAAGCTCACTGCCCTGCGTGACCTGCTCGTTGACTGCGGTATTGGTCTGGATCACTCGGCTGAGGGCGAGTTGGATACAGGTGCAAGCTACGTTAGCCCGCATCGCGCTCTTGTCTTCTGTCAGATGAAGGAGATGTTGGATATTGTGCAAAACGATGTCCTCAAGAAGTTGCTTCCATCTGTCCAATACCTGCGTCTGGATGGTGGTGTTGAGGCTACCAAGCGTCAAGACATTGTCAATCGCTTCAACACTGATCCCAGTTATGACGTGCTCCTTCTTACCACCAGCGTCGGTGGGTTGGGTCTCAACCTGACAGGAGCAGACACCGTCATTTTTGTCGAGCATGACTGGAATCCCCAAAAGGATATCCAGGCCATGGACCGCGCTCATCGTATCGGCCAGAAGAAGGTCGTTAACGTGTACCGCCTGATCACGAGAGGTACTCTGGAGGAGAAGATCTTGAAGTAAGTTCCACCTATACCCATCCCTACCAAGTGCCACTTCACAGCCGCTCACACCAATTTTTCTGCAGTCTGCAACGATTCAAGATTGATGTCGCCTCCACAGTGGTCAATCAACAAAATGCGGGCTTGGGTACAATGGACACGGACCAATTACTTGACCTCTTTAATCTCGGCGAAACGGCAGAATCAGCCGAGAAACCGGGCGATCAGGCTGGCAACGAAGTCGACATGGTCGATATCGACGGCGAAGTCAAGGAGAAGGGCAAGAAGGGCTGGCTTGATGACTTAGGCGAGCTCTGGGATGATCGCCAGTACCAGGAGGAATACAACCTGGATTCATTCCTGGAGACGATGAACAATTGATCTCGTTTGCCCAACTCAGCACCTGGACGGGTCATGAAGGCTCTTTACTTCCCTTGATCCTCATTCCCTCCTACCCATCTTTCTACCCATCTTTCTACCCGTCTTTCTACCCATCTTTCTACTCATCTTCCTATCCAACCTTCCTACCTCATGATTGTCTCCTTTATGTCCTATGCTTTTCAATTTCCTTTTACAGATGGGGTTTATCTTGTGCATCAGCGACTAATATTGTATTTGCCTCGGAAATTTTAAAGGGTGGTTATCTGCTTTTTCTCCCATTTTGGTTTCTTTTTATCCTTCTCTTCGACCCCTTATGTATTTCTAGCTTGCCTTTGCCCCCACGACGTATTATACTTGCATGTAGATAGAGGAGATGCCTCTCACGCTTTCACTTTGGTGCTTTCACTGTAGATTTCACTTCCTGTTAGTCTCTTCTCTATCTAAACGCTTATAGTTTCACTCTACTCTTGCTCTTGCTCTTGCTCCAGCGCTCTGGCTTTCCCTTTCTCTCTCCCTCTAACTTCCTCACCAAACCTTGACTACTCGCCATTACTTCTTAAACTCGCCCTCAAGCTTCCCAAGATGTCAAACGACACAACTACCACGATCCATGGCCGATCGTGGGTTGTGGATGTTCACACTGGTCCTCCAAGGCAAACAATCTGGATCACTTTTGTCATCGCTGTGATAATATTGGTGTGACCAGGACATATGGTAGTCTTGGGACTGTAGGCCACTTGGAGGAGGATTGTCTGTTTGCATGCCTCTTTGCCTGTTTGTTTTTTACGTTAGGCTGCAAGAAGCTGGATGTTTCCGGAGGAGTGCCCAAGAGTGGTTAAATGAGCCCTTCGACGCGATCTCGGTCTCTCCCACATTACTATGTGTCATGATCATCGGCACCTAATAGTTATTCTTACTATTATTCTAGTACTAGTACTAATAATTGAGAGGTTAACAAGCCTAAAGGTAAAGGAGGTAGATTACTGGGTAAGGATGTTAAATAAAGTTCTCGTTATTCACCTGAATTTGATTATAGAAAAGAGTCATGAAACGTACAGCTACTAAACTTAATGAGGCTATTCTATTATACAAAAATACTGTATAAGCAGTTGATAATACAATAGATGTACAGGTTAGTATACCTAAAATAGGCATTCTTTCAAATGCTCTCAATTTACTGATTAACTTGAGAACAAGTTTAGGATGATTTATATTGTGTCAACTTCATGTTTTAGTTTATTAGGGCCTAATTGAGACTTCTTCCTTCTTTTTAGCTTGCCTGTCGATTGGGCTCTTCGGGCTGGACTGCCTGGCTTGACTTTTATAGAAGTGACAAGCTTAATGAGGCAAAACAGTAAGATCCCTGTTTAATTCCATCTTCACCTCGATGCTGATTTGGCTATAGCCCACAGAAAATATAGTATCTGGCACAGTGAAGGAGTTACTGGCTCGTACGATCGAAAATGTACTTACAGGAGGAGCGCTGCTGGTACCGAGGGTGTACAGCCGGACCAAAGAGATATTGCAAATGGGCTCCAATATTTTATTCTCTTACTGCTTCCAAATCTCGTCTTGTGTATTTCTTTCTATAAACTTCTCTCTAGATATCTTTTGATTCCATGTTCTAAGGTATCTTAAAGTCTTTTTCAAAACTCCCGGACAGATAGTTATTGCCACCTAATTAGGCCCACTTACAATATCTTCTTCGTCCTGCTGTATTTACTCTTAATACAATATTAGAGCATGCTATGTTCGCATTCGATGAAGATTACTCGCGCATACTACAAAGACCAGGAAACCGAAGAGCAGACAGTCTTAAGTCATTAGTTCATAAAACGAGCCTAGAAAAACAGCCAAGCCGCGAAGTCACACCACCTTATTCATTCTCCAACGCTTTGCCACAACATCGGATCAAGCCACAAAAGCACAAGCCTCGAGTGAAAAGATGATAATACCGTTTGAGAGCGCGGGGAACAGAGGCAATGGATACTTCAAGCAAGAGATGAAAGCTCCAGATAAAAAATACAAACACCGTGATCGCGCCCCGAGGAAAAACAACCTGTTGATGCATCCCAGGCGCCAAAGATATCCGCCAAACAGTCCGCAGAGCGAGGACAAATATGTCGAACGGAAAAGTGAAAGAAAAGATCAGACACCGAAAGAAGGGGGGGGAAAGGGCTGGGTAAATGAAACCCCGGAGAACAGAATTAGATACACGTAAAAGAAGAAAAGGCGAGCGGCGTCAGTCAAAGCTAAACGACCGCAGGCAAAGTGTGAAAAAAAAGACAATGAGGGATCGAAACTCAAGAATTGAGATTGAAATGCTCGCTGAAAGGTCTTCAGAAGCAGATTGACTCTTGATTCTTGCTCCAACACGTCCGACGTGTTCTAGCCATATCATACTTAAGCACCAGTGCGGCTTTTCGGCTTGGAGAGCATGTTCAAACGACTCAGACTGAGTACGCCACGAGACTTTTGCTTCGCACTGGCAGTTGCACTGGTAGGAGTGCTCAAGCGTCCAGAGATGGAGCGGCTGGGAGTTTTGATAGGGCGGTTCTTGACAGGGCTGGTAGTGGGAGGGTTCGCCTTCAAGCGCTTGATGCCACGCTCCTCAGTCCGCGCATCAGCCGGTGGCACATTTTCGCTATCAGCGTTCGACTCGTCGTCAACTTCATCCCGATGCCTCTTCTTGTTGCCGATTCCATGGGCAATGCCGTGGGCCACAACCGGAAGTTCAGGATAACCAGGCCCCTTCTCATCTGCATCGGACTTGCGGACGTGGCGAATGCTGGGTGATCTGGGCGGAGAAGGGTGTGGTTTCGTCGAAGCGGCGTTATGCTCGGGAGTGAGGGCAGGGAGGGTAGGGTAAACGACCTCAGACATGTTGGAGCGAGAGGGAGTGGTAGGGATCTTGGACCGAGAAGGCGAATGGGAAAGCTCGTAGCGCGACTTGACGCTTGGAGTGAACTCGACATGCTTCTTGGGAGATGGGGTCGGTGCCGAGTCGGTCAATTCACCGTTGGCCAGGAGCAAATCCGGGTTGAAGTCGGGAGCAGCTATGTGAGTGCCAGAAGCGATCTTGCTTGGATCACAAGAAAACAAAGGCTGGCGTCTGCGCAGGATAGACTTGAGGTTGCTGAAGCTGGGAAAGTTGCCCTTGATCCTCGGGTTGAAATCAGTTTGCGGAGTTCGGGGAGACGTCACAGCCTTGGTAGAAGGAGACCGTGCCAATGAGGGTATCAACGTTGTCTTGGGGGCCTTGATGCTGGTCGACGTGGAGCGTGCCATGGATGCTCTAGTCGGGGTCATGAGGGAACTGCGGATAGCTGCGCGGGGACGAGGGCCAGCAGGCTTCCGAGCGGGAAGCTTCGAGGGTTGAGGACGACTGGTCGATGTGTCTTCGGAAGAGTTGTGCTTGGCACGCTTGGTGGTAGCAGAAGGTGAGGTTGAGAAGGCAGAGGACTTCGATGGAGATCGCGGAAGGGATGAAGCCGGAGCGTCAGGTTCGTCAAGCTGGGCCTTGGACTTGGTTCGCTTCAGAGATTTGGTAGTGGTGACGGGCTGGAAGCGACCAGGCGTGGCCCGGAAAGAAGAGGCATGACCGGCAATGGAATCCATCTTCTTGAACTCGGCCATATGCACATCACTGAACCGGCTCGCCTTGCCTTTGGGCATCGCAATCTTCCGGTCCCCATGGCTCTGCCCAGATTGATGACTCCCCTCGCTCTGCTTAGATTTGTCGAAAATAATCTGCGACTTGATGCGTGTGACTTCGCCTCGAACACTCTCCATAAGCCTCTTGGCTTCCTCGCTAAGTTCAGAGTCCTGGCCAAACTTGAACTCGTAACCAGGAGTGCCAAACTGGGAGGGAGCTGGAGAAGCCTTGGACTTTGAAGGAGTGTTGTCAAGCGCACCAATTGGGTTACCATTGGCGTCTTTCTTGATTGGGTTGAAGCCAAGGATCAGACCGGAGTCGGCCTGTTTAGTTGTGCTCTGCTGTGCTTTGCTGGGGTGCATCTCCGAGCGAGATGGACAAGCAGCAGAGCCGGTGGTAGGAGTACGTGCCTCAGCCATCTTCGCGGCGGTGATTGGAGTCTTCTGGTGAGTCTTCTTGGTCATGGGGGTGTGGACGGTAGGGTAAACATCGCGGGGCATCTCGTCGCGTTCCTCGAGAGACGTAAGACGAGAAATCGAATCGGGTTGAAGGGAATTCTCCTGTGTCTGATATCAGGTGGTGTTAGAGGAAATTGACACCAACCACGGTCACGTCTCGGACCCCTTTTATCACGGGCGTTGCTGGGCTACTTACCTCAGGTTGAGCGCTGACGCTACGAAGGCGAGCGGAGCGGCGAACCGCCATTGTTGAAAATGAGATGTAAGACGGAATGAATTGCGAGGGAGTAGGTGGTAGGAAGGTCTGTCGAGTCGAGTCGAGTCGAAGGGAGGAGTCGTCGAGGTGATGCGGTGATTTGATGTTTGGGCGTTGGAACGTAAACAAACGCGCTTGACGTCACATGACTAATCCGACATATGGCCCAATTTTGACTTGGCAACCTTCGCTTTAGTAATTCGCTATTAAGCTGCTATTGAATCGAATAGTGAGGTACTCTAGAATTGAGCTTGTTTACATTAAGCATTTTTCAGGACGTAGATCACCGTTGCACCCCCCGACAAGAGCCTCTTTATGGCCGCAACCCAGGATTAGTTAGATTCAAATACTTTGCTGACGCGGCCCACACCCCGCCATATTTCCTTTCTTCTATCTCCAAACCATCTTTTTGTCGTGGCTATCGTCTAAACTCCGAAGAGATGGAGCCCGATAAGCCTTACATCTACCCTCTACAGGGCCAACATACACATACCTTCATCATGTTACATGGACGTGGGGGCAACGGCGCCGAGTTTTGCGAGCAGCTGTTTTGGTCTGTCACCTCGCAGATGAAGAATTTACCCGACAGCTTTCCCAACTTCCGCTGGGTATTTCCAAGCTCAGACATTCGTTTCAGCACTATGTCTCAAGAGCAAGAGCAGTCCTGGTTTGATGTCTACTCTCTAACGGACCCCGACACACAACCAGAACTCCAAGTGGAAGGCCTTAGAGAGTCCGTCTTGAAGATCCTAGATATCCTGAATGATGAAATAGAGCTCGTTGGTGATCCAAGACGCGTCTTTCTCGGAGGCATCAGCCAGGGGATGGCGACTGCATTGTGGACCTTCCTTTGCGCACCAGGCCGCATCAAAGGACCTCTCGGGGGAGTTGTAGGATTCTGTGGCTGGCTGCCTTTTGCTGAACCGGCAGAGACTTTGATTCAACGCCAGCAAGCAGAGAAATTGCTTCGGCAATACTCGATCAGCGGCACTACGCTTTTGAGTGAATCTAGTAGGCTTGACAAGCGACTCCAGCTATCGAAGCTATTCCTCGACACCATTGCCGGTCCCGACGTCCATCAAGTTACTGAAGATACTGACATTTCCGTGCTATCGACGCCAGTATTCCTGAGCCATGGCGCAGATGACCGACGCGTGTCTGTCAGATTGTTTCGCCGGGCACTACACATTCTACAGGATGTCGGCATATCTGCGGAATGGCAAGAATTCGCCGGCGCAGAGGCAGGAGGCCACTGGATAAAGCAGCCGGAGGGAATAGAACAGATCGTTGAGTTCATTCAGCGGCAGCTCTGACTTGCACAAAAACACGGCTGTCACGTAACCTCACCGTCGCTCTATCGGTGGCACATTGGGATCATTGGGGTCGTCGAAGTCTGAGTGGAGATTGGGGCGAGCGAAAAAGTGGGCCTTGGTAGAAGCTTGTTGGGTGATCAGTGCACGTACAGTAGGAGAACAACCGGTGAGAGGAGGCTTTATGTAACTCTCGACTTTCGCTGACTACGAGGGTGGTGATGGGAAGATATTGTAAGTGGGTCTAATGAGGCGGTCATAGCTATCTGTCCGGGAGGTTTAAAAAAGACGTTTAGAAAGGTACCTTGGAAAATGGAATCAAAAGATATCTAGAAAGACGTCTAAAAAAATTCAGGAGGAGATTTAGAAGGACTAAGAGAATAAAGTATTGAGGCCCATTTGTAACATCTCCTTGGCCCAGCTGTATACCAAATTACTACACAAAACACAAAGGAGATGGGTCACTCAGTATAACCCCTGTCTAGGCGGGAAGTTACCGCTCCATGGAGCATCTAAAACTGCCCCCTTCCCCCCCCCCAACTCTACACATGTTTTAGCGTAGCCGCTTGTGATCATAGTGGCTACAGGGTTACATTCAGTACTGTATATGGCTCAGGCGCGACCGAGGACTCTGTGCGGCAATTTGATTGTCTTACTATTGCGTGTACGAGTGACTTGACTTTTTACAGCATCCGTTTTCCACTCCACGCTATTAGTACTCAGCCACTTTTCGCTTCGTCCGTTAACCAATGCAACGTTAGCCGAGATTATTGAAGCGACGAAGGCCTGTCGCTGGACTATCCCCTGTTTTCGTAGCATTACCCTCCGCTAGCACACCAGCTATGCGCATGTTCATCTGATCCGGTATTGATGTGCTGTAGATGCTGTCCGTCTTATATTCGCTTGCGCCCATCCCGCTTGGCTTTCTTAGTCAATTCCCAGACCAAAAAAGCCTGTCCAAAGCTTAGCATTTTGTCTCCGATCTTCGATATCTTGCCATCCAAAACATGCGATGGGATTCAATCCTCTGGCTTTTGACTTTAGCCCTTACTGTCGTTTCGGCAAAGGTACCACCAATTTAGAATCCTTCGTTTCCATTTTATCCGCTGAATGTTACGGGGCTTGGTCCTCTCTACGCGTGGGTTGGATCGTACGTTCAACATATGTTTCTCTCAGTTCCAAAAAATCTGATCGTTCTAGGTACTTTAATGCGACGGCGCAAATTGAACTAATTCCCGAGGTCGGATGGAAATATCTCAATGACACACTATGTCCGAGCCTGAGAAACAAGACATTCACAGCGTCCTTCCCATCAGCTCTTGCCATCACCGAGCGCGGACAGTACAATGTTGGCGCCAATCCTGTGAATATATATCTCACCTTTTGGGATCCTGGCTTCGACTTTTCTACTCTTGGGCGGATATTTTCCCGCAGGAATAAATGGTATCTGAGACTTGATGTATACGTCTAACCCATCTTTGGACGGTACATTGGAATCATCACCGCAAGTGCTTCAGTACCTTTTCTCCGAAAGGATGAGACATTCGCTGACTCTGATTATTAGAATCGTATACTCGTTTTCAAATGACACCGTGATTACAGAAGGAATGGTCTGGAATAGCACTTACGTTGCTGACATTTTCAATTTTTGCTCTCATCGACTTCAAAGGCTCCATACAATCTCACCGCCGACAATGGGGGGCTTTTTCTGGATCGGGAACCAGTTTCGTTCAATGCAAATATGGACTCGTGCAGTAGCCTCGAAAGGAATGAGTACTGGATCAACCCTGCCAGCATAACCCCGTCGGGCATTCCTGAGGGGGATTGGACGTATCCATCCGTCAACCTGAATTTCGACAGCAGAACGGCAAACATCACTGTGGATGGATATTTTCTCGGAAATTCTTACCTGCGGGCGAATATAACTGGAGGCAAGCCAACACTGGGGCCGACCTCTGTTAATGGCAAGATCAGGTTGTCATTCAATGGTGTTATTGATACCTACCATTCAGATATACTGGTCAACAACAGCGCCACACCAAAATGGATCAGAACTGTCAGATTTGGGAATAATTCCTTGAAGAACGGTTATGGAAACACGGCCCCTAAAAAGCTTCACTCTGCCATGGGCGCGTGGATTATTTCGTATATCTCGCTTTCCTGTATTAAAGAGCTTGTGAATTTGAGACCCTTTATCAGATCATTTTTCTTTACCCACCAGCACATGAATCTGTCAAACGTTGGTCATTACTTCCCAAGCCGCCAACCTGGCGGTGCAAAATCCAAAGAGCCCGGCAAGCATGTCCTCATGACATTTACGACCACGTCACCCTCGATTCTGATGATGATCCACTGAATCCCTATATTAAAAAGTGTCAAAGATCGAGTTTTAGAAAGCACGAAGAGATTGTTCTCTCGATTTCAAACCTATTGATGCACCTTTAATCAAAGTCGAGTCTATACATTTTTCATCGAGGATAAGGACTCGGCTTCTTAATATCGAATGATAAAACGCGGGAAAAGCATCGCATGTACGGCAGAGCCAGTCCTCGGACTCTATTGTGCGCCAATTCTAGATGACGTGTATTTTGCCTAATAGATACAAAACCCGCAGGTTCCGGCACCCAAAACAAAACCGAGTGACATTTCCCCTCTATTTCACTACCCCTAACCTCCTTATCTTATTCAAAATGAGTTCACTTGCGGCAAAAACACGCAAGAGGAAAACGCCCTATAAAAGACGACTTCGATAAGCAGGCTCCAGCGGCATCGATACCGTTCAAGATGCCGAAATCCAGATATGTTAAGTAAATGGGGCAGCCTTCTCTCCATCGAGAGACATCTATGCGAAGTCGCTCAGTATGAGATAGCCATCGCGGAAATGTTCCTGAAAGCCCACGAAAAAAAAGCTAAGGGCTTATGCGATCAAGCAAGACAGCTAAAGTTACACGACCGGATTAGGGTGCTAGGCAAAGGTCTGAAATTTCTGAACAGACTATATTGGCTCCAGGAGAGGCTATGGTGGGAGCATAGGAACAAGTTGCCCCCGGATACCTTTACGAGAGGGTTTGAACTCTGGCGCTCACACCCAAAATGGTATCTACAGTGCTCTTCGCGAGGACTGTGCCGGACGGGGTGGGTGCTGTGGTCATGACTGCGGATGCTGTCTCCGTCGGCCGACGAGACCAGACAGAGTTCTCAGCGTTGGCCATTGCACCACTGTGTGTGGGTGTTGCGCTCGAGCGCGCGGCTTCGAGCTGAACGCAGAGGAAAGCAACGGGCTTCATGCTAGTTTTCCACTTACGTCGTGCGATAATACAAGCGACCAAACGAAAATGTCTCAACATACCCGCCGAATAATACTGGTTTCGACATTAGGAATCGAAGAAGAGTCAACTAAAACCCCATTTGAGCTCATCGACCAACGAGTATCCTTCAGCCAGCCTGGTACCTGTCTGGCTGCGGATCCACCGAGATATCAGGAAACCTAACATAAGGTCTGTCCTTTGCTGCTCTAAAAAGCCACTATGTTATCAAAAAAAAGGGTGCTTTTGTCTTCGTTGCTCAAGGTGAAAGCCTCGGAATGATTACGGAACCAACAAAGCTATCTAAGTGTCATTGCAATAGGCAGTGGTGCTTAACATCCTCTGTATATTACTGCCATACGTTTTCTCGCTACATATTCGGTCGCACAAATAGGCGGTCTATTCACTAGATGAGTTTTGGAACATAAGTCTGCTCTCACTATGGCTATCTAAGGCGCATGTAGCCTCGCTTTATCACTATATACTTGGACACTAGATTATGGGACTGATAGCATGCCAATAAATTGATTAGCCCCTTCGGCGGGACTGATCCAACTGACGCGTCCATCAGTGTATATCTCCACCTTAGGCTTGTGTTCATTCAGAATTCCGATATCATCCAGTATTCCTGCCCGGAGGATTATTGTCTCGTCAGGAGTTCCGTTAGACTTCATTTTCAGCCCATAGAGCGGCGTTCCTACGGGTATCGTCAGTTAATGCCTTATCAAACTCAGTTTTATAGTACACACCACAATCTGAACAGAAGTAGTTCTTAATATAATTTCCACTGTCCGATGTTTTTGCCACTTCTTTGGGACTTCCAGTGATTTTCAGGTCGGCACTTTTGACGACAAAATTATACGTATTCAGTGCGCCGGTAAGTTTGCGACAGTCGAAACAGTGGCAAAGTGCCTATTGAAAGAAAGGATAATGTTAAGTTGAAAACAATCCGTATCTCGGACATACACTAACCGATGTTATAGGCTGGCCACTATATTGGACCCGAACCTTTCCGCAAAAACAGCCGCCAACAGCCATTTTCAAAGAGCAAGTGTCTGGTGCTATGATACTATAAAAAAGAAAGGGGCTAATGGAGAGAAATCAAAAGGTGTCTTGTATGAAGTCGGTCCGGGCGAACTTTTGCCCGGAGCACACCGTCAGGACTGAGTTTGTTGGCCCCAACATAAGAGTGTTGGGTGTAGACATTCAGCCAGAATTTTGGCGGGGTAGGGGGCTATGATTGCTTCTAACTTGTATCAAGTTCTTGTTGGCATTGTTAAACGCTTGGTTACTGCACTTAGCTGCGCTAGGTATTTGAGTTGTGGTGTGTCACTCATTTTGTATCTTATCACAAACAGAGTGTAGCTTTGCCGGAAGTGGATAGTCTCGTTGCTATCATGTACCCAAGACTCTAGCCACTGTCGATCTAGTGATGATGCATAAGGGTGGATGCCAAGGGGTCTTGAGGTAGGAGGGTAAAGGAGTGTCGTGTAAAGTACGATATTATACGTAAAGCGGTCGTCCTGGGGTAAAAAAGGATAAGGATCTATTTTAGAAAAGGATTATTTACGCTTTAACTTATTACGGATTAGCATAGTTTCGGGTAGTGGCTGGGGAGTAATGTGTTTTTCGAATTCTACTGTAATACGCCTTGTTATGAACGGTCCACAGCCAGGAACCTTTTGGCAGACCCTTTAAAGAGACTTTTATGCTTTCTTCCAGCAGAGATGTCATAGCTAAGATGCAGATCATCTCACGCCCAAGTCCAAGTTGTTGCTACCCACGCCACCTTGAGCCCCATCACTTGACGAAGGCCGTGCTGATTACATAGTATATCTTATTCTGGCATTATTTGCAGCATACAAAGTTGGGATATCTATGTATCAAGGAAAGCTCACCAATATAGATACTGCCATTGTAAACCTCCGGTCCCACTACCAAAATCACAGACAAACCAAGGAAAAACACAAGTGTAACAACCCAACTAGACAAGCCCTAATCCCCACAGGGGACAAAGTTATTTCCTAGGTTCTCCTGTTCCACTCGCTCAGCGACTCGTTGTCGGAGAAGGAGCAGATCCTTCCGGGAAACTCATCGATCTCAGTTTGAAACCTTGTCCGTACCGTTGTTTGAATTCTGCCGTCATTTCGCCCTCCACTTCATCACGCTGATCCACATTGCTATGGTCTGTCGAAGGAGGTTCCATCCCTCTAAGGTGGCTCATGTTGATGGTTGCAATGTCTCTCGACAGCTGCTGGACGGAGGCATCGCTCACGTAGCCTCCCACTTGTCTCGATCTCCAACCAAGAGCTCGGTTTTTGCCGTGCAGGATCTTACCATTTGTGGATACCATAAATTGCAAGGCATCACCGGTACCATAGTTTTCGATCACACTGACATTCTCTTTCAGATGATTATCCGCCCTGGAGCAGATATCCAAGCATTGTCGTGCAGTATTCCACTCATCCTGTAGCCTTGCCAAATCTTCTTCGTCTTTTTCAGAGGAAATTGTTGTCTTTGATTGCGAGAGCAGCCGTTTCATGACGTCCTGCATATGTTTCTCTAGCTTACGAGCTGTCAGCGCTAAGCTGTTTTTGCATTCTTGCAAGCCTTCGTTGGTGACGCTTTCGGGCGAAGTGTTTAGACCATCTGAGCCATGGGAGGCATCACCCCGGTCCGATATCAACTGAATCTGGTCAATATGATCGGATAGCTGGGCACAGATCTGTAAACATTTTTCTGTACTCAAGCGCTCATCTCTCATGGATTGTAGTTCCGCTGCGTCCGGTCCGGATTGCGCCACGCTTTTCTCAACGATGCACTCCAATTTGCCATCTAGAACTTCTAAACGAGCTTCAAGATCATCTTTGGCGTCCTGGATAAGCCGCTTATAATCTTCTAGGCTTTCAGAGTTGACAGAGGTTTGGCGACTGCTTAGCGTCAGCCACCATGAATTTGAACAAATGGAAAGCCCAGAGTCACGTCAGGATCTAGCAAAGATATTGGCACTTACAGGTTTGCATCGGTGAGAGCAATGTTGATTGTTGCTTTATACCCAGCCAGCAATCTTCGAAAACCATCTATGTCGTCACCCATGTACTTCAGCCTGGCCCAGTCCCGAAAATTCGTCCGGTTTTGGTCTGACCGCGACGAGCATTTAAGGATCTCCTGTTGGAACTCCTTGCAGGCGCTACCACAGCGTAGAAGAGGGAGATCCAGCGCCGATAGGTCAATATCAGTGCTTGCCTTGACAAACTCGGCAAGTGGACCAAGCACAGCACTCAGGGCTTCAACTTCTTCAAGAAGATCACGTACGCGTTTCGGATGGGAACGAAAACTATTGACCGTTTCGTGCAACGAGATGCTGCACTGGAAGGCGAAGGTGGCTAGCGCTAGCAACCCGGAGGCCAGGCCTATTGGTTCGGCCATGACTTTGATCACCCGTATACGAGTGGGAGATTGATGGGTGAAAGAGGCCTTTATAGTCGGCCAAAGCCACCTTTTAACGGCTCGACGGCGCAATGGGAATCGCCAACAAGGCCAGGTTGCAAGCGATGGGCTGCTCCACTGGCCGCTATCCCGAAGATGAATGCCACAAGGTTGGTGGGGGTGGGGGCCGGCGGCTAGCTGTTTGGCTGACCCCGTCCATGTGCAATGACTAAGCCTCAGGGTGTCGCCATAAAATTCAAGAGAACTTCCTTGACGGTCGTTGTAATTGGCCTCTTGTACGCGCCCTTCCTGCTGAGTAGTACTAATTTGAGACGGGCATCAAAGCGCCTGCTGTTCGCGCGCGCGTCCGAGGCGCTTTCCTGCCGTGCAAATGGTATCCTGGATAGTAGGTGTGCGGCGGTCTCCAAGCGAGTGAAACTCGCGGCGCATAATTCTAGGTCTCATTACTTCGTCGATCTTCCTTCGCACCTGCTTGGTTGGATACGTGATGCGCGGCAGAGGTGATACACGTAAACCACGTCACAAAAAGTCGCACGGACGTCGGTTGCAGATGATCGGTCCACAATACACACCAATGATCGGTCCGCAATACGCGCCTGCCGTGGAAAGCATTTAGGGCCGCGCGCGAATGCCTACGCATACACCCTTTTTTCGTTCCTCTCACTCTTCGCGCTGGCTCACCTCTGGCTCACCTACATATTAATCACTGTCTGCTCATCGTATTGAACAATACAAGCATTTTCCTTTCCAAATGGCCGAGGTTATTGGTATCAGCTCGGGCGTCGCTGGCTTGTTGGCCTTTGCCCTCGAATCGAGTCGCACCTTGTTCAGCACTGTTCAAAGTCTTCGCAACCGGGAAAAGGCTATTCGGGACCTTCGAGAAGCTCTCCAAGATCTTGAGGAGGTGCTGAAAATTCTCCAGGAGTCGATCAATACCTCCCCGTTTCTGAACACCGGGATAATTGAACGACCTCTTGATCGATGTTGCAAAGCATGCAACGATTTCAATACACTGATTATGAAGTGTTCTGAACGCTCAACCGACGATCATTTCAGCATCCGTGATTGGGCTAAATTGCGCTACATGGGCGAAGACGTTACTGGCTTTCAAAACATGCTTTGCGGCTACAAATCTACAATCACGATCGCCCTTGCTTATTCGAATGTGTACGTTCACCTCATTTCTTTGCGAGATCTTTCTGACTTCTCCCAGCCATCTGACCAGAGCGACAAAGAGTGTCATGCACGAATACAAGGAACTAATTGAAAATACCAAATCCGACCTCAGGCTGCATTTGCAGTCCATCGAGGACAGAGTGAAATCATTGTCCTCCGCAAATGAAGTCGATGTGGGATTTGATCTTATCGAAGTTCAGAAAATGAAGGAAGAACTAGAAAGCACACAGCACGGCCTGGAGATTTGCGCGCAATTTTCTGCATACATAGAGGAGACAAGGTCCACCTCTTTGCAAAAAATGACTCAAGGTTCAGCCATATCCGAACGAGAAGCATCACCTCCAGAATACAACATGCCTTGGTTGATTATCGCTGAAGCCTTGAGTTCCGCCGAAAAAGAAATCGTCAGTTCGAGACTGCGACTGCTTCAATATCGTCGCGCACACGGAAGCCATCCTTGGTTCGCACAACACCGTGGATTGTTACCAGGAAATGAACAGACCAGCGAACAAAGTGATATCACGGAAGAGGCCCAAAACATTAAAGAGTCTTTGAATTTCTTCAATCGGGTATCCGAAGAAACCACCGAGGGTCGAATGAACTATTTTGAGGATGTATCTACAGGTGATAAGAGCAAACAAATCATTGTGACGACGCTCAAAGATTTGATCTCGGCGCGACGGATCACCTCGGGATCTGGCTCATTGCAAATATTAGGACAACTCTCCGAAGAGTCCCTGAACAACATAGTTCGAAACCAAGATGACATCCGTGAATAGTGAATTTAGGCTTAGGGATGGTCGGTTTAGTATAATGTATACTTGAAGAACATTGGCCAATTCAGGGTTCTTTCTGCTTTTAATCCTATCTTTCTGTTTGAGGACAGCGAACGGAAGCGGCAGAGTTGTAACACATGTATGGCAGTTTCTTGTAAAATACAGAGGGGCCTGGGGAACGGAACACACTGGGGATCGGGATCGACCACCATTCCTCTTTTGGATTAGCATGATTTGAGTCAGGGTTTGTGGATTGATGCGAAACATTGTTGTGGTAAAATTAACTTCGAATATTACTGTACTCCATGTTCTCATGTCCTCGTTTTATTTGGCGAGTCAATACTAAGCGGGGCGGGTTGATCGGCCGAAACTGATAGGGAGCCCGCCGCAGAACCGCGTCAAGATGATGCCACGAGACCAGGTCTGCGGAGCGAATCAGGTGATAAATCTCCAGTGGCGTATCTGCTACTCCGTGGCTTCCGTGGATTTGAATCACAATCATAGCTATTTGTGGCCAGGAAGCACCCGGCTAGAGATCCTATCGACCCGAAAGATGTGCGGGGTAAACGGGAAGGAAAGCCGAGCCGATCACCTGAGATCTATGAGGTAAAGATAAGGCTGGAAACAGTCCGTCATTGCGTCTCCCTTTCCAGAATCGAGTTTAATTGCCTCTTTCGTCCCTCGCAATGTCGTCCATTCAAACTAAGGCGATAGGGGTACAAAAGCGGCAGAAGAACCCGAATCGTTGCAAGCCGAAATCCAAAGGCGGCTGCCAAAGGTGCAAGCAGCGGAGAGTAAGTTGAGGTGAACCATATACAGCTGTTGCTGCTAATACCCCACCTATGTCATTTTTTACTGACTCGTTCCAAGCGTAGATGTGATGAGACAAGACCCAGTTGTCAAGAATGCGTGAGAAAGGGTTTTGAATGCCCTGGGTATCAGAAAAAGCCGCTCCAGTGGCGATACGTTTTCCACGAAAGCGAGGAAGAGGCTTCACCAGAAAAGGAGACCATTTCTTTTGTAAAGCCGCAGCCTGATATCCAAGTACGGGAAGAAGATCAGGTTGAGCATGCACAGGAGCTGCAAGACCTCTGGGATGAGGCCAACTCAACATTATTCAACCAATTACCGGGCTTCGATGCCTCGGTGAATATCTGGGAAAAGAACCAGACTGGATCAAATGAAACATCAATTGTGAAAGATGGTTCCCAATCAGACAGTCTGGCAATACTGCACCGTCGCCTGGCAAACCTCCCAATACCGTCCTTTCTCATCCACACGCCGGCCATCTTAGTACAATATTATTTTGACTACGTCTGCAAGTCATGGTCATCGTTTGATTCGCCACTAAACCCTTTCAGGATTATAGTCAGTCGCCTATGGAGCCGGAATGCGGCTATTTACTATGCGATTCAAAGCATGGCCGCGGCATCGCTAGCCAACGACTTCCCTGGGATGAGAGCGATCGGAATCCAAACGCAGCACCAGGCAATTGCGTGTCTTAGGAACAACCCGAGAGTAGGAATGCTACACCGGGACAATCAAGATGACGAGTTCTTCTTGGCTCTCCTCATGATCGGATGCACGACATCTTGGCACAACGCGGCTGATTTGGGGCTGGAATATCTGAAAGAGGCCAAAGACTATCTCGGACAACAGCAAAGTGTGTGCCAGAATCCCGAATCAACGCTTGCCAAGCAATATCCATTGTTCCAGCAGTGTCTTATGTATTGGAACATGTTAGCTGCCTTTGTGGCAGAGGACTCCTTGCTTCTGAATGGAGAGAGCGTCCTGGAGAGACCCGACTCGGAGACATCTGTCTATCTGGTAGATGGCCAGGCTCTCCCTCACCCATGGACCGGGCCGCTATCCAAAGCACTGAGCATATTTTCCCAGACTGCACGAGTAATCCGAGCCGCGCGGATCTCATCTCGAACGCGTGGGAATGACATCGATCTCACACTTTTCGACTTTGATTCCTTGGTTGAGGAGCTTGACCTACAAAAGGATGCTGGGCATCTCGAAGACGAGATTCTGTTCACTGGTCTCTCATCTTTCTGTGGGCCCGTTGACACCGGAGATACAGACACGCCTCCTGCTCATTTCATAACTCTGGCGGAGGCCTATCGGTGTGCCGCTCTCCTGCAAATCTACCACGTCTTTCCGGATATCCTAGAAGAGCGGTTCCGCCTAAATGAGAGACCCGGGATTGAGGTCCCGGCATTATTCCTACTCCTGTTCCCGAGGAGAGAGAACTCTCTAGTCCCATCCGTTGAAGAAGCCCGTCGCATCCTAGCACTACATGTTGTGTCACTCCTGGACCAACTCCCCTCAACATCAGGAACCAGGTGTATGCACCCCGTTCTTCTGGCTTGCATTTCTAGCGATCTTGTATTTTCCAATCAATCTTTGCTCGGCCCCGCTGCGAATGCGATTTCTTGCCTTAATACTCTGGATATTGAGATTGCACAGGCTAGACGGAAGATTAGCTTGTGGTTGTCAGAGCTCAGTTTGATTCTTCCGAAGCTACGATTGCAACGTGTAGCAAAGATTGTGCATGGGACTTGGGATCGGGCAGACTGTGGGATGGGCCAGTACTGGCTGGATACAATGATTGATCGGAACCTTGAGACTATTATGGGATGATGATAATCTTCATTGTTCAGTATGATGTACTTTCACGACTATAGAAATTGATGAGATCGATGTCTGTTCGCTCGCTTGTATTGCTTCTACTTTGGGAGATAACTTTCATATATAGAGAAAGATACTGCGAATCGATTGACCTGCTTGTAGGACAGCCATAACCCAGTTCCCCATACAACTCTGCCAGCTGCTCTCAATGACGAACTTCTAATGAATTCAATTATCGCGCTTTTGGGCGTGCATATGGGCGTGCATATGGTGCAGCGTGTTCCTCAGTTGGATCTCGACCCCCCTGACGAACGGTGCGTCAATTAAATGGTGTGTTTCACATTGAAACAGCTCTAATACAATGTCGGGTGATGCAGATTGACATCGCGGTGCGTGCACTGCAGTTCGAGGTCGATTAATCGGGAAGCTAGCCGTTCTCCTGTTTACGCTGTTCGCCCCTCCCAGAGCGACTCCGACCACGTGATCGGCATGCATGGCTCCGGTTTAGATAAAACTGGGTTGAAATCCGATGGCCTGTGTGGCTAGAGATCTGCGAGTCAAAGGAAAAGGAAAAAAGACTTATACATGTGACCTAGCTGTCGCCCTCCTCACCTGATCGAGGACATTGGACGATGTCTCCGGCCAATCCAAAGCAAATCGTTTCTATCGCGAAACGTCCGAAACTAGGACGCAGGGATTGGTGCGGATCAGTTCCCCCAAGCTTACTATGATTCAGAAGATGAATGGGCATCATCTAGATTTGATTGTGGGGGATGACCTTTCGCCCTACGAAGGCTGCATTAAGCGCCTAGAGCGCCATAAAAGAACCAATCATTTCAAAGCAATCTGAAAAAGCAAACAGCTCGGAGACACTTGCCAAACTGACGTTGGGAAAATTTGCCGAAGAGCATCACAGAATCACTTATAAAGAAGTCGAAGCGCAGGAACACGAGAAAAATACACATTCCACATCCGCCGCATAACTCCAATTCAGTCCCCTTTGGGCTTGAGTTGCTTCTTCTTAGAATAACTGTTGATTCGCAACGCTTGTTGACTCGATTATGCCTTTCTCGCGCTCAATCACCGTTGTCGGGTGCCATTCCGAAGGCGAGGTAGGCGATGTCATTACCGGGGGAGTTCTAGACGTTCCAGGCAATACGATGTACGACAAGCTCATTCACATTTCGACAAAAAAAGATCACATCCGCCAATTACTGCTGAATAAGCCCCGAGGCCGCGCTTCGATGAACACCAATCTTATTCTGCCGCCCTGTGACCCCCGCGCGGATGCCGGCTTCTTGATCATGGAAAGCGAGGAGTATGCACCCATGTCAGGATCAAACACAATCTGTACCACCACTGTATTATTGGAAACTGGAATGATCCCAATGAAAGAGCCCATCACCGAGGTGACTTTGGATACTGCTGCCGGCCTAGTCTCCGTGACTGCCGAGTGCGAAGCAGGAAAGTGCAAGAGCGTGGAGTTTAGCAATGTCCCTGCTTTTGTCCTTCAGCTCGATTTTAAAGTTATGGTCCCCGGACTCGGTGAAGTCTCGGTCGACATAGCATATGGCGGAATGATGTATGTTCTAGTCGAGGCGGCTTCGTTCGGGTTGGCAGTCAGCAATGAGCATTCTCGTCAACTAGTCGAGATTGGAGAGCGAATCAAACGGGCGGTGGAGATGGCTTATACTCCCATTCACCCCGAGAACCCCGGCATCAAGGGATTCAGTGTGATAGAATTTACCGAGCCTTTGCAAATCGAAGACGGCTGCATGGCCGCAAGTAATGCAGTGGTTGTCTCTCCTGGGCGATTTGATCGTAGCCCTTGCGGCACAGGAACATGTGCCCGACTGGCGGTGATGCATGCCCGAGGTGAAATCAAAGAGGGAGAGATCTTCAAGCACAGAAGCATCATTGGCACTGAATTTGTCAGTCGAATCCGTGGAATAACCGAAGTTGGCAACTATCCCGCTGTCCTACCCGCGGTGAAAGGTAGAGCTTGGATCACCAGTTTCAAGCAAGTGGTTCTTGATTCGACAGACCCCTTTCCCGAGGGCTTCAGAGTTGGCGACCAGTGGCACATGCCTCCGAACTAGGCTGCTCTGCTCTGCTTACTCTAGCTCTCTGGCTTTTCTTAAATACAGTATATTGTATCATTGATGGCAAAGAAACGGAGGAGGGAGGAGGGACAGAGCGAGGGGAAAGGCCACCGCGTGGAGTGTGTTTTTTTTTCAGAGTGTATATTGTGAGGGTTTAATAGCAGTCAAATAACAATATTTGATAATATGATCACTGCAGTTAAATCGTCACTACTACCAGAAAAATATCTCATCGTCTGTTAGGTCGGGGTCTTCTGTCTCAAGTAAAGATCCAAGTGAATGTTTCACTCGAGCTGCTGCCGACCTGCGATACTCGTCTGTCCCCGGATTCGGGCCTGCCTTTGTCTTGTTGGGATCCGCTTTTAGCCAAGGTACCTTTATTGTTCCTGGCGAGATGGCAACTGCTTCGCGGAGTCGAGTGATAGCTTCGTCATCATACCCCCCACCCAAAACGACAGCCTTGGCGAACCGAGAGTATCTCTTTGAGCCTAGATAACTTCTCCCATTGACTGGAGTGGAGCCAGATAGGATAAGAGGGAGGTCGCGTACACCTTCCTCAACGCTCATGACGAAATGTATCACTAATCATCCTGTGAGATACAAGGACGATGCCAGCCTTGGAATCATAAAGCTTCTGACAATGTAACATACCTTCATATTCAGGTTCCAACTCTTTGATCATAATAGAGCCAATTCTCTCGAGTCGGCCGCAGAGTACAATTGGATGGGGCATAATAGCTTTCCTAAACGGGAAGTCTCAACGCAGGATTGTACGTTCATAAAATATTTGTCTGGTTGCATTTATATCCATTAAAACAAAGTGGCAAATGACGTGCCTAATTAAAATTGCAAGTCATTAGCTTCGACGAGCATATGCAGAGAGTCTTTGTGACGCCTCGGAGCACCGCTCGGGATCTCAGTGACCGACTCTGATTTCTAAGCTGACCGCTAAAAAGGGCTGGCTGTGCGCATTTCGGTAAATGCAAATAAGGTTCGCTTTCTGGGTTCCAACACCGCTATATTTTGACCAATAACATGGCTCAGCAGGTTGTGAATCTCTTACATTATTGTGAGAGCTCGGAGATGTAGAAGTCCGAGTACCGACATCGGCCCCCGCGACTCCCGTCTGACTGAGAACGCAGCACAAGTATAAAAGCGTCGACTCGAATGTCTACCTACGAAGCTCTCGAGAGAAATGCGCGATCTCCATTAAGATCTGCACAACCTAACAACCTTTTGCCATGGCGTCCATCAATGCTATCATCTTCGGCCCCACGGGCCACGTCGGCTCTGCTGCTGCCCGCACTGCGCAGCAGCTCGGTGCAAAGGTGGCTCTTGCCTTGCGTGATCCTCAAAAGCCCATTCCAGGTCTCACATTAGAACAAGAGAAGGCAGGGGGCTTTGAAAGGGTACAGGCGGATCTCACCAAGCCCGAAACTATCGAGGCTGCTGTCCGCACGTCTGGAGCCAAACGCGCCTTCATATATCTTGCGCAGGGCTCGGCTGACCACATGAAACAAACTATCGAAACACTGAAGGCCTCGGGTATTGAGTTGGTTATCTTCCTGAGCAGCATGGCTGTGCAGGGTGATATCAGGAAGATCCAACCGAAAGATTTCATACCGTATGCCCACGCGCAGGTCGAGATTAGCCTTGACGAAGTCTTTGGCAGCGATGGCTATATTGCACTTCGGCCAGCATATTTTGCCACCAACGTGCAGTGGTGGACGGGCATGGTTCGCGACGGGGAGGTGAAAATTGCTTATCCGGATACCCAATTCGACTGGATCTCGCCTGAAGATATTGGCAAGGTGGCCGGAATGCTGCTTGTTAAAGGAATACAGGCGAGCGAAGGCGCCGAAGAGCGCAACGCCATCCCTCTTTGTGGACCAAAGCTAGTGTCCCAGAGAGATGCCGTTGGCATATTTGGCAAGGTGCTTGGCAAGGATATCAAGGTCACGGAGTTGGATGAGAAAGAGGGTGTGAAAAACATGGTGAATAATGGTGTACCGGAGTTTGTGGCACAGACACTGGTCAAGAATATGGGAGCGAAGGTCAGAGGCGAGGATGGGCCTGACCCGTTTCAAGGAGAGACGTACAAGAAGGCGGCCGCTAACCTTCAAAAATACGCCGGACGGGCCTCAAGCTTGGAGGAGTGGACCGAGGCAAACAAGGATATATTCGGTAGTTAAGTGGACGATAGCCTCCGGTAACCCAGCCACCTGGGGGGGGTATATCCCATTTTGCCAAGCAGAACAATGACTGGTGAGCGTTTGGTATTTTGAAGACGTCTTGAATTGCTTGACATCCTATGCAGTATTTGTGGCTCGTTAGAAAGCTCCATAATACAAAGAGATCTTTTGATCCAACATGTCAACAAAATAGCAGGCCTTTGTATTTTGTCATAAGAAATGCGTTCTCAGAAGCTGACGATCAACAGTGCAAGCAATTAGATTGAGAAACGAAAATAAGAATTATAGCATTCTTGCGCTAGATGCCGCCTTCGATAACTGTAAGCATCTTTACGGCTAAATGGCAAACATCTCCACCCACACTAGGTTACTTAATAAGACTCTCCGCACTGATACATGTCACCAACACAAAGGTCTGCCGGATTTACTAATCGAAGTATATAAATCTGCCTACCCAGGGCTAGTATAGGCAACGGGCGGGTGGATGTCTAAACCCGTCACCCCCAGGTCCCGATTTAAAGCCCAAAGGGATATGTTTCTTCTTTCCCAAGTGCGGTTGCAGGCTGGATAGTCTCCAGGGAGTTCACAGCCTCGGTTCGGTCGAAGAAGATGAAGCCATCAAACTGTTTATGAAGGAACGCCTGAGAGTAATGGGAGACCTTTTCAGTCTCAGGCCTGTAGATCACTCCAATAAAGCGCTCAAGACGGTTCTCCTTTAAAAGAGCATCACGCAGTGCGGGATCAAGACGATCACGTCGGAGATCAAGGAAAAAGCTTTCGACCCCTGTGTCATGGGCGAGTCTTTCCCAGCTATCATTTCTTGAAGGTCGAACTTTCATGACTTCCATGTCCTCGTCCCACTCGTGTGCTGCCGCAACAGTGCCTGTATGAGTACAGCACCCAAGGATTGAAACATTGCCAGGACCCAGGCGTTCTCGACAGAGCTGTCCGATGTTAACTTCATTGCGATGGGAACCCATGCTAGTGAAGCGAGCATCTCCAACGTGCGAGTTGTGCGCCCACACAACCGCCTTGTGTACAGGTGGCGGACGATGTTCTAGCAGACGCGCCAATGTTTCGAACATGTGTGTATCACGCAATGACCACGAGCTGGCGGAGCTCCAGTACATCGCTTTGTAATATTCCTCCGCGTCGCGCACGAGAAAGGCGTTCTGCTTGCTACTCAGGAATTCCTCGCCATCAAAAATGTCATTCTGCATATATTCCAGCCGATTGTTGAGAAGGTCTCGCAGAATCTGTATGACTTGAGCTTCACAGTCCCGCATTCCTTGTATATGTGCAAGGCCATAAGCCGCCGGATCCTCTGCCCACGGATTCAGACATCCGTATAGTTTCCGAGCTTCTTTGCCTGCTGCAGGGTCCACTCGGTCAAGATACTCGATGACTGCTCTCATTGATGAACCCATGCTGTAAAGATCCAAGCCATAGAAGCCCGCTCGTCTTTCCTCAGGCTTATCCTTGTTCCATTCGCGCATCCACTCCACTAGATCCTGCATCTCGCGGTTGCGCCACATCCAAGTCGGAAATCGTTTGAAGGGTTCATGTCTTTCCTGTCCACGTGCTACACCTCCAATGTTGGCTCTAGGGCCTGGTCTCATGCGCACATAGCGATCGACGGCTTCTGCATCTGGCCAATCGGCCTCCACGGCTACCATCGTGTAGCCGTGATACTCAATGAATCGTTTGGTGATCTCGGCACGTGCGCGGTAAAATTCAGATGTGCCATGACTTCCGTCACCGAGAAGGACGACTTGCTTTCCAGCGAAACTATCGAAGTGAGATGCGAAGCTCTTGTCGTCAATAGACGGGAGCGGCTCTATAGCGGTATTGAACAGCTCCTGGAGGTCTGCCATGGATGTTGCTAGTCGTCGAGAGCTGGCTCGAATATAAGTCATGAGATACTTTCTTAACATCGATTGAAATATTGATCCAGCATCTCACCTCGATGGCCGGTTCTATCGCTAATTTACCGTTTGGATATTCCGGCAAGTTGAACATGAGGTCACACCCGAGTAACTGACCAGTCATCATGATCTCACGCAAACCCGCCAAATTCTAACGTTCAGACCAAAATCAATCGTAATACACGGCAAGGAATGGTAGGAATGGTCTGGAATGTGGCTTGGAAAGTTCGATGAAGTATCTCCTGTGGGCTTTGCCACACTTTCATGTCCCACGATCTCTTCGTCTGACCAACACCTCTACTTTCCACGCGACAAATCTCGCGAAGATGGCCCTTCCAATTAGTAGTCCATCACCAAAGGTGGACCGCTTCCAGCAGGCGATGGAATCAGTCTACGGCAGATTCTGGAACATCAGAGACCCGGAGACCTGGTCCCCGCCACAGCGATCCGGCGGCCACCGCGGCCGATATCTATGGACAGACGCGTTCGGGGTGGTCAATCTATTGACAATGCACAAAGAATATACAATCGCAGGTGGAGGCTGTGAGGATACACGATACCTCTCACTAGCCCGCCGACTCATTGAAACCGTCCACGACGTATTGGGTCGCACAAGAGACGGTCGTTCACGACTACCAGGGGCAACGGACAGCCATCCCCTTGGAGGAGGATTACGAATCGGAAAAACCGACGCGCATGGACCAGACTGCGACGGCCAATACCATCATTACTTGACCATATGGATGTTTGCACTGAACCGTATGGCAATGGCATCGGGCGACATGGACTACAATCGCCAGGCCGTCGAGCTTGCACGTGCCATTCATCCCAAGTTCTTTGTTGATCGTTCTGCAGCACGGCCGCGAATGATCTGGAAGATGGCTACAGACCTATCCGCTCCGCTGGTTACATCTGAGGGCAACTTGGATCCGATCGATGGCTTTGTCGTGTTCCGGCTACTTCAAGCAACTGCTCTGGAGGCGGGTGACGGGGAAGTATTGACCGAAGAGATAGGAGATTACAGACGGGTCATGGATCGGAAGGGAGAGCATTTCGTTTCGAGTGACCCGCTGGATCTGGGCATGACGTTGTGGACGGCGCATTGGTTTTCCGACCGGGAAACTTGGGCTTCGAACCTTGCGACGAGATGCTTTGAGCACATATGTCAGTTTTCTGACCCGAGATGCACGGCCTGTGCTTCTCGGATTAGTAGGAACTACGATGCTAACATCCGTGACAGACAATCTTTTCGAGATAGATCAATATCTCAGCCGAAATATCAAGTTCCGCTTGGCCTTCCGCGAATTCGGCACCTCGCTGGGTCTTCAATGTCAGGCGGTACAGACCACGGAGAAGGAGCTAGCAGTTGATCTCAAAAATTGGGCTGATTCTATTATCGCGGCGTGGGACCCATACTTGGAACTTTCCATTTCCGAAGACCTGACGCCAGAGGACATGCGACCCATTACGCGTGTGATGTATTCATCCGCGTTGATTCCAGGTGGTAAGTTGGTTCCGATTGCCATCTGAGTTTATCTCTTCTTGCCGTCTGGATACTGACGATGATTTGCAGCTTTCTGCGCGGGATACTTGGGCCCGGAGCCTGAACCTATGGCGCAAAGATGATCCGAGAACATATAGTCTGTTTTTTACAGGGTCTATCATACGGATCGTAATGGAGGTAGTGCTGCCATAATGTCTTGTGTATGCAAAATCATCGTACAAAGTACTAGCAAGTGTCGAAGCGATGCAATCTATCATCGAATATATTCACAGGGAGAGAGGAGACTCATGCATGCTTGTCTATACTCCCGGGATGCCAACGATATCTTTCCACGGGGGAAGTCTTCTGGGGAGAATGTAAATGACGTATACCGTGCCCAAAGCAACGGCCAAACCAGACCACTGAGGGAGCAAAAAAAGTTAGCCACCGAGCATTAAAACGAGACCGCACAAATTGCAGAAGGTCCGGGAAGTCAAAATACCTTTTCTAACCAGGTGTGGAACCAGATAGCTGTCATAAAGAGCATCCACCAGCCCAAAACCACCACACCCCAGACCAAGCGCATCGACCACGTCCTCCCCATTCCAGAAGCGGCATCCTGGTCGCCGGGTGACGATGCATTAGGGTCACTTGCCTTGCGCTCACGACCCTCGCCCTCGCGCGCGGTGCTGAGAGACGAAGCGACGGCACCAGCACCGACCGCCTCGAAAGCCAGCAGTGCCGTAGCCAGGACCAGCATGAACACATGCCCACTGATATCGTGTCCTCCCTGCCACGCACCGCCCGCAGCTTTGCAGGCAGCAGCCGTAAACAGCGTCTCAGGCTGAACAGAGGAGCTTCCCGAGCCCGCATTTGCAACCTTGTTCAAGGCCTGCTCACATTTCCCGCCCGTGACCACAAAGCTGCGATCAATAATGGCCGGGCCAAAAAACCATTGCGTCATCAAATACCACACGCTCGTGGCAAGGCACCAGCGAAGGAAGGCTTGAAGGGAACGGCGGAAGCGTGTTTCCTGTTGTGCTTGCGAAGCGGAGGAGAGGTTGTATGCTGGTTGGAAAATGATTAAGGATGCGAAAGCGACGGTCAACCATAACCAGCCGATCTTCACGAAGTAGAGGTTGAAGATGTTATTCTTTCGCGCAAAGTAGTTGACTGGGCTCTCGGAGAGATGAAGGTCGGCAGCGAGGGAGGGAGCTAAAGGTGCGGACGGTTCGGACGAAGAGCTCCTGGTCGCGCGAGCGACAGGCGAAATGACTGAGAACAGAGACCCCAGTAGCAAAGTCACTGGGTATACCAGGAGAACGACCGGTGAGGGAGCAGGTCGGGCGGGCGCGGACATTGTTGTGGGCCTGAGAGACCGGAGTCGTACAGGGTTGCTGCAATCGGTTATGTATTTGTTCGGGGAGTAGAATTGCGGACGCCAGAAGAGATCAGCTGAAGAGCATGAGCGGTCACAATTGGAAAGATTGGAGTGGAGTAAACTGGGAAGTTGAAGGTCATGACAGTTGGAGGAATGACATCAACTTTCACCTGCCGAGGCTCCAATTAGGCCTTAGGCCTCAGGCATCGAATTAATTCCCCGGCCAGTCACGAAAAGCAACAGGTAAACTACCTAGGCAAAGTAGAGTCCTTGAGCAAGAATACAAGGTATTCTTTGTTAGATACTGGCCATTGACAGAAACAATGCAACTATATGAAATATCGAAACCATCCTTGCTACCGACCGGGGATGTGTGAGAAGCCTTTGAACCAGGTATAGGTCTTGACAAGATCGAAGCTACCCTAAGGTACATTCCTCATCTTCAAGTACTGTAATTCATCTTCAAAAAGTGGGGTCTTCAGCATTCTCCGTCGCGTTAGGTTAGCAAAGCTCCAAGGCCTTCACTTTGACAGTGAAATGCCCCTATCAGTCCTACGGTTACTTGGTCTTGAAACTGCCGGGGAAACTTAAGTAGAGACTAGATCATTCCAGAGACTTTCCAGGCCCAGGCTAGTCTCGTCATCTTACGGGCTTGGTGGGCCACGGAGATTATACAAGAAACCTAGGCCCGAAACAGAAAGAGACGATCGTTGCATGCGTTCCCGTTCCCGCCCCAACAGCATTAAACGGCGTTCCAAATGGTGAAACATACTTGCAAGTCTCGCCCAGATCAATATCTTGACGAACCATCTCAGCAGTAGCTTGACGAACAGGGACCGCTCACAAGTGACCGGACTCGGTATGCAATAAATAATCACGTGACTATTCACGGGCCGTCAGACACGAGCAGTCAGATTCCTGTACGAAGGACATAAACTAGTGCAAGGCGGTCATCTCACAACCACATGTGTTCTGGGGGAGGAATAGCGTGTTTCCGCGGCATACTGAGCCACGAGTGTCAACTCCGGCGGCTGCGAATGAGCCCTCGACTATCTTTGGGGTGATCGGAACCTGAGCGCTATTCATCTCCGCTTTAGTGGCGACCACCACCCAGTCTGTCGGGTTCAGCTCTGCATAGAAATTAGGTGACTAGGGCACACCGTCTCAAAGAAGCCCGAGTGTCTCTCGTCGGGCACGCCCCCTCATTTCCGACCAAAATGGTTCCACCCTGTCGTCGGAGCCCCAGACATGGCCATCGCTTCTCGATTGAAGAGGCTCTGTCCATGATCTGATCAAAGGAGCTTAGCGCTGAAGCAAGTGCTGTGGTGACCGGAGGAAAGGGTAGAAAGGAGTTGACCGCTAATGTATTCAATTCGCCGAACTGATTAGTCCGTCCGCCGGGGCAGATCCGCAAGACCGCAAAGGGGCCACTTAGTGTCCAATCAACGGCCATGGTGGACCGCTGCGACGGGTCGAAGAGTTTGTGATACAGCGTTTTTACGTACCCTGCTGCTACCCGAAGCTCGCGAAGGCCTTCGCGAGAGGGTGTATCCAGACTGTCGGGACGTCTTCTCGTACCCACCCGGGAGAGTGCAATAATCGCTGAATAGCGCGCGGCCCGACAGTCCGGGTCACTAGCAACCTGTTGTGAAGCCGGAGGGGTCATAAGGCTCCAGTCGGTGTGGCTATTAGCCATTTCACTTTTCTCCCTCCCTCTAGTCTCCCCCTTTCCCATTTGCCTCGGATCTCACCCGACCTCTATCTAGAGCCTTTTGGAGGATCGGGGATGCTTCACAATATGGCACATAGCTCGGCTACCATCGAGCCCGATGTTAGTCCTTCGGAAAATTGATCTCCAGATCTTCGACTGATAGTATATAGGTATCGGATAACGATTCAGCTTACCCCGGATCGTAAGTCTCGTGGCTTAGGTGATGGTGTGTACGATGCTGACCTTGCTATAAGTGTGGACCACGCTACTTACACGACGAGCATCACTTCGGGTGCCTTGAATTACCAGTATGTGTAGCCGACAAGGTCTTTGCTTAATCTTTGTCTATTTTGCGAACCATCGTTAATAATGCATCAGATATGAGGTACACACCGCTTCGGCATGCCCCGGTCCTGAACGCTTGTTTACCTTCCCAGAACGGTCGCAGATACCATTCATATCACGAGGGCGAATATCTTCTGGTATGCGATCCCGGTCGATGAGTTGTCGATCACCTAATCTGATCTCCACCCAGCCGAACGATGAACAGGAACAAGATCGTCTCGATCTGGTTAGTGCCTACCTGACTCAAGAACGTGAACCTAAGGAAGATTAACAAGAATAGAGCCATCACATTTATTTAATGCTTCTCAAAGGAGAACTCCATCTAGCACCCATCAAAAGCCCAGGTCGAGTGCTAGACCTTGGGACAGGAACAGGTATATGGGCAATTGATTTTGCGGAGTAAGATCTCCTTCCAAGTCTCGAAAAGCCGCATCACTAACTGGGGCTAAAGCGAATATCCTGAAACAGAAGTTATTGGTAAGAATGTTGCGTTCTCGCCACCTTAGGCCACCACTAACGTTGGTTCCACATGGTAGGGATCGACTTGAGTCCCATCCAACCGTCATGGTACGACTCCGTAGAAACCCTTCGTGGCGCGAGATGCTGATTTGCACAGGGTACCGCCTAATTGTCGATTTGAAGTCGATGACTTTGAACAACCTTGGTCATATAGCAAGCCATTCGACTACATCCACGGCCGTGAGCTAGCAGGGGCCATTCGGAACCACGAACAACTCTTCATACAAGCCTTTGAAAATCTCAATCCAAATGGGTGGTTTGAGATGGTTACGATGGAACCCAACACCAGATCAGACGACGGTACCCATCTCAAAGCAACATGTATGCTCGAGTGCATAGAGCACATCTACGCATCATCAAAGATGTTTGGGAAGGACATGGACGTCGCACCGTTATGGAAAGGCATGATGGAGAAAGCCGGATTTATCAACGTTACAGAAGTGGTGTATAAGGTATGTGAAGTTGTATTGACGAACCTAGGAAATACTAACCAAGACATAGCTTCCTCAAAGCCCCTGGCCAAAAGACCCCAAGCTCAAAGAGCTCGGGAAATACCACCAGCTCAACATGCTCGAAGCGATGCCAACATACACGTACGCGCTCTTCACCCGTATGCTTCGGTGGGAACGTGTTGAAATCGAAGCCCTGCTGGCAGGAGCTCGACGTGAATTGAAAGACCTGTCTAACCACTTGTATACAAGAGTGTACATAGTATACGGGCAAAGGCCCCAATGACCCTAGACGGTTATAGGCGCCTTGTAAATAGATTTAGTGAAATTCATGAAGATATCCCATCTGCGATGAAAACAATTCCCCAGAGCAAAACCAAGGGGTGTTGATACATGTTACAAGAGATAAGCTTAAATAGCGGAATCCGGCTGAAGTATTCATTGCAGAATCTGGGGCTGAATGGGCAGTGAGGCAGTGAATTTGCGACCGAAAATTTGGTTTTCATCAGCCAAGCGCTTATGCTGATGGCTGTTTATGGTTCAACAGCATAATGATTACTCAGATACCGTCGTCTGAGAATTTAAAACATTCTTCTTGGCTCGACCCATAGCATGATGGTTGTTTGGATCGTGATCGTTTGCCAGACAAGGTGGCGATTTCAAGATTTAATTTTTCATTTTGTGTGAATTCATTTTCATAGAGTAACGTAAATCATATGCGCCGTGAAGATTCTTGCTAGTCCAATGTGTCATAATGGAGTGAAAGCATCCAAATCACACCTCGCATCATTCCACCCTCGTGAGCTCCATCTTGGCGATAATATTTGAAAAAGACTCGGATTGCTGTATCTGAATGCTGTTTCGTGTTTGGTCCCAATAAAGCGCTTCATCCATTTCGTGGCTTTCATGATTCGCCTGCCCTTCATCGGGGCTTTCGGTATGCTCGAGCATTATCTCATCCGGAGGCTGGGTGACAATGATTTTCGGCAGTGGAGTTGGAGAACCGAAGTTGATGGGAGTGTTCTCAGAAAGCTCCGCAATGATCGTTGCAGACTGGGACTCGAAAGATGACGGCTCACAGGGCAATTCAACGTAGGGTGGTGTGTTCTCCCGAGTCTCGGTTGGAAGCTCGGAAACAATATCGCTATCAATTGCTTGTGGAGATTCTGGGTGACTTATAACTCCTTTTAGATGGTCGACCGCCCTGTCCAACCTGCTCTGGAACAGAGTCAACCCGGATAGCCTTTCTCGAGCAAGCTGAGAGTCTTCGAGGGACCAGCGCTTGCGGTTTGCCCCTTTCATCTTGCCCTTGTGCCTCACCATGTCGAGTCGATATGGCTCCAACAGCTTGGTCAAATCCCTTGCTGCGTTGTCTGCATCGGAAATGGTGGAGCTAATCCAGCTGTGTTCGATCTCGCCGAGGGACTCGGCTTGGGAGTTTCTCAGTCGCCTGGCTTGACTTGCTTTGTACACCACTTGATCCGTCTGATTGAGCAGCTGTAGGAGTTGCTTCTCCGGTGTCTTCTGAGTGGTCTCTGGAATGTTGATCGACGCGTGCTTCGGTTCCACCGAGTCTGTCTCTGTCTGGGGCAGTGATCGGGGTGATTGGGAGTGTTGAGGTGACTTTGGTGAAGGAGAGTGTTGTGAATATTGTGTTGGTGATGTTGATGCCGTAGTTTCGTCCAGTTCAGGTGTCACTTCCTCCTTGTTTTCATCGCACATCCTCTCTGGCGGAAGTGAATGTCGGTAAAATCGCTCGGACGTCTCATGTAATTTACTTGCTGATCGATTCAATATGTTTGCAGTTGACCGACGGCACCGGGTCTTGGATTGGACCCATGTATCGGCTGACCGTTTCCACGCCTCCATCGTGGTCTGATGACATCGATTCTTGGAGTCGGACAACGCACTCGCGGACCGATGCCACAAGTCCATACTTGACAGCTGCCACTTGCTTACTGATTGTTGTCGTAGATCCCCCAGTCGCATTTGCATCGTTGTCGATGACAGTTTATTGCAAGATCCCATGATCCCTCAGGCAGTTCCAGTCAAAGCACGATTCGAAGAGCGGCCGTGCTGGAATGTGACGCGACAAATGATACCAATGAAAGAACCTTGAATTGCAGAATGAGGTTGGAATCGACTTTCTCCGGGCCCTGTTCCATTATAAAGACTGCCATGTGTGTCGGCGTACTCGTTTTCCAGTCGAGTGGGGCGCTGTTTCGAGGCTTAGACCCAGTTCGTGATCTTCACGAAAGAATAAAGCGGTGGCCTGCTGCTTCTTCGGTGGAGATTGGCCGAGTCGTCCAAGTGGCGCCCGCTGAACCGGGCGATGTTTGGGCCAAGACGTCTCACACTGCCACCCTCGAACTCTAATTGGTCACTCCTATATTTTCGATCGACAGATCCCCACGTTTTCTCCATACGGTAACCGTTGCGGATTTTCTATTTTTGTACTGCGACGCGGGGCTGTATCCGGCCCCGCGCCACCAAAAACAACCAATGTGACACCCAGAGACTGGAAAAGACATTGAAATTCTAACGCTTTCGTAAGTGAGAGCAGAGATATCAGATAATCGCGAATACGCAATCCCGAATTGCCCGAACGGCGGTTGAAGGCCGAGATGCATACTTAAATGTTCTTGTAGGTAGCCAACAGGTGGGGTTAATTCTTGAACAGCGAACTAGATTCCGAATGGTCACACTATAACTATGCGGCGCTAATGCCAATGACCTAAATTTCAAAAGCAAAATGTCCCGGCAAATTCCAGACACTCCCCCGCATTCTCTCTACTTCGATTTTCCTGAATAGTATTCCTGAGCCGACCCATGTTGTGTCTGGTGGGGCATTTCGAAGTTCGATACTTGGTGGTATGGGGGTGGGGTTGGCTCTCCATGTTTCATTTGGTGCTCGACGGCGCGAGATTGTGGCTGAGAGAAGGTATTGTTCATCTGGTTCGGGTACGTGTACCCCATTTGTTGTTCCTGGCCTGGGTGATATTGCTGGTGAGGATAAGACTGGGGTTGATTTTGGCTGTGGCGCTTGGCTTTGCCATCGTGATAGTCGTTTGCGGCCCTGTTAAATAGTGTTAGAATGTGATCGCGCATGGGTTGTATGGCAAGCAACTCACTTGGAGGCGGCTTTGATAAGCCCGTAGCCACCAGCCAAGGTGAGACCAGTTTTAATAAGTCCCATGGTGATGTATGAGATCTTGATTGATATAGAAGAGATGGATTGATGTCAGGGTGCTTTTCTGTTTGGATATGAACCCTCGATGAACTGAATAGATTAAAGTCAAAATCCGTGGGAATTCAAGAGATATTTATGCTGGGGGCCCAAGTCTGGTATCTAGCTTCTTGAAGCATTGTGGGCATTTCTACAAGTGTTATCCTGGGAATAGCCATTTCCAATGATGATATGACGGGGGCCTAAAATCTCGGCGATAAGCTTTCTCCGCACTGCCTCGCTGGGTCGGGGCGTGGTCATAAACCAATTGACAGTATCCATTTTCCACGCTATTCCCGAAACTATGCAACGAACCGAGCCCGAAACCGAGCCTTGCGCCTCCTTGAAGAATAAATCTGCTTGCGAACATCCACTTTTCCAGGTGGACTGATGAAACCGAAACCGAGCTGAACCCCATGAAGAGTGCTTGCGAATCCGAGAAATCGTCAGGCTTCTACCGGCCCGGTATACTGCTGCAGAGCCATGCCACCGCGATTGAGTCATCGAAAATCCACCAGGGGTTGTCTTCGATGCAAATCACGAAAAGTCAAGGTAAGTATCCGTGTATATTGTGAGAACCTTCCTTCAAGATGCCAACGTTTCGGCAGTGCGATGAGAAGCGACCTCAATGCAGTCACTGCACCCGTCACGGTGTAGTGTGCGAGTACCCATCATTGACAACTCGTGTTTACAATCCTATTCAGCAAAAGCCATCCACCCCACTGACACGACGCGTAGCCCAAGGAGATCCCAAGCCTTCGCTGCCTTCTCCAGAGCTTGGGGGAATGCGGGTCCTTGAGTTACGCCTCATGCATCACTGGGTAACCGCCACTGCAGAGACCATGAGCTCGGCCCAATTAGCGGGCGTCCGTGAGATGTGGGCTGTGGCTGTTCCGCAAATGGCTTTTGAATATGAACCTCTCCTTCACATTACTCGCCATTGGTGCAGCACACCGTGCCTCCCTTCTTCCGGAGGAGGCAAATGCCTTGCGGCCCGTATATCATTCCTATATCGATTCTGCTCTTCAGTGGCATCGCCCTGTGACGGCCAAGCTTGACGGCAGTACTAGCGAGTCAGTTTGCCTGAACGCAGTATTGATCTCGCTGTTTACTCTGTTTCTACGGTCAGAGCCTAGCACGGAGCCCTACGAGCCCCCGCTATTATGGCTCTCAATGGCTCGTGGTATCCGAACCGTCTTGAAAGAGGTTTATCATCAGTTGGTCAAGTCGAACTCACGTCTCTGTCCGTTACTTCTCGCCCAGCCAACTATCTGGTCCCAGGGTTCGTACAAGGGCCCCGACAATCCGTTCCATTTTCTCCTGGTCTATCGTCGAGATGAGGAAGAGATGAATGAGGAATCAGAAAAGGGATACAGCGGGACAATCGCATATTTGGAGCGCTTATACATGTCTGTACAGACCAACGAGCCCGACTGGATTATTCGCAAATTATTCAACGGATTTTCACCGGTTGTACCCAGTGAATTTCTGGATTTTGTCTACGAGAAACGACCACGGGCCTTGGCGATCCTGGCATACTTTTTTGCTTTGGGCAAAAGGGTCGAAAATATCTGGTGGCTCCGGGGTATCCCCGAACGGGAGGTACGTGGTATTAACAGTATTATGCCTCTTGAATGGAAGTGGACGATAGTTTGGCCTCTCAATCTAATTTCTGAAAAGGAACATACACCTAAGGGTGAATCTACTGTTCCTCAGGTGAATCGGAATTTGATAGATGCTTTATTTTGATGGTCAATTGATGACAACGCGACTTGCACCTCCGTGTCAGATCCTGTCTACGCTATAGCCTGTCACCCTGTTCCCCCACCGGCTCATACCATGGCATACACAATTGTATAATATCTATATTCCACTTTTCAGTCAGTTCCACTTCTTAGGTAATCTCTCATGACTCATGGGTTGTCATTATGGCAGGCTTGGAGGCCTGATTTCCGAACCACAAGGGATATGCACAACAACATGTAAGGCTCACCATTTCCACGGGAAATCATGTCAGATAACCATCTCATTCATGATCAATGGGGCAGTGTGGGACAAGCAAGGCGCGACGAACCGGGAATTCGGATAAAAGTAAGATTACTCATCATTTCATCGGGCTCCCAGCTTGGAACGATCGACGGGGAGCCGACCAATCGGGCTGCTCCATTCTGGACCCTGGACCCACACTTGGCCAGGCATCATCGAGTCTCTGATGACAGCCCGGTCTTATTTTCAGCCCCTTTGTTAATAAAAGTGCTTCATTTCCCCATGGACAGCTCCAACATTGCATTGCGCGCGTTGTCATATCCCTCATGTCACTTTCAAGAGCTCCGTGCTCCGTGGCTGACGAGGACGTCTTCGGCCCGGTCGTCACCGGGTCTTGCCGCAATGGCTTTGACTTTACTCTTTTGTTTGAAGAGTCAATTCTGACTCTGCTTCCAATTTCCATCTTTCTTCTCATAGCATCTGCTCGTATCTGGGTTCTCCGTCGAGCCTCGGAGAAGGTCAATCGGTCATGGCTGTATGCAGCGAAGGAGGTGCGACTTCCAACCCGGGTGTGACACCAAAGGTCAATAGGCTGAACTGGCACGTATTTAGATCTCTCTTCTACTACATGTAGCTCTTCAACTCGTCATTTTGTTTCTTTGGATTCAGCCGTCTGCGCCCAAGACGAGGGCGACAATACCAACAGCTCTTGCAACTTTATTCGCTTTCCTCGTCGTCATCTACTTATCACATCTCGAGCATGTGCGCTCCCTACGTCCATCAACAATTCTATGCGGCTTCCTGGGGCTGAATTCTCTGCTTGACCTTGCGCGTCTGCGGACTCTCTCTTTTATGCCACATAATCGACTGATGACAAGTTTGTTTGCCGTGGGTTGGATCGGCAAAGTCGTCATTCTTGTTCTCGAGTCAACAGAGAAGAGAGCGCTGCTGAAGAAGCCATTCGAGGGAAGCGCTCTCGAAGCGACGAGTGGCATTTTCAGTCGTAGCCTATTCTGGTGGCTGAATGGCTTACTGAGGAAGGGATCAAAGACAACTCTTACCGTCGAGTCCCTGCCCGAATTGGACGAAGACATGAAAGAAGCGTCGAATCCTCAGGATCTTATTGAAAAATGGAAGAACGGTAAATATGTAGTTTGTGGGCTTAACATGATGAGAGGCTGACAGACGCAAGCCAACAAATACCGACCCAACGCATTGCTGTGGACCTTCGCTTCTCATTACAAATGGGCATTCCTTGCAGGTGTTTTGCCACGCCTTGGCTATACCTTCTTCACTTTTGCGCAGCCATTCCTCGTTGAAAGAGTGTTGGATTTCATGACCGAGCCTGAGCACGTCAATTCCGACAACTACGCCCGCGGCCTCGTTGCAGCATATGCGATTGTATACGTTGGAATTGCGGTATGTTGACACTTTGCTCCAAATATCATATCAACAACTTCAACGGCAGAAAGCTCATCTGTTTTTCTTTCTTTTTCTCTTTAGATTTCATATGCTGTCTACACGCACAAGGTGTACCGACTCATCGCCATGATCCGGGGGAGTCTGGTCACATTGATCTTCGACAAGACGCTTCGCATGAGCACCTCGGCCATATCAGATGCGACAGCGGTGACTTTGATGAGCACCGATATCGAACGGATTGGAGATGGTCTCCTTGACGTCCATGAGATCTACGGTAATTTCACCGAGGTTGTAATTTCCCTATGGCTGCTGGCACGTCTATTGAACGTTGCAACAATTGCATCCACGGTCGTCGTCGTCGGTAAGTAGACACTTCAGAATAAGGCATTAAATTTTCAAGCTGATTGAAATTGAACAGTGTGTATGGTTGCTGGAATCCCGCTCGCAATCGCATCCGGTAATGCTCAGGGCACGTGGCTTGATGCTGTTGAGGAGCGCGTTGCGGTGACCTCCAAAGTCCTTGGGGTAATGAAGAATATCAAGATGACGGGGTTAACAAACACGTTTACAAACAACATACGAGATCTGCGATCACAGGAAATCAAGGCATCATTCCTATTTCGACTATACGCCGTCATTGTTATAACCGTTTGTAAGTTCAAGCTTCCATTCTGTCTGAAATTTTGTTGACTGACATTACGTAGCGTGGGTATCCACGGCTCTAGCCCCAGTCTTTGGGTTTGGAGTCTATATCCTGTTGGCCCAAGCACATGAGAGCACTACATTGACTAACGGCATGGCATTCTCGGCGTTGACCCTATTTGCTCTTCTGGATCAGCCAATGATATCCTTTGTCGTTGGGTCAGAGGACATCATGGCAGTTGTCAACTGTTTCCAAAGAATTCAAAAGCATCTTCTTGAGACAGAACGCGTTGATTGCCGCTTGACCCATAGTCCTCAGTCCCCTACACTGATTGATGTGGAGCCAATCATCAAACGGTCCAGAGAAGGGCCATTCTGTGCAATCATCCGCAATGTATCTGCGGGGTGGTCAGTTGACGATGAGCCGGTGCTCCACAACTTGAGTGTTGATATTCCAGCCAAAGGAATCACCATGATTGTTGGCCCTGTTGGTTGTGGAAAGTCGACATTGTTGAGGATGCTACTGGGAGAGATCTCCGAAAGTTCCGGTACTGTATCCACCACCTATCAGAGTTCGGCTTACTGCAGTCAGTCTCCGTGGATTACATTTGGTACAGTTCAACACAACATTGTGGGCGCCTCTCAATGGGACAGTCGCTGGTATGACCGCATTGTTCAGGCATGCGCCCTACAGGCTGATCTACGACAGCTTCCGGCTGGAGACCAAACCAAAGTCGGTGTTCGGGGATCCCGACTTAGTGGAGGACAACAGATCCGAGTTGTGAGCAAATCAACGTCTTTATTTTGCTTTTTATGGCGTGGCTGACTGTTGCCCGTACAGGCTTTGGCGCGGGCTTTATATTCAAGGGAACATGTTCTCATCTTGGATGATGCCCTGACAGGCCTCGATCGAGATACCGAGAACTCGATTCTGAGCTCAGTCTTCGGGCCGCAAGGTCTTGTAGAACAGTCCGCTCAGACCGTTATTATGGCGACAAATTCTGGTTGGAATGACTCCCCGTTCCTCATGAAACGTGCCTAACAAATACCAGCGCATCATCTTTCACACGCCAACTTTATCATCTCTCTTAATGAGCGCGGTCAATTGATTGAGCAAGGCTCGTACGAGGATCTCATGGCCTCCAACGGCTACGTCAGTACTCTCGCCGGCACATCAACAAGAGCGAGTACCACGAGAGCTCCGGACGTTGTATTTGATGACGAAACATTGCAAGACTTGAGCTTGGAGGATCAAGAGACGGACACCACAAGCCGACAAGCCGGCGACTGGTCAATTTATCTGTATTACTTTCAGAATATTGGCTGGCCGCTTCTCAGTTTGTTCTTCTTTTGCTCAGTGCTGTTCACCTTTGCACTAATTTTCCCACGTATGGAGTCCGAGTGTTTCTTTGTCACTAAATATCTGCTGACTTGCCGACAGAAATATGGCTCCAGTGGTGGACCGTCGCAAATGAGGCTCGACCAAACGGTAATATCGGATACTGGCTAGGCGGATACAGTGCCCTCGGAGTTTTGACACTCCTTTCATCGTTCCTTGCAAACTGGTATGCTGACACTTAAATGTGATGACTCCCGAGGGGCGTTGGCTGATTTTCAATTCAGGGTCTTTGAGATGATAATTGTGCCCAAGACTGCTCGTCAATTCCACGAGATTCTGCTCGGCACGACCATGAAGTGAGTCAATCTTGAAGCTCCCATCATGCAGTTCTTCATTGACGATCATAATAGAGCAACCACGTCCTTCTTGACTTCGACGGACATTGGAGCGACCACAAACAGGCAAGGGTTATCTCATCCCTTTTGAGAAAATTTCACAACACTAACAAAGATTGCTCTATAGATTCAGCCAGGACCTAGAACTGATCGACGGGGAACTTCCATCAGCATTTGAAAGTACAGTCCAGGCTGTTCTCGGCTGTCTTGTCGAAGGGTTCCTTGTCTTTTTTGGCTCTTCATATATCACCGCAGCTGTGATTCCAGTTTGCATTTTGGCCGTATATTACGTCGCCAGATACTACGTTCGCACATCTCGCCAAATCCGGCTCCTGGAAATTGAAGCCAAAGCTCCTCTCTTCTCACAGTTTTTGGAGGCACTAAGTGGTCTACCGAGCATTCGTGCATACGGGTGGGTGGAGCATTATCAGCGCCAGAATCAAATTGCGCTCGATGCTTCGCAGCGCCCATATTATACGCTTATTTGCATACAGCGCTGGTTGAATCTGGTGCTTGACTTGATTGTCGCGGGTATTGCTATTGTTGTCATTGCTGTTGCGACGTCGATGAGAGGGAGCTCGTTGAATCTCTTGGGTATTGCGCTGTTTAACATTGTAAATTTCAGCTCCACTTTACAAACGCTTGTCACGGAGTGGACTGGGCTTGAGACCTCAATCGGTGCCGTCTCCCGGATCCGCTCTTACGTGCGACATACTCGGACAGAGGATTTGGACTCTGAGACTGAACTTCTTCCAGACTCCTGGCCGGAGCATGGACATGTCGAGATGTTGAACGTGTCAGCCTCATATGAGTAAGTTTTACGCATGGCCACGAGATTACCAATACTAATCTGCATTTAGTGCATCCTCAGGGCCAGTACTGAAAGATATCAACCTGAATATCTCAGCCGGTGAGAAGGTTGCTCTGTGTGGTAGAACAGGAAGGTTGGTTTACCCTTCCCAACTCATTTGCCTCTCTGTATTAGCCCAGTTTTCTAACTCTTCCCAGTGGTAAATCATCACTAATTTCCACATTCCTGCGAATTCTCGACCTGAAAAGTGGAAGTATTTTCATTGACAATGTGGACATTTCACGAGTATCAAGATCGCATGTTCGGTCTCGATTAAACACCATCCCACAGCAAGCCTTCTTCTTACATGGTACTATCCGATTCAATGTCAACCCTCAGGGAGATCTGAAAGATGAGTCCATCATCGATGCACTACGGGCGGTCAATCTATGGACGTACATTGAGTCCAAAGGGGGCTTGGATGAAGACATGTCCGAGGGTCTGCTTTCGCATGGACAACAACAGCTATTCTGCCTCGCCCGAGCTCTATGCAAGCCCAGTCGTATTGTCATCATGGACGAGGCAACTAGCAGGTATGAAAATCACTGATTTTTTCGTGTCCCCTCTTCTGAAGTTAAAGGACTCATCTAACACTCTGCAGCGTGGATTCCGAAACAGACAAACTTATGCAACAGGTAATTCGAACACACTTCAAAGACCATACTATCATCACTATTGCACACAAACTTGATACAATTCTGGACTATGACAAGGTTGCATTTTTGGAGCAAGGCAGAGTGGTTGAATTCGATACACCCAGAGCGCTTCTTGCGAGGGAAGGGTCGAGTTTCAAGGCTATGTTTGATAGCTTTCGCCATCCCTCAGAGTGAAGGGGGAAGTTTCAAAAACGTTGATAGATGATCAGCTCGGACGAAATTTCATTCAGTCCACTTCTCCAACTTCCTTAGATCGAGTCGTTTCCTGGTAGATCCAACATAATACAACTAGTGAGCCGAGATTGTGACCATGATAGGGTGAAATGCGGAGGGTAGGGTGTGATGGTCCATGCACCCGTCCAGAAAAGATATTTCCCTGACGTCCGAGATATTAATTCACTTGGAGTGCCAAATCCTTTCAAGGGTTGAAGATTTGGTGTAAATTATTAATAAAATCAAATTGACAATCGGGTGGAATGCACCGGCATGGGTATGGTAGGCGATAGTGCGATAGTTTTCTTCGCTCAAAATTATCTCGGACATCTCCCTAGAGGCTGCATCTGTAAAGACATCTGTAAAGAGATTTTTCTCTCCATGTTTCTAGATCTCCATATATTTCTATAACCCTTTTTGGCGATGGCGCCTATCGGGCGTGAGGACGCGTCTGTACTAGCGTGCGCGTGACACCTTCCAGCGAACAGACCCCCGCCACTTCACCTGAACACCAGCCGCGAAGCACGTCGCGCCTTTCTCACCCTTACAATACCACTAGCAAAGGCTCTTTCCGTGATGAGTCTGGCCATCAACACCCTCCGCCTATCTCTCAAAGGCCCCAAGAGCAGCCTGTTGGGGCGGGCCCAGATCCAACCTCCACTTTCCACCCGTACCTTAGCCGCCATTCCCCGCACTCCACTTCGACAATACCGACCATCACCGTCGGCCTCCACCTTCACAACACATGCCCTGCGCATGAGTGAAACACATGAGCAGCCAAAGCGAGACCCAACAAAGCCCATCGAGAGTCAACTGGCCATGAGCTTCGAGTCCCTTGAGTTCCGCAAAAAGCTCAAGATCCTGGTGCTTGTCATTATAGGAGTGTCTGCTTTGTTGGAGACTTTGATCTGGGGCGAAGCAATTTGGGTCTGGTGGAAGGGCGAAGAAGGGGATAGCATCGATACGGTGTAATAAACAACACCTTGATTCATCGGGACTGGCCTGGGACGCCGTGGGTCCCGATGTGCATTATTCGCGTTTTTTGTGCCATCGACTAAATACGGCTTTCGTTATATACCTCTTCTGAATTTATTGATTGGAAATTGCCAGCATTCCCAGGGCTCTATGGCGGTTGAATTCGCTGAATGGTCTAATCGTACAATGAAGCTGCACCATACCCGAGCAAGGAAAAAGAACAGTCAAGGCAACATTGGAAGCTGGTGACAAACTTTTATTAAAAGGTCAATATTGGAGAAGTCATACGCATCCTAATTGATTGTTGGAAGAAACCCAGGAATGATGCGTCTGCAAAGGCGATTCTTTGCTTGCTTTTTGCCGTTGACTGTGGTCATCAGCGCAAGGGGTATCGGCCGTGGCTGACCCATCAGAGTGGTCACCACTCCATCTCGGCTTAATATTGAGATCTTCTATGTGTAATCGTTGAAAATCTTCAATATTTGACGGATTCGTGCGGACCACGGCGATCAGACTATTGAGGACCGTGAATTCCATTTTCAACTTGATGCTGTATACGACCGGCTTGAGGGTCGTCTGAATGGTGAAATAACCGGAGTACTGCGTGGCGAGAAGAGTCACATCTAGCAAGACGGCGAGAGCGTTGACGATGACGACGTTTGAGATGACTCGTTGGCCGCAGGGGCCTTTCATGGCCAATAGAAGTCGCAACTCGGTAACTGCTTCCCAGATGTAGAGAGCGCTGATGATTGTCTCTTGGAGCGAAAATCCGGTCAGTTGGACGCGCTCGTAGATATTGAATGGCTCGATGAATTCGTTGACGCCGTGGTTGCTTCCGAGAAAGAGGACGGTGGTTGGAATGTGCAAGGCGAAGAAATTGATGATCATGTATAGAACCCAGCGAGTATAGCGCGCATGGGTGGTCACCAGGTGGAGGCGTGAATAGAGCACCACGGACTGGCCGGTTACCATAGCATACCAGCCGATACAGACCAGCAAACCCATAGTAAAATTAGGGGCGAGTGCCAAGTAGCGAAGGAATCCCGCAATGGCGTGGAGAAGTATTCCCAGTGTAGCGACCACCATGCTCCAGAAGTAGAGGCCGCTGCGGCGTCGGAAGGTGGTGAAGATCGAAATGCTGATTTCTAGCACATTATAACATGCGAGAGTAAACAATCCGGCCATCACCATTGCCATTGCGCGAGACATATTGAAAGGTCCGGTTTCACCAGCCATTGTGGTAGCTGTTTTGGTCCAACGGCAGGAAAATACGAGTTCCTGAGATTGATTGGCTTGATGACTTTCCGATTTACCTCACAGGGTAGACAACAGGCAAGCTTGTATAATATTGCTAGCCCATCCTGAGGTTCATAGTAGTCGGCGGGAAGTTGTGCTCCAGACTGAAGCCGAGAGGGATGGCAGGGTCGGGGCTGAGAGGGTAATTGTGCTATAAAGAGGCCATTTAGCCGCTATGCTGGTACTTCGGGAGTTTCGAAGCTTGCCAAAATACCGAAACTGGGGCATTAAAGTTCTGGATGCCGAGCTCGGGGAAACCCGTCACTTCAACGCTCGTGATGGCTGGTCGTTGGTTGGTCGCTTGAAGTCCCTGACATCATTCACCTGCTGTGATCGCAGGTGTTCGATCGGTCGGGCAATCTTTTTACACTCTTGACAGTCGCTCATTGGCTTGACAGGAGAAGACAAATTATGCTTGGCGGCCGGATCTAGTAGAATGGGCGCTCCTTGGGCCCTCGGTGCTCAGCACGAGTTGTCGATGTGAGCGGCTAATGTAGCTCCATCCAATACCGTTAGCCTTTCTTGGAATGTGCCGTAAACTAGGACCGCTCCGACGCCTACTCTAACTATATGTAGATCGTCGGTCAGTACTAGTGGCACGACGGGGCTGTTCCACGGCAATGCCACGGCAATGCCACGACTCCATACGGGCCTGTTCTCTCATCGAAGATAACATCTCTGATCACACAGAAGATACTCTAGACTTCATTCGTTCTACCAAGTCAACCTGTATAACCATACTAGTCGTTCAATCTCTTAGGCTTTAACCTCATTACCGCTCTCGTCGCTGTCGAACTTCTCGCCCGCAACGTGTACATCAACGCTGTCATGACGGATGCTCTCACGGCGGATAGCCTCCTCGAGGTACTCTGGTTTAAGCTGACCGTGCTTATCGTAGCGGTAGGGCTCTTTGACGGAGATGGACACGACATTGAACACATTTGTAGACTTCTTGAAGATGGTATCCATCTCTTCCAGGGAGCGGTAGCGCGTCTCGGGGAAGAAGAAGTAGACAAAGGGGAAGATAAATGCGTTTCTATCATCGTCAGTTCAAGTTCGGGGTCATTGACGGGAATCGTACATAACAGCAAAGATGATGTAGGTTTTATACCCGATGCTGTCGAATGCAACCGGGGTAATCATCACGACCATGAAGTTGAAGATCCAGTTGGCGCTGGTGAGGAGAGTTAGATCATACTCAGAGGGGTATTTTGGTGTATACTCATTTACCTGGTGGCCAGTGCATTAGTCGGTGCACGGATTCGCAGCGGGACAATTTCTGCCGGGTACAACCACGTCATTCCAAGCCAGCCGATGGCGAAGAATGTGTTGAATACGAAAAGGAAGACCGCCTGTCCGATACCGGCTTGGCTATCGTTCAGTACGGTCAGACGATAGTTAGTACCCGCAAGGACAGCCATAGAGACCGACATGCCAGCGGCCTGATATTGAAACTTCGTTAGCCTATAGGATCCCAAATTGAGGCGCAGATGAGTGACTTACTCCGAAAAGCATCAGCGGCCGACGTCCAACTTTCTCAATGATGAAAATAGGGATGAATGCAGCCATTAGGTACTCTGTGCCGTTACAAGCGGCCAACAACTTCGGGTAATTACCTTTCCCCAGACCAATTTCACTATAGAGTACAGGTGCCTAATGAACCGTGTTAGTACAGCTTTGAGATTTCGTATTTGGGGTAGCTGACATAGTAGGTGATTAGATTGATTCCAGAAATCTGCTGGAACATCTGATTAATGTAGGCAAGAGCCACCCGATGGAATTCTCGATATTCACTCATGTCGAAGAGACTTTTGTAGGAGCCCTTGGACATTTCCTTAACAGTTGCTTGGATGGAGCTAAGTTCATTGATGATGTACGGGTCATCCCGAGATTTCTCATTAAGACATTCGAGAATCTCCAGAGCCTCATCGTTCCGGCCTTGCATCACAAGCCATCGAGGGGACTCGGGCAGGTTTAGAATGGAGCTGAAGATCACCACAGCAAAGAGAATCTGAATGGCTAGCGGGAATCTCCAGGCCACCTCTCGGTCTTCGATGAATGAAAACCCTATTTTTTGAAATCATCAGCACTTGGGCGCGGGTAAAATATCAATTCCCTTCAACTCACCGTAGTTGATCCAGTAACTAAGAGTGATGCCCGCCGTAATGAGCATACCCTCGATCATAACCATCTTTCCACGATCGTGGGCCTTTGATGACTCCGACTGCCACGTGGGTACGGTACTTGTGTTCATTCCATTTCCAATCCCCGTGACGATGCGGCCGATAATCAGATGTGGCAGACTAAATGCGGTGGCTTGCAATAGAGCCCCGGTGGCCATGGTCAAGCAGCCGCAGAAGATAGTCCGCCGTCTGCCAAGCGGATTGCCGATAAAGATGGTCAAGATGGAGCCGAAGAAACAGCCCAAATTGTACGATGAAACTGAGATACCTTGATTTAAACTGCGCTGCGATCTGGTGGCTGCGTCAATGGTCGGATCTGCGGAGTTTATATCGGGAAAATATTTGATAAATGACGGTAGGTCTAGCAGACCACCCGTTACACCTTGGTCATATCCAAAAAGTCTTGTTGTAGTTAGTTGCAAGTAAAGAAAGTATAAGTGTGAAGCGGTAGTAACATACAAGAAATCAAGACTGCCAAGAGAACTGATAGCCAGGTTGAGAGACCTGCCTCTCCAGCCGAAGAATTTAGGAATACCGAACATCATGTCCACACACGGCGCAAATAGCGAGGATCATACGAAACACCGACGAGCGGGACCATGTCGGCCAGCCGTTTATATACCACTCCTATTAGGCCAGGCTCTCGGATTGACAGATAGGGTAACCCGAGATGACCGGATATCCCCAGTGCGTGGGGATGGCCAAGATATGGGGGCCGAGATACGGGGGAAGCCATCGTGCGAGGCGGGGATTGGGGATTCCATGGGTAAGATTTGGGGGCGGCTCATGGGCCATATCGTGACTGGCCAAAGGACCCAGTTCGTGCTTTGGAAATAATAATTTCCGCTCTGTCGGCTACAGACTAAACGCTTGGCAGTTGTGTGTAATAACTTGGCGGACTCTCGGGGAGGTATAGCATCTCTTGGCGACGGCGTGGCAAACGTTGGAGGCTTGGGAAGCATGCGGGCTTTCATCTTGGCTTGCTTCTTTCTTTCCATTCAGCTCTCTAGCAGACGATGTTTCCAAGGCTGAGTTAGTTGTAGCAAGTCTAGCACTCCCCTTGCCCAGAAAGCTATCCGGCAAACGGCAGATGTGTCTGCCAAGGTCATTTTCAACGAGCTATTCGCAGACCAAATCCACATCAATGGTAATACTCTTACGGAGTAGTCCAATATTACAAGCTGGCATCACCATCGTCATGATGTTTCCCCTAAAGCGCCGTGACCCGACTGATGTAGAACGCCAAGACGTTGCAGTGGCAGATGTTCCTCATTAGGGCACGCGAAGCACGCCGGTCCTTGGCAAGACCCGACTAATTATGTCTTGCGTTCTTTATTCTGGTTTGATGTCCGAATGGAACCAAGAAATATGACTTGACTCAGACGGTGCGCGAATTCTTTGATGGCGATCTTGGAACAGCATCACTTGTATCTGAATTTTTCAGAGCAAACAGTCTACATAAAGATGTAGAGACAATTTCTTCTGCTCCATCCTGTAATGAGGTCAGTGCTCGAGCAATGAGGCCAGGAAAAACGACTGGGCGCTATCAACGAACTACCCACTGTAAGATAGCTGAACCGCGACTTGGGTAGTCTGCTACGGACTGATGGAATCAGCCACTCTCGAGCAATACTGAGTATTACCAAAGAGTCTCTGAGAGCCAATAGGTAGTCACTAAGAAGTCATTGAGTCATGAGCCCGTGAGCACCAACACGGGAAGTCAAGCCAAGAAGCCAAGAAGCCAAGAAGCCAAGAGGCCAAGGACTGCTCGGGGAAATCCGGTATTCAATGGGATCTGTCCTTCAACATCACACCATAAGCGCAAATTTCCCCGGTCGAGGTACCAATCAGTTGCATAATAGTATGCATCTCTCGCCCGGACCATAGGATATCTCTCTGCAACAAAGAACACCAATCCTTCCCGGTCATCCAATCGGGCCAAAGCATGTAATGCCCGGGTCTGGCTCGTGCCCGCCGCCCACAACCACCCACTAAGGGAAAGTTTCGTTATTCATATCTATCATATATATATCCAGGTCATATTCTAGAGCTCCCAAGTCCCAAGGCCTCCGATTCTAGCTTTGACAGTTTGAAGAATAACGGGCTTAGAAGTAGCACGAATCTAACGTGTATGTATGGTTGAACGTAGCTATAGTCATTATGTCGTGTTTATCTAACAAGCGCCACCTACGCCCCTACGTCTGCATGTACGTGGTAATCCCATTCGAAATGGCATTGCTCGAAATGGAACTCTCCGAGTTTCGCGCCAATGGTGACATCTCCTCTCGATAGAATTAAATCCGCGTGGCCATGTCTTCGATCTGTTTCCAGTCGTCATCAGATGCGATCATGGCATCTTGCCCTCGTAGCACCTTCCTGTCAGAATCATCAGGTAGAAGAACACCAGCATGCCCAGGCGCCTCAAATGCGGCTTGCGCACTAAGCGGCCAAGCAGTCGCTTCCTCCCAAGTCAACGTGCTCGGCTTCAGCTCAATCTCACTCTCTAGTACGACACACTCAGCCCACATCGACCCACGGTCCGCATGCGCCATGCCGAAGACTTCACCATGGGGCTTGAAGGCAGACTCGGATAATAAGTTGGCGACTGTGCCAGCGAATTTTTGGCCTGGGCTAGCGTCCGAGTGGCAGTATATCTCACGCCATGTGAGCATGTGTCTGATTATTGTTGTGCCTTGTGTTAAGTATGATGTCGCCTAATTTTGTTTGGGTGCGGAGTTGGGTCTGTGTCCATTTTCGGGGAGTATGGGGGCATGTTTGGTGTGCTGGGTGCATGCGGATGGCTTGCATTTTGGGGGTATCTTCCAAGGTTGATAGATGGATTTGGCTGATAACGTGTTGGGTGTGGGGATATCTGGTCTCTGGGAGTTTCCAGAATGTCTGGAGGCTGCGGCCGTGGCGTCATCGGTCACACAGCGATAGCTTAGATCTACGAGAGCCCTAAGGCCCGATAGTATTGTTCAAATGTTGTTCATTGTTGGAACTTAAGTCCAATAATCACGGCGCTGAAGCACCATTAAAGGAGCTATATGCAAAAAGCAATGTTGTCTGTACAGTCAAGGAAAATATACCCCATGTCGGGTTTTATCCAACCCTTTTGGCAAGGTCGGTTGGCATTTACTGCACCGAGGGCAGGTCGGCCGAAAGGGGCAGCTTGCGCGATGAGCTACCGATGTACACCTTCTTCTGGGCGTTGCTGACAACCCAGTCCTGCGCAGAAACATCCCAGTTAGAGAGATCGCGGCGGGTGAGGGTGGAGGTCCACTCGAGCTCCTGGCCAGGAGCGATCGTGACACGATCAAAGGCACGGAGAACCCGAACGGGGTTATCCTCACCACCGAGGGATACGTAGAGCTGGGGGACTTCGTCGCCGATAACGGAGCCAGTGTTTTTAATGGTAGCGCGGACCTGGATCAGCTCGTCGAAGAGACCAGAGTTGCCGCCCGAGGGTCCGCTAGCCGGCAGGAGCTCCTGGGGAGAGCCGTTCTGGGCCCCGTCAGGGACGTAATCCTCGGTCTTCATGCCGTAGTCAGGGTCGCCGGAGGACTTCTTCAGGTTTGTCGAGTTGAGCCACGGGTAGAGATACTGGGTGACGCGTTTGATACCACTGGGGAACAGATAGTCGGAAGCCTGGCCGACCTTGCCGAGCACAGGGGCCTTCATGGTCTTGCCAGTGGTGGCAGTGTATTTATCGGCGTTCAATGTGGTGATTTCAAGGTCGGAGAATTCGAAATTGGTGTAACTCAGACCGTGACCGAACTCATAGATGGGCTCCTCGTCATCCTTGTCAAAGCGGCGGTAGTCAATGAAGACACCATCGGTGAAGTCGTCTTGGGGGGCACCCACGCCATTGTTGGGCTCAGTGAGAATAGCCTGACCATAAGCCTTGCGGGTCTTGCCCCAGGTAAAGGGAGTTTTGCCACCGGGGTTGACACGGCCATACAGGACATCAACCAAGCTGCGGCCGCTTTCCTGACCAGGCAGACCAGCCCAGAGAATGGCAGTGATGTTGGGGTTCTCGTACCAGTCGCCGATGAGAACAGCACTCGGGGTGTGCATGATGACGATGGTGTTGTTGCAGTTCTCGGTAGCAGTCTTGATAACCTGCTCGCCGTTCTTCCAGAGAGTCATGTTCTTGCGGTCACCCTCATTGCCGTCGACATCGATGTAACCCTCACCAGAGTCAGCGTTGACGAAGACCAGGGCGACGGCGGATTGAGAAGCCACATCAGCCATCTGGTCCAGGGCTCCGTTGTCGGTAACGGAAAAGACATTGGTCTTGCCAGCGCTGTAGGTCAAAACCTCATTCTGGATAGCCTGTTCAGGAGTGATTAGGTAAGGGAAATTGGCAGTGCCACTGCCCCAGCCCATAGCCAGAGTACCGTTGTCACAACCGCGGTCAGTGCAGCCGTTTGCACCGTAGGGGTTAGATCCAGCATCCTCGCCGAGGATTCCAACGAACGGCTCTTGGTGAGTCAGGGGCAGACCACCGCAGTTCTTCAGGAGGACAATGCTATCAGAACCAATTTTGCGGATCACGTCAGCGTGGTCGCGCTGGACGTTGACACGGTCGTTGAGCTTGGTGTAGTCCTCGCTGACAATGAAATGCTCGTAGCCGTACACGTCGCGGGTCCAGGAGCTGAAGTTGGGAGGAGTGCGGTAACGGTCACGGCCAACCTTGTAGTAGGCGGCCATGATACGGACAGCCATGTCATCCACGCGCCATTCGGGAATAGTACCGTTCAGCACGGAGATGGTCAGGTTGGTACCCCAGTACGAGTACGGGCTACCTAGGAGAACATCACCGGGCATAGACATATCCAGACCCGCCAGAGCATCGCCAACACCGCTGTGGTGAGCACCCCAGTCACTCATGACGAAGCCCTGGAAGCCAAGCTCGCTCTTGAGGAGCTTGTTCATGGTGTAACTGTTGGAGCAACCGTAGCTGTTGTTGATCTGGTTGTAGGAGCACATGATGGAGCCGACACCGGCACGGACCGAGTCGACGAAGGGCCAGAGGTAGAGCTCGTGCATGGTCTTGTCGTCAATGTTGGAGCTGAGACTCTGGGTGATATTGTATCCGTAGCCCTGAGCCTCGCTGGCCTGACGGAAGTGCTCCTGCTCGTAACCGACATAGTGCTTGGCACAAGCAATAACACCAGCATCTTGCATACCCTTGATAGTCTCCGCCATCATCATACCGGTGAGAACGGGATCCGGAGAAAATCCTTCCCAGACACGGCCACCGTCGGGGTTCTTGCCCAGCGGACCAGCAACGGGGCCCAGCTGGACATCCACGCCCTTGTCGCGGTGCTCCTCGCCCATCGCCATACCACGCTGGTAGGCGAGTCTCTTGTCCCAGGTCGCAGCAACGTTGATACCGGCGGGGAAACCCGAGTTGTAATCAGCTGCTTCTGGTTAGTGTCTTGAACCGATCACCCAAAATGGGAATCATCATACCGTCACGAACGCCGAGAGGCGAGTCCTGCATACACATTCCCCACATTCCAAGTCTAAATCACGCAGTTCCTGTCACTCATTCCGATTTGACCAAATCTTCGATTCTATTCTCAGACTTACCTGGGAATACCACCGGTCTCACCGACGCATCGTTCTTGTTCCCAACTGTGATACTTAGTCTCAAATAACCGGGATTTCCTAATCGGGAAGTGTGTGCTTACCCAGCACCGGTGGTCAAGTTCACCTTCTCCGCGAGCGTCAGGTTTGACACGAACTCAACAGCGCGTCTGTGTGCTTCGGCCCATTCACCCGCGCCAGTCGACCAAGGTGAAGGGTAGTAAGGGGGAGAGTACGCCAAGTCCTGTCGCGCGACACGGTCAGCATTGAATTCAACAAAAGATGTCGGTCAATAGAGCACTCACTTTGGCACCGGCGACTGACGCCGTCAGGACGACAGCTTCCAACCACCCGAGCTTCATGGTTGCTGGGGTGTGAAAGGCTGGATAGATTCAGGGTCTCACGGAGTGGGAGGACCGAATCGCACAGCTAGGTGAAGGTCGTAGAAGGTTGGCGTGGAACGGAATGTCCCAGTGGGGATCGGACTCGATTTAAATCCTCAATGGATTAGAAAAAAGGGACCGACAGGGATGCCGGTACATGTCGTAATGCTCCATAAAAGAGAAACGGGGAACCTGGAATTGTGGAGAAAGTAGCAGGCGATCGACAAATAGCCGGACCGACGTGAGCACGACGTGACACTCAAGCACGCGTTGTTTGGCACTATTGGGCCTTGGCATCAATTGCACGATTTGATCTGTACACTGTTGTTGGTGGGAGTTCGCCCTAGCGTCCAAATGCAAGAGGCTGGCGATGCGAGGGAGGCCGAATACATAGCCCCCTTTGCCCTGAGATTCAAGGGGAACGGGTACTCGACAACAACTTTAACGCCACCCTAGCACAATAGCAACACAGTACAGGACCCTAACGTAAAACACACTTTAGCATACTGCAAGTAATCTAACATTCCATCCGAGCCTGCCGAGCACGGCTCCCGCCTAAACTTCGGCGCCTTAAGCCATTGCTACCCGCCCGACGTCCGTGCCAATATCTCGTTCTCCGTCAATTCTCCGTTCCAGGAATCTCAGGAACATGGCATTTTATGTAGCTAGAAACTCTCCAGTGTACAGTGTTATTGTCCTCTTCAACTATATCACGTTAATCCATAAGAACCACTCTACTGCAGAATACATCAAAGTCCAGTGGCAAAGCGCGCGGATGGAAAAGAAAGGGCGCAATTTAGAGACTTCCAATTTCGTACAGGTGATCTCCGTCTGACTTGCCCGATGGGGAAACTCCTCATCTTCCGTGGCGAAAAGGACTTTCCAGGTACCCAGATACATAGTTGGCATTCAGAGAAAAAGCTTGGTCCTCTTCGTGGAGTACAATATCGGTAGCAGTGGCACCTAGGTTCCACATGGCTTCTCCTTTTGTCTACCCGATCCACGGTTTCCCGACCAAGCCGTAGTTAGAATCTCTATCCGTTAGTATCACCTATATTGATTTGACGTTCATAAAGAATATTCTCTAAGATATTTAATATTTTCCTGATTGTTAGAGAAATCATTTGAACACTGGGCTCTCAGAATGATGAAATGGCCCCGTCCCAGAGCCAAGCGGCAGCCGGCCGTGGAGATCGGGGTCGCGGGGAGAGTGCGGAGGCTCCAGGCTCCAGAGATGCCGATCCACTCCAGGGTCCCTCTAGTTACTATTGACCTGCAGGATCAGCCCATTCGCGAAAGATGGGTCATTTTCTCGGGTTTTCTTGACCGGGTGCCTCTCTCATCATATCTGAGCCAGATCTGCCCATTTCCGCGCCAAGATCAACCTCGCTCTCCTCCATGTGCGTTTGCTTCCCGTCTCTACACCGCTGTGTGATTCGGCGTCAATGCCGAGTTTTTCCCCCGCACGCCATGGACCGGGATCGGACAACCATTTGCCGACCAATCGTTCCCCATGGGTCCACCAATAAGTGCGACACGATTTTCTTAACGTTTTTTCCACTGTTTTCCCTTAGGAGCACCAGTTTCCACGGTAGATGAACGCCACATTTTAGTGGTGGAAACAGCACAGAATTGTGGTTTTGTGTAACCCATCAGGCACAAGGACGCATCGCCTGTATCTATAAAGTCGATGAAAAACACTGACATATCGCCGTACGGGGACGAAACAGAGTATAATGGAAATACACGCATACTCCACCAAAAGGACAAGAAGATGAAGCAATTATTGCATAAAACTATGAATGTAACCCAAGAAACTATACTTGAAGAGACTGTCCTGGGCCGTACGAGTGTCATAAACACAACTTCTCCTTGTTCCATCGGCTCGGCACCCGTCCGGCCCGACACTGTCCATCGGTGGGGACACCCCAGGCCGGGCTACCCTCCACAAGGTCACTCACTGGCTCTTTTTCCCCCGCGGCCAAATTCAATTGGACTCCAGTTCCTGGAGTGCATAGTCTGGAGATTGCCCAGGGTAGGACCGGGAAAATTATATCAAATCATTTGCCGAATGCCCCCCGGCAAAAACTAAAAAATTTACGCTATGGAAGTGATTTATTATGGAGAATGAGCCGATCCCTGCCCGATTTTCTCATATCTTGCTCGGCTTCTGCACTTGACCCTGCCTTTTTCCCGGCTAATTCTCGGTAAACAGGTCCGTGTCCGCGACTCCACTGGAGAAGGGATGATCTAAATACAAAATCTTTATCCGGCGTCATCATGGGTGGCTTAGACAACGACACCAAGGCAATGTCCCAGGAGTCAGATACCTTTTCAATGTTTCAGTTTTAGTTTATGTTGCATCGGACTATACTGTGGTCAGATCATTCGAATCAGGATTCCAAGGTGTGTCTAATTTCTGCAAGTTTCGTGCGGCTATGCGGACCGACTATCCGCGTTCCATTCATAATCCGGGAGATCCATACTCAATGAGATTCCAACTTTAGAAAGTCAAGCTACAGGGCTATTCTTACTGCGCAGGTCATATATAGACCTGCCCCTTACTACCACTTCATGTCTCTCTCACGCGTTGTCGGGATTATCACGTGATACCAACTGTGAATGTCACTACTGAAACATGATTGGCTAGAGACCTGCAAAAACTATGGCATCTAGATTTCGTAAAGATGTAGAATGCATCGTCCCCGGTTTGATTATCTACCCTACCTAGGTATAATTCAAAATGCCTGACCTCGAGGCTAACTCTCCCTCGTCTACTCCCGACCACCAACGCCATGACTCCAAATCAATTGTCAATGACAAAGACGCTGGAGGGGGTGACAGCCATGAGACCAAGCACATGTCCGCATTCAAACAACTCGGTATTCTCGACCGCTTTCTCGCCCTCTGGATCTTCTTGGCCATGGCAATAGGAATAATTCTCGGGAACTTCGTCCCCAGTACAGGTCTCGCACTGCAGAGGGGAAAGTTTGTCGGCGTGTCCGTACCCATTGGTGAGTTTCCTACACACGAAATGCTATAGTCTATAATCTGATATCTCTGTAGCTGTCGGTTTGCTGGTGATGATGTACCCGATTCTATGCAAAGTGCGATATGAGACTCTACATCGAACATTCCGTGCCAAGAAGCTTTGGATCCAGGTTGCTTTTAGCTTGCTGATGAATTGGATTGTGGCTCCTCTGTTTATGGTATGTTTTTCATCATGGACATCCAGTCAGTGCGTTGGGTAACAAAAGTTGTAGCTGGGCCTGGCGTGGGCGTTTCTTCCCGATGAAAAAGGGTTGAGAGAAGGGTTGATATTGGTGGGGATTGCTCGATGCATTGCCATGGTATGTTTCATTTTCGTTGTAAAGACATCTTCGGCTAATCTAAATAGGTCCTAATTTGGACAGGTCTTGCCGGCGGAGATGGAGAGTACTGCGCGATCCTCGTGGCGATCAACTCTGTCTTGCAAATGATTCTCTTTGCACCGATGGCCATCTTCTTCATCCAAATTATCAGCGGTGCAGATAATCCGGGACTGCAGTATTCCTTGGCAGCCAAGAGTGTTGGCGTCTTTCTCGGAATTCCACTCGGCGCAGCCATTGTGACCCGGTTCGGACTGCGCAGCTTGGCTGGGAGCAAATGGTATCAAGAGAAGTTTCTGACATGGATCAGTCCACTGTCACTGATCGGCCTGCTCTTTACAATCCTGATCTTGTTTGCTTCGCAAGGCCGGCACGTGGTGCATCAGATTGTGTCAGTGATTCGGGTGGCCGCTCCGCTGATCGTTTATTTTGCCGTGATATTTCTGGTGACGCTGTTGGTGACACGGAAACTTGGCTTTGGGTATGAGCTTTCCTGTACCCAGAGTTTTACTGCTGCGAGCAACAACTTTGAGTTGGCGATTGCTGTGGCCATAGCGACATTCGGCGTCGATAGTGACCAAGCTTTGGCGGCCACTGTCGGGCCTCTGGTGGAGGTCCCCGTGTTGCTGGGGCTGGTGTATGTAGTCAAGTGGTTTGGCAAGCGACAAAATTGGTAGTGTGGCAATATTGCCGCAAAGCGATAAATCAAATGTTGTTGCTGATTTCATCCAGAACTTGGAATAATACTTGATTTTGTACTCGACAGCCGTCGCCGGGGTTTCCTGATCTAAATCCAGACCAAAGTCTCCGCCGTATCTCTTCTATATCAGCCCCGCGCGTGTTGTACTGGTTGACAAGTTCATCCGCGATCGCACACATAGTTGTATTCAGCACATCGTCATCAGATGCCCCGGGCCAGGTGATTGAGCCCGCTTGCCCCGACCCCGGCGGGCAGCATAGAGGAGGATCTGGACTCTGTAGTTTTTGTGGAAGAGGCCGCTCTTTTGGTTGTGCCTCGGTCAAAGTGCAAGCATCATGAGTCACGGGTGGGCTTTCAATTTCTATTCGATCACCGCTAGGAGAATGAGATAGGGTTGAAGAATGTGAGGCAGACGAGAGAGCAGCTGGCTCGTTTGGACGTTGCACGGCAGGAATTGCAACCTTGCGAGCCGCAGACGAGCCCTGGTCAGCCACATCCACATATTGCTGGACGAGCTCAGCGGAAATCCCCAACGACCCCAACAAAGTCCTGAGGTTCTGGTTCTCAGCGTGCATTTTTTGCAGGGCTAGCCGGTACTCGATATCCTTCTGCCGCGCTTGCTTTTTACACGCTGCCAGCTGCTGCTCAAGGTCTTGGATATGCTCCTGCTTCCGAGCACGACTTTTGCGCTGGTTTTCGCGCACTCGCGCCAGGCGGTCAAGATCCTGCTAAAGCAGTCAGACATTCGTTTCTTGGGGTGAACTGCGACAGCAGGCACCGACCTTCTGGCTCTTCTCGTCCATTGCGACTGCACTCCGGCAGAATCCTTCTGGGAAGTCGAGAGCTGCTACGCGTCCCGATAGGAAATGAAACTAGCATGATTGTCTTCTGCAGAAGATTTCCAGACTATCCAAATGGTCCATCAAGTCACGTGCTACGTTCTCTATGTCGGAGTACGTAATATAGGGGCCAATCAGCGGTGAAAATAACTCCGTGTCCCGTCACACTCCATCGTGGTCGCAATGGCTGCGCGGCTGTTCGTTCCGTTAATTTTTCGACTTTGGTTGGCTGGGGTGTAGCAGCCCGCTCGGTCGGGCCTCTCCTGGAGGCATCTCGCCCTCGCTGGGAGGTCGCTAGAGTTGTTTTTCAATTAGCAGGCGAGCTGGTCAACCTTGTTCCTACGAGGTCCAAACAGGCCTCATAATCTCTCACCATTCCCCGATCGTAACTAGAGAAACGCATGATGCCCCTGGTGATTTCCAGTATTTCTATAATGTTACGTAATTTATCTTGGCATCCCCGCCTTTCTATTATTCTGTGAGAGAGGAAGTTGAGTTTGAGGCTCACTTTCAGTCTTCACTTTGGTACAACTTGTGCAGCGCCTTGTCAAGGTTAATTCATCAATACTCCCATTTTCTTCGCGGATGCCGCCAATATGGGGACTAGCAGGCGGTCGATACGGACGGAACATACAGATCGAGTCCTCATTGCTAAATACCGCCGAAATCACAAGATGCAGGCCTGCGAACCATGCCGAAAGTCGAAAGTTTCGTGCGATCACAGCATCCCTTGCGGTAGATGTGTACGGAGACGCTGTGTTGAGGAATGCTATTATCACCCGAGCCCTCTTACGCGCGTAAGCAACCGAAACGTTCCATCCTTGCATTAACGTGGGAGGTGTGGCCGTTCATGTGTCCCACTGACATCAACCGTCTCGCCAGAGCCGACAAAAAGTCATTACGACTGCGGCAGCAGCACAAAGCGTCCTGGCACCATCGGAGCTAAACAGCTCTGTTTCTAGCTCAATTGAGCAACCTCGCGTAGGAAATGATGCAGATGTTGTTGCCGCTTCGCAAAGGTACAGCCAGAGAGCGAGTTTAGCACTACTACATCGTGCAGGTTCAGCACCACCATTATCCGACCTTACTGAGATCTCACCAGGAAAGCACGGGTTCCTCGGCTTTACCTCGCACGCCTCTATCATGACAGAGAACTTGACACAACTCGGTATACCTTCTATCGGCCTGGAAGGAGCCACGGCTGTCTGTAAGAAACCCATTTCGTATGAAAGGATCGCCAGGGGTTGTCAGGCTCTTTCCTTCTTGCAGAACAGGGCGATCATAGATCGTGGCATCGACTTATTTTTCGAGTCTATTGAATGTATCCATATTCACTGCGGCGAGTTCATCGTGAAGCAATGGCTCTCACAACTGTGGTCTGCTCATGGCGAGACATTGTCAAGTCAAGACCCCGAGCAGATACAGCAGCTATGTCATTTACTCTGTGAAAATACGGCGACGCCGCTGGCGTTTGATGGTAGCACCACGGCAAGGCAGTGGATTTGCTCTGCCACGGGCGAACACATACGCTGGGGAGTAATCGCCATGATTGCCAACTACGTGGGATCATATGTGATGGTAACGAAATCGTCGGATCCGTTTTTCCAGGAGTTTAACGTGGATCGTAAATCATTGTTGAACCATACGGCCGAAGTTTCAGACGCATGTATCGAATTTTGCCGAGAACGTGGCGCTTTGGATGATACGTTCATATGCGCGCTTTTTGAGCACTACAACATTACCGAATATACCAAGGGAGAAACGTGTTATGCAACATACTGTATTGGTGCTGAAGTGAACAGTGCCCTCATTGCGATGGGTCTTCACCAGGAGATCAAAGCCGACAGTCAAGTTCCTTTTTTCCTCGCTGAACTGCGCAAACGACTCCGTGCATTGGTCTACACAGCAGAGATCAGCATAGCCACGTTCCTGGGTCGGCCACCGCGACTTTTATATCGTTATATGAACTTAGACCCGCCGCTAGATCTGACAGACTCGCAATTGTTTTCGGAAGATCCACAGGAACTGGCGGTCGCCATTGCTCAGCTGGATGAGCATGGTTACAATAGAGATGGAGAGTTTCGCCATGCCTCTTTGATAAGGTCTTATATTGGCTTCATGGTAAGAAGAGAGGAGATCCTAGAGCTGTCATTAGGGAACTATACTGCAGACGAGGTGCAACGAAACGCAGACGTTATTCAACGCAAAACTGAAGAACATTGGGCGACTCTTCCGCATTTTATGGTGAGCTTAAGAGATGGTATATTTGGGCTTGAGACCCAGGAGGTCATCAAGCTACACTTCCAAAATTTCTTTCGCCAAGGTCCGCAGGCGAACTCACTTCTACTGCACCGTGTACTCATGCGCAAAGCGGGTACGGGTCCCGCGGAATTAATACATACGGCACAGACCATCCTGAGTGACGTGATGCGGCTGTATAAAGTTGTCGAAATGTCGGCAGCAAAGACTTTCATCTACTTCCTTGCAGTACATGGACTGCGCAGCGCGGTGATACTGGCAATTGAACTCCTAAAACAGGAGCAGCTCCCGGCGTATCCTAAAACGCCGGCTCTGTCTCGAAGCAAGACGATCCAAGATCTATGTATCTTCACAGACAAGCTTAGCGACTTGGATACAATGTTTGGAGATAGAGAGCTTTGCGAAAAGGGCCGAAAGTTGGTTTCTCGGGTTCTTGATAAGATCCTGAGCCCTCCGAACACCGCGGATCGAGATTGTCATCATTATCCGATGCCAACACAGCAACCCGGTACAAAAATGTTGGCTAACGATATGCTGCACAACACGCATGTGCCCGGGAGCTATGGGATGACGGATGACTTCAGTTATGAATCTAGTGCGCATGTCTCTAGTTCAGATCATGAATTCTGGCTATGGCTGGAGAACATTGATGGTCAGGGCTGGGATCCTGTAGCGTAGAATTTTATCTGATTTCTCATGCCAACAAGACCTGTCATTGGCTCGTGGATTTCCCGCTGAAGATTGGTAGTGGCTATCTCAAATTACACTTGAATACTGAAGACGGCCGAGGCCACCCATCCGTCAAAAGGCCAACTCCCTTGACTAGATAAAACAACAATAGTAGGGCTGTTCTTTAGGTAACCTGAGGATGAGGCTTATCCTGGCTAATGGACAAGTCATGCCTGCTGCCGGAGGCTACTATGAGGCGTCTTTTCGGTGATTGGAAACGTAGCTGTTGAGTCAACGGTGGATAGTGAACAGAAACAAAAGCGAGCCGTGATATGAGGGGCATTCTGACTTTTCCCCCTCAGATATTCTTCAACGTATACTGTACCACCCAGTATAAGAACAAGACAGGCCGAAGACACTATGAGAACCACCTGCTACCTGTTCCTCTGGGTAAAAAGGATGCTGACGAGTCCTGCACCCAACAAGCAATAATGAGTTGTTATCCCGCTTTGGCCATCATGGACATGAATTGCACAGTTCACGAGCTCCTACCGCACGAACCATGCAGTACATACATGGTGGTGGATATCAATATGCTTGAGCTTTGTTCTGAATAGTGAATTAACCTTAGTGAGAAGGTCAACCGTTTGGTTATTATCACACAGAACTGAAAGCTTTTGGTCAATATCTAGGCCGATTGACCTAAATATGTGCTTCCACCAGAGAATATGCTTACTAGCCGATGAAATAGCTAGTAATTCAGCTTCGGTAGTGCTTGTTGTGACAGGTTTTTTGCTTCCTAGCCTGCCAGTCAATAGGGCCATTGAATAGCTTTGCAATTTAGCCCTCGGAGCTTTTGCGGTCTGAATTATCCGCAAATGAGGCATCAGATGCTAGGGGAAATGCCGGGGCATTAGGTAGGGTTGGGCTATACTCAATAGCATAGAAGCGCGTGCTATAGAGGTAAGTAATAGCCCTATCCACAGTAGCCATGTGCTCAGGCGAAGGGTTGGTCAGAAATTCTGAGAGATATTGGGCTGTTTTAGCGATATCTGGTCTCGTCATAATGGCTGCCTATAGTAATGACCCATTTTTCTCCTGGAATTGGTGAATAAAGGAGTGGGATGCTTGATGTTTGGTTCTTTCAGTTCAATAGCTTCATTTCGGTGCTTTTGATGGTAGATGATAAGTATATCATCTAGGAAGATCATAAGCGCTAGATGAGCGTAGCTAAGTAATCGGTTTATACGGCTAGAAAAGGAAGGTCTTGGCATAATTATAAATTTGCGGGGGACCGCACAGGGGACCGCAAAAGACCGCGAGGGACTGTGGTGCGGTCCTGACACTTTGAAAAAGACCAAAGGCCGCATGCTCCGGTCCCGGTCCTTGCTCTACCAGAGTCTCCTCCGGACGGAACCTAAATCATCATCCCATAATCTATACCCCTGCTCCCAGACATTATATATAGAGGGAAACATAGCCCTTTTGCTGAGGGAATGCACGGGGAACAGTTTTGCCAACCTTGTTATATGCTCGGGGGCAAAAACATTCGCGAATCCCAGATCCTCAGGGTAGATTTGAGCTCCATGGCGCAATAATACTTCCATGATGCCGATATGACGTTGAACAATTGCTTTGCCGATTGCACTTTCTAGGAGGAGGGTCACGATCGCCTCTTGGCCGTGTTCAATTGCTTTCAGGAAAACTTTTTCTTGATCGAAGCCTTTATCCAACAGCATCTGGAATATTTCCGTTTCGCCAACCTCTGCTGCAAGCTCTAAGATATTGATCTGGCATTTGTCGGTTCCACGCTTGGCGAGGAGCATATCTAGTGATTTCTTGTTGCGGTGCAAAATAGCTTCACGTAAATGTTTATCATCGACGTTGGCACCGTGAGCCAAAAGCGCCTTGATGACCTCTTCATGGCCTTTCTCAAGTGCTAAGTTTAGAGGAGTCTTCCAGAGAGAAGGGAACCCCGTTTTGAGATTCACGTCGGAGCCATTGACAAGTAAAAAATTCACCAAAGCTAAATGGCCATATCTAGCTGCCACCGATAATGCTGTTGATTCGTGCCCTCCTGCTCCATATGGATTTAAAGCCTTCCTGGGAGCATATCGTTCAATGTACTTATAGTTGATGTCTGCCCCATAACCAAGGAGCATTAATGCTAGGGCTATATTCCCAGATACAGCGGCAAATGGAAGGGATGAAGAAGCATAGTCGTGTGGGTTTGGAGAATAAGACAATAAATATTCGACCACGTGCGTTTGTCCTCTTAATGCAGCCTCTTTGATAGGAGCAAAGGTGAATTTAGTGTCATTATCCATGAGGAGTGTCGACATACTTCTATTAAGAAGGACCTTGATGACCGAGAGAAACCCGTTTTTCGCCGCTAGATGTATAGGTGTTTCACCGAGATTATTCTCAAAGTCTAGTCCCGAGCCCCTGTTTAGAAGATACTTAACAAGCTCCGAATGCCTATATTCCGCAGCACGAAAGATTGGGTGCTCCAAACGACATGAACATGGGGCCCATGGTGGAAACTCAGGCTCTGGTGGGTGTTCCTCCTCATGGATAGGTCGGTCTCTCACAAGGTATCCCTCTTTGATGAATTGGGCCACCGCAGGGATTGATCCTAGCTTAGCTGCCTGGAGAATGCCAGCCCCGTTCTGATGATGAAAGTTGTGTCGATACAAGAGGGGCTTCAGTAGATGATAGAAACGGCGGCTAACTTGCACCAGCGCGTAAATATCTTGTTGCGATTGTAATTGCTGCCCAATTAGGAGTATGACCTCGTTCGATACGGTCAAAATGAACATTTTGAATAAGATTTGGGCACGGTTCGTATGATAACGGATGGGCTCGGTGTTATTTTATCCGCTACCCGGGATGTGGGCGTTGACAATTGACATATATGTAAGGGGAAGAATCAGTGTTGCGTGGGCTGAGGCTTGTGGGTGAAACTAGGCCTCACCAAAACCGCCCACCGCCCAAACCCGCCCACGAAAACCCACCCCCCGGGGGCCGGGTAGGCCATTAACCCCACCGAAGTCTCAGTATGGCCCTACTGACCTGTAATCACATCATCTAACTAGTTAAATGAAAGTCTTCCAGGTTCGAGCTAGAAAGTTTTCCGGGGTGTTCTTGATATAGGATGGAATGTGGCTGGTGCAGTCCGTGCAGCCCAGTTGCGCAAGGGGAAAGGGGGGAAATTACGCCGATTGGATATAGTCCGGGGCAGCACAAGCCCAGCCGTGGGGTAAAGTACCGGGATCTCTCACCAAGGGAGTACAACATGTACACCTCGGGACTCGAGACTCGAGAATCGGCCTGAATTAGGCCAATAAGCAGCGGTGCGCAGGAAGGCAAATCTTCGCCCAAAGCGTGTGCGCACCTGCATATTTCGCCCGCAAACAGCAGACCCCGACGTCACTGGCCGTAACTGGCATGCCAGCCATTTCCCCAATATGATGCTAGCGCCTTTCTACTTTCCTTCTCTGCATTCTCCATATATCCAAACACGCGATCGCGATCGCGCGACTTTCATCTTTACGATTCATTCACTTCATCCCACCTGAACGGTACCTTGCCCATCATGGTCTCCACGCGACACCATCCAAGAGAGTTTCCCTCGCCTGAAAAGGCCGCGAAGGAACTGGTCAAGTCTTCGCCCGCCACCGTGACCAACGGCACCTCGCGCAAATGGGTCCATACCCCGTCCGTCGCGCTCACGATCTGGCTTTTTGTCTCGGTGCCACTGGTCGCGTGGGATGCAGGCTACGTTCTGTTGCGCCCGCATAGCATGCCTGGCGGCCGGCTGCACTCGCCCATCTGGACCCCATATGCGCTTTACGGCACAGTCGACTACATCTACGGCTGGCCCGCCTACAATGCGCGCAATGGTTTCACCGCCGCGCAGACCGTGATGAACCTGGTTGAGACCGTCGGCTACCTCTACTACTTGTGGATTGTGTACTGCTACGGATCCACGGTCGCGAGCGGTCGCGGTGCGCGCAAGAGCCAGAAGGGCCTCGTGTGGATGTTGACCGGTGAAAAGGTCGTCGCTGGCCGCACGGGCGCAATCGCGCTCCTGGTCGCGTATACTGCGTCGGCCCTGACCCTCAGCAAGACCGTGCTTTACTGTATGTCGCATGTTTTCTACCCTGTCGCAAACGTATGCGCTAACTGATTTAGGGCTCAATGAGTTCTTCTCGGGCTTCGACAATATCGGCCACAATGACCTGTCGGCTCTGATCTTCCTGTGGATCATTCCCAAGTGAGTTTGGCCTAACACATCTTTTCAGAAGTCCCTTGGCTAACAGAGCTGTCGCAGTGGCCTCTGGATCGTTTTCCCTACCTACAACATGTACGGTCTCGGTGTGGAAATCCTGAATGCACTCGAGCAGGCGACACCGCGCGGAAAGCCTGGCCGCCCGAAATCCTCATAGGACCGATCCTTGCCGAGTAGCTGCAAATGTGCGGCAATTGTGATATTGGAAGACACTGGATGAGTAAATGGCAGAGCATTGTGCTTATGATATTTAGAGTCGCGAGTATAGGGTTTGCGGAGAGTGCTGTTGTTTAATGTGCTACGAAGTGATACATGGGATTCCACCATTCAAGTTTTTGGGGCCCAGGGTCACCCCTGTTCATTGTTCTGTATGTTTTTCTCGGAATTATTGCTATTCCGAGCATTAATCCACCGATCGATTGTCCTACAGCGATATTTCGGCCCGAACAGGACCACATGCAGGGAAGCTTGGCGGGTAGGGGTTAACGCTAACAGAGGAATATCGATACCGCCATAGTCTACATATAAGAGCCTCAAGCTTCTCCATAGCTTTGAGAAGATCATATTTAATGACTAACATCCGCTCCAGAAATAAAAGCTTGAGCTCGAGCTTGTGGAGTGAACCGTGGAGTGAACCGTGGAGACCGATGTGATCATAGCCGGGCTCGGATAGACAGGTGTAACCTGAGCGTGTCGATTCCGTGGACCCTTGCACTGCTGCTGTTTCGCGCCTACAATGTGGTCGGGCGAGTAGTCTGTGGCTGGAATTACCGGCTAGTTCATTTATCATTCTCGTCGTGATGGAAGCGTAGCTCTGTAACCTCTGCGCCGCTAGTGGATGCTCGTGCCAAGCCGCCATTCGCCGCGCAACTTTCCCCATATTCATTCTCCTCACTGTTCCTCCACCCCGACCTTGCCTGCCTCAACGGCCCTGCGTCCGATCTTTTATTACCGCCAACCTCCAGGCTTTGCTGTTGCCTGGGACTCTTTCCTCTATCCTCTCGACCGCGCCGAACGATGCTTCGGGCTTGGGTCCTGGGGTACCCGCACCCGTCATGATCCCTCCCGACTCCGACGATTCGCCATTGAGAGCCTCTGGTGCTAGCCTCGGCTTGGGCCAGGAGGATTCGGCGGCGTTTCCAGATGATTTCGATACGCAAAGTCATACAAGCTCCCACGACCGCGGTAGCACACACACCGGCGACCCCGCAAATGGCCCCGACAACGGCGGGCAAGATGGCCATCACCACACAAACCACAACGATGCCAGTGAAGCCCCAGATTCGGCAAACGCCGATAATGAAAATGACGACAAGCCGGCCTGGAGTGAAATGAAGACCAAGGCTGGGAAAGAAAGGAAGCGGCTTCCGCTAGCCTGCATCGCCTGTCGCCGAAAGAAAATCCGATGCTCGGGCGAGAAGCCCGCTTGCAAGCACTGTACTCGCTCGAGAATACCTTGCGTATATAAAGTAACCACGAGGAAAGCGGCGCCGCGGACGGATTATATGGCCATGCTGGACAAGCGACTCAAGAGAATGGAAGATCGCGTGATCAAGACGATCCCTAAAGATGAGACCAGGGATATGGCTTCGATTGGCAGGTCGGTTGTCAAGCCCCCCAGCCAATCACTGCCCTCCAAGGCTCAGAAGAAACGAAGTGCGGAGGAAGCTTTCGCTACGGAGATGGAGGATTGGGCTCGAGGGGACCGCCGTCCACCCCATGAGACATTCCCAATGAGTCGCGAAGTTAAATTAAGTGATGGCACGGGACTTTTAACTGAAGGCGCAGAGTTCTTGCCCTCTCTGGAGATACAGGAGCACCTGGCCGAGGTCTTCTTTGATTGCGTTTATGGGCAGTCGTACCTCGTTTTACATAAACCAAGCTTCATGCGCCGCCTCAAGGCTGGTACGATTCCCCCGGTCCTTATTCTCGCTGTCTGCGCCGTATCAACACGATTTTCAACTCATCCACAGCTCAGCTCGGATCCTCCGTTCTTGCGCGGAGAGAACTGGGCCAACCCCGCCGCCGCCATCGCGCTAAGTCGACATGATGAGCCCAATATTACTATCCTCACAGTTTTTCTACTCCTTGGACTTCATGAGTTTGGAACGTGTCACGGTGGAAGAAGCTGGTCCTTTGGAGGGCAGGCATTGAGGATGGCATACGCCTTGCAGCTTCACCAAGAGCTCGAACGTGATCCTTTAATGGGTCAAAATAATAGCAACTCCCAGTTGAGCTTCACAGACCGCGAAATCCGACGGCGAACTATGTGGGCCTGTTATTTGATGGATCGCTACAACTCCTCCGGAAGCCAGCGCCCACCCATTGGAAATGAGAAGTTTCTTAATATTCAACTTCCCATTAAGGAGACGCATTTCCAAATGGAGATCCCAGGACCTACGGAAGACCTGGGTGGGGCGATACCTAATCCTGCACCTGGAAATTCCGGTCAACTTTCCAATGCCAAGGAGAACATGGGAGTATCAGCATACATCATTCGCGCCATCGTCATTTGGGGTCGTATTGTCGACTACTTGAATCTCGGAGGGAAACGAAAGGATCCTCATCCCCTCTGGCACCCGGAGTCGGAATACACGCGTCTGAAGTGGCAGGTTGATGATTTCTCTACCTCGCTACCAAGCTCTCTTGCGTTCAACTACGAAAATCTCCAGATTCACGCCGCGGAGAAAATTGCAAATCAATTCCTGTTTCTTCACATCATCATCCATCAGAATATGCTATTCCTGAACCAGTTCGCCATTCCCCTTTCGCCTGGAGGGCGACCTCCTCGGGATATGCCCAAGGCGTTCCTCAGCAACGCTGGTCGAGCAGCGGTGGAGGCTGCGCATAATATCTCCGTGCTCTTTGACCGTGCCTCTGCCTATCCTCTCACAGTACCGTTTGCTGGTTACTGTGCCTACACGGCCAGTACGGTTCATATCTGGGGTATCTTCTCCAAGAACGTGCAGTTGGAGGCTCGATCAAAGGAGAATCTCCGCCATACCTACCGCTACCTCAACAAGATGAAGAAGTACTGGGGCATGTTCCATTACATGGTGGAGAGCGCCAAAGACCGGTACCGGCAGTTCGCTGATGCAGCTATCAAGGGAACTGTGGCGAGCCAGAATGGCATCTCACTGGCACCGATGTTCCAGTACGGTGATTGGTTTGACAAGTATCCCCACGGCGTGTCGAGACTACACTGGGAAGACCCAGACACCCGGCACAAGGAGACGGGCGATGATGCCGTCATGGGGCAGAAGCCCGATCTCCAAAGTGTCGAGGACTTTTTCGCCAGTCTATCCCCAACACCACAGCCAGTCGTACCTCGCAGGTCACGCTCGCGCAAAAACAGCAAACTACCCGGCGGCACTCCCAAAATGGACCAAACCTCCCCGACACAAATGGACGTGACAATGGGAAACACCCCAGGCGTACCGGGCAGCGCATTCCCTCAACCCTCAATGATCTCCCAGAACCGCTCCGTGCCCTTCGGCCAACCCCCCTTCGACTTCAGTATTCCCCCAGACCAATTACCCCAGCTCGACCGACAATTTGTCTACGGTTCATTTAACGACTTTGATCCCACTTCCTTCGACCCCAACGATCCTTCCATGCCACCCGTCAACGATATCGAGCAGAGTTCCGACCAGTCCCTTTTCACTGGTCAATTGGATCCAGGTGCCCCGGCTGGAATGGGCGAGTTCTACCAGCCTAGCGCGTGGTTCTTACCTTTCAACCTAGACCCAGTCGGCGGAGTCAACCCACCTCTAGGCCCTGATTCAGGCGCTCAACCACCCGCAGGCCCAACGTCAGCTTCCGTTCCGGGTGCAGGCACCGATATTTCCGGCTTTGGCGGGGCAGGAAACATGTCGTTGAGTGCTTATGACCTGGGTCTCGGCGGTGATATGGGCCAGAACTCGCGATAGGCGTGCGTGCCTCATGCCTCATGCCTTACGACCTAGGCGCGGTGTTTTATAGTTGTTTCTGTTGGCAGTGCTTGGATGGGTTCAATGACTGGCGGTTTTTTTCTTTTTACTTTGTTTTTTGTCAAAAGCCCGGAGTAGTGCGTTTTTTTGTTTGCCCACATTTGTCTCGACTTGTATATCCGTGACTTGTATATCCTTAGCCCTCTGGGATGATCCGTTTGAATGAAGTGTACTAATGGTTCGACTTGACTGCAATGCAAACTTGTTTGGTCTGAACTCTCCCCCCGGCTTTGGCCTTAGAAAGGATATGTAATTAATCCGAGTCTCCTGGAAATTGCCCAGGGTGTGACAATATACTTATATACCTACGTAGTGGATAACCTCTGGGTGGCACACTTTGAAGAAGCATAGTTAAACCCCAAAATGGGAGGTGGCTGTTCATCCATCCTTATGAAAAGAACATTATGCTCAATGTTGAAGATGAATCAATTCTTGTCGATTTCGAGGAGGCCAAGATATCCAATCCAAGTCTGCAGAAAGTGGTCGGGAACCGAGCAATTTATTGTTCGCGAAAGCTCGGGATCCCCAAGGTACATGGCCGTCCCATACTATCTGACTTTAGCGAGGCTCGCTTTGGGTCGATATCACGTACATATTGCGATGATGTACAGCCATTCATGTATAGGGCTCCGGAGGTACTATTTCACATGCCCTGGGATCATAAAATCGATATTTGGAACCTTTGAGTAGTGGTATGTGCATTCAATGTCTCCTGCCTATATCTACTACTCGTATTTATCGTTACCTATGCAGGCTTGGGACCTTTTCGAACGAGGACACCTTTTTTACACCCCAACGCTAAGTGACGGTAAATTGGGCGCCGAAAACGGCTACATTTGACGCCATTTTAAGCGTCCTATTTACCAAATTATTAGTCATCGAAACATCACGTGGTTTATTTCGACCCACTTTTATAGTGTGCTCCCTGAGTGCTCACTGAGTGCTCACTGAGTGCTCAGGGAGCGCTCCCATGAGCACTCATGGTTGCTCAAGGATCAGCTCACCCTTCACTCAGGGTGCTCAGGGCAGACAATCAGGCATGTCGTCATGGCCTGCCCTCTCTGTCATCCGTATGTAGCCGGTCATTACAAAAATAGAAAGGCTCTTTTGTTAGGTGCTGAACCACCTCAAGCCGTCTTTTCTAATATTTAAAGAGTCTTTCCCCCGTCAATGTCAATTCTCAGCTCATTTTCAATGAAAGTCGTCCTAAGGATTCCAATTGCTATCATATCTACTTAAACACCAGCTTTCCCCTGGATCTCAGTCATTACCGCTTTCTTCCCTATTCTCTTCCTTAACCGTGGCCTCAATCCTTTTCTTCTTCTTCTTCTTCTTCTTCTTCTTCTGCTCCTTTTGATTGAGGCTGTTTCTAAGAAAGCCATGTCCATTCTTGACTTGCCTGCGATCAAGAAGAAGCAAGCGCCTAACCCCGAGTATTATCGGCGACGTCGTCAACAACTTGAGAAAGGTATCGTTCAAAGACGATATGCTGTCTCAACCAAGAACAATATTGATTATATCAAAAGACGGTGGCGCAGGTAATTCTCTTTTCAAAATACAACCTTAGGGTGAGGCTGATAGATTCAGATATTGCGAATACTTAAAGGAAGATCCTCTTCAGTTCCTCGTTGCGGCACGGAAAGAGGATATCATGATCTTTCTGGAATGGATACTTGACAACTCCAATATTAAGAAGTTTAGCAGCCTACACGAACTCTGGAGGCAATGGTGCTAGCTCTATCGCAAAGCTGTTGGACGTAGTCTTTATGCAAAGTGCTGCTAGGACATCAATGATGTAGGTACTTAATGTCTTCCTATTATTTTCACTCTCTAACAAAATAGCGGCAGTATATAAAAGAGAATCTAGTCACACGTTACAATCTTGATATGTCTGTTGGAGAAACCCGTTATAAACGTTGACGATTTATATCTTGTCCTCTACCATCATTGGATAAAAGATATAACACCCTACCCTGATTGCCGATAAATAATCTAGCTCGCCTTCCTCCTTTTCGTATCGGCTTATACTATAAGTCGACTAGGAGCACTGGTGTATGTTGAAAAGAACGAGCGTACTAATGTTTAGCACTTTTTTAGCAATGCGGAAGATCAAGAGGAGGAATATGAAGATGATTGGGACCTTAGGTATGAGGATCTCAAAACTCTTTGTTACGGCCAGATCAGCTTGATCCTGCTACTAAACCCTGGAGGCAAGCGTGACCACCTTGTCATGGAAATTGACTTGAAGCATACTAAGGGCCATCAAGGCAGACCGAAAAAGTGATATATCCTCCAAGACATTGCATTTGCTTAATTGAACTGACCATGCCTAAAAGGAAAATATTCTTAATATCTGAAGTGAAGCAGCCTGTCTTCGACGTTATAGTTCTTGTGCTTGTAATGGCGATTCTTGACGACGCCTTTTTAGTAAATATTCGTTCGGTCGAGGATATTTTCAAGACTCGTGTATCTTTATCGCGTCGATCCTTGTAGACCTCGGCAAGGACCGGGTCCGGTCCTAAAAGTTAGGACCGGGACCGGACCATGCGGTCTTTGGTCTTTTTTCAAAGTAGTCAGGACCGCACCACGGTCCCCCGCGGTCCTTTGCGGTCCCCCGTGCGGTCCCCCGCAAATTCATAATTATGCCAAGACCTTCCTTTTCTGGCCGTATAAACCGATTATTCAGCTGCGTTTTTTACTGTTATTAAACACTGTTTTGGTATATACGCGAATACTAATAATAAATCAGGTCTACCAATTAACAAAATAGGTGAAATCACCTCGTATTTATTTTCTTGAAGCTTCGTATTAAGTTAATTACTAATGAAGTTTGAATTTCGGATCGTTGTGGTAAGTATTTTAGAATATACTTGTGAGAATGCGAAGATATATATTTTATGGTAGGAGGACACATACGTTTACAAGTGTCGTGTCTACTACTATCCCCACTATATTTCTGACGGCCGTCAGAATTAAGGCTATCTACGGCATAGAAACTGGTGATATCCCTACTAGTTTTTCTGACGGCCGTTAGAAGCTACGGCCTAGAAACTGTTGATACTCCTACTAGATTTCTGACGGCTGTCAGAAAAGAAACTAGTCAGTGCGGATTGGGTTGCTTGTGGGTTCTAATAAGTTCTGACGGTCTTTGCGGTCCTTATGCGGTCCTTATGCGGTCTTTGCGGTCTCCTAGCGGTCCCTGCGGTCTTAGACCGCAGGGATTATAGCGGGGTAGGTTTTATCAGCCAATCACGGTCTATAATTTAGTTCGTTCTATCTCAAATTATTTACCTATCACTTTCTTCAGTATTGGTACCCCCTATTATTTCTTTGTCTAGATAAAAAGAGAATTGTATGTCTTTCCTATAACTCTCAAGCCCTACTACCTACCTTCTCTTTCATATTATTTATCAATATGTCATAGAGCCACGCATCCCAATTCTCCGATAACTATCCCTTATCCATCTTTGAAGATAACCCTGTGGATGCACTCTCCTTCCTTATATCTGATGGGCCGTTTAACCTAGACGGACACGAAACACCAACCTCTACTCTAAGTGTGACTTTCACACGGCCAGTAGTACCTATCCTGATTCCAGAAACCCTTGAGCGTGTTGGGCTATGTGGCGGGAAGAAGTATATCCTTTGGATAGAGATGTTTAACGAAGATTTTGTCGCCTGGTGGTTAAAAACTGAGTACGGAAGTGTAACAAAACGAAATATCTTTGAGGGTAAACGACAGGTAGGCTCTTGGGAGCACTTCCACTAGGTTGCTACGATCTCTGATGGATCCCCTAAGGTGATATATAAGCAGTGTGATCATATCCTTGCTTATCCTGCCGACCGGCACCGGGGAACGTCTACTATGAATAGGCATTTCTTACAGGCCGCTACCTGTCAAAAGCGAAAGACTAAAATATATGATATCAGAAAGATGATCTCGAATGGGGTATGAATATTATCTATATAGCTCATTTTATACTAACTAAGATGATTATTTCTAGGCAAACCTTCCGTCTCGCAAAAAGGTCTTTTCACTAGGAGCTTGGATGGATAGGTTAACTACCTTTATTGTTGCTTTACGCCTACCATTTCAGCTCGTTGAGCACCCTGAATTTCGCGCCCTTATCGAAATAGCTTCGTCTGCCCCAACTATCCCTGAAATTCCTGGTGCTAGGACTATCCGTCGGCATCTTTAGGAGATAGTCAGGGAACGTCAGGATTCTCTACTGCAAACATTCCTAGAGGGCGCTAAGCTTTCTATAGCATTAGATTGCTGGACCTCCCCTTTTCGCTAGGCTTTTATGGCAGTCACAGGCTACTTTATTGACCTTGAGTGGAACTACCGTGAGATCTTACTCGGCTTTGAACCTCTACGTGGCTCCTATACAGGCGCTTATCTAAGTAGTGTACTACTTGAGTTACTTGAGAAGCACCAAATTACCAACCGCGTGCTTACGATCACTACTGATAATGCATCGAATAACGATACATTACTGACTACTCTCGAAGAGGCAGTTTCGTCTCTTGAGCTGCCTAGTTATATACCGATTATTCGTATACCATGTATTGCATATGTTATATAGCTCAGTCTCAAGGAGCTCCTTGGTCAGATGGATGCGAACCCATTGAATGATAGGGAAGAGATGGAATGGGCCAATCAGAGATATAGCGCCCGGTAAGAGAACAGACAGATTGTGCAAACCCTGAATAAAGTATATTACCTCCCTCTTTCCACTATTATCTTTCTATCTAATACTAACTATTCATTCTCCTCTAGGTTCGGAAGATTGCAGTCTATATTAATAAAAGCCCCCAGCGCCGCGAGAGCTTTATCGGACTGCAGACAAAAGAACCGAAACTTATACCAATCCAAGATGTCCGAACACGCTGGAATTCCACATTTCTTATGCTTCGGCGCGCACGTCGGCTACAGACTACATTTGATGGATTTTGTGCACAGTTCAATCTGACGGATATGAAGATGGATAAAGATGAATGGCGATAGGTTGACTATCTACTGTCAATTACCTATCCCTTCTTTAAATTCACTTTATCTTTATCAGCTATAACTGATGTGACTATCCATAATGTGTTTGGGATCTATAATGCCTTATTTACCCACGTTGACAAGGCAAAGGCGCAGCTAGCACGAAAGAAAGTCGGGTGGAAGAAGGTAATGAAGCTGGCGCTAGAGCATGGGCGCGATAAGCTTACGGAATATTACGGCAGGACTGATGATATTCCAAATGATCTCTATACAATTGGAACTATCTTAGGTCCCCGCAATAAGCTTGAATTCTTCTTAACACTAGAATGGGAGACACACTGGGCACCGCGGTATAAGCAGTCCCTTGAGACTTATGTCCAGCCTTACCAGCAGCGTCATATAGAGGCATAGTCAATATCAACTATCCAGTCAATGAGCAACGATATTTCTGACATTGATATCCTTCTGAGACCTACTACATCTCTCCAGTCAAGACCGACCACTTCAGATGAACTCACAAGGTATCTTGGAAGTAGTAAGTTTAATATCTCTCCCTCCTATATGATTACTTTTATTAATCTAATACTTTTCTAGGTACTGTCCAATCAACACCACTAGTATTCTAGAAGGCTCATGAGGCAGAGTATCCTATCCTCGCAAGCCTTGCCCGAGATATCCTTACAACTCCAGCTAGTGGCTCTGGGGTAGAGAGGCTTTTCAACTCTGCTCGCGATATATGCCACTATCGCCGGGGATCGTTAAGACCACAGACTATTCAAGATCTAATGATATTTATGTGTACAACAAGATTTGATATCCAGTCGGAGCAGCTTACGCTAGTGGATGAGTTTCTCTCCACCCAAGAGAGGCATACAAAGAAGGAGCAGGATGATGCTGAGCAAGAGACTAAGGAGTATGATCCTATCAGCGATGATGAGGAAGATCCTATAATAGACGCTTCCGTTGAAGTATCTATTGAGCGACCTAGTTTACGCGCGCTAGGGAAAAGAAGGGCTGTTGATGATCAGCTTACTGAGCCAGATGATGATGAGATCCCTTTACCTGATTTTGATATCCAGAGGCGTTCATCAGGGCGGATTCCAAAGAGATTGAGATATGATGAGGATTTTGTATATAATTAGTAGAGACAAAGGGTCATTAGAGGTTAAAATCTTGTTTATTACATAAATCATAAATCATCTACACAAGTGATTTCTGCAAAAATCCTCTTCAATTTTTTCAGTAGGCATCAGCTATGACTATTCCTTATAAAGAATGAAAGTAAAATACTGAAAAATACCTACAGATTCTACATAAAATATGCATATCACGGGGTTTTCTATGTTTGTCCTGTTTACAGGACCGCAGGACCGCACCGGACCGCATTGGTGCGGTCCTTAAAAAGTTGGGACCGTGCCGGTCCTTGAAAAGTTAGGACCGGGCCCTGCATAGTGCGGTCCGGTCCGCGGTCTGGTCCGGTCCCTTGCGGTCCTTGCCGAGGTCTAGATCCTTGAGGTTGGATTTCAAAAAAGACAAACTTAACGTGCCTATCTGTCGCCAGCCAGTTTCCACCTCTTCTGGAATGACTACTAACCACATCAAACCTCTGAAGTACCACACCTATTTATATTTTCTCCAGCGATTAAGCTTAGCTGTGGGGATGATTCGGGCTATAAAACCTTACGATCTCCGGCGCGGTATTGGTGAGGCGGTCGACAGTAAGTTACTGTCCTTAAATCTAGTGATTACTTAGAGCTAACTTAGGAAATTTGTTTAGAGACTGCATCACTTCCATTGCTCTAGCAGGTGATGGGTCACGTCTATGCTAGCATATTTCAGAAATATATAAACTAGCGAGTTTAGACCTATATTCAAGCCGCATTTCTTGGGTTACCTTCGGAAGATGCATTAATGAACATCCTTAGCCACCAAAGTCGCTTCATTGATCCTCGAGCCCCGTCTAAATACGACGATTTGCCTAAGAAAAATAGGGCTTCCCTAACAAACCACCCTGAGATAATACGCCTGCAGCAAATGCGTGATACCCTCGCAGTGGAAGCTAGGGAGCTATATGGGTCTATGAAGAATGTAACAGACACAAAGATTAGAGAGCTCAAAGCAAAAGTAGATACTGCTTTGAGAGTAGCCAAAAAGAAGTTGAAAGAATCAACGTTCACTAGTGCTCGCAATGAGTTTTTTGCCACTATCGATACTATAGAAATTAATAAGCAACTTGATCCATCACTATTGGATATGAAGTAGGATACTTACGAGCCGGAAAAAGTTTTCCACTGCCTTAAAGAGCGTCGCCGAGTGGCAGAATTAATACAAGCCCTATGCTAGGAGCTTCCGCAAGAAGATGACATCCTACAACGAGTTGTTTTAATCAATGCCCTTATTGATCTTGGTTGTGTCGAAAGAGTACCATCCGAAAACCTGGTTCTAAAAGAATCGGCACAGGTTACAATCACCAGCGAAAGCCAGAAGTCCTCACTAGATGACCCCCCTCGATCAGAACAAGGTCTTTCTCCCTCCCCAGAGCCACAAGACCGACCAATTTCTCTTATAAATCGGCACTATCTCTTCTGTGTCTTTGAGCCGAACTACTAATATTATTTCGCAATAACACGGAAAGCTAGAGAGCACTTCGAGAAGTATCTCCGTCACTTCAAGAGAGACGAGTTTATCTTATGCCCCGATAAATTTTGCGGACTTGCTTTTCGTGGACATCGAGCATTCAAAAACTATGTAGAGAAAGTTTATTTAATACGTTACTTCACCGATGCGTAATGTATCAAGGCTGGCTTATAATTTCCATTGGTCGTAGACTATAGAAGCTGGTCATACGCTAAATTAGTTGTGTAGAGCACTCCTATATTCTTTGAGCAAAATCAAAGCCAGTGCCAGTTTCATTATAGATAGAATAGAGCTACATATTAGATTTGGCGATATTTGTTACCGATGAGGCTCTTAGGAAACCGTATCAAGGAATATTAAGGATGGCTGGTTCGTCAGCGATTACACAGGCTCTTTTGTCGAGTGTATAAAGAAAGCGATTCACATCATAGATGCGTATAAAGACTTTTGTGTGGAGAAGAGCTACCCATCTATCCGTTTGGTGCTAATTTGCACCCTGATGTTACTATCCTCAGTCGGCACTATAACGGATAGCTTGAAAGTATACAGCGTTACACTTATTGTCCCCAAGTTCGACTACTTGAGGTTGGCTTATAATTAAACAGTCGGGGTTATCACTATAGAGTCCGACACAAGCTCAAGATTTAATAAACATTGATTTGGGGCGTCCTGGAGAACCACGCCTAGCCTGTAGGGTAGAGGTTGTTTGACTTGATACTTACACTTACACGAGCCTTACAATACAATACACTTTGCACCGCCACAGTCTGCTTGTGAAGCTATATACTGTGTAAGTAATAAAATGTCTGGGAATTGTCATGTATCGTAACGCCCGGTTGGTTCAAACCTCGGATCAAGCGGAAGGCTTTCTCCTGGTCCAAACCTGCATATTTTAAAAACGTTGAAAACAAACACGTATGTGGAGCATAAAGCCACAAGCGATGATAGTAAACGTCCAAAATAACGTTCAAGAGATTCACCGTTATCTTTCAGACCTTTCTAATTCCATAATTCTCGAGCGTTCTCTTTACTCAAATGAGGGGCCCTGCCGTAGAGCGAACGGCGATCTGCCCGAACGTTACTTTTCAAACACTCCGTAATTCATCAAATCGTGTTGTTTATATTTATTGGGCGGCTCTTCGGGAAAGCACTGAAATAATAAGGCATACTCAGCGTGCTGTCTTTGCAAAGGGAGGGGTGGCTCGCACTGTTGTTTGATAGATACGTGCCAGATAAACGCATAATATGCTTCGAATGAGGCAAAGCGTCGCGCGCCAAGACTAAAATCAGCCTCAATGAGAATTTTTCGCTCTAATTGCGGCATCTGCCACTCATCACTCCTTAATCACGTCTGTTATTGTTGACCATTATTTTTAACCCGTTTGTTGTTAACCGTTTGTTGTTGACCATTATTTTTAACCCGTTTGTTATTATCCGTTTGTTGTTAACCGTTTGTTGTTAACCGTGTCTTTGTTGGCTAGGTCTCTTGCTGACCGCTTTCTACTGTTAACAGGCGTTTCCGTTAAACACCTTCACCTTTCACCACCATTTTTAACTACACTCTTGTACTACCTTAATCGACCGTGCACATTTAAACTACCAAGACCATAAGCATTTCTATTTCAAATAGAGTTCTGGATTTAACTATCAGTCACACTGAGTATCCATGTTGGGTTCAAGTCTGCGTGCGGCTTCACTCTACGCACTCCAAAATGCCGGTCTAGTCTGCAAATAGTGGGCTCTGTGAAAACGGAAGGGTGGAGCAGTCGCGAGTTTCAGGGGAAGGGGAGTAAGAGATAAAGTACAAACGAAAACAAACAACAGCAGGAATTCCCTGGTGGTCATCCATCCAACTAGCAACCTGCCGAGGTGTGGCTTATGTGCGGTAAATCTAGATGTCCCCTCTCGTGTTTCACTCCGTCCGAGCGCTTGGCCCCCGATATTCGTCCCTCGAAGTGATTCGTTCGCTTCTTTGTAACTTTTCGGATGTTTTGCATTTACTCGCATTTTCAACCGTGTCCGTGGGCCCATTTCGCTTCCCCACATAGTGGACATTGCATAAACGCCTCATCACATTGCGGACTTTATGCCCGGATATTCGGAAGGAGCGAACCATTCAGACCCCTGGCAAGATGTGCACACGCTTCTTGATATCATGCACATATGAGGTAGCAGCGTGAGGTGACAATTGAGATGAGGGGCATCAATAAGCCCGCACATTCATACCAAGGCACGTTAGTGCTATTCGTATTGACTTGGATCACCAGGGATCTTGATGGTTGATGGCAACCGAGCACTCAGTTATCCGCAAATAAGCACCTTAAGACATACAGTTTCCCAGCACATGTTTTGTCCCCCCCACTTTGCCACAATGTGATCGTCTAGACCACCGCTTTCCTTTCATGGCCACAATATCTACCACTTCTCAATCTTATTGAATGAAGGGGGTGATCATATGGTATAAACGGCAGAATTTAGGTAGAGATTCAGATGTGAGGGGGAACAAAACACGTATGTACCGACTATATGCCAAGCATCCTGGGTTGTAACAGCTACTCGCGCGCCATCGTTTGGGCGCATTGGTAACCTGTCACTAGTCAAAATTGACCCTGCCTACTGTCTGTTACTTAGTAGTTATGGAGGGAGATGTTATTGTTGCACTTGTATAGGTGGGAATTGGCCCGCATAAGCGTAGTATTCTCGGTTGGCAGTGCTCCCGTACGGAAGGTACCATCAGGTGGGTGAGCTGCGTTCTGCCCCCAAGGGGACCGTGTCGCTAACCAGTTCCAGAAACGAAGACAATGGTGTAATCCCGAGGTCTACGACGCAATGATGCGCTGGCTAAGATTACAGATCTCTACCGCATGTTTCCCGTGCCCACTTGATTATCCACTTCATTTTCTGCCGTCTATATCACATTAGCACCCATTAATAGTCCGTTGCATATTCTTGCCTCTCTATCATCTTAACACACCGGCGATTCATTGATTCAGCTAGGCTTTTTAGAAAGCTTTCGGGCACTGTGTACTGTGTCCTATGCTTCTTAAATGACAATACGTTGCTTTTCTGTCTTTATATGCTTAGGGCTATAGTGTTTCGATATCCATTGCTTTATACACGCCGATACATTCTCAATAGGGTTAAGATCAAGTAAATACGGAGGCCATTGCATATATATAAGATTATATTGATTATGCATACCGCATATCTCACGATACTAATGGCAGCCTGTACCGTCTTGTATCAGTATACGTTGCAAGCTACGAAGTACACCAAAGTTATTAATTTATCCGAGTAGGCACGATATATAGAACAAATCGACTACCATTTATAGTCTCTTAATGCTTCTCCCAAAAAACACTAGGCGCTTTTGTATACCCACGAAAGCAGCCCAGAACATCCAGCCTTTACGTTGCTTTAACTGAAGCAATACCGCGGTAGGATAATACTTTTCGAACCGATTACGTGTAACCAAAGGCCTACGATAGAAGCCTACTTATATCTAACTTCTATCGGTCCAAACGACCTTTCTCTAGTCCTTAAGCGTCCAATGTAAATAGACATAAGCCTATTCAAGATGCTTTGCTCGATTTTATGGCTGATCATCTAAGCTGTGGCTTTGACTACGCTCTTTTCTTAGTATAGCTACGGCGTTCAAGCGCTCGCTTTATGTAATATATAGTAAGTTTAGATCTAGCACAAGCTCATCAAATCCTTAAATTTGATCATTAAAAACTAATACAGTAATATAGTCGACGTCTCCATCTGTAAGGATTAGATTGCTCCCCTTCGTATGCTTTGATTTAGCGTGCTTGCTGACGGTACAAATATATCGGACCTAACCGTACAAGAGGAAATGCCCTCCGCATTGTAGTCGGAACCCTGGACCAAGTTGCATTGTTTATCATGTTATTTTCGTTAGTAAGTATTGCGCAATCCATTGCCCCCACTCATGCCGGTCAAACAATTCGAAGGATGAAATCCCAGTCTAGCAAGGCTCACACGCGCTGTAAGGAGTATATAGTGCGTACATATGCATGTGCAATCTTCGGCGTTAGCATTTCCGAGGCCTCCCGGCTCTCCGACTTTCCAAATTTCCGTGGAGAAAAGCCCAATGATTAGACGGATGAGGTCCCGGTCTAGCGCAATAGGTTCGGGTTACACTGCATTAGTGCGCAGCTGCAGTCAAGCCTTCCCGGGGCCTCAAGTGTCTCGATCCTCATCCAATCCTCGTGGGCCATACCTAAATAGGCTTTCGTGCCGCTGCGGATTGTCCGGAAGCGAGGTGGATCTTCCCATACGTACCCGCTTCGCGCGGCCCCAGACCCGAACTTGAGGAGATAAGCACCTAGCCAATCACACGATAGCCTTTGGGGTAGTGAGAGCTTAATTGGGCATGGCGTAGGACGATCGTCTAACAAAGCGGGGTGAGAGAATTTGGGGCTGTGGCTAGAGTATAGCCAATGGATCAGATTCTTGATTGGGAAGCGGCCGCGAGAAACTGCGGGGTAGCGGATTGAGGAATCTACCCAACCCGCCCATTCGTCTTTGCCAATTTGAGATTTCTTTCGCTCGGCGTTGCCTTTTCTCCGCCATCAGTTCGACTTCCAATACGGGGCTGTAAGCCCGGCCTCTGATTCGAAAAGCAGTAATCGGCTTTTGCCGCAAACTATAAAGAATCTGATCCGCTTTTATCGCTGGAATCGCGTTTTGTTTTCTTGGCAATATCTGAACAAGAGCGTTGTCGTTGAAAAAATGCCGGAGCCTGGAGGGACCAATACAGCAGCAATGGCCCCCGTTGACTCTGCTGACTTGTTCAAAGCGAAGATCCAGTATCTTGCCAGAGACGACCAGCACCAGCTGGTGAAACCATATTATTTGTATTTCAAGTATGACTCCGAGATTGCTCCAACAAACACATCCCCCGATGATCGGTTTGTTCACATCTGTAATGCTCGGAATCTGGGCATTCCGTCGAGAGAGATGTTCTCCGAGTGGGGGTTTGCTCAGCTGCGTCTTGATTGTCCTTTGACACCTAAGGAGTATTGCTATGACAAGAAAGTGGAAGAAGTCCTATACCCTAAATATAAATCGATTGCCCGGTTTTTGTTCCCAAATGCTGCGCGGGTTGAAGTCCTAGAGCACGCAGTAAGCTAAAGACCCAAAGATAGAAGGCTTCAAAAGGCTGATCGACCGGAACTAGGTTCGCAAACGTCACCCTCTTTGGCTATCTGAGGGCATAGAGCGACACAAGCTTACGACAAACCAACCGAGTGATTATGTGCACATTGGTACGCGCTCTTCATCGTGCATATAACCTTTCGAACTTTGTATACTGATCGGTTTGATTGTTTTCAGATATGACGGCCTCCTCGGCGGCAAAATGCAGTATGAAGCAATTCAACATCCCCCCGAAGAGTTATTCAAGATTCGTCGTTGTAAAGTATATCTGTCCGATTCCCAGAAAAACTGCATCTATAAACTTACCCTTCATTTCACCAGCCTCTGGAAGCCAATAAGAGGGCCAGTATACGACTTTCCGCTCACGCTTTGCGACCGCCGTACAGTAGACTACGTATCTCAGGCCACTGCAATGGATATCGTTACTAGTGATTACGTTAACGAAAATACTCGGATATACTTTGACGAGAAGCACAAATGGTACTACTGGCACGGCTTGCAGGTCGACGAGGTAATCGCCTTTATACAGGCAGATTCCCAAGCAGAAAACCGAGCAGGTATGATGGACTTTACCCCTATCGTCTAGAGGATTTGTCTCTTCAAATGTTGACACTGGAATTCAGGAGTTCCTCATACGGCTTTTCGAGATACTCGAAATAGTGACAACAAGCAGTTACGAGAGAGTATTGAAGCTAGAGTGTTTGTTTATTTTGACTGAATGTCCCGACTCTCAAGCATCCTGATCACACACTAGTAATGTAGAATGAATAAAATTTACTGTGGATGGCAATCAACTTATCTTCCAGACTTTCCAAAGCGTTCTTTACTGTGAAACCAGTCTCCGTATCTCATCAGCAAGCCCAAGGGGGGAATAAAAGCGGCTGCAATCAAGGCTAGAACAGTGTTACCCCAGCCTTGTCCAATGCTTTTATATAAAGGAGGGCCAATTAATGGCAGAAAAGCCCCAGCAATCGCTCGGAATATTACACCAGCAGCTATAGCAGATGCCCCATGGATCTCGTAAACATCCACCACGTAAGTTTCGGCCGGTATGGCGGAAAGCGTCATGCTGAACCCCGCAGCACACGTTCCGATGAGCGGCAAGATGTATTGAACATGAAAATTTAATGTCCATCCGTAGATCAGGAAGCCCACAGGAAGAACGATAGCGGCAAGAAGCAGATGCACCAGCCGAGACTCCGGCTTGAATGCGTCGCCCTTCGTTTCCCGCTGGTGGATCATGTAGCGGTCGGAAGTGAAACTGTAGAAGATCAAAGCGATAGTATTGCCGATGGCGAGACTTAAAAACGTCAAGCCAATGGAGCCGCTAGAAAAGACGGTGGGGTACGTCGACTCTATGTTTTCCGTGAGTGTGGCAAGAATCAATGAGACTAAGGCGTATGTTATGGCCATGTAGCTCGTCGTCAGAATGAGGATGGGAGACTGGGCCAGGATCTGCATTGGTTTTATGGCGCTTTCGAGCATGGTGGATGCATCGACACGGGCCTGGTGCTTGGAATGATACTTCTTGTCGTCCGCACGCTCATCTTGTAACCGCTCCGCCTTCCGCCTCAGAATGACGACTGTGTATGTCTCCCGGAGCACAGCCAGTAACAGAAAGCTGAAGAATCCGAGTACGATGGCCGCCAGCCAAATCGACCATCGCCAACCCAGGCCCTGTGCGATATACGCTCCTGCGATAGGTGAGATGAAATCTGCTATCATCTGAGTTCCTATGACTACTGCCATGGACCGGCCGGTTTGTTCCATTTGGAACAAATCCCCGACGATGGCGGGCCCAAGGGTGAGAATGGACAGGAAGCAACCCGTTAAGAATCGGAGCGCAATCAGCATGGGAATGTTTACGCTCAGGGCGCTGGCGATCAAGCAACAGAGAGCGAGGAGATTTCCAATATGGAAGACGGGAAGCCGGCCGAATCTTTCGGAGAGCGGTGCAATGAAAAACGGGCCAATCCCTTCCCCGAGCTCCCAAATCGTGACGAGCAAGGTCTGGTCGAGCTTATTGAACGAATGGAACTCTTGCAAGATCTGCGGCGTCGTGGGCACGATCGTCATTGTCGAAAAGACACTAATTCGGTTAGTCGACGACGGCAGATATACAGAGACTGGCGAGACAAGAAAAGACGCCCACCTGACGAAACCCATCCACGAGACAACGAACACAATCATCCATTTATGCATTGACGACCAATTCAAAGGGTTTTCCGGGTCGTTCTCCTCGAAGTCCACGAGGACGACATCTGGATCGCCGTCTCCGATGGCATTTTCCAATGGCTGTTCGGCGGTCCTTTCATTCTCGCTTCCCGCCGCAGCCACGGGCTCTTTGACTGGCACTTTCTGCAGCTCAAGTGAAGATAAAATGGGGACTGGGTGGGTGACAGCCTCGTCGATGAAAGACATCAGTGTCAAGCGGGTGACATACGCCAACAGTGTCTATTCAACTGCTGAGAGAGCAGGCAGGAAGGGGAAAATGCGAAACAAAGTGACAGTTTAAGGGCCGACATGGTTCATCACGTGAATAGTCTAACGCGCAATCCGTATCCGGAAAGAGGCGTAGGTACGTTGAGAAAGGTTGGGCAGGTAGTCCCCTGAACTTTTACATAATATTAGGATACATTTTGTTGGATCCCCTGCACTGATGGTATTGTCCTGTCACCCTGATACGCACTACTCATGCATTATGGTTAGACTTGTATCTATAACACTGGGTCGTGACCCACACAACTCCATAACAATACAACCAATATACACATGCTACAAGACATTTTCTTTTAAATTAGAACCGGCCGAATTCACCAATCAATCGGTGGCGAATTTGCACATACACCTTCAACCTATCAGGATCTATTCCTAGTTCTTATCAATAAGACACGTGATTTGTTCAATTTACCCCATCCTTCCGTCCACGCTTCATCCGTCCAAACGGCACACTCCAGTCTGAGACCATGGCGCAATCAGTACCCATACATAGCGAAGTAAATGAGCCACAAGGCACAGCGAGCCAGCACGCGAGTCCGGGAATGATCCAATATATCAAGCAACCCCATCCAGAACCTCTGGAAAAGACAAGCCGGGGAAGGAACTGGGTACTGTTGTGATATGAGGCTGGTGCAGATCAGGAACCAAGCGGAACCATCGGAATTAATCCCGAAGTATGTATACGAAGAACCAACTTCATTGGAAATCAACTTGACCTTCTCGCTGTATATATACAGCCTCATGTTTCCTTTTGAATAAATAACAATCAATTCATACCTCTCAAATACAACACGTACTACAACTTAGAAGAAGGTCTTGGTGCCGAAGAGCAAAGCCAACGACATCACAAGCATGTTGAACAACGCCAATTGAAGCAGGACAGGCCGCTGAGGAAAGCTGATCAATATGTGGCATGCCCAGATGGGAGATGGAGCAGGCGCTTGGGGATGACTGTGTTCCTTTATTTCCTTCCGTACTTCGTAGGTCTGGCCCGGGTGGCATATTGCGGGCGGTAGCTTTTGATTTTTAATACTTGTTTGGTGATTGCTTACTTGTAAGGGAAGTCGCCTTTTTGTTCGTTCAGTGGCCAACTGGCGTCATGATGTTTTTCGTTCCGTTGGAGGAACGAAAAACACGGTGGGAGGGGGTCATATGAAATAATGATAGGGAGTTGGTAAGGCCCAGATTGATTGATTCCGATGGAAGTTGGTGGAGAATAACGACCTGCAGCTATCTACCTAGGTAGAGAGAGTCGAAGGGAAACCAACTACATCCTATCTACCCACCTAGGTAGTAACCCACGTGCATCGTTCTCAGGGTCGGAATCATATTGATACTCCTACCAAGTGTGGCAAACAGGCGCATCCGTCGTTCTATACAACCCCATGATTCTGTATCACTGACCAAAGCTGCCGCCGGCGAAAGAGAAGATGACAATCAGAAAATTACAAACTAAATTGAACCCTTATTTCCACTTGACTTTTACTCTGCCGCTCGACCACCTCGCCCGGTCGGCACAGACCTGCGTGGTCGTATCACCGAAAGGAGCGGGGAGGTAACGCGAAGGTAGAAAGGCTTAAGGACAGAGGCATTAAAGCTATAGTCTTTCCGAAAAAATCGTTGAAGATCTCCGAGCCCTACAGTCCTGGAACCAGCACCCAGGAACCAGCATGTGGGTGCCAGGGCAAATCTTTCCATGGTAAAAATGCAATATAAAATGACTTATGCCCAACGGAGTACCATGATTCATCTTTTTTCTGCTTCATTCCAGACCCTACACTACAGGCTCTCACTCTGCCTAAAAAGTCACACGATTCTTCATCTCTTTTGTACCCGGAAATTTACTGAAACATGATGACCTCTTCGAGGCCTTACAAACGTAAGAGGTCACCCAAAGTGTCCACCGAGACCATAGCAAAGTGTTTCTGTGATCGTGCATCTCCGGAGAGCTCGATCGGAGGAATTCCTGAAGACGACATCTCACAAGTCCTCTTGTATGAAGAGTTCCAACACCTCGAACTTTATACTCAGAAACAATACTTCGATGGTATATGCAAAGCTTTACACGACCAAAAATATTTCAGCAAATGGTGTCCTCGCATTGATATGATGATTCTTCAGCATTACGATAAAGATAATCGATTGAGCAAGGAGGAGGTGGAAGAAGCCTATGCCCTACAAGAGGACTTAAAAGAAAAATGGAGATTGTCCAAGCCACCTGTAGTGATTCCAAACCCAAGATATGCACGTCCAAGGATGAGCGAGCACACTTACTGGTACGACAACAATCTTCACTGGAGCTCAGATAAGTCGGAATTTGAGCTCGAATATGCTCAAGACCGCGAACGACGACTTCAATATAAACCAGATGCTACCGAGAATCTATCACGCGAATATGGCTTCCTCTATCACATATCTTCCTCACTCCTGTGGTATCGCTTCGCCATTTTCATGGGAGAAATTGAGAATTCTCCGACCGATAATTACAAGTCTTCTTTGGATATAAGACTCTGGCATGTGGATGGCGTTAGCACCCTCAGACTCTGGGATAGTAAAGGAGGGGTCAGGGGAAGGTTTGATGGCTTGAAGGAGTCCCAGACTGATGCCCTGCAATTTCTCAATTTCGTGGCCGGGTTCAAGTTTCCTCATCCTTATGACGGGGTGATAGCTGAGACAGTAGGTTGAATTTCAGTCGGCAGCTTCCTTTCACCTTGTATATCTCAAGCAAAACATAAACGAAATGTAATTTTTTTCATCATGGTTTCCTTTGTCACAACCTCTGAAACAGCTTTCTCTATATTGACGCCATACCAGTTGAAATTCTATCTTCGTGTATTGATCGCTCCTCTGGCCCAAGGGATGAGACTATTGCTAAGTTTGTCTTTCTCACAATTGAACTCTGGCACAATTGAATTTAAACTAAAAACAGAAATCAAGCAAGTCAATATAAAATAGCTTCTATATAGCCGATGTCGCCAGCAATATGGACCTGTGACATCCATATACATCACTGAAGCTAATGTTAAAAGCCTTTGTAGATGGCAAGCGCCGACTGTCCAACTTAGGCCCTTCTCTTCACGAATAGTCTGCAGCGCAAATATATTCATTAATGGCATCCGTCAGGCTGACTGTCCCACCCCTTTCATCTCTATCCATTTTTGACCTATTGGGAAGACCATGGTGATGAGAGCTCCAAAGGCATTGGGTCAATCTGCAGTGAAGAGCTTCCATGGTTTGGCGGTAGCATATAAGGCTTGGAGTCTCTTAAAAGACAGGGATCCCATGGCTGTTTCTAACCTCTACTGCGTTGTTCGCAAGCATTACCTTCCGGTGGACCAACCAGAGGGCGTCAGCGATAGTCTTTTGGACGGCCAATTGGTCCCTACTCAAATTATCCCAGTTCTCTTCTTCGGCCTTTCGAGAGAAAAATTCTGTTTTGCTGAATGTGATGGGATCACTGCCCACTTGCGGGGTCTCTGCACTCACCGGTTTCTCGGCAGGCGGATTTGAAAGGACTTTTGGACGTTGCTCAGGCACGACGGAGAGACTCGGGTAGTCATCATCCTCTTCCTTGACTTCTGCCGCACCATCGTATGGAGGGTGTGCCTGGGCGGCTGGTTCTGAGAAGTCGATGATCGTAGAGGCTCCTGGACTCTTTTTAAGCTTCGATTGGGGGAGCACGGCTTCGATGGATGACTTGGGAGTGGTCGAGCGTGTACGAGATCTTTTCTCGCGAACAAAAACGTTCAGCGGACAAACAGAAGGGAGGCGATCGGGACTGCCGCGTCCAGCACCGTTTTCGTACGAGTGATACCGCTCTTCTTGTTTATCCCAAGCTTCGCTAATCGCGTCCAAGATCATCTCGGCCTCAAATAAGCCGTCAAGGTCGGATTTGGGAACCCAGGCGTAGCCGTCTGAGAGATAATTCTTTTCATCGTCTTTGGCGATATCAATAAACTTGACTTTGAGGTATGTCCGAGGTGCTGTTTTGTACACGTGATCTGAATCCCGCCCCTCCTGGACCACAACGCCCACAATACCCTCGATATTTTCTACTGTATAGCGACGATGCCTTTTTCCATTTTCGTCTCTATCCCAGATCTGCGTGATGCGAGAATTTCTGTCCGAGACCTCGCGGAGCTTTTTCAGGTTGTACCCCTTTGCGGATTGGAGCATGTACTTGGCCGCTTTCAGAGGACCGTGTCGGACGATCGCTTTTCTTGAGAAGCCAGAGGAGCACCAGGCTTCTGGTACACCGCCGTAGAGGCTGTTTCCCAGGGACATTTTCCGAAAGCTGACGAGCATGCCGTCGTCTTCTCTCGCAGTTTCATCTACCGCTCTCGGCCCCGCGCTGTTCGCGGATGGCTCCGATCCAAACTCATCGGTAGCCTCTGCCATAGGCGTGTCATTAGGCTCGACAGCATCATTCTCAATGGGCTGGTTGGGTACGCGCTGGTCTTCCTGTGAATCGAAGAGGGGTTTCGAATGTGGATCTACCGTTTGTTCACCATTGGTAGCTCCCGAGTGATTGATTTGTGCTTGCGCACTCTTAACTTTTGCACTAGATAGCTTCCCGCTTTCAGCGTCTTGGTCGATTTTTTGTAGCTTGTCCGCAAGCTGGGGCTTCTTCGACCTGGTGTCGTGGGCCCTGGGAGGATTCCCATTGCTTTTAGAAGTGGTTCCTTGTCCGGCCATGATGCACAAAGACTTTGATGCACTTTGACGATAGACAGTACGGCACCAAAAGACCGAGCGTTAAGCTTCAATTTATACCTGTAGGCGCCCAGTGGTCATGTCTCGGTTTCTTTCAAGGGATTCATCGCATCTTTCATGAAACGAAGGCCGCTTTTCCAATTCAACGTTGAACGTGTTGAATATGCGTTTACCTAAGCCTCAGGATTGAGCTTATTCGCGAATCTCAACAGTGTCACGCACCGCATCAATACAACTGCCTGCAGCTTTACGAAACAAAATGCACATTGATGGTGTAAATGTTTCAGCAAGTTGACCGCTTGTGGAGCGCCGTCTTTTGAAAAGGAAGATATGTGGTACGGATGGATATTCTTCTGACCTGTTTCTGATGACTCGGGCTGATGTTGCTGGATCTTTCGCCTTACACTAAATTTCGCGCGCGCCAAGCTACATTCTCGCGAAAGCGCAGTTTACCCGTTACGAATCTTGCCCGTTGAACAACCGCGTCTGTAGCAAAAGTGGTTGGAGTACCGCAGACTTGCTAGACGCTCGGATCATCAACAGGTTAGTCTTCGTTGAAACAACCCGTTGAAGCAGCCCGTAGAAGCAGCCTGTTGACCAAACCAATGCGGCAATAGCATCCTCCCATGCGTCAGGGCTCTAGAACGCTCTCACTTGCTGTTTCGTGACCTCGTTCAGCTTGTTCTGACTCTAGGCTTCCGGCTATGATAAATTTGATGGCTGAAGATAAGGACTCCGAGAGAGGCTTATGTCCTGAGAGAGCTCTTCAAATTGCGAACAACTGGAACTATCCATTTTCTGCTTGCTGTCAGATATTTAGTGTCTATGGTCTTATATAGCTACGATGGACAAGACGTGCCAAACTATGGCTTGATTGCATATACCGGATTAAAAAGCGAGTTTTTACATTAGTCCGATATCGTAGATGCTTACGATTAGTTTGGTGATGGTCGGATCACACCATACTTTGTGGAGCGAGTAATCGAGCCCGTTACTGTAAATTCTTCCAAGAAGACAATCTCCAGCACAGTCTCCGTCAAACCAACCAGGGAGGACATCCATGATCAACCAGCCGTGACAATCCCCTCTGACACCTCAAAATGGTTTACTCAATGCCGCTGCTGCCGTTCGTAAGTGTTTAGCCCTCACAGAGGCCCAGTGGCAATAACCTGAAATTCATCGGCGGTGAGGCTTGGGTCGTAGTCGACGTATCCAATCTTGTCGATTAGACCATCTATCGACGGGTTGGATCCCCATAACGTCACCTGGAGATCTGTGGTGCCTCTGCTTCTCGGCGGTTTTATAGCGAGTTTCCGGGCCAACATATGCGCGTTGAACTCGAAGCGCAGTCTGCGGTTGCCCACGTGGGGATTTCTGCGGAAGCTTTTGAAGCTCAGTTACTCTTTCCAGGCATGGTGTAGGGTATTCCGCCCTGTGCTTCTGCGGCGGTCGCTTGGTTGGTGTAAGGTCGAGTAGATAAAGGGTATCGGCACCCTTGTGTGCAGATGAACGAGAAACACGAGCCATGAATAACCGGAATGATCGAGAAGGTAATTACCCCAGATTGTTCGAGAATTATCAATCTATATATCTTCCAGGTTTTGCGGTGGGGACGGTTAGCGGGAGGATGTATACAATCAGTGAACCTACACTCACTTCTGCCAATGTATAGTATCATTGATCCTTTTTCTAAGCGCCAATTTTCCCTGCGAGGTTAGAGAGACTGATTCAATTAGCGTGGAGAATCCTCGTGGGTCCCTCTAAGATGCCGCCTTCAAGCTAACTCAACACCGCCGAAGGTTTGCAGGAGGCATTCTTAGCGGTTTGTGGCTTCAAACGTTTGTATGAAGTGAAAATTACATTCTGGGCTTCCGTTGTTACCTCACATTTGTTGCATATAATGTTTTGTCTGCCTTGCATCTTTGCTCCGCGAGGACGAATGTTAAACGTCCCGATCAGGAGCAGCCGAGTCAGCGTTGACTCAACGGTCCATTACTTCCCATGCGTGGGTCCATTCATGGACCTGTTCCGGCAAACAATGGGCAGAGTCTCTGACGGTCTCTTAGGTCTCTTAATTCTCAAGTAAAACAGCGCCCCCAAGAGGGCTATGTCATTTAGACACATCTATAAATACTTGATCACAGCCGGAAGCGAATGGCAAGGCGCGCGGTCCGTTAAAAGGGTGTTTGAAATTTTGAGGTTCACCACGATGGAGCAGCCTGTCAGTGAGCCCTTGTCCGGGGAAAACGGGCGTCCTTTAGCCGAAGTGCAGAGACAAGTGAGCGACCAGCTGGATCGTGAGTTGCGCCAAGACAAAATCAATGAACACGACCAGAGCTTGTACCGTCAGCAGACCGTCTCGCTCAGTATCTCGCCGAACTACGTGAAGCAGTGGGACACCACTGCCGCATTTCGAGAACTGTATCAGAACTGGTAGGCTCCCTCCATTGAGACTGGCAAACGCCTAACCTAAAACAGGAAAGACGCGATCCTGGAAAGGTTTCAGGTCGAGCGTCGGGATTTCCAGCCATGTTACGAAAACAAACGCGACTGTATATCCATCATTGTACCGGACGCTTCCGGACCGCATGGACGCGGCCAAGCTTTGGGGTTTATTAAGTATGAGAAGAAAGCAGAACGTGTGATTCTGGCAAATTCCTGCGCTTCGCTTCGGCCTGACGACCTTCAGTTTAGACAAACATCCAAGGAGGGGAGCCACTATCTCGCCGGATGCCGTGGAGAAGGACTCAAGTTAGCTGCCATGGTGATGTCTCGGAACGGCTATAAAGTGCACATAGCTGCCGGTGGCTGCGACTGGAGCTTCCGAGCACCAGGGCCCTCGCGGTCCCAATTTTCCTGTGTGATTCGCCCATCTAGAAACGCTACCTCCAGCCTCCACACGGACCCAACCAGCGACATAGCGCAATTACGCTCGCATATCGAGAGGGACGTCACGATCACGATTGGTCCAGAACGCAACAGGAAGCGGGACAAAATCTCCTTGGAGCTGTTCAAGAAGTGGCTGGGGGCGACTCTTGATATTCGCGGGTTCTCTTACCCTTCACACATCATTGAAACTAAAGCGGGAGACATCATTCTCGACGCATCTTTCCACGGTAAAGTGTTCTACAAAGGAATGCTTCTATCAGGGCCGGTCTCCGAGACCGAGTCGTTTAGGCTTGGATATAATTTCTTAGCCGGTACGGTCAATCGCGACCGGCAGAGATTGGTTGACAAGCAGGAAGAAGCCAATATAGTCCGGCGGATATAGGAGACGGCCATCGATCAGCACAAAGAGTCGATGCTGCCCATCTATATCAATTTGCTTCGAAATTTCCCTCGGGCGCCAGACGTGGCATTAGCCGAACGTCTGCTAGAAGCTCCCACGAAGTCTCTGATCTAGAAATATCTCCTGCAAGAGGCAAATGGAGAGCGGTTCTACTACAACGAAGCATCTCATACCAAGGTTAGTCGTATTAATAGCCCTATCCGTGACTCCAATAATTGACAATCACTAGGATATAGAAATAATCCGCTATGTCTTGAGAAAGGAGCCCGTCAAACTTCCAAAATCATTATGGGACTTACTCCGACCAAGCTCTGCAATCAGAACAGCAGAGGAAGAGTAGATCAGCACGTTTCAAAATGCCCTGGGGTGTTCAACTCCTAATTCCACTTTCGTAAGGACAGTCCAAAGGGTCCTAAAAGTATATATGGCGCTATCCGATAACACGAAGCATATCGAGGTTTTCTTTATCTATATTCATGACAACACTATCAACGCCTTTTTCGACCTCGAACATTAAGCACTCAAGGTCCACTAGAGGTGGTTGGATTTTGATGCTATACACCGTAAATACCCTTATCGGGATCTATTGCCGAGTAATATAGCCGGGGCCGACGCGCTATTCTTCTGCGATCATATCATCGAGGAGCTCTTGCGAAAGGCGCTCCCTATAATCTTCCGGACTGCTCCTATATCAAGGACTACTAAGAATGGAATCTTGCGACAGATTAGACACCGTCTGAGGCATATGCCCTATAGCATTATATCGAAACCAATACCTCAGAATAAGGGGTTGGTGGTTACTTAGGAGGACAACGAGATAGAGTTATTTCGGAAATCGTGTCGGTCCCGAGTGGCATACTATGTCGTGCTGCATAAAGAGCGATGTGCTAGTGCATGGTTAGAATTACTGCATAGGGATGTAGGTAAGTCTCTCTCCAGCGAAATGCTAGAGTCGTGCTCTTTCAGAACGGGCGACAACTTATATTTCTTCACTAGTTACGTGTGCGGAAGGGCGTGCTTCGTGCGGTTGTCCAGCGTAGTTAACTTCGCAGTGCAAGAAAGGGGTGGTGTTTGCCGACTTAAACTACTCGAAAAAGTACTTTCCTATAATTGCCTTAAACCAGAGATCGGCGTTCTATAGGTATCCGCCAGAAGCGGCGTTCCCCAGCGGATAGATTGAAGCCCGGGATCTCGCGGATGCATTGTCTATTCGCAAGCAACAGGATGCACGTATGCAGTCTTTCCTGTCTTGGACAGAGTCTGGGCCTCCAAGGCCAGCGGCATCTCCGCATCAGCCGCAGCAACTGCTTCCCTGTTCTCAGCAAGCAAAAAGCTCGGATATAGCACAGGAACTCTTCATTCGACAAACCAAGTGGCAAAAGAAAAATTAAAGAGCAATTAAAGTAAATTGTCCTTAGTTTGATGCCCTTAGTTTAATATCCTCAAAAATAGAGAGGAACCAGGTGATCGCAAGTGGGCACTTAGGTCGCTGCAAGGGTCACGTGGCTTTTTTGGCAGTTTTGGTCCGTGCTCATCGCAATTATATAGTCACATCCAAATTCGCATTCTTGCCTCAGTGCCTCAGGCCCTCAGGCTTCGGAACAAGCATGTTCCGAAATTACCTAGGCTGGTAGTTCGCTTAATTTCGGAACATACTTGTTCCGACGCCTGAAGGCCTGAGGCACTAAGGCAAGCAATAATCGGGTATGATCTATGTCACGTGACCGGAACACCTGCTATGGAGCTGAACACGCTGTCGACACCCCTTCCGTCCCGCGCTGCAGTTGTTGATATATCTTGTTTGGGGTTTGCTTCTTAAGCTCCTGACTGACAACGAGTCTCTATCATATTTATAGACTCATTTGCCTAAAGTCCCGCGAAATTTCGGAAGTCAGCAACTACAAGTGCAATGGCAACCGTTCGAAAGACAGGCGAATCGACATATGTGTTCCTCGAGATCAAGGATAATACACTGGATGATATTGATAAACTCTGTTATTTGGGTGATCAGTGTCAAGTTAGCACCCCACGTTTCGGACTTGGATCTCTCGATAAACTCCCTCTTGAAATCATCCACTTGACACTCGTCCGACTTGACATACAGTCGCTGATTGAATTTCGACGCGTCAACAAAGCAGCGACACTGGCTACAGACTCGGTCCCGCAGTTCAAACTTATTCTTGCTCATGCGCCGGCCTCAATCCGTGGGAGCCACAACATAGGAACTGCAAAGTTCTTCTCATGTCAAGACTTATACGAGAAAATATCTACAGCGGAATGTGACAGCTGTGGTGACTTCGGCGGATACTTGTATTTGGTGACCTGTCGTCGCGTTTGCTTCCTATGTTTTACCGAAAAATCCGACTATCTTCCTCTGCCACGGAAAGACGCTATTCTGAAATTTGGCCTTTGCTCTGAACAACTTACAAGTCTACCTTGTTTGAAAAGCTTCCCTGGTCACTATTCGCCTCGGGGAATTAAATGTCGGCGCCGAGAGCTTTTACTCGATCATTCTGTTGCACGTCAAACTGGGATCTCCGTGCACAGGTCTATTAGCTCCATGGAAAAATACGCCTCGGAATCCGCTTCTAAAAAGCTAGAGGCCTACAATACGAAACTGTCTCTTTGCAGAACAAATGGGACGAATGTACGGCGACCCAGGTCTGAAGATCTCTTTGATGGGCGCTGTTCTAATCCTAGGCGTTTTATGGGCATCATTCGCGCTCCGTTCTTGAATTTTCGAACTGCATCCCCAGAGTGGGGCTTCCACTGCGTCGCTTGCAAATCGCATCACTATTGTCGACCACTTCATTGGCGACGAGAGTATACGCTGGTTACCTTCAAGGATCACATCAGAGAATGTGGGGAAATAAAAGAGGGGAAACACATTCCCTGGGCGAATTGAGAAAATGCCTCATCGCTACGAATTTGCTTGATAACAATTGCTTTGTTTCCTAAGATACAAACAATATATATATCACAAGTGCGGAAATTAACAATAGACTCACTTCCCATCCATCCACAAGCTTCGTCCAACATTCTTCTCTCTGCGCATTTCATCCTTCCCAGGCTTCACCATATGCCGTGCACACATATGAACAGAAGGGTCCAATGCCTCCCAGTTCACTGGAGAGCATTTGACATTCGTGCCTTGACGGTCATCGCATTGTTTGAACTCTTCGGTCTTCCTACAACCACATGTGTACATTCGGTAAAACTGGGTACACATATTGGCCTAACCAACCTTAGTTATTAAGCCACGATTATTCATAAATGCTGACGACTTACTGATCCGGCGTTTGAGCAGCGATGTTCAGATTGGTGTCCTAGTTGCTGTCGACCTTTGGACTGGGGTAATCAGTACAATATAATCATGTGATGGATATCAAGATCGGGTCATACAGCCAAACTCGATTTTGTCTTCTCCTAGTAAAGTTTTGATTAATCGTAAATCGAAAATCAAAGGTGAGAGTGCTGATTCAATTTATGTCTTTGATTTCGCAATATTAGATAAGACTCTGCGTTCGCGCCATGGCCTAGAAAGACACCACAAGGGCGCTTCAAATTCCTGATAGAAATTATTGAGGTAGTCTCTTGTCCAACAAATTTGAATTTGACGCATCGCTCAGGTTGGTCTTGTGTACTACAACCAATCTGAGATTTTCTGGACGCGCTGATTCTCTGACGATTGCAACCACACATCGCTTAGCGCCGTCTCGTTCCAGCTCTGACATTTGCAGGCCAATCATAGATCGACCTGCCTGGGCCAGAAATAGGCCATTTGTCGCCTTACAAGAAAATATGCGCCCGCACGGCCCACACCACTTGTTTCAGCAGACGCCGCCCCACCCGACCGCCTTGGACCTTCACCAAGCACAGAAACAATCGCGATATGAACCTGATGCTTCCAACTTGACGGCAGTCGATACACTTCTTGACTACAAAAGCTCGCTACAGGCCTGAAAGAGCCTATTGAACATTCTTCTCTTCATCATTGCACGAAAATAATCATGGCTGAACCATTTGGCCTAGCATCCGGAACCCTTGCTCTGGCGACGCTCGCATTTCAAAGCAGCGTCTCACTTTATGAGACAGTGAACAGCTTCCATCCGCATCCGAAACGTGTGCGCGCTCTTCTCGGTGAGCTTGAAGCTTTAAGCACCGCGCTAGCTTCCCTCGTTGACCGGGTGAAATCGACCTCTGATGTCGGTCACTCAGTCCTGGATCTGCCGCTATTGCGATGCGATAATGCCTGCAAAAAGTTCCGGCAGGAGGTAACCCAATGTACGTCGCGATTGAACAGTAACCGGGCAAGCTTCCGTGACTGGGCGACGCTGACGTACATGGGTGATAAAATTGACGATTTCTGCGATTTGCTGGCAGGATATAAGGCCACGATCAATACTGCCTTGACCGATGCAACTCTGTAAGCTTCCCTCAGCCAATTCTCCGATTGCGGTTCTTACTAATCGTGCGCAAGACGCCAATCTACAGTCACCGTTGAAAGCACCGGAAAATACGAGGATCTCATCCACGATGCGAAGGATGACCTGGGAGCTCAAATTTCTGCAGCCCGGATGGGTAATCAACCAGTAATCGAACTGCTCCAAGCTGAAGTTGACGAAAATGACCAAAGCTTTTTCCGCGTTCTAGTTGATGGGCTGTCTATTAAATACATCACCGTGGAACCGGACATTTACAGCACTGAGGATATGTGCTTTGGCCCTTCTCTGGTGTCGGTCTTGCCGACATTCCCCATTGGTGACTGGAATGATGGATTGGTGGCTAAAAACCCGAACGACGGCAAACCATTCTTTGCGCGTGTCTGTCTGGCCCCATTCCCCGGCGTTCAGAACACCTGGCATGAAATCTATGTCGATTACTTGGATCTTTCGATCGGTCGGAAATTACGAACAGGTATTTATGAAGCCAAATCATCGTTATCTGATGATATTATTGTCGTCAAATTCGCTCGTTTTCCGTGGGAGGTTCAATACATCGAGAATGAAACCACAGCATATCAATGGATATCCGGCCATAATATCGGGCCGCAATTTCTTGGTCACTTAACAGAAAACGGTCGAGTGATCGGGTTTTTAATGGAACGCATTACCGATGCACGGCATGCTAGTGCTGAGGACATTGAGGTCTGCAGGGAGGTATTGTCTCGACTGCATAACCTAGGGGTTCGACACGGAGATACCAATCGATTTAATTTTCTCATCCGTGATTCGAAGGCTACTTTGATTGATTTTGACACGGCCCAGAAATGCGACGATCGTGACTCCCTTCTACAGGAGTCTGAAGAATTAAGTGCATGTCTCAAAGACATGTCAGGTAGAGGAGGTGGAGGTCTCCTTTGAAATGTGCAAGGCTGGCACCATGGCCTGGCTCTGGCAGAAAATAACGGGCCGTACCCTCCGTCTCGTATCGGCCTTCTATCATCTATTGCAGGTTTCGTTGCTATGCCTCCTCACGAGCCAAAGTGCTAGTCACTTTGACCGTTAAGAGGTTGAGCAAAATGTGTCATATGTGGGATAAAAAATGATCGGAGTAATATGATGGCCATCACAGTATCATAGGAAATCTTAGGGTGTTATGAGAGCCACGTTCATCGAATAAAGGAGTCGATGTTCGCCTATTCTACAGTAGTGCATTTTTGGTAAGACAGTCGAATATAATATGCCACGGTAGGCTTATCGAATCATTTGTCTAACTTGAGTCTAATAGCTCAATATGTTAGGTCTCTGGGAGGTGTTGAAACCACTCTTAAGGATTTTCTTTTGGCAGCAATTGACGCGACCACCGTCGCCGCCGCCGACGAAGCGACAGTCAAGATATCGAAGTCCGCCCACTAGGCTAGCTAGCCACTTTGGACAACATTTGGCAGTTTGAGAATTGAAACATTTTATTCAACTTGTGACCGTGCTACAAAGCTATATAGATAACTTGGGCCTTGTCACGAACATGCATGGAGCGGAGGGCATATGCTGGGAGTGGGCCCATATTGGGCCACCGAGGGTAATAGCTGGCTCCAGCTCACGTGTATACTATTTGTCGGTGGTCATGACCTCATGGGTATTACAGCCTGCAATATTGTATTCCAAATACACTGACAGGATAGAATCGAAGTCGGAATGGTGTCTCACCACTTCAGACCGTTGGCAGCTTCGATCGCCACATTCAGTTATCGACGACTTAGGCTTGGTGTGGCTCTGCCAGCCCCGCAGACTTGTTCTAGATCCCCGAGGGACATATTGGCTTTTGGGGAAGCTGGGGAAGATCAATAATCATTATCGACAGAAATTAGTCCTCAGGTCTCTGACAAATATTACCATATGTAGTTGACTATACAAAATAAACACAGTAAGGATAAACAGATCATGCTTTGATAACCGGCTCTCCTATTTGTCCATTTCAGCAACATTCTCGAATGCAATACAGCTTGAGGATGAGCGGGTCCCAGGATCTGTTGCTGCTTGGCCACGCAGGTTTTCAACAAATCTATTGCTATCGCATGTCGACCTGTGGATTTCAAGGTGAAGGCCAGATTGGCCACGTTCGTCAGAGTAGAGGTATGGTCAGCGCCGAGCTTCGTCTTGCACGTCCCGATGACCTGCAGCTCAAGTCGCTCGGCCCTTTCCCATTGGCCCTGTTTCCAAAAATGTCGACGCCAGAAGGGCGATACTCGTCAGCGTAGAGGGATGGCCGCTGCCAAGATTCGTCTTGCTTGTCTCTATAGCCTGCACAAGGAGCTGCTCCGCCTCTTCTAACTGGCTCTGGGCCCAAAATGTCGACGCCAGATTGGTCGTAATTGTCAGCGTGTCCGAATGGTCGGCGCAGAGCCTCATCTTGTGAGTCTCCAGCACCTGCACGAAGAGCTGCTCGGCCTCCCGTGCCCTTCAAGCAGCCATGCTGTGGCCAGTATTGCGGTGCTATCGAGGATATCTTCATGTTTCTCACCTAATAGATATACGGGATCTTATTTTGTTAATGCTATGACGAAATTATCGCAGGGTTTTCCTGCCTAGCAATCACCTTTTTTGAGGTCCGCAGCTTTGAGATGCTTCTCAAGCTCCCAGGAACTGCGAGATCGCCAAGTCAAGTGCATTTCCTAATACCCAGCATCCCCCAGACTTTCCAGCCAACATCACTTTACTGTTATATATGTCGAGCTGCTCGAGTATGTGTATGTACCATAACAGTTCGTCTGATGCTCTATCGAGTTCGAAGGCAGTCTCGATGAGACTTGGCCACTTCAAAGTAGCAATAGTGCCATCCCGAAAATCCTTGAGAACCGTACTCATACCGGCGCGCCTTATAACGGAATATTGGGTCACAAGGTCGCGAAGTTCGTTTTCAACAGGGCTAAGCTGATGGCAACATGCTAACGGGAGGCAAATCGAATGAATAATGTACAGGTAAAAGCGGTGTACAGGCATCTTCTTAAATTTATCTTGCCGTGATTGAGACAGGGACAGTGTTTTGGAATATAAAACACATTCTCCAACACATGGACGACTCTTATAGGTCCCGAAGTGACCGATGAATATAGGCTCGCACGCCTCAGCGCGTGCATCATAGGTCTTTTGTGCTTGGGGGGGGACGATATGATGAAACTGGTTTCCTTAATGTAGAGGTTCGTTGAAATACCATCTGGGTGACAACCGGTGATGATGAGTGAGTGGCTGGGTACGCCTGAGTTGGACTCAATTCAATCGGGACAACCATTTGGTATTGATTTGAAACATACTCGTTTTAGTGATACCAGAGTGGTAATCTATCGACACAAATATCTGTGGCTGTGCCTAATATCTGTGGCTGTGTAAGAATCACGTATGATATGACAAACGAATACCAGTTTCAAATTCTAAGTTAATTACAATACTATGATTCCCCGTCCCCTATCCACTACACTCTCTTTCTGTTGCACGGTCTCGTTTGCGAATGCTTCAAGTCCATGTACAATGGCCACTCTCAATCAATACTTATTTCTGGCTCATATATTTGAGCCAAGAAGAGGAATAGGTGTAAACGGGAAAGCTGCCGCTTACGCATGTATCTGTTCTATTTCACTACTAATACTAATGTATCAAATCACTTTTCAAGGAGTTTGCACTCTGCTCATAGCCCAGTGACCATGCAAGTAGAGTAGCGATTCTACTAGGAAGAATGTAGGGGAAGACGAAGCTAGGCTTAGAAAAATATACGTGATATCTGGAATTGGTACTGTGCTACATACGTCTCAATGTAGGTTCCCCACTTTTCTCAGAAGAGCTTGCTATAACGTCTATTGTACAAGGGGACTGTGCACAACATGCTAAAACAGATGACGTTGTCCCAAGGCACTGAGGGAAACATTTGTTTTACTGCATATACGTTCGATTACAACGAGGTCAGAAGCGAGAAAAAGGAAAACGAATTACCCTCACTTTCTAGACTACTGTTTATGAGCCAGGCCCTTTACACAGGACCAAATTTTGACCAACTCGAGGGGAATCGAAGGTCCACCAGAGGCTCGCTGGACCTTTCAATATGGTTTTCCTAAATAACAATTGATGATCCCCATAAAGCGAAAGTATCAGCTCATGAAAGACTGCTTCCTATGTTAACCTCAGAATCAGGCAAGAAGACTATCAATGGAGGGTTCTCCGTCAGCAAAACCCGGATCACCAGCACCGACCGTTCAGCACGCCTTGAAAACGAGTCACGCGAGAAGGGTTTATCAAAAAGTACAGCGGAGAAAAGAAACTCTCTTTAAAAAAGCTTTCGAGTACTCCGTTCAATGCGATGCTGATATTCAGCTTATTGTGCGGATAAGGAAGACCGGTCAGATTTTTACTTTGACTTCCAACTCGGAAGGGTGGCCGCTCTCCGCAAAACAGCTGGTATGTTAAACCTCATGCACATTTTCAATGCTTACTTATTGATCACTAAACGAGAAAGGCCATAAATCACCCACTTCCAATACAAAAAACGACGGAGGACCTTTCTAGGCAATATGAGGAACAGGGTATCTCCCTTAATGAAACCAAGGTCGGCGTCCAAAGCGTCACAGAGAACAGCAATACAGATGGCCTGGTGTTATGATTTCTAATGCGAAAATCTAAAGTAGAAAATGCGTGAATGACTTATCCCGGGAGAATCCAGATCTTGGCAGATCGTGACGTGAAACATCCTCACGGCCGTAGTAGCTACGCCAGATCCAAGGTAGATCACTATCCACAGTTCCTTAGCGAATTTGCAGAGTTGTCTACATAGCGTAGGTCATATGTGCCAGAGCCCTTTAGTCAATTGCATCGGGAGAGGGCGTAGTCTTATGGCCACTACTGTAAAGCCAGGTAAACATGCACAAGCCTTGAGGGTCTCTAGGAGATCAATGGCTTCCCAGCACCGCTATCAGGTCTCCCAGGAACATGTTAGTCAGTCCACAGGGATACAGGTTGCCTTCCTAGGAGCGACAAGTCCCCCAGGAGCGGGTAAACCTTTTCCTGGGATCTGCTAACTCCCCATAATATGCTCAGAGTGATGAAGGCCTCTCGGGTCACTCGGCGGATTCTCCCTACTATGCACGCCACACTCTCAGCATCTATATTTAGGTGCTTTTCAAATGGTTTGTTTCAACAGTTACGGTGAAGATCCACAGAACATTGTCTTCCATTCATAGTCAGTGAATGAAATTATCAGTTATTTGTGATTATTGACCCACTTCCTAGATTCGTCCTTGATCTCAAACTCGATGATACGCTAAGCTTGCGACACTTATTGGAGAAAAAGTGGCTGGAAGTTCTCCGGTGTCCCCGGGCCTTTTCTTAACATTCACGTCAAAAAGCCAGAGCGTGTAACAAAAGCAATAAAGTCTGCTCGTTAAACATCATTCTGGTATTTGAATCAGCTCTAAACATGCATAACCCCCTGACCCATAAGGGGTGTAGCGATGGCCGCATTCACAGTGTAATTCTTGCCACTCAGATCACAGAGTCCACGTAGTGAGCTTGTTACCGGCATAATTCAATGAATGGATTTTAGAATTTGCTAATGCTTCGTAGCTGGGGATCGATGCAATCCAGCCTTGGTCCATTTGACACACCGGAATGTTTCACAGCTCGCGAGGTGTACCTTCGATGGCGCCCGGCATCGCTCCTTGTATTCTTGAGTTGATGATGCCGACCCAGCCTTTGGCTTCTTCGGACATTCTGGGTGCAGTTTTCACGTCGACCGGAGAAGCTTGAGTGATTTTCTTCGCTGGAGGGGCTCTTGGGTTGCTTTAAGAGCCCGGAATGACGTTGTTTGACTGCGTTCAGAGTTCTTTCGGGAAAAGTATCATGGATACGGTCCCATGGCCATTTTTGGCTGTCTCTCAGATCGAGCAAACGACGATCATCCTCAGGAGTCCACTTTTCACGCGTGGTAACTTGCCGTGCCTGTACGGTCGTAGCTTTTCGAATAGGATTCGCTATTGATAGGGTGCTTGTTGCAATGATACCATATGCGTGCTGCAATGTTTTAGTTGCAAGTTGGATTACCGCAAGATTTTCTTTGAGAATATCGGCATTGGCAAGATCATCAGAGAACTTGGCCTCGACAGTACTTAGGCTGTAAAAACGTTTTAGATACCTGATCGCATTCCCGAGCCCGACTAGATGATTGTCTGCATAGTCCTCTCCGCTATGAAATGACGAACTTTCGGCTTCTGATTGACTCGTTCGTCTTCCTCGTGACTTAGTCGCATTGATGGTAGTTGAAGTCGGGTACCGGCGTCGTTTCGGGGAAGGGATACCTGGGTCCCCCAAAGCACGTTTCCTTCGACTTGCAGTAAACTGCATGTGATCATCTTCAAAAACATCGAAGACTCTCGTTGTTCCAGGTCCATCTAGGCCAGTCACAGATGCCGTACTACTGACTCGGGAGGAAGGATAAAGCGCAACCTCTTCGGGATAATTGGGGTACTTATCGGCGGCTGGTGCATCATCGGGATAGGCGTCAGGCGAAACAGGTCGAGAGAGCCGGTCAGTTTCCGATGCTGGGAATAACATATCAATCCAAACGTCTTGGAGCAAATCTTTGAAGATTTAACTTACCGAAGTTCATTACTCTGCCTTCTTCTTCTGGCACATTGTTCTTCTGGCTGTAGCCGCCTGCTTCGCAGCTTTCTCTTGACGTGTTCAGTTGCTCTGTTATAACGATGGTCTGAGTTTCCGAACCAACCGAAGAGCACCTTCGCGGGGAATTCGGTGTTGGCTGCCAGAAATTTTGATGATTCAGCGTTACCATGGTGAACGCAAGGATCTTTAGAGGAGAGTTGAAGTGGGAGATAGCGAAGTTGGAGTTAACAGGATGTAGGGGGAAAAAGCCGCACGAAAGTGATCCTTGGGCTTTTTATATTCCAGGCATCATTGTCTCTTCACCCCCGTTGCACTATGAAGCGAAATGTAAGAAGATCGGCAAAGTTTTCGGCCCAATAACTAATGCAGCATGGTAATGAGACTACATGTGTTATCGGCGCAGCTTCTCGACCCTTTGCGGCGGCCAATTGAAACCCTTTCTATCTCGTAGTGGATCGACTGGAGGAAGCGTTCCCAGGAACACTAACATGATATGGACTGTCTGGGGGACTTCTTTTCTGAATTTATACTCGGACAGATGGTTGATGTCTCCGCTTTTCGTAGCACGGCGTATCGATGCAGTCGAGGCCCATGACAGGGAACCTGGGAATATTTGCCCAATGGAGGCAGTGTTTGATGTTCCTGGGATCGAGTCAGCCTCGGAGATAGCACCGCGAAAATACGTCATTTCCTAGCTCCGCTCCCAGGAGCACGAGTAGGCAGCAGTGCGGTTACTGTCGGAGCATGTGAAAGAACGGAGAGGTAGAATGAGGTCGAATGGGCCGGTCGGCCTGAACATTGGGGTGAGCGATCAGGCTGCTCAGGGAGTAAATCAGGGTCGCTCAGGGAGCAGCTCAGGGTTGCTCAGTGAGCAGCTCAGGGCGGCGGGGTGACTAACTCACCCTGTGCTCCGGGAGCCGATCACTTCCCGAGGCGGCAGTTTTACCGTCACCATTATTACGCCCGAAATACCGACAAACAACATTCAGATAGCTATCACCTTGCTGAAATGACTGGATTTCTTGGGCCACCACCGCGCGTTATGCTTGAGCAAAGTCAATATGCGAACAAGTTTTTTGATGATTGCGGTAAGTTTTCAGTTTTCCCTTTTGGTCTCATTGAAGTTCTTTTGCTAATCAGTGGAAGATAGGCAAATGGAAAGGCCTTAATGAAATTCCTTCTACGTCTTTAGAGGACCTGGAGGGCAACGTCCAAGGAACGCAGCAAAAGCTTCTTCTTGGTTTTATGCGCAAAATGCTGCGGTGGCGACCAGAGGAACGAGTTTCGGCGAAAGAGTTGCTATTGGATCCTTGGTTAAGATCACCATAGTTTTGAAATGGCTTCCCGCCTAAAATACTATATGGTAGTTAGATTAATTAAAAAGAAAGAGAATATAAAAAGAAGAATCTCCTAAGAGGACTTTTCGGAAAGGTAGGGGAGGTTTGCATCATCCGTGAATCGAACACGGGCCTCGTCGATGGCAACGACGAATTCTACCACTAGACCAATGATGCTAGTTGTTGAAGAACTATGGCAAAATTTGCACTACAAATCAATTGCACATCGAATGTGTAAGGTTTGAGGCTACCTTTGGAACTAAACGTATTTTTCATTCGTCGAGTTGATTGGATCACTGTTTTGGAGATGTGAAAATGCCAATTGAGTCAATCGATACTCCCCAGGCTTGCGAAGGCATGAACGTGTCCGTAAGTGTGAAAATATATCCGGAGCAAATCGGTCTGCTTCTTTTAGGCCAAGACATGACACATTCCAGTGGTTAGGACCGAATCGCGTAGACATATCTGAAGGGACCAACACATGTACGTGAGTGTGTTGCCATGGATGTGCGTTCTCTATAACCTTGGAAGCTTAAACCAACAATTTGTATTTATGTACCCAAATAATTCTATAGTGAGACGTTCCCTCGACGGACAGACGGTATCTTTCTCGGACGAGGTATTATTTAAAAAAAGAGAGCATCTATCTAATCATCCCATTCCTCATCGAGTTGATCAATCAACCGATTTTCCGCATCCACATCCCTTCGTCCACCATGCCCTCCGCCTCGGCCACCGATAGCACCGATGAACCCACCGCGGCTATCACTACCCGCGCGAGTATATCCGCTGTTCGACGGTCGGTTGGATCGGAAACATTTCCCGACAGACGAGAACATAATGACGAACATGTCCTGTGGGGAAGAAGTCAGCACACTGCTTTGTGCGAAACCATTGTAAAATAAAGGAATCTCCCAGAGTCGGTGACAAGGACCAAGAGGTGCAATGTAGAGAATACGGGTCCTTGGAGCTGTGTTTATCTAGCAACATCCAAAACCAAACAACTCAAGTATGAGAGGAAGTAAGACCACCGGATATTGCCAGATAAACCGTCGAAGTGATGCATGAAAATCGTGGAATCTCGCTCCGGAGTCATGACAAAGTACACGCCGTGGTCAACACAGACGAAAATCGAGCATATAACTAGCAAATGGAAAGAACGCAGCAAGGACAACGCAAGGGCGAGCGCGTTTAACGATGCAAATCAGGCCCCAGACCAGCTAAAGCCAATTCAATCCAATCGTGAAACCGGTAGCCCAGCAACACTTGAGTTCTGGTGGGAGTGCGAAGCCACGGTTGTATACCTGGCCCTTCGAGACCGACAGGGAACTAGAAACAGGATACTCACTTTAATGAAATCGAACATCCCAGCCCAGAGGCTGAAGTTCGGGCACTGGCGCCAACCGCGCTGGTGCATGACCGTTCGTTGATAAGCACAACCACCAATCAGATAAGCGGCCACGGCGATGAGCATTCTGAAATCAAGGACGTTAGCATCGACTCCCACACCTGTACGAGGGGGAGAACCCACATCACACCAAAGACCCCACCTGGTCCCATCCCACCGGCGTTCGGATCGACCGCAATTCCGCCACAGGCAGCAGAGCTGCGCACCTCGAAGTAGTAGGTGCAAGAGTCCATGGTACCGACGAAGGAGGGGGTGGCCTGGTTCGGTAGAGCATCGCGATCGCAGAGGAAGGACATGATGGTGGATTTCCTTCGAACGGAGCTGTTCGAGCTGGCGGTGTTAAAGTCGTCGGGGCATGGGGACCCATTCGTATAATTGAGGACGAGCTTACGGCCCCGGAAGAAAGGATCCGAAGCTTGCTGTCTGTTAAGGCAAGAGGCGTTAGCATGGGAGACTCCAGGATATCAGATCCACCATACCCAATTGAATATATCTTCCCATCGCGCTCGTAGAATGCGCTGACGTTCTTCCAGAGCGATGATTCCACTCCCACTACATCTTCCACCTTCTCAATGACCGGCGCGCAGATGTTGAGCGTGAAGTTGGCCATGTAGTCATGGCCCTTCGCGTGCCAGCTCTCGCCACGGTCATCCTTATTCACTTGCTTGCCGTTCTTCAATTCAGGTGGCGCTAGCGAGATCGCCCTCAGGTCGAAGTACATGCCGCTGGTTGGCGAGCGAGCCACACAAGGGGCATCATCTTTCAGGTGAGAATTGTCGGCGCTGGCCAGGCCCAGGATGGATGATAAGAGGAACAGCGAATAATGAGCAGAGCCTGTCAGCTTCATGATGAATGGTCAACAAGTCAGAGACTTGCAGACAGAGCAAAGTGTCGAAAACAGCGGAGTCCAGCTCTTGGTGAAATGGGAAGAGCTTACGTTGCATCACCGGTGATTGGCGATGGTTGGCGATGCGGAGAAAGGGCCGGAGCCGCGGGCGCTTGGCTTCCGGTGTCGTACGCGATCGGAGCTTGTTGCCTTTATTTAATCCTCTCCCCTGGACTCTCCCCTGGACTCTCCCTCTCCAGGCAACGATCTCTTTCACAATGGCACCGAAAGTCTCCAATTCTAAGAAATCCGTCCCAATCCAGCCAGTCCCTGAAAAGCGCGGCTACGAGTTCGGTGGACCGTATGTCTGCTCCAATCCAACTTGAAGCTCTGTACTGACCTTCGCTGAAGCCTAGGAGCTGCAGGAATTGTGTTCGGTCTCCCCGTCCTGGTCTACGTCTTCGCTTTCGTCTGCAACGATGTTTCAGGCTGCCCCGCGCCCGGGCTGTTGCACCCCTCGACCCTGACAATCGATCAGCTAAAGAGCGAAGTGGGGTGGCCCGAGGAGGGAGTTGTTGGGCTTTTCAATGCTGAAGTAACTCTCTGGATATTGAGTTACTATGCATTCAGCTTGTTCTTGCAGGTCTTCCTGCCCGGCCAGGTAGCCGAAGGTGTTCCTCTCGCATGCGGAGGCAGACACAAGTACAAGTTCAATGGTATGACGAGAGACCTGATCGAATTGCTCACATAAAAGCAAGCATGCAGAGCGTTGCTAACAGATCCTCGTCTCACAGCTTTCCCCTCTGCTCTCGTCATTCTCGGAAGCTTGGCCGCCGGAACCTACATGCACGGAGCTGATTTCGTCGTTTGGACCTTCTTGTGGGACAACCACATTCAGGTTATTACGGCGAACCTGCTGATTTCCTCGGTGGTTTCGCTTTTCGTATACATCCGCAGCTTCTCCATCCCAGAACCCGGCAAGCCTAACCCGGATCTGCGAGAGTTGGCGCCTGGAGGCCACACCGGAAATCCGCTATACGACTTCTTCATCGGCCGCGAACTGAACCCCCGTATTCGCCTGCCGATTCCGTTCGTCGACGAGGTATCGCGCACAATCGACATCAAGGTGTTTATGGAAATGAGACCGGGCCTGCTGGGATGGACCATTTTGAACCTGTCAAATGTGGCGCATCAGTACCGAGCCTACGGCCATGTGACCGATTCGATCGTTCTGGTTACCATCTTCCAAGCATTCTACATTCTGGACGCATTGTACATGGAGCCCGCTATCATGACTACCATGGACATCATCATGGACGGATTCGGCTTCATGTTGTCATTTGGCGACGTGGTCTGGGTTCCCCACATTTACAATATCCAGACCCGCTATCTCTCTGTCTTCCCTCTTCAACTGGGCTGGACTGGAATGGCACTCGTCCTGGGCGTCACCGCTGTCGGATACTCTATCTTCCGCGGTGCCAACAATCAGAAGAACCGATTCCGTACCAACCCCAACGACCCCCGCGTGAAGCACATCAAGTACATCGAGACTGCCAGCGGTTCGAGATTGATGACCTCTGGATGGTGGGGTCTGGCCCGTCACATCAACTACCTCGGCGACTGGATCATGTCGTGGGCTTACTGCCTGCCCACTGGCATTGCAGGTTATGCTATCATCGAAAGCATCAGCCCGGTCACTGGCAACCTGGAGAAGCAGGCTGTTCAGACTCCCGAGGCTCGTGGCTGGGGCATGATCCTCACCTACTTCTACATGCTCTACTTTGGGATCCTGTTGGTTCACCGTGAAATGCGCGACGAGGAGAAGTGCAAGAAGAAGTACGGAGCTGACTGGGACCGTTATACCTCGATGGTCCGCAGCCGGATCATTCCTGGTATCTACTAAGGTGATCTAGGATAGATCACCTGTGTATAATTTCCTTCTCTGCGATATTCTCAAGAGCTCTGTATTCCAACATTACTGTGTTTAATACTGACACCCGAGGAACTGGCCAACGGCCATGAAAAGTGCGCTTTGTACAACATCGTTGGTTTCCATTTGAAAAAAAAAAGCCGGAAATCGCAACTGCATTCAATTCTACATACTATGTATTGTTATTGCGACGACTGCCTGATGCAGGCTTACTTCTAGTATTTAATTAAAACTTAATGATTCATTTAAAGGGTATATCAACGCTTTCGCTTCTTAGGGTCACTCAGCACATCTAACCCCCAGCTCTCGTCACCTGTGTTGGGTATCCAGCCCTTGAGTACTTCCTTAGCGCCTCGAATGGCTTCTTCACGGACTCGAACCGGATCTTCCAAGTGACCTCCGGCCCGTTTCAGGTCTTCATACGTGTTGGCGTATTGAATTGTTCGCAAAGGTGTGCCAAAATACTGCTCAGCCGTAACAGCCTTTGAAGTCTGCTTCTGGTCCGCAAGGGAATCTGGGCTAGTATGGCATGTTCTCAAGGTGATAATATCAATGAGTAGAGCCCACAACTTGGCTCTAGATAGTGATGACGCACCCCGCGGGCCAGGCGCAGATGCTTTGTTCCCTTGCTTGACACCATTTATTATGGTTTCGTAGATCCCAGTTCTGGAGCGGCGCAATACAGGCAAAGTCTTGCTCCCAGTATCCGGTGTTATCGCGCACGAATGTAAATATGACGGCGCTGCTGTCCACACTGCACTTGCGTTCCCCGGCTTGCTCTTCTTAGGCATGAACTCAGAATCTGTAGGCTTGGGCTTTGCAAACGGCCATAGCACCTGGAACTCCTCGGCCGGCACGGGAAGAATATCGAACGGTCGAAACCGAAATCCAATTTCACTCTCTTTGCAATCATTGATGTCAGGCCACGACCGTCCCGCCAAAGCCGCCATTCGGCCGTTCTTTCCAAACGCTCGATCGCACGCAACGCGACTGATCTCATCCTCGGGAAGAATAAATCCAGCCAAGTATGCATTCGCCGTGGGGGCAACGAGACGAGCGGTTTCACACGAGAGGAGAGAAGACACCTGCCGCAGGGCAATTTTATCGGAGCAGGACTTGCTTCGTGTAGATTCTGCATCCGTGCGAGCTGGCTTTCGACGAACGATACCGAGAAGAGAGAAATGGGCGCGTCCGTCGAGAAGATTCTCCTCGACGGCGCTTTCTGCATCTGGGCCAACGTTGATTTGGCGTCTCACCTCCCATGGAGTGGCGTCTTCTTGAGATGCCATGCAGAGCTCCATGCTTGCATCACCACAGGGAGCACATGTGCAGTACATGTAAATCTTGACATCGGGCTGAATCTCGAAAGGCGGCCAGTCTATTGACGAGGTTGATGCATGATTTTGATGTTCTGACCTTCTTTTTCTGCGGATGAATGGAGATGTTGAATTGCTTCTATTTTCTGACCTGGAGCTTTCGGGGGACTTGGATTTGTGCTCCAGCTCTTCAACCAGAAAGCTATGGCATTCGGTGAGAAGCCAGTAATTGAAGGCGCGGAAGGCCAATATCTCTGCGTGGCAGTCATGGAGCACCAGACCTCGACAGCGGGGGACTTGAGAAGCGGACAAGCATTTTGCGCCGGTCCTACAGAGAAATTAGCATTTGGATAACAGAAGAAATTTGTGAAATCCCAGAAAAGATGACAACTCACAACCGTGGTCTGAGAGGAACTTACGTGATCGCTATGCAATGCAGGCTCTCTGAAGCTGTATTTTCTCCTACAATAGAACCGGCACGGTTATTATGGCAGCTTTCCAAGCATAAGGTACAACATACCTTTGACAGCAACAATCCCGGTCATTGGAATCCACTCCCTCGAGCCATCTGGAAAGATGCTTGGCTTACTGCGATTGGGCAGAGCATCGAAATGTGAATGGACCAGCGATGCTATCCGGGACGGCAAAGGGGCCGTCGAAGTAACTTCGGGCATCAGTCCATAGAACTCGATGTGAGTAGCCCTCTTCTCAACTTTATTTGAAGCCGGGATCAAGTCCAAAGTTGTGAACGAGGTTGGTCAAAATGTGGCATTGATATCCAATTCAGTCACGTGATCGCAATTTCCATCTCGGCCCAGACTTTCACTGCTTCACTTCACTCCTTCACCTAACTACACACGACCTATCACCCAAAATGGCCGACAAGCTGCGCACCCTTCAAAACCTCGAGGCTCTCCAGGCCCGATACATCGGTACTGGCCATGCCGACACCACCAAGCACGAGTGGACCTCCAACATCCTTCGCGACAGCTATGCCTCCTACGTCGGCCACAACCCGCTGCTTTCCTACATGGCTGTCGGTATGGGCGAACCCAAGGAGAAGGTTCGAGTTATGATGTTAGAGAAAATGGTACGCGGTGCCGGTAATCCTCCAGAGGTATGCGATCACCCCAATTTCCTTCAAGGCGCGAATCGTTCACTAACCTTACGTCTGTTTTAGACCCAAGAGTAATTTAGTCAAAAATGACTTGCCATCACACCACACTCACCAACCTCCCCTCGACCCTGTCAATCAGTGTGTGGGATCCGTCTACATCTTTGCTGCACCAGACGCGCCGAGACCACAATGATACCCGCCTCCAAGAAGGCAACCGAAATCCGTCGCGAATTTCATAACCATAACTACCTGGATATCCGGTCTGCGATTCATGTACCTACAGCCATAGCTCTCTCAAACGAGGGTGTCTCGTCTCGCTTTGAAGGAATTGCGCAGACATTCTCGTTCCCACAATCCGCTCTTCGGCCGAATCGTTTCGACATGTCCATTCGTGCATGGAGGCTCCCCCCCCCCCCAAAATTTCGGCCCCGTATCGATAATGTTCCTCTGAACCCAATTTATGGTGTTGAAAAGTGGTACAACCAGTGGCCATTGCCTGTTACAGTCACCCTATGGTCTTGCATTTCATGGGAGGATTGAATTGCATATTTATCGACGCGCGAGATACTTGCTGCAGATACATGGCTGTTGGATCCACCATTCTACATGTCGTTGAACAATAAAAATTAATGAAATCATTCTCAATTTCTAAAGAGCTGTACAGACGCGGCGACTCTACACCGAACAAGATACTATAGACAGGAAAGCTAAAAGCAATAGCAAGACAACACCCGGTAATCATCACGAGCCGCAGAACGAGCACTAAAAAGCATCCACACGTCGAGAAGAACCCACTGTCTCACGAGCTTTTCGCCGTTCCACTGTCCTCGTCCTTCGCAACCAACCTCGTATTCTCCGCCTGCAACGCAGTAACAAGATCCACCCACTTCTGCCGCTCCGTACGCAACTTGCTAACTTCCTTCTTCAAGTCTTTGACTTCACTCCTTAGGGTCTCAAGCTCTGATTTAGATTTCGTCTTTTCCGAGCGCTCAGCTTCCTTCTTCTGCCTCGCTTCAATCTTCGACGCGACCTTGATCTGACTGGTCTCGATCTTGCGGAGCTGTTTCAGAAGCTTAGACTCCTCATGGAAAAGCTGCGACGTAACCTTGTGGATATGCGCAGGGGGCTCGGGACTCAGTGTCTGCGATGACGGGCCCTCGCTACCATTTCCACCGTTCTGGCTATGTTGTGTGCCAAAGCTGGCTGGTGTCGAAGATCGATTCTCAGCTGCGCGTTTGAGCATTCCGCTCGTGTCGCTGTCGATCTCGTGGGGGGCCTTTGATGGGGTTCCGGGTTGGCTTTGGGGCGGGACTTGGAGCTTGTCGAGTTCGGTACGGAGCGTCTCGAGCTTGGAGTCGATTTCGCGTTTGCGGAGAGCTAACTTTGCGAGTTCTTTCTCGTGCGAGCTTAGTTTGCCGTCTTTTGTCATTTCCATCAGCGCTTTCGGGGGTAGGTTATTTGGCCCCAATTCCACCGCTGGAATGGTGCCCTCCGAGCGGGTTGAAGAGATCGAGGCATGGTCTGGATCTTGGGTTGTAAAGTAGTCGGCACCCCGGCCATTTTTTGTACTGGGACTTCTGGTGCTTTGTGATGCGGAATCTGCCGTGTTATCATCTCCCTGCGGGAAAGAGCCTGGCAGCTCGTGGTGCTGTGGCATATAGTCGAGGACTGCTTGAGGTGCATATCGCTCAAAACCAGTGTTGAGTAAGCTGGTCACGCTGGCTATCAAACCATGGTGGGACTGGACACTTGTATCGGTCAAGTCGGAGTCGGAACCGTCTTCATCAGAACCCTCGTCGTCGGCCGGTTCTCCCGACTTGGCCTCGGTGCTCTTGGATGAATTGGTGCTACCACCCGGGGAGTCGTCCTTCTTTGGGCTGTTCTCAGCCTGTACAGCCCAATTAATGAACTTGGCGGCGTCTGCCCCGACACTTCCCGGGGTGCCCTTGTTGACCATCCATTTGGGGATGTTGCCTCCTGGGTCGCTTCGGGTTACCATGATCCACTCGACAGGGTTCATTTCCTCGCCTTCATCCAAAGCGCCATCAGCTTCAGCATCTGCACTCTGAGACTTGGACTCATCGGAGCTATTCTCTTTCTGCTTCGTGTCTGACTTCTTTCCAGAGCTGACCGAGCTAGATGAGCTCCCATTGCCTTGCTTGGGGATTTCCCGAATAAGCTCGACAGACTCATAGACTCCTCGGGTATAGCCAGGCCTCTGCGGCACATCGGGATGTTCACAAGGCTTGGACACCATCATCCAGCTCCGGCCAGGCAGATTCGTCCCGCCTATCCGCAGCCCATGCTCAGATGTAATGATCAGAGCCACGAAGTCCCGAGGAGCAGTCGGCTTAGGAAACTGCGCAGAGACATGGTAAAGCGTAACGCGGCCTATCGCTGACCCATCCTCATCGAAGACCTCCACATCCTCGACCTTCTCTTCGGCGCCAATACCACGGATACTTTTGTCAGGTACTTGTCCCTTCTCAATCTTCTTCCGATTAACCTTCAACGTCTCATCATACTCCGACGAAAGCTTCCTTTGCCATAGCGCAAAGGGAAGACCCTCGTGTACACTGCGTCTTCCGAACCACTGGCCGCCGTTGTCGTTTGGGTTCAGCTTCCACACGTGGATACCGAGTGGATTGTCCTTCACGCCACCCATTTTAATAGGCTTCCCCCACTGCTTCTGCATCGACGTAATCTCCGGGTCTGTTTCCCCTACACGTGCTGACGAAGGAACGACTCGCCGCCAGGAGCCTGAAGCCTCCGATTCTCCACCGTATGGCACTTCGTGCTCGTACTCCGGAGGGTCCGGAAGGGATTCCGCTACTAGGCGGCTTTGTTTGAAGATGCCACGCACGTATTCTCGTAGCTCTTCGGGGGTTTGAGGAATTGCCTCCCATGATGTTGGCTTGAGGCATTCGAGAGCCTCGTGTAAAGTGGACATTTTGATGCGATGGGGTATCAGAGGGCTGATGACTGGGATGCAAGGGAAAATAGGCAGGGGGGTTCGGTTGTAGGTTGTCTATGACTGGAGAGGCTGTCAGCAATGGTCGGAGAAGCTACAGGGAGTGAGGGGTACAGTGAGGACACAGTTGTCTGTAATAGTGCTGACTTGGCAAGAACAGGGGACCCGGAAGTTAGCGGTGTTTCAAGCCAGGTTGTCAACCCCGGCAAATTGAACCGCAAAGAAGACTGAGGGGTGGGATGGTCAGGAGTCACAGATAAATGAGCGGAACGACGGAAAGAGCTATGGCCCAAGGAAGAGCCGGTTTAAATGCGCGAGATAGCTGATTACCTCGTATATAAGAGGAAGTATGATTATTTCGTTAATTAAAGAATGCAAAAGTACAAGGCATTGAAGGCTGAGGCGGAACCTGGCTGGGCGTCGGGGGACTGACGTCATACGGGGGTAGATCGTGCAGTGTTTCCCCAGTTTTGTCCGAGTGGAGCCGGTGCTGTACCTGATTTCCTGCATATTAGTGATGCTTGATTTACTATGATTGCACTGTGACATTCATCTTGACTACTGCGGTGTTTAACATTTCTAGATGCCGAAAAAGCCGAGCCGGAATGGGCGGAATCGCCGATGTCATTGTATGAAAGCCATGTGTTTGCTTAGCAACAGATAAATGAAATCAACGTCCTTATCTAGATGTCACTTCTTTCTCGCTCTCGCCTAATATAACCTACTAGCTATGCAGTATAGCCTACAGGAGCAGAATTGGTTTGTATGCAACTCATAAAGGAAACCTAAGAGCTACATACAGATTGGGACTAAGCTGATAGATCAACGTAAAGGCAGAGAATGACAGCCAGCGCAAGAGGGGCTAGCCCCCAGAACGCAGACAACGAAACTGAGAAACCAGCATCTGATTCTCGGTGTTGGGAATAAAATGGTTAGTGCTCTGCCATCCAGTGAACGAGCCCCAACAAACCGAGCGTGTCCAGGAAACAATCCAGCCTGAACACTCGTAGGGGATGAACCTATATACCATCCGTGATTGTGTGGTGGTGAGGTTCGCAGCGCATCAAGGGGATTAACTTGCCAGTCGAGCCGTTCGTCGCTTGGGGCGGAATAAACCTCCAGTCACAGACTTCAGGTTTCAGTCCGAGCCCTTCGCGCCCGGTGATCGCCACAGGCGGATATCCGAGTCTGAACATGGCGATGGCACGCATCCCCTCTCCGACGCTTGAGCTTCACCGTCACAAACCACAGATGGCAGAGAAAGGCGTGACATACTGCATCACAGATAACAGTAAGCCACGCAGTCGCGTGGACGTCTCCAAACAGCCATATCAAGGGGGTTACCAGTCAGGTATCCTGTACCCAAAAGACAGTCCTCGACAGAGACCGACAGAAGGAACAGCAAGCACCGAATCCGGTCAGTGATGAAGTCCAATGCCGGTCCCCGTCGAACCGCGATGACGAATCGAAAAACATAACGATGGACATTCCACATCCAAATTCATATCCCGTGCCGCGAGGCAGACCTGGTCTTCATGACATATATGGGGGAAATGAAGCAAAAAGAAAATAACAAGAGCCGACCCGCCGCTTCTCGATGCAAAAAGAAAGGAAAAAGAAAAAAAAAACAAAAAACGCTGACGCTGGCTGAGTAGAACAAACAAAGGTCACAAAACACGCATGCCGAAGGATTATCTTGAAGTATGATGCAAAATAAGACGAAGGGGAGTATCACGAATGCACACAGAGTCGATCGAAGAACGCCGTCGAGAATGCCAATTATCGGAGGTGACTGGACAAGATGCTGTTGTTGCTTGCATCGCCAAATGAGAGCGATGGGAATACCGATCCTGATCCGGACGATCTACGTCGGGTTATCAGGGTAGGCATCGGGCAGCGAATGCGCCGCGGGCTGGCTGGAGGAGTCGACACCATCGGGTCTACTCCGGTCCGGGAGTTATATCGTCGTGCCGTAAGGCAACGGGGCGAACCCATCCCAGCCGAAGCCCATGCCCATTCCCATACCCATGCCCATGCCCATGCCCATGCCAACGCCCATGCCCATGTTAGCTGTCGTGCTGCAGAGCATACTGGGAAGCGGGAGCGTCGAGATAGCCGCCGAGGTCGCCGCCATTTCGTACGTCTGATATGGCGCGGTGGTGTAGGCTTGGCTGTAAGAGGGAGTCGGCGATGGCAGCTGGGCGTCACTGAAACCAATACTGGCCCAAAGATTCGAATTAGAATCACCCGTGCTAGCCGGGGATGGGCTGGGCGGCAGTACCTTCCACGATTCGAGAGGCGCGGAGGGTGGAATGGGGTTGTGCCACCAGATTTCAGGACCGGTCGAGCTGGGCAGGAGAGGCACCGGACGTAGAACGTCCACCACGCGTGGTGGCGGAGGCAGAAGCGGCACGAACAAGCCGGTGATGGCGGCCTTGGCCTCCTCGCTACGTCCGCAGAGCAACTCTCCCGCGCCGTCCTCCTCCAGTCCCTCCAAAGCCTCGGCGTTGGCCCGGTATACAAACTTGTTAGCGGCCTGGACGAACTCCTCCTGAAGCTTCTTCAGCTGAGCCTGCTTCCCGGACCAGTCCCACGTGTTGGCCGCAGCGTCGACTGAATAGATGTCTTTATGGAAATCTACCAGGGCTTCGATCGTTTCCGGGGTCAACTTGAAGGCCACCTCGTTCCGTGAGACCATGTCGACGTGCACGACGTAGGCCTCGATGTGAACCATCTGGAAATTGAATAGGCCTTCCATGAGGGGGTTCTCGTCCTTGCGCAGCTCCGCTTCGGGTGCTTTGGTGAACATCATCGAGCATAAGGTCCAGATCGCATTCGTTGACGATAGCGTCTCTGTCAAACACCGGGTATGTTGGGTGACGTTGTTCAGAGGGCGCTTCACCCGGTTGACCCGTTTCAAAGTGGCCGTCAACCAGGGTGCGACCTTGGTATTCAGGACGACATTCGGTGAGGACCGCGGCGCAAAGGCAGCGGCCGACGATGGGAGTAAGACTGTTGGCATTATGACTCTGTGCGAATAAGGATACGTCCGGCGTGTTGTTTCGTATTAAGAGCCTTTGTTGTTAAAGAATGTAAAGAGTGGAAAGCAAAATCATAAAAGGCGACATTCGCCCACACAGTTCCAAGGGAGATAGGCCTGGGGTTTCGATGTTTGGACGTTTCTCCGGAGCAGTGTGGGGGCTTGGTGGTTGTCTAATTAAAAGGTGCGGGCGAATGCGCGGGGTTCAAGAAAGGAAAATTATACAAAAGGAGAGGACATCGGTCACGATGGGGTTAAGAAGGAAAGAAGGAACCTTGGAAAAGGCAGAGAATATGAAGGGCGGGAAGAACGAAAGAGGCAAGGCAGTGGGGATTAGAATTCTCTATAGAACATAGGGCTCGTATCTGGGTGTATGCACCCCGATGGGGCCGGGTGTACCGTACAAGCGCAGCAGCGTTTTGGCCACCTTCTCGGACTCCCCGATCTGCCGGCATTTTCGACTCAACGCTCGACTTGCTCCGTACTCGGGTGGCAAAGGGAAAAAAAGGCAGGGAAAGTGCAGGGCGGGAGTTGAAACTGCTCCAATGTCCAACCGGGGTGTTTCATCGAACGATACAAATCTCTGGTATGTCCAGTCTCACGTCGACTTTGCGCGTTGCACGTCCATTTGGCCAGAGCGTATATGCAGGATGCCCCAAACTGCAAAAGCTAAGCCCCGATGATCCGCGTTGCGAAATGAAAATCCTCCGAACCAGCGACACACAATAAACCGTGACTGCATGGATTCTTCTTACCGCAAGACGTAGCGTAGAGCCACGTTGTAGTTCAGCTGGGCTTGACAATGCGATATGCATGTCTATTCTCTATTCTCGTGCATTTTGACATGGAAACGAGGGAAACTCGACTGCCTGCATGCAACTAGACTACTCCATAAACCCTATACCTAAAATACCAGTCGGCCCACCCTATCGCACAACATCCCACTCGCACTCCCACGTTTTCCAAATCCGACATCTCACATTCCACATCTCACATCACACATGGAATAAAGGGGGGGGAATAAAAAGGGGAGGGTTGCAGTAAATATTACATGAAACCAGAGTCCAGACTTGGGGAAAGCACTTCGGATGTATCGAGCTCAGCTGAGAGACGAGCGGACGTGGGGCAAAAGCAGGTCTTGGACCGCTTCAGCCCGCGGATTCGCTGAGGGGAACCGAGACCGGCCGTCGCACTTCAGGCGGAGATCCCTGCTACGATCTACTATTGGGCTGATCCTCGACGACCATCATTGACTGACTTTATGGAGGCGCCCACTCGGGATTACAGGCGGTAATGTGCTGATACCTGTACTGTTTTTTTTGACCCTCCCACCCAGGACCACCTGATTTCCCAAGTGATCTCATCTCACGTCTGACGATTCCTGTATCGTGCATTCATGCACCACAGGGCTTGCTCTCGTGCACTCGTATTCGCTGACTCGCTAAACCCTGGAGCATGGCGGCATATGAGTTCGGTCATGTGGTCTGCGCAAGGGGTTTGAAGGTTGGAGTCGGTTGTAGAAGCAGGATATCGCGGTCTTCCAAATATCGGACTACGTCAGAGTTGGGAACACTTTGACCGTGGAGTCTCGGGCCAGAGGATGATGGTTTCTGATCTTCCTAAAATAGGAACTTTGTTGAATGCACTGCGCCTCACTCGGGACCACGCCACTCGCCACCGTGGGGCTGTGGCGGTGCTGCCGCATCCATCCCACTATTCAGCATTGATCGATGCTTTCCAGCGCCTAATAGACTTTTCTGTTTGTCGGTTGACCTCGGTATCCAATCGACAGATCTTCTATACTTGGTTTTAAAACAATAATGGAAGATGGTAACCTGTTTGAACCCAACCGAGTTCCACCCGATCGCAGTGCGATGCCGGAGCTGCCCAAAGATGCGCACGGGAACATTGGACATCAGTGGCGTGGTTAAAAAGATCTTCACAGGAGCAACATTCTACTAGACTGAAGACACTCTTTATGAGTCAGTTGTGTGCCGATGGCGCTAAGTTTGAAACCGAGCTGCCCGGATCTACACCAACAATATCAAACTGAAGAACTAAAGCGATGCCCAACTGTTGCATCGGTGTTTTTAATAACGTTTCAGTTATCTTGGAAATGAGGCATAAGTCACTATTTCCGAAGTTGGAGCCTGTTCATTCATTCTGGGATGTGAAGGTGATGCATCCCTAGGATCCTGTCCATATCGGAGGCCATACACAGAATTTTGGCGCTAGTTGGAAGGTCATAGTCACTATCTCACTTCAAAAATCACGGTCCGTCTCCTTCAACAAGAGCCGGTAGTCAGGCTCAAATTGCATATATATCGCCTCGGGAGTTTCAGTTCCACTCTCGGTATACAACGCAGTCTCGTCATCAACTGTGGGTCTTGCTCAGATTTCACACTGTGTCACTGACAGACCCCGACGCAATCTACGACTCGACCAGAATCTGTGCCAGACAGGCTCTTTCGAGTGCAATAACGAAAACTGCAGCCTCGACAACCATTCCGCGTGCAGTGAGAAGGCTGTGGGTTTGCATGATCAGATTTTTGTTCTGCGGACCGAGATAATCGGCGATGCGCTCGCCCTCTTCTTGTGCAAACACCACTGAGCAACACCACTGAGCAACGCAAAAACGTACCTTGATTCGGCATGTCGATTTCCTTTCCGAAGGGTCCATACCCTTCCATACAGACTATGCATGTGACAAGATGCATGGATATCGGTCATCTCTGATGAATAGCTGAATGGATGAGAATTCCCGCCGCGTTGACAGGTTTGCCTGCACCATCCACTCGATTCCCATTCCCGTCTATACGAACCATATCTGAGATCTTCAGAAGAGCAAAATTTATTCCATATGGGTTCGTCCGGGACGTCTCGGGCTCGATGGAGTCTATAAGAGGCAGCATTTGCGGAATGTGCAAACAAATACGGACCAAAGCTGAGATATCAAGTGAACGTACCGCGGAGACTAATTTGTCTTCTATTCCCATCGGCAAAGCCAAGCTTGGTAAATATATGAAAGGCGCGGACCCTTCGTTGAAAGAGCCATGTTCTTTCGGCTTCTTTTCTTGCAGGCCGTGGAATGTGATGCAGACCTTTTTACCTGGCCGTCACTGGATTCTACTGTATTTAAGGTAGGTGACACTGTTGGTGCATTATTTCAAGTTTAATACTGGATGATACGATTCAAAAATACGCTAAGCGATCAAAAGGAAAGAGAGACTAATGTTGTGGGTGGGGTAATCTAATTGTGGATATACACTTACGCGCCGACGCCATTATCCCGATCTTGAAGCTGAGTGTCACCAACTCAGGGTTACTCTGATGCACACAGTGGACTAAGTACCACATCCCTTTATTTTCGTTTAATCCAGAATTTCTTTAAACGGGCTGGATTCCACTTTTGTGGTGTTTATCGACCTCCATCTAAGATTGACGGCTACCGCTATCTATTACTTCCACATCGACGGCCGATACACAAACCCCACCTTTTCCCAGTGCGAGCGCTGTGGATTTTAATATCACAAAGATCCTCCACTTTCAGCAGAAGAGTTTGGAACTCGGCAGGCATTTCAGATTGATTGAAGAGATAAGCTTTGACGATTTGCTAGACCTACCAAGTTAGGACAAGCTTGACCCATTAAAGCCTGAGGCACAAAAGCATATCTTTGAGCATCAGCGAGGAACCAGGTGATCGCAAGTGGGCACCAAAATTACGAAGGATTTACGTTTTCCCGGAAAGTGGGGGCCAAAGTCATGTGACACTTGCACTCACCTAGATGCTCCCTTGCGGTCACCTATAGTCACGCATCAGCTCAGGTGCGGGTGAGAGTGGAAAAGATGACTATAAATCTTTCCGCGGAAAATAGATGACGAGAGGGGCAAGTGGCAACACGGAAAGTGAGGGGTAAAAACGTTTTCTATGTAGTGAACCTAAAAGAAAAGATTCCATAAGGCCCTTCATCGATCAAATGATACAGCGCACATTCCCGATGATATCTTTCCTCGATCTGCCGGGCGAGATCCGGCTCATTATTTATGCTTATTCGCTGAACCCAAACGAGTACGTCGGTGGCTACCGAAAGATAGAAGATCTACTCGCGGCAGAGACGGATCGTACTCGCGGTCCCATGTGCACATATCCACGACCTCATGTGAAGTGTTACACCCCGTCGATTCTTCTATTAAACAGGCAAATCACCATGGAGGCTCTTCATGTTTTGTATAGAATACCACTCAACCTCTATGGCACGCCCAGCACATACTTCACGATGCGCCAAATGGATATCACGGAGTTCATCAGCGAGCATCTACTTCAGCAGATTCATCACGGTGTTTTGAGACTGGATTGTGCCAGCAAGAACTTTGTATTACCACTTCTCGACATCTGGTGCGAAAATAACTGCTTGGAGTCGCTGGTTGTGTACCGCCCCAAGGGGACTCCAATGCCCCGTCATCATTGGCATATTGTAAAAAGCAGGGTATGTCTTTCTCCATCAACTCGAAAGAAACGTGACAGTTCTGAACGGTTTTATTAGCTCCGGACATTTTCAACGATTGTCCCAGTTGTGTTTCACAAGGTGGATTCTCCGCTCAGGGCAAATGCTATCAAGAGCATGGGATAGTCGTCCGAGGGCAAAAGTTTACGCCAATTGATACCCGTGTCAAGACTTGATATTGTATTAGATTGATCCAAATTATGTTGATCAAACGCAGCCAATGAAGATGGACATTGATGAAGAGCGAAAAGACACCACTTCTATCCAAGACCGTGGTTTGGCTAAGTTCCTAGTAGATCTCCATGCGTACACGGAGCCTGGAGCCAAGATTGCGTGCTAGTAAGAACTAAAGGAGGTCCTTCAAAGAGCCTATCCACTCTTTCGGAGTCTGGATTGGGGTGCAATGATTCCTAGAATAACGAGGGCAGTTATATCTGATGCCAATCCAACTTCTACAGCTACATAGGCAAGATCTTGGTGGCCATATGTCGTAACGTAGCATCGGGACCGGCATTACGCAAGTGAGCTGTGTGGGGTTTGCGGGATGGACGTTAAGCGAGTTCGCAAGAGTTGGACACGTACGTGCTCGGCCACGTTCCTGCCGGTCCTTCGTTGGACTAGCGTGATAAGAGCAAATGATATGCCTTCATTGGTACGTCGCTTCTGCAGGGACTCGACTACTTCAGGATCGACTTGATGTGGTGAACTCAGTCTACGATGTTTCCATAAAAAGAACGATGGTACTTTATCGGCGGTGGAAACGATGTGGGAGACATTGCTAATGTCCCGTTGGTGGATCCTATAGGCATTTACCCCTGACTTCTACTACTCTGCCGAATTTGCTATCATGGGGTCATTGATTGCATTCAGGGACTACAAGTCAGAAACGAGATCAGGGGCGTTCGGGCTATAAGCGAACCGTTACTATTTGCGATTGCGGCAACGATCGGCTAGATGATCAAGATCCACCAAAAAATGCCTCACCTGTCCGGGGTAAGTGCTTGGCAGGTTTTTCATCATATACTTCGAATCGGAGCCGATTAAATGCCGACATTCCCGGTAAGAAGGCTGGGACCCGATGCTGTCTCATAGATGAGGAGTCCTTTTGTGAAGTGATAAGGAATGATCATCCAGTTCGAGCATATCGACTGTCTTAGGGGCCTAGGGACCCAGATGGAGGCCCAAGGAACTATTTTAACAAATGATATGTCTGGAGTAATGGAACGTCCACTGAATATTTGATTTTCACCGTTGATTGTTGTGCTTATCAATTTCCCCGGTGTCGTTGAAACGAACCCCCAAACCCCCAATGGCGAACCCCGCGCCGATCAGTGCGCTAGCAAAAAGACCCGCCGGCAAATATGGCACCTCAAGCCGCGTAGGAGAACCACAGTATACGAGAATGGGATCCACAATAACTGGCTGCCTTCCCAAAGTAGCTTGGCAGATTCTGCAGGGACTCTCGACGGAAAACAGGGTCCGGTTTATGTATGGAGTCAGGGGTGTTATGCAGCTACCCGAGGCATGAACTACAAGAACGGGGCATTTGGCAGAATACTCCCATAATGGAAATGCTTGAACATTCTCACCTAGTAGATGCTTGGTGATTTTGCGATCAGGGACGTATTTAAAACCAAAACACTGGCAAAGAGTTCCGTGAGGAGAGGCGCAAAATCGGCCCGGGGGAGAGGGAAATCAGAAGCGAGATAGAATGATGCTACCAGTGGAACTGCTGCGCCTCAGACAAAATGACAGAGGATTCGGTCCTTCCTGGGACTATACCTATTAAGGTTTTGGTAAACTCCTTCAAACTAAGCGTCCCCTTAGAATGCTGGCGATCAAGATCATCTGTTCAAGAAACCTTCATCCAGGTCGCCTGAAAATAAGCGAGCAGAGATCTTCAGGTACCCGTCCCTTTTTAACCCGGTATATTATCTGCCAAGGGTGATCTGCAAGCTCGGCCTACCCCAGTCTCTGGGCACTGGACCTAGCGAACTGCCGACGGTACAAGCACCCACTTTTCCGGATCTCTGGTTTGACTTGCGCGCACGTCTAAGCCGCTCGCTTTAGCAATTCCCATTCTCATTGGCGATCATGGATCCATAGCTCAGATGGTGTCTGCTTCCCGTCCCGCCCAAGGCTCTGCGACTGTCCACGAACCGGTCTATGGATGAACATGAGTCGAAAAAGGCAATTTGTCCGCGAGAAAATGCCAAAACTCACCCTGGCCCCTGAAATCAGAGAATGAAAAGACCGGATAGTGGTCATTCCTTGTGGATGGGATCGACAGGTCCTCGTATGGCTCTATCAAACGAAGCTGTGGAGACAAATGGCCGGGGCATAAAGACAACAGGACCTCCGCGTAGGATGGCTTCGACTCTTCCAGACATCAACTGCCGGTAAAGGTCTCGTGCCACCCAGTCCCTCTCGTTGTGTGCAGACCTCACGGACCAATATGCGTTTCACCACGGCGTTCCTCTCAACCCTTGTGTTTTCCAGCACCGCGCTGGCTGGCTCAGCCACCCAAGGATCCTCGTCCTTGGGTGCATCCGATACATCATCGGACGCTACGTCAGTTTTCCACACACAGGAGAATGTCGCCAATACTGCAGCCACTACATCGGAGACCCCGGCTGTAGTTCAGGGTGCTGCTGAGACGGGCGAGACCCGCAGCAACCAGAACGATGACAATGCTGCCCCCGGCACATCTAAAGCTCCCGTCGACACTTCCGTCGATATTTCTGCTCCTACGGACACCCCCAGCATAGGCCCCTCATCGCAAGGCGCCCCGACTGCCACCCAGATTGGAGGTACAGAGCCTTCTGGGTCTAAGAATGACTCCACAAAGAACGCCGAGAGTGACATGCCTTCCGTCACTGGCGCTGTCTCGCAGACCGCGGATGGCACCAAGGCACCCTCGATGCACTTCACTGGGAGCCCCGTCGCTAGCGGGAGTGTTACTGTGACCAAGTCCGCACCGCCAGTCACCAGCAGCAGCTATAGTGACTCTCCCCAGGGTGAGAGTGAAGGTGACACTCTGCTGAGCTCTTGGAAAGACTTTGGAGATTTCTTTGATGGCCTCAAGGGTCTCCTCTCGCCCACCCTACTTGAGGACATCGAGTCCTTCTTCCACCACGTCGCCTACCTCCTGGATGACAAGACCACGGACCAGACCAAGTCGCTGATCAGCACTGCCTCCAGCCTGCTCACCCAGAGCTTGATTGATAAGCTCACTGGCCTGCTCGACAACGCAAGTGCTTTGTTGACCGCGGATTTTGTCCGTGAGACTCAGGGTCTTATCAAGTCTGTCGCTCCTATCCTGACTCCTCAGCTGTTCAAGGAGATCAGCGGCCTGCTAGATAGTGCTGGAAGCCTCCTGACCAAGGACTTCATCCGTGAAACCAAGGGTCTCATTGGAACGGTGGCTCCTGTCATCACTCCCGATCTGTTCAAGGAGATCAATGGCTTACTCACCAATGCCAACTCGCTGTTAACTCCTCAGTCAGTGAAGATGATCAACGGATTGTTGAGCAACGCGAATACCCTATTGACCCCCGAGTCTGTTAAGGAGATCAATGGCTTGCTGAGCAATGCCAACACTCTGTTGACCCCCGAGTCTGTTAAGGAAATCAACGGATTATTGAGTAATGCCAACACTCTATTGACTCCGGAGACAATCAAGGAGATCGGTGGATTGTTGAACAATGCCAATGCCTTATTGACCCCCGAATCAGTGAAGGAGATTGGCGGACTTCTGAACGGGGCGAATACCCTGCTTACGCCCGAGTTCATCCGTGAAACCAAGGGGCTGATCGGCAGTGTGGCTCCTGTCCTGACACCCGAAGTTCTGAAGGAAGTAAGCAGCCTGCTGTCCAACGCCAACTCGCTTTTGACCGCCGACTCGGTCAAGGAGATCAACGATCTGCTGTCAAATGCCAACGCCCTCCTGACTCCCGAGTTTGTCAAGGGTACCAGTGGCCTGATTGAGGGCATCTCGCCTGTCATCACACCTGCCCTGCTTGCCAAGGTCGGCGGTCTGCTCCACACAGCCAGCAGTCTCCTGACCGACAAGTTCGTGGAAGATGCTGCATATTTGATAGGCAATGGGACGATGCTGCTCAACCCCGGCTTCGTCAACGATACTCGTGGGCTCATCAAGGAGGTGTCGCCCATCGTCACTCCTGGCCTTCTGGCCCAGGTTGGCGGCTTGCTCGATAATGCCGACGAGCTCCTCTCGAAGAAATTCGTTAATGAAACCCAAACTTTGATCGAAGATGCTGCCGATGTGAGCCCAAATCCCTGAATGTTTTATGGAAATTTGCTGACTCGTATTGAAGCTGCTCCCGCTGGTTATGAAGGTGATTGGATCCTTGTAAGGCGTTTTTTTCTTGGTTTGGTACGAATAATTCAGGCGACTCATGGTTAATGTCTGAGTACGTTTAATACGACCTAATTGAATAATCCTTGGCTAAAATAGCATGTACATCATTGTAACCGTAGTGACACCAATACATCGATGATGTGATGATAGTATTGAGGGAAAACATGAATCTGAGAAGGGCGAACCCGAAGATAGATGACGGTCTCGGAATGTCTCTGCATAATCGGTTTATTCCACACTGAGTCCGAGATTTGGTGGATGCCTGACTTATGATGTGTTACTGTTATATCCAGGGTCACAAAATGGGGTCGTTCCAGACAAACGATGCACGACGTGCCGAGGCATATGTTCCTTGCGGCTTCTGGCCAAGCACACAGTTCGCAGGTCGCTCGCTAGACTTTGCGAGCGATGTGGCGTGAGAGGAGCCTAATAAAATCGATTGAGTAGCAGCAAGGCCTGTCGACTGTTTCAGTTTGATCAGGGCCGAGAGAACGATGTAGCGCATTGTTCTGTGACAGGGTTTTGATCACCCATTGCAAAGACGACGGCTCCGGCTGCCTGTTGGGAAAGTATTGGTGAAAGTCTCGGGTCGAAGCCCTCCATGTAACACCGATTGTTCAAAGCTTCTTGTGAGGGTTGTGTTCCCTTCCTTCAAGACGGGATATCCGACGCTTTGACTTCCTGGTACTTGGACAAGACCTTCATCTCGGTGTCGCGTTCCTTAGTCTTCTTATCCATAGCCCTTTGAATCTGTTCTTTCTTTTTCTCGGCTTCGTCAAGTGTCCTTTTGACTTCTTTAGCGGCCTGCTCCTGCGCCCTCAGAGCGGTCTCTTTCGAGGGAAACTCCTGGCGCAGCTTGTGGAGCTCGGCACGGACATCTTGCTCCTCAATCGGCTGACAGGTAATCGGGTGGTACCGGTAAACCGGCAGAGGCTCCCCTGGAACTTGGATCTCTGTAAGGTCGGGGTGAATGGGGGTGGTGCGGATTGAAGAATCGAGAGAGACTGCCGAGGCCGACTCGGACGGAGGGGAGGGTAGGGATGCTTCAGTGCTCGCCATGGTCATATGGCTAAGGTTGTTGGAGAGGAGAGGGTAAATGAAGCTCCTGGCTTTCTCGGACTTGATGTTGCAGGAGTAAAGTAGAAGAGGAAGAGAGGAAGGAATTCGACTCCGCGGGCTTTGGGGATTCTGCCGCGATCAGCTCTCACCGCCAAAAGGGCCCCGTATGCGGGGAGGTTGACTTAAGACTTCCTATTCACATCACGATTTCATGCTCTCATTGAAGTTAAAGCTCAGAAATAAAAGGAATCCTTGGGCAGGTCTTAGGTAGACCATTTATTGCGCAGTTGATGCTTGACAGCCAGTATACAAATTCCTCACTGTGACAATTTGCCGCATCTCTTTAGCGACCTCGTGCCATACACCTGAGCCGCCATGCAGGCTTTCGGTAAGTCACGGCTCTTCTTGATCTTATCCGCTTCATTGTTTATCTGTGTTCAATTGGGTGATCTAACTATACGCTCTCACTCCAGTCCCCAAGAATAGAAGGGTAAGCTTTGAAATCCCCGAGGGAGACATCGGCAGCAACTGACCTAGGCATCTAGCCCAGATTTGAGCTAGTCTTGAGGGTAAGTTTAAGGCCTGAACCCATAGAACTGGAAGTTTTGCTGATTTGTTTGAAGATCAATGATATCATCAACGTTCCTTTGAACAACGGTACTGCGTGGGTGCGATGGCGCATACCATCGTCAAACGCTACATCAGAGCACCAAGGTCACACTGAAAAAGCACCTCTGTCAGACCATCGCGCATACTGGAATTACGAAAAGACTCTCCAAGTGAGGCTTACCATCGATAAATCATCGATGCTCCAAGAATGCGAAATCAACTTTGAAGTCTTCCAGGAGTTCCACTCCTCCCTAGCCAATGAAAAGAACGTCCTGGGGAAAATTAAGCTCAATCTTGCTGAGTATGTGGACAAGGTCGAGGAGGATGAGGGTGTTGTCAGGCGATACCTGATGTTCGACAGCAAAGTCAACAGCACTGTAAAAATTGGCATTGCGATACGCCAGTTGGAAGGAGATCGCAATTTCATAACGTACGTCTTGTTGCACGGGTATTGAAGGCTTTCCGCAGCCCAAAACTAACCATTTATAGGCCATCCCTGAAATCCGCTACTGTGTTTGGTGGAATCGCAAGGGTCGTGCACTCCGCCGACCCCAGCGACTCTGAAGAGCTGGGACATATGCCAGCAATCAACACAAAAAGCAGAGAAATTGCCGACATGCAAGATATCTATCGGCGTACCCTGGCGGCTTCCTGGACGTCCCGAGCGGGCGACCTGCCAGCAGACAAACTAGTCGAGGATCTATTTGCCGGCAGTTCTTGCTGGACCAACGATGTTCATAATAGCCCCGACCTTTCGGGGAGTGAGCACGGATCCCCTTTTCTCAGTGCAGATGCGGCAGTAAAGCAAACTCGCTCAGGAAAGAGATTGTCGCCCGGCTTCGAAAAACGTCCCAAGAGCTCCTCTAGTAACCATTCTCGTGGTAGCGGCAAAGCACCGGGCACGGTCTCTTCACTTGGCCATCCTCAGAAGGGTAGTAGCCTTGAGCAGCAATTATATGACGGGGCAAAAGGGCGCGGGTGGAAGAGTCGAAACGCAGATAACGAAAAGTGCGAGTTTGATGTTCGGGAGGATCTGCGAAGCTGGGAAATCACCGCGAAAGAATAATAAATGGACCCCGGTGTAACACTTTTAATATTTATGTTTAAGAACACCTGATTTCCTTCCAGTGTCATTGCTCACACGTACACCCACTTTCTGTCTATAACCCTTGGGATGATAATTGAAGGGATTTAGTAAAGTCACCTCATTGAATGCCCACGTGGGTTAGTTGGTAAGTAAATATGAGTATCATGTTTTAATAGCAACGTCTGAACTGTCGAGCGAAGTTTGGAATTTGTATATGTGTCTAGGTGGACCAATATATATATTGGAATTAAACGTTGTTGTTAACTAGTACTACTAGCCTTGTAGAGCGGGTTTGAACGGGCGCCTATGACCAAAATACAAAAATCAAACATATTTCACACCTTGAAAGCGACAATAATCGATCAGAACATACAAGTACAAAACCAGTGTTATCTTCTTCAGTTTCTCGCCAGTAGAACTGTCGAGTGTAGTGGCAGGAGAATAACCATTGAGAGGAAAAAAATAAATTGCTCGCACTCGGATTTGAACCGAGGATCTCGTGATTACTAGTCACGCGCTTTACCAACTAAGCCATGCGAGCTGGTTAATGACGGAAGGGGCTTTTTATGTAATAGAAATCCTGACCAAAAGGTACCAAGGCATCACAACACAAAGTTTACATAGGAGACAACAGGTCAATTACACTTTAGCTTAGCCTTAGGACCTTGATATCAAAAATGATAGGTCATATTAGAGGCTGCCATCATTACAAGGGTAGCAGCAAACAAAACACTAGGTAAAAAAAAACAGGACGCAAAAAGAAATGCTCGCACTCGGATTTGAACCGAGGATCTCGTGATTACTAGTCACGCGCTTTACCAACTAAGCCATGCGAGCAATTGTTGATGACAGAACCCCAATTATAGATCATGAGGCCCACATGTAGCCACAGCCAAAATCACTTCGCGACATCATCTATACGGCGTTCACCTTCGGTCACCATGGATATGCCACCCCTACCTATGGTTCTGGAGATATTTGATCCACATGGATAGATTGTGGAGAGACCCAATGCGTGCTTCAATAAGAACTCACCTAGTTTGGTTTGAAGTAACCATCTAATAATAGTTCACCAGTCACAGTCTTCACCAGAACAAGAAACATCCAACACTAGTATTCTTCGGCAGTACCAGTCTAGGGCTAAGCTAGCTCCAGGAAACTATTCATTGCTGAGCGTAATGAGAAAATTATATATACTACATATTAGACAGATCACCCAGGATACCTTTGGTTCCATTTCATTCCTCTGTTTTCTTGGAAGTCTGCTTGCTATAAGACTAAGAGGCGGTTTTGAATGGCATGGAGTGGAAGTCCATCCAAAACACTTATGGTTAAACCATCCCACCAATCAGCTCGCATGGCTTAGTTGGTAAAGCGCGTGACTAGTAATCACGAGATCCTCGGTTCAAATCCGAGTGCGAGCAATATGTTTTTGAGTTTTTCCCTCTTGGAATCACTCTATTTACCATGAATCCACTCTAAAGTGGACACAACATCAACCAGCTCGCATGGCTTAGTTGGTAAAGCGCGTGACTAGTAATCACGAGATCCTCGGTTCAAATCCGAGTGCGAGCAATTTTCTTTTTTTGTCCTATCTATCTCTTTATTTATTGATTTCTTCTTGGTCTCTAATCGAAGACGTGTGTGTCTGTCGCATCTGACATGATATTTTCTTCTTACCAATGCATAGTCTGTGACGGTGCAGTAGCTCTAGGCCTGGTTCGATCGCTCCAATTCGGAGTCCATACAGTGGCCAACAGCCAAAGTCCTTCGAGTATAGCGATGTTTTGCTTGTTAACTGTGACTTGGGTCTTCGCTTCTGTGCCAGTTGTCTCACCACTAGCTCGTATCTTTCACTGGATATTTGGTGGAAGCGGATAGTAGAATCCACCACGCGTTATACCACGATTCTCTGCATCCAGGAGTGGCTCCACCTCGTCGGTTCTTGTCTCTAGCTCGCCCTATCCGACCACCGTTCCGGCTGGAACAAAAACATGAAGTACATTAAGTATATTGCACTCGAAACTATCACTATCTAGAATGGATTGGAATGTGCTTCTATTTTGCGAGGTGCTAGACTGACTTCTAAGAGTCTACCTGTTTGAGGCTTCGACAAGCAGTGAGCTGTCCGTTGGTGATCCAAAAAATGGGATTGGAAACCAAACAGCAATTGAACAGGGGTGAAACCGTGGGAAGATAGTTCTTGAAGTGATTGCTTGGACAGGCACCAGAATACACGCATCATTCCGCAACAGTTTCAACGGTCCTCTGCAGAGATAAAACTAGATACGGAAAAGCCATTGAACCACCCATTCCACAAAACCCACCGGCCGCGGCGCTTGCGATGAAGTGATATTCGTTGGTATCTTTCACTGAAGATGCGCATGCCCCAAGCATCAGCCTACCATACATGTTTCTTCAGGCCTGGTACACCGCCGCGCTACACCGCCGCGCTACACCGCCGCGCTCTCTCTCTTTCCCTTTTCCAATGTTTGTATTCTAGCTCATGATACAACAATGTGGCACACCTATGTTGTAGTTCTGGTCTCTGTAGCTGAGCTCGTGCGTGACAGCACCCGTCTCTTAGATACAGAGCCCCCGTCGTCGAAGAAGCTTTTCTCGAAAAAAAATTTAAAAAATTCATACTCTGCCTGCCAGCAAACTGCGGCTGGAGTGCGGAGACTTCATTCATGATCTATGGTAATTATCTAGATCAGAACCTTTGGAGAAATAGTTGAGGGGAGGTGAGTTATGGAGGCTTGTAGAACAGGTTCTTCACACAGGGTGAGACAGCTTCATAAAGGAGAAGGATTTAGGGCTCAATATACAATAGAATAATAATATGAAATAAGGCACATACCTCCACCAATCAGCTCGCATGGCTTAGTTGGTAAAGCGCGTGACTAGTAATCACGAGATCCTCGGTTCAAATCCGAGTGCGAGCATTTCTTTTTTGCTCTTCTTTGTCTTACTCCCTTCAAATGTTTTTGTCTTTTTTGGTTCGGTAAGACAACACAATAGAAGATTTAATTAATCAATTATTATGACCTCTCCGATCTGACTAAAGCACCATTTTAGTGATTGGCGCCATAACTTGCTTTTCATATTCTGAGGTCGAAACGAGCGTGTAGGGCTTTTCTTTTTGCGTTATGACTTGAGACAATCGTCGAATTATTTGCTATTTATGATCTGTGGTTGCTCTTGTAGACTCTGCTAGGAAATTTGGCTAGCAACTTCCGAAAAGCTATTTGGTTCCTGTTGAACCTTCAAACGTTACTTGTTTGCTGTATTCTGAGGTAGCGGGCGATATAATATTCCGCGAATAAAATCTACGTATACATTCACAAAGATGGCATACAGGGTAATTATGTACTTCAATGCCCAATCGTTCATAAAGAGGGTGTGCGAATACAGCTGGCGTCAATTGCAGGCGCCTATGTATGAAGGTTCGCACGTGCCCGCCAGGACATACACATAACTCATAAGGCTTATGACTTATATAGCTCTAGTATATAGGTGTCTAATGCGTTAAGTATCAACTAAATTGCCGGATGAATCGATAGAGTTAGTGAGTAGTTTGTTTCGACATGACGTTAAGGCGGTCGATTTGGTGTCTTTAAACTGCTATAGGCTTTTTAAATTTAGCTCTTTAATAATCTCCGGGTTTCATTTAGGTCTAAAGATCCCCTCACATCAAATGACATACCCATCTAGGTTGGCATACATTAGTGTTGTGGCAGATCGAGTTATGACGATGCATCGGGCCTTGGGAATGCCCGGGGAGTCAGCCCCACAAAGGGACGGATCGGACGCCTTGACGTGTAACTCCTCGCCCAACTTCCCATCTACACTCCGCGCTCCTGGCCCGAGGGGACAATACGTTCAATCCGATCCAGAATACCTTTCCTCTGTCATTTCGCACCTTCGAAATCCGCCCACGGCGAGACCGGCAAACACACTCGGACTTCTTCCCCTCACATGAACATCATGCGCGCACAGTAATCAACGGTACACGGTATGGAGAGAACACGGGTGGCTAAGGTTCGTTTCTCCAGGAATAATCAGTGATATGGCTGCGATAATTATACTCATCGCCGCAGGTTGACAATGTGACCTTGGCTCGCCGTGGTGAGCAGGTCGATGGCACGCTCCACCTCACCCCTCACCACTTGATCTTTTCCCACGTTCCCCCAATCTCCAGCGAGGATCAAGCGAAAGGTGTTACAGTAAGACCGAAAGAACTCTGGATTACCTACCCGATTATCGCATTCTGCACTTTACGCCCGGCTCCTGGGGCCTCCCGCCAGCTCTCCTCCATCCGCCTCCGCTGCCGAGACTTTACCTTTGTCTGTTTTTATTTCATCAACGAGCAGAAAGCTCGCGAGGTTTATGATGCTATAAGGCAATGGACCTGCAAATCCGGTCGGCTAGATAAGCTGTATGCCTTTTCCTATCAGCCGCCGCCGCCGGAGAAGGAAATAAATGGGTGGGAGTTGTATGACCCGCGCAAAGAGTGGGAGCGCCAGGGCCTACTTAAAGAGAACTCAGGGTGGCGCGTCTCTGAGATAAACACTGATTATGGAGTAGGTGCTCAGGACCGCCTCTAGGCGGTCTTAGCAGTGGAGTCGCATGCTAACGGCGATCTACAGTTTTCTCCAACATACCCTGCACTTATTCCCGTGCCGTCTGCTATCTCTGACAATACCATTAACTATGCAGGGAGATACCGCTCCCGAGCGAGAATCCCAGCCCTTACATACCTGCATCCTGTGAACAACTGCAGCATCACCAGAAGTTCACAACCACTGGTCGGAGTGCGCCAAAATCGCAGCATTCAAGACGAGAAGCTGCTGGCTGCCATATTCTCTACATCACGATCCGACCGACCGTTGGCTAGCTTTGTCCCATCCCAGTTAGACAGAGAGGCATCCGACTCGAGCCAAAGCTACGAGAGCCCAGAGGCCAGCCAAATAGACCCGGATCTGTCAAATGCGGAAGAGATAGAGGATGACATGCTGGCCGCTGCTCGTGGTGTTCCCGAGGAGCAACGGGCAATTTATGGTGCTCAGCAGCAGAATCTGATTGTCGATGCCCGGCCTACAGTCAACGCTTTTGCTATGCAAGCCGTTGGACTTGGCTCTGAGAACATGGACAATTACAAGTTCGCAACCAAGGCCTATCTTGGCATTGACAATATCCATGTCATGCGTGATTCGCTGAACAAAGTTATTGACGCCCTGAAAGAGACGGATGTCACTCCGTTAGGGCCTAACCGCGACCTTCTGGCACGCAGTGGCTGGTTGAAGCATATTGCGGGTATATTGGACGGGGCTGGTCTAATTGCCCGTCAGGTTGGCGTGCAGCACTCTCACGTGTTAATTCACTGCTCCGACGGCTGGGACCGAACGAGTCAGCTCAGTGCCTTGAGTCAACTTTGCCTGGATCCATACTTCCGAACTATGGAAGGGTTCATGGTCCTCGTGGAGAAAGATTGGCTTTCATTTGGTCATATGTTCCGACATAGATCGGGCCATTTGAACAGTGAGAAATGGTTCCAGATCGAGAATGAGCGCATCGGTGGAGAGGTCAACCGTGGCTTTGGCGATGGTGGTGGTGCCGGAAAGGCCATTGAAAATGCATTCCTTAGTGCTAAGGGATTCTTTGGTCGCGACAACAACAGCCGTGACTCCTTGCCGGACTCGGATGGAGAGCTCAAGAGCTACGACTCTGATACCCCGGTTAAGAAGCCTTCCCCCACCCCTCGCTCTGCTGTCTCTGAGAGAGAGATCACCAAAGTGAAGGAGACGAGTCCTGTTTTCCACCAGTTCCTCGACGCAACATATCAGCTACTGTACCAGCATCCGACACGCTTCGAGTTCAACGAGCGCTTCTTGCGGCGGCTGCTCTATCATCTTTACTCTTGTCAGTTTGGAACTTTCCTCTTCAACAACGAAAAGGAACGTGTCGAGATGAACGCGCGAGAACGAAGTCGAAGTGTATGGGACTATTTCCTTGCCCGACGGGAACAATTCACCAACCCGCAATACGATCCCGAGATTGATGATCATCAGCGTGGCAAGGAACGGCTGATCTTCCCACGTCCCAAAGAGACTCGTTGGTGGAACGAAGTCTTTGGTCGAACAGACGCGGAGATGAACGGGCCTGTTCCAGCAGGAGCGCCAGTAGCTGCTGGAAGCGACAGTCCAGGAGGAAACCGGGAATCCGTCTTGACTGGTATCGAGACAGCTCATAGCTATCCAAGCTCCGAGGACTCTGGGCACAATACCCAAAGTGCTGCGCCATCCGAAATGGCTGCTGTGCAGGCAGGATTCTCCAGCCTGTCTTTCCTGAAAGGTCAGGGCCCTGAATCAAAGACAGACAAGCCGAAAGAGATGGAAGCGGAGATGCAGTGAGTGAGAACGTGGTCAGAGACTCGCGATTCGATGAATGCTGCGAAGGCAACTAGGGTGCATCTTGGGAAATACGGTGATCTAGAGAGAACATGGGAACGAAAATAGTTCTGCATGGGCCGCTGGACATAGTGAGGTCCTGTTTAGTTCAATTCATCAGCGTGGTATTTAGCAGAAAGACCAAAGAAACAGTCCCGACTATGTCATTGGTGCCTTGGTGCCCTGTTGCCTTACAGCCTGACCCAGTGCGCGCTAGTCCACAATGAGACTAGCTCCCGCGCAGTGCAAGCGAGGGTTGAGCCCTAGCCCAAACGGGCAAGAGAAGCCCTACGCCCGAAAAATCCCCACTAAATCAAACCTGTGCACAACGAACTCTCGACCTCGACCTCGCCTTCCCCCGTCGACAACCCCCAATTCCAACAACCAGGAACGCAAAAATGGCCGCTGTCCAGGGTGCTATCTCCAAGCGCAGGAAGTTCGTCGCCGACGGTGTCTTCTACGCCGAGCTGAACGAGTTCTTCCAGCGCGAGCTCGCTGAGGAGGGCTACTCCGGTGTCGAAGTCCGTGTCACTCCCACCGTCACCGACATCAGTACGTTCGCCCCCGAAATCTGAGTTGAACCGTGCCGCCAGGGATTGGAACGCAGTGCTACAAGGGCCAGGGAAATTTTTGAATGGCGGCGACGGATTGGAGATGCAGAAACTCTAGTCGGGATTGTCGATGCTAACGGATGCTTTCTTTCTAGTCATCCGTGCCACCCACACCCAGGAGGTTCTCGGCGAGCAGGGCCGCCGCATCCGTGAGCTCACCTCGCTCATCCAGAAGCGTTTCAAGTTCCCCGAGAACTCGGTCTCCCTCTATGCCGCCAAGGTCCAGAACCGCGGTCTGTCCGCCGTCGCTCAGTGCGAGTCCCTCCGCTACAAGCTCCTGAACGGTCTCGCCGTCCGCCGTGCCTGCTACGGTGTCCTCCGCTTCATCATGGAGTCCGGTGCCAAGGGTTGCGAGGTTGTTGTTTCCGGCAAGCTCCGTGCCGCCCGTGCTAAGTCCATGAAGTTCACTGTACGTCTACACCGTGGGATGGGTTCTGGAGCAAGCGTAGAGATACTCGGAATGGGCCTGAACCCAAGTTCCGATTATCCATGCGCCATCTTTCGACCCTGCGCCAAACAATAAATGATACAGGAGAATAGTTGCTAACAATTACACCAGGACGGCTTCATGATCCACTCCGGTCAGCCCGCCAAGGAGTTCATTGACTCCGCCACCCGCCACGTTCTCCTCCGCCAGGGTGTCCTTGGTATCAAGGTCAAGATCATGCGCGGCTCCGACCCCGAGGGCAAGTCCGGCCCCCAGAAGACCCTCCCCGACTCGGTCACCATCATCGAGCCCAAGGAGGAGCAGCCCGTTCTCCAGCCCATGAGCCAGGACTACGGTGCCAAGGCCATTGCCGCCCAGCAGCTCGCTGAGCAGCAGCGTCTGGCTGAGCAGCAGGCCGGTGAGGCTGAGGGTGGTGCCGAGGGTTACGCTCAGGAGTAAACTTGTTTTTTTCCATTAAGCCCTTTTCTCTCTCCTGTCCTAACCTCTTATACTCTCTACCTCACGCAATCAAAATTACATGAAGATTCCAAAACCTTGTTGCCTGCATTAATGATTGTGATGTCTCTAGCTAGCAAGGTCTTTGCTAGATTAGTATTGCTTGATGTCTGAAACATGAATGGGATATGTACATGATGCTGGTCAACAGCTTGACCCAAGGTTCTGACACAGTGCACATAGTAACCTAAGCAATTGTAGATCTGGCACATGCCCAGGCGTCGATCGATCCGATCCATCAAGGCCAAGCATCCCTTCAAATACCGCCTTTCATTTCCCAAGCCCTGGAGTGTGGGCATTCTCCACGTGCCCAGGTACTTCCTGCGCGAGACTACGTATACCACAGTCAACTGCATCTTAAAAGAATTGGGTATTCGAGACTAATCCTTTCAGTTAAAGCTTTAAGGGATATAAATGAACATTGTATTTTTATTGCTTTTTGGCATCAGCATAGCTCTAATCGAAACATACTGGCGTATCGCAAAAAGAGCCCTCCACGTCATGTCATCATCTATCTGCGTCACAAAGCATGGGAAAAGTGTACGTGCGCAAGCAACCCCGCCTACAGGAAGGGCTCGATGTTGAGCTCCAGGGTGCTGACAGGGTACTTGAGTTCGTACTTCTCGAGGACCTCGGGGTGCAGGATACCGAAGTTGCCAATGACATGGTCCTTGCCGCCGATGCGGAGGTGGACGGAGGCGGCGTGGCCAGGGAGGAAAGTGCGGTCTATAGAAACGTGTCAATTAGCATCTTTGATGAAATCCCTGGGTAGTATCGATGAACATACCATTCAGCTCCTTGATGTAGTAGTGCGAGTGGCTGGCAGCGGGATTGATCAAACCCTCTTCGGCAGTGATGAAAGCGCTCTTCAGCATCGCCATCACGCGGTCCATAAGACCGTGCACAATCTCGAAACCACTGCTCTTGCCGTAGAAGGCAGCGGCGTAGTGACGCTCGTTGCGGCTCTTGCGCTCAAGAGACAGGTCCTTGAAGGCGACGTCGCTGACCTCGAAGATCTTCATGGGCACGCTGTGGGCCTTGTTCTCACGGATAGTCTTCAACAGACCGGGAAGCAGACTGGTACGGACAACCTGGAACTCGGAGGTCTTGGGATTGGCCAGCTTGACGGCGGTGTTGCCGTCGTCCTTGCGGTTCAACCAGCCGAAGTTCTCGTCGTGCGAGCACAGGATCAGAGGCAGCACTTCGGACCAGCCGGCCATGGCAGTTTCCACACGGATAATGTCGGAGAGCTTGTTGATTGGTAGGGGCTGGGCGATGGTACCTGATTTGCTGGGGAACGAGCGGGGGAGATTGTTGAAACCGTAGGCGATAGCGACGTCCTCCATGATGTCGCACTGGTGGAGAACATCGGCGCGGGTTGGAGGGATCTCAACGTCAACAACATCGGGCTTGTTAATCGAGGGCTTGGCGCGGAAAGCCATCTTCCTCAAGTAGTTGCTGATATCAACGGCAGTGAGGTTCAAGCCACAGCATTGGTTGATGTAGGACACTTCCGCCTCGGCGGTGCGGGGAGAGAGGTCGGGGGTGATGCGGGTCTCGTTGTTGTGCTCTGACACAATCTTGACTGGCTCAATACTGTAGTTGAGGTTAGTTTGCGTGCCTTTCTGTAATTGGTAAATAGTACGTACGTGAACGGTTCCGAGGTGTACTGAGAGAACATGGTGACCATCATCCGGTTCACAATCTCGAGCTTCGTCCGGTCGAGAGCGGTGATCTCAATGAAGATATTGGTAGTATCCATAGTGATCTTCGAGTGGTCGCCGTTAATGATAGGGGGGAGAGAGCAAACAGTTCGGCTCGAGTCGTAGATAACCGGGTACACTGGGGAGTCACGAATGATGTGCAGGTACTTGCCCAATTGCTGGTGTTTCTATTGCATAGTGTGAGAACTGTCATAAGTGATAGCGCACGTCAGGTTTGCCATACCTCGTAGAAGTTCATCAACTCCTCGCCATTCATCTCCTGGGTCTGGTTCAACGGGATAAATTTGATGTCCTTGGGGGGCAGAGCCTCGTAGGTGAAGGGGCCCTTGACGGTGTCCAAATCGTGGGTACCAATTGAAACCAGGGTCCGTTGGCGCGCCAGGTTCTGGTGCAGCTTATCTTGAAGGGCAATGAAGGACTCATAGCGAGCCTTGTCGAACTTGACACCCCGGAGGATGGCACCGGACACGTAAGGTCTGATCTTGGAGGTCTAAAGGGTCTTTTAGTACTTAAGCATCATTAGCAGTCTCGGCGAGCACCTACGTCTTCCTTGACAATAATCTCTTGGAGTTGAGCGGGCTGGGTCAACTTGTACTCGGGCAGAGGCTTGCGGCCGAGGAAGATGTTGAGCATCAGCGCAATTCCCTCGAAGCACAGTAAATCATATCTGCAGTTGGTTTCAGTCCACTATCCTTTCATACCCGAAGGGCGTTCGAGCATACCGGTTGGCTGGGATCTCGATCTTGAGCTGCGGCGGCTCTTGCACTCCGTCGACGATCGGGCGGTTCTGGTCTGTGGTCTGTGAGGACTTAGCGGCGAGTCACACATGTCAGTGGGGTTCGCGAGAGCGTACATCTTCGTCGAGCTCAATGCCTGTATAATTTCAGTCAGCCTATGCCCCGCTAAGTGTCGCAGCAGCCCGACGCACCAAATTCAAAGCACAACTCATCGAATTCCTCCGTGGTATACCTATAGAGATGCGCAACAACCGATTAGACATATGAAGTATAGACGGGGCCATAGAAGCACGTACTCCCGGCCCAGCTCCTTGAAGAGAGCGGCCTTGTCGACCGAGATAGTGGGCATGGCGGGGGATCACAATGCGATTCAATTCTGCGAAGACGGAGGAAAAGGTCGGTTAGCGAGGTGAAAATGGCAATGCGAGGATAGCGGCAATACGGATCATGGATCAGAGCCGGGAAGGGGAACGTACCAAATCCACAGAGAGTGCGACTCGAGAGTACTAATCTGGAAGTTATGACTCCAATCTCCGATGAAATTCTGCCCACAAGCCACCACCGCCACGCTGCTCCCCTCTTTTGTAACCGCGGTATCTGTATTGTCACTGCCTTCCATCGTCCTCGGAAACCGCGGGTGTATCGTTGTATGTAACATACACAACCCGCCAGCTTGTTTGTGAAAGCTCAGAGCCAGACTTCCCCGTCACGGCCATCGATCATCCTGTCCAAATAGCAACCGCTTTATCCCTTTCCTATCCCACGACCTTTGTATTCCTGCCAAATCGTGGATTGTGGATTTCCCAATTGTCCGAGGTATGCTTTACTGCGCTCCTAGCCCTGCGGCCCAAAAACCCCACGAAACCTCCCTCCTCCCCTTCCCCATTGAACCCCCCCTCCGCAGTCGCTAACCTGCCACCGCTCCAGCTCCTATAATCGTCACTGATTTCATGACCGCTCACTCCTCCACTTTCCAATAATCTTTTTCAACTGGGTGCTTCATCCGAACTCGGCCTGATACCAACCCTTCCCTCCAGGACTGGGACCTGCCACACTCACCCTCCCACGCCTCCTTCTGACCTAATACACATACCACATTCAGCGATGGAAGGTCAAAACGAAAACGACGAGCTCTATCCGATCGCCGTACTCATCGATGAGCTGAAGGTGCGCCGATGCTCCGCACCCCCCTCCACCTATTCCCTGGTCCAAGCTCACATTTCAATGTCATAGCACGATGACGTCCTCCTCAGACTCAATGCCATCCACCGCCTTTCGACTATCGCACTGGCTCTAGGCCCCGAGAGAACCCGAGAAGAGCTCATCCCATTTCTCGATGGTTGGTTCCCTTAACCCCACCTCCCTGCGGCTTGGACGCATCTAACACAGACCGCTGCTAGACTCGGTCGAGGATGAAGACGAGGTCTTGACTGCCCTCAGCGAAGAATTGGGTAACTTCACAGAGTATGTTGGAGGACCGGAACATGCGCACGTGCTTCTATCTCCGCTGGAGAACCTGGCGGCGATCGAGGAGCCTTTGGTTCGGGAGAAAGTGGGTTTTAATACCGATTCATCCGTCCAGGAGCTGTGCTGATTATGTGACCCCAGGCCGTCGAGTCCCTCAACAAGGTCTGCGAGCAGTTGAACGAGAGCCAAGTTGAAGAGCACTTTGTCCCCCTGGTCCTCCACCTCTCCAAAGCCGACTGGTTCACTTCCAAGGTCTCCGCCACGGGCCTGTACTCTACACCATACAAAAAAGCCGCGCCGGCAATGCAACAGAGCCTCCGACAGCACTTCGGGGCCTTGGTACACGATGAGACCCCCATGGTTCGGCGGCAAGCCGCCAACAACCTGGCCAAGTTTGCCAAGGAGATGGACACGCCAGTGATTATCGACGAAATGATACCCCTCTTCCAATACCTTGCCAGCGATGACCAGGACAGCGTGCGTCTGTTGACGGTGGACATTCTTATCTCGATCGCGGAGGAAATCCCCAAGGAGCAGCAGCCCAGCCACGGTGTATTGCTTACGTCGCTGCGCGCTCTCTTCGAGGACAAGAGCTGGAGAGTTCGATACATGGTTGCCGATAGATACGAGAAGGTTCGTTGCTTAGCCTTGGGTCGAAGTTTGGATGCTGGAACTGTACTAAATCCTGTCATAGATTGCCAAGGCCGTGCACGAGGAAGTGGTCACCCGCGATATGGTGCCCGCTTTCGTGAAACTTTTGAAGGATACAGAGGCTGAAGTCCGCACTGCAATTGCTGGCCAGATTCCAGGTATGTCCCGTCGGGTTCATTCCTGAAGCGTAAACTAATTCTATGGCCAGGCTTTTGCACTTTGATTGACCGTGATACACTGCTAAATGAGATCATGACTAGCGTTGAGGACCTTGTCTCTGATCAATCGCAGCACGTTCGGGCGGCTCTGGGCACCCAGATTAGTGGTCTGGCGCCTATTCTTGGAAAGGAGGAGTAAGAAACCGGTGTCCACGCTCCCAGAGTATCAATCACTGACCATTGTGCAGGACTATTGCTCACCTGCTTCCTATGTTCCTTCAAATGCTGAAGGATGACTTCCCCGATGTTCGTCTTCACATCATTTCCAAGCTTGAGCAGGTCAACAAAGGTGAGACTTCAATTCATCAGCGATTATCGACATGGATTCGTCTAATTCTCTTTCAGTCATTGGCATCGATCTTCTCTCTCAGTCTCTTCTCCCTGCCATTGTCCAGCTGGCCGAGGACAAGCAGTGGCGCGTGCGCCTTGCTATTATCGAATACATTCCTCTTCTCGCCAGTCAGTTGGGTGTCAAGTTCTTCGACGAGCAATTGAGCGACCTCTGCATGGGCTGGCTCGGCGACACTGTTTTCTCGATCCGAGAGGCTGCTACTCAGAACTTGAAGAAGCTCACTGAAGTATTCGGTGTGAATTGGTCGAAGGAGTCTATTATCCCCAAGGTGATCGCCATGGGACAACATCCCAACTATCTTTACCGTATGACAACATGCTTTGCTGTTTCTGTGAGTATACTTGTCTTTCCTTTGCGATCGAAGCATTCTAATGATACCAGACCCTCGCCCCCGTTGTTACACTCGACATCATCGAAAGCTCCATTATTCCCATTCTGGACCGCCTGGTGACGGATGAAATCCCCAACATTCGTTTCAATGTCGCCAAGTCCTACGCCGTTCTGATCGACACCCTGCGCCGCCTGCCGGAGGACAAGACTCTGGTCGAGGTCGAGAAGTCCGGAGAGACGGTCACCCCCTCGCCCAAGAGCCAGGACCTGATCCAACAAAAGATCCTGCCTAGTCTGGAGAAATTGCAGGAGGATGACGACGTCGATGTCCGCTACTTTGCTACGACTGCGTGCGGCAACCAGGACGAGGCCATGCAGACTTCGCCGTGAATGAGATAGCGCAGGACCGGCGAACTACTCTTCGGAAAATTTCCCGGAAAGGATTGACCGCAGACACACTCCACATATTGCACTCGATCTGGGCTTCCTGTCATTTTAGAAGAATAGCCAGCTTTGGGATAAGATATCTTGAAGGCGTTTTTTAATGTAGAGGTTTTTGTTCCATACATAACTCGTCTATCCAGCCAAGGTAGTCACAAAAGCAATTACGCCATGAATATTTGCCGGTCGATCGATGTTCGTAGAAATCTCATCTTATCAACGGCCTGTGCGAGAGATGAAGGTGGCTCAACCTCGGGTCCCCCGTGGGCGAGTCAAATCACTTCATTTGTCAGCGGGGCCATGGATCTGACACCTTGCAATTCTTCTGCGCAGCTGGCTTACCTTGAATCCAGTCTGGACTCTTGACGGTCAAGCTCTCCATCTGATATCCTGAGAACTGCTGCCGTCATGGTTGCTGCCAACTAGATTCGCGCCGCTCCGATATTGACGCACTCCTTATATACACAGCATCTTTGACTACCTCCTGCCCTTTGCACAGACCAGAGACAGCGAGTCTCGATTCAGCACTTCATCAATTGGGGAATCGAGTTTGCAATATGTCATCCTCTTGGCTTTGGCATTTCATTACCGTCTCCGAAGAGGAGAAGCTTCGGCGCCGGGAGCTGCTCGACTTGCGCGGCGCTCTGGCGCAAGTATCAATCGTTGTAGTAATTATCGCACTCCGCGTTTACCAAGCCTGGGCTACAGCCCGGATCCCTGGCGACGTGCCAAAGACGCGCCGTGGACCAAGCTCGTGGTGGGATCGCCCGCTGATTGCTGGATGGATCGAAACCCGGAGACAGTATCTTGTCTGCAGCGTGTGGCTAGCGTGGTTATTGAGCCTCGCTGTATGGAATAGCGGTGATGGTCAGTTTAATATCTCCGTGTACAATCGCAGGAACCAATACAATGATCAAACCAAACTCACACTCGCAGACTACCTCCACCTAACCAAAGCCTTGGGCCACATCGCCCTTTCCCAAGTCCCTCTCCAAGTCCTGATGTCCCCGGCGGCATACATCTCAACCACGAAACCATCAGCAGCATCAGCATTCTCATTCGTAACATCCATCCCGCAAGCAACCGTGACTCCATACCACCGGCTGTTTGGTCGCGTGGTCATCGCTCCTCTCCTCTTCGGGCACGCCTCTCTCTATCTACTATTCTTCGTGCAATCGAGCCACCCGGAGTTTAGCTCGCTTCTCGCCAAGCGAGTCCGTGATTTTGACGTGCAGTGCGGCCTCCTTGCGCTATCTACGGTGGTGCTGCTTCTGATTTTCGTCCGGCCTCGCGGTGTTGCGCGAAAGAGCGGGGCCCAACCGGCTACGTCTATGCAGGAGCGGAGACGGACATTTTACTTCGGACATGTGTTGCTGGTGATCGTTTTGTGTGCTTTGGCCTACTCGCATGTTGGATACGCGCAGAAGTATATGCTTCAGGCGCTGGGGGCTTCGGTGGTCAATGGAGGTTGTTCTGTGGCTTTGGTTCGATGGGGAAGTAAAGCGTAATATACCTTCAAGCTTGTTCGGGATTCTGTACACAGTACTATTTTGATTTATTGGCACCCGTGGGCATCGAGAATATGTAGATGCAAACTAAGCAACACTCGGCCTATGAACGACAGCAAAGAACAATGCTATTGTCACACCAGATTTGTGTTTTCCAGAGTTTGCGAATCGCACTGGTAACTCATTCAATAGAGTGGTTTTAATCGCGGTGACTTCCGGTTTGGGACCATCGGATGCCAGCCGCAAAACGCATAGACGCCACCGTGGTCATGCCGAAAACAAAATTCGCCTGAGCATTTGGAAACCACCACCCTCCGACCCGAAAACACCTCTACTTTGATCAAAGGACATTTGAGCGCGTTTTTTTCTCGTGGACGATATTCCTAGGTCGAGGCTCGAGGCTTGGCACCTCCGAAACTAATGATAGTCTAGACGCCCTACAGACTTTCCACTTTGCCTTATGGAGCATTCTCCGTAGGACCCTTTTCCGCGCCCTCGTGCTGAACCTTCTAAGGTTTCCCTCTCCTTCCCTCTCATGTCCACACCAAATGGCAGGATGAGGACTCAACGATTGACCATCCTGCTCGCGGTCGTCCTTCTCGCCTGCTTCTCCCTCGTCTACCTTCGCCCCTCACACCCTCCCGAACAACCTGCCGTGATCCCTCCTCTCGAGCGGATCAAGCACCCTCAACTCCATGCAGGCCAGAGCTCCTACCCTCCCGAGAAGGTGCACCCCATCGCCACCCTGATCCAGAACGCGCAACAGCAGTTCGATCATGTGCAGACTCGCCAATCCAAGACCTTGGCCGAGGCCGTGCAGGAGTACAAGCGTCGCTACAAAATGCACCCGCCACCGCATTTCGACAAGTGGTTCCAGTTCGCCCAGTCTAAGAATGTCCAGCTCGTTGATGAGTTCGACTCTATCTACCACTCGCTGCTACCCTTCTGGGCGCTGAAGCCGGAGGTCATTCGTGCGCGCGCTCGCGAGACACTGGGATTCGACAACGCTGTGATTGGGCTTCTGATTCGCGATGGCAAGGTGACTCTCACCGAAGGTGGCGGTGATGATCGCAAGTGGCAGCGTGACGCCACGGTCGGCATGATGAAGGACTTTGTCCGATACCTGCCGGACATGGATTTGGTCTTCAACACGCACGACGAGCCCCGCGTGGTCATCCCCGGTGACGATCTCCAGCGATTGGTGCAGACCGCTACGGACCAAGTAATCCCGGCCTCTTTCAACAGGAAGAGCCCGACGAATGCGTGGTCGCCTCGCGCCTCTGATTTGAACAAGGGAGATCGGATCGACGAGGTGCGCACGACTCGCTTCAACCGGTTTGCGCACCAGCCTACCTGGACCAACTCGCGCCAGTCCTGCCCCGTCGATAGCCCTGCACGGTCCATTGAGGAGGACGCATCGGATAACGTCGACCCGTACGCGTACGGCGAGTTGGGCTTTATCTACAACACCACCGCCTTCTCCGATATATGCCATACCCCGTCTCTTCGCTACACCTATGGATTTTTCGATCGACCGAATGCCTTCGATGTCGTCCATGACCTATTCCCCATTTTCTCGCAGAGCAAGGTCTCTAGCTTCCAGGACATTCTCTACCCCAGCCCGTGGTATTGGGTCGACAAGGTGCCTTACGACCGACACAAAGATTACTCCTGGGAAGCCAAGTCCGATCATATGTACTGGCGTGGATCCACCACCGGTGGTTTCTCGCGTGCGGGCGGCTGGCGCCGACAACACCGGCAGCAGTTTGTCGACAACGTGAACTCCCTCGGCCAGACTAAAATTCTCGTGAAGCAGCCGGATAACTCGTGGGCCTCACAGGAGGTCAACCAAGAGCAGTATCAAGATAAATTCGACGTCAAGTTCACCTTCATTGGACAGTGTGATCCCGACGACTGCCACGCACAGGAAGAGTACTTTGAAGTAGTCAAGCCTGCTGGACAGCAGGATGCGTGGGCTCACAAGTTCCTGGTCGACGTGGACGGCAATGCCTTCAGTGGGCGATTCTATGCGTTCCTGCTGAGCAACAGCTTCGTCTACAAGTTGGCCCTCTTCCGTGAGTGGCATGACGAGTGGCTCAAGCCCTGGGTGCACTATGTGCCCCTCAGTCTGAAGGGCAATGAATACGTCGAGAGCATGCGGTACTTCGTGTCCGAGGACGAGGGCAAGAAGGCGGCCCCTCAAATTGCCGCCCAGGGTCAAGATTGGGCACAGAAGGTGCTGCGCAATGGAGACCTGGAGGTCTGGTTCTTCCGGTTACTCTTGGAGTGAGTTTTGACCTATCGTTTTCGTATGCTCTGCTAATCGTTATCTCTAGGTATGGACGTCTTGTGGACGACAATAGAGACGAACTCGGCTTCTTTGTTTGATCAAACTCCTCATCTCTTGCTTCCTAGTTGCCCTTTGTATATACCCTAATTTCCTACTGTTCTGCCAACTGAACCCGACTCAGCCTCGTGTGGGAACTCGACGAGATCACGGCCATTTTCCTCGTGCTTGGAATTTTCCTTTTCCTTTTACTCTTACCGCTGCATATTCCCATCATGTCTTAATACCCATCTTCCTTTATGATCCTGCGGGACTTATCTCGGCGTGACACATTGATCTAATCGGCATATGAAGATGAGACTCGGCGTTTTCAAGGTGAAAGCCATTTAAGGCTGAGCATCGCTAAATTCACTATTAAAAAGCAATCATACACTGCCGCTAGCATAGCACCCTACTTGAAACTAGCCAAGCCATGCAGGATGAAGTTTGCCTCTAGAGAGGGGGTGCAGCTGACTAATGAGGCGACGCGCCACCAGCTCCGAGGTTCTCCACCAACCAGCTGTAGAGCTAGCTAGCTCCTCGGATAAGGTTACGCCCTGTTCCCCTATAGCTTCTTTCTCTCCCCACTTCCGGCCCTATTTCTCTCAAGGACCTACTTTTGTCGACGCATGATCGATTCAAAGTGGCTCGTTCCAACATGGGCTTCATCAAGAGTGCCGTCATCTTGACGCTTTCCTTTTCTTATGGCATTTTCACAGTAGTCCTCTACGCTTGCATCTCCATCAAAAATGGCACCTACTTCACTCGCAGGACTGAAAAGGAAACCCTGGAGCTGCAAATTGGTAAGTGATCTGCCATAATGTCTATCTTCACCCTCGATGCACCCAAAAATGCTGTGTGGAAGTAAGAACATTTTTATTAACTGTGCACCCAAAGCTCGTGATCGCCTGTGGGACCTGTCAAAGGATTTTGCCGGTCTCTCCCACCATATAATTACTCTAGCCAGTGGTTTTAAATTCCACTTTGTCAGCAATGAAGCACCCGGCTCACCAGCTGCCTTGAAATCTGATAAGCCGCTGGTTGTCTTCGTTCATGGATTCCCTGACAGTTGGGCCGTATGGCGCCACATCGTCAGCTCATCTTCCCTCCAGGATGCCGCGTGCTTGGTCGCAATTGATCTGCCCGGTTACGGAGGCAGCGAAGGCCTGGAGAAATACTCCGCTACCGGAGTGCTGGAGAAGATGACAGAACTCATCATCACGCTGCGGACCCAATACGGAGTGGACGACGGATTCGAGACGCGCAAGAAGAAGACCATCATCGTTGGCCATGACTGGGGCTGCATCATCTCCATGCGACTTGCGGCCGAGGCCCCATCGCTTGCGGATCGGTTCATTCTGAGTAATGGGCCATTGGTACGGCATCCAATTCTACGTTGGTTATGCCGAAAGCTTACCTTTCATAGCCGGATCTGGTCAAATCCAACTTGATGCGCACGATTGACTCGGCGCGCAAGATGCACAAGGATGCACAGAATGCTCCACGCTCATCACGCCCGCCGCTGCTCCAGGCTATTCGAACCCTCAAGCCCCTATTCCGCCAACTCACGCTATCAGGCTATATCTTCGCGATGCAGCTGCCCGTTCCTCTGGTTGAATACTTACTGATAGGCGGCAACCAGTCGCTCATGAGAGCCGTACACAGGGGTGCCCATGGAAAGGCCGAATTCAACCCCCGCGACGCGGCCGAGTCCATGGCCAGCAGTATGGGTCCGTCTCTCGCGGAGTCCAAGACACAGACCTCCAACGGAGAAACATACCCGAGCACCATCAAATACTCGCGCGAGTTCGCCAACGTGATGAACATGGCCGGCTACTACCGCGACGGTGCATCGACTAGAATCTGGCAGAAGTCGCTTGAGACCATCGCCGGCCTCCACGGGCTCGCGGGCGGCAACGACCTCCGTCGGACCAGTAGCGGAGCAGGACTATTCGACGAAGGAGCTCCCGGGGTGCTGAAAACAAGCTCGACCGTGTTCTGGGGCGAGAAGGACATCGCGCTGGACCCGACGATTTGTCTAGACGGTATGGCCGATTACCTCGTCGGCGGTAGTCAGGTCGTGCTGCTTCCGCGATCAGGCCATTTCACTCCGGTCGAGGTGGAGAGCCGCGCGGCGTTGGAGGCGGCCGTGCAATGGGCCGTGCAGGGTGAGAAGGAGGACGTTGGAGTTGCTGTACAGAGAACGTACAAGGGTGCGAAAGTTATCGTTCGCAGATGAAGGAGCTTGCGGATGGATGGTTATTGCTATGGGCTCGTGCCACCTTATCTGTTTCCCACGGACCCTTGTAAAACCATAGCACCTTGCCGCCACAGCTAACGCTTCGGCCCCTCAGGGGCGGGAGCTGATTTCCTCTTTGATTTCCCGTTGCAATAGTTTCAGAGAGATTTGAGCAATGCATTTATTACCTAGCATCGATCTCTATCAAGCAGAAAAATAGAGCCATCGATAATACCTAAGCTACAAACCGTATCTATTCTTAACAGGGAAAGCTAGGTAGGAAGGAAGCTCGGGGCCGCGGAGACTGGTTCCACCCGATGAGGGGAAAACATGGAAGCATCCGCCTCCACTTTCCCCTCGATGTCTTCATCCGGCGACAGCTCCTGTCTCAGGTACTTCCTTGAAAGCTTGCCACTTCCAAGCTCCGCTCTTCTCATCCTTTCCTCGTATTCACTTTTCTACTTCCCTCTCTACAGTCTCAATTCACCGCCCTGATTGCCACGACGACTGAGAGTCATCTCGCACGACATGATGCACCAGTGAAAAGGCTAGTTTTTCGTCCGCGTCCGCGTCCGGTCCTGGTATCACAGTCCTCTTTTCCTGTGTCTCCGCCGCTCCGTGCCTGGCGTCTACCGGACCTGTCCAAACCGCAAAGCGTTTACAGCGGGTCGTCGCTTCAAGGGTTAAATATAGCTTCGGGCCAACCGTTCCGTTTTAACTCTGTTCACTTTTTGGCCTGCGCTGCTTCTCTTGGAGAGTGATACCTCTCTTTTTTTTTTGCCTTGCGAACGTGGGACTTGACGCATGATGGAGTCCGAGCGGAGGGCAGTTTACTGCACGGTGCGTTTGGACCCCCTTTGTTCCCTTGCCGAGAATGAATGATGTTAATGGGATTGATAGCTCTTGTTGAGCGACAACTACTTGCCGGGTAAGCAATTGGTCTTTCGAGGATGTGTCCGCTCTTCTAACTCGCTCCTCCAGGTGCTATGATCCTCGCGCATTCCTTGCGCGACAATGGCACGAAAGCAAGACTGGTTGCCCTCTTTACGCCAGATACATTGCAAACAGCTACGGTCAATGAATTACGGGTATGTTCAATTCTGCATCCGCAAGGAATGGTCTCGTCACGGTCCATACTAACCTCGATCGAAGACCGTCTATGATGAACTGATCCCCGTGCGCGAACTTGTCAACGGCACTCCTGCAAATTTATGGCTCATGAACCGGCCCGACCTGATCGCCACATTCACCAAAATCGAGCTTTGGCGCCTGACCCAATTCGACCGGATCGTCTACATCGATTGCGATGTCTTGGCCTCAAGGGCTCCGGACGAGCTGCTATCGTTGGAAGTAGACTTTGCGGCCGTGCCGGACGTGGGCTGGCCGGATATTTTCAACAGTGGACTCATGGTTCTTCGACCTAATATGCAGGACTATTATGCACTGAAGGCGCTCGCAGAGCGGGGCATTAGCTTTGATGGAGCCGACCAGGGTCTGCTCAATATGCATTTCCGTGACTGGCACAGGCTAAGCTTCACGTACAATTGCACGCCCAGCGCCAACTACCAGTACATTCCAGCGTACAGGCATTTCCAGAGTACTATCAGTCTGATCCATTTCATCGGTTCGCAGAAACCGTGGAATTTGCCCAGGCAGGTGGTTCCGCAGGAGTCGCCTTACAATCAATTGCTTGGGCAATGGTGGGCTGTGTATGATCGACATTACCGTCCTCCTTTTGTGAGTGCTTACGCCTTGTAAATGATCGGTGGTTCTAATTGTCAACCAGGTTTCTATTCGGCCACCACCGCAAAGTGTTCAGCAGGAGACGTATTCCGCGAAGGCCCCGACTCACGAGCAGTGGCCAGAACCTTATCATGTTCATCACGTCAAGGAGCATGCACCTGTAAGCTTCCACCGCGGAGTTCAGCGGGATGAAGATGTGGCTCAATTGGTGTCGATGACGCATGAGCAGACCCAACCATGGCAGCCATCTCACAATCCGGACCAGGGCCCAGCTACTTCAAGGACAATGCCGGTCCTCAGTGCAGTTCCGCAGTATGTGCGTGGAGAAGAGCATGTCTCAACCTTCATTCCACCATTGCCGCACATACCTGCCTCTGTGTTCCACGCTCTCCAGCAGAGCCATGAAGGATGGCAAGAACCTCCCAAGGAACAAGAACACCCTCAGGAACAGGAACATCACCAACAGGAGCATCATGACCAGACTCATGATGCAGGCCACATCTATCAACCGCAGCCTAGCGCGCCCACTCCACCGCTCACCCAGCTGTACCAGCCCCCTCGTTCTCCTTCTCCACAGCCGCCGACCTTCGAGGCACCAAAGGCAGAATGGGATGCTTCACGGTGCGTAACTGAGATTGTGAAGTTTCTAGACTAAACTGCTAATATTGCACAGAGAGCCACCGCCGTTGAATACAAAGCCTGAAGGAATCAGCTTACAAGAAAGGACATACTCCATGTCCGAAGACACGAACCTATTCCGACCTCCCCCATCCTACCCTGAAGCCCCGAAGAACATGTACTATCAGGTCCCTGAGACCAAACCAGAGCCGCAGAAAGTCACAAAATTGTTCCCATGGGAGAGCCACGCTCCCAAACCTACTCGCGTCTTTGCACAGGAGTTACCCGTTCCCACCGTCTCATCCGAAGACCAATCTACACCAACCCAAATCAAGGAATCCGATGCACCACCGGAAACACCAACACTGCGATCACAGTATGGGTCACCCACGGAATCCTGGGACACATACACGCGCTCAAATGTATGGGACGAGGACCCGCATATTCAAAAATACATTGAATCAATGCAACAAGTCCGCCACGGACGCACCCAAGTGATCTCAGGCTCCAGCCAATCCAGCACGAGCCAGGGCTCAGCATCCAGCAGCTTCAGCGGGCGCCGACCCAGCATCAAGCTAACCGACTTCCCAACCGCAGTTGAGCGGCCCAGCCTCCCCGTAACGCCCGCACCGGTCCAGCCCGGCGCCCATGAAGAAGCATCCGCGGAGATAACCCTTCCTACCGCCGAAGGTGTTCCGGACCAGGAGGACTGGGTGGGTGTCACAGTTGATGCGTTTTCCCAAATCCTCCGAGCAACATACTTATTGTGGCAATATACAGAATCCTCTGGCCCGGTTGGAAGAGCTGCGCCGTCGGCAGTCGGCAGTTTTGGAGAGTTCCGACTATTTGCATAGGAGGCCTTCTCAGGACCCGGCCTCTACCGAGCGGGAAGGTGCGCCCGATGCTGGAGATGGGTCTGGACAGCGTTGAGATTGTGTGGCTTTTGGGAAATTCTCGATACTTGTGTTCATGATCTAGCGAACAGAAATTTTCATTGGATTTTGTTTCATTCGTTTTATGAGCGACCTAGTCACGCTTTGTATATCGCATTTGCATCTGGTCGATAATTGAGCTGGATTTTGAGTCTGCTTATGAGGGACTTGCCTCGTGTGTGTCTTACGCCCTCGCCGAACCCGCTTGTACATACTGCATATATCTTTCGTCGCAGCATAGTAATGATCACAAGCGCGGGGTCGTAGGAGATTACGTTGCCTTCCTATGTCTCACTGGCGTCTAACTTTGTAGTTGCGATCAGTCTTACGCGGGGCCCTGAGGATCAGTACCATAAATGGAAAGGTGCAATATTCACAGGGATATACGAGCTGCATCACAAGATACTCCAATGGATACTGGTTAAAAGTATATTTCTGGAATAGCTCAAGCTTCAGCCTTGGACTGGTAATAAAGCGTGGAATTGCAAAGAGCCCAAAACGTCGATCAGTGTGGCTTTGAAGCTGCTGCTTCCATCCTCACAGAGTCCATTCCGTTCAACCATTACGTTGAGGTCGAGCGCTACCATCAGCTCAGGGCAGTGACTAACAATGCTTGGCGGATGCAGAATCGTGGTGCAACGAAGCGAGCCGCTGCAAGTCTTGGGCGGAAAGGCGGTCATTTTCCGCATCAATTACGCAGGCCGTCATATTCTATACGTAATCCTTGGAGATAACTCAGATCAACGCTACCGAGAGCTCGGGCTTACCTCAATCTCAAATCCCGCACACCTCTACCGATCTCCGTTTCAGTAAAGATGCGCTGATGGGGGCTCAGCCGCAGAGCATTATTTACCTGCCTTTTAGGGTAAACTTAACGGGCGCAATCGACCAATAAAAGAGCAGCAAATGGCGTTTAAGGTCGTGCTGATTTTCGTCCTAGAGCAAGCTAAAGTCGGGGCCGAGCCGGTGAGAAAACAGGTCGGGGCCCGAGGCCCCGTTCTACGCGAAATCGAACAGTCCTAGTGGATCGGGGCTTGCAATGCATTTTCTCTCATCTTCTCTCGTCGGCTAGGCAGGCCAATCGAGTTGATTCTTGGGATCATCACTGCCGGGAGCGATGTTTGGGGTAAGGACGCCTGGACAACACTACGAAAGTCAAAATGTCAGCCCAAAGTCAAAGCTAAACGTTAAAAACAAAACCTTATGTAAATCCCGAATCCTTGTACGTAGTCGTCTGAGTCAACAACCGGAGGATCAGTAAATAGTCTTTGGCCGATTTGGTGGTTGACAGAATCCACCGAAGGCCGATGGAAGAAATTTCAAACTCTAAAGCACATGGGGGGATGCACCGTTTCGGTAATCGGACAACTCTACGTTCTGGGCAAATGGGGTTCACAGGGACCGGAGTACGACTGCGCTCCCCGAATTGCCCCAGACAGAGCACCCGACACAGGTCTAGTCACGTCCGTTTGCCGGGCTGCGGCCAGACCCAAGATCATACGACGCTGGTTGGGCGCACAAGGCTTGGAGGGGCCACACGGTCGATTCGACGAAGAATGAGAATCTGGATAATTAGTCACGGTAGACACAGCCCGAGGTCATTATTGGACAACCGTCCGACGCTCGGCCCGGTTGGCATCCACGCAAGCCAATACGAAGGCGCAACGGAATGTTCGGCGGGTCTTCCATGGAACCCGTTCCTGAGCTTTTGCCTCCCACGGGGCAAAATCGGCGCGGCGGAGCATGCAGTGGACCCGGAACTCAAAAACCGAGATTCTTCTTATTAAGAGAAACTACCTACCCCAGTTCCTCCCCTCTTTCTATTCTTTCCCCAGGCAGATCGTCGCATTGACTCGTGTTGACTCTTGTTTATATCCTCTGCTTCCCCAGTTCCCCGGCTTTTTTCTTTTGTTTCTTTTGCCATTGAGAAACTGGTCATGGAGTCGGTCACCCCCCAGCCTCCGGCTTATACCAACGACAAGATTGAGGCTCGTGAGGAGCAGAAGTGGGAGCCTGCCTTTGATGACGAGAATGCTCTCAAGCAAGGCGAGGTTCAAGATGCCTTTGGTAACGAGGAGTATGCGGAGATCAAGTACAAGACTCTGAAGTGGTGGTATGTATCTGTTTCCTTTTCCTTGATACATGGGATGAAATGATTCTAACCCGACCCAGGCAATGTGGTCTGTTGATGATTTGCGAGTCCGTTTCCCTGGGTGTTTTGTCGCTGCCTGCGGCCGTGGCTACCCTGGGTCTGGCCCCCGGTATCATTTTGATCGTCGGTCTCGGTCTCCTCGCGACCTATACCGGATACAACATCGGCCTGATGCGTGAACGGTACCCTCACATCCAGAACCTGGGTGACGCCGGTGAGATCCTGTTGGGATCCTTCGGTCGTGAGCTGTTCGGCACTGGTCAGTTCCTGTTCTGTATCTTCGTCATGGGCAGTCACATCTTGACCTTCCGCGTCATGATGAACACCATCACCGACCACGGCACCTGCTCCATTGTCTTTGCTCTCGTCGGCATGCTCATCTCGCTGGTGCTGTCCATTCCCCGTACTATGCGCGGCATGACCTGGATCTCTTTCTTCTCTTTCCTCAGCATCTTCAGTGCCGTCTTGATCACCATGATCTCCGTCTCCGTGGAGGAGCACCCCGGCCGTGTGATCGAGGCCACCGTCGAGACAGACCTGTACACTGCCTTCCAGGCCGTCTCCAACATTGTCTTCGCCTACTGCGCCCACGTCGCTTTCTTCGGTCTCATCGCCGAGATGGAGTCCCCCAAGGACTTCAAGAAGTCCCTCTTCATGCTCCAGGGCTTCGAGATCTGCCTGTACCTCACCGCCGGTGTCGTCATCTACTACTACGTCGGTAATACCGTCGAGTCCCCTGCCCTCATCTCCGCCGGCCCTCTCATGAAGAAGGTCGCCTTCGGCATTGCCATCCCCACCATCATCGGCGCCGGTGTCGTGAACGGTCACATCGGTCTGAAGTACATCTACTTCCGTCTGACCGCAAAGTCCGACCTGATCCACTCGCGCGGCTGGAAGTCCGTCGGCCTGTGGCTCGGTCTGGGCGTTTCCTGCTGGGTCGTGGCCTGGATCATCGCCGAGGCCATTCCCGTCTTCAGCGACCTGAACAGTCTGATCAGTGCCCTCTTCGCCAGTTGGTTCAGCTACGGTCTGTCTGGTATCTACTGGCTGCACCTGAACGCCGGCCAGTGGTTCGCCTCGCCGCGCAAGATCGCGCTCACCATTCTCAACGTCGCTATTGCCCTCTTCGGTCTTGCGTTGTGTGTTCTTGGTCTGTATGCCTCTGGCACTGCCATCCACAATGATACAAGCACGTCCAGCTTTAGCTGCAAGAACGATGCTTAAAGTATCTTCTCTACGCTTTCGGATGTTTTTACGTATATTTGCATTGGCATTTGCATCATGAGCATTGCGTGATTCTGGTCTATAGAATAGAACCATATATTTAGATTACTGGTTAATCATATTATTTCACTGCTACCTTCCTTCCAAATATCTCTGTAAATTGTAGTCAGTTGTGCGGCTCTGAAGCAAGAGGCCTAAGCTCTGTGGGGAGAGGCCTGAGCGGACTCCATATAAATCTGGAGCTGCTCTACGTCAATCAAGGCAGTTTGCCATGGTTCTTGGACTCGCTCGGCCTCGAACATTCATATTGAACTTGTATTTTCCTACTTTACTCCCCACAGAAGCCACCATCACCGATCCTTCTTACAGACCTGCCATCACAATGTCCGAATATCCCACTTGAATATCCCTATCCAAACAAAGGACCTCCACGAAGTATGCACGATCACCGACAGACGATTCAGCCGATGGAAGGCACCTAACAATGGACACTACCCTTGATGACTCTAACAATATACTACCGATTACAACCTCCCCTATTCTACCTCTCCCTCATTCACGAAGCCCAAGGCTCTAATGAACCCGGAGCAGGCGAGCTTTGTGCAACGGGTTGCGCAAAGCGAACCTCCATCTAGAGCGCTGAATAAAAACGAGGTGACGTGAATTGCCGGGGTGGGCGGTACTTATTGAGAGTCTTGTCGAGGGAGATGTTGCGGATGTGGGAAGCTTGGGACGGTGAGGGATATAGTCTAGCCTGATTGAGCTAATTTGAATGAAGAGAGAAGGAAAATATGGAGGAGTGCCAGTTTCCTGCAGCATTGTTTTCTGTTTACAAGGACCGAACAAACACCGATATGAAATACTGTAGACAGGTGAATCGGGGATTGATATTTTCATTCAGTCGTTAATGGTAATGATGGTAATGATAACAAGGCGCTGTGCTAAAAATGGCATGCCGCTGTCTAATCTCTGGGAATGCGATGTGAAATCAAAACCAGTGGTGACTGAACTTTTGAAAAGCCTCACGACTCAAGGTTGAAAGAAACGGCAAAGACGCTATTCTGCCCAAAAAAGAGCATTGAAATACAGACATTCGCGAATGAGTACCTCTCCATATCGTCAAAGGCCATCGTGAAGCCGCTTCCCACGGACCGAAAAGAAGTTGTTCTGTTTGATGTGCTTTGCTTTGCCAGTCTTTTCATCGTAGAGGCAGAAGCCGTGGATTGCAGCGTTAGGGGGGGGTATAGACTACATATAAATGAGCCACGAGCCATAACGTAAACCATATGACCCGGAAGGGGCGGATAGACAAAAGAGGGGAAGGCTAAACTTACGATGGAGTGAGATCGCAAAGTCGTCAGGGTCTGGGTTGGAGATTCTGTGGAGACCAAGCTGATCATATTGCTTTAGCACATTCTTAGGTTTCAATAGACAAAGTGCGAAGACGAACCTTGTCGGACATGTAAGTAACTTGGTTCTCGCCGTAGACGGTCTGCCGAGTGACCTGTGGTGGAGAAGTCTGCCCTTCTCTGATCTTTTCTTGGTCCGGCCAAGAGTAGAGTGTTTCTTGGAGCTTTCCTTTAAGGATCTGCTCGGTAGTTAGCCGAAATGTTCGAATTTCAAATCGAGGTGCTGAAGGTTGTTTACCTTCATAACGCAGTGTGCGTTGGCGTGGTCATGAATGGCGCTTCCCTTCTGGGGAGACCATACAAGAATTAGCTAGCAAAGCGGGAATTAGTACAGGCATTTTCCAAGTTGGCTTGATGTCCTGCGGACTGAGCGTCAGCGATTCGGAAGATCAATTGACTCACCAGGTTGCTCTTGCCATTTCCCTCGTCAATCAAGTTCCTTGTGTAAGCCCTGCTGGTATCGCCCAGGGCGTAGGATTCCCACTCTGATGAATTGGAAATGTACTTCTCCATCAGTTGCTGGATGTTCATAGGGTCGACATCATCGGAGTCGAGACCGGAGCTTGAGCCCAGGGCAGTCCTGAGGTCCTCCACAAGTTTTTCGAATGCATCAAAGTCTCTCTCGGAGTTTGAAGGTGAACCAGATCCGTCCTTGAGAAACGGCATGATACCTGATGCCCTGAAATGGAGCAGAAAGAAGTGAAAGATGGTTCCTGTCAACACGGGATCGGGACCTAAGAGCGTTATCGGAGGTAAGTTCGGATACAAGAGTAAAATGATCGAAAGGAATGACGCTGTCCTTGAAGCGCTCTTCGGCTCTCAGGTATTTATACTCAAATAGGGCCGGAATATCGGGTCACATGAGACCAGTCCGATCCCAATTGATGATCATCGAAAGCCGGAATGGCGAAAGATCGAGACATGCTCCGTTCGTGCCCTCGATAAGCGATAAGGAAGTTGATGCCTTGCAGCCTGCGAAAAAACCGAACGCTATGACATAGTTTCCTGCCTGAGGCCAGCACCCCGCCGCCCTGCCTTAGTAAGAGGAGTGCCACAATTCAAAGATTGTGTCTCCGCCAACTCACGTCTTTGTTCTGCACTTGCATTGCGAAGGGAAACGCACCGAGGCGTTTCCTGTATTCTATCGACTGACCTTACCTGTTCTTTCTTCTCTGACCGTCAGAGTCCCCCAACCGCAAAAATGGCGACTACCATGGACAAGGTTAGTGCGCTCAGGATCGCGCATGCAATTACCTTCATGAAAATCGCTAACAACGTCATGCCTGCTTATAGATCAAGGACATTGAGTCCGAGATGGCCAAGACCCAGAAGAACAAGAACACCTCCTTCCATTTGGGTACGAATGCCCCCGAACGAACATTTCAACGAACATTTCAACGAAGATTTCTTCGACCGTGAACAGACAGAGCTGACAATCGGTGAAGGACAATTGAAGGCAAAGCTTGCTAAGCTCAAGCGCGAGCTGTTGACGCCTACCGGAGGTGGTGGTGGCGGTGCTGGTGGTGAGTGCTTCGAATCCGTGATACTGCGCATGGTCCGCTCAGTCGCTAATGACGTCTCAGCTGGTTTCGATGTTGCTCGTACTGGTGTTGCCAGTGTGTAAGTCAAATCCAGGTGGCACTATATATACAGTGTGAAATATACTCATGCTGATCCCTACAGTGGTTTCATTGGTTTCCCCTCCGTCGGAAAGAGTACTCTGATGAGCAAATTGACAGGCCAGCATTCCGAAGGTCCGTTTGAAGCAATATACACTGTGCTATCACCCGCTGACATGGTTTTACAGCGGCGGCTTATGAGTTCACAACCCTCACGACTGTTCCCGGACAGGTCATGTACAACGGTGCCAAAATTCAGATTCTCGATCTTCCTGGAATTATTCAAGGTGCCAAGGATGGTAAGGGTCGTGGTCGTCAGGTCATTGCTGTGGCCAAGACCTGCCATCTCATCTTCATTGTTCTCGACGTGAACAAGCCCCTGGTCGACAAGCGCGTCATCGAGAACGAATTGGAGGGCTTTGGTATTCGCATCAACAAGTCCCCGCCCAACATCAACTTCAAGAAGAAGGACAAGGGTGGTATTGCCATCACGAGCACCGTCCCCTTGACCAACATTAGTCACGAGGTGAGTTTTGCCGTCGAGGATGTTACAAACGGTTGCTGACTCCAGGAAAGGAAATCAAAGCCGTGATGAACGAGTACAAGATCTCGTCTGCCGATATTGCCATCCGTTGCGATGCGACGATCGACGACCTGATTGATGTTCTGGAAGCCAAGAGCCGCAGTTACATTCCCGTCGTCTATGCGCTCAACAAGATTGACGCTATCTCCATCGAGGAGTTGGATCTTCTTTACCGTATTCCCAACGCCGTCCCCATCAGTTCCGAGCATGGCTGGAATATCGATGAGCTGCTGGAGATGATGTGGGAGAAGCTCAACCTTCGACGAATCTATACCAAGCCCAAGGGCAAGGCTCCTGACTACTCGGCACCTGTTGTGCTTCGTTCCCACGGATGCACGGTGGAAGACTTCGTAAGGACCTGTGTCGCCCTAATATGGTGAATCTTGCTAACTGTTTGCAGTGTAACGCCATTCACCGTACGATCAAGGATCAGTTTAAACACGCCATCGTGTATGGCCGCTCTGTCAAGCATCAGCCCCAACGAGTTGGTCTTTCGCACGAGCTTGCCGATGAGGATATTGGTACGTGCCCTTCCCCATCTATACCCGGGTGATATCAAAGCAATACCGAATCTGACCTTTCCATAGTGTCCATTGTGAAGCGGTAAAGGACCGAACACCAATCCTTGACCGTCACAGCCCGCGTTGGAAGCTACAAGCTGATCCAGACCACGCTGGGAGGTGGCGGGTGGCCTGTGCCCGGATGTTTCTACCCCTGTCTTGCTGACAGGTACGGCTTCTGGGATACAGTCCCCGGGAAACGCCACGGGAACCGAGTGTGAGTGGACCATGAGGATCATTTCCGCTCATGAATGGGGGCATCAAAAGTCCCACGGCTTAGGGAGAGCTCGTTTACTGGGGCTCCGAGAACCCTGTCCGGGCCGTGTGTACGTTGCTTGCTGATTGTGATTTTCGCTCGTATCCCACGGTGCCTTGGCCGGTCCAGCATGGGCTGAATTGGCGAGGGTCTCGTCGAGTTGGAGATATCCATGTCCACTCAGAGGCAGCACGGGGTGTGAGGATGTCATGACATGTTTTCGATGGCCTTGGCAGGCGCCAGGTTTGTTTTTTCTTGCTACTCCTTTGAAGCGATCGGTCCATATTGTCATTATGATTACCCATTCCTCCTTGGGAATTCCTTCGTTTCTCCTGTTGATAAGCCAAAGAATAAGAATCAAAAAGTTCTAGATCGAGGTCTTCATCTGGGCATGGCAAACCAGCCCGCCGCTGCATACAACCTCGGGTGGTTGCAAAAAGAATTAGGCCATAGTTCTTATTTGCTTTTGTTGCCCGAACCAGTCTCTTTATCCCACGCAATATCGACCTGCAGCAGGAACAAAGAAACAAGCACGCCACACTGCCCCTCAACAACCCCAAGATGCAACCTGCATGGATATGCCGGTGTAGCACCAATGAACCTCCTGGTATATAGCTGGCAATTCACCATGGACACTAGGCGTAGCCGACATCGTTATCGGTCCCAAATACCTTCGGAACACCCATGGCATGACATGCACGCATCTCGTGTGAGGGTCGCTTCCGAATTGGCGCTGGCGACTTCCGTGCCGTCCTGTGCGGACATCCTTGCTAGTAGAATTGTAATTGATTTTGTCCCCCCGATTGACCGTCATCTAAATCAGCAATAGATTTCCTGACGAGGCTGGGTCGGGGAGTCAGGGCCCCGCGCATATCCCTCCTCCACCCCCCTGTCAAGCCCAAAGCCTAGTCTAGAACAGGGGCCTCCGATTTCCCTTTTTGCTGATCGGATGACGCCCACGGCCCAAGAGGGCCGATAGACACTTTCTTGTCTCAGGTCAAAGCTTGACACTCGATAACTCCAACGGGTCTGGAAAGGCAATTATGGTGTGCATGGTGTGCAGAGAAGGGCCGCGACCCGGTGCACTGACCCGGTGCCAATAACAGCTCCCCCTACTATACGGTAGCCTCTTCGTCCCCGTGCTGATTCGGCAACGGTGATCATGATGCGAATCCATTTCGGGGGGATGCGTTTACCCGCAAGCTCCGCATGGAGGACTCACGGGCTACTGGCGGCAACCACTTCCGATAGGGTGTCAATGGTCGGGGGCGAAGCAAATATGATATGTCAACCGAGGAGCACGTTTTCTCAATGTCCGTGTCCATTGCGCTCGGTGCCAAAGTTTGGATCGGCCGCTAAAAAGCACTGTTGCAGCTCCGTGCTCGAGCTCGGATCTGCAGGATTAACATGCTGGGAGAGGAAGGCCATGAGATCCTTGAAAGGCGAGCTAGTGTACGGTACACGAGAGACGGACGACGATGCCAACAAGCGGTGAATTTCGGCTCGGTTAACGATTTGTATCTGATCAACTTGCTCCCCACCAAACCCCGACGTTTGGTGTACTGGGTACTAGGATCCGGGTGTCACAGCAGGTGTGACGGACAGGTCTCAAGTACTGGATCCAATAGGCGGCATTCATGAGGGGCTTGAGAATCCAAATCATTCGGAGTCTACGGGCAAGTGGAGAATCGCCCGCAAATCGCCGACCTCGATAGCCCAGACCTCACAGGGCCTGTTCACGATCTGATCCGTCCGCAGATGCTAGATCGGCAGGTTTGGGTCCCCTGTACCGTGTAGCCTCTCATCCATGGAGCGAGAATTAAATCATCCAGTGACTGCGACGGCACCGATTCTCTCTCGTGGGATCCGTCGGGGCTCCCCCGTCGCATTGCCTTGCATTGGGCGGGGATGCGATGCTCTTCCCCGGAGTCATGGGCACGGTTCGTTACTTACCCGGATTTTAGTTACGTGGAACGACCTTGCTGTGAACACGATGACATGGGAAAATACTGATTCGGGCTGGTTCATGCTCCTCCCCACCCCATGGTATCCTTTTTCGATCGACATGGCCGTAGGAATCCGGCCGAGATTGCAAGGAAACCTCGTCTGGTGCACGGTTTGAATATTCACGTCGATCGGTACCTGACTCGCTCCAACCATCAACCCTGCTGCTAGCCTTGCATACGCACACTCGCACTACCTCAAAATCCCGTTCCTGAATCCAACGAGGATTGCTTCCGGGTCTTGTCGCCAGACGCGGTCAGATAATTCTCATATGACACGAAAGTGGATATGATAACAAGCAGGAAGAAGCAACTATGGAAGCGTCGCGCGCCCATAGGATACCAGCGATTTTGATTCTGACCGGTCTAGACTTCTTTCTATCTCTGCCCCGAATTCCATGGAGGGGAGGCGGTCACAATCCAAAAGTTGAAAAACACGAAAGCGAAATAGAGTCATGTCCAAAAACATCGTAGTTTTTAAAGATCGACCGAGAAATCTTCTTACCAAACAAAAAGATGGCCGCAACCCACATTTGGGCTGATCTGAAGGGATTTGACAAACCTCTCCCGGAAGGGAAAAAGATGGGCGAACTTCCTTTTCCCGTCATGCGCAATCTGACTGGTGCAAAGTAACAAAAAAACCGACGGCAGCGAGCAGAGTGATTGGCTCCACCCTCGAATCAGCAGCTTCAGCCAAGTGCGCGACGGTTGATTCGCGTCCCTGACGGGCCTGACCGTCAAACACTTCCAAGTAGCCTTCGATAATTTGTCAGCCTTGGCTGCTTTCCCTAGTCGACCAAACGCCTTCGATTTCTGATTCGGCTTTCGAGAAATGAGGCTTGTCCGGTCCAATTTTACATCGGATGCCTCGTGGTTCTGGTCGAACAAGCGGGGGGTCTTTTTTCCCTTCTCTTTTTGGCGTATGGTGGTATTCCATGCAGACCGCATGCAAATGCCTCGCGTTCGATAATGAGCCACGTTATGGAATGTCAAGTCGGTGTGTACCGGGTATCCTACCTGGGCTACACCTAGGTAGGTATTGTATGGATCCATGATCCCCCAGTTTTCTATGTATTCTCTCTACTCCACCGCACAGTCAGGCTACATTCCTTACTGAAGGTTTCCGGCTCGGCGAGGACCGCAGTGGGTCGGGTGAGGACTGAGTTAGCGCCGAAGAAGCACGATCGCATCATTGGGAGTTCCCCTCTTCGCCGAATCTCCGCCTCCGCCCTGTGATAGGGCCGGCCTCGGACACCATGTTCGGCCCTTGTATTCCTGGTATCATTCAAGGACGGGGGATTCGTCCAGATGAACTGGAGCCATGCTGCTCCTCATTTGCCTATTATCCGAGTCATGTCGACTCAACGAGGGAGATCGGCACGTCCTTCAGAGATCCTTCTGCATCATTTTGGCAATAGTCCCTCGGCCCCTCGCCCCCGTTGGGGTTGAGGACTGCCATCTCGTTTTGCCTTCCAAGTTATCCAGTCATGATGAAGACCTGGCCCTCGGTCTTCTCATTCGCAACTATCTTCACGAGGCGCACCGTGCCCGCTGGTCCAGTGGCCCCTTTGAGACATCACATGGAGATGGGCCAGAACACGGATGCCATGCTCTCCTTGGCCGCTTTGGTAAATTGACCGTTGGAGCGTCCGAAGATGGCTGGGGGGCGATGAAACGATAGCCAGCACCGCCGCAATCGCCGGCGGTCCAGTTGATCGGCTTGCAGGCCTACACAACGGATGTCATGCGGCCTTTAGGTTCAGCGGTTTATCGATCCGCTATTTGGCCCCCAGCAAATCATCTATCTTGGGGGGGGGATTCCTTGTTTTGCCTAACGAAGAAAAGCCCCTGCCATTTCTGCTCCGCTGATGATCTGCTCTTGCCTACTCGTTCTGGGATCAAATTTCATGGGATTTAGCGCTCACCGACAACGGCCAGTTACGTTGAAGAGTCTGACAGGCGTCAAAACGGACTCGAGGGCCGTCTACTTGAAAAGTACAGAAGCTAAACACGCCTGACCCATGGTACGCGGAAGGACCGGTCCATAGCAGCTACCAAGGATCGCTGGTGGATTGTTTGGGTACCCGTGCTCGCAAAATCATACCCTATCCAAGGCATGGTGTCGAGTAACTACCCAGGTTCCCGGCCGAGCAAGCGATAAATTGATGCGACGAATTAAAAAAAGAAAAGAAAAGCAAAAGAAAAAAACGGATGTCTACTCTAATATCATACTACACACACCATGGCAACGGAAATCCCGCGTTTGCCCACAGAAAGAGCGGTTTCCATACAGTACAAACAGTACATCGTCCGTGTAATACAATGACACGTTCTACTAATTGGGCCTGACGAGATGCAACCTCTGCCGCAATATATCGCACTCTGGGCCAACCATACGCCGTCTCCCCCTCCATTCGCAGGGGTGTTTTTCGAATTATCGCTCTGCGTAAATGGGTTTTTTATTATTTATTATTATTATTTTTTATTTTTTCGAATTTAATTACTTCTAGTCGGATGGCTTTTTGGCCATAGTGGCCAATCAAGGACCGGATTCCACTCGGGACAGGAAGGTTATCATGGATTTCTCCGGACTGTGCTCTTCTCGTGCCAGTTGGAATCGAGATTCAAGTCGTTCTGTCAATCCACGAGGTTTTGATCGCCGTGCAGTCTCGGTGGCCCTGATTTCCTTTTAACTCCGTTCCCTTACCCGCATGCGCGCTCCCTATCTTTCTATCACTTTTTGCATATTGTATACTCTTCCCTACCCTGGTACCTAACCTGCTACCCAGGCAGGCCGCTTGTCACTTCGTCACCCGAGCCACCGTTTTAAAACCCTCTGGACTTTTTCTATACTCGTGGTCTCGGTGCGGTGGAACATGCATAACCCCCCATTGTCTCACCTCTAAAACCCGTCGCATTGTTCTCCCGAACTGTTGATTTCTAGACCTCTTTATCTGCCATCTTTGTCCCGCTTGGGCCTATCACCGAGCCCACAGGTACCTCATTGTCCATGGAGGATTCATCCGCCATGGAAACAGAATCTCATCATGCGCCGGAAGGCGAATTCCCACATTCGCCTTGGGTAGAGCTGGGCGCATTCACCTCACCGCAGCATTCGCCGCCGATGCCCGAATATAGCGCATTCGACTACGGTCCTTCGTCGCTCATGGCGGTGGATGGACCTTACATGTCGATCCCGCCACCTTACGCCTCGATGTCGCTACCCATGCCCTCGCATTCGTGGCCCAGCATGCTTACCACTCAATCCCCGTTCCACGAAAACGGTCTCCCGCCCGCGCCCGTTCCGACTTCGATTTCTCCATCAGCCCCGAAACCGGTTCGAAAATCGTCCACCGGCGGTTCCACCCCCCGCAGAACGCTTACCGATGAGGATCGCCGAAATATGTGTTTATACCACGAAGAGAACAAGACTGCCAAGCAGACTGATATTGGAGGTAAGAGTGTTTCCTCGAAAGAAATATGAATTTTATATTGATTCTTTTACTGCAGCGCTATTTGGTGTGGAGCGAAGGTAACTATAAAGCTTTGTCCACTGGACCGCGACTTGCCCTAACAGAACCATCTAGTACGGTTTCCAAGGTCCTACGCCAAAAGGACAAATACCTCAACCCCGACGATGGGACTCGGTCGCCTATCAAGCGCGCAAAGGGCAAGGTGCCTGATATTGAAAAGGCCTTGGTCAACTGGGCAAGAAACTACCAGCGCCACGGACACCCATTAAATGACGAGATGATCAAGGAGAAAGCTCTTTTCTTTGCCAGCACCTGCGGCTGCCCCGAAGGCAAGGAAAAGGTGTTGACGTCCAGTTGGCTCGAGAAGTTCAAGCAGAAGAACAACTTCCTCGGCGCAAAGGTTCGAAAGGGCTCTATCGGCATTAAAAGCGGTTCAAATAGCCCGACCCCCATCAACACCGACTTTGCTTCATCTTCCAGCCACTCGCCCTGTTCTCCTCCTGGTGGTATTGGTTCGCCTCTGTATCCTCAGAGTCACGGCATCAAGAAGGAGGTAGATGGACTTCCCGAGCTGGCGGGCGGCTACCAACATGCCCATTCCCAAAGCACGACCTCGCTGGATACTTCATCTTCGGTGGGAATGATCAGCCCGACTTCTACACTCGTCTCCGACAGCCCCTTTACCCCGACCAGTCAATCACGCCTCCCGTGCGGTCACAATATGAGCCGACCGCGCAGCCAGACATTTCCATGCGTGCCTATTGACCCAAACCTGATGACGGCAGGCGAGTCGATGGACTCGCAATGTATCAAGACCGAGGGCGAGTCCCAACTTGGACTCACCATCTTGGAGTCACCGCTAGAAATGGAAGACCACCAATCTCGCACCATCAAGGGTGCTCAGCTTCCGACCGTGATCAAACGCAACCGCAGCAACCCTGAGATCAAGACTACGTCCATGCAGCCGCCTCCATCTGTCTCCAGGTCCTCTGCTACCGCCTCGCCCATCAGCGCAGGTAGCGCCCCAAGGTCCCCGACCCAGGATGAGGCTCGGAATGCCCTCGAGCTCGTGCTAAACTACTTCCAGCACCAGCCGGCCGGCCTCGCAGTCCAGGAATTCGTGACCATCGGCAAACTGATGGAGCGCCTCGAGCTGGCCAGGAGCCACCAGAGCACGCTGCTGGGAGGCTTGACTCGGATTGACGAACACGACGTTCCACACATAAGCAAGAAAAACAGCATCCCCAATCTGGGTTGAAGCAATCCCGCCTTGCAAATCCGACAGAGACTATTCCTTGCATTTCCTCCTATCTCCTCCACTTCCCTCTGCACCATCTCCTGCACTCAACACTTTCCTTAACATCATCTTACCTTGCAATTTTGTGATTCCCCCCTTCATCATTATGTCTTGTTTCTCACATGGACGGTATTGTATTTCTGCTATTTCCTTAATCATTTTCTTTCCCATTGTATCTGTACGACCAGTCACCAATTCCCAACGCAATCGGCGACACCCCAAAACCAATACTAACATACACCAAATCAGAGGGCGACCTCGAATCTTGCTTTCAACCGGAAATTTGGGAATTCGGCGCTGGTACACGCCTAAAAATAGGCCGACGACGCCGTCGAGTGTCCGGGCGACATTCACGGAATATGGGATACGGCACATGGACTTCGGGGATATGGGATATCATCGGCCTTGGATTTGGCCTTCTCGGGGAGTTTTGATTGTGCTGTTCAGGGTTTGGAAATTTTTTTTTCTTTTGGACCTTGGTTTATGATAACTTCTGCTATTTTCAACCCCATACCCATACTATTTTTGTTATTTTCTCCCCTCCCCCTGTCCCGTTGCTTTTGCGCTGGATTTCATGGCTCTTCTTTCTCACACTCTTTTAATTCCTTCTCTTGGCACGTTTGTCTAAACTGGGCCGCTCGCGCGGAAAGAACATGGTTTGCTGAGACCTGAAGATATACGAGCTCTGCTGGTCACTTTCATAATCTGTTCGTCTTTCTATTTTATTTCCTTTTCTACTCAATCTGTACAGCCATAGAAACATTGACTACGGCTATCGCGATTGATGGTTTGACACATTACAGTATATACCCCTGCCCCAATGCGCAAACATCTCCTTCAAACCTAAAATAAAAATTGAGTCAAAGAATTTGTCATTAAAGTTATCGCCATGGAAATTTACAGATCTCACGCAGAAACGCCCTAAATCTAGCTTCTCTAGAACCCACCAGGCACGGGGGCCACTCCACGATCCTCCATCAAATCTGCGACGCCGCGCTCTGCCATCTCGGGAAGGACCTTGGCCAGGACAGTTTCGATAATGGAGTAGACGAGGTGCTTGTTACAGTACTCGTCTGAAAGCAGATCTAGCAGATCATTCTCGATAGCCTCGAGGAGGTACTCCTCTTCCGGATCAACTTCGGCATCGACCTCGTCCGTGCGCTCAGCCCCATCGCCACCCTTAGCTGCCGAGTCAGAAGCTGAAGGCTGTGACGTCGACAATGGCACGGCTCTCTCTGCCTGAAACGTAGTTTCCGATTGGACCACAACCTTTTCATCAATCGATGGGGGTGGTGGCGAAGTGGTGCTGAGGGAGGGCGAACTCCCAGTGGCGGCGCTGCAGGTACGGTCACTGCTACAGCTGGGCTCCAAGCCGAAGAAGGTTCGTGCGACACTGGGAGGGATCACGCTGAGAAGGCTAGCTGCACATCGCCGCTTGATCGCGGCGATCTCCGAACTAGATCGCAAGCTTTTCTCCGAGCCAGCTGGGGTAGGATTGAAGGTGATTGTATCGAGGGCCGATGGATCAGGTGATGGAGGCGGATAATCACCGCCACTTCCAATGGCAATGCTATTACATGCGGTACTACTTTTACCACCGGCATCGCCGGCACCCACGGGGGCCTTGACCCCTTCCAAAATGGGCTCGGTGGGAGCGATGGTGAGAGCTATTCCACTGGGCGGAGGCTGGACAGACACCTGCGGAGTCGACGCCGGGGCTCCAGTATTTACGGGCGCTCCCGGCGACGATGGGCGGGCATTGGCCGGGAAGATGACTGACCGTGTCGCAAGAAGAAGGTTGGGCAACAAAGTGGGGGGCAGGACGTACTCCTCAATGGTTTCCCGAAGGTATCTGTGGAGTCAGCAAGATCTCAAATCATTGACATCGGATGACCCGAACGAATAGGGAATTGAAAAAAGTGAAGCGAAAATCCCTCTCGACTGTGGAGCTTCCCGAAATCGTTATGCCTTTCCCTTTCTCTCCACCTCGACACTGGAGCTCCAGCTCACCAATTTAGGGCCGGAAGTGGAGAGAGAGGAGGGGCGCGATCGGCCCAGGTGTGGATAGCGAGGAGCTTGGGCCAGCTATTGGTGTAACGGAGATGTTACTTCTTCACAGAGCGAAACGAAATCATGAGGCGGGCCCTGGCCATATGCATTTTCCCCTCTCGGGGCGGGTAACATCCCGGCGGTTCCTGGCGCACAAAAGCGGGATTCATGCGCCAACCTCGGTCGCATTGCGAATGCAAATTCGAAATCTCGCTACCAGGAATTTCGCTGATAGGGTGTCCGTGGTAAATCACTAGGCTCGGCGAGAGCGCTCTTTCTTCATACGGTTGCCCAAAAGGGCATGGTCGTCGTGGATCGGCATCAAACGATTTTCCGTTCGTGCGCAATTTGCCTTTGCCTCTAGAGTTTGATCGCTGAGACTTCGGTAGGCTTGCATGTGTTTTGCTCTTCTTTTTTTTTTTGGCATCTTTGTTTCCCCCTTTGGCAAGGGCTGTCAAAAAAATGAGCAGACAAAGAAAAATACGGCACGGAAAGGGCCGGGCCCCGGCGCTATCACGCAGCCAGAAAAAATGAGACAGAGGACCCCTGCTTCGTTGACTTCCCTGCTCCTCGCTCGGACCAAGTCAGGGCAGCCAATCTGATGCCAGAATCGCCCCGTCATCAAAACGGTAATGACCGTATGTATGGTTGACCCGTAAGAGGACCGTACAGGTAATCATCCCATGATCCATGACATGTATATCGCGCGTATCGCGACGGCGATCAAGTGATCAATGCGGTATGCGAGCAAGACGTCGCCGTCCCACCACGACTTGCGCAAGTGACACTTGACCCTAGATTGCAGTTCGGAAATCGCACCGTTTCTCCACAGTCGAGAGTTCATGCGGTCCCGGAGGCCCGAGCCCGTAGGTAATAATGCTCCAGAGAATATGAAATAAGACTCACCTGTCAAGGACTCCGTCCGTGTCACCAACTCTGCCTGGTCCTGCCAGGATGAGGTGCTGGGAGAGAGAAACCAGCCCGAAAAGCCACGGCATCCTCTTCGAAAGGTCAAGTAGCGTCGACGTCATTGAGAACACCCGGTAGTCGAGAACCGGGCGCTTACCTGTGATGCCGCCTGATGTCGAGTCGATGCACTCCTTCTGGGAGCCTGGCGTTGCAGCGGGAACTGAAACACCGGCTCCGTGCGAGAGTCCTCGCCCTGGATTCGATGCGACCCGGAACAGGCCCGTCCCAATGAAACGCAAGGCAACGTAACCAAGATAAAGTCCCTGGAGAACGTTCCATATCCAGACCGTGAGTTGCGATTGGGTCGGTTGATGGTGTGCCGAGTCGTCTTGCCCTGAGAGGAGGCCAAATTGCTCTAATCGGCTGGGGGGAGTATCATTCAGGGAGTCTGCTTTGTCCAGCCCCTCTTTACGCTGTCTCACTACAGTAGCAAGTTTAGTGATGACTTCCCAGAAGAACCGACCCTCGCATATCCTGCCGGCGACTTCCTTGCCCAATATCAAATCTGACAGAACGTCGCCTACCAGAGCGCGCAGACTGCTGTTCTCCAGATCCTCCGTAGGTAAGAGAACCGCTAGAGTACCGTTGGCAAGTAACTTGCGGTAAACAGCTTCATTCTCACTCTGCGCGGTGATCGTATCCGGATCTTGAGAATCCGGGACAGGCGATAGGCCAGGGTGAGGGTTCAATTCATGGTAGATTGCACGATGCGACGTCGAGAGTCCTGATAGATGTGAATTCTGCTTGGCCAACCTGTATGCTAGATAGGTTCCCCTCTTGGTTAGCGGTGCTTCCCATACCACACCCCCAGCGCTAACAGCCAGATTGTGAATATAAAACATCGGGTCTTACAGAGTATATGTGCTTCCACCAAAGCTGGGATTTCATCCAGGGCCAGCTGTACAACATCGATTTGGCGCAACCGCTGTTCCAGAGCACGAGTGCAGTGTGCAACGACCTGTAGAACCTCGTTGACGAGGGCCTGGTCCGGGGTAATCTTCGAGTACCACGAGTAAACAAACTCCTTGATAATTATAGCGAGTAGGGCGTAAAGTTGACGGTCAACGTCATTAGAGCTCGTAAGAGGGGGTAACAGCTCTTCCAGAGGCTGCGGAGAGGATGCGCCGTGGCTGCTGTTCGGGAGACAAAGCACGCGTCGAATTAGCGCTAGAGTGGCCTTTTCGCTCGTTGCGTCGAGTGACTCATCTCGTGCTGAAGGCTTTTGCATGCGCAATCGCGAAGAAGGTCGTGAGATGATTGGGTTGGTCGGTGAATGCAGCGCGGTTGACCTGGAGCTTGACGTGGTCGGCCCTGCCTTGAGGTGAGACAACGGCTGCAAGCCGGGGCGGAGAGAGTCGGTCATGGCATCGCAGAAGCACAGAATCTCCCCAGGGCCAGTTTCAGTAGTGGTCGCACAGTTCAAGGGTTCAGCCTCTCTGGTTCGCTCAACGAGGAAGCTGTCGCGCTCACCGCGAAGTTGATGACATGGGATGTCCCGATCAGGAATGTAGGGCTTAGGGCTGTGATACGGGGCTTATCGCGATGCGGGGATACTCGAGACTCCGAGACCCCATTGTTGGTTGCCCGGACTCTCCGGCTCTCTTGTTTCTTGTTTCTTATACATTACTCTCTGACCATAATGTTAGCCATGAATACAACACCGACTCCACTATGGCTGGACTGTGATCCTGGTATGCTGTTTCGAATTTCTCTTTGGTATACTTCTCTTCTAACTCGGATGTAGGTCATGATGTACGTCTTGACTGCTCTTATCAAGATCAGAAACATTGACTCTTTTATACAGGATGCCTTTGCTATCCTAATTGCCGCTCATCATCCATCCCTGAATCTTCTTGGAATCTCCACCATCCATGGAAATGCTTCCTTGGAAAAGACGACCAACAATGCTGGCAGTATATTGGAAGCAATCGGCAGACCGGAGATTCCTGTCTATCCCGGAAGTCGGAAGCCTTTTTCTCGACCTGCCCTTCACGCCCCGGATATCCACGGTAAGGAAAAGTCACCAAATACGCGACAGGAAGGAAGCAGTGATATTCTAAGCAGAATTCTAAAGGTGAATCTGGTCTTGACGGCACCGACCTCCTCCCCAAGGCCTCGAGGCCTCCAATCAAAGACGAGAACTCCATTCTAGCAATGCGGAATGCGCTTCTAGCGCAACCCAAAGGCACCCCTTGGCTGGTTGCAACAGGAACCTTGACCAACGTCGCCCTGCTGTTCGCAACATTCCCCGAGGTTGCGGGTCATATCCAAGGTCTAAGCATTATGGGTGGTGCTATCGGTGGCGGCTTTACAGATGCCCCGATGAGCAAACTGCCAGGTGAAAATGCCCGCATCGGAAACGTGACGCCGTGGGCTGAGTTCAACATTTATGTGCGTGTTGCCTTTAAGCTTCCACAATGACCAGATCTGACCGGCTTTGCTTGCAGTGCGATCCCGAAGCTGCGGAGTCAATTTTCAGCAACCCCATCGTTGCGCCCAAGACCACCATTGCTTCTTTGGATCTTACACACCAGGTACTCGCATCGAAGGAGGTGCAGAACCGTATCCTACATGGCGCCAGCGGCCCATCGAAGGGACCTACCGTCATTCGCCAGATCTTGCATGCGCTGCTTATCTTCTTTGCGGGCACTTACGAAAAGGTCTTTGGACTGGTATCTGGGCCTCCGCTCCACGACCCGCTCGCAGTTGCTGTCATCCTGTCCAATTTGAATCCTGATTTTGCAAAGGCCCACCCCGACCAAGTCATCCAATTTGATGATAAAGGAGGGGAGCGATTCGCTCTCCGCATTGTCACTGATGGCCAGCATGGCACGGATGTGTCGGTTACCGGTCAGCTTGGACGGTCGATTGCTGCACCGGTTGACGGACCTGGCGTAGCTATTCCCAGGGGTGTCGATCTGGAAGCATTCTGGAACATGATTAGCGATTGTGTTCAGTTGGCTGATGACTGCAATGCTACTCGTGGTAAATGAGGACACTTGGAGAGGTTTATTGATAGAGTAGATCTAGTGAAATTTCCTGATGTACAGCGTTTAAATGGGGATGTTGGATCTTGGAAAGCACATACGTTGCGATCGTGACTTTTGGACATACTAAATTTCTTTAAGTGATCTATCTCGCACAATCCCTGTGCTTTTCATGTTTCATAACAGGCTATGCAAATTGAAATACAGGCTCATCGGTGTTCCATCTACCACTCCCGAATCGAACCATCGGGGCCAAAGAACTCCTTGGGCTGCCAGGGCGGGGTATTCTGAGCCACCCGTCGGACCACCTCCTCATCCACCTCAATCCCAAGACCGGGCTTGCTCAGAGCCTCAACAAACCCATCTTTCACATCAAACACCGAGGGGTCCTTGACGTAGCTGTTGATGTCGTACTCGCCGGCCTCAGTATTGTAGTGAATACCAACGCTCATCTCCTGGATGACAAAATTGGGAGTGGTGAGATCCACCTGCATGCAGGCGGCCAGAGCAATGGGGCCCAACGGGCAGTGTGGCGCAATAGCAACGTCGTAGGTCTCTGCCATAGAGGCAATACGGCGCAGCTCGGAGATACCACCGCAGTGACTGATATCGGGCTGGAGAACATCGACGCTACCATCTTCTAAGAAACGCTTCACGTCCCAACGACTGAAAAGACGCTCGCCCAGCGCAATAGGACAGGAAACCATATCAGAGAGCTGCTTGATACCCTCGGGGTGCTCGGAAAGGAGAGGCTCCTCCAGGAAAAGTGGACGATGCGGCTCGAGAGCCTTAGCCAGCTGCTTGGCCATCGGCTTGTGTAGACGGCCGTGGAAATCAAGAGCGGCGTCCAGGCCGAGAGCTTTAACTGCTTTCAAGCGCTCGACGCTGGAGTCCACGATGTTAGGCGAGTCAAGCCAGTTGACATCTTCGGTGGCGTTCATCTTGATGGCCTTGAAACCTTGTGCCAAGCGGGCCTTGCCAGCGGCCTCGACATCACCAGGACGGTCACCACCGATCCAGGCATAGACGGAAAGCTTGTTGCGGACCTTTCCGCCAAGCAGCTGGTAGACGGGAACACCGAGACGGCGGCCCTTCAGATCCCAGAGGGCAATATCGATACCGGAGATGGCAGACATGAAGACCGCGCCGCCGCGGTAGAAGCCCAGACGCCATGCCATTTGCCAAACATGCTCAATGTCGCTGAAACAGTCATTAGCTTGATTCAATTATTGATACATGGAGATTGCGCAGTACTCACTCTGCCTCGTAGCCGATGAAACGCTTGCACAGGGCATTGAGAGTACCCTCCACGGCCTCAGTGTGACCTTCTAGGGTGCTTTCACCCCAACCATATTGCCCCTCTTCATCGGTAACCTTGACAAAAAGCCAGCGGGGCAGGACGCGGAAATACTCGATGCTCTTGATCTTGACCATTGTAACCGCTCTTTAAGATTCAGGACTATGCAGAAACTATGCTGGAGGACAATTGAAGGAAAGCGAAAACTCGGCAGGCCTAGACGAGGGGCACGAGAGCCGGAGTCGAGGAAGTCGGAGTTGTTCCGTCGGAATTCGTGATAAACAAGCGGATTGCCGACACGGCGGGGACCACAGGGTCATCTGTCGCCGATCCACAGGGCCCCGGGGTAGAGTCCCGGGGCCCGATGGAGTCGGCTCCGGTCCATCGGTACTCGCCGAGATGCCATGAAGTGTTCATTAGTGGGAAGGGGCGGAGTACCACTCTGTTTATATAGATACCGGGAAAGTTCTGGATGTGCCTGAAGCCGTTGACACGGAATAGAAAGCCATTGTCCTCATTGGTGGGGCCCCGGAGCCGAAGCCGTCTGGGGATGTTTGTCGTCTGCAAAGAGTGTGGACGAGGTTCACACCTTTTCATTACCATAGAGTGTATACCTACAGTATCTTAAGCAGTAAACACCCAGGACCAGGTAGCAGTGAAAGTTCCGTTAGCCCGTAGATGTGGGCTGAAAGAAAAAGGAACGTCATGTTGTGCTTCTCCACATTAACAGCGCCGCAACCCCGTTCCCCGTCAAACATTCGCCTCGGCTGCCGGTTTTCTCACCCGCGCACTCCTCATTTCTGGGACTATCCTGGCACGTTGGCTTCGCGGCTTTTGCACCCGCATGTCCACTGTGTCGATCTTAGTCCCTCCCTGTTGTTTCCGAACCTTCGAGCATGCCGCCTCCAAACTCGGCTTCTGTACGTCTTGGCTTGTCCCCTGATCTTTCGCGCCCGATCCAACTAATGCGCTTTGTTCTAGCACGGAACTCCTACCTTATCGCCCACTTCGCCTGTACCTGATCGGTCATCGTGGAGATCGTCGTTTCCCGATTCCCCGGGCCCTGCGGAGAACGATAACGCCCACGACGAGAATGTGAACTTTCTCCGCTCTCGCTCCCTCTACAACCCCCTGCTACCCTTACTCAGTCGATATCGCCGTCGTCACTATCAGACATCACATCCTAGGTCGATGGAAGAGGAGGATCCGTGGGATCGCATGGACCTGGGCGACCCCAGTGACCTCCGCTTGTCCGTCGAAATCAACCGTCGCATCCCTATCGTACGTCGCCAGCGTGACGGACCCCAATCCCACAATATGCCCAACTACGAAGGCCGCCGATCAAATTCACGGACACTGTATGGCTGGGCGCCCGGCTCCGATGACGATGACGATGACCTCCGCCGCCCCGAAGAGTCGGAAGATGAACACCTTCGACTCCCTCCGTTCCCTCACGCTTACACAACACATAATATACCGGCAACTCGACCACGCGAACCCCTGCCCACCGGTCGTACACCACCAATAATAGCCGGAGATGAGCCGACAGAAGGAGGTGGACGATTTCGGAGTTCGCCGATCTCGACCATGGAAGCCTTGTTGCAGTCAGCGAGGCGGCAGCCCAGATTACCGCGGAATCGCACACTGGAGAGTTATCTGCTAGATCGATATACTCGTTCAAGCGACGACGCAGAGGAGACCGAGCGAACTGGTGCTTCGTCATCGTCCAGAGCGTACCGATACCGCCCATCCAGCCGAGGCGATTCTCATCGCGTTCTCACCCACAGCGACTTACGGGTCCGGGCTGCTGCACATCGTCAGCTACACTCCGACAGTTCTGCTGACTCGATGCTGAAAACTACCATCAACTATCTCGATCGTCTCCGCTACTCGAACTCCTTCGAGGAGAGCATCAGCTCCGCCGCCGCGACAGGATTTATATCACTAGACAACTTTTCGTGGAAGGACAGTGACTTCATCCTCGATACCAATAGCATCGCACCGCCGGCGACTTGCTCCTGGCTCCGACCCGGGGCGGTGTTCTCGGGGTGCCAAAGGGCGGCGAATGCAAGCTGCTCAGTGATGTCCCAGCGAGTTTCAAGCCCGCATGGCCCCAGTGACCCCATGATTGTCAACGGAAGCGACAGTGCGCGGATTAGCGTACAGACCAGCTCCGGACGACGGTACCTAGCCAATACCCGAGACGAGAATTGGCCGGTCAAGGTCACCATTCACAACATCAACTATGAGGACATGACTCTGTCGGGTACAATGGAGGCATACAACATTCCAGACAAGACATCACCCACGCACGATGCGCACATTGTGACATTTTTGGAAGGTGAAATCATCGATTTCAACAAACACACATTGGAGACGAAGAACTTCAAAGCGGACGCAGATATCGACAGCACGTATTGGCGCGAATTGCAGCCGTTCAAAGACCTCACGGACACCGAGATTTCGAAGAACCTTGTCAGCAGGAAATGGATCACCCAGGAACTGGCCAAGGGTTGGATCCTGATGCGCTGGAAGGGTAAGTCCACGCTCAGAGAAGCACCTTATCTCTCTCCGGCTTTTAATTAACACTATTCCAGAACGGTGTTTCATCACCCCCACCGACTCGCGCCAGGGTCTCACTATCTCCGGGTTCTACTACATTTCTCTTCGTCGCGAGGACGGTCACGTCGAGGGTCTGTATTACGATCCCGGCAGCTCGCCTTATCAACAACTGTCTTTAAAACCCGAGACCGTGAAGATGGTTCGCCCATCATATACTTTCCGATAGGCGCAAGCGATCTGTACAGAACGACATTTTTGATTTTCATCTTTACCGGCGCCAAAGTTGCTTCCGATGCTCGTCCCGTGTGGGCCTTTGGAAGCGCTAGGCTAGCGCCTCATCTCGGCGTTTGGGATATCTTCGGCATGACATTTCATATGATCCATTGGCTTATCTTGCATAGCTCGGCGGGGTTCTCTATCTATTCAGCTCACACTTGTACATTTTTGGAAAGCAGCTCCTAGTTCATTTGGTTTAGTTACTTCTACCTAGGTATCCATGAAAAGCATTGTCTTTCATCCTTCAATCCCATTTAAGCTCGCCTTGTCCGAGACAATGGATTTCCCTAGCTGAGAAACTCTTGGCACGCGTGCATCTGCACTCGCTTCCACTTTCTGCGATCGAATCCAAATCTATACGTAATGAGAACCACAATCAACGATCAACAATCCGGGGATGCGGGGTGAGCGACCAGCATCTCCACAGAAAACACCCTCGTCGCGAACATGCACACTCGTCATTGTGGACACTCGCAATTCCAAGGTATCTAGCGATAAGCAGTGAAGCTTCACGCCGCATGTACCTACCCGATCGCGCAACGCTCGTAAGTTCGGATGTTGCAGAGGTTACATGCTGCTGTCGATCCCCTCGTTGTTGCGTCTTGGCTTTTTTCGGTTATCGATAATGGCTGCACGAGGTCATGATCGCGACTGAGTATGCACGTCTTGCAGTATTTATTTAGGATCGTAGCTCCCCCATTCCTGGCGTTCCCCCTTGCCAGAGTTTCCAATTCTTTCAACGTAATGCATATACACCACATCTCTTTCTTGGCGGCCTTGGCTGGCGCCATTCAGCCTGCCGTGGCTGTGCCTCACTCGCCGAGGGCCCAGGAGGGCCAATGCAAGAAGACTACGGTTGCCATTCTGTAAGCATTGAGTCGGAGCCTGTCCTATAGTCCGGGAACTAACGCCATGAAGTGGAGGTGGAATGGCTGGTATTTCCGCCGCTGTAAATATCCCTCCGTAGCAGGTGTTTGTCGCGTTTTAACAATTTCTAGCAAGCCTTGCACAATGCCTCGGTACACGACTTTGCCATCCTCGAGTATCGGGATACCATTGGTGGCCGCGCGTGGCATGTCCCCTTCGGCGAGGACAAAGATGGCAAGCCCTACACCATTGAGATGGGTGCCAACTGGGTCCAAGGTCTTGGAAACCCGGGTGGGCCTCAGAATCCCATCTGGACCTTGGTATGTTGACCGTGTTCGTGATCACATGCAATTGGTCCTAATCGATTTATTGCACAGGCCCAGAAGTATCATTTGAAGACCCATTACTCCAATTATAATAACATCTCGACCTACAACGAGCACGGTTACAAGGACTACAGTCATCTTCTGGATAAGTACGACGATGCCTATGCTATTGCCAGTGCAAAGGCCGGCGAGATTCTGTCGCAGAATCTCCAGGACCAGACGGCTCAGACTGGTCTTGCTTTGGCTGGTTGGAACCCAAAGAAGCATGACATGGAGGCTCAGGCTGTTGACTGGTGGAAATGGGGTAAGTTCTGTCTTTTACCGGACACTCTTTCCCGTTTGCTCACAGGCCTATGATAGACTTTGAAGACAACTTTACCCCACTGGAGAGCTCTCTCGTCTTCGGCTGTGCAGGCGACAACCTGACTGAAAACACCTTCAGCGACCACGACAACTTCGTCACCGACCAGCGTGGCTTCAACATCCTCATTAAGGAAATGGCAGCCACTTTCCTGAAGAAGGATGACCCTCGCCTGCATCTGAACACCCAGATCGAGGAAATCGAGTACTCCAAGAACGGAGTCACCATCCACAACAAGGACGGCAGCTGTGTAAGCGCAGCTTACGCCATCTGCACCTTCTCCCTCGGTGTCCTGCAGAACGACGCCGTGAAATTCACCCCCAAGCTCCCGGACTGGAAGCAAGTAGCCATCCAGAAGTTCACAATGGGCACATATACCAAGATCTTCATGCAATTCAACGAAACCTTCTGGCCCGAAAACACCCAATACTTCCTCTACGCCGACCCAACCACTCGAGGCTGGTACCCGATCTTCCAATCCCTCTCAATGCCTGAGTTCCTCCCCGGCTCGAATATCATGTTCGTAACAGTAACCAACGAATTCTCCTGGCGCGCCGAACGCCAAGGCGACGAAAAAACCAAGGCAGAGATTATGGAAGTTCTCCGCAAGATGTGGCCCGAAAAGAACATCCCCGAACCAACCTCCTTCCTCTTCCCGCGCTGGAGCACCGAGCCCTGGGCGTACGGCAGCTACTCCAACTGGCCACCGTCGACTACCCTGGAAATGCACGAGAACCTGCGCGCGAACAATGACCGTCTCTGGTACGCAGGCGAGGCTACTAGCCCGACGTATTTCGGTTTCTTGCACGGGGCATGGTTTGAAGGCCAGGACGCCGGTCGCAATATTGCGGCTATTATGCAGAAGCGTTGTGTGAATGGTAACTCGACTAAGTTGAGGGAGTGTGGTCCTCGCAGACATTACGAGACGCTGAAGGGCACTTCGCCGTTGGCGGATTATACTGCAGTTAACGGCTGGACTGCTAATAGTTTCTATGATAGTAATACTGATTAATTAGAATAGGGTGGTCATTTACGCGTCAGGGGCTGTCTTAGTTAGATCCAAGTTGATTATCAAATAGAAATACTTTTGTTTATGCAAATGAACACTGAGCGTCATATGTATCATCCTCGCACACCTAATGACATCGGAGAACGGGGCGGTCTACACGGGGCCAATGCATTTGTAGCCACCAAGGGAGCACACAGTGACGGCATTGTAAGAAAGCCATGGGCCGAGCTGTATAGAATATGGAGTCGGATTTTCGGAGCGGATACAGGGCCTACCGAATCGCCCCATGTCCTATAGACACTCTCTTCGAATAGGCTTCAACGCCGTGGTCAATGCAGGGCAAAAACGGCTGGAGCCGACCCAATGACACAAGAGCTCGGCCTTAGACTCGGACTTGGTATCTCGGTCCCCGAGCCTTATCAGATCTTGCAACAATAAAATGAAGCTCTTCGCCCTTCAAGGTTCCATCATCCTATCTTTTCTATTTCGAAATAAAAAATGGCCTCCCTCCCCATTGAAGCCAACCCCGACGCTATCACGGACGTGGAACTAGCACCTGTCACCAATACCTGCAAACAAGATGACCCATTCCTAGTTACATTCGCAGAACCCTTCGATCCAGACAACCCCAAAGACTGGCGAACAGGTCGGAAATGGGCCGTGACCGATGTTCTCTCCGCGACGGGCTTCAATCGCATCATGGTATCGACCATTATGGCACCGGCACTTTCGACGATCGCAAAGGAGTTTGACATGAACTCCGCCGAGTCGGCTATGGCTCTGTCTATCTATCTCCTCGCGACCGCATTTGGACCGTTGGTGATCGGGCCATTGTCGGAGGTGTATGGCAGGAAACCGATCCTGCATGCCTCGAACGTCTGGTTCCTGATCTGGAATATTGCTTGTGGTTTTGCAAATAGCAAAGCAACCTTGATAGCTTCTCGTTTCTTTGCGGGCTTTGGTGCTAGTGCCATCTATGCACTTGCTTATGGAGTTCTCGGTGATGTGTGGCGACCGGAGCAGCGAGGTCGCTCGCTCGGTATTTATCTGTTGATTCCTTTGCTGGGTGCCGCTGTTGGTGAGTATTATGCGATTATAATTGATTTCTCGGAGACGCGGGTGCTAATACCAATATTTCTTAGGACCCATTATCGGTGGATTCATGGCAGACCGAACCACCTGGCGATGGATGTTCTGGTCGACTTCGATCTTCCAAGCGGTGATGATACTGGTCTCCTTCCTCTCCTTTTGGGAGACGCACGAACCGTCGATCCTGCGAAAACGCGCAGAGAAGATTCGGAAGGAAACTGGGGACTCGCGATACTATACGGCAGATGAGCGCATTAATGCTAACAAGTCAGCGGCGAGGATCTTGGGCAGAGCTTTGATCAGACCAGTTCGCCTCCTTGCTTTCCACCCGATAATCCAAATCGCCTCATTGATCTCTGCATTCTATTACGGTATCCTCTACATCGTTCTGTCCACCTTTTCCGACCTATGGGTCCAACAATACAATCAATCCATTGAGATCAGCGGTCTACACTATATCGCTATTGCTCTGGGCGAGATAGCCGGCAGTCAAATCTGCGCCAAGATGATGGACAGCCTATACCACCGTCTCAAAGCGCGCGCCAATGGTGAACACAGTCCCGAGCTACGGACACCGTCCATTTTCCCGGGTGCTCTTATCGGGCCCCTCGGTCTATTCCTCTACGGCTGGGCCGCGGCATATCGCTGGCACTGGATCATCGTCGACATAGGTGTCTTTATCGCCTTGCTGGGGATGCAGATGACGGGTATGCCATTGCAGGCATATGTTATGGAGGCTTACCCTGAGCACACGAGCAGTGCGAGTGGTGCGTCGCAGTTCCTGCGCAGTTTGACCGCGTTTTTGTTCCCGCTGTTTGCGCCTCGGATGTACCAGGCTCTTGGGTACGGGTTCGGAAATACTACTATAGGGCTCATTGGGCTGGCCATTGGTCTTCCTGCTCCGTTGGTGATTTGGTACTATGGTGCGAAGCTTAGGGCAAAGGCGTCCTCAAGTTATTGAACACCTCTCCAAGGTTCTGAAGATTGAACCGATCTCGCTATGGATTGACTGGCTTCTCGAATGGGCCATCAGATAAACTATAAATGGTAGCTAAATTCTATTTTTGCAGCTATTTACTCTTGGTTTGAGAGATCTCCATTTCTCTCTATTGAAATAGCTTACTCTTACTTCTCAACCACGGCCCGTAAGCTCTGAATGCAAGAGGGATGGGGATCATAATTGCAGCCAGACATCCGAGCAGAGTCCCAGCCCATTGGACACCCATATTTTTGAACATCTGCTTGGAAAAGAGAGGAAACCCTGATGCAACTACCGACCGGAGGATGATGTTTGCTGCGACCGTTGATGCAGCTCTGTTGGGATCGAGTCAGTCATTTTCCATCATTTAAATCGACCTAACGCAATCTTTGAGAACTCACAGTGGTAGATAAGCGTCAACGAGATAGTTGAAGCACGGCAGGAAGACGCACAAAACCCCGAATCCGATGAAAATTCCAGCCACCGTAGGTGCAGCCCAGTGGATTTTGTCAGTGAAACCCGTCCAGCCAAACCTGTAGAAATGGAAAAATGTTAGATAAGGTGTCTCGACGACCTTTTTATCGTAGACTTACCAGAAGATACCGATCGTAAAGACCGGAGCTCCAAGAATAGTCGGACGCAGACGCCATTCGGGCACTGGCACATCCTTATTCTCCGCCAGCCTTTTCCCGTAGGTCGAATGCTGCAAAAGAATGAAAGTGCAGGCCAGGACCTGGCCAACGATAAGGCCGATAAACGGAAGGCCACTGACCCCGGGCTTCATACCATGAATATCCTCAAAAACATAGGGATACGCCTCGAGCAGTGCATAGACTATCCCATAGATGAATGACATATACATCGACACGAACAGGATAATAGGCTCAGTGACGAGCATCCTCAACGGCCGAGTAAAATACTTCTCAGCCATTTCCTTGAAGTCAACTTCAATCTTCTCCTGTTTGGCGTGAATGCCCCAGTTCCCCGTCTGGCGACGTAGGGCAGCGGCCTTTTCCATGAGGATACATGGCGCGTAAGTTTCCCGCAAAAAGACCAGTGAAACGGCGCCATTGGCAAAGCTCACAATGGCAGGAATATAAAGAGTCCACCGCCATCCAAGGGTACTCGATGCAATGAATCCACCTGTAAAAGGAGCACTGAACGGACCAACAAAGACCGTCAACGCGTACAGTGAGATCGCCACGCCACGGTATCTATTATCAAAAGTATCTGATAACACGCCAGGTACAACAGTAAGCTGGCTTGCCCCGCACATCCCAGCAAAGAAGCGACATATAATGAGCGTCTGGATATCTTTCGCAACCGCGCTGCCGATGGTGAAGATTCCTCCACCGAGCATGGCGATTGTGAGTGGCCACTTGCGGCCTCTGAGCTCTGAGGCTGGGGCCCAGATCAATGGACCGAAGCTAAAGCCAAGCACGTAAAAAGTGGTTCCCAGCTGTCCAACTTCTGAGCCGACCCCGAATTCTTTACTTGCGTAGTCGATTCCTGGGGCGAAGACGGCGCTGGTGAATGAGACGATGAATGTTCCGGAACACGCGAGGATAGATGCGAACAGCCTAAGGAGAGATGTCAGTATTTGATGTTAAAGTGTTTGTATGATCGTCACAGCAACATACTTGGCAGAGAGTTTCCAGTTGAAGGGATGCTTGGGGTCGCCAGGTCCGTCAAACTCAACAACATAGTCCGCAGGATGAGGTAGCGGAGGTGGAATGGGCCGACCATTTCCAATCGACAGCTTTACCTCCATAGTACTTATGACTTAGTTCCTGTGGCACAAGCTTCTCTGATGTTAAAAGTTTCTTGAAGCAGGGTTGTTGTGGTGAGGTAGGTAAACAACTGCGCATTCAGTGCGACCGTTGATATTTGTAACTCGACAAGAGCAGGGACTAACTGGAGAGATTATAGGTACAAATAGGCTTGTCTATTGAGTCACATACTGATATGTTTTTCCTGATATTTGTCAGGATGTGGATGTTCCAATGCTAAGCGGTTGTTGCGGCATTAGCGGGGCGAGTCGGTCGTGATGCTTTCGTGCACTCAGTGGCGAGACCATCGCAAAACGTCATTCAACGAAAGCAAACAGTATAATTAATGTCGATTTGGTATCACGAGCAAATTTACAAATCTCTCCGGCCTTCGCTAGGAAAGTTTTCGCCAGCGCCACCCATAAACGAACCATCAATCATATCCGCATTTAAAAACTGATCGAGATCGACTCTTTGCAATCCGGGTAGGTCAGCAACCAGCGCCCCAAGCCAAGAGTATTCTTCCGCACTAGGGCTTAATTCCTGAGAAATATCCATCGGTCGTTCTCGCTGATGATTGTTAAGTGCTTCGCCGAAGATGGCCACGTCGTCCTTCCTGCGTTGCTGGTGCAGTAGAACAAGTAGATAGGCTGCGCTGCAAGCCTCTCTCATGGTTTCCGTGTCGTAGGTGGAAGCCACCAGGTTGAGTGTCTGTATAGCTTCAGGCAGCATTGCAAGTGATGATCTTGTATCCATCACAAGCAGGACGCAAACGATCTGAAAAGGCACATTGGCAACTTGGTGCCAGGGCGAACAATCCATGACCATGCTCCTTGCACAGCCAAGTGCCTTCTTCAGCAGAACCAGAACCTTTTCCGCAAGCTTAGGAGATATGTCAAGGTTCTGAGTGTGGATGCGCCGAAGAATACAAAGCACCAGATTGCACTGCGCCATGACAGATGGAGGTTCAGTGTGGCTCCCGTCTAGAAGCTTCAAGAGCGTAGGCTCAAGGTCGGTTTCATCTTTTACTTTTCCAGGGTCCATGCGGACTGATACAGGTAGAAGGCCTAGGACCTCACCTGTATAATCGCCCAGCTTGGGTGAAGGAGGCAATGGCAAATCGTCTGTCCGAAAAGATACTCGAGAAAGACCGAGATCGTAGGAGCTCCACACATTTAAGTGATGTGCCACACCGACAAGTCTTCTCTGAATGTCAGGCCGCGCATATTGATCGCACTCGACCGGGGGCGGAAGAACGGAATCATGGTGTTTCTCTGGGTGAAGGCCCGATGCTTCAATGAGGTGCATCAAGGTAGAGCTGGCCATCCATGTAGAATATGGGGAGTCTGTCATTCGAAGGTACGTTGATCTGAGTGTCCATCCAGTAAGAAGATCTAGACATGGAGGGCCGGTAAGATGATGCATTTCTAAGCGTGCTCGTGCCGTGTGAACGAGATGCAGCTCCGTGGCAGTGGCACTCCGTTGTGAGAACAGGCATCCAAGGGCAGCGACACCACATATTACACCATCGTACATTTGAGGTGCCGGAGATGATCGCCAGCGTTCATTGAGCCGCTCGAAAAAGAACGACTGCTCGATGAAGCCGTAGCATGGATCCACCTTGTCGAAATACACCACGGCCAAGCCCTTGAAGTGCTCCCACGAGGTGATCTCAAATATCGACAATGCCGGTCCTGTATCGAGTGGAGACGAGAGCTTTCTTGCTCCAATATTCCACCCGAACAGATTGAGCTTCGGGGCCTTAGCTGGGTCGATCTTCAGGCCGAGCTTCCTTACGAATGCCGCTCCGGAGTTGGCTTCCATGCGTCGGACGAGTTGACAGTGATCTGACTCAACAGGGCTGGGTCCAGATCCAGTTTGCCCTGGAGACTGCTTGGTTGTTTGAAACTCCGGTGAGGGTTGTCTAGTTGCTCGGGACTTTCTTCGGGTTCGATCCTCATAGTAGCAATCGTACTCCCATTCCGTGCAGGTGGTACAGGGTTCGTCCCCATCACACTTTCGCTTACGCTCACGACATGGCTGACAGGCCTTCCGAGCTCTTTTGCGCTTGGATGATTCCATTTCGTTGGGTTTGATGGGAAATGGCTGATGCGGGAGAGTGTGGAACGCGCGGAGGTGAGTCCGGGTTGTACGGGTGTTGCGGGAATGGCGGTGATGTCAACAGCAACGTCAAAACACCGGGCCCCCGACATTTGGCAACGTTAGACTCGATCGTTTGATTCCAAAGCCTCGGCTCTTCATTAGTAGTTAATTCCACATGCTCAGGCAGATACATCCCATTGTTCTCTCTTCAACCATCGAATTTCCCCCTTAGATACCACCAATCATGGCTGCCAAGCTACTGTCGCGCTATCCATGGGCTTCTCACCCCTTCATCGTGGGTGCTCCCATGCGCGTCATGTCAGGCCCCTCACTGGCCGTCGCCATCTCTCGAGCTGGTGGCCTGGGCTTTATTGGTCCCGGTGTCAAAACACAAGACATGGAGGTTGATCTTGTTGAAGCGTCGACCCTGATCAATAAAGCGCGCGCTTCATCTGCGTTTACCGCATTGTCCTCAACAAACCCAATTCTCCCGGTCGGTGTGGGCTTTCAGCTATGGGGAGACGATATCGAGATAGCTGTTGCTACCGTCGAAAAGTTCAAGCCTTGTGCCGCGTGGCTGTATGCCCCGCGCGAGAGCCTCAGTGAATTCGATGATTGGTCACGCAGAATCCGCCAGGTGTCTCCACAAACACAAATATGGATTCAGATAGGTACCTTGGGCGAGTCAAAGCAGCTTCTGCAAAGCCTCGAAAAACCAGATGTTGTAGTCGTGCAGGGATCGGAATCGGGCGGCCACGGGCGGGCGACGGATGGGATGGGTCTCATGACACTGTTTCCTGAAGTCGCAGACGTAATGGCAAGCAGCAACATTCCCCTGCTGGCAGCGGGTGGTATTGCCGATGGGCGTGGAGTCGCAGCAGCGTTGTGTCTCGGAGCTTCAGGGGTCGCAATGGGGACACGGTTCCTAGCTGCCAGCGAAGCACGGATTAGCAAGGGGTATCAAGATGAGGTTGTGCGAGCATCCGACGGTGCAGTTAGCACGACTCGCACACTGCTTTACAATCACCTCAGGGGCACGTTTGGGTGGCCTGCTGAATATAGCCCGAGGACGATTATCAACAGATCCTTCCTGGAGCAGCAAGAAGGCCGCTCGTTTGAAGAGCTCAAGGAGCTTCATGATGAGGCCTCGAAGATGGGAGACAGTGGCTGGGGCCCGGAGGGCAGACTGGCTACCTATGCCGGAGCCTCCGTGGGACTCATCCATCAAGTGGCTGAGGCAGAGACTATCGTTCGAGATGTGCAAAAAGATACACTCAAACGGATTCGGTCTGTCGGGGCCGACAAATAGGCTTGTGCTATCTTACACCTGAACTAAAGATATGGTGATCAATTTAAATCTCAAGTGGAGTTAGACTGGTTTAAGAATGGAGGATGAACTCAAGTTGCCGGTGCCTGATCATGGACCTCCACCGAGTTCGGGGAATCAATTCGTCCAAGAAATTGCAGAGAAAGCCTACGATAGGTCGATCTATGTTCATTAGACGCGATAATCCGAGACATTTTACCATCGATGTTCCGAAGAATGAGTCTTCCCAAGACTCAATAGTTGAGATTAGGTTACAGACATTCAGTAGACTAAGATCCGCTAGGGAAACGGGACGGGCCGAGTTAAGACCTAGCTCACTGGCACAGGCTCTACACAATTGGAATATACCGTATAACAAGATAAAGGGGTAATTAGGCGGGCCTCTTGCGAGAAACATACCTTGCAGTTGAGTGACTCAAATACTAGATTTGAAAGGGTTAATATTAGGAATCGCTAAAATACAAAGAGTGACAATATCCTGTTCTTGTCACATCTGAACCCAACCGTTTATACGAACGCCAAAGCACGAAGCGCCATTGATCCTCATTTCATATTGAGCCAAAAACCTCCAACATCCACGCATCATCAAACCCAGTCATCGGCATAACCTCAGGCAGAGGGGGGCCAGTCTGGACATATTGGTTGTTGATTTCATCGGATGGCAAATTGGGGTACCAAACCTCCATGAGCTTTGGCTCCCACATTTGTTTAATGGATTGTACCATCTTGACACCCTTCTCATAGACGTTGTATTCAGGATTATCAAGATCCGGCATGATGCGAGAGCTCCTTTTCAGGTTATAGAGAATACGGTCGAGGATTTCGAGGACGTTGGCGGTGCTTCGTACCATGTTCCTGTCCCAAGCTGGATCTTCCAAGGTGGAAAGCTTGTATAAGGTGACCAGAGCCCTCGAGAATTGAAAGAAAACTGTAAACGAGATTCCAATATGGTGGTCTGGAGATATTGCGAGGAAGTGGTCTAGCCAGGCTTTGGATGCCTGGAGGCATGTGCATAGACTTTCAAGACGTTGCGTCTCAGGGGAGTTGGGCATAGAGGTAGTTTTGATCGCGATCTCGTGAATCACGATCTCCGCATATGCAAGATACAAAAGAACGGCCTCTGTCCATATTGTCAGCAACTGTGCAGAAGAAAAGATCGGCATTACTGGACTTACTGTCTTGTTGTAAGCGCTGAGGGATCTGACTTTTCACTGATTCCAGCTGCGATTGGAATGCCTTGGTATATAAGAGCGAGTATTTGTTGTTGTCGCCATCCCGCCGCATGTGATAAATTTTGTCCATGATCAACTGAATTTTGACAAGTGTGACTAAAAGTTCATCTTCCGGACATTCTTTGGCTTCCAATAGAACGGATAGACTCTCCTCCATATGAGGGTTCCATCTCAGAGCGTCAATTTTGCACATTGTCAAGGCAATGCTGAGGGGTCATTAGTTCGTTTAGTTTGACAAAGCACAATGAGCGAATACATACCTCGAAGTGAGCAGGAAGCATCCTAGGACCGCCCGGCGCTCTTCCAGGGTTCTGACGGTGGGGATATGCTGTTTCCACCCGACTATGCACTTGAATGCTTGCATCGCGGAGAGCTCCTGAGTAACCGCCTGGTTGATACCAAGGTCACACACAAGCCCCATCAGCACATGAGCGTAAAAGTTGAGGAATGGCTTCCGGGAGTAAGTCGTCCTGTCTCATAAGTTAGGTTAACTTTTTATGGTACTTTCAAAGTCTGATCACGAAACTAACCATGATATAAATGTCATGATGCCGAGGAGCAAGTCCATACTCGGCGAAACCTCAATGAGAAGCTTTTGATGAATGAACATCGTGATTTTACGAAATAAAAGCTCTCTGTGTATGTTCACCGTGGTCGCTACCGCCATAATGCAAAGCCAGAAGAACGGCTTGTCTTCACGTAGTTGATCAGCAGTAACATGTGGAGGAATATAGACGAATGGAAGGAATTTCAGGTTCTGGACACGCATCAGACCAAGTGTCTTCTCGGCTTCCTCTGGCGATATGGGAAGCGCAGAGCAGATATCATGAATCGAATCTATTGATGAGAGCGAGCACGCTGCTGATGATGGCGATGAAATTCCAGGCGAAGCATAAGCACCGATAGGTCCACCGACCGGAGCACCAGTCGGACCTGGTAGGCCATTTGATTGCGGTTTTGCAGTTGCAGATTCCCAATCTGCAGGAACACTAGAAGCACCAGTTGTCTGGAGCAACGATACAATATTATCAAGCTTTGCTTCAAGTTGAGCATTTCTTGAAGCAGAAGAGCGAACACTTCGCTTTCGAACCGTCGGCGATGGCCGACAGTCCTTTTTTAGTCTCTGGCATCTACGAGCTATTAGTCCATGCGATATACACGATCTTCCACAACCCATACCTTTCACAGCCATTTCCAACGCTAAGTAAGATGCACTTGCTTTTTGCGCGAGAACAGTTGATGCAAGCCCGCCCGTAAGGTGCAGGGGTTCCACTTTGGAGTTGGCTGGGCTCCATTCCGATGTCCGACCACAATAGGAATTCGGGAATGAAGATGCGCCACGCAGTGAGTCAAGACTTAGTTTGATCCTGCAAAGGCGACCGCCAGTAGGATTTCGGTTGCGTATATGCTGAAGCAGAAAGATGAATAGGAAATTTCTCAACGCCCAACTGGTCTTCGAAGACTCGGGCGGAGTTGGAACCGTCGAAATCCGTTTGAGGCAGAAAAGTTAAGTCTATGACTAAGACAACTACGGGGGAGAAACCATGTTGATTGCTGCCTACGCAATGCCTCCATTGAAGTATTTCCGATTGGAAAGAAAATCCTAACAATAATTTTTGACTAGCGCATAGTTGTGGCTTCGTATTTGAGATCGATCATGACTTCTCATACAAGGATTAGGCTGCTACGTCGGTCTCACCGGCCGAGCCCCGGACTTAGCCAATACGGATTTAGGATTTCCGGATTGGCCCGAATCCCGGTCTATGAGACGGGAGGAGTACTACACCCCAAACATCCTTAAGTCCACGCGCCGCGCCGCGAAGGATCGTAGTGCCGCGCGAAGGATGAGGCTTGGGCGACCGATTATCTGATTATGTCCTAGTGTGGTGGGGCTTTTCGTTGCCCTTAGCATCTAAGGCTTTCTTATAAACCAGCTTTTATTCCCCGGGTTAAATAAAATTGTGTACTTCTGTCACTACCCGACTTAAAATGGAGCGAAAGGCCTCCGAAGGCCTCAAGGCCGTTGATTCAACCGATCTAAAGCGAGAGATTACATCTGAAGTCCCGTCGAAAGAGATCGACTCTGGTTCATCCTCGCATACTGTGGCAGATGATCCAGATGGTAATCTCGAAGTGGTGACGGAGTCCCCCAAAGATGAGGAAAGGAAATATCTCACCGGGATCAAGCTATTTATGGTCATCTCTGGAGTGACATTGGTTTTCTTCTTAGTGCTGCTTGACATTTCTATTATTGTGACAGTGAGCTTATCTGTGTCATTTGCCATAAACACTTCTGACCCATTACAGGCTATTCCGGTGATTACTACCCATTTTCACTCTCTTGAGGATTTGGGATGGTACGGTAGCTCGTATCAAATTGCCAGGTATTCACTGAACCTTCTTGATCAAATGATTCTGACTAACTCAACAATCAGTGCTTGCTTGCAACCTCTCTCCGGAAGAGTCTATACCAATTTCAAAACAAAGGTATTCCTTCCCCAAACCTTGCTAAGGAGGATCGGTATCTAACCAATTCGTAGTGGACGTTTTTAACCTTCTTTTTTATATTTGAGCTGGGATCGCTTCTCTGTGGCCTAGCAACATCTTCAAAGATGTTGATTGTTGCTCGAGCAGTTGCAGGACTGGGATCGTCTGGTTTGATGAACGGGTCGTTGACCATCGTTTCGTCGTCTGTCCCGTTGCACAAGTCTCCAGGTTTTTGTGAACACGTCTTTTATACTTAGGATCCATACTAACATGCTCTACAGCTCTTATCGGCATCATGATGGGCTGTGAGTTCTCTACAAAAGCTGACTAGTCTGCGATTCACTAACAAAGATGCTAGTCTCTCAACTTGGTGTTGTATTTGGTCCATTGATTGGAGGTGCATTCACTGAATACACCAGCTGGAGATGGTGTAAGTACCACATTCACTACAAGTCTCCCATTGTCTGCGTCTAAACTTTCCTCAGGTTTCTACATCAATCTTCCGATTGGTGCCCTGGTCGCGGTACTTCTCATCTTTGTGGAAATCCCAGACCAAGGAAAAAAGCCCTCGATTAAGTCCGCTATGGACACGATCCTTCACAAACTCGATCTCGTTGGGTTTGTTCTTTTTGCCCCGGCCGCAATCCAGCTTCTGTTGGCCCTTGAATACGGTGGCAGTAAACATCCGTGGGGAAGCGCGACCGTCATTGGACTCTTTTGCGGCGCTGCGGGAACATTTGCATTATTCCTGTACTGGGAGTATCGTCACGGAGATCGAGCGATGATTCCCTTGTCGATGGTTGCGAAGAGAACCGTATGGTCAAGCTGCCTGGTCATGGTCAGCCTTTTCGCCATGGTGCTTTCCGCAGCCTATTATCTACCCGTCTACTTCCAGGCTATCAAGAATGAGACTCCGCTGATGAGCGGAGTCTACATGCTTCCCAGTATTTTGTCACAATTGGCATTTGCGGTGATTTCTGGTGCCCTGAGTAAGTTTCCCCCGCATGGAAGCCAAGCAATCCGATCTAACTTTATCTTTAGTTGGAAAGTTTGGATACTATCTTCCATGGGCTGTTTTTTGTGGAATTGCCACTGCCATCGCAAGTGGTCTTGTTTCCACATTCACGCCATTTACCCCAGTGGGTAAATGGGTGGGATATCAGATCCTTTTGGGAGCTGGTCGAGGGGCTGGGTTTCAAACAGTGAATTCTATCCTGCAGCCAAAATGTCGTGGTAACTAACGATTATTGTCAACAGCCCTTCATCGCAATTCAAAACTCACTTCCACCAAGTGAGATCTCCATTGGCATGTCCATCCTCATGTTCACACAAACGCTGTCTGGCGCGGTGTTTTTGACCTTTGCGGATGTGATTTTCTCGACGGGCCTCAAGACTCTAATTCCAAAGTATGCACCCAACGTGAATCCAGAGGTCATTGTCGCTGCGGGTGCCACCGGCATCCGAAATGTCGTATCGAGCGAGAATCTTCCCGGAGTGTTGAAGGCCTATGCGGATAGTGTAGACCACGTCTTCTACATGTCTGCAGGGCTTGGCGTTTTCTGCATGGTATTTGCATTCGGCATGGGATGGAAGGATGTTCGGAAAAAGAAACCTACGGGGCAAGTTTGAAGCGGGATATCGACGTTTGGACCCTCTCCTATCAAATTGCGGGCATTTATAGCGATGGCTACTTAGAGTTAATCTTAATCTAATGAAAAATCCCACGGCACAGATCTCACTCATTTGCTCGGCTTTTTTACCTAGTTTTCGGGTAAATTTACTTTGCCTCGACCTGCCGTCCTTGGGTTGCCTCCCTGGTGCCAAGTTAGGGGCAACTTCCCCGTTCGTTCGAGCCACGCTTGCCCGTGCCTGTGCCTGCCAATAAGAGGCCAAGAAAGAGCGGCCCGGAGGTCAAAGCAGACGTATGGGCCCAGAACTCACGGAATGGCCGATTAGCGATAGCACTACGGCACTAGTCTACCTTGGGGTACGCTGTCTGGCATCGTCGTATCCATAGGTTGTGAGAATCGCGATATCCTTAATTATCACGTCATCTTAGTCTACGTAAAATGTCATATACCGGGCACGTTGGTCAGCGCTAGATAATAAATAAGACATGAACAAACGCCCTTCCACGCGCTACCTCTCTCTCCTGTTTTCTCAAAAGCTGCAGGGTCCGCAGATCCTTTTTTTTTTTCATTGAACTTCATATACGCTCCAATCTTTCCAACTCGATTGTCGAAATTTACCATGTCGAAGAAGGATGACGAGAAACATCAGTCAGGCTACGTCCTCGGGACCGAACTCGACGGATCGGGCTCCTTCGATACCATCACAGCCCTGGTAGCTGAAGGTGGGACGCTTCGGGGGGTTTGCGCGATCTGCGTGTCTTGACTAACATGGACTTGAATTGTCCTCTCGACAGACCACGAGCATCAAATCAAGCTCCGGACGATGTCTTGGCAGAAGACCGCCTGTTTACTCGCCGGCGACCAGGTGTGTTTGGCAATCATGGCCCAGTCATGGTCTCTCTCGTGAGTTGGACTTCCAGTTCCCTTCGTGAACCCTACTCAGACGCATACAGGGTTCTGGGATGGGTTCCAGGCATCATCACCATGGTTCTCTCGGGAATCATTTTCTGGATCACCTCTATTACCATGCACAAGTACATCATGAAGAACCCCCAGATCAAGAATATCTGTCGGTCGTCCGCGCCTTCCGCTGGCTCCATCTTATACTGACCATTTGATCACGGATAGGTGATTTTGGTTATTATATCTTCGGCAAGAACCGAGTCGCCTACATCTTCTCTGCATTCATGCTACTTGCCAATAACATCCTGCTTATCGGTTTCCACATCCTCACCGGTGCGAAAGTCCTGAATACCCTGTCAGGCCACACGTTGTGCACGGCAGTCTTCGCAATCATCGTGACACTTATGGGAATCCTGGTGTCTGCTCCACGAACTCTCCAGCACGTCAGCTTCATGTCTATGTTTTCTTGTGAGTGACCGTTCTCTCTTTGCCCTCTGTCATCCGCGCACGGGTACTCACCGTGTTCTTTCCTTGCCTTCAGCTGCTTGCATGGGAATTGCAATCCTTCTCTTCCTCGTTTTTGCCGGCATCGAGAAGGCTCCTCTCTACGGGTACAACGGCGACTACCCAACCGATGGAGCGGTCAAGACCTACGCATTCCCTCTTCCAGGAACCACCTGGGTCGCATGCATGAACGCCGTCTTGAACATCACATTCCTCTGGGTTCCCCAGATTCTGTTCCCCACGTTCATCGCCGAGATGGAGCGACCGCAAGACTTCCCCAAGTCATTGGCTGTGCTTGCTACAATTTCAGCCATCCTGTTCATCATTCCTCCGGCGATCGGTTTCCGATACCTGGGTCAGTACGCCACAGCCCCTGCCTTTGGCAGTCTGGGAGTCGTATCGTACAAAAAGGCGTCCTTCGGATTCGTCATCGTGCCTACTCTCATTATCGGTGTCATTTACGCAAACGTGACTGCCAAGCTGCTCTATACTCTCACGATGGGCAAGTCTCGACACGCACATAGCAATACCTTCATTGGATGGGGAGTCTGGGGTCTGATCATGATCGGAATCTGGATGCTCGCTTTCGTTTTCTCCGAAGTTGTTCCCAGCATGGGAGATTTCCTATCTCTCCTCAGTGCCGCCTTCGACTCCTTCTTCGGTTTCATCTTCTTTGCGATTGCTTACTGGAAGCTTTACCGCGGGAACCTCTTCAATGGTATGGGGAGGGCAGCCATGACCGTCACCCATGCTTTCATCATGGTCGTCGGCCTGTTCATTCTTGGCCCTGGCCTATATGCGGCTGTGAAAGCCATCATTGCCGATTATTCGGGGTCTATCACGCCTGCTTTTACGTGCGCGAATGCTGCTCTATGAGCTACGAGGTCATGAGAAAATTGGGTTCAATTTTTTACGATTTTGCCAAGATCAAAGGTAGGAACTACGGGACCGTTAACTGGAAGAATATACATGTTTTCCTAGCTCTGTATTGGCCTATTGGATGTGCTCGAATGCCACTCGGTAAATCCCATGCTCTCATTGAGCAGGTTGTTCCAAGTGGCTAGCCGTGGACATGGCTATACCGTTCTCATATATGGTGGGGGTCCATTCTACCTATTCGGATCTTAAATGACACAATTGACATCTGAGCCGTCCAAACTTGGCTGGGACCTAGACCTTTTCAAGAATTGCACTTCTGAACATCCACCCGCATTCACTTCTCCCGATGTATGATAAATCCGGAAGTCAGGGCTAAGGATCCCCGTCTGGGGGATCAGGTATTCCCAAATCTTTTGCATTCATCCCAAGGATGTCAGATCCACGTCGGGTCACTGAATTTATGAGAGGCCTGGAATGCCACTCTGATTGTTTGATGATGACGAGACCGAGAAGTTTCCAGTGTACCTCTGGACTTGTAAGCGAATTTCCTGATCGATGGCTGGAATCGGTGAATCAAAAGATACAGCTTCACAACCACATAACTTAGGCTGAAGGCTTGACGGCCGTGGCAACGTCTATCATGTTCTCTTATAATACACCTACGGGTATCTCTACAAAGGAAGCAAAAGTGACATCACATCATCGTGTAATTTTGTCCTGGTAAATAGATGTCCAGGTACCACAGCACCACGAACCCGAGCGAACGGGACACAGCACTTGATAGAATTTGAGGGCCACAGATCAAACCAGACGTAGTCATCCATCCCACCGAAATAAACCAGCAAGTCGAAACAGCATAACCCGATCCAACCAAATCAGCCCAGAATATCCATCACGCAGCGACCCAGACATCCATCATTCCTAGACCATCAGCACGACCAGCCGAATGGGCTAATCTACTGCTCAGTCTGGAAGTAGTTAAGGAGGACGGAGCGCTCCTGGGACTCCTCACCCCAGTCCTTAACAACAACGCAAGAGCAGTTAACGACCTTGCGGGCGTTGCCCTCACGGTCAAGGGTGCCTGAACGATAAATATTAACGCAAGTCAAACCACACCGGAATTCAGGGTTCCTTACAGAGACCGACCCACTCGCCGAGCATCTTGCCATCGGGGACCTTGATCAGGGGGATCTTGTGCTCGGAGCACAGGGCGACAACGAGCTTCTTGTAGGCCTCCTCCTCGCAGCCCTCGTTGAGGACACACATGTGGGCCTCGCGGCGGTCGAGGGCCTTGGCAGCCTCGCGCAGACCACGGGCAAGACCGTCGTGGATCAGGGAGATGCGCAGGACACCCTTCAGAGCGTCGAGGACGGACATCTGGCCGGAGCCAGCGTCAGCGGAAACCTCGACCTCGTCGGCAGCGACGGGGGGTTGGACATGGTCTCTTCTCCGTCCGACTGTTGGAAGAGATTGTTAGTTTTCCGAGGTATTCATTGTGGGCTTCGTATGCGACAGCTGCAACAGGCAAAGGACTGAACATGGACGTTTCCCGGGAGGTTTCAGAGCTTCAACTTGCACAGCTCCGGTCGTCGAGATGTTGAGGCGGCGACATGCGCGGGGCAATGAGAACTTCTCAACAGGTATATCCAGCCCGGTCCTTCACGTTGTCTGCGGCATTGAAGATCGCTGAAGATGTAGAACGTACCATTTTGGTTGTAATTGTTATGTTCAAGAATGTCGAATGATCCTCGAAGAGTATTTTTGGTGATGGAGATTAGATGGGTTAGAGCACGGGCAAATTTTGGTGGATTTCGATTTTCGGCTGTGTGTGCCCTACGCTTAGTCACCGCCTTTTGTTTCGTTGTCACGTGACCATACACCCCCGATGTAGAGGAATCTCTACTATGCCAATTTTACGGGGACTTCAGGATTTTTGGGGATTTCAAGTTCAGAGACTGCGAAGAGAAGTGAATTCGTTACGTGAACGCAAGAGGTATCATAATCATACAATCAAAATCAGCCCTATACACCGCAAACTGCTGAAATTCTGCCGATCGCGCCATAAAAATAGCGAGGACGCTGCAATCAAAGAGAACTAGAAGTATGTACCGGTCCGGGGATAGCCGTGACCATTAAGAACGGCGGAACCGTTCGTTTCAGCAAAAGCACTAGGATCGTGACCGTTCGTCTGAAGGTTTGCTCCAGTGGAGGGCTCTGGGTCGATGTGCATGCTCAGAAATTCGAGCTCGAGTCCATTAAGATGAGGGATGTGCGGGACGAGATCCATGAAATCAGATAGCTAGAAGTTTTGTTAGTGATACTGTCAGAGATGAAATGAAAGAGGGGCAACGCTTACTCTGATCCAGAAGACATGCTCCATGTCTTCGTACTTGGGTCGCGTTTCATGATCCAGTTTCATAATATCTCCGAACGATGCGTTGTGGTGTTTAGGGTCATCCGTATATACGAGCATCCGGCGAGTGCACCGCCAGAGATTGTTGCGCTGAGTTGGGGTCGCTTTGCGTTTCTCCCAGCTGGCATACTGAGACAATTGGAGGTCATTGGTAGCCAGCAAGGGAGCAACCAAGTAGTTGGGAATCCATTTCTCGTCCGCAACATCTTCAGCACAAGTAGGGTCGAACTGGCGAGTGACCGCAGTGACGAGAGGCATGAAGTTCTTGAGCCAGGTGTAGCTCCGAGCACGAGGATCGTTGGTGCTCACGAACTTGGCGGAGACACGAAGGCGGCCGGGGAGAGCATCACGGCGTCGTTTTTCTTGGGCCTCTTGATCGCGACGCATCTTCATGACGCGCGCACGCTCCTGCTCAATTCGCCTCATTTTCTCCTCCTCGGCTTGTTTGGCCTTTCGTTGTTCGGCTTCTTGGCGCTTGCGCTCGTCCTCTTCAGCCTTTTCACGGGCAGCTCGGGCAGCTCGGGCAGCTCGTTCTTCTTCTTCCTTCGCGAGACGAACACGCTCGGCTTCCTCTGCGATTCGCTTCTCTTCCGCAACGCGTTCTTCCTCGATCTTCTTCACTTCTGCCTGGCGACGTTTCTCAGCCTCAATCTCAGCTCGCTTCTCTTCAGTTGGGGCTTCAGGAACACAGCTGGTATTGGCCTCGCGAGGTTCCGATTTGACGTCTTCATTCTTCTTGGTAGGATCATGATCGGGTGACGGTTGGGAAGGAGTTGATTTCTTAAAGTTCTCAATAGGCTTGCGTGTCGTGCTTTCCGCATTTCGCGAGCTTGCGTCTTGAGGTCGACGATGAGATTTTTCACCATCCACTGCATCATCGGTCTTGCGAGGACCGCCGTTCATAATAATTGATGGCTTCTCGTCGGGGAGGACTCGCCGCTTCTTCTTCCGTGACTCAGGTGATAGTCGATCGCTATCCCCATCCCGCGAGCGAGACCTTTCGGGGGAGGTGTCGGCACGAATGCGTTTCAAGGATGACACGGGGTCGGGTGCGGAATCGTTGCGGGACTTGGATCCTTCCTCGCGGCCAGAATCGGATGAGAAAAGGCTAGATCTTCCTTCGCCCTCACGCTCGTGCTCCTGGTCTTGAGGGCGGCGCCCAGCGATGAGCCGTCGCTTTCGATTCTCGTCAGGCCGAGCCACACCACTGGACTCACTACCTCTTCTTGCAGATGGTATTTTAGGCTTCACGGATTCGGGGCGGCCTGAATCGTGATCGGAACTAGCAAGAGCGTTGTCGTTAATCTCTCGAGGCACCTTTGGACGACTCATAGCCTTGGCCTTTTCCTTCTCGCGCCGCTTCTCTTTCAATGTGTCGATATCCTTCAGTGCGCGCTGACGGTTGGGGCTGTCGCTCGCTTTATTCGGGCGAGGAACAGGAGAAGAGGATTCCCTGCGTGTAGATTGTTTGTCGTCCTTGTCTTTGCGAGCACGGCGGGGGGAGGATAGGTCTTTGTTGGCTTTGCGAGACCCTCCATACCTCTCGAAAGCAGATTTCAAAATCTCGTGTTCTTCCTCCCAATTCTCGCCTTGTCGGGCCTTAGAGAGCTCGAAATAGGTGGCGCCATCAAACAGGCGACGGGTAGGATCGAATCCAGGCTGATTAAGGATAAGTTGAATGATGGCGGGTTTACCACGTCCAATGGCAGCGAGCATGGGCGTGTTGTATCCTGATTTCTGACCATGTCCCTTCATCGGATTCGGGTCCGCATCGGCATCGCCCATTGCGTACATTAGAGATAGCACGTCTTCATGGCCACCTTTGGCAGCAGCAATCAAGGATGCGTTGTCTGCTTTCTGCAAGATATTTAAAACGCTAACAACACCTTGCTCGTCGCCCTTGGCCGCGTATTCGCGCAGTTTCTCCGGTGTCGCTTGTGTCCACAAGAACTCGTTTCTTGTTGCTTCGCTTCGGCCAGTCTTGCGGCGACTCGCTGCGCCGCTTAGGGGTGGGGGACTCCGTGAAGGGCTGGCCACCGATGCCCGTCGCGACAAAGAAGTCTTACCGTCAAACCTGGTATGCTCCTCTGAACGTCGGCTGGGTCGGGAGCTGGCTTTGGCATCAGCGATGGCTTTCCGGATCTCGTCGTATTCTTCGTCCTTCAAATCAGACGGGACTAATTCATAGGGTTCATCTCCAGAGGCATTCAAGGTTCGAGGATTGGCGCCTGCGTCGAGCAGAAGCTTGATCACTTCTATATGCCCATTCTCCACCGCATCAATGAGGGGTGTATCTTTGTCGATGTTGTGGGTGTCAATTTCGCAACCAGCCTTCAACAGAAACTCGACAATAGGTGCTTCGCCATTAAGAGACGCGATCTGCAACGGGGTATTGCCGGCATTATCGGGGACATTTAAATCTTCAGGTCGTTCTTCATGACGCTGGACCACTTGATCATATTTTCCATCCGCACAAGCTCTGGCCAGAAGGGTGCGGCCGCTCTTGTCCTTGAGCTTTTTGGGTCCAATCTGTTTCGCGGGCGATGCCGAAGCGCCTACCCCGGACCCAAGCCTCCTCAAATGAGCACTAGGGAGTGGGGAGCCGCTGGCAGACGAAGAGGTGGACTGCCGGTCTTCCGAGGCTTGCCGTTGAAAACCAGAGAGAAGGGGTGTAGGGGCTTTCTTCTTGGCTGGGAGGTGAGAACCGGACACGGATCGTTGGTGAGAATGGCGAGTAGGAGAAACCGAGCGAGCACTGGGAGACGGTCGTGAGAAACGGTGGTTGTTGACATGTTTAAGGTTCGCGTAGGTGGCCGAGTCGCGTCGTCGCTCCCGCTTTTCCTCGACGCTGTCGCTAAAACTCCTCTTTCGGTAGGGCCGCGGCCTGTCTGTGCCACTGCGACGACTTTCCTCCAATACGTCGGGCGCGACAGAGGGCACATCGTCGACCTTCTCGACTTTGACGACCGACGGCGGCGAGACGGCTCTCTCAGACGGACGGGGCGACCGAGAAGGTCGGTCTCGATTATCTCGATTGTCTCGATCTACTCGGTCTCCATTGATTCGAGGTTTCTTTGGTTGATTGCCATCAACGCCGTCGAACGGTCGGCGTTGCGGATCGTGTCGAATGTGTTTCCTCTTCTTCTCCGGTGACAATGACTCACGGCCCGACTGAATGATGGTTTCGGCCTCCGAGTCGGCCCTTGGGCTCGGGGGCCCTTCCTCCTCCGATTCCACCGGTTTATCATCGCTGGGTCGTTGTTGTTGAACAGGCTTCCCAGGCGATGAAGGTCCCGAGTCCACCTTCACCGGGGCGAGGGCATTGGGACTGACATCCAGGGCAACTGGTAGGGAAACTGCCTCGACATCACTCATAGCGATAGCACTCGATGTGTCAGGATTCCGCTCGTCATTTTGGGAGTACGCGACAGGCAAGACGACCGTGGTCGGCAACGCCAGCGACGGTGCGCGTTGATCACGGCGAGAAAAGCACTACCCGAGGGCGGGAAGACGATTAGGATTGGAGGCGGGGATTATCCTTCCAGATAGGCAATTATAGGATGAATGTAGAAGATAGAAGGTATATGGAATGAGAAGAAAAGATGAGTGGTGAGGAAAAGCGACCGGGGGGGGAGAAAGAAGGGAAAGGGAAAGACGGGAGAGGAGAGAGAACTTGGAATGGGGGCAGTGGCCAGTGGCTAAGGAGAGAGAGATCGCTGGTTCGAGCTTCAGGGTGTGGCCACTGTGAATCATCCACTCCTCCCACCTCGAAAAACCCACCCCCGACATTCTTTTCGCTTGCAACTAGTTCTCTATCTCTCCCAGTCTCCTTTTTCGCACTCGGCTGCCGCCTGCGTGCACGGCACGGGCCCTTCACACGCAGTGCCATTCCGAACGCAGCAAAACCAGCCTGACTCCACTTGTGTGGCGATCTGCTCGATGCGGCCACTCAGCTCCTCGAGGGTACGGAGTGCCGGTACCTCCGATAGTACTGTCGACTACTGTAGATAAACTTTAGTGCTTCTATTCCTCATAGTCCTAGCTCCCCTAGTGGGCTGATAGTGGACATTATGTCCCGGCGGTTCTGCGTAAACGAGGATCGGCCTCACCAGCCCTCCAAATCTCCATTTCTCCACCTTCAGTGGGGACCTCGCACTGCATGTTTGCCATGACACAACCTGTCTCTCACACCTGTCACCATGTATCGCCTCTACGGCATTGATAATGCCCTCGATGCCGCTGGCATGGACGCCGTCGACCTCCTACGTGCCTTTTTCCTCCTCGCCGCTGCCTCGGTACGCTAGTTTCCAGGGGATTGTCTCCAAATCCACATTCACCACGTTTCGCCAGTTCAGGGAGCTAACACACCTCGCAGAGCCTGTCGGTCAGCATCCCGTCCTCCCTGCGCTCTCGCTTCCTCATCTATGGCCCGCGTGCGACCTCGACGGGCTCGGGGTCCCGGCCTCCTGCTGGGAATACCTCCGGCCTGCTCGACTACCTCGCGACCTGGCAGGTGCCACACGTCTATTTCACCCATTTCTACATCGCGTCCGTACTGTCATCCGCCTTCTGGGGGTTCCAGTTGTTCTTTCGCGGGGCCGTCTTTCAGGCGGTCGCGTCGCGGGTGAGCGAGGAGCACCGACTGCAGTCGATGTCCTTGACACAGGTCATGATCTGTTGGCTACTACTTGCCATGCAAGGATCCCGGCGGTTATGGGAGTCCTTTGCTTTTGCGAAGCCTTCTACGTCGAAGATGTGGTTCATGCATTGGTTGTTGGGCCTTGGGTTCTACCTGGCTGCGGGTGTGGCCATCTGGATTGAGGGATCGGGTATGAGTACATTGCGCACGTGTGGTATTTTATTGCTGACAAGCGGGTCTGTAGGAACCATTCTGACTCGGTCTGTCACCATCGACCACATCAAGATCACAAATGCCCCGACCATGCGCACCTTCTTCTGCGTTCCATTGTTCCTTATAGCCTCTGGCATGCAGCACGATTGCCACCACTTCCTCTTCTCATTGAAGAAATATACCCTCCCAGACCACCCCATCTTTCGTGGCATCGTATGCCCGCATTACGGAGCTGAGTGCGTCATCTATCTGTCTCTCGCAGTACTGGCTGCTCCGCCAGGTCAGGTGGTAAACAAGACCATGCTTTCCTGTCTGGCTTTTGTGGCAGTGAACCTCGGTCTGACTGCCCAGACGACCAAGCAGTGGTACATGCAGAAATTCGATAAAGAGGCGGTGCAAAATCGGTGGCTTATGATTCCGTACGTTTATTAAACGCAGACGGATCAATATCGAGGAAAAGAAATAATAAACCGTTCAATCGAGCCCGATGCTTAGATTGGTCGCTCATCGTCCACCGAGAAACTTGAGGGAATTTCCCATCTTCGCGACTTTCAGAACATCTCTATACGTGAGACTTGTCCGCGTTTCCCGCTGGTACCAGCCAGCACGGTACGGATTCTTCTCGCGCAGAAGATCCCAGTTGCAGATCGTGTCTGCAGTCAAGTCTTCGTCCTTGGTCGTCTCGGCAATGCCGTGGAGATAATCCGTATATAGATCAGCCCTTGTAATCAGCAGACTTCGTCTCTCTTGTAGAATCCGGTATTGTGGCTTCCGATTGTGATCGGCCATGTTTGAAGCACTCCCGCCGGCTTTCCCCTCGTCATTTGCATCTTGACTATTCTTCTTGTAAATATCCAGCACGATGGGAGCACCGAGGCTCACAGTTGCCACCAGTGGGTAATATGCAGCCCCGTCTTCATGCGGCATGATTCCCTGGCCAGGATTATACTCATTCACCAGGACATGATTGGGTGCACCGTGTGGCGCATCATTGAAGATTCCAAGCTCTTTCAACCGCGGCTCAGTGACCGGGGATACCAGCCAGGATGGCAATGGAGATGCAAGTAACGTGTTAGACTTGGTGAGCGATGACGGCCATGTCTGGAGCCTGCGATGTGACAGATGAGTCCAGCGTGGCAGAGGCGCCGATGATACCTGAGAAGATGTTAGCGCACGTAGGGCCGAACAGTCAATGTAAGTGATATCAAAGTATCGGGAACATCAGACCCGGTATAGCAAGAGACATGAACTATACGCCCAAATACCAATTCCACCAATCAATCAATGAAAATGTATCACAGATATTACTCACCTTCTGCAATAGCCAGGTCTCCTCGTCCTCGGAAACGAAGTCAGATATGTAGAATGCGTCTGAGGGCAACGAGGTGATGCGCGCTGCCTCGAGATCACAGGCCATCTCCCTCCACTTTTAGCTCTTATTCTAAGCACAGGGTCCCATTATTTATGGAAAAGAGAAGCAATAACAAAGTCCAGAGAAGAGGAGGCTGAATCGATAACCAGATCCCACGTCACTTTATGCCTCAGGCCACCAGCCCCACATCCAACCGAGCAAACATTCACCGTTCACTTCTCGATCTACAGGTCCGGATCAGTGAACTGTAACTTCAGACCTTTCTCCATACCATAGCCATGGCCCCCAAGAACAACGCCAAGGGTGCCGCCAAGGGCAAGGGCAAGGACGCCGGCGATGACAAGGGCAAAGGCAAGGGCGCCGTGAAGGGCGCGCAATCAATCCAAGTGCGGCACATTCTTGTATGTTCACTGTTCTTTTTCTGTCTCAGCACTGGACTTGAATTTCCTTCAGTGTGCATGGACTCAACTGGTGCAGTACCGTGGACAAAAATTTAATGCATATCTAGTGCGAGAAACACGCGAAGAAAGAAGAGGCGCTGGAGAAGCTGCGCAATGGGACCAAGTTTGACGAGGTTGCGCGCGAGTTCTCGGAGGATAAGGCGAGGCAAGGTAAATCGCATTCTTGGTTGATATATGCAGAGCTGGGATTGAGTGCTGATTCTTTGTAGGAGGCGCCCTTGGCTGGAAGACTCGGGGAAGTCTCGATCCCGCGTTCGAGAACGTGGCTTTCGAGCTGGAGGCCAGTACTACCGGGAACCCCAAGTATGGAGAGGCAAAGACCGGCTTTGGTTACCATATCATCATGGTCGAGGGGCGGAAATGAGGAGAGACGTGATGTTTCATGAATTGATGTAGATACTTCGCATTGATACTCCATTTGATGAATCCTACAGGATCTTGTTTTCATGAATGATGCTTATAATTGATTTTTTTAACTCTAACTTTGGCGATGTCAGTTAATTCTGTACATGAGACCAACTTCAAAAGAAAACTCGTAAATCTACTGCGCTTTCTTTGCGCTTTCAAGCTTGGCCTTCTCCTTCGCTCTCTTCTCCGATCTTTGAACCACTGCCTCGGCGCCAATGCCGCCAAACACTAGGCCAATTCCCAGCCACTGTCCAGCGGACAGGGAGTGGCCAAACCAGAACACGCTGAGAAGCATCGTCAACATCTTGCGTGTCACGGTCACGGTTACAAGCAGCAGCGACGAGAAGTGCGACAGGGTGTAGAAGATAAACAGTTGGCCGACAGCACCGCACGCCGCAAACCCGAGCACGTGTTTCAATGCTTCGGGGTGGCGTGTGAGGAAGGAGACGGCCGAGTACAGCTCCGTCTCGGTGGACGGGGGGATGGGGATTGGGAGCAGACTGTGCAAGATACCGCTCTGGGATAGATGAGGCATGATCAAAAGATACGCAGTGGTCAGAAGTGTGGAGAGCACGTTCTGCGCAACCATCATCTGCGGTCCAGAAAAGCGGGTGTACCGCTGTGGAGAGGTAAAGACATGATCTTGTGTGGTGTTTGTGAGGCCGTCAAGCAGCAGGTTGATAGACAGCAGAAAAATACCCCACATAGAAGATCCGGACTGCTTCGCCGCCGACGCAGCAACCTTTTTACTGGTTCCTGGATGATGCAGCGTGAACGTGGCCACGCCCAGAGTAACCAGGAGCACGACACCGTACTTGTACAGAGGGTACTTCTTGCGGAAGATAGTCAGGTGAAGGAGCATTACAGGGAGCAGCTTGCATGATTTCGCGAGGATAAAAGTGAGGTAGTCGATGTGTGCGAGACTGGCGTAACCAAACGGGGATGCGAGCGACGAGGAAATGCTGACCAGGAGCAACGGGAAAATAATGTCACGCGTAGGGAATATGGAGGGCATGCTCTGGCCCTTGGGCGTGGAGAAGAAGAGGTATAGGAAGCCAGTGATGGCGGCGAAGGACGACTGGATCGTGTTCAGGACCAGGGAGTATGTGAAGCGCTCTGTCGCGGGATCGGGATTGGCAGCGGATGCGGCGTAAACGGGATAGCTGGTTGTAGTGATTGCTTCCTGGAGGACACCCCATGAGAGGCTTCGGTCTGTAAGCGTCTGATCTCATGATCTTCAAGGAATCTACTTACAATGCCGCGTAGATACCGAGAACGCAGATGAGAAGCTGCATCAACCCGGGAGTGTCTGTGACTACCTCCAGGGCCGCCGCTGCCTTTGCAGGAGCGCTTTCGTTGGCATTCAGCGGGTCCGTAGCGCGTCCAGTGAAGTGCTTCTCAGCAACTTCGGTTTCATTGCGCATTGAGTGCGAGGGAGTTCGCTGGAGGGGGTTTGTTTGCTTTTGCCGACCCATTGCGACGGAGTTGAACTCGAGGGCTGGGACTCGAGATGAAACGAGATCGGACCAAAGGAGAGGATATAAAAGTGGCGATCTTGCAGGCCCGGGTTGTATGAATGGGAGTTCTCCTTTGGGCCCGGAATTTATAAAAAAAAGATGATGCCATGTGTTCTTAGGTCGCGAAGCTTATCAACAATCAGTAATCGCCCGGGCCCCACCCATGCCTTGAAGAACGCAACTCAAAGCTCAGGATGACCTACATGGGGAAAGAGTAGCTATTGAATTTGGAATATTTATGTTATTTCAAGAAACCTTGGAACAGAATTGACTCTACGGTTCATCATATTCACCCTCTGGAAAGCGGTATAGGCTTTCTTTCAATGTGCAGGCGGTGAACTAATAAACTGCCCAATTTATGCACCATTTTTGACTAAACGCCCCAATCAGACTCAAATCACAGCAAGCTTCCACCTCAACCCACCAAACATGTCTACCAAACGATTTGAACAGCCTTGCCCTGAGTCCTCTGCACTCAGCAAGCTCATCGAATCTGCATCTGCATCTGGCAACCCTTTCTCAGCAACCACCCTCCAAATCCTGCACAATCTCCAACACCAACACCTCTGGACCTCGCTGCAAATCCACGACATTTCTGCTCCATCAGATGCTACAGACACTACTCCCAAATTCCCAATTGCCACTTCGCCAGATGACACAGCACCAACTCTGATCTCCGGCATCCCTCCGCACCGCGTGTACACTCATCCGGACGAGCAACTTTACATGCTAGAACAGGGACTCCGCGAAGATGACCTCAAGCCGGAACGATTTTTCGTGATCCCCACGGCACAGGGTCAGCAATGGAGTCTGCGTCGCATGGCTGCCGTCTTTGACGCCATGTCGGAGGTCCAGCCAGTTGAGACGCCAATGGTTGAGAAGGATAATGGCAAGGCGAAGCAATTGGCGAAGTACTATGAGAGGAGAGAGAAGGCCCACGAGACAAAGGAATGGGGTGGAAAGAGGGTTCTACTGGCGATGGTGGATAAGGGTATGGGCGGAGAGGGCACGGTGGTGTACTACGTTGTGCAAGAGGGCGAGGTGAAGCCGCGCCAGAACTGATTGTGTGGTTTTTTCTTTCTGGAATTATGACTTGGTCTATGCGAGTTACGACAGTGGAGAAACTTTGAAAAAGCGACGATTTCATTCAGTTCGAAATCATCGAGAAGCGAGAGTCGGCTTTCATATATACGCCGGAAATATCCACGAAACATTATATATGCAGCCATCGGGTATAATTTGTGCGAAAGCACAAAAGAGCAAGGGGCAAACATTTGGTTGGGGGTACAGAAGTGGTGCAATGGTACAAGAATGAGGATGATTCGAAGGGAAGACTCAGAGCAGCACGTTTTCCCGGTCGTTTTTCAGCATCAGCTCTTGCTCCTGGAGACAGCTTGTGCAGTATCGGTCATACCACTGCCTCACGCCCTCTGCGTTATCTGCGAAGATACGTTCCGCCTGGGCTGTTTCGGCAGCTTGCGTGTCTGCATTCTTTCCAGCAGCATTACCGCCAAGGAGGGTCTCAACCTGGCGACACCGTCGAAGCTCTTCGCGGAGCCAGCGTTCCCATTCGTTCTGAATGACCTCTTTCTCAATGCTGTTCACAACGCGCAGCGCAACCAAGAGGTTGTGCCGGTAAGTTCCAAGACGTTCGCGCGTCTGCTGGAATCGTTTCGCTGCGCTCTTGGTCACTGCGTCTCGGGGTCCGGAGGTGCTGAGAGAAAGCGGTAGCTCTGCGTACCGCATTGTATTCTCGTGGAACGCACTGAAGCAGTTGCTGGCGTTTCCAGTGTTGTTCCAGATGGTCGTGTTTGCGACGGCCTCGTCAATGTCTCTAAAATAGATTGCCTTGCTCATGACCAGGTTCGGCTGGACTCCCAGTCTAGCCATGAAATTGCTTGCATGTCTCTCCTGCCACCAGTCCCAGGTGTCCCGGGTAGAGTAAAAGCTATTCAAAAGCCCACTGATGACCAACAAGACCAGCATGACCTTGTGCGCGCTCACGGTCTTCAAAGACCAGCTGATAATGCCAATGGCCCACTGCATCACCATGGAAACGGTGGTTTCCAGGAGAGACAAGAATGTCTCGAGGAGGAGCTGAGGCATAGTCCGCTGGGTGCGAGGCTTACGAGGCTCGAGCTTCAAGTTGACGCCTGCGCCGGTGAATTGAGAAACATTGCTCTGGCGTCCAACGTGGCCAAAGATTGTGATGGCCTTTTTGGTGCGGCTATGTGCTCCCAGGCGACGCACCTGGTCGCTCACAAGGTCGATCAGGTCCAAGGCGTCTTCTTGCAGGTCGTCACTTGCTTTCGAGTTAATGATGCCTAGAATAGAGAATATCAATTTCCGAAATAATCTTTGTCTTTCGCTTGTGATATTGACTTACTCTGCAGGCCGTAAGGAGTCTTTAGCCATTCGACTTTAGTGTAGACGGCGAGCTTGCTCTTCGACTTGGCCACGAAAGTAATAACAACCTTGCTGACCAGCCGGAAGGATCGTCGGAAGGGGAGATGCCACGGAGTCCGCTTGTCGGTAACCACGTAACAGAGGTGGTCATTGAGTACATCAATGATCTGATAATCAGAGATTGCATTGTCGTGAGTCCCTGTCGTTCGTTAATTCAACAATAGGACAACGTATTCACCAATAGGGAAGCTTACCCAACATGTCATTCGTTGCAATTTTGTACGAGAAGTCTCGTCTGAGATGTCTTGATTCAGTGGCGGCCCAGGGTCCTTGCTTGATTTCTGTATGATTGGTCAGGACGGAGAGGTAAATAAATGAGGATCGCGGAATCACTCACCCTTGGCTTGTCGTTCATGCAGCAAAAGCTGCCAAACAGCACTCTTATCTCCAAATAGAATGTGGAAGAGTGCCTTGGGACTGATATCCAACACTTTCTCGGTCGCCAGGACAAGGTCACCCTGAGGAACATATGTCACTGGCTGCGTGGGGAGCCTGAACTTCGCAATATCTCGCCCACGGCCATTCCTGCCTCCGTCCAGATCGAGATCTTTGTCAATGTATATAGGAGCACGAATATCTTTGCCACGGCCATGGGCCACAAGACTTCCTTGATCTGCATTATCAACTCCTGATGAGAGATCCTCCCAGCTATCGGCACTGATAGATCTCTTTGGAGAACCAGTGTCCATCTTGATCAACTCTTTGAGGACGGTCTCGAGAGACATGGGTTCAACGGCAATTGATCCCTGAATCAAGAAGTTCAGGCGTTTTTGAAGGAGTTTGAGCGGCTCAAGGAATGTCTTGATGGTGATTCGACCGGGCGTGTCACTTCCAAGGGGAGGAATAGTATGAAGGAAGAGGAAATCGGCATCTCTGCCAGGGGCAGCCGTCACCTCTTTGATACTTTCCAAGGAGACGCTTGTCGTCAACACTAATCCAAAGTGATGACTGTAGAAGTAGATATTCTGAGTGGTGATATAGGCTCTGCCGGGGAACTCTTGGTGGTCATTGGGACTCCAGGTTGCCCTAAACACCAAGACCAAAGCTTCCTCTTTCTTGACGTCGGGAAAGAGAAGTCGGAACTGAGCGTCCTGAATCCGCAATTGTTGCGGGTACACATATGGATACTCGGTTTCTGCAACACCAAGTACGGCTCGCTGAATCTTGGATGCATCCCCGTCAAGACTCACGGTTTGTCGATGGCGTGGCCCTGATGGCTGCCGGGATGACACTTCCGGTAAATCTGTCTGGGCCGCAATTGCCTGTTTCTCGGAATCGCTCATGACAGAGGACGGTCGGCCTTCAGATCCATACTCTTGGTCTCCATTGGCATAATGGGGCTCTTCCCGCTGAAGCTTGTTGATGAAACCCCAGTTGGTAGTGCCCCAGAGGTTCGCCATCATACCACTGGGCATACCGCCTGTGCTATCGACAAGACCTAATCCAATGCCCCTTTCATTATTCACAACAACCGCAGCTTTACTCATGCTCGTTGGGGCAGGCGGGTTAGCTAGTGTGGCAGGTGCAAGGTTCGCTCCAGGTTCGTCAAAATTGCTCAGGCTGCGACCCCGGCTTCCTTCTGCTTCGCCCACATTGACAGGGGTATTGCCACTGTATGGGAGGATATTATGACTGGCAGAGATGAGACTAGCTATGCCACCGACCGGCCCCGGAATAGCAGGAGATGCCGGGGCCGCATTGTTTGACTTGCGATGTAGATCCAACTTATGCTTAAGACGAGATGCGTGCTCTCTGGCAGAAATTTCACTCTCCAAGGAAGTTAACCTTCGACTGCCCGCATCGGTACTAGCCCTATATGCAAGACCATCGCGGTCTGGCACCGGCAATGTTGAGCTCCGATGCTCTGTCGGAGTCGTCTCATCATTGTGGTGCGGGGTGAATGAATCACTTGGGTCCGCGGTAAACTCTGGAGCTGGAGGTTGAGAGATTGCGAAAGCAGGATCCTGGACAGTCACTTTTCCAGATATCGACAGATCAGTGCTGGTAGGGTTCTCCAACGCTTTTTGTTTGGCAGATTCGAAAGCTCCAATCCACTCCATCAGTTCTTTCTGAGACTCCGCCTGCAGCATGATGGTGTTGTTAGTGGTTTTGACTTGGAAACAGAATCGTCGCTCTTCTTGGAAAGCGGGGCGAACACTGCAAAGAAGAACGCCAATACGCTCGCTTTCCTCGACACCACCAGTACGGGCACCTTGTACAAGACAGCCAAAGATGCCGTGCTTTAAGAAGGCCCAGCGGCGGACCCAGGTCGTGCGAGTCGGCTTTCCATAAAGCGTTCGGAGGTAAACCCATCCTTGCTTTTCCGGCCTGACATCCTTGCCCATGTTCATTGTTGAGAGAGGACGAGAACCGAGGTAGGGAACGGTGGAAATGGAATAATCCTCCAACTCCCGAGAAGGTCTAGCCACGATTTCAGCAGCCTCCTCGATTTGCTTTCGAGTCGCGAAAAGCTCTCGCTTAGAAGACCTGTCGCTTCCTTCCATCTCATGAACCCAACCTTTGATCCGATCCATCTCGCCCGACCATTTCGAGAACGTGCCGCTATTATTGTTGTGGAAATTGCGGAACTCTCGCCATTGATCAAAAGAGACTCGGACCAAGAGTCGGTCGAGCGCATTGCGAACTTGGGGAGATTGCACAGAAAGGTCCATGGACGCTCGCAGATAGGCCTTGCGGGCTTCATGAAGCTGGAACGCTTCCTCCCTCAGAGCGGATGCTTCTTTGGATTTCGACTGCGAGGCATAACGGGATTGCAAGTAATCATACTGCTTTTGGGCTTGTTCGAAAGCGCGGCGGGTATCCTACACGGGGATCAATGTCAAACACGAAAATGTAAACAATGGGGTCCATTCGATACCTTGAACTGCCGCAGATCCTCATGGATGAAGACTCGGATGGGTTCGGCAATCATATTCTCCATCTTCTTGGTCGATGCAACTAATCCATTCCACAGGTCTTTCGAACCCTCCCCGCACCTCCTCATCGCCAATAGTGTATAGTCATGATCAACAACAGCTTCGGAGACGACCAGGGGACGGGTCGAGTAGGAAAGAAAGCTGCTGACTACACTCTCCAGAGCCGCCAGCTCAGAGGTGAGTTTTGTTGCGGCTTTGGCGTAGCCGTCGAGCCATTTCTCGATGAACTCGATCTGGTCACAGAAGTGATGGGTCGTGGCGCGAAAGGTCGGTGAGTCGAGGGCGGCTTCTTTGAGGCCAACAGGTCTGCAGAATCCGAAGAGTATTAGTATTAGTAGTGGGAAGAGCACGCGGCCGGACTTACACCACGCTCACCAGCTTCCCGACCTGGGGTAACGGGGTGTGCGCTTGGGTCGACATCTAGCGCATGCCTACAGACTTGACGCGCGCAGGAAAAGAGACACAGGGGAAGAGAGGAGTCAATGAGGTCCCCTTGAAAAACAAAAACACAAATGCAACGGTCGAGATGACGCTGACGGAGCCTTGAGAAAGCCCACGTGCTAGTAACCGGCTTGAGGTCGCACTCGAGGCTCGATGATTTAATTGGCTACGTCAGGGAGTTGTTCCTTGGACTTATCTGCCTGAGGTGTCGAGGTGTCGAGCCGGGGCGGTTTCCACGGTGAAAGGCGGTGTGTGAATTTTTTTTCTTTCTGCCACCAAGTCGGCGCCGCAGCTTGTGGTGATCTTCTGAGTACAGTTTGTACAACCAGCGCAACAATGGAGCCTCCTTCCAAGAAGATGCGCACCCTGATGGATGATGACAGCTCTAGTGACTCTGGGGACGACGCTGGTGGTGTTCCCGTCGGCAAGTCTGCCGAGTCGAGCTTCAAGATCAACGAGGACTTTGCTCGGCGATTCGAGTACAATAAGAAGAGAGAAGAGGTGGCGAGATGTAAGTGCTTCTGACTACTGATCCTAAGTGGATTTTTCGTTGGTAAAAATATACTAACTGTTGGTCTTTTACAGTGGAAGCAAAGTACGGCAAGACCGATATGGGAAAAGGCCACGCCAACGAGCCCGAGGATGACGAGTCTTCCTCTGATGAAGACGAGGACGAAGATGGAGAGCTGGCGACTGAAGCCCTCGATGCAGAGATCATGGCCACTCTCAAGGCCATTCGCTCCAAGGACCCCGCTGTGTACGACAATAACGTTACTTTCTACACCGAGTTTGACGACGACACCAACGCCGCCCCTAAGGAAAAGCAAGAGAAGGCTATGACTCTGCGCGACTACCACCGCCAGAATCTCCTGAGTGGTGTCGATCCCGCAGAGGAAGAAGACGCCCCCAAAACTTTTGCCCAAGAACAAGCGGACCTGAAGGACGCAGTCGTCAAGGCGATGCACGGTGCCGACTCCGATGACGAGATGGAAGACGCGGAAGATAACTTCCTCATCCGCAAGTCTGGACCAGCAGAGGATTCCGCCCCGAAGGGGGAGGTCAAGCTGGACATTGAAAATGCGGACAAGGATCCCGAAACCTTCCTTTCCAATTTCATGTCATCGCGAGCATGGATCCCCGAAGGCCGTGCTGAACTTCACCCCTTCGATTCGGATGATGACGAGGAGGTGGAGCGGGCAGATGCTTTTGAGGAGGCATACAACTTCCGCTTCGAAGACCCTAACAAGCTTAATGAGAAGCTGATGACCCATGCCCGTGATATGACCAACGACCAATCCGTGCGCCGAGAGGAGAAGAGTTCGCGCAAGAAGATCCGTGATGCCGAGCGCCAGCGCAAAGAGGAGGAGAAGAAGCTGCGCGAAACCGAAAAGAACCGGTTGCGCAAGCTCAAGACGGAGGAGCTCCAGAACAAGGTCAACCAGATCAAGGAAGTGGCTGGTTTGCGGGCAGCGGAGTTTACAGACGAAGATTGGTCCCGTTTCCTCGACGACGCTTGGGACGACAAGGAGTGGTCAAAAGAGATGGCGAAGCGATTCGGCGAGGACTACTATGAGGAGGAGGATACTCAGGGCAAGAAGCATCCTAAGAAGCCCGAGTGGGACGACGATATCGATATCAAAGACCTCATTCCGGACTACGAGGATGAAGGACCCACCAAGCCATCATTCGGCTCCGATGACGAAGAAGAGGAAGATGACGAGGCTGCCGGGTCCAATAAGAAGAGCAAGGCCCAGGAGAAGCGTGACCAGAAACGCGAGGCCCGCAAGGACCGCATGCGCATCGATGAGGCGGTCGAGCGAAACCTCGATCTTGATATCACTCTCCTGCCCGGTGCCACCAAGAAGAACGCGACACGCTTCCGCTACCGTGAGACCTCGCCACAGAGCTTCGGTCTGACGGCACGTGATATTCTTATGGCGGACGACACTCAGCTCAACCAGTTCGCTGGCCTGAAGAAGCTTGCCTCGTTCCGCGAGGCTGAGAAGAAGGAGAAGGACCAGAAGAAGCTGGGCAAGAAGGCCCGACTCCGCCAGTGGCGCAAGGATACCTTTGGTAATGAGGATGGACCTGAGTTCAAGTTCGGTGGGGATGCGCCTGTTGAGAAGGAGGATGAGAATGAAACCAAGCTTGATATCCGCGAGGGTGATGGACAGAGGAAGAAGAGAAAGCGGACCAAGAAGCACTAAGCGCAGGTGCAAAAGAGTCTTTATTGTGTATAGTTTATTCAAACCATGGATGTGAACCAAGTCCTGGGGCATGGAGTTAGAATCTATTGCATTGTTTAATCCCATGCTGTGTGGCTTCTGGATATCGAAAGTAGAAATTGGATACCTAGGTGTTTCAAAGTATTACCTATTGAACAGTTTCTGGTCCAGAGGTATATACGGGCACCCAAGGACTGTCCTGGTGGGCATATATATCTGAGGCAGATGCATTCTCAGCCCCAATCGGTACATTTTTCCATCTCCTTCGTGAGGAACATCAAGCTAAAATCGCCGACCCGGCTAATATTGCATGCTCCTTACGTTATTTATCAGCCGCCACTCAATGCATGCAGGTCTGATCTGCTCAGTATATCATATTCCCTCGCAGGATCTAAAAAGGCCGAGGGTGTGCACGCAAGTGGACCCGCAAGCGGTCCGCGATTGGCCTGTGCCTAGTTTTGTCCAGGTACATTGCACATGCGGCTACCTCCACATCAAACTTTGTACCCGTTACATCGATAGCACCGAGTGAAAATCTCTCATAGCAGCCGGCTTCTTCCCGAACGGGCATTTCGTCGTCTGAGCTGATTTCTACTATGTAGTACACTAGGGTTGCATATCGCAGTACTGCATAAGATAGGGATAATGGTATACAAATTGATTTGTAGCAGGTCTAAGTATAGTCCGAGAGCATGAATATGTAGCCCGAGATAAATCGACTTCACTGATCCTTGCGCAGCACGAGGCCAATCTACTGTAAACGCGCGACCCACGCATAGGAAGTTATTCTATTCATGTTATTGAAAGTAATGGACCAGCGGATATCAAAATTTTGTTTGCCACAGGGTTTGATCGGATACTCGGGCAGGGAAAAGGAGTTGCCCCGGTGGAGGCCCGGCATTGGACGGGGTTAGATACGCCGTACGGGTTGGGTACGGTGTCCACCCGGCGCTTGGACTCTGGTTGCTCCGACTACGATTTCGGCGAGTTTCTAACATAGACAGATATTGAAGATGGCTGAATGGGAATGACGTGGGTGGTATACTAAACTAGACATGGAAAAAACAATTATAGAAGATTCAAAATCAAATAATAGCTCTATCGCCGCGTAAAGGCAGATGACCACGGATGCAGAAATTTTCGGGTTCGGGAGATATCGGCAAGGCCAGGAGGCAATACGCAATTATTTCAGTAATTACAGCCCCTGGGCTGCCTGATTGGGTGTTAATGTCCTGCGTTCGCTTCCACCCGCGTACGGCAGTATTTTTCTCCCCCTTCCGCCCCTTCTCTCTTCTTTTTCTTCTCATCCCCGGTGTTCCTTCTTGACACTTCTCCATCTCCTCTCTTTTTTTTGTTGTCGCATTTATCTCTTGCACAACCTTCATCATGTCTAAGGGTGATGTTAACCAGGGCGACAAGTCCGTCTTCGGCATGCCCGTAAGTTTCTTCCCTGGCTGAGCTGCCATCTCGACTCTGCGCGACAATGAGCCTGGATGCATCGGGAACAGACTCTTGTCTATCTCGAAGCATTCAGGAGCTATTCCTGCGCCGAACAGAGATTGGCGAGCTTGATTTTGATGATGAATTGGCTGGAACTACCGTGCTAACAAAAATTTTCATAGGGCTTCGTCGTCGACTTCCTGAGTATGTGCCACGTCTCAACTATCCAGTCTTTGGCTGGAGCTACCAACCCATAACCTCTCGATTGAATACTAACGGATTTACAGTGGGTGGTGTTTCCGCCGCTGTCTCCAAGACCGCTGCTGCCCCCATTGAGCGTATCAAGCTCCTGATCCAGAACCAGGTTGGTCATCCTTTCCCATCAATTTACCGACCGGAATGGGCCAAGGGAGAGAAGAATTTTAGGAGATTGGCAATCATGAACTCGGATTAGACATCTGGTGTTCTTGACATGGCCAGTGCTCGCCTGAAAATTTTTTTCCCTTTGCTCCGTGCCGGTTAGGCAAGGGGTGTTGATTTTTTTCCGACCTGGACCGAAGGCTGACCCGGATTTTTCCCCTAATAGGATGAGATGCTCAAGGCCGGTCGTCTCGACCGCAAGTACAACGGCATCGGTGACTGCTTCAAGCGTACCGCCGCCGCTGAGGGTGTCGTCTCCCTGTGGCGTGGTAACACCGCCAACGTCATCCGTTACTTCCCTACCCAGGCTCTTAACTTCGCTTTCCGTGACACCTACAAGTCCATGTTCGCCTACAAGAAGGAGCGTGATGGATACGCCAAGTGGATGATGGGTAACCTGGCCTCCGGTGGTGCTGCCGGTGCCACTTCCCTCCTCTTCGTCTACTCCCTGGACTACGCCCGTACCCGTCTGGCCAACGACGCCAAGTCCGCCAAGGGTACCGGTGAGCGCCAGTTCAACGGTCTCGTTGACGTCTACCGCAAGACCATCGCCTCCGACGGTATTGCCGGTCTCTACCGTGGTTTCGGTCCCTCCGTCTTCGGTATTGTTGTCTACCGTGGTCTGTACTTCGGCATGTACGACTCCCTTAAGCCCGTTCTCCTCACTGGTGCCCTTGAGGGTAACTTCCTTGCTTCCTTCCTGCTCGGCTGGACCGTCACCACCGCTGCCGGTGTCGCCTCCTACCCTCTGGACACCATCCGTCGCCGCATGATGATGACCTCTGGTGAGGCCGTCAAGTACAAGTCCTCCATGGATGCTGCCCGCCAGATTGTCGCCGCCGAGGGTGTCAAGTCCCTGTTCAAGGGTGCTGGTGCCAACATCCTCCGTGGTGTCGCCGGTGCTGGTGTCCTGTCCATCTACGACCAGGTCCAGCTCATCCTCTTCGGCAAGAAGTTCAAATAGATGATTCGCTCTTAGGCGATCATCTGCCACCTGTAGTTATACTGGAGTCGGGGATGGTTCCCTGCCTGGTGTAACCGCTAGGCGATGGGAAGCAGAGGTTGTGGGACCTGCAAAAGATAGATGCGTCAAGAAATGGGTTCGGGGGGATCTTGAAGCATAGAATGGTGTGATTCTTCCCTTTTTGTACCCGATGTACTTTACTGCCTGCAAACTCTTTTTCTTTTCTTCGAATATTGTATTTTCTTCAACGTATCATTCCTTTCGAACTCTTATTTCCCGCGTAGATGTAGAGTCGCTTCGTGCTCACATTCTAACTGAAATGATTTCAAGTAGAGTACTTGGATCTATTGAAGCTGGTGATGGTCTCTCAGATTTCATCCTGGATGCCGGACATTATAAGACGTGGCTATTTCCGCACGGTCTGATACCAGCTGCTTCAGGTTAGGCCACCTTGCCTTGTTGGCTGGCATGTTGATACGTGGCGACAAGATTTGGTGGCTTCAGCAAGGGAACAGGTACCAAGAAAGTTATCAGGAGAACCAGTGAACACCCATTTTCTGCGCTATAAGTCACTATTACCCGCTGGAACCATCTTATACCGGTAAAGCACAGCTCGAAGCTCTCCATAACGCCTCTCAAAGCGGTCGCCCCACAGCGGAAGGCGCATGACGTCTGGGGCTGGAGCTCCTTTACCTCCCCTAGCTCGAACCTCTCTTTAACACTACCTGCTCATCCTTCAATCATGTCTACCTCCGGTGGTATACAGACGTACACCTCCGCGCCTGTTAATTCCAACAAGGAAGAAGGCACTCATGCGTCCACTTCACAACCAGAGCCCGCCACCACAATCGAGTCCTCGATTACGGCGACATCGCAGCCCGCAAACACCTCTGCGACAGCCACAGCACCCTCCTATTCCCCCATCTATGCAACTGCACAGCCAGAAGGCTCTGCAGCACAGGCCGGCGCAGCACCAAGCCTGCCCGTTCCAACAGCAGGCACTCAGCCAGGCAACATCTCAGCGACACCAACAACCACATTCCCAACGGCCACATCTGCACTATCACCGCCTCCTCCACAACCAGGCGCTGTGCCACAGACTAGTCCTCCAGCGGCGCACTCGCCAGTGCCACCTCCACCTAAGGCAGGCGAGGCCGTAACGCCCTCAGCACTCGCACCCCAACCTTCAGCCTCATTCACCCAGTCCTACTCCTACCAGCCTTCGCAACATTCAATCCCGAACTCAACATCCACTCCGTACTCCTCAGTGTACCAGACCCACGCCGGCGCCAGCTCGTCCCGCCACCAGGGCCTACCTCTGCACTCCAACAGTGGCAGAGGCGGCGGCGCAAACGATATCTTCCAAGATGATGAGCCCTCGCTCATGAACACGGCTAAGTCGTGGATGCAGAGTGCGGGTACGAAGCTAGCGGAGGTTGAGGCGGAAGTTTGGAAGAAGATTAACAATGCGCATGATGAGTGAGGCTGGAGGAGTATATTTTACCTGGGTGCATCGGTATCATGGATTTTATCTAAATTGGGTTGTTATCGTGTTTAGTTTAGGATTATAGGTAGGCTGGTTTGATGCGTTTCGGGGAGGATTCTGGAAAGGATCTTTACTTTGTACGATTCATATGGAATACAAGCATTCATTCTGGATAGAGTTTTGAGGGTGTCTTGAAGCATCGAAGCTAGGCATCCGCCACCTGTACGACTAGTTGAATGGCTTTCCATAATTCCCAAGGTTAAAGGAACATATGAAACGCCAGAACTCTGTTCTTCGTCGTTGGGTCACTGTATCGTTAATCGTGCCGCAGCGAGCCAAATAGTAAAGTAGGCGGAATCCTCCACTGGTTTTGCGTCCCCAAAAAATCAGTGAGATCGTAAAGGGCCTGGATTTAGAGAGCATGTTGTTCCCTTAGCCAGCATCCACGCCAACGAGATGATTTCCATTCTCACATGGCTCAGACTTCGGGACATTTCATCCATCGACCGATTCACCGTGCTACCAGTCATATCCCAAGATTCCAAGGTTGGGTATTACACGTAGTACTACAAAGAAACAGTGTAGATCTTGACTTGAGAAGATGAATATCTCCATAGTTGATTGGGAAGAGTATCAGTAGAACCCAACGTTAACGCGAAGGAGTTCATACTACATAAGGAACACTATGTACTTCTAACGCAACTCACATCCATCCACTGGTCGTGAACAGGATGGACACAAAGACACAACCGGAATCAAAGCCCGGAACCAATAACGAAGCTCTCAGTGGAATCAATGAAGATGACCGAGAGCACAACCACGCTAGCAGCCAAAGCAAGGAAGCATGCAAGTCAGTGCAGTGCAGCAAAGACGACCGACACTCCATGTTTCCAGTTGCAAAGCAAATCTGATCGTGATTGCGGTTGCCAGAGCAGACCCAAAAAAAACACCGGATATTAAGAAAAAAGTAAAAAAAAAAGTAAAACTTGCGAGTCCGGGTTATGGTTGAAGCCCGAGACTCGATGCGAAGAGAATGCAAGAGAGGAGGTTGTAAAACCGAGACGACACGCCTGGAGCAGTTCGGTGATTATCGCAGTGTAATTCCGGAAAATGAACACTGCATTTCAGGGCCGTCTCGATGAAAACCACGGATTGAAACGCCTTGGGACTCCAACGTATCAGAAATCAATAAAAAACGCCATTAATCCACATCAACGTGATCATGTTGCAAAGCAATTCCCAGAGGAACTGCTCATTCTTTTCTTGGTGAATCGTGACAAAATCGGGGAAGCACGTCAAGAGCGGTCCGGACCAGCCTTGACGACCTTATTATGGTGTAAACATGTGTTTCAGGAAAAACAGAAAAGCAAAAAAAAACGCCGATCATGACGAGAGCTTTACATCGAGCCCAAACGGAGAAGCGCCTCTACCGCAGCCCGTTCCTGATTGTCAAAGGTGCGGGGCGCCGATTTGGCTACAGTGGGTCCGTTGCCGACACCAAACAAAGGCTGAGCGCGAGCCGCAACGTTGCTACTGCGCATAATACCACCGGTGTTGTTGAGTGAGCGCGCGCGCAGGGCATCGGCACCGATCTGCGCCCAGTCTTCTTCGTCGGTCACGTCGCCTTCGTCCCACTCGTCGTCCTGGAGGTCGTCCGGCGCCTCGGAGGAAGAGCAGTACTCGCGGTCGTCGTCGCCGTCGAGCGACATCTTATCGGCCTCGTGTTCGAGCATGTCCAGGTCCTCGTGAGCGCCGAATTCCTCAGCGGTGTACGAGAAAGCGATCGAGTCGCGCACGCTGCTCGCGTACGGATCGCGACCCCTGGCCCAACCCGAGTGGCCGTCGATCTGCAGACCGCGCTGCTGGAAGGAGCCCGTCAGGCTAGAGGGAGGCGACGACGCGTTGAATGAGTGCTCGCGCGCCGAGTCTCCGTGTCGTCGCGCATCCCATCGTCCCCAGCCGATCTTCTCGAAAACCACGTCGCCGTCCACACCTCCTGCTCCTCCGTTCCCTCGGCCCTCCAGCGCGGCCACGACGAGCCGACGCGCCTTAGCGGGTGGGATGCGCGAGAAGCCCGGCACCGAGGTCGTCAGGAAGCCCATGACGTGGCGGATAGCCAGCGGGCCCTGCTGAAGAAGGATATCAGGCAGGTGGTGCTTTGCTAGCATGGCAGGAGTGATAGCGCCGGCGCTGTCGCTGTCAAGCTCAAGCGCGTGCGCGGAGGACTGAGGCTGGTTCAGGCTGTGTGCGTCGACATCGTCCGCCAGGTCGATATCGGAGTCCAGCTGCGGCACCGTGGACAGCGGCGAGCCGGGCGACAGGATCTGACGCTGTTTGAAGGCTTGAGGCGGGAGAGTAGGCGAAATGGAGTTGGGTGGCGTCGGCAGCATGGCAGGTTGGCCAGGACGACCAGCGGGCTTGCCGGCGTTCATACGGGGCTGAGGGATATCGACAGAGGCGGTCTTGCCAGCAAGTGCCAGTGCGATGCTGGAGTTGGTTTGAGAAGCCATGATGGAAGAGTGAAGAAGTTCCCAGATGTCTGGTGCGCGCAAAGCATATGATATATGAGTCAGACGGGCGTTCCATACAATGCGACGCAGCCGCGCCACGCGATTGGGGGAGAGATCGGTGGCGACACCGGCTGCGTTCAGGGCGGCAACAAAGGACAAGTGACACTCACCTCTTTTAAAAACAAAGAGACAAAGGACGTGGAAGTGGAAGGGGAAGTGTTGGATGTGATGTGAGAGTAGGGGAGTTACGCGGTGGAGTCCACGTATAGTTGGATTGCGACGCGGCAAGGGGGAACGCGACTAGAAGACCGATCGGCGATATGTCTTGCTAGGGGTGTTTGGGGAGGAGAAAGCAGAGAGTAGATAGTCGATAGTAGAAGTAGAAGTAGAAAGAAAGTAGCAGGTCGAGGATCAAGGAATATTAAGAGGGGCAATTGTGCGACGGGGTATAAGATGGGACTATACTCAGCCTTGGAAGGGGAAAGTATGGAACTCCGCAGGCGCAGTCCAGCAGGTGCGCGTGGGCGGGTTGATTGGCGCCTCGTGGATCGCCGGGTCCTTCCGGCCTTAACTCTCGACGGTCATCATGGCTTCATCCTATACTGTCCAAGAGTAGTTGCCTACACGCCCTACGCGCTCTAACACCCCACACCCCCTTCTATACCGACTCTATGATCCCTGAAGTGATCCCCAGGGGATCCCGGTTTCCTTCCTAGCACACTAGTGAGATAGTAGTTCCGACTTCCCCTCAAAAGAACCAGAACCAGGGGCCCCGTGCTGAGAGTCCGAGATCGCTGGCCCCTCCTTATCGGCCACTCAGGACGAATGCGGGTGCTCGTGCCCTGCAACCTGCAAGCGTTGTCCGCAGGGCCCAACCCTAAGGTCGTGGACCGTAGTAGCAAGTACATTGGATGTATTCGGTACATTCATCGCATTCCCGAGCACTGATAAGCCACTCCTCCGGGCACGTGGTGCACCGACCCGATGAAAATCACTTTCCCCAACCTTCAAACTTTGCAGTCTTACGTTGATGTGACACTTTCGCACGGTTATGATGTTCACGATATGCCCCTCCGTGCCCCTCTAATGCCCCCATCGCCGGCACTCCAGCGGGTCCTCCCGTGGGAATCTGGACTCGATGCGGGCGCGCATTGACGTCACCCGTGTGTATCGGGTACGGCCACTTGGCATTCTCTTTGCGGCAATTGCTGTACACCCCCAGTGAGCACGGAGGCTGACGCGTATCTACTGCTGAGTATTCGTGACTAAGTGGTGCCTGAAAATAGTGTCTTTTTCTGCATTGACCTCTCCAGTCACTTGTGGGAATGATATGCTGCATTTTCGAACTGGTGTTTATCCCTCATTGGTTGCCCCGTGGACCGAGGCCTCCGAGGGAATGCCGTGCGATAGCAGGTTTGGTCCACTGCCTGGGATTAGTACACTATATCCGTATACCCCTCCTACTCCATCCTGGCAATGGGGGTACAATGTTTGGCCTAGATATCAACATTGGGAATTAGCATGACGCGATTATCCGAGCGATAACCCCGCTGCGGGGGGTAAGGGTTTACCTGATATCGGGTATAGAAACCCATCATGCCCCATGCCGAGGTGTTTATCTTGACTATGAGGCTTTATTACGGCGAGTGGACATTTCATCTCATCGATGCCCGAATGTGGATGACCATTCTACGTGCTTTGACTCGTGATTCCAATTGAACGGCTCCAATGCCACGAGGCCACTACAACATAGATCTACATGGAACTGGTTTTGTACTGTAGTTGGAACAGGGCACATGAGATTCCATTCCTATACATCGTCAGTGGCTGAAGTTACCTTTCCCTGATTTTCGAGCATCCAGCTTGTCCAAAGCCTCCTGCCTTCCCACTCGTTTCAGCCACACCCTCAAATCAAATGTACCTTCACTCAAGTCTGTGGGATTCCCATCAAACACGAAAACGTGCCCCGCCTGTTGTGTGGGGAACCTTCCATCCGAATAGCGGATATCGCGGGCCACCGGTGTATAATTCCGGGTTTCATAGTCGGCCAGTTTCTGCGCATCCACCACCGTCTGTACATTATACACAGCACCTTCCACCACGCTGTCTGGGGACTCCACCAGGGCCGGGTACTGACCCCACAGCTTGCTTGCAAACCCCTCCAGGTACGCGGGCCGAAGCTCCGGTTCCGTATCCAGTCCCAGGATTTCGACGAGGATGCACGGGTCCAGAAGTGAACCGTAAAAGAAGTAGGGCCCCGTTGGAGCCGGACCACGGGCTTTTGGCGTCTGTGTGAAAAAATGCTGGGAGAGAGGGGTACTCCGTAACTTCACCTCGGTGCGCCGGTATTGCGGCGGAGGTGGTGGTGGTGGGGGTGGTACAGGTATCGACTTGCTGTCTGATGTAGAAGACATCATTGGTAACATGGATTAAGGTTATGGGTATTTAAATGGTGTCCTTCTGGGTGGGTAAAGTGCTTCTAATTGAGGCTGTTGGGTTATGGCGGGGAAACGCCTGTGTCAGGTACCTGGCGCACTGTTCATCTCGTTGCCTCGTCAGCGAGCGCGATTTGACGACAAAAAATATCTGGAAAGACACTATCAAGTTGATGATGAAACCTCCAGTGCAGAAACTAGATGTAACTGTGGCCGAATGTACTTTCTTCACTCAAGAACAGTGAGAGTTATATCCAAAGGTAAGCTCAGCGACCTTGGGATAATGGCCTTGGGGGCCTCATGCATCATATTAACCGTTCACATTGCTTCGTTTTTGAAAAAGACTACTCAAGAGTCAACTTCCCTTCGACCGTAGTATATTCGCGAATCAATGTCCAGGGTCTTGCTTTCCATCATACCGGATGAATGGAATCGCTGGCTGATCGTAGGTGGAAGCTATTTTCCCGGCGCGGGGTTCACAGTAGATGGCTAAATGATCAAGTAGTGCGTTTGCCAGGCACGTCTCATAAATGAGACAAAAGACATGGAAGGCATGGTGAAGCCCGTATCTTTTGTTGAAGGGCCTCAGAATGTTCACCAGGACCCTCGGCGTTGTTGTCTTAGCGGCCACGGTGAGTGCCGTGGTGAGCCCAGCAACATTGAACTCTGACCTTTTAATACTCATTCATAATGACTTACAAGGTGAGAAAAGGGAATGTTCCCCACTATTAATGCCACAAACTAAAGCCAGACCACACAGAGAGTTCAAGTCCCTGGTCTAAATCAGGTATAATACTTCTGGATGCAATGCCCCTGCTGAAAGCCACCGAAGCCTGCCAAAGTCTCGGCGAGAGTCTGTGGGCAGATCAGTCTGGATCCCTGACCAATCAACCTGACTTGGAGTATCTCGTCTTCCAGCAAAAATTCAGTCGCAGGCAGCAGTATTGGATTGCTCCTAACCACGGTGTGCCGTCTACTATCGATGCAACTGGCAAGATCAGGCATTCCTCCCCAAGCAAGCACCTACCAGTGCTCTGCACACAAAGTGCACCCTACTCTACTGCCGATACTCAAGACACAAACTCGACATGGCAAGTCACTATCCAGTCAAACAATGAGCACATCACTGGGTAAGTCGATTCGCCATTCGTCTTGCGCCTTTGTACTAACGAGACAGATTTCGAGATCGGCTCAGCTTCCGCTTTCTTGGAATCCGATATGCTCAACCGGCAAAAAGATGGACCTATTCGCAAGTGCATGAAGGAGCAGGTAACAAAGCGTCGGCTCTAGACTACGGCTCGTCGTGCGCTCAAGGTTCAAGTGGCTCGGAAGACTGCTTCTTTCTCAACGTCTGGACACCGTATCTACCGAATCCCGAATCAAGTCGGAAACACTTGAAGCCAGTGATGTTTTGGATCCACGGTGGCGCTTTCACCAGCGGGATGGGCAGCGATCCCACATTCGATGGAGGTAACTTAGCCTCAAGAGGCGATGTAGTGGTCGTCACCATCAATTATCGTTTGGGAACACTGGGTTTCCTGGCTCTCGAGGACGGGGAGACAAATGGAAACTACGGGCTGGCAGACCAAATCTCTGCCCTGGAATGGGTTCGCCGAAACATTCAGGACTTTGGAGGAGACCCTGATCGCATTACTATCTTTGGGCAATCAGCCGGTGCTGGATCCGTGCGAGCTCTACTTGCGTCTCCTAAGTCTCGAGGGGAATTTGCTGGTGCAATAATGGAAAGCAACCTAGGAGGCCTTGCCTATGGAACGACGTACTCAAAGTACTACAGTATCTCGCAAGAAGTGGAAGTGGTAGGCAATGCAATTGTGGAGGAGGCAAATTGCACAAATGCTAGCTCACAAATCGAGTGTCTCCGCTCTCTTCCTGCGATGACTATCACTGGCCTTAGCGACACGGCACGCTATCTCGTGGTGGACGGAGAGTATCTTCAGACCTCCGAGTTGGATTTGATTAGCCCGGCATCTACCGCCCATGTCCCTTTAATGATTGGTACCATGCGGGATGATGGAGCGGCCATTATTGGATATCCTTCAGAGGGTGAAACTATTCAGACATTCATGAACGAGTCCGGCCTTCCAGCATCGATAGCCCCGAGCCAACTATTCCCAGAACCTTCAGGAGCCAACCACACACTCGACATCTTCAATACAACGGCCCGAGTCGCTACCGATGGCATGTTCCGCTGCATTGACCAGGCAACCGCATACGCCGGGATCAACAACCGGATTTTCCCAGACATATTCTTCTACGAGTTCAACCGCTCGTACCAATTGGTGAACTGGTCGCCGAATCCTCCGCTCTGCAACGCACCCATAACGCCCGACTTTCCGAACGGTGATCCGAGCCTGGAGTACTTCAAATGCCATTCCGGTGAACTGTACTATGTCTTCGGCAATATCATCCGTCAGGGCCTTCCGTTCCGAGATGAGTTTGACCTGCCATTTGAGCAGTATGTGCTCGATTCCTGGGCCAGCTTCGCTCGGACGGCCAACCCAACACCAAACTTGGAATATTTGAAGGCGAGGAATTATATCAATACAACTCGACAGGTTGAGTTGATGGGGCCATGGACACCCTTTAAATGTGGTGACTATCGGCTTCAACGATTGCAGTGGCCTTCGGCGATGGTTGACCTGGATGAGGTGGAGCAGTGTCGTGCTCTGGACTTGCCGCTTAGCTACTATGATTTCTAGCTGCAACAGACGTTGGGATCGTAGGATATGGCAATGAACTCACTGTCATAATGAGGCAGTAAATTATAGTAGAGATAATCGCCCAAGTCCATGGCTCGTCGAAAGTTCTCTCCACAGCTTCATCTCCCATCTCCGTTCCGAATTATTTCGAGGTTTCTTTATTATTCCTTGATTTACCACTTCGCTTGCCGTTATCTTTGGTGGTAAATTCGTCCTTTTTTGTACCCTGCGAAAGTGTTCAGTTTTGACTACCCAAATATTTACGAGTTGAATCGGGGGCCGAAGTTGTTCGTGATCTCCCCTCAAATCCATGCCCATGTATCTCGTCTTCAAATAGTTTACTGACTGGATTTACGCCATTTCATGCAAGTGAGTCCTTGCATCTTGAATTCCTGGCTCAAGCCAAAAACGTATCGAAGTGTGTGCACAGTGGCATATAGATCTGTATTACGTGTCACGTGACCGTCATTTCCGATCTTATCGCTTCCGAAAGGCCTAGCCGGTCCGGACTGGGCCTCTTTCGGATCAGCATTGCGGGGTCTTAGTTCCAGCATTTACCATAGAGAAAGTCCATATCCGCTTGACATGAGCCGACGGCCGAAGAGCGGCCTTCCACCCGACGGAGAGTCCGGTCTGCCCCCGACGTATTATATAGGCTAACGGGAATCCATCTAATTGTTCTCTCTCTTTTATCTCGGTTCTTGGAGAGTTCCCGTGGCTGCCGACCAAGCCCGTCAACCAACAAACCTTACCTACGCAGCAAGTTCACTGGCAACGACCCGTCTAATACCAAATCCTTTTTTTTCTGCGGAAACGCGCAAAATCTTGCGGCTGCACATACCTGGACGCACGCCTCAATTCAACTACATCAAGAAAAGAGTAGAAAAGAAGACATCATGGCAAGCAACGAGGAAGCCAGTGGTACACGCTACTCACCGGTCCTTGAGACCAGTCGCATTTTCTCCGATCTCTGCGAACAATCGGAACGCCTCAACCTGCCGTCCGAGGTTCTGGCCAACAAAGACCGGGTATCCTTTTCCACCAGCCATAATGAAATTTACTTCCCGATCCCCTTCAAAGAGACCGAGACTTTGGCAGCGCTGAAGGGTATAGAGGGCTCTGTGGCTGCTGCCATTGCGGATCTGCGTTTCGGACAGAATGCGCAGCCGCGCGGCGTGCAGGTCAGCCTGGAGGGCGCGACGGCTTTTGGATGCCAGGCCTACATAGCAAAGCTGGATGGGCTGTCAAAACTGGATCCCAACGTCAAGTCTAGATTGAAGAGTATGTGGAGTCCATATGTCGTTTCAGCGGGAGGTGCTAAAACTTTGGATAGATACGGATCTGTTGGCTGCTCAATCGAATGGATACCGACGCATGTCGGCCAACTTGTACAAGACAAAGAACCCTGGCGAGTTCTACCACATCCACGGCTCTCTGGAAGCCACGACAACGTTGAATATGATTGGCTTGGAGGGCCACCGCCCTGATTTGACGGATTACGAGGAGATCATCAAGGTCATTGAGGGTCAGGTGCAGAAGTACTCCGTTTCCGAGCTGGAAGAAATGAACAAGGAGAGACGCCAAGCTGGTGTCCCAGCACTGAAGCACGAAGAATTTATCAAAACTCCTCACGTAAGTTTATATTACCCCCACGCGATAGCAACAAATCACTCACGTATACTCTAGGGCAAACTCAATGTGCAAGAACCTCCATGGAAAGTCACTCAACTCCCAGGCAACCTGCCCCCAACCCCATTCCCATCAATCCGCAACGGCAGCAAGAAGATCCTCGAAGGTGTCAAGGTCCTTGAGATGTGCCGCATCATCGCAGGCCCCACCGTCACCCGCATCCTGGCCGAGTACGGCGCCGACGTGCTGAAGATCACCAGCCCGAACCTATCAGACGTGCCCTTCTTCCAGGTCGACGGCAACATGGGAAAACACGCCGCAGACCTCGACTTGAAGACTGAGGCCGGACGAGCTGAGTTCGAGAAGCTGCTGGCCGACGCGGACGTCATCGTGGATGGATATCGTCCTGGAGCATTGGAGAAGCTCGGATACGGCCCGCAGGCCATGGCTGCTCTGGCCGAGAAGCGCGGAAAGGGCATTGTCTACGTGAACGAGAATTGTTTCGGCTACGAGGGTGAATGGGCCGGCCGTGCTGGCTGGCAGCAGATTGCAGACTGCGTAAGTTAACCCCGACCTACAACTCCTCGAACCGAGGCGTTCCATTGCTAACATGGGAAACCAGGTAACTGGCATCGCTTGGGCCCAAGGTCAATTCATGGGCCTCTCTACCCCAGTCGTACCCCCATTCCCAATCTCCGACTACGGCACAGGCTGCATGGGCGCCATCGCCGCACTCTCTGGCCTCTACCACCGAGCCAAGACCGGTGGCTCATACCATGGCAAGGCATCGTTGATGCACTATGATCTGCTTCTCTTCGCCGTGGGTCAGTACTCCGCCGAGGTGCAGGAACAACTGCGTGCTTCACAGCCGCCCGAGTTCTTCAAGCTGCGGCACTGCGACAGCGTCGACCGGATCGGGTCGACGGTGCTCAAGGGCATGAAGGAGCGGTTCCCGCATCTGTATGCGTCTGCTGGTGAGGGGCCTGAGGGTCGTAAGCCGTTGGTGGAGAAGTGGTTCTCGCGTGCTTATAATGCGGATATTGAGGTTGTAAGCCCGGTTGCTGCTGTTGAGGGTGTGGAGAATCGGTTCGTCAGGGCCAGTCGGCCCAATGGCGCAGATCGGGCTTCCTGGGAGGATTTCAAGGTTGACGGAGAGGGCAAGGGTGATGTGAAGAAATGTTGATTGTCTTGTCAGTATGCGGAACTTTTGCATTGTACATCGTTAGCATCTTCCGGGAGGTTTGGAAACACATAGTCAACGAGTTCATGAAACACGAGCATAAACGTAGCTCAGACAGAGTCCGCCTTAAGAGTCAATTTGCCGAAGATACCTCGGCAAGCTTCATCATATCATGATCTCGATGACATCTTTGGAAGAGTCGGCATCTGCATCCGTCGGAAGCCGCGGACATGATTGTTCTCCGATTTGGAGAATCAATCGGAGACAGCACTTCAACGTCCTAATGCTGATCAAAGACACCATAGAGAAATATAGAGTATACATGAAAAGACCAGCCAAAATCAAGGACGGAGCATTGAATCAGATGCCCCCACGAATTTCCAGTTCGATAAGATCGGATGCGGCCCAAACCCATCGGACCGACGGTTCCCCTCAAATGATGAAATAGACGTTGATCGCAGATCAACAATTCTCCAATTCTTAATCTACTACTTACAACCTCTCATTCAATCATTCCTGCAGACATTTGCAAGCACACAATGTCCTACAAAATTGCCTACGACGCAGCCCGCGCGCCACCCCACGGCACCGCCATCGTCGAGTTTATGGAGGATTTCTACCGCACCAGCGACACCGAGTCCCTGCACGAGAAATACGTCCAGAGCTTCACCGATGATGCGACGCTGATCATGGGGCCTAAGGAGGCTAAGGGTTCCAGTGGTATGTTCTGCTTTTCAAATATGTGCTAGGCATAGCTCGTCTACCCGCTGCTATCTTCACCGTGCTAGAACTCTCCCGACATGATGCTTATGACTTATGCAGAGATCCTCCCCCTCCGCCACGGCCTCTGGGCACACGTCGCATCGCGGAAACACTCTCCGCAGCGCATCTTTTTCAGCGGCGACAACGAGATCATGCTCTACGGCGGCGTTAATTACCGGCTCAAGGCGGATCCGGAGAGGGATGTTTATGTGCCTTGGGCTGGCCGGGCGGTGTTTGCGCCGGCGAAGGAGGGGGAAGCTGTGAAGATGGAGTTCTATCAGGTCTATCTGGTACGTATTCTTTTTAACTTTGGGGTCTGAGTTGGGTGGATGAGAGGGTTGTGCTAACTTGATGTAGGATCCTTCGGCGCAGTCGGGTAAGAAATAAACGTGAGATCTAGGTATATATGTAGGTCAATGAAGGTCAACTGGTTGGGTGTACATAGACTTGAATGCATACAAAATGACCGCCGTGAGGTTACATTCCGCGACTTGACACAGAGCTGATTCGCTCAATTGCAATGAGTCACCGCTAACGAACTCGAAGTCCTTCTATAAATTCACATGAATCAGCCAAAATATACAAAAAAAGTCCCTCTTGTTTGTTGGTAGTGGAAGTTCTCGCTTATTAAAAATAAAGTATTGAAATTCTCATGCCATAATGTCCTCTCTATCTGATCCGACCTTTTCTACTTACGATCAACACAAAGCTCAGCGATATGCCGAGTCTCGTCTATCCTACTCAGCCCGACTTTACAACACCATCATCGACTACCATATCAAGTCCCACGGCCAGACGATCACCTTAGTGGATGTCGGCTGTGGGCCGGGCAATGCTACTCGTGATTTGGCTAGACGGTTCGATCATGCTGTCGGTCTAGATCCGAGCGTGGAAATGATCAACAGGGCCATTCAGCTCGGTGGCCGTACAAAGAGTGACCGGCAGCTAAGATATGTGGTGTCTACTGCTGATGAAATATCACATGGCATCACGGAGGCATTGCCGGTCGTCAAGGATTTTGGAGGCGTGGATTTGTTGACCGCGGCGATGGCAGTGAGTGTTGACCAGCACGTACCACTTCCTGATTGAATGGTGCTTTACTGAACTCTTCTGACGAGATTGAAAGGCTCATTGGTTCGACATGCCTAAGTTCTGGGCGGAAGCTTCCCGGGTAATGAGGTCTGGAGGAACCGTGGCCTTGTGGACTTGTTCATCATTATATTGTCGTAAATACACCCCAAGTATATTCTATCCGAGTCGGAAGCCAACTGACATTCAAATTCAGACCCGTCAACTGTCAATGCAGATGCCGTCCAAAGAGCTCTTTTTGAACTCGAGCGCGAGATCCTATCACCATACGAGCTACCCCCAAATCGGCTGTCTCGAGACCTGTATGAAAATTTAACACTTCCCTGGGACCTGCACGAAGATTTGGCCTGCAATTTTCCCGTTTCGGAGTTCCAGCGCTTCGAGTGGGATCGAGATGGCATTCTCACGGATGGCGACCAATTCTTCAACTTCTCCAATGAGACGACCCTGGATGAACTGGAAAAGGGGCTAGGGACAGCGAGCATGGTTACTCGATGGAGGGAGGCTCATCTAGACCTAGCGGAAACAGAAAATGACTGCGTCAAACAGACCATGGCGAAAGTTCGCTCGGCATTGGGAGTGGGAGGTACGGAGAATCCGATGATAACGGTTGGAAGTGCAACTGTGATCTTGCTTTTCAAACGAAAATGAGTAGAATACGATGGTTTGATAGAGATACATGCATGGCGTTATACATGGCTGGTGTTACCGTTGTAGCATCAAAATGATCGACATCTCTCGAGGTCATCAGGGTATACAAACAACCTTGAAAACATTTCTACACGACCCTCATCCAAAGTCTACGAGCCTCGCTGTTGCTCAGCTATAAACTACAACAGAGTGAACGGTTTTAACGTGTTTAGTCAGACATGCTCTTTATTTCCAGGAGACCGCGAGAGAAAACAGGAACAAAGACGCCGTGGGGTTGGTCGGGTCAAAGAGGAGATCAAAATGTTAAGGAAATAAGAAACATCCCCCGGATTCCAGCAAACCCAGACTCAGAACAAGGGGAAAGCTGGGATGCCTGTCTCGTCCTCTTTCTCTCGCTCTTGATCTCGGGAATGCCTCTCATGCACACTTCCGCGTCTCTCCGCTAGCCCCGTCTGGTCGTCAGGATAAAGGGAAAAATAATAAGATGAACAAACGTAAAAAATCGCCGGGACCGAGCTCCGATTTTTTTTTTAGGTATCAATCATTCCACTTGCCCAGCATCTCTCGAAACCGAGCAAACCAAAACGACCTTCGAATTTTGCCCTAGGCGATACATTTACTCGTCATCCGACTCCTCCTCCTCGTCGACGGTGGTCTTGGCGATACGGTCCAAGTCACGCTGGCCGCTCTGGGTAATACGGCGGCCACCCTTGTCCTCATCGGTCTCGAGGACACCGATCTTCTCAAGGGCCTGCATGGCCTTGCGGTCGACGGAGCCGGAGGCGTCAACGTGGTGGGCGGGGCGGGCACCACGGTTCTTGGTCGAACCGTGGACCTTGCGGAGGCGGCCAACACCGACGGTCTTGCGCATGTAAACGTGGCGGGCGACGGCGGCAGCGCGGACGTAGAACCTTGAAAAAAAATGTCAACTTTGCTTGAAAACCGAGATTCAAATTTCAAGGCGTTCGTACCAGTCCTGGTCCTGGGGAGGGAGCTCGTTGGAGGCGGAGGTCTTGACGGTGTCGACCCAGCCGGGGATGGGGAGCTTGCCCTGACGCTTCAGGAAAGCAGAGTAGGCAGCAATGAACTTCTGCGCCTGTAGAAAAGAAGAAGATCTTGTTAGCGTTGTGGTTCGAGAAGAAATTGCAAGGTCCGGTAGTGCGCAAATTTGCAGATTGTGTCGGGTTCGTTTCTGAGGCAGTTCCATCATTCGTCGCAGAGCAGCGTTCTGGTAATATGGCATTTGAATTCAGTGCTTCATCACAGGGCCCCGAATGACAGACAAATGTCCATCAAATTCGGACCAAGCAGATCACACATGCTCCCCTCGTCAATCCTCCCAGAGACCAGTATCACTCTTGCAACCCGAATTCCCAGAGCGTGTCACTGCTCCACTGCCAGGAGCACTGCAGAAGTGTATCTGCTGATGCAAAGCCCAGAAACGAACCCATTCACGATATCCACATGAAGCCACACACCGCGACCAGGCGGCCTGGCTCAGCCGGCGAGAATCGAAGGACACTTACGTCCACATCGCGAACGGTAACACCACCCATATTGGCGACTGAGGGCTCGAAGAGGGCGTAGGGGATGAGAGAGTCGGAAGTCGGAGTGGAGGGTCGAAGTCGAAGTCCAAAATTTCGAGACACACAAACTCGCCCCGTTTGGTTGCGTTGGGCCTGTGTGTGGTTCGCTTAGCCTGTTCGGGTTAGCCGTACCCTAAGGGTGCCTGAGGCATGATCACGTGAGAAACACTGGCTGTGGTTAGTGGCCTGACATTTTAGGGTATTAAGGCACCAAGGCATAAATCTCCCTTTTCTCACACCGTAGTTCTCTCCTATGGTAATTTCCCAGGGCTTTCTATATGTTTTTAATATTCTGGCTTCCTCCGAAACTCTTGACTCTTCATCAGGCGCACATTAACCTAGCAAAATGGTAAAAGTGGTAGAATGAGCTGAACAGACCGAGAGAATTGAATCACATTCTGATTACTTCAAGCGGATAATAATGAAGCAGCTCAAAATAACAATGCAAATTGAGATATCTATGGGTATTTATACCTTCCTTGATATGAAGATTGGTTATTCTCGAGCTTGTGTCAAACATTTTAATTAGATCAAAGTACCCCGAAACAATCACTTGCTATATTTTCCAATTTTCCTTTCGTGACCGAAGCCAAATCAGTCTTAAGAACCCATGGATCTGAACAAATGAGAGGGACTCGGGCAAAGATAACCAAAGAGGAGGGCTATATGACAAAAGTTTCAACCTTGCAAGTTAAAAAGATCATTCCAAGTTTCATATGAGGACGACAGTCCTGGTAACATTCGTGATAATTCAGGATCCTATTAACACATATCTATCGCTGAAAGTAAAATCAAGTATTCGTTTCTCATGACCCGAAAAATAATAATAACCCCATGGTCAGATGCCTCAAACCCCTTCATTCTAGCCAAAAACGCCAGTAAAAAAAAACCTAAAAAAGAATTACAGAGTGGGTGCTCTCTTCAACCCGACGCAATAGCGCACAAAGAGTGTATCGATGAAGTGCTCATGTCGGATGCCGGGTGCTCGGCACCGGTTGAATTCGTCAATGGCATCTTGAACACCGAAACCCCGTCGCTCGATCAGGTAGCAAACGATGAGGAACCCGGTGCGGTTGTAGCCATAGTGGCAGTGGACGCCGACCAGCGGACGCGGCTGCGAGGGGTCCTCGCGCTTCTCCATCTTCTCATCGATCTCACCCTGGAGACGGTCGACCAGATCGATGAAGTCGCGGGTCTCATCTGGTGTCGGGGGAATCTTGGATACCGTTGGGTGCTTGCAGTAGCGAATGCCTCCGGCTTCCATCGTGGCTGGGTTATACACCGGGCTTTCGTGACTGATATCGATGACGGCGTAGATACGATCACGGTACTTCTGTGAGAAGAGCACCGGGTTGTGCAGTTCGTCCACCTCGCGCAGCATCTTGAGCGCGGCAAAGGTGTTGGCAATCGGCTCTGAAACAGGGGCGACCTTCTGCCACTTGGCAAGGTTCTTCACGTCCCATTTGCCAGAGGTGTTTATGTATTGCAATTGCCAGCCCAGGGCCAATCGCTTGTCAATGTGATGCGAGAGGAAATCTTGAATGATTCCAGCAAGGGTACGGTAGGTCGCCCGGTCGTAGAGAAGAGCATGAGATGCAGGTGCCGGCAGGATGGCTGACTTGACCAGTCGCTTCCGCTCCTTGCCAAGTAGATTGGCCTCATTGATCTGCTTCTCTTCTTTGCTGGGCTTGATGCCGTATTTCTCCTCATGGGCCAACATGTTGGATGGCGTTGTCACCTGATCATGGACTCGCGAGGCATCAGGGACGATGCTGCTGCCATCGGTATCGATGGTAGTAGCAATCGAAGAGTCACCGAAGAACTTCAACAGCTTTTGGATTTCCACCGGTTTCGTGACTGCGTCTGCCTCACCTGCTACCAACAAGATCGGCATATGGATACCAGCCCAGACGTTCTCACCGGGCATACCACCAACAGGGTCAGTTCCATTTTTGTAGGTCGGAAGCGTACCCCATGCCATGCGACGCCAAACCGGAGTCTGACTCTGTTTGTTGAAGCGAACCTGAAGGTCTCGAGTCTCGGCATCAGCATTGCTGCCAACCATTCTCATCACACTGGCGCTCTCGATGCCGCCGCGTCGGTCCCATAGACGCCACAAGTCGAAGATCGGACCAGGTATGTGGAGCAGTCTGCGGAAGGTCGTAACCTCATCTGCAGACGGCGGAGTAGATCGCGGACATATCGCGATCAGCCCGCGAATATATTGTTTCAGGCTCTTTCCAATCGGCGAGGTCGAGGAGGCGAGCAGAGCAGACAGAGAGCATCCCAAGCTGTGACCAACCAAGATCACTTCTTGCCCATTCTCCCGATCTCGGTGTCGCTCAATGGCAACAGCCAGGAGTTCAGCCAGCGCCTCCACAGTGTATGCGTCCCAATCGGTCGGTGCAAATTTGGACAAGCCGCAACCTGGGAGATCGATCCCGAAGCAAGATCCAATATTGGAAAGACTTTTGAGCAAGTGGTGGAATTGTGCAAGCGATCCCCCTAAGCCGTGCACGACGACCAGTAGTGGGAGGGGGGTTGGTTTGGTCGGAAGGCGGCTCTGGTTTGGGTGTGGACAGAAGAAAGTTCGAATCGCCGGATAAGTTGCCACGGAGGTGGTGTACAAGTCATAAGAGGTGAACTTTTTCAGCAAACCTGGATCGGTTTTGAATGCTGAAAGCTGGTTAGTGTATTGCTCGCCGCGCGGTGGAGGGTAAATTTCTTACCGTCTGTACCTTGCTGGTGGTGCGCCGACCACTCCGGGGGCTTTTGCTGAGGGTCGGTGCCGTGTCGCAGAGAGCCGTTGCTATCGTAGTCATCGTCTTCGTAGTCGTCGTCCGATGAGGATGTGAGGGTTTTGGTGGAGGATTTGCTAGATGTCTTGCGAATGGAGAAACGCGATGACCGAGTCTTCTCGGAATTCTCGGAAGAACGTCTGCGCCTGATGAGGCGAGAAAGAAGGCCACAGCCAGCCATTGCGATCACGAGAGTTGTCAAAAACACAATCTGACCGCGGTTCACAGAATCATTGCGATAGAAGGAGTGCAGGTAGTTTGCGACGTCTCGTAAAGTCGACCGTTGGACGGTCAGACGCGCCTCGTTGCAGAGCTGCCAGACCGCCGCAAGACCGGAACGGTCAAAGGATTGGGATGACAGGGTACGGTGGAGTGTAGCAAACAAATCGGGGGAGCCATCCTGTCCCATGGTCGGAGGGAGGTGTTTAAGTACCCTGAGCGAGGCTCAAGGTCTTCTCCGTTCCCTCCGGGACCTAGACTTCCGTCAGGGAACTCGTCAAGGACCACGCAAGGGCGTCAAGGACTCTGTTTGGATGAGATTAGACCGCAGAAAGGGCGCGACGCCAATGAGAGGTGTACGATCGACAACGTTGGGGGAAAGATGAGGGTGAAGGAATGGAAAATGGGAAAAAGCAATAGACTCGGCCAGTCAGAATCTCGGGAGGCTCAGCGTGGGGGAACAACGTGACTCACGGGTGGATCCACCTGGCTGCGCATGACGCACTTCTTGTACTTATTTACTTCGTGGTTGCTTCTTTGCTCCTTCTATCGGGTTACTATTTTTGTGCCTTTTGTATATACGGTAGTAAGGGGTAACGTTCTAAAACAGATCCGTCATCGCTCCATGCGATGCATCACCCACCAGCCGCGCGTACTTGGCCAACACACCTCTGGTGATCTGGGGCGTCGGCGGCCTCCATTGGCGTCGTCGCTCCTGGAGCTCCTCATCCGACACATCCATCGACAATTCGTTAGTTTCCGCGCTGATGGTGATCATGTCTCCGTCGCGGACCAGACCAATGGGCCCCCCCACCGCCGCCTCAGGGGTGATGTGACCCACAATGAATCCGTGACTGGCCCCGGAGTAGCGGCCATCCGTTATCAGGGCAATGTTGTTCAACTTAGCACCCATCAGCGCGGCGCTAGCCTTGAGCTGTTCCGGCATGCCGGGCCCACCCTTTGGACCTTCGTACCGTACGATCAGGACCAGATTCTCCCCACGTGGGATCCGGCCCTCAGTCAGCGCGTCGTTGAGTTGGGTCTCCTTTTCGAAACAGCGGGCCTTGCCGGTGAATCGGAGGCCTTCCTTGCCGGTGATCTTGGCGACTGCGCCGCCAGGAGCGAGATTGCCACGCAGGATCTGTATATGACCCGTCTCCTTGATCGGGTTATCCAATGAGCGAATCAGGTCCTGATCCTGCGGCAGCGAAGGGTGCGTTGCCACATTTTCCGCCAAAGTCTTGCCCGTCACCGTCGGGATGTCACCGTCGAGCAGGCCGGCGGCGATCAAGAGCTTCTGAACGGACGGGATACCTCCAATCTCGTAGAGATCGGCCATGTAGTACTTGCCGCTGGGAGACAGGTTTGCAATGAAGGGGATCTTGTTGCTAACCCGTTGGAAGTCATCGAGTGTCAAGTCTACACCCGCGGTCCGCGCCATAGCCAGGAAATGCAGAACGCCGTTGGTGCTACCGCCCAGTGCCATGGTCATCACCAGCGCATTCTCGAATGACCGCTTGGTGAGCAGATCCCGCGGCCGGATGTTCTTCTCCATGCAGACTTTGATGGCCTCGGCAGCACGCACGCACTCACGCATCTTGGACGGCGATGCAGCAGGGGTCGATGAGGACCCGGGCAGGGACAGACCCATAGACTCAATGGCCGTGGCCATCGTGTTCGCGGTGAACATTCCACCGCAGGCACCGGCGCCGGGGCAGGCATGTTTCTCGAGATCATCCATAATCTCATCCTTGGTCTTGCTGGTATCACCGCCATCATCGGGCTGGCGCAGCGAATCATACGCATAAGCCCCGGCAGCCTCAAAACAAGTCGAGATGTTGACGGGTTTCCGGAGATACTCCGAATACCCGATCGCAATTGTACCACCGTAGATCATGATGGACGGGCGGTTATGGCGGGCCATGCCCATAACGACTCCGGGCATGTTCTTGTCACAACCCGGGATGGCAATGCAGGCATCGTGGTACTGGGCACAGGTCACAGTCTCCACACTGTCGGCAATGATCTCGCGGGTCTGCAGCGAGAAACGCATGCCATCGCTACCCATTGTGATAGCATCGGACACGCCAATGGTATTGTACTGCCACCCGATCATGCCCCGCTCACCGATAGACTTCTTGACCGTTTTGGCCAAATCCATCAAGTGCATGTTGCACGGGTTTCCCTCCCACCAGACGGACGCAATACCGACATGGGGACTTTTGGCCATAGCATCTTTGTCCGGAACGCCAGCGGCGAAGAGCATGGCCTATCGAATGATTAGCGACAGTCCAATGGCTAATGATCCAATTGGTAACGTACCCGAGCACCGGGAAAGTCATGACCTCTGGTGATCGTCGAAGAATATCGATTGAGTGCGAGGGATCCATCGGGATGTTTGGCATCGGCGGGCAGACTGGGGAAGTTGATGTACTTGGCTTCACCCAGAGTGCTGGACGTCATCGGCTGAGCGGGATCCATGATGGAGTGTGCGAGGTGTCGAGAAACACGAAAACACAGAGACACAGAATAATTATCTCGCGGGGAAACCAAGCTCGCAGTTGTGACCGATCCCGGTGGACCCCGCGTTGCTCAGTCGGCACTTCGGGACCAGTCATTGCGCGTTCATTGCTCAGATCGGAGTTGCGCCTATTCCTCCGGCTCGGCATTGCGGGGCGTTGAACTATGATTGTTTTTACTGTGCACTCAACTATAGTAGATAGATTCACGATGCTAAAATCCAACTATCCGAACGAAAGACCCACAATTATCTCCGCGATACAAGACCCGAGTGCAGGTGATGCGCGTGTCGCATTCATGGGACGGGACGTCATCGAACGCTCGGGCTTTTGTGATGCTTCGACTTTGTTTTTTTGCCTTTCCCTTCTTCTTATCTTTGTAATGCCTTTGTCCCTCCTATCTCAGAGTTGATCTCAGACATTAGTGTCCCCCGCTCATAGTCATCTCCTATACGTAACAACCTTATCTATTTCATCACCTGTATTTACACGATGACCGATATCGTGGTCGCGCAGATGATCGGAACGCTCGGCTGCGGCTACGTAGCTGGTAAGCACTTTACTTAGTTGCTTATGCGTCACAAACAGGAGCTAATAAGACATAGGCGGGATGATGGGCCTTTCCCTGGTTACCATCCCTGTCCTCGTTATCCCTGCACGTCATCCATCGACGGGTGCGCGCAAGACTTCGGGGACTTCCGCTGCACACCTCTCCCATCAATGGCTCAATGCCTACAATCGCGGATTGTCAATCTACCCCCCGACCGCAGCGGTCTCGTCCCTGGCAAATGCCTATCTTGCCTGGGTGCTGCGTGATGCTCCCGCCCCGACTGCCGTCAACTATAGTTGGGGCAGTATCTATGCCACGGCCGCAGTCATCACGATGGGAATTATGCCCTGGACGTTTCTTGTAATGTGGCCCACCAATACGAAGCTCATGGCACATGCTGCCCGTGATGATGCGGCGTTGGCTGAGGGGACCAAGGGGATGGTGGTTAACGAGCAGGAGAAGGCGAAGCGAGCTCGGGATGACCAAGATGTGCCTGCGCTTGTAGAGAAGTGGGGAGAGCTGAACTTCTATCGGTCCTTGTTTGTTGTGGCTGGGGCGGTGATTGGGTTCTGTGGTGTTGTTTGGATGGAATGAAGGACGAAATTGGGAACTTTCAACATTTGTAATGATATATGCGGCTATGTACAAGATGACTCCAGTTAGGGTGGGTATCGTGATAATTCTAAAAGTCCGAACTGCGGTGAGAGCTAAAGTGACACCGGTAATGAACGCGTATTGACAATATGGGAAAGCAAAGGCCCTTGAGCAATTGTTAGGTTCAAGTCTGCTCGGACTGGTTCTCGGAGTGGTAGCCTGAATCCTCTTCCGTTGTGGCTTCATCCTCTGCCGATTGCTTCTCCTCGTCGAACCATTGGTTTGAATGCTGTAAAGCTTCGTCGGCGGATATTCCCTCCAGCGGACTCGACTTTTCTGTGCTTCCTTCTGTCCGATCTGGATGATGGGCATCGTCCGGGCGTTCCTCGTCCATGGCGAAACCGACAATCTTGCCGGTTCCGGGCTGCGACCGAGCTTCTTCCAGCACGTCGCCGTTCCAAGGTTGACATTTCTTGACAATCTCGCCACATCGGAGACAGACCCAGCCCTGACCTTCTTCCGCCTCCACCTTCTGCACAATGCAGACAAAGCAATAGACACAGCCACAGGGAATCGTCTCGTAGGGGTTCGTGATGTCTGTTTGTGCAGAGCCTGAGATACCGCCCGATGCCGATGCCGCGAGGACATCACTTTCCGTTGCTGCAGAGGGGTTCTGATCTCGGTAGCAGATAGCGCAAGTCCGTTCCGGGAGGTAGGCCAGCTCTCCTTGCTTCTCGGCAGCCTCTTCTTCGTCCCCGCTTGACTTGAGGGCATTGACGGTCTTCCGCCACGCGCGAGATATCCACCGTCGCCAGCGACTGATTCCGACGAGGGGAAGTAGGAAGAGAAGAAATTCGGTAAAGGCGTGCCAGACCAGCTGCCGATTCAGGTACTCAAAGGAGACCTCTCGACTGGCCTGGGCAGATGGCGGCGTGAGACGAATACGGAGAAGTCGGTCAACCAATGTTCGGTAGCGACCGTTGACCAAGAATACGAGGAACGAAACGAAGGCAGCGATCGAGTGCGACGTAGAGATTAGGTCTGTGAGGCGGGACAACATCCGAACATCCTGCGATGGCTTTGTACGGTTGTCAGTATCAAATCAAGCACAATAGTAGGAAGTGACCAACCTCTTCGTAGCCACCTTCCTGCCCAATCAACCAGCTCTCCCATTTATCCCACGCATATCGACCACCGACGGTCAGCAGGCCGTACATGGTCTTCTGCCATTTCGTTGGAGATGAATGCACGGGTCCCTTGCTTCGGCTATCGGTATACTGAAGGCCCTGCAGTGCAGCTCCGTATGATGCATTATGGTCCCATATCGAGAGCTTGAAGAGGATCGCTCGCAGCGCGAATAGAATTTCATGTGACCAGTCTTCCCGCATTTGAGGCTGTTCGATTTATTAGCACATGTGGCCACATAATGGAATATTCCAAGAAGAACTGCATACTCCAAAGTATTTGAGAGCATCCCCAACCTGGCCCTTCATCAGGCCCAGTAGCTCCTCATCCAGCAGTTCTGCATCCACCTGGCCAACCCGAAACGCCGGGCGCGTACCATCTCGGCCCTTGATAGAATTCCATGTCATCCAGCCCGCTCCAGGTAGTCGGTTTAACGGATAGGGAAGGCGCTGGACGGTAGCAGAGTTGATCGGCGATGCCCGTTGCTGTTCAGCCAGCCGAGCACGCGCTTCTGCCTGACGGAGGCGACGGCGCTCGAGCACCCGCTCTTGTGCAGCGGCGAAATTTGTCGAGCTCATCGTATAATCATCGTGCGATGGTCGGGTAAGAAAGGAAACGATGGAGGAGGTCGGCGGAAACCATCAGGGCGTCGGTTCCCCATACGCGGAGCCGAGGTTAGTACCACGTGACTCCCCCATCCGGAGAAATCAACGTAGAGGAAGTATGGGAGGGTTCTGAACTTCATGGTCTTCATGGTCTTCATGGTTGAACATGTATACAAAAAGCTCGCCATCAAGCATACCAAACAAGCAACGGCCTCCACTAGTGCAAGAATCTGCGAAACAAGTAGGCGCACTTCCTAGGTTCTCACCGATCCATGGAGGTCTCCTAGTGAAGGAACGTGAGTTAATTTGCTTGTCCTGCCGTGACATCAGGCCTGGCCATAACATCGACCGCAGTATATAGTGGTGGCAAGGTATCACAATATCTCCTAGTGCCGGACCACAAGATATCTCCGTGGTGTAAAGCTTGTTCAAGGATAGAGCGGCCCAATGGCACGACCGAAAATGTTCCTGGCCACTCACTTCGCCAGTCACGAGCACTAAAGCAAGCCTACCCTTGCACTGGTTGTGCAATTGAAAAGTGAATATTCGGCGGTAGGGCTCGAGAGGTTTGAACTATACTCAAAAAGGTGATTGATATCGGCCAATTCCGCGGTCCTCAATGTCTCAGATATCTGACCCGAACGAACCTTTGTCGACCCTGAAACGAATTTAATATCATAAACTAGATATTCCAAACCCTGCAACTCAGCCATAAGAAATCAGGGTCCACACACGTGCCCGGTGCCTCCAAGCGGCCCCACGGTGCATTGGTCCCTGTCTTGGCATCCACAGGGACAGGGGCACGATGGCCAATCAAAGCGTGCGCTTTTACATCGTGGGCGCAGCCGTGACGATCATTCAGTGCCAGTATAAGCTTCGGACCGGGGCCGGGGTGTACAATCGACGGTGCCTAAGTAGGTAGCAAGCACTGGAAGGCGCGATGTCACCGTGAGGTGCTTCCATGCGAAATCTACTACATGTGCCCAGTTGAGAAGTTGAGAGATTCCTCGTACATAAACATCTTCCCCCTTCCAATCACTTCCTCTTTCCTTGTCCTTGTCCTCGTCCTCGTTCACAGTACCCACCATCGAGCTCTCATCAATCGCGTGACCACTTTCTCGCTTCAGTCAATACGATGAAGGCTACTATCGCGACCCTGCTGGCCGCTGCCGTTATGGCGCGTGCCCAGGTGGCTACCACCTCGGAACCTGCCCTCACTCAGATCGCTGCGGCGGCTGCTACTACCAAGCCTGAGTCCCCCATCTCCGACGTCAAGGGCCTGGCCTTCGACCGCTTCTACCAGGTCTGGCTGGAGAACATTGTAAGCGACGACTTCCCTTGTTTTTGGGCTGCTTTTGTTAACATTCAATTAGGACTACGAGGTTGCCGCAGCCGACTCCAACCTGCAGTGGCTGGCATCCCAGGGTATTCTGCTGTAAGTTCTCAATTGAGTCTTATAACATACGTGAATGCATTCTAATTCTGTTGTAGGACCAACTACTACGCTGTCACCCACCCGTCTGAGCCCAACTACTGTGCCGCCGCTGGTGGTGACACTTTCGGCATGGACAATGACCACTACCACCAGGTGCCTGCCAACGTTTCCACCGTTGCTGATCTGTTGGACACCAAGGATATCTCGTGGGGCGAGTACCAGGAGGACATCCCGTACGCCGGCTTCCAGGGCTTCAACTACTCCAACCAGGAGACCCATGCCAAGGACTACGTGCGCAAGCACAACCCCCTCATGTTGTATGATTCCGTCGTCAAGAATGATACTCGCGCTCGTCAGGTCAAGGGCTTTGATGCTTTCTTTGCCGATCTCGATGACAAGAAGCTTCCTCAGTGGGCGTTCATCACCCCCAACATGACCAATGACGCCCACGACACCAACATCACCTTCGCCGCCAAGTGGGAGCGTAGCTGGATGTCCACTCTGTTGAAGAATGACTACTTCATGGACAACACTGTCGTTCTCCTGACCTTTGATGAGGATGACACCTACCACAAGACCAACCGGATCTTCAGCATCCTCGTTGGTGGTGCCATTCCTGACCACCTGAAGGGTACCAAGGACGACACCTTCTACACCCACTACTCCACCATTGCCTCGGTTTCTGCCAACTGGGGTCTCCCCTCTCTCGGTCGCTGGGTAAGTCAAATTGAAATGCTTATACTCAAAGTTCAACTTCTGACCTTGATATTTAGGACTGCGGTGCCAACATCCTCGAGTTGGTCGCCAACAAGACCGGCTACGTCAACTACGAGGTTGACATGACCAACCTGCGTCTCAACGAGACCTACCCCGGGCCGATGGCTGATGGTCATTACGCAAAGTTCTCCCCCGTCTGGCCCATCCCGGCTACTGAGGCCAACTGCTCTGCTGGTCACGGTATCCTTGATATTGTCAAGAAGACCTACGCGGGTCTCCAGGCCTCCCACAACTACACCACCCCCTTCCCCGTTGACTCCAAGAATGACTACAACACCAATGTCACTATTACTCGCAAGCCATCGAACTCCACCACCACCACTTCGGCTGCCCCGAGCGTCCACACTACCAAGTCTGGTGCTGCCGTTGCTGCCACGGCCCCCAACATGGCCATGACTGGTGCTATGGTGGCTCTTTTTGCCTATCTCATCTAATTTGATCCAGGGGTTTTCTCTGGGCGATAAAAAATGATCGGGGGTTTTCGATTTCATAGCACTATTCTTTAATGTATTAGCAACGATTTTCAATGCAGGTCACGAGCGTTCTTGCATATATGCTCCCATAATTTAAAAGTCATTGACACAATTGCCATAGCGAACGCGAATGACTATACCTTTTCAAGACATCCTCAGCCCTAAAGCCCACCAATCTGCCCAGTCTAGATCAAGATGGGCTTTGTCTGGACGAACATGTGCTCGGCGAGTCGGGTGCCGAAAGGGTTGCCGTGGCCGGAGAGGACGATGATTATGCCTTGTGGGAAGCATGCTTGCGAATAGTTTGACTGTGTAGATGAACTGTATCCTTAATCAGCGAATTGATCCTAGGTGGTGATTTGGAAAATGACAACCATTGGCGGCTTCTCGCTATTATTCGGAACAGTTGCGTTCAGAGTTCCTAAAGCCGGAGCCACCTTCATAGAGAACATGACCAGTGGGATATTCTACGGAATGATAAAGACGCCTCCTACATGTATTAACCTCCAAAAGCCAATCTTAGTTTCGAAAACGGTTGAATAGTAGTTGCAATACTCTTATGTAGTATCACATTGGTCGTATAGATCGTTAAGACTTCGCTCTATAATACAATTTATTTCGCAATACCCCGGCGTTTCATATCCTGCAGGTTGGGTACTTCCTGGTCACCGCCGCGCTGCTCAGAATCGATCTTGATGTTGTCCTCCGGACCGCCGGGACCCTTGAAGTCGCCTGCCTTGGGGAGTCTAATTGAATATGGTCATGTCAGTAACCGAACAACCGATGTCCAAGTGTAGGGAGTATGAATCTTACCGGCCACGGTCATCCCGGGTACCTCCCTCATCCTCAGGAACTTTACGGTGGTCACTGCCTGAAGCAGTGGAGCCGGGCCCGTACTTCACGCCAGTGGACTCGGAGAACTTCTTGTCGACCATCTCGTTAACGCCGGACTCGAGAGCTATCATGTTGTTAGAACTGTATGGAGAGAAAGTACTCTGCACAACGTACTGGAGTCACTCTTCTTGCCGAGGCCCTGCTTGGCCTGGTAAGAGTTCAAGTCCTTCTCGGCGTTGAATGCAGCCTGGCGCAAATCTTCGAAGTGAGGAGGCATGGTGTCTGGGTGTAATATAAAAGATACTGGTCGATACAGGTATTTCAATAGACAAAGAACGAGGTAGTGTTTTGAGAGCCTCGAGAGGAAAAATATGATGAGAAAGGTGAATTGATTCTGACTATATCTCGACTAAATACTCCTCTAGCATTATCTCAGATCCAAAGACTGACTGAATTTGCATCATGGAACATCATAGCTATGTCACTGATATTGAGAATGTCCGGACAAGGAAGGTAGGGGCGTGGTTGAAGGACCACTTGGGCCCGGAAATCTTGGAAACAAGACTGAGAGCTATGATATTATAATGTACTGGACCATGAACAGGTCTAATGATGGCAGTGACTTCATTGGTCTCCACCGTGCAAAGCCCTAAGTCGAGTTCCGTATCGGGTCACATGTCAGGGTCAGGCCCTAGGGCTTGGGCTGATCCGGATCAATGATACCCCGAACCAAATGAGGGGAGCAACGAGGTCAATTGCAGACCGTCCGGGGTTTTGTTGACATACGTTGCATGTCTCCCCTTCGATTCGGCCGCCATTTCGATGGAAGATCTGTGACCGTCTGAGCATTCCTTTTCTCTTCGACGGCCTGCCTCCGCTGCCACACGTCCCTTTACCCCTGCCGCGACGATAATCGTTCACCATGCCCGACATGATCGAAGTGCCGGGCGAGGCCAGCCCGATGAACCAGTCGAATGTCCTCAATGCCCTGGTTCTTGCGGCAAGCTCTACCCAACAGCAGGTGCAAACGGGCACCAAGCAGCTTCAGTACTGGGAGAAACAGAAGCTTTACTACCCTACCCTTCAGGTACTTTCAGGCATTTCACCACGCGACAGTGCGCAGTATAGCTGACGTTTTTGATCTGCAGAACATCTTCGTTGACTACTCCCTTCCGACCGAAGTCCGATACCTTGCTATTATCCAGCTGAAACACGGAATCGATAGATTTTGGCGCAAGACTGCAGCCCAGTACGTTTTCGAGACTATTTTGGGATGTTGCTCTGCAAGGGAGTATACACTGACAGGCATGAAGTGCAATCACCAAGGAAGAAAAGGAACAGATCAAGATGAGGGCTTTGGAAGCAGGGATTTGTGAGCCGGAGCGCCAGCTTGCTCTTCAGAATGCGCTGATGGTTGCCAAAATCCTGCGCTACGAGTTTCCTCATGATTGGTATGTTTCCCAGGACACTGTAACGCATACATTGCTCTAATGCTGACTTCTTAAGGCCCGATGCGATCACTTCTCTGCTTTCTTTCCTCCGTTCTGCTACCCGCCCCGACGCGAACCCCCAGGAGCTCCCTCGAACCCTCCTTATGCTCCTTCAGATCATCAAAGAGTTGTCAACGGCACGAATCCAAAGAACTCGAGTACACCTCCAATCGGTCTCACCCGAGCTCTTCCATGTTTTGGGAAATATTTATGTGGAGAATATTAATCAATGGATCGCTATACTCGACCAGGGCAGCGGAAACGAATCATCCCTCGAGGCAATGGAGCAGAGTTTGATGTGTCTCAAGGTTCTTCGGCGCCTCATTATATCTGGCTATGAGCACCCAGGTCGCCATTCGGAGGTGAAGGATTTCTGGCAGATGAGCTTTGAGCAGTTTGCCAGACTGTCTTCCTTTGGAGAGGCGGCTGCCCAATTACCGGAGCCTGTGACCAAAGTCATCGAAAAACACACCCTGCAACTGTCCAAGCTCCATGTGGAGATGGCGAAAACACATCCAGCCTCTTTTGCGCTGTTTCCAAACAGCATCTCGCTCGTTAATTCTTATTGGTCATTGGTCGTCCGGCTCAGTGAAAGCTATGTCAGCCTCGGAGCTGATCCCGATGCTGAAGGGCAATCATTAGCCGAGAAGACTGGTCTGCGGGCCTTGCTCCTGGTTCGAGCTTGTGCGAGAATGGCCTTTAACCCCGTCCAAACATTTAAATACCAGACTCCGCAAGACAAAGAGGAAAGAAAGCTGGCTGTCGAACGGATCAAGACAGAATTGTTCACTCACGACCTGGTGCTGAATGTCATGGAGACTCTCGTCACTCAATTTTTTAAGTTCCGAAATGTGGACTTCCAGGAATGGGAAGCCGAGCCTGAATCTTGGGTTCAGCGAGAGGAAGTGAGTAGCGAAGCATGGGAATTTTCCATTCGCTCCTGTTCTGAGAAGCTGTTCTTGGACCTTGTCATCCATTTCAAAGACTTGCTTATCCCGCGCTTGTTGAGCGTGTTCCAGAACTTTGCGAGTGAGTATCAAACCCTGGTGTCCCGTGGGAGAGTCTGAAGGTACTAATCGTTGCTACGCAGATACCGAAAACCGTGATGTAGTGTTGAAGGACTCCCTATACTCTGCTATTGGATTAGCTGCAGCCAGTCTTGAGCAGCACCTGAACTTCAACGAGTTCTTGCAAGGAACAATGGTCACCGAGGTTCAGATCCAAGATCCGCAGTACAGACTCCTGCGCAGACGGATTGCGCTCGTGCTGGGCCAATGGGTCCCAGTCAAGTACGGCGAATTAAATACCGATGCCATCTTCCAGATTTTCCAGCATCTGCTCAACAAGGATGATCCGCTCAATGACCTCGTTGTTCGCATCACCGCTGGACGCCAACTGAGCCAGGTCCTTGACCCCTACGAGTTTACGGCGGCCCACTTTATGCCATTTGCACAGTCGATCCTCGGCAACCTTATGTCTCTTGTTCAAGAAGTCGAGTTATCTGAAACGAAAATGGGGCTGTTGGAGACTGTCCGTATTGCAGTTGTCAAGATGGAGCACCATGTAAGTCCAATGCGAACTCTCTTTGATTCTGATGCTAATTAAAATTCCAGATCGCTCCATTCGCCGATCAGATTCTCTCGCTGCTTCCACCCCTGTGGGAGGAATCTGGAGATGAACATCTCATGAAGCAGGCCATCCTCACGCTTCTTTCATCCTTGATCAACTCATTGAAGCAGGAGTCTATTCGGTATCACTCGCTTATTCTCCCACTGATTCAAAGCTCAGTTCACCCCGAATCCGTGAGTCTTCATATCGCAATTTCCCTTGGCGCACGCTTCGATTTCATGAAACTAATTTTTTTTTAGGAAACCTTGGTGTACCTCTTGGATGAAGCATTGGAACTCTGGACGGCCATAATCCAGCAGTCACCCACTCCCTCCCCCGATATTTTGGCTCTTCTCCCCTCTGTATTCCCGATCCTTCAGTCGGGAACCGACAGTGCACCCCAGGCACTCCAAATTGTCGAGTCCTATATCCTGCTGGCACCACAGGAGGTATTCAAACACGAATACCGTACCCCTCTCCTCATTGCCTTGCAGGACCTTCTCTCTCATACAACAAGACAACGCATTGGCGTTGTCCCCCGTTTGGTTGAAATGTTAATCCGCAGCGGCGAAGCCGTGGATGGTGGAAGCGATGAAACCTACAACGCCATTTCTCAAAGCCTAATCCAAAGCTCATTCCTCCGCTCCATCCTTGAGGGTCTCCACTCCGCCTACGAGGCCAGTGAAACCACCGGACCCAACCGCAAGACCTCCAACGTCGTTGGCGTCGTTGAAACCGACTACTTCTCCGTCATTGCACGACTAGCCCTCGCTAGTCCTACAATCTTTGCCTCCGCTATCGTAGCCGCCATCCAAGGAGACCACGCCCAATCCCCATATAAAGATCTCTCCTGGCTGCTCAAGGAGTGGTTCGCCCATTATGATAACATCAGCAGCGCCAACCAGAAGAAGCTGCACGTCCTCGCCCTCACCCAACTCCTTGGTCTCAAGCAAAACCCGCCCAACACCGCCGCACCCGACCTCCCAGCCGACTTCCTCCGCCAATTCCTGCAGTCCTACCTAACCGTCTGGACAGACCTCATCCTCGAGCTGGCAGAAGGCGGCCAAGACTCAAACGCCGATTACCTAGTCTTCTGGGATGCACCCGCCGGCTCTGTAACCGCCGTACCTGAGGCGTCGGACGAAGTCGAGCCTCCGGAGAACCACCGCCGCCGTGATTGGGAGAACTCGGATATTATTCATCGCTTCCCGATCCGCGACTTTGTGCGCGAGCGTCTGCAGCAGCTGATTGTTTCCTGTGGTGGCCCGGAGACATTCCAGGCGGAGTGGCTGGCGAATATTGATGCCGACGTGGTGGCGGCATTTGGTGCTTTGGGACTGATCTGATGGATCGGAATGTGTGATTCAGTACGATTGCATCTTCTATACTCATTGCATTTTCTAAGTCCATTGGAACTTCGCTAAATCCCCATTGAGGACGCTATGTTATGTTTACGTTAGAGTTTTCTAGCTACATACCCCAATTGATTGAAAATTACAAAGTAATATTGAGATCTATCATTACACATCACGTCAAAATCTAGACGACTCGAGCCACCATCAAGGTTGCGTATCTTCTGGGAAGTCGGGGTTGTAAAATAACTGATCATTACTCCTGTTGCGGCAATTAGCATGAAACTCTATGGAAGGTTAAGTAGAGTGTACACACCATAACTGTTCCTCAAAGTAGGCTTCCGGAGCCTCCAACCATCCAGTAAAATTCGACGAAAACATATGAGCCAGAGGAACCTGATCAGGATCTGCCAGCCCAGGAATATCAGGCATACCCATGCCCGATGCAAAGTCATCCGACTCATTGTAGCAGTTTCGAAGGCTTTCAAGCGTTTCAAAGCACCGACCCGCAAACGGACTCAGTTCCACCATGCTCTTGATAATTTCAATGGCAGTTTTGATATCCTCCTGCCAGCTGTCTGCGAATGGAGATTGAGGTTCGTTTCGAAGGAGGACGACCGGTACCAGAGTGGCGGAAAACAGGAAATACAGTGCATACCAGCATGCCATGCGCGTGTGTACGTTGCTTTTCCAGAATCGGTCGATGCTCGTGATTGTCTCGTGCGACTCTTTCAGGCAGCGTTCACATGCTAAGTCTCGGTACCTGCATGAGTCTGAGGTCTCTGGTGGTCGATTGCCTTCCATAGATGTGGGGATAATTGATGTTTGGAATCGAGTTGTCAGTAGGGCCTTTTGAATCAAGAAGTGGCGGTAGATGATCATTCGGAAGTGTTTGTATCGCCAGGTCATGATTGAGTGTGCTAGCGCGTGGCGCTCTGGCACTTGGGCGCTTTCTTTGTAGTACCAAGGTACCATGTTCAACCATTTGGTAATGTAGGTATCGTCCCACTCGAGAACCTGTCTAGCCGATGGGGCAGGTCTGGAGATGACGCGGTTATAGATATGGTTGGTGAGCAGATGGAACTGAGACTGGACTCGCACATTCGTGTAAATCGTGGGAGCATTGATATTCTCTGGTGACGTCGTCGCAGATATAGTCAGGTCACTCTCTGATATGTTGAGAGGCAGCTTCGCGTCGATACCAGCCGACGGAATGGCCAACGGACGGCTGAAGGTGATTGTTGAGCCGACGTCATAAATGAAGAGACACCACCAGGTCCGGCGACGGATCTCGCGATAGAGGAGATTTCCCTCTGTGCTGGGATAGTCTTTATGCAGACCCAGGCCATAGGCCATACGGACAGCCAGTCCAAGGTAGTTATGACTCGAGTTCGGGCGATCTCGCTTTTGCAGGTAGTTGGAGATGAGACTCAGGCTTTGTACTAGGGTCAGACTGCCTACTTCGAGAATTTCGAGCGAGAGATGAGATCGAGCACGTTGGTAAAGGATCAGATCGTCGTCGTTCGGTGCCGTTGCAGACATAAATGCGCCAAGGGCGGCAACAATGTACATCAGCACTGTCCAGCCGTATTTGGGCCGTGGAACAATTTCGTGATACTGTGCCATGAAAAGCCCTTGGTGTACCAACGGATATGAAATGTGGTATTCACTGAAGTAGTTTGCAACATAGGCCTCGATCTTTTGTGGAGGGATCTCTCGTTGCAAGTTGACTGATAATGAATGTGGAGATTGTGCTTTGGGAGTCGGTGGCTTCTGTAACACGGAAGTCGAAGACAATGGACCGCTAGAGCAGTTCTGGATCAAATGCAAAAGGGAGGCACCAGACGCGAGGCCCAAATATCCCGGTCGTTCTTCTTGGATCGACAAGGCTGCCATTCCGTCTAGGCAGCTCTGTGCTTCTGTATTTCGCTCATCCCAGTCATAGTCTGCTCCGCTCGCTACCGGATCGTCTGGTGTGGTCGATGGCAATATATCAGTGGATGGAGATTCTTCAACGCTACCATCCGACACCAGCATCTCCAAGCAAGGCTCGAAGATCCCTAGCTCAACTCCATGAACCCTGCCGGGAGATGAGCCTGAAGAATCGGCTCGTTGCCTCTTCATACCCTCGCGAGGAATTTCGTCCTCCATCTTCTCCGGCTGCGACGGGAGGTAACTCGTACTGACGCCATTTCTGGCACGCGATAATTCTGCATCAAGGTCGACATCGAGGCCATGGTCGCGGATGATTTGGGTGGCGATGCGGAGGGATTCTTCGACTTCGGTAAGATGTCTGTACCGAGTCAGTCCGGAAAGTCTGTGCAAGAAAGAAAAGCAGAGTTCAAGCGCACTTTCTAGTAAGTGGGCTTCGCATCGGCTTTTCGTACAGACAATGCCGACGCCATTGGAGACATTGCGCACATACGGGCAGCTCGCGGGAACACTAGCAGCTGTGTCAGTTTCCGTTTCGCTCTGAGATCGGATCTTACATACCCGAGCCTTGCGTCTTCGACACTCGTTACATGCGTGCGCCTTACTGGTCTCGGCCATAGTATGATGGTTCGGGCATTGATACCCGCCAGAAGATGTTTTACGCGGGGTGCGGGGGATCGCACTTGCTCCGATGTGGGTTTTACCACGCACCGAGAAAGGAGATCAGGCGAGGTGTGGGGACAGTAGGTAGTTCTGTAGAAATCTTGATCTTAGGAACTGCCCGAAGAATTGCCGAAAGAGACCTTTGGAAATTTTCTTCGAAGTCCGGACTCATTGCGTTTTTCTAGGGGCCCATGGATGCTTAGTATACTATGAATCTATTCAACAATTAACTCGGAAGAGTGGTGTAACTAACTATAAGACAAGCACCACAGACATCGTCAGTTCTACAATCACGAGACATCTCATTTGAACCGATATTTTATGAAATAAAGTATAGTTGGATTGCTTTAATTAACTCCTGTTTAACAAAGCATAAACGAAAAACTCCGGGGCCGAAAAGCCTGCATTGCATGCAAGGCACGAAACTCCAGCAGCCAAGTCAAAAAGAAAGAAGGAACTCCAAACAGCAAGCACTAAGAGAATATAACCAGTATGCGTGTATAGAAAGCAATGGAATGCATCATAGCGATATCATCTAGCATTGGCCGGGGAACTGGCGGCTGGTGACAGGGTTGGGGAAGACACCAGCGGCAAGCTGCTGCTTCATGTCCCACTCAGGGGCGCCCTCGGTCGTCCAGGTCCAGTAGAGCCAGCCGTTGCCCTTCTCATAAGCATCCAGCTGACCCTCAATGAAGCGGCGGATGTCGGCACGGTCCTCCTCGGAAAGATCGGAGACGTTGCCTTCGGACTTGCCGTCGCAGGTACCAATGGCGCCCTCGCTGCCAGCGAAGGTGCCGTCGTAGCGGGCGCCGATACCCTTCCCGTTCAGGTACTTGGCACAATCAGTCATGGCACCGGTCCACTCGCCAACAACGGTCCACTTGTCGGAGTGCAGAACGTGGTCGTTGACGAAGCCGCAAGCCGTGCTAACGTGGGAGGCGGTGTCCAAGGCGAGCAAGCCGTAGTCGAAGACTTCGTAGTGGTGAGTGTCCATCATCACGTACCAGACACCGGTTGACTCGCTCATGAATCCGTTCCAAGACTCAGTGGGCATGAAACCATCGTGAAGAACAACGGTGGTATCCTGGCTGGCCTCACGGACGACACCCCAGGAGTCATAGTAGTACTGCTTCAAGCCGTCCTCGTTCACTCCACCGGGAATGCTAGGCTCGTTCAGAGCCTCAACCGCGGTAACAACATCGGCATCACCACCGTAGCGGGCAGCCAGAGTCTCGAGAGCAGTGCGGGTGAGCTCAACGGTGTTTCCCGTCTGCCACTCAATAGCACCACGCTTCCCGCTGTTGTCAAAGCCGTTCTGGGAGCCGGGGGCTATAAGGCAATGTGTCAAAAGGGTCTACCATTGACAAGGATTGGAAATTCAATTACTTACCACCGTGCAAGTCAACGAGGACCTTGAGGCCAGCACCACGAGCCCAGTCGACAGCTTGGTCCAGGTATTGTAGCTGACCATCGACATATGGGTCGCCCTCCAGGGGCGTAATAGCCCAGTAGCCGATGGGAATACGAACATGGTTCATGCCCGCGGCGGCGATCTGGTTGAAGTCATCCTGGGTAATGAAACTGCTCCAGTGCTGATTTAACATATCCCGGCACATATCAGCGCCAGCGGTGGCACACAGGGACCACTCGTCAACAGCCGCATCGCCAACAGCATCAAAAATCGATGGGGTGATCCAAGGCTCCAGCACAAGCCAACCACCGAGGTTGACACCACGGACCTTGTCAGCTCCGTAGTTGAAGGTAAGGCCCCTGTTCGGAAGTTAGTTCTCTTCTGCAATTGATACTGGGCCGGGCCAGTAAGGATCATGTTGACTCACACTTGAGGAGATTCCATCTCCTGGGCCAGGGTGGCCGAGCCCATCATGAGGAGGCCGAGAAGGGCCTTTTGCGACATCTTGAACGACATGCTGAAATTCCTAAGATCAAAAGTCAATCCTAAAGTGGCTGTGCTTCAGGAATGGAATGAATGAAGAATTGTGTCAAATGGCATGGCGATCGGCCACTATAAGTAAACTTTATGTCGATGCATGTGCTTGAAGATGGCCGGATGCAGGTTATAGGCAGGCGAAGTGAATGGAAACGGAAATCTCGAGGCCTCTGGGAGGCACATTCCACACACCTTGGGTAATATTGCCGCAGATCTGCTCTTCTGACAACGCCGATCAACAGTTGACGGCTCCGGGAAAGGCAATCAATTTGGCCGAAAGCAGTGGAGTGGCACTCTGGGGTCCGGGGTTGATAAATGGAACAAAGGCCCTTGTCACTACGCCAAGGGTGACAATGAGTCGCGGAATTGCTCCCTCCGGACCGCACAGCAGTAAGGATTTGGATCTGAGGCGGTTGATATCACCAAACTGGGCCACTATGGGTCTGAAGCCCAGTCGGCGTCGAAATGGGAGGTAAACACGACAGTTGGATGGGGATAGATGGAGAAAGATGGAGATTTCATGAATGTGGATGAGTGGAGGAGCCAAATTGCAAATTACTTTGGCATGAGAACAGCGTTGGACTGTGGGCAAGAGCGTTGCTACTCCGGGCTCCTGCTCTGCGGACTCCGTCAAGGCTGGAACCGCTCCCACAACCATTTCCCATACTCCCTTTCAACCGGCCGTGGCCATTTGGGCCAGTATTTGGATTTTCATTCTGGCCACTTTGCTTATTTGGAGCCGTATGATGAACCTGTACGCCATGATGACCGGATGACCGGGCGAGATCGGGTGAGATGCGAGTTACTGTTTGCGAACATTCCTCACCCAGAACGAGATCGGCCACGTGTGAGGCTTGCCCCATGCGGAATGTGAAAGATCTTGAATCAGCATTCTGATCGAGTTTGTCGGTGAATTGAATCTCATGAATCAAGCGGCTGTACAATTAAGTGAGTCGTGTTGATGTGATGTACAGAGGTCATTTTGTTATTGCTGTTGTACAGATTGCCCAACCAGGTCATGTCAACCAGGGTCTTCCCAATGGGACCTCCACCACCTCTGCTGTATCCGACCAGGAACAAACTCCGTTCCATCAGGTCATCCCGTCAGAATGCCCATTGTCCACTGGATCCATGGATAGCTCGGGTACTTCCGAACGGGATTTGTATTTCCGTTCTCGGCGACAACCACATTGTTGCCGGCCGCAATAACAAGTCACCCGTGAGCTTGAGACTCTTCAGGTCACCGTCACGGTTCTATGAACCATGGATGAAGCAGGTTTGGAACCCACTGTCGTTGGGTCGCTTTGCCATTCTTCAAGGCTTCCATGATCTAGACCAGGGTAGCGTAGGAATCGTGACGCGCCTCGTAACGCTAAGAGCACGAGGAATGTGGTGAGGAATGCACGTGTCCTACCCAGCTCCACTCTCGATGGAAATTGAACTTTGCTGAAGATTCAGGCCATGAGCCTTCATCCAGGACACAACTGTTCAGCAACACTCGCGTCCGGCCGCCTTCCATTCGCCGGCCTGAACGAAATTGAATTCCGGAGCAGAAGAGGCCGAATATGCGGCATAAAGGGCATAAATTCAAACTTGAACTTGGACTATACTCTCGATGTCGGGTGGTTTGGAGAGTAGCGCGGACAGTAGCCCTTCGCTTAGAGTGGCCGGCACCGCTTACTGGGTCACTGTCATTATGTGCGCCCGCAAGGCGTCTCGATAAGATTATCAGCCATGCAAATGGTAAACTGGACGGTGATGATTGAAGCTCGACGCATCTTTCATCTCCGTATTCTTCAACGTCCGATCGGATCTCAAAGAGAGTACTGCTCGGCCGAAGAAGCTTGCTGGAAACTACAACTGGACCGTCACGGACACATTCCATGCCCAGACTTTCTGTCCCCACGAGACTATCAGTCTCGGCCACAGCGACTTCTGTAACCTGTTCACCTATGAAGACTGGGAGAATTACGAGTATCTCCAGGACACCGAATTCGCCGGTTACTCTGGCCTCCTCAGTCCAACCGGCCGAGCCCAGGGTATTGCGTGGGTGGAAGAGTTCCTGGCTCGTGTTGAGGGGCACTACGTAGACGTACCGGCGAACATGACAGGTGCCAACATGACCTTGGATACGAACCCGGTCACTTTCCATCTTGACCAAAAGCTGTACCTCAAGTTCACCCACGACGCGAACATCATCTCGGTCCTGACGGTATTTGGCCTGACCCAATTTTCCGGCTTCCTGCCTGCCACTGGCCCCCCGGCAGATCAAAAGTTCCATACCAGCAGACTGGTGCCTTTTGCTGGGCGACTCAATATCGAGATTATCAAGGCGCCGCATAAGGTCTCTGTGAAGCGCTCCTCTAAGGCTACCAAGGGTGGTGATTATATCGCCGGTACCGGTGAAACGCGATATGTTCACTTCGTCCAGAACCAACACACGGTTCCTCTGCATGCTAGATTTGACGCTTGCGAGTATCGTGGAGATGGCTGGTGTGAGTTATCGACATTCTTGAAGGTGCAAAAGGAAAGTCTGGCCAAGGCTGAGTACCAGTATGCCTGCTTTGGTAACTGGACCGTGAAGAACTGGGGCACAGTGCGGGACGGCGTTCCTGCTTAGGGTGCTTTTAGATGTAGAAGAAATTACGGGGATGCGAAAGTTTGCATGTACAGTATCACATCAGAGCTGTAGATCGATTGCTCACTGAATCATTATTTTCACATGTCTATTGCCCCACGTATCTCGCGAACGATTGGAGGTTATCACAGGTGGAACTCTTTCCATACCCCAAGAAGCAGGCAATCCCATTATTGCTCATATTACCTCCCTGAACATCGCAATCTCAGCCCCAACTCGGAGCCTTCAACCCCACCAACCCCCGCAACCCCCACATTGAGCACGGGGCACACCGCCAGATACCATGGCTTACACCGTTCAGCCGGTCCAATAACGCGCGGGGACAGAGACCGAGCACCGAACCTAAAGGGAATTTACCCACGCTGCATTGCGGAGATAACCAAGAATCAATCTACTGCGGGCCCAATCACGCCAGATCGATCGTCGCGCCACAGTGGGAGGTTGAGGGGAAGGCGTCGGCTTTTTTCGTATTCTTATTTTCCTTTTGATGGAATCAACAGTACTAGGCGAGCCGTTTGGCTTCACGGACTTGAGATGAGATTTTTGGGTTGGCTAGTGTAGTCATCTTGTCTTTGGAAGGTGGAGAGTCTGATGTGTGCGGATTCAAGGGATTTCGGCGTGGAAGAAATGTATGCCCAATAATCAGCCTTGGCCATAGAGTATGCATAGTTTAGCAATACAGAGATTCAGGCGGAGCCCGTTATGCCTGGGCTCGAGAATACCCCGCCATTCAATTCATGGCATCAGACTGCCGGTGCCCTTGTGATGCGATCGCCGATGATTCTCCGCTAGACTTAGCCCGGAAACTCTGGAACGCGGAAACCCCCTTTTGATAGCCTCAAATAACGGCACTCGCATTCGTTTCTGATTTGCTGGATGAAACTTTCTGCTGCATACTCGAGGTACTTTCTATTCGTCGTCTCCTGGTTCCGAAATGTGATTGCAAAGGCTATTGAGTCAGTACTCCATTATCACAAGAAATCTCGACTGGTCATCCATTCATGCAGGCAAGACGAGACAACACATTCGCTTGTTGCCCGTAAGTAGAAATGGAAAAGCGAGTCTACTGCACCTCCACTGGAACGGTGGGCTGTGACGTGTAGGTGTAAGCAGGAAAATGATTGAGCACGACCCCAAGTATCTCGGCATCGACTCCACTATCAACACGTCAAGGAGTATCCTGCCTTGGCCAAGGCTCCATTAATTAGCTCCACCAGCCGTGGTCTCACTTTCCCACTGGATCAGGGTTTCATTTGTTGTATTTCGCCGGCGTGCCGTTCGTTGTGGGGACATGTTTTGAGGCAGGGCGGTTGCCACGACTCGATGCCCCCCAGATTCCCCCTTGCAGTATGGAGGGGTCTTAGAGTCCTTAGGTTGCCTTTGGCTCCTGCTAGAGCCCATCAATGATGGCACAACGGCTCGGTCATGTCGGCTCGCTTTAGCCGATGCAAGGTGTACATAAAACTAGTAATGCCCTTCTTGGGACGATGTGATTTCTCCGATAGTTCTCGAGGATCGTCTGTATTTCACTTCCTCACGAGGCTTGGTGCACCTTCGGCTTCGTCAAAATCATGCAGCTGTTGCGGAGCGTCGTATTGTCGCTCCTAGCGGCCACAGCTGTGGCTCGTTCGGGTAAAGATGGTAGAGAAAGACCAGTTATCCAGGCTCGCGGCGCCCAGTACGCTCTCAAAGAGCCGCCGTTGACCACCCCCTGGACGGATAAAGTGGGAACTAATCCCTGGCCTGAGTATCCGCGGCCGCAGATGCAGCGATCTCAGTGGCAGAACCTGAATGGTGTTTGGCAGTATCGCAATGCCTCGAGTCTGAGCGCTGTACAGAACCCACCGTTTGGGCAGGTTCTTGGACAAGAGGTGCTCGTTCCATCATGTTTGGAGAGTGGACTGTCTGGTAGGTTTAAGTGAAACAAAAATAAAGATTGATTCTAGGTCAGTATTGACACTTTTGTTGCAGGAATCCAAGGGAATTATAGTCTGTACTCGTGGTTCTCCACTTCGTTCAAGGTTCCTTCGGGGTGGAAGGGCCAGAACGTGCTGCTGAACTTTGGAGCCATCGATTATGAAGCCACGGTATTTGTCAATGGCAGGCAGGCTGGTTTTCACCGTGGAGGATACTTCCGTTTCACCTTGGACGTGACACGGTATCTGAAAGAGGGCCAGGAAAATGAACTGTGAGTTGAACATCCAGAAACCCGAGACAGGAGGCTGACCATTTAGGCTGGTGTTTGTGCACGATCCGACTGATAGTGGTAATTATGTTATTCCCATTGGCAAGCAGACTCTTCACCCGAGCCATATCTTCTATACACCTTGCAGTGGAATCTGGCAGAGTGTCTTCATTGAGCCTGTCCAAGCAAACCACATCACCAGAGTTGACCTTGCTGGTAACATGGACGGTCAAGGTATGTGATATCTCCTAAAATTTGCCGTCCGTGATATTTGATATTAACTGCTGTCAGTCAACGTGACGGTTCACACCGCCAATACCAACGTCACCACCAATGTCCAGATTGCCGTACACGACAACGGAAATGTCGTGGCAACGCACAGTGGGCCTTCAAACCGGCCTTTCCAGTTCAACGTCGACTCGCCCAAGCTCTGGTCACCCAACTCCCCCAATCTGTACAATCTTACTGTCAAAATGGGCAAAGACATAGTCCAGACCTATACTGGATTCCGCACCATTTCCCAGGGAACCGTGGACGGTGTGGTTCGGCCGCTGTTAAACGGCGAGTTCATCTTCATGTTCGGCACCCTCGACCAGGGCTTCTGGCCCGACGGTATTTACACACCTCCCACAAAGGAAGCAATGTTGTACGACCTGCAGGTTCTGAAGAGCCTCGGATTCAACACGCTCCGCAAGCATGTAAGTGAATGGTAGCAAAATTCGATGGCAGTGGCTAACAGTTTCTGCAGATGAAAGTCGAGAATGAGTTATTCTACCAAGCATGCGATGAGATTGGTCTTATGGTGATCCAGGATATGCCTGCAATGCGCCCACTGCAGAGCAGGACCCTGCCAAACTGTACCTCCGAGACCATCCTCCCAGATCCGGCGCAGCAGCAGGAATTTACACGCCAGCTGGAGTTGTTGGTCAACCAACACAAGAGCTTCCCTAGCATCGCGATCTGGGTAAGTAGCTCCTCACGTAGTTAAAAGGCTTCCTCTGCTCACCGATCTACTAGATTATCTATAACGAAGGATGGGGTCAGATTTTGACATACTACCCCGAGTTTGGGCTTACCGATCTCGTCAGACAGCTGGATCCCACCCGGCTGGTCGATGCGACCACTGGCTGGTTCGATCACGGCGCCGGCGATTTTAGTGTGAGTGCTCTCTTCGTGGAGGGAAATGATCATCTTGCTTATTAGTTCCAGGATAATCACCACTACGCCAATCCTCAATGTGGCACCCCCTTTTACTCTATCAACTCGAGCCCCTACGACGACACTCGGATTGGGTTCCAGGGTGAATTCGGTGGGCTTGGAAACAATGTTTCCATCGAGCAGTGAGTCGTCTTTTCTCTGCATACATTTCTAAACGTATTTTACTGATCAAACGGTAGCCTGTGGAACAACCAGAATGCAATCAACGGCATCAACCAGACCTACGAAATCGATCAGACTATCGATGTTTGGAACTACCGTAGCCACATGCTGCTCGGTGAGCTCGAGGACCAGGTGAAGCGATTCGCATGCAGTGGTGGCATCTGGACTCAGACTACCGACGTCGAGGGTGAGGTCAACGGCCTGATGACCTACGACCGTCGTCTCAAGCGTGTTGATGAGGGTCAGTGGAAGGCAGACATTCAGGCGTTATATAATGCGGCATCTGCGCGCAGCAATGCGACCATGTCGAGCCCCTGAGAAGTAGGGGGTAAACAGATAATTCATTCTTTTATCAAAGATTTCTTCCGATCTGCTTAGCATCAAATTTTTTAACTTTCTCCCGTATCTTCATCGCCTCTCTCATTCTTCCGATGATAAGAAAGTGTTTGGATTAAATGATATAGCAATGTGATGAAATGTGACCGGTCTGTCACATTTCAACCATTGACAGGTCCATTCCACATCTAAAAGATGAAACTCGTCCCCAACAATTGATGACCAATGGGTAAGAGGGTACAAACAGGTATGGCTGCAGCTGTCACTTTCTTCTCGCAAACTCAATTAGATTAGCTCGGCACGGCAGTTCCATTAATCGCGATGTCCCAGGTGGACAAAACGCGGGGCATCGCAACGCTCAGACAGGCCAGGCACCCGAAAGACCGCTCAGAAGTAGAGCCTAGACCTTCTCGCTCGGAAGTGATCAGCACAGGCATTGCTGATCGTCTAGTGCGGCTGTTTGAGAAAGGCCATATCGCATCCTCTGATGATGCAGTGTATGAAATTCACGAGGGATCACCGAGCCTTTGGAGCTGTCAACCAGGCAAAAGGACATGTGAAATTTCAATTCACACCGACTTTTTTCCTTGGCCCCCTTTTTCAACCTCTTCGGTGAGCTGGTCGCGCCCAACCGGAAGATTCCCGGGTCATCAGCCCATCGGGCGAAAGAATCGGATCTCGATCAGGCCACGGCATCACGCGATGATTTCAGGCAGCGCTGATTGGCGCGATGCGAGGTAAAAGCTCACTCAACCTGCTTTCGTTCCAGCTGCATGTCTTTTTTACCGGACCCACTCGGCGTCGAACGGTTCGGTGTTTTCTGGAAGTCCTTTGTTAATTTCTCCGCCCCATACTTACGGTCCGTGGGATGCTGTAACGTACAATCGCAATTGATGCTCTCCTGACATGACGGATGTTTATTCCATTGTCCGACTCAGGATAGAAAGTGTACCTTGAGGTAATCAGTGAGGCAAAAGTTTCGCGCCGGGTTGTCGGCTCCGATAGAAGTGGACTTGACGCGAGACCGTTGGGACCACAGCGGAGTCTAGTGTACGTCAACGGCCGGTCCCGTCTTTGAAACATGGTCGGCGTGCATTGGCGTGTCGGCTTGAGATCCGCTCGTACGTCTCGAGAATCGAGCATGCAGAAGACAGACAGGGCGCCCAAAGCGCAACGGCGCAGCAAGTAAATTAACAAAGCCAGGTTACGGTTCCCATCTCCACGTTTTCCACGTTGTCGCCTGTTTCAAAATTTTCCGTGACAGGTGCCTTTGCGTCTACGGATTCGATATCTGGCGTTTTCTGGCGTCCTTCTGGTGGAGGTGCAGGTGGAGGAGATTGCAGGGACCAGCCCACACCTGCCGATGCCCTATTCCCCCTGTTCTTCGGGAATAGGCTCCCTCTATTAATGGTGTGGCGTGATTCGTCGAGGCGGTGTTTTGATATCCCCCGGAAGACTCTTCTCCTGGGGTGAGCTCTCGTTAGAAATCGGGATCTCTCTCTGTTCTCGGAAGGAGGTCCACCCAATCGTTGCTGTGCGATTTCCTTAATCCGGTCTAATATCCTTCTCTGCCGGGATCTCGTTCGTGTTGAAAAATCAATGAGCGGATGATTCGGTCCGAGCTAGGAGTATATAAGTAAATGGCTTGTTTGGCCATGTGGAGGCCACGAGGTACCTCAGTTTTCTTCTCTCACGCCGAACTCGCTGTTATTTTCTTGCTACGACTCGCTATAATGTCTCACGATTACGGCTTGGGTGTTGGCTTCGAGCCAATGCACGTCGACCGCAAGTCTCTATACACAAGCCTCGAGGAGAGAATCAAGTATTTGCATCATTTCCTCGACTTCAATGCCGGTATGTATTGGGTGACTCATTGCTTTGTGCCTGTACAAGCTGACAGTAATCAAATCAGACGACGTTGAAGCTCTCGCAAGTGGAGGCAAATATCTCAAGCAACTCATTCCCGCCGTGGTCAACCTGGTGTATAAGAAGCTCCTGCAGTACGACATCACCTCGCGCGCCTTTCACACGCAATCGACGGCGGATGAGACCGAGCCAGAACAAGAATACTTGGACGAGGACACCCCTCAGATCAAACGACGCAAGATGTTCCTCCGCTGGTACCTCATTCGCCTGTGCCAGGACCCTACGTCCATGGATTTCTGGAGATATCTGAACAAAGTCGGGTATGTCTACGCACCAACACGGAAATCTACATGACGTGTCGCTAACTAAAATCACAGAATGATGCACAGCGGCCAGGAACGCCTGCACTCCCTCAACATCGAATTCATTCACATCAACGCCTGCATCGGGTACATCCAAGACATCTTCATCGAAGCGTTGATGTCTCATCCCCAGCTCTCCCTCCGCCGGAAGATCGCTCTCGTCCGCGCAGTCAACAAGATCATCATGATTCAAAACGACCTCTTCGCCAGACACCGTGTCCGTGACGGTGAAGAGTACGCCGACGAGATGTCCGAGTACAGCTTCTCCAGGGAGGGATGGGTGAACGGCAAGAAAATTCTGGGCAGCAGCGACGCCAGCTCGGTCGACGACGATTCGGCCAGCATTGTGAGCACCACGACGCCTTCAACACACAGTGCGGCCCCCTCGGCGCAGACAGATCACACGACGAACACGAATCAGTCTGCGTACAGTGTGGATCCTCAGGGGTCGATTTGTCCCTTTGCAGACTTGGCCAAGAACGTCGGAACTTCAACGAAGATCTGGGCCAATTGATAGCGAGAACGGATAGCATTCTAAGGCGCAGGGACGGGATCTATATACGAATTTATGAGCGTTGAATTTAAGGCATTGGCGGTATTCCCATTCATACTTCCTCCTCTCTCCTCTCTCTTTATTTTTTGTAAGAACAAGGGGAGGGCGGAAATCCCCCGGGCAGTTTGTCAGCGAGTTCCATGGGTTCCGAAGGCCCAGATAGCTTAACGGTGATGCTTCGAGGGGCGTGGAGACTTCGGAGCGTTCCCCCCCCCCCCACATTCGGCTCGCAGTTGAGGCAGTTGAGGTAGCTGAAGCTCTCGTAACTCCGTCTCTAATCCGTCTCTGGCAGGACTTAATAGAGCAGCCGGAGATAAAAATTTGCGGTTCCCAATCGATGAATGAGCTATCGCCTCCCGTTCCCCACATCCCCTGTTCACATTCGGCAAGGTTTCATTTGCACTCATCTGATACCTAACCCCTCCTCCTTTGTTTTTGATCTGTCCATATTCCCCCTCGGTGGCTTTCTGCGTCTCTTTTCGTGTTCTTTTTTTGCACATATTCTCTTCAAATTTGCACATTTTCATTTCACAATGGCCCAGAACGGCGACAAAGCGGTGACCCCGCTCATCATCAACGGCGAGTCCGTCGTGACGGACATCAAGTTCGAGGTCCACGCCCCGGCCACTGGTGAGCTGTCCGGCCATTGCGCCGGAGCTTCGGTGGATGATGCCGTGCGCGCTGCGGATGCTGCGAAAGCCGCGTTCCCGGCCTGGAGCAAGACCAAGGCCTATGACCGCCGCGACATCTTGCTGAAGGCGGCCGATATCATGGCCTCGCGTAAGGAGGAGCTTATTCAGTACCAGCTCGAGGAGACCGGCGCCGGTCGGCCGTTCGTGGAACACACTTTTAACATGGGAGTCAACTTTATCAAGGACTTCGCGGCCCGCATCCCCACTATCGAGGGTATCGTGCCCAACGTCACTTTGGACGGCGAGGGCGCGATGGTCTTCAAGGAGCCGTACGGTGTGATCTTGGGAATTGCACCTTGGTAGGATTCTCCATATCGAAATACCTAGAATATCTATCTACCTAGATAGTTGTCGAGCGAATGCCGTGCAGAGTAACTAACGGTGCCATGCAGGAACGCCCCCTTCATCCTGGGCACACGAGCGATTGCACTCCCGCTTGCTGCGGGTAACACAGTCGTGCTTAAGGGCTCGGAACTCTCGCCCAAGTGCTTCTGGGCTCTCGGTGATATTTTCCGACAGGCTGGTCTTCCCGCCGGATGCTTGAACGTCGTTTTCCACCAGCCTTCCGATGCCCCGGCTGTCACTACCGCGCTGATTGCCCACCCGGCTGTTCGCAAGATTAACTTCACCGGTAGCACACACGTCGGTGCAATCATTGCTTCGACTGCCGGCAAGTACATTAAGCCCGTGCTCCTCGAGCTGGGCGGTAAGGCGTCTGCGATTGTCCTGGACGATGCGAACCTGGATAAGGCCGCGATGAACTGCGCGATCGGCTCATTCATGCACGTAAGTATCCCACCGACACAAACCCCCCCTATTATCGTCGTTAACATCATCCCCAGTCCGGCCAAATCTGCATGTCTACCGAGCGCATCGTGGTGCAGCGCGGTATCGCCGACCAATTCCGCCAGAAGCTGGCCGAAACCGCTGAAAAGCTCTTCGGCAAGGATGCCCCGGCTCTGGTGTGCGTCAACTCGGCCGCCGTATATAAGAACAAGAAACTCGTCTCCGACGCCGTCTCGCGCGGTGCTAATGTCCTGTTTGGCGATGCCAGCGCCAACGAAGCGAGCAGCACCAGCATGCGACCCATCGTTGTCGAGGGTGTTACCAAGGAGATGGACCTGTACGCCACCGAGTCCTTCGGCCCGACCGTGTCTCTGATGGTCGTCGAGTCCGAGGAGGAGGCCGTGGCTCTGGCCAACGACACCGAGTACGGTCTGACCTCGGCCGTGTTCACGAACAACCTGTTCCGCGGTCTGCGCGTGGCCAAGCAGATTGAGGCTGGGTGAGTATCTTCCAGTCTTTTCGAATTCCCGAATTCCCGAATCCCCCGTACTGACGTTGTGACAGTGCCGTCCACATCAACGCCCTGACCGTCCACGACGAGCCCGTCCTGCCCCACGGTGGCTGGAAGAGCAGTGGATTTGGCCGCTTCGGAGGCATCGGCGGCTACGACGAGTTCCTGCAGACCAAGACCGTCACCTGGATGGAGTAAAAAGTATATATTGGAACATTTGGGAAAACATTTAAGGGAGGAAGATTGGCATATGACTCATTTTGGGCTGTCTTTTGGCACTTGATACGATGGATGTTTTGGACGGAAAAGGCTTGGAATACCAGATTGTAGATTGACGAATGCAAATATTGTCTACATTTTAAGTGTGGATGTGCAATATTAACGGAAATTGCATGTGTTGGCTAACGCCTTTGGTACTAGGGCATCGATCTGGGTGTCTGGGATTAATGAGTCGTTGGTAATATGGGATCTTGGCATATACAAGGCGAAATTGAATAATCTATCAAGGAGAGTGATATGTGGTCTAGGCCTTTGTCTTTTGCTTCCCTGCGTGCAAATGCAAGGACCCGAGTTATCCGACTCGGTGTAGCGTGCACTGTTGATTGCTCCACGGGATACCGACGGGCTCCACATCTCCTGCTGAGTGCTAGATAATCTTGGCAAACCCTGCTCTCATCTAGTGGTTCACGGCGATCAAGGGTGGGTGATCTGTACGGAGTATGGCTCGGGTGTTCCTGCATGCCCGTAAGAGCCTAGAACTGCCCAAGGGAGCCACAATAATTCTCGATCGCTTTCCAATTGCATTCCAGCAGACTCGTATCGTGGGTGAGAGAATAGGCAAGTCTGGCAGGGGGTTCGGATGTTGAGATGTGTCCGACAGAGTTGACTTGCTCTCGGATTCTTTTCTTCTTTTCCGATCCGGGTTTCGCGAGCGATCAGATTGACTTGGGAATTTAGTTCAGTCCCTGGAGGACAGGACCCAATCTGGATCCACGGGCAACGCCACGGTAAGCCGGGCGCCTAAAGGGTCACATTTCCGTGGAACGACTCTAGAAGATTGTGGGATTCATTCCGGACCCCAAGAAGTGGCGTCGACACGCGAAATGACAATTTCTGTTTGGGACGGGTCGCTGACCAATGACTTGGAAGTCAGTCTCACGCAGCCTCGGATTCTCCGAGACTAGCGAGCCCTTGCTCTCGGGCGTTGCAAATACTCCAAAAATACACGAAAGACAAAAGGGCGAAGCACCGGACAACCGAAAGCGGACTTTCAAAATAAACAGACCCACGTGCCAAACGGTTGAAACCCAACTGCAAGGGGCGTGTCTTTTTTTTTGTTCGGGATCCGATGATGTAGACCTACTCCTTCAGTCGCGTCCGAGGCACACAACGGCCGTTGGAAGCTCTTTCCAGCCAAGTTCCGAGAGCCATGGGTCGAAAGACCAATAGTGCGGAGGGGGAAGCAGCGAGTGGATGGCTTTCGCCTCGGGCGCCTCCACTCGTCAGGAACAGGAAATCCACTCCAAATTACCGTGCACGCAGTGAGACATTTCAATTTCCCATCTTTGCCCAATTCCCGTACCTGTCGATACTACCGCGGGACCTGCCTGTCTAAGCAACCCGCATGCAATTGGCTCCCCCCTGACCGTTGATCCTTTCCCATGAACACTGCAACCCCGACGAACCGTCACCGTGAGATCAACGGGACGGGTTTTCATAAGGCACTGTGATGGGTGCACCGGCTGTGGAGAAGGCCGCGATCGTCAGGGCCTGGTAGGATTCGGCTTACGATACGGAGTACTCCAGGAACGGACTTGTAAAGGCGTTTTTCTTTTCTTTTGTTTTTTGTTTTTTTTCGGAGTCCGGAGGATGCGAGGGCGTCGGGGGCACGCGCTGTATGGAGGAAAAAGAACACGAGGGAAATGAGAGATCGCGATTTGTGGCGGAGACAGGGGTTTCATTGGTGCTTGGCAAGGAGTCACCAAGGGACATTTCCGGATATGCCCCGGGGCAGCCGCACCTCCACCGGGCTTTGCCTGACCTGTTATGATCCGTAGCATCGACGAGTCTTGCTTTTTTTTTTTGGCTTGTCTCCGGACCGAGAACTCAGATATTTTTAACCCATTCTCAGCCCTGGGGGGAGGGATTATTTCCCTCCTTGTTGACTGTTGACTTGTTGATCGGGGGTCGCGACGGGGTTGAGTTCGCCCCGGCATTTTTAATTTCGTAGAACATTCTCCTTTCGCCCCGGGTCTCACTTGTTTCTGGAAATTGGAAATGGAAATTGGCACCCCCGGTCATGAACCTCGTCACCGTAGTCATAGCCTATGCAGGCCCCAGGAACACTAACACCGCCTCAATATGCCCTGTTATTTACACTTCCCTAGGCGGTACTAGCACCTAGCACCACGAGCCACAGCCCCACGAGCGGCATGGCACCGTCGCATTTCCCAACTTAAGCCTTGATCACCTGGGGACACCACGTTTACTCGGAGGCCACCGTTGGTTTTTTTTTTTTTAGTGGCGTTTGTATCTGGTGAAATGTGATTACCTCTGTACGCTGCGCTGCGCCTCGGGGAACAGGAACGAAAGTAGAACTCGCTTGGAAAGTAGCCTGTTGCATGCCCCACCATGACCGCAGCGATGGAAAGTGGTTGGCCCTGGACATGCTTGGCCGGGTCCCCTGATGGGGCTCTGAAATGTACACTCCACCGCAGACATCTCAGGGCCAGTGCGGGAGTAGAAATGTAGTTCATATCCCCCTCTCTCCTTTCCTTCCCTTCCTTTCAACATTCGTTCCTTCCACCCCAAGTCATTCGCTCTCTAGCTCCTTGCTTTTTCAAGTTTACCAACTTCAGTCACTCTTTATCCAAAACTGTCAATATGCGCTTCACTACCGCTGCTGTCTTCTCCACCCTCGCGGCCTTCGCTGCCGCCTACACCGAGCCCAACTACAAGCTGCCTCCTTCGGGCAACCCCATCTCGAGCCCCGGCCTGAACGAGCAGGTCCCGGAGGGTGCTCCCTTCACCATCAAGTGGGACCCCACCCTCGGCAAGACGGTCTCTCTGGTTCTGCTCCGCGGTCCCAGCACCAACGTCGTGCCTCTGGAGACCATCGTTGAGGATATCCCCAACTCCGGCTCCTACACGTGGACCCCCGGCACCAACCTCCAGGTGGACAACACCCACTACGGTCTTCTCCTCGTCGTGGAGGGCACCGGCGCCTACCAATGGTCCACTCAGTTCGGTATCGCTGCCCCTGCCGGTGGTCACGTCTCCGCTTCCCGTACCGATGACAAGACCACCGCCGCTCCCACTTCCACCCCGTCGGGCACCGTCATCGTCACCGACGATATCACCACCACCTACTGCCCCGAGGAGGAGAGCTCGTCCGCCTCCAAGGCCGCTGCCACCACCCCGGCCTCCGTCCCCGTTTCCTCCTCCTCCACCGTCTGGGCCACCTACGAGGTGACCACCACCATCTGCCCCGAGACCGAGTCCACTGCCGCTCCCACCACCGGCGTGCCCGTTCCCCCCCGTCTCTACTCGCGTCCCCGCTCGCCCCACCACCATGCGCAGCTCCCCCGTCTCCAGCGGCGTCGTTCCCACCGGCACTGCTTCCGCCACCCCCTCCAGCACCCCCGTCTTCAACGGTGCTGGCCGCAACGCCATGTCCCTGGGCGCCATCGCTGCCGGTGTCTTCGCCGTCCTGGCCCTCTAGATGGACCGTTGATGAGCAAAGGGGAGGCAGGGCCCATTGGGCCCAACTTCTTTTTCATCTTACCTTCTGTATGAACCTCCGATCTGGTTGTTGACCAGCATTTCACGAGGAATTTGATCTATCGATACTTGATATGGAAATTCTTTTACCTTTCTCATCTGAGCTGGTCTTGCGTGCATTTCGGATATGTTATGTTTTCTTTCTGTGTACGTTCAAGGGATTCCCAAGTCAGCCATGTATTTTTGTAATGCCATGCCTTAATGCTTGACTTCCCGATGATTCTGTAGTGCTTCCCGTAGACCGGTCCGTGTACATTCCCGATGTCGTCATTGTCAACAACCATTCCAAACTCTGATACCATGCAACCTCCCCGCAGATCACACGATTGTATGTAACACTGCGGCAATCCAGTCCGAACTACAATGCCATGACTTCAACCGGAACCCCAACTCTGGCTACGTCAATGATATGCGTTATCGGACTCTTCAGGGTTCGGTGTTTATTGATATTGACTCCGAGCCAGAATCCATGATACGCCGAGACCTATGGGTAGTACGCTGGGCGTAAAGTTGTAATCAGCTACTAGTACGTGCTCATAGGCTATGGGTTGAAGGACATAACTGGGAATACATACGAAATGTCACGGACTTATGAATGCCATCTACCTTGGAAAATAAACAAGCCCGAATCGGAGCCGACCAATTTTACCTCTATTCAAAAGTCATCAAAAGCGCGACCTTTCAACGAAGCCCTTCAAATCGTAATGTCCATCATCACCATCAGCATAGCCCAATGCAATACCATCTCGGCACTCTGGCCTCCCAACTCTACGAAATCCCATCCAAACAAAGACCCGCTTCAATTGGCGGGCACCGAAGTATAACCGCACCCACCACGTGACCGCGATAAGTCGATAAGGATTTTTCCCCGAACGAGACTTCCGCCTGCAACAAAACTCGTCCCGTGCTGCTGGCAGTACTCTATCCCTCTCCCACGAATCTACACATCCCCCCACCCATCACAATGGCCCAAGGTTCCCTCAAGAAGAGCAAGAAGGCCACCGCCACCGCCCAGCGGTAGGTTCCTCGCTGCCCTCCCTCGGATTCGAAACCTGAACTAACCCGTCGTTAGGGAATCCAGAGCCAACGCCCGCACGAGGCCCGGTCCCCGGCAGATTGCCCCCAAGAAGGCGGCTTTGGTTAGACAGGCCAAGTTGAACAAGGTACGTTGGCTGAGTTTCGAGTCGGAACTGTTGTGCTTCACCCACCCCCGATTCCTACAGTTTTGTTAACCAACACCCCGCCCTTTACAGAAACTTACCTCGGGCCTCGTTACAATGACCGAGCGCAGTCTGGCGCAGAAGGCGGGCCACTTGGAGCTGCTGGCCGGAGGCAAGAAAGACAAGAACAAGCAGAAGAAATAAACGGGACGGACACTGGACTTTTTCAATGGATCCTGAAATACTTTGGGGATTTCTTGGCTCGGCGTCCAGTCCCTTATCGCATTAATGGCGATATGATTCATGAATTCGATACCCCGTTTTTTTGTTGTCTAGGCAAATCTATTGGTTTCTACTTCTAGAAGCGAAAGGTGTATTCACAGGAAGGCCATGTACAAAACCGCCCGAAAATGTTGCGGCAATCGTCAATCATAAACAGATGTAAGTATGGTGTAGAGGTCGTAATCGTCCAGCACAAACAAGAATGAAAGCGAATAGGAAACAAGGGGAAATGAAAAAAAAAAAAAAGAAAGAAACAGAAACAAAAAAAAAGGGTATCAATAGTTCCTCCAACTCCAGTCCCGTCCCACGTTCCATGCCATATGAGTGTTGCTCCTACATCTTCGAGACCCGCCCCGGTACACCGGATTGCTCGATCAGGTCCCGACCGTGGTTCATCCAGGTCTGGAAGCCTGCGTCTGATGCGTCGGAGGGGAAGTCGTCCCAGATTGGGTTCTCCGAGTCCGCATAGGACGACCACGTGCCCTTGGGGACATCATTGGTCGACCAGGATGGTAGTTTGGCCAGGACGCAGGTGTAGTAGACGTATAGGATGCGGCAGAGCAGCTCGACCCGTTCGACGTAGTGCTGCTGAGATGGGTCGGGGTTGTGTCCACCGTCGCCGAGCATCTTCCACCACGAGACGCGCCATCGCAGCGAGAGCAGGATGTGGCCCAGCTCGTCCAGGAAGCGAATGTGCGCCTCGTGAGAGATCTGCTTCCATTTGATGTTGTAGAAGTCACGCTCCAGTTTGCGGAAGCCTTCGACCTCCATCATGCGGCAGACGATGCGCGAGAGTTGAGCTGCAAGCAGGATGTCACGTCGATCTTCGGGGTCGTTGATGTCCATGGAGCGCTCTTCCCCGTTGGAGTCGAGCGGGACGATGGTGTACTTTGCGCGACTGGGCATGTTGTTCCACCGTGATAGGAGGGACTGGATGGAAAGGTTAGACCGTTATACAAGATTTGGGTGGGTGATGTGCGAAACTCACGTATGCTTGGTTCATCGGATCGCAGTCCTTGACACAAGTCAACCAGTTCTTCGACTTGTCCTTGGATTCGACGATGCGACGGTCAATGAAATCCAGGAAGGTCGATTTGGAATTTCCGTTGTACTCGCTCAAACTCTTCAAGAACTTGTACGTTTCACCAAGGTCAAGCACATATAGAGAACCCCAGGCCTGGCTGGCGCGGATGTTGAACCGGCCTTGGCGCTCGCCGAGGAACGACAATAGTTGATTGAGGTCAAATTCAGAGGGGATTGCCATCCGAACTCTGCCCCTGCCGTCCACTGTTGGGTGGTTTACAGCTCGTTGAGAGATGTAGTTGCATGTGCCGAATTCGACAATGCTGGAGAAACAGGCCCGAGCACACGGTTGCTCGTGAAGAGTAGGGCGACAAGCATCGCAAGGCGAGCTTCCATCGCACTTGCGCTTGTTGAGTCGGCATTGAACACAGGTGTCCTTGTTCTTTCGGCGCATGCCGGCGTTGGCTCTTCCAACCATGCTGAGTGGGCCCTTGCGACGAGCACCGCGTGGGGGCGATACAAAGTCTGCAGACGCGATTGAGCCACCCTGTCCATCTTCCTGGACAATCTGCAAAGGCTTGGGTTGACCCTGGTCCATGGAACCTTGGGCACTCCGATTCTTGCGCTTCCGCACCGTAGCTGCAGACTGCATGGCAAGAGGCGTGGGCCGGCCCGAGTTGCGCTGGCCAGCAGAGGAAGAAGCTCTTGATCGAGAGGGAACCGTGCTAATCAGAGACTCCGACGGGGTTTCGCTGACCATGAACGCAGTGGTCTTGGGGCCGCACGTCTCCTTCGGAGAACCACCTTCAGGCGTAGAGATTTTCCAATGAGAATCATCATCCAGCTGGTGCTCCACAAAGGTTGGCACCTCTTCGCTCGTGGCAGAGTACGAGCACTCATAGATTCCAGACAAATCGCCCGAGACAGACGAGCTTTCTGATTTGAAGTGGAACCCGTCATGTCCATTTTGGCCATTCTTCTGAGCCACCTGAGCCGCGATTGCAGATGCGGAAGGCATCTGTGAGACATGAAGCGGCGACTGCAGGTTGTTGAGCCATCGAGACTCGACTGGCCGTGCCCGAGGCTGAAAATCGCGCACGGAGGAATCATTCGCCTCGTTCTGCGGGTGCATGGCCATCGGGACAGATCCACGCCCTGACATCTCCTCCATGGGAAGGCCGTTTGGAAATTCAAGCCACTGGTTCATCATCGGGAATTGCGGGGGGGCCTGTTGGAACGTGACGGCCTCTCCCGGAGCATCCGGGAATCCCTGGCCCTGGGGCATTTCTCCAGCATCCTCCACTATAACAGCACCGGTCGAGTTGGTCGATGCTTTGCCGTAAGGGTAGAGCATAGGCGCCGCTTCCAGAGACATACCGGCCGCGATAGAGTTGTACAACTGGAAGTGCGGCCAAGTTTGATTGCCATGGAAATTATCGTCGGCGGAAGATGGCAGCGTACGAGGGCTAATTGTACCGCTACCGGTGCCCTCGACGGCCCCATCGGCGTAGTTGAAATTCTCAAAGGTCACATCGCGATTCCTAGAAAAGCTGACTGTCAGCGGTCTTGACTTCGAGACTTGACCGGATGACGCCCACCTGTTCTGCCGATCACCAGAACGATCCAGCAACGATCCCGTTAGAGGGTCGTGGAAAGCGCCCAGGTCCGCAACATCGGCACACTGGCTCGAGTCCTGGCTGGTGTCCCACTCGGGCGATTGATCGTATGGAATATGTTCCCACGATTCGACGGAGAAAGCGCCGTCCGTTTGCCAATTATCTAGTATTTTGGGGTCGATACCCGCAGCTGTTCCCGCGCTTCCACAGTCCATACAGGGTATGTAGGAATGGAAGTTGGCGACGGAGTCGACCAGGCCGAGCAAAGGTCCCAAAAAGACGGAGCTTTTTGCGACTTTGCGAAACTTCGGGGATAACGGTCGCAAGTTACGACCGTAAGAGATTCCGATATCGAGAGTTGGAGAGATGTAGATTGATGAAAGCCGATGGGAAGAAGATGATTGTGACGGGATTCCCCACCACTAAAGTTTTGCGACCTGCGATAGTCTCTAGCGTGTCTTAGGTTCCGCACAGACCACCGTTGGGACTATGGAATTATTTTTTCCTTGAGTGCTGCAGACTATAGAATAGACCTAGTTGCTATTCGAATACTGTTTTTGATAGTTATCCGGCTACAGTTTCCAAAAAGTCCAAGAATGCCGCCCTACACAATACACAGGAGGGTATGGGTAGTGAGCTGGCACCGGATTAGAGATACCGAGCACGAGGTTGATCTTACGCGAGTCAATCAGCTAATGCCCCTGATAAAACAGGTCCGTGCCTTCCACGGTACGTACTCACTGTCAAACACAAGAAAAAAAAGAGTGCAGACCAGGTTGTACCGTGTAGTCCGTAGCACCGAGCACACCGGGTTTTACCTTTCTTGCCTCAGGCATGAGGTGGTGGATGATTCAGCAGCCGGGGTCTGCGACTGAAGTACATGCATGTGCATGTACAGGAAGTATAAAAGTATAAGGCTGGTGTCCTACAGACTATATCAATGAAACTAGCCTCCAAGGCACTCTATATACCTCGGTAGATATCGGAAACCATAGTCTAGACCAAGTACACAGGGCTTAGCATACTTCCCCCTGTCAATCTGATTTCAGTCACCAGACTTACCATTCCTGACGGATCGGTTCACCGCAGACTCCATTTCGGGCCTGCGATTGCCGCTCCCCGCAGCTTTCACAACTTCACCGCGAGCCCGAGTTCCTCATTCGGCCTGCCGGTCATTCAAATGGCTCAATCCTTTCGCGGTTTCTATTACCACATATAAGTCAGGGCTGGCCCCGGCGCCGTGCGGCCTGCGATACTCGATCTTTTTCTCTTTTCTTTTTCCTTTTTTTTTTTTGATACCTAGGTACATCATAATATTCAGGCCAGAGCCCGGTTTGTACTCCGGAGAAAAAAGAAAAAGAAAGCAAATCCCGAGGTCGCCCTTGGTGAAGAGAATTGGCAATGCACATTCTGGTAAGTAGCGGATCGTCGAGTTCACGCGCACCATCTTCTCTTTTGTTCAGCGCGCTTTGCCTCGGGAAATCCTGGTACTGCCAAGGTGGTTCCGCAACGAAACAACATTTGAAGCTATCGCATTCCTGTTCTAGCCCTGGATAGCCTTGAAATGTCATTTGCTACATCGTCTTCAAATCTTACAATGGGAAATGAAAAGATTATTCCAAGGTTAACACTTCCAAATAGGTAGTCAACGACGACGGGCCGCCGAACAAGCGGCTCTCGCCCTACGTGCGCCCGCTCGTCGACGAACTCCAAAGCGCGGGCCACCTAGTCAGCGTCGCTATCCCAGCCGCCTCGCGCTCATGGATCGGCAAAGCACACCTGATCGAAGCCTCGCTGACCGCTCACTCTGTACACCCGGACTCTTTCCGCGACGACGGCACCTGGGACGAAAGCTACAAATCAACGGCCGAGAACGAGTGGGTAGTTATTGAGAATGGCACACCGGCCAGCTGCGCCCAGCTGGGTCTCTACAACCTCTTCACGGATCGTCCGCCTGTTGACCTCGTGATTTCGGGCCCCAATCACGGCCGCAATGCCTCCACGATCTATAACCTGTCCTCGGGTACCGTGGGTGGTGCTCTTGAGGCTGTGTTCTGCGGAAAGCGCGGTATTGCTATCTCCTTTGGTAGCAAGGATCCGCAGCCGGCGGACATTATTGAAGCTGCGGCGCGTCTTGCTGTGCGGACGGTTGAACATTTGTGGCGCAATTGGGATGAGCGCGTTGAGCTGTATAATGTCAATGTTCCCATGCGCATTGATGTTGAGACTCAGCCTGTGCTATATACTCGCACTCTGCCTTACTACTGGTCTCGTGGGTGTTTGTATGCCGAGGCTGGGGCGGAGGCTAAGAGCAAGATTGTGAACGGGGTGACGAATGGTGTCAACGGTGTCAATGGGGTCAATGGTGCTGAGGTGAAGCATTGCAATGGCACCCATGTCAACGGTGTCAATGGGGTCAACGGCGTTAACGGCCATGCTGAGCAACCAAAGCGCAAAGAGCGCCATTTCAAGTGGTCTGCTGATCTGTCGGATATGAAAAAGAGGCTGCAGGAGAGCGAGGAGGGTACAGATGCGCATACAGTATTGAATGGGTCAACGAGGTAAGATACTCCGCCATTGTTTCCGATATACTCTGCTGACCCGAGCCAGTGTGACTGCTCTTCGCGCCAATTTCTGGCATGTGCCCGATCTGGAAGGACCACTGGACCTGAATCAATAAGACCGTCCCGAACGTGACGTTTGACACGCATATAATGTTTCTCTTTTCTGTCATCTTGGGTTTCTCTAGGCGCCGGGCCTTTTGATCTTGCATTTGGAGCAGCGTATAGAGGAGCGATGTCTAAGGCACTTTGTACATATTGCGGATCGCATTTACCATGGACATCATTTACGATTTGACTATCGCTGGACAGCCCGGTAGAGACGGGCGCAATGTAACATATGGCATATAAAAGCTTCGAAAGTGGGTGTATCTCATGAACTCAAATCCGCTCTGGACTATCACATCGCGCGTGCGGCCTCTCCGGCGCCGCTATCAACTGTAGTCGCCTGCTCGGCGCGCATCTTGCCCTTGCCAACTCCACCTTCGCCAACGCCCATGCGGCGAGCCACATAGCGCTGTGCGACGACACCGGCCGCCAACGACAGCGTCTCCTCGATCCATTCTGCAACCCACTCGCGCGGGTCCACACCTCCACTCTCGATGATTTCGGCGATGGACTCGGGCAGCACTGAGCGCGGCATTTGTGCGTCCTCGGACTCTGGGTCCTCGGCGGCCGGTGCAGATGCATCGAGCCACTCGATCCACTTCTGAGGGATTGGTTGGGAGATGGTGTGGAAGGCAATGCCGTGGATAGGATCGTGGAGATACAGAGCGAATGTAATCTCCTCGTCTTGCTCTTTAGGCTCAATCGCACCGGAAGAAGAATCCTTTTCGCCTGATGCGCCGGCCTGGAACATATCCGCCGAGACGGACTGGCTGATAGCCTGGATGGCGAGGAAGATATCACTGCTGCGAACCGGGTTTGACTCGCTCAGCTCTTCCGTCGCCTGCTTCGCCGCTTCTTCGATTCCACCCTTCGCCGAGAAGTACTCGGTCGCGTACCCCTCGGCGCTGGCGCGGGCCAACTTGGATGCCTCGACGGCACCGCGCACCGCATTGATGGTCCGCGGGGTACCAGGAGTGACTGTCCGCCACCAGGGCCCGTCGCTCCAGCCGGCGCTGGAAATGTAGCCGCCGACATCGAGACCGCGCTTCGGGGCTGACTCCTGACCCCGTTGGATCACTAGCAAGTCTCCGCCCTCGACTTGGGACATTACGCGCGAGAAAACGGCATATACCAGCGGGTCGACGCCGGGGTAGCCTGAGAGATCGTGGGTCACATGGATTTGAAGACGTTCGTGCGACGAGATCGGAGGTGCAAGGGTGTGGATGAGGTTGGTGAATGTCGGTATCGCCATGTTGCGGAGCTCGCCGCCTGCGCAGAATATGTCAGCATGGTAGACCATAGATATGATACAGATAGCAACGTACCAAAGTCCTTGAGGGCTCCAACGTTGCCCTTCATTTGCTGAGCCCATCGTTGAGCTTCCTCGTTGTTCTGGATTTCTTTGACGGCAGCTTCAGCTTGCTTCATAGCTGCGCTGGCCGTCGCAAAGATTCCTCCCCACCATCCACCCCCCTGAGCCTCCTGTGGTGCTGTGTTCTCCGGCTCTGCCTTTGGCTGCTCCTGCTTAGCGCCCGTGCGAGAAGTGCGACCTGTCTCCTCCGACTGACGAGCGGACGTCTTCTCCTCGCTTGGTCGGTCAATAGTCGCACTAGGTCGAGGAGAACGCGTGGAGGGGCGGGCCCTGTCAGCAGACAGACGTGGAGTACCAGGTCCGCTGCTGGGTCGCTGTGTAGCCAGGTGGTCCAGCTCGGCGAGAATGTCTTCATGGCCCGCCTTTGCATTGTCGGGGGTGGTTGCGGGTTTGGGCTTGTCGCCGGACTGCTTGACATCGAGGTTATCGAACTGAGCGAGTAGCTCATCGCTTGTAGGTTTGGCTGCCTTGGGCGGCATTGTATTTGCTTGAGGATCAACTGGGTTGTTCAGGGGAGGTGACGACACCGGCACCGTTTGTTTGGAGCTCCCGAAGCGGCTGCTGTGGAGACCTGCCAAGACCGCCGCAGGCTACATTCTCTGCACTATACTTGGACGCACTTGGAAAGAGTATTCTGATGGACTCGGGGGAGCGCTAACAAATTGGCTTGTTGCTTTTGAATCTGCTTTGGCTATTGCAGACCTGCCAAGATGAAGGTTGCGTTAATGTATGGTATTTCAGGGTTGCAGCACGAACAATACCAACAATCCTTCCTCATGGTGATTGTAGCAACGTCTTCCACCTGGGTATGGAGAATGAATGACGGTATAGTACCTACTAGCGACTTGGCTCTTTCTGCTTGGTCATTAGACGCCTAGCTAGTAATATAATATGGATCCATGGATACTACCTGTATCTCAATTATTCTTTTTCCTGTCTATCTATTCAAGCAAATATATCTTGCAATCACACAACCGCCGGGGGTGAACATTAGAACCTTGGAATTGTAAGCGAGTGACTCCTGGCAAATTGCGACCAAGCGAGCCTTATTTTTGACAGAAACATCCAGCCAAGCCAAGCGGAACTCGTGTATGGAATAGGAAGATTCGACTTCCGCGGCTTTATTACCGGCCCCATTCCGGCAGCGGGGCCACGCGGGGTTTGTCGATAAAGGAGTGGCATAAATAAAGCTCATTTTTCCTTCCGCACCTAAAAGAGGATAATCAATCTTGCGAAAAAGTGCTTCGTACCGACACCATTCCCATTGTTTCTCAAATATTCACCGTTACAGGAGTACGCGCCATTGAGGCGGTCCATCGAGTCATTCCGCTCTACCCTTCGATCTCAGATCTACCCGAGGTCGAGTCCTGAAAAATAGCGACACCATGCGTCTCCCTTACGTGCCAGACCCTCCGCCTACAGCCACAGAAGACGAGGCAAAGATTCTGGCGAGTGTACAGGCCCGTCGAGCTCCAAACCCGCTCCTGCCGCTCGACCTCGCACTCTTACACTCTTTCCCGGTCGCCGAGGGATGGAACTCGTTCATTGGAGCCATCCGCACTCGCACAAGCTTATCAACCGTGGTTCGTGAGCTTGCCATCTGCCGCGTTGCAGTGGTAAACGGTGCATTGTTTGAGTGGGAACAGCATGCGCCATTGCTCCAGGAAGGTGGGCTGAGTGAGGAAGCGTTGCAGGTTGTTGGGGATGCCAAGACAGATTTCTCCGACGAGGCTGCGGAGAAGGCGTTGACTCGAGAGCAGAGGGCGGTGCTGAAGTATACGGATGCAATGACCAAGACCGTGACGGTTCCAGACGAGGTCTTCCAAGAATTGAAGGGCTGTTTCAATGAGAAGGAGGTTGTCGAGATCACAGCCACCGTGGCTGCATACAATTGTGTGAGCAGGTTTTTGGTGGCGCTGGATGTCGGGGAGAAGAACCATTGATTACTTTGGATCCTAGGAGGATGTATCGTTAATGTCGGAATCAAGTATCTATGACGTTGTTCGTAAGGTACAACAGGTGACTACCTTATCTTACGCCCCAAGGATACAAGGATACTCCGAATGGGCAGAAATTAACTTGGACATGTCCCCAGTACTTATAAAGCCTAGAGCCTTGGAAGAAGGTACTAAGTAGCATCGTCATTGATGCAGAGTGTAGGTGATGAGAATAAATCCCTTGTGTGATCAATCTACCGTCGGACGCTAGCGATGACGAAAACAAAACAGTTATCAAGAAAAACAGTGAACAGGAAGTGCACCACAACATATGAATTTGCAATCCATGCCGGCTGAATAGTTCACGGAGCGACCTACAGAGGCGCCGAGAGGTCGGAAAAATGTGAAGCAAATATGTGAGGTCTGTGCTTCGTGGCTTGAGACATGCGACAATCGGAACTAAGGGGCGAACGAAGGAGCCCGGGGAAAAAACAATACAAGCTTCCAGATTGATTTGTACGTTCTGCTTGATGTCAGTTTGTCTGTCCATAGAGAAATGGCAGAGGCATTTTTCTTGAATTGAGGGCAGGTCGTGGCTCTAGCGGTGCCCGGACAGACGTGAGGGATACCCTCCAGGGCGTAACCCTGAATGCGCATGCCCATCGAATGTATAGTCCTGCTGGTCTGGCGATTGAGAGGGAATGGTTTGTGTGAAACTGACGTCCTAGGCATCAGGCAGCGAAGCCCATTGATGATCCGCCGGTAGCGATAAAAGTCTGATTGTCCAGGATACAGCAATACAGGCTCGGGGGAGACAGAGGTGAACGAGGCATCATGCAGGGACAATAGCGTGAGTTCCATAGGGTAGTGACGGTACGGAGTACTTCACTGACAACGGTCCAACACGCAATAGGAAGAACAACCTCCCTACGTATCCGGGGCCAGCCAAAGTGGCTAGTAGATGAAGGGCCGTTGATTGGCGGAACCGGGCCAGAAGTGGGGCCAGCTGTAATGGTCACTAAGTTCACTACAAACTAAACTACTCCCTCTCAATCTCTTTTCTGTCGCGCTCAACTTCTTCCCATCATCCTTATCTCTTTCTCCCCTGTTCTTTCTTCCCTGTTCTTGTCAGAGTCTGATTCCTCGGTGGTGGTTTCATCCATCCCCCTGTTTTTTTTTTTCATTCTCCCCTTTCCCGCTGCCCTGCTGTAAGATCCTTTTTTTTTCTACATACTCCCGGTTCGCGACCACGCTGGTTCTACCAATCCCCAGCATTGTCGCCTTCCAGCAGATGTCCTTTGATACGTTTCTTCTCATCCTGTGATTTTCTCTCTCATCTCTTCACTCTTCGGGGGTTGTTGCCGCAGGCGCGGAGACGCTTCGCCATCCGCCCCAGCCTTCCAGTACACATCCCTGGCAGCCGCTCGCGACCTGGCGCCTCCAGTCTCCGTAATTGGCACGATCGGGTCTCAACTCGAGCTTGAACTCGAATTTGGTAATTTCCTGGGTTCTCAGTTCATGGTATGTGCGCGATTTTGATTTTCCCTACTCTATTCCCTACACTTCGGGTCAGATCCTGATCCACACAATTTGCCGCGACCGTGTCTGCATCTCTGCTTTCCCTCGTCTGTACCCCTACATCATGTTCGAACCATTTAGACTTGCGCATGATTGTGGCTCGCATTTTCGCGCTTCGATCTATTCGCGTTTTTCATTCTCTCACTCCCCCGTTACTCCCCTGAGGCCGGGGGTCAACTGTCTGCGCTGCGATTACTTCCTGGCGTCTTGGCACCGCAAGCGAACCGCCCGAAACTAACGAACTATACAGAACCTCCTCGCCTTCCACTTCTCGATCTGACACGTCAGGTCTTTCTTTTTGCCTTGCCCTCTCTATCTAGGGGGGCACTTTCTCTTATCATCTAATCATGGCCCCCATCCCGAGGCCTGATTTAGATATGGACAATCCGTCCTCGGATGTGGGCGACAGTCAGGATTCGCCGCTGCGCCGACAGTTCTCCGAACCTTTCCGGCCGCAGTCAACTTCCACCCAAATTTCTCAGTCGCCTGAACCATTCTCGCGCAAATTAAAATGCGACTGGTGTGGAAAGCTTCTCGAGCGTCCAGATGATCAGACCATCTCTGAAGAAGATGTGCTCAATTCTCACGTCGCCCAAGAGCATCCTTCCCATGATCAATACGGCTATGATGACGCCGAGGATGAGAATGCAGAAATCGATGAAGACGAAATCGATGAAGATGCCGAAGAAATCGACGAAGGTGATGACGTTGACGAAGAAGCCGAGGCCGAAGGCGAGGGTGAAGAACATGAACAGCTCGACGTCAACGGAGAAGATGTCGTGAATGGCACGACTCAACCTGAAGAAGGCTTTCACGGCGAAGACGAGCCCGTGACTGCTGCTCCATCCGTCAACGGCGAGCACAGCGACGCCGAGAACGAAGTCGGCAAGATCTCTTTTATTCCCATAAAGATTGCCCAACGTGCTTCCGGGAAACGCGACCTTGTTGAATGGCTCTCAAATCCTAGAACTGCCTATGCAGAGGATTTCAAAAAGCGCGTGGCTGAATGGCAAGGCCCGCAAATGACCGATCGCCTTTCCAAACTCTGGACGGTGAACGATGTCAACCAATTTTGTCCTACATACGAACAGAACTTGGCCAAGGTAGATAACACCTGGCAAAATGTCTTTCAAGATGCAAAGCCAAAGAAGCGCGATGCGTCTGAGCCCCTGATCCGTCCTGATCCGTACAAGAAGACCAAGACTGACAAGGGCCAATTCCTCGATCTCAATTCACTGGACGACTTGTTAGAAATGCTTCGCAAGCCCGAGACTCTTTCACCTGAAGAATTGTATGCCGTCACCGAGGCTGCAGAGTTCGCGATGAGAGTCTGGCAAGATGAATATCTCGCCCTCGACCAGCTCTACCTCTCGGCACATCGCCATCACCGCAGTGCACTTCCCCCGGATGCGAAGCGAGACTTCATGATGGGCATCAAGAAGAAGACGAGTCACCCTCTCGCTCGAGTACCGGAAGATCCTCGCAACTTCGAGGACCGGAAGGAGGCCATGCTGTATGGCTACAAGCACGTTTTCCACAACCAGAACACAAGCACCGCTGTCATGTGGAACCCGCAGAACCCGTTCACTCAGGGTGGCTTTGTTCCGACACCTGCTCAGGCCAGAAAGATGGCCACCAAGGTCGCACCCGACGACCGAAACCCCGACGGCTGGGCTCCTGTCATCAAGCATGGCACGGAGTTTATCCCCAAGCTGTGGGAGCAACGAAAGGAACCTCTGGCGCCCAAGTACACCCGCAAGCGCAAGGCTGTGGAAGTTGATACATCCAAGACGGACACCGAGACACAAAACGACTCTGCAGATGAGACCGAAGAGGAGGAAATCCACCCCGCGAAGCGACGCACTCGAGGCCGTGGTGGCCGACGTCCTGCATTTGAGGCATACCAGCCAGTTGAGCCCCCCGTGAGTACTCCTCGCGGCCGTGGACGAGGCCGTGGTCGTGGTCGTGGCCGAGGAGTTGGCCGACCCCCAATGACCCGGGCTTCCTTGGATTCCAACCAGGCTACTATCTACACTCCTACTTCTGGCCGAGGCCGAGGCCGACGTGGTGCAAGCACTGTGGTTGCCGCTACACCTCACGTCTCCCGCTCGACAGAGGAAACTGCCTCATTGCCCACAGATTCTCCAGCACCCGAACCAAACTCCTCGACCAAGGTCACACCTTCTCTGAGAAGGGATGCCACCCAAGAAGAAATTGAGGAAGCTCGCCGCCTGAAGATCATGAATTCGAAGAACCCCAAGCGAACCAAGGCCATGCTTGACCACTGGGAGCGTTTCAACCGCGAAGGACGCATCCGCAACCCCAAGCGATCCAAGGCACAGATCGAACAGGATCGTGTGCATGACGATGTTCGAAAGATCAAGGAAGTCTCCCGGCCTCCTGGACGTCGCCGTCGATCTCCTTCCCTTGCTCCCATTCCCACTGGAAACCTTGCACCAAAGGCACCCAACACCATTCCGCCCATGGCCGGGCAACCCCCGCACATGGGCCCTGGCCCTACTCTGCCGTCGATTGGCATGACTCACTACGCACCTAATCCTTTCAGCGCGCCTCCTCCCCCTCCCCCTCATGCCCAGCTTGGCCAACCTATGCCTGCTCAATATGCACCATTCCCCTATGTTCCCTACCAGCTGGGTCTACCACCACCACCTCCCCCCGATCACCACCATCACCGATGAGTCGGATCACCACCTCCAATGAGTTTGATCAAAACCATCAATGAGTCTGATATTTACAGCGACTGTGTATTCTACTTCTGAGTCTGTACGATAGCATTACCCGCGGGAAGCCTATCGATGCTACTTTGGCTTTCTGGTGGGCCTCTGCAAAACGCAAATTATTTTACTAGTGCAAAGCTTTTCGCTATACAAGCTGTCTACTTCATATTCCCTTGTAAACCCACCTAGAGCAAGCTATGCCGGGTATAGTAGAGTATCGCACTAGGATTATGCAGAAAAAGATGAAAGGACTTCAACGGGGCTGGTAGAGAGAGTCTAGAAAGGAGGACTGCACACCGATTTTTCGATTCGCTTCGCATCTGATTAAAAGACCAGCCGCCATAATTGGCCGGCTCCAACCACAATGTAGATGAGTCGAGAACGTTTCTTTCGCTGATAGAGGTGTATAGTACAAAATCACGTGGTGAAGACCATCACGTGCGCTTGGACTTGGCCGTGCCCGCTCTCGTCTTGAGGTAACCTGCGTCACTTCCTAATTTCGATTCGTCTTCATTGCGTCTCTGCATTCGCCATTCTGTCAAGTTTTCTAGACGGCTTGTCTGCTCAGCTGTCGTTAGGTCTATACCCACAGTCGCAATGGGCAAAAAGAGACGCGGTCCATCCCTGGACGAGCTCATGGCTCGTCCATGGTGCTACTACTGCGAGCGCGATTTCGACGACTTGAAGATTCTCACGCTGCATCAAAAAGCAAAGCATTTCAAGTGCGACAAGTGTGGTCGCAGACTGAATACTGCAGGAGGTAAGAGTCCCCGGCGCATGCTTGCGACAATTGTCCCCCGGAAACGCCAGACCTAATCGATCGCACGCTTCTAGGATTGTCGGTACACATGAGCCAAGTCCACAAGGAACAGCTCACGGAGATTGAAAATGCTTTGCCCAACCGGGCAGGTCTTGATGTTGAGATCTTCGGCATGGAGGGTGTGCCTGAAGATGTGCTGCTCGCTCATCAGCAGCGCGTCGCCGCACAGTTCCACCAGGCTGAGGCTGAGCGCCAGGCAGCAACTGGTAACCCGCCTGCAGGCAGTGGAATGGGTGGGCAGCCTGCGAAGAAGCCGAAGCTGGAGGATATGTCGGAAATGAAGAGGCGATTGGCAGAACATCGAGCAAAGAAAGCGGAAGCAGGTACTGGTGGCAGTAGCAGAGAAGCAACCCCCGCGAGCTCAGGACCAACTGCACCGCCTGCACCGCAGTTCGTGCCAAAGGCTGATAATGCATATGTGAGTTCCACCCTAATTCAGCGCGAGTTTGAGCCCTAAAACTGATATATCTCCACTAGGGACAAACCCCCGCTGCGTCTGCACCTGTTCCACCGCAACAGTATTCCTACCCCCAACCCTACGGAGGCGCCCCTGCCGCTCCCTACCAACAGGTCGCTAGTCCGGTCTATCAGACATTCTCTCCTGCCAGCGGGCAGCAATTCCCTGGTGCTGCGCCTTACCCTCCCGCCGGGTACCCTCCTCAGATGCCCGCATACCCTCCCACTCCCGGCTACGGGGCTTCTCCATTCCCTCAGCAACCTACATCCACCGAATCTACCCCTCCCCCACGGCCTGGTAGCATCCCAGCGCCCAGTGGCCTCCCACAACGCCCACACTTCGGCGCACCTGCAGTCAATGCGCAGCAGATGCAGCAAATGCACATGGGCCACGCAGTCCCACCAGCACAAGGTCACGGAAACGGAGACGCGAACCAAACGACCGGCCAAGTTATCTCATCGGTTAACGATCTAATTTCGGGCGCGGCAAAGGATGCCGCAGAGAAGCCGACCAAGAAGGAGAAGTCCAAGGCTACGAGAATGATTTACCTGCATGATACGATCAGCCCCGAAGAGAAGATGTCTCAGCTCCCGCGGTACGCCGTCGCACGCCCACAATTCCCGGAGCATACAGTGCTCGGCAACGGCCCCGACGCCGCGGTGGTGGGAACGATCCGTGATTCAGATACGGTGTTAGACCCGGCACACTAAGAGAAAAGAAAGACAACATGGTATCGGTCTCTCCATCCTCTGATATGGCGAATCAGATTCAAAGGGTGTCTACAGTGACGGACAACAGACTCCAGCTAAGTTCGACGTATACTCTGGCAACATATGAACATTCTATCTGGCTGGCTGGCTTTGTACCTGCCCTGATTGCAATCAGTAGTTCCGGCGAAAGACAAGCCTGCCTCCCGAATGATCCTGGAAATAGAGTTGGTTCTCGATGCGCTTGAGCCTCGGTGAGTCTGGGTCGACGGTTCTCTCCCTTTCACTAATCGGGATTCACTGGCGCCCTGAAGGATACCACCGTACGTGTCTCTCTCTTTCTCGGCTCTCGTGTGTTTCATCTTTTCTTCCCGTCTCACGGCCTGGATGTGAGTCAATTGAGCCTTTTGTCCAGGCTCGACGATATATCTACCCTAATGTGAGTTTACCATTAGCGTTCTCGAGGTAGGGAATCAATCATTTCATGATGTCCAATTGTATGATCCCCAACTTATCGTGTAGGCTTGTGCTATACTCGACGGATAGTAGTTCCAACGGTTGTCATACGTATCGTACGATCCCAACACCCACCGAAATAAACGTCACCAGGACCCCAACTCTTTGAAACTCGAACTCAATTCAACTGACGGAGTATCTTCGCTAGAAACACAGAAAAGAAGATAAAAGTAAAAGGGCACAGGCCCATCTCCGGTCCACCTACATCTCCCAACCACATCCAATAAGCACCTACAAGACCAATCAATCAAGACCCTATAAGCTTAAGCTTGAGCTTAAGCCCTCTTCTCCCGGAATGCAAGCCCAAACACAACAACACCATAAGTAGCAAGAACCGAAAGCCCAAGAGGCACGGGCTTACCCCCGGTCTTAATAACGCGGGGAATCGAGCTCCCGCCTAGCACAGCCGAAGCCAGAAGACCAAGCTCCTCGCCGAAAGTCTCGCCGGAGCGTAGGCGCGCAAAGCTCAGGAGGTAGAGGGCTCCCACGGAAAGACCAGCGGCAATTGAGGGGATCGAGCCGGTACGCGCGTATCCGATCGCTCCACCGAGGGAGGTGAGGACCGAGAGGGCGAGGGCGGAGTTGGTAGGGAGGGGGTTTTGGTTGGCCTTGTTGGATTGTTAGTTTTTGGTTCTTGGAGACATGAGGGTGTGTGGAGGAGATGTAACGTACCATTTTGGTAGTGTGGTTGTTTGTTTGGATCGGGGTTGAATGAGGTGGAGTGATGATGGTGAAGCTGGGGGAGCTGTGGACCCGGGGATTACTAAGGTGGTCGGGACCTCGGGATTGTCTATGCAGGTGTGAGACGGAGACGACTAGGTAGTACAAACCCTAGAGGGGTAGAAGGGTGGTCCGAATTACAATATCCTCTGAGAAGAGGTCTTTGTCCAGTCCTCGCGGGCTATTTTGTGATCTGGGCTGTAAATTGCAAGATAATGTCGCTCACGGATAACCCTGACCTGTTCTACTCTATCCGTTCAAGAGCTTTCATGTCAATTAACAGGATCTAGAAAAGCATGTCTTTGTATTGATAATCAGCAGAACGTCAATGTCATTTCTCATTCTAATATGCAATGCTATTTTCTAAGATAGCCCCCAGTATCTGTGTACATAATTTTAAAGGGAGCTCACTCATTACTACCCCAAGTCATCAAGTCAGTCTCCTGCACGGGCATCTGCCATGAAAATTCCACTGTCACTTTGCAACTTTGGTTGTACAAGTGGAGGAATCGGCAGCACCATACCCTCGGGACCCTCCATCCTGATCCTGATCCTGGTCTCGGTCCTCTCCCTCATCTCCTTCCTCATCTTTCCGAGAAGGTCCCTCCTGCTCAACAATCCAGTACGCGGGAAGGATGGCGAAGGATCCCAAGATACCCAGAAGCCACCACGGAATCACGACGGACCCCTTCTTGATCCCCCAGGAAAAGGCGGCTCCAATCAGAGCAGGGCCAGCGGCACGTCCCAGAGCACTTACACTTGTCCCAACGCCGTTTAACGTACCCAGAACGGTCATGCTCGCAGCGGAGTTGGTGAGAAGGATGGTGCAGCAGGGTATCCCGAAGACCGACGCACCGAGTTTGGCAAGCATAATCAGCAAAACCGCCGCAAGTTGCAGTGACTCCGGCACAAGAGCCGTGAAGGGAGTAAGGAAGAAGATGATGGGTATGGCAATGGCGGCGCATTTGAAGCAATTCAGTACGCCATAACGCTGCACTATCGGCGGGAAAAACAGGAATTGAATCATCATGCCTGCAATTCCAATGACCGTGTAGTAAAGACCGATGGTTTGCGCGTCTGGTTGGGTGTTAGTTTAGCGTTGAGAACTGACTAAAGAGGGAACTCACCAATTCCAAACCCACTGGCAAACTTGAAGGGCAGCTCAACGTCTGGGTTGTCGTAGAGCTCTTGAACCGGATAGTGCAAGAAGACAGGAAACACCGAATCAAAAGCCATGCTGAGGCCGGACATCAGAGTGTAGGCCAAAAGGACAAGATTGGACTGCGGAGTGAAGACCTGGGCCCAACTCGGCCGCTTAACAAGCTTCGTCTTCTTGTTCTTTCCAGGAAGCAAAGCCGTCCGCTCCTCGTCCGACTCCTTCAACCCTGCCTGGCGCTTCCGCGACACGCACGAGCCGGTCAGTGCGTGTCCAAGCGCAAGACCGGGATCATAGCGATCCTTCTCGGTCTCCAACGTCTCCTGTAGAAACAGGAATCCCGTGGTAATACCGACGATGAAGAAAACAGCAGACACCAAATTCGGCAAGGCAAATGGAAAGCGTTTCAGAAAGGCCGAGTTTCCAAAGAGCGCGGGGTGCTTCTCTGCCGGTCGCGCCAGCGCTCCTCCAAACGCCGGACCGAAGATGCTTCCAATCGTCCAGACCATGGGCATGATGCTAAACGCGCGCGGCTGCAATTCCCGCTCAGGGACGATCTCTGCAACCATCGTGCGGATAATGCCGACGTTGCCGTTCATGAGGCCGATCATGGCTCGGGATGCGAGTACCATTCCCAGCGTCCGCGACATGCCCAGCATGATCGACAATAGCATGGTACATGTCAGGCCTGAGATGATGATCGGCTTGCGGCCGATATGGTCGGATAATGTGCCCCAGGGCACGGCCATGATGGCTTGACTCACGGATGCGACCGCGGAGGCGATGCCAGCCCATTTGGCGACTTCGGGTTTGGGAACACCCACATATTCAATGAGCTCAGGCTGTTCACATTGTTAGTATCCTATGTCCTGGATATTCGATCTCGTAAAGGGGTTGAGGTTCGGCGTGAAGACCGAAAACTCGGGGATTTTGGCGACCAACTTACAAGATACGGTAGAATAGAAGTGAACACAACTGGTTAGTAACAAATAATCTTAGCTGATGTTTTTGATCCACGCGCATTTCAAGTCCATGATCATCGACAGGGATGAGGCGGTAACCTACGGGGTTCTGCGAATCGGCATATCGCTGCGTAATCAAATTAGTATTCCCCGGTTTGCGAAGCGAGGAAAGCGACGTACACAATATTAAAAGCTGCCTAACGGGCAGCTGGGGCTTCTGCATCATATTCGTGCCCAGGCGGGCAGGCACAGATCTATGAATCTTTAGAGAAAGAAAAAAGAAGATGAAATGAATAAGCCGAGTTACAGTGGAGGTGACTCCACTCTTATGGGCCCGAGCTGTTGAGTTGCTACGTCCAACTAGTGCTAAATACTGGATTTGCTGCCGCCCGTGCCGAATGCAGTCAGCGCCTGGAGATCCATTTGTATCACGCGCATTTTCCAATTTTTGATTATCCGCTTATGTGCAGGTAAAAACGCGGATATTAATCCAGGTCTACTGGAGCAGCTGGGTGGCTGCGTCAATCCGCTCCTCGATAATCCTGCTCCATTTCTGGAGAAACGGTCAGCAAACGTGAACGAAAAAATAAACTTGGTGACATACCTTGGCGTTCTCCATATCCTCAGCCTCAAGGCTCTCCACTAGTCCGGGGTAGGTTGCACCCGAATAACCCGTCCAGATACCCGGTGCAAACACAACGTGCTTGAACCAGTTCCGACCGTCCAGGCCCGGCTCGTACAGGAATACACGCTCGATGCCCTTGTACTTGTCGTTGGCCCTCCGAATTTGGAAGAGGAGTCGGACCTTCTTCCACCAGTGGTACCAAGGTACGTGCTCACCCAGTTGCGCCTTCAGGCCATCGGTGTACTTGTCGAACAAGATCGCGGCCGTGCCGAACTTGTCGATGGCCAGGTCCAGACCGCTGAAGTCAAAGTGCTCCTTGGGCATCTTGTCCGCAGCTGGCTTCGCATGTGCCAGATAGTCTCCGAGACCCCGAGCGTAATCAGAAGCACTGAAAGCGATCACGGGTGATTCAACAAGCTGCGCGGCGGCGAGTGCCCAAAGCTTGGTGCACGCAATATGATATGACCAGGTTGGATCGCCGTATTTCTCCATCCATGCCAAGCTGTCGTAGTTGGAGTGGTAGTGGTAGACTGGATCGTTGCTCCCGCGCCCAAATCCAAAGTCGAGACTGGCGACACCGGCAAAGTCCTGGAAGGCAGTGAAGTCACTGCCGCTTCCCATAGTGGCAATGTTGCCATCCCAAACGTCCCGAACTGTCTGTCCGGGAACAGTCTGGTTAGGAGATTGCACCAGGCCAGTCACATCATAGATGACCTGGTTGAGCAGAGGTGCAGCTCGAGGACCGAACTCTGTGCCAGTGGCAGCCACGTCGACGTTCAAATAGGCCACGTTGGCCTTGGAGAGCCAGGGCAGGTTCTCCTCGACCCACTCGGTCGAACCGAGAAGACCATATTCTTCGCCATCCCAGCTGGCAAAGACGATGGTACGCAGAGGCTTCCACCCAGCTTTCAAAGCTTCGCCAAAGCTGCGTATGACTTCGTTCATTGCGGCAGATCCACTGTTGGGGTCACCGGCACCACCAGCAACCCACGCGTCGCGGTGGTTACCCAGGATGATGACCTCGTCGGCGATATGTCCCTTGATGACACCGATGACGTTCCACACAGGGGTGGTCACATACTCTTGCTGGTTGTCCAGGTTGATGACTACATCTTCTGGCGAAGGTCCGATGTTGTACTCAACGCCTTTGTGGCCAAGGCGACCACCCTGCCACCACCGATTGAAGTCCGAAGCCTTCGGACCATGGCCATTCAGAGCCTTGAGGAAAGGAATCACCTCCTGATAGGAGATGGGAAGGGAGGGAATGGAGGGGATTGAATTGTCCGGATCTTGCCGCTCGCAGCCAGGCTTGGACGGATACCCAGGCGTTGTGGGATCACCAGGAAGAATACCTAATTAACCAGTTAGTTTGAAATCCAGGATAGCTTTTCAGGAAAACATCATACTCAAGAACTGCGTGCTACCTCTTTGGACGGCACTGGGGTTACGGGCCGGTCCATCAGGGTAGGCCTTGTAACCATTCTCCTCGGTGATCTCGCCATCCTCCTGAGGATCGCTGTAGATGAGAACACCAACCATACCAAGCTCCTGTGCACGCTTAACCTTCAAGCCACGGAAGTTTCTGCCATACTTGACAATGGCGATTTTGCCCTCCAAGTCCACACCGGCATCCACCAGGTCCTGGAAGTCCATGTAGGTACCAAAGTTGACATACACGAACTGAGCGGTGACATTGCCGGTGGCCGAGTACCCGTGGAAAACAGGAACTCGGTCAGGCAATCCAGAAGTAGGATCCTCTTCCAGAACGTCCTCCTCCAAAGTTGCCTCGAAGGTGACCTCGGCCTTATCGCCTGATTTCTTGAGAAGAACAAGACGGTGCTCCAAAGGATAATTGAGGTAAATATCATAGGTAGCGATAGTAGTATCCTCAACTCCAAACTCCTTCCACTTGTCCATAGTCCACAGGGCCTGGCTTAGATTCTTGCCAGCCAGGTGGGGTCCGGCTGTATAGTACTCGCTCCACTCGCGGGCCTTGGCGGCCGATGGGGTATTGAGGAGGACCTGCTGAAGCTGGTCGTAGGGCAGACCGTCCGCATGGGGCCAGTCCTTATGGGGGAATGGCTGAGCCCAAGGGAGATAGGACCAGATTGAGCCGTGTTCCCGAGGTAGGACGGCAAATGGGGTCAGGAAGAGGATGACGGCAATTACAAGTAGGATGCCGAGAAAGTATGTACAAGCTCGACGGACGGCGTGGTGAGGGTACCGATGCCGCGGAGGTGCGACATGGACCTCTAAAAGAGGTGTAGTCTCAGAAAACGGCATGGTTTTCTCCCTCATCTTTGCCGTATGGGAGGAGGGGGATGAGAGGGAACTGATTGTTGCTCTAAGGTCTCCGCACTTTATCGCCTTATCGGATGACTAACCGATTGGGGCGGAGGTGATTCCTGAGGTGTCACCTTCCTCTTCGAGCAAGTATAGTTCGGATTAGTTCCGCTGTTTGGCTGATAGAACCAGCTGTATCACAAAACAAAGCTAGTCAATTACCTGACTACATTCCCAGGTAGTGTAGTGTACGATCCCAGGAGAATGTTTGGAGATGCTCCAATGTCAGTTAACACCATTTTAGGCTATGATGGTGTCAACCCAGCTGTTCTAAGAGACCATTTATTGATCCATCTATCTGGGTAGGACGTAGGACGAAAGCGCTTGGTGGGAAAGGCTGATACGCGCGCCCTGTTGTCTTGCTTAGAAGAGAATATCAATCTACGTGGTGGACCATGACCATCGTATTGGTTCGCGCAGCCCTACCTACCTGTTAAGGATCACCAGAGAGTGAGATAACGTTTGATTTCACATTTCCCCCGTAAACATACCAAGTAAAAGAACAGTAGATAAGTATAAAACAGAGAGGTATCATGGTATCATATATATCATATACAGTGGCTAAGTCCGACGAAAACCACCCAAGATCAGCCCGAAGAAGAACCCGGAGACTGTGAGTCAAGATAGAGAATTGAAGAATGAAACAGCAGACCTAAGTTTCTTCTTCGGATTCAGCAGGAACCGGAACAACATCGTCCGCCGCAGGATTGAGCTTTTGACCAAGCTGCATACTTTCCCGCAGGATCTGGCGGGCAGCATGATCATTGACGTCCATATCTTCCTTGACCAGGCGGACCGCGAGCTCGGGGACGAGAACAGATTGTGCGTATCCTGCTACGCCTGCTGTTTTGACGATGTGGTCGGATGAGGATAGTCGACGCAGTTTCAAAGAGAAGCGATCGACAATTCCTTGTAACCTGCGGATCGAAGTTAGTGCTTGTTCAAACGGAAAATCAAAAGGGATGCTTGCTTACATTTTTGCGGCTCCTTTGGTCCCATAATACCCACAAGAGATCGTCTCAATTCCATCACCAGCAAGTGTGAGGCGGAAATTCTTCGCCTGGCCGGATTTCAAGGTTGTGTCCAGGATATTTCGGTAGTAAGAAGTGCAATCCGGGACTAACAGCTTTTCAAGATCCTGGAGGTGTTTCTGCACGCGCTCATCAAATGTGTCCCAGTTGATTTCCGGGTACCCTTTCGTCTCCCAATCCTTTTCAGCGGTGCTTTGCTGGTGCGAGGCACAGAATTGCTGTTGTTCACGGATACGCTGCTTTGGCTGAGCTTCGAACAGCATGAGAAGCTCTGGGTCGACCTCTTCCTTGCACATCGGACAGAGTGACTTGAGAGGCCCCTGAGAGCTGGGTGGGGAGCTGAGGGGCGAATCCGACGCATTGTCCTCAAAAGACATGAACTGAGGGTCATTTGAGAACGAAGTACCCATTGAAGAGTTCGAATTAGAAGCTTGTGGAACGGGATCGTTTGATCCCTTGGCGTCCCCGGCGCGAGGCTTCTGCGGACTGAGAACATCGATTTGCATAGGAACTTTGAATGCTGGAAAAGTTTGCTTTCCCGGTGTGTCTTCCTTTTTCTTTTTGAAATCCAATTTGGACTGCTGGGAGCGTTTATCCGGCGTGGCAGCAGCTGAGCGCGTGCTCGAACTGGGATATGATTTAGGCCTTGAATAGCTCGTGTTCTTGTTCTTCTTCGACCGCTTCTCCTCCTGCGTCCAAGAGGTGATTCGATCATCTTGAGACTCATCATCGCCCTTCATCTCATCATATGTCCTCCTTGTACCTCCCTGGACTTCTTCATCGAGCTTCTGCTCCTCGAGTTTCTCCTGCAATGTTTTCTTTGTTTTCACTCGCGCGTCGTCGTCCGATTCATCCTCACTAGAGCTCACTGGTTCATCGTCGGTCCCAGGCTCCTTCAGCTTTCCTGTCGAGTGGGACATGGGCTGAACATCCATGAAATCCTCATCGTCAAAGTCAAAGTCGTTCTCGATAGAAGGGAGCTCAACGTCCGTCGCAGGCGCGCTTTCCTCGCCTTTCGATGCATATTCTGAGTCTATATCGAGTTCCTCAATCGCATTGGAGCTCATGGTACTAAGAACATCGTCGGAATCGCTTTGTGGCTCGTCATCGGTGGCAGGGTGCTCTGGCTTTGAATCGGACTCGGTCGGTGGAGCACTGCTCTCGTCGAGCGACTTGTTGAATGTAGACAGCAAATGCTTGCGCCCCTGAAGGTCGCGTGTCGTAAGGTGGTTCGAAGCATAGCTTGAATCAGGCTTCGCCTGGGCTCGCATTATAAGGTGAGTGTCGAGGGTTCGAGGTGGAGGTTGGGGAAAGAGCCGAGGTTCGCGCGATAAGTCGCGTCTACGGCCACAAACTTAGATCCGGCGCGATGGAGCGCGGCTGAGAATAGAAGAGAAGACCGGGACAACCCCGATTGCTATTGCGTGGGATTGCGAAGCGGGCGGATAAAGGCAATGTGTGAGGGCAAACGCGTGACGCGACAAAAGGCCCCACCGGGTTTGAGCTACGATGCTGATACTGCCATGCTGCACCGTCATACTTCGATCTGTGTCTTCTATACATTCGTATACACTATTTTCACTTAGTCCCGTGCGTCTATGCAAAGCAATGCACTCATAGAAGCCTTGGGCTACCAGAGTAGTAAAAATGTAACTGGAAAAAGCAAACCCCGTCATTATTCAAAAGTCATGGAAATCTCCCCATCGCCGTGTCCATGCTCATCATCAGCCCAGGCATTAGGCTCCAGGGCCATGGCTCCGACCGCAGTAGAGCCGATGTTCGTGGGCATCGTAGTGGAAGACCGCAATTCCGGCCGAACGGGGTGCTCAGACTGGGCTTGAAGGGGTTCGTGGAAGGAGGTATCAAAGGTCATTTCGACCGGTTCCTCTTTCGGTAATATAGAAGATTCCTTGGGGTCGCGAGGGGATATACCACCGGTATTGAGTTTCGGCTCGGATGCAGTTCGAGGCATAGAAGACGGCTCGGGCTCGAGCTCGAGCTCGGAAGCGTTCGAAGCCTTCTCAATTGGAGTCGCGGGAGTCGACTCCGTCGATGGGTTCAGATTGAGCTTCATCGGAGGAAGAGTTGACTCAAGCTGCTTGACTTCGATCGCTTCCGATGCCAGTTCGGCTCGAATAGCTTCAATATCGAACAGTACAGAGCCCGGCGCACTTGTTGCTTCGCTGGAGTCACGAGACCCCGAGTTTCGGTCGACGGCGTATGTCTCCCAGGATTTCTTTTCGGCCATCCTGCCACGCTTGAAAAGACCGAATCGCTTCTTCTCCGGTTTCAACTCTGCCTCTCGGCGAGCTTCATCGATTTCACGAATCAGTTCGCGCTGGCGCTCGGCGTGGTTATCTGGGTCCGGATCCTCGATCTCGGCGAATTCATCCTCGAGTACTTCCCAGCCGACCTCTCTCAGAATACGAGGCATAGCAGCGCGATAGTCCATGTGGCCGTTGACCAAACTTGTCAGGTCATAATTCTCCAGGCCCGGGATACCCTCGATTGGCCCCAGGCCAGACACCCGCATGATACCGCCACTCGTAGCCCGGAAGAGGTATCCCAGGATCCAATCGTTCTTGGAGTACCCATTCACGAATCGCCCAGCCACCACGCTGCGGATCTTGAGGTAGTCGTCCTTGTTAGCCACGACGGGTGACCCAAACAGATACACATTCTGAATAAGGCCAAGAGCACCCTTTTCAGCCAACTCTTTCAGAGCCGAGAAGATGACCCGTGCACCCAGGGAGAAACCGAGCAATGTGACGGGCCGGTTTCCGAGGTTTCGATCTATCAAGGAATCGGCCAAAACTAGACCTGCGGAGTGGGCACGGGCTAGCGAAACGTTCCATGGGTTGTCGATCAGATAGGCGAGTTTAGTAAGGACTAGAGGTAGCTGTAAAGAAGCCACCAAAGCCATCAAGATGGTACTACCCAACACTTGTTGCAGGCCCTGAGTCAATGCCTAAAGGAACAGTCAGTCTTGAAGAAAACAATCATAGCATGGACAAAACCCACCTCAGTTGCAAGAATGTTGATCGTATCACCCATGCTGAGAAGCATCTCGGGCTCCCACAAAACAGAGTAGATATCGCCCATGATTGGATCCACGGTACTGTATGGCAGCCGGACATCATCAACCTTGCCAGTCATCCAGCCTGATACCGTAACGATCAGATTGAGCTTCTTGTTATTGTGTAAAGGACGGTATTCGAATGTTTGGACTGCGCCAGTTCGCCGCTTCGAAGCCCTCATGCCGATAACGCTACCGCTCAATGAAGCGGTGGATGCGATCACAGCCGTACCGCCAGCACCACCCAGGAACGCACTGGTTCCGGAGATTCCCACTGTGGTCAAACCGGCAGCGAGACCAGCGCCGATGACGGGGGCTAGCAGACCGGCGGATAGACCGATAACGAGTCCACCGCCCACTGTCGCCAATCCCATAACCATGTATCTCCGCTTGAGAGCCATCTTCCGGCGGTTCTCCATATGATCAGACTCGTCCCAGGATTCCTTCTCTGACTGTTCTTGCATTTCGAGGGCATCTGTAACACGCTTTTCAAATCGTGATATCTGAAGCCACGTTACATCCATGGCTGCTCCGACTCTTTCCAGAAGTGCTCTTGACCGAGCATCGTACGCGGAGTCTGCAATGAGCACAAGGAACAAGTCGCAAAGAACAGTCCATCGAAGATCAATATCGATTCGATCTGATGTAGGCATTTGAGAGGGTGTCCGGACCTCTGGGAGTTCCTCGCCTTCGTGGACCTCATATGGCGGAGGAGACCCGAGTTCAGATACCTCGGTCTCTGTTGAAAATCTCGACCGAGGTTCATTCTTCGTTGTGGGGGATGCAACAGAAGATGTAGATGTCTTCGGTTCATCCTCCGCCATTGGATTCTTGACGCGAGCGTTTTGCATCAACGGCCGGATCAGATCTCCAGGGTGCACGCCGTGATCAGCAAGCTGTTCAATCATGATTTGCTCGGCAGAACTGATATCCATATGCATATATAAGCGTCCCATCATGGCCTGGCCCCATTTTCGCATGCCATCCACGGCTTTGTGGATAGTTTTCTTCGTGGACTTTGACTTTGTCGTGGGAATCTTTGCCACCTCACTGTTCATCTCGTGGATCGCAAGTCGGACTACGCCTACATAGGCGATCTTTTGTGTCTCGTTGAGAAAGTCCTTGGTGGCTTGGAGTTGGCTGACGGAATCCCGAAGTTCCTCGCCTTCCAGACCAGCCTGGTTACCACCCGTTTCTCGGAAAAGATAGCTTGTGTCTTCATCCAGACTAGTGGCAGACTGGGCATCTTCATCAAGCTGCACTCGAGTGTAGCCCCGCCCTGCGCCACCTAGTCCCTGGTATACGGCCTCGTTGTCCTCCGCTTCGGCACCACGGGCAATTAGTCGTCCATAGTCGTCATAGTAGTCGAATTCCCCGAGGGCGGGCATTGCCTTCCAATCTCCGTGGTTGTCCTCTTCCTCTTCGCTCTCCTCGTGTGCGTCATTGGACTGGGCCAATCGCATGTGTGACCATTCGGAGATCTCGGCATTCCGTGGCTTTGATGTCGAGGTTCGATAAGGAGGCGGAGGATCAGACGGCTCAGAAGGGTTCTCGGCAGACGTAGATTGATCATCTTGAGGTTCCGGCTTTTTGGCCGGCTGTGTTTCTTGTTGCTCGAATTTTTCTGTCTTTCCAGTGTCCGACTTCTCCGACATCTCCTGAGATGCTTCTATCACCGTCTCCACATCATTTGTGGGTTGCTGCTCAGCTTCGGCGCCGGCAGGTGCATTTTCAGCTCTGGAATGGGTGCCTCTGTCGGGGGAATCATTGGAGGATCCCACGGGTCTCGAGCGTGGTCGAATGGGCAGGCCGAAGTCATCGAGTTCCTCAGGTGTCTCCTTCGATCCTTGTGCACTTGCATTTTGTGGCGAGGTTGTTCCCATGCCCATCGGCTTTATGCTTGCCTTTTCATTCTCGGAGCTTTCTTCGGAGGCGCTCGCAGACGACGGCTGTGGCGTGTTCGACGGGGAGCTAGGGGGCTGGTCGGAGGTGCCGCCGACGGTGACACCTGCAGCGGTCATTATTTCACATGGACAGGAGGCCCTTGCGAGCTGGAGATTTCAATGGTATTCGGAGAGTCCACACGATTCCTGTTCGACAAACTCGAACGCTCACCCATCCGGACCAGAAATCCCCACAAAGGTTATCTCGATCGCTTGTGTGCCGGTGGTGGAACCTGTTGTTGTCATCGGACTTGAGGGGGAATCTCCGCAGGTGACGATCGGGGCCGCGAAAAGGAGGTCGCGCGGGGCGGACAATGCGGCGGGGAGTCACCAAAGAGCAACCAGTCACAAACGTACTCTAGAAAGCGATTCTAACGAAAGAGTAGTAAATTGAGAGTAATTGACATGAACTTGGAGCTCCCACTCTCCCAAAAGACCAAAATCACGAAACGCCTACGGATTTTGCCGAAAGCGGAAATGTGTCGGTGTCGGGAATGCGCGTTTCTACTAACACACAGCCAACGCTATTCAGCCCGAGTGAAAACAGCAAGACAACTCTGGATAAGGAGTTCATAATTCATACTCCCGGGACTTTCTTTGTCCGTGCCTTTCGGCCAACCGGACATCGGCACGTGCTCAAGCAGAGCGAGACCAGGACCGCCACGACTTCAAGTCCGATAAGGATGAGGATGCGACTGCGACTGCGACTGCACACGAGCCGAGCCGCAGTCTCTCCCTATCCAGTCCCATCCACCGAATGTTGCACACTGGGGCGATGCAGCTCTGATAAAGGGGCAGACAAATACGAGGGTGCAAGGGGAAACGTCATGCAGATCATAGTTCCCTGCTTCGCGAGGCTGTGCGTCCCGGCGGTACATGACTTTGCCCGGGTTTCAAGTCGACGGGGAAGTTGATGATTGTGCCCGCACTAGCATAGAATAAGCTGGTGATCGGCTCTTTTCACCGTATTCAGGCCAAAGAGAGAGACCGGTGCCTCGCCATGGCGTCATGAATGCAGCCTCGGGGCGCGCTGACGGGTTGAGTCACTTGATAGGTAGTTATTGACGTCCTAAGCTGAGGCTCTATTCCCCGCGCCTCAGGCCGAAGTTGCACACTTCATGCCTGTGGCGACTGTGTGATCTATTATTTCCCAGTCATCTTCTGTCCTCTTCTCAACCGAGACATCGTTTGTGCTGCACTTCCTGTCTATCTAGTCGGCATGATGAAAGAACAAGGTATGCTTTCTCTCGTTTCCAATAGCTTTGTTGACCATCCCTCTGATGGAGGGCATCCCTGCAGGATCCGATGCTTCGATAGTTCGAATCGCAGGCGCCGGCTTCCGCCTGTCCCTGCTTCTCAACGCCGCGGCCTGTCAACTCGCACAGTCCAGGATCGAGATACACAGCATTGCCAAGGGCATTTCACTCTTTGCATTGACACTCAAACATGTGGGACAAGCTTTGGAAACCACGGACTTCGAGCGTTCCCATGAGGCCACGGAAAAGGCTTGGGAGATCGCCGGCCAGGGACAAATGGTCTTCGTCGAGATTGAACGCATGTTGGATAAACTACAAAACACAGATGCAAACGAAGACCTCAAGAATATCCCCATGCAGGAGCGGTTAAAGTGGTGTTTCCGGAAGCAGTACGTCACGTATCTGCTGGCACAGCTGGACTCCCTCAAGCTCAGCCTGATTGTGATGTTGCAAGTCTTGCAATTGGGCAACTTGGCTGGATCGAGTACTGATTATGTCGACTCTCCCACGCTGAGCACAGACGATCTCATTGCTCAAGAGAAAGCCGAGACCCAAAATATGATTATCGTTCGGTACTGGTCAGTGAAGCGTCTCGATCGCTTGTGGGATGCCGTGGAACAAGAGGCTCGAGATGCAGCCAGCAACCCGACAAGTCAGAGGATCAATTCGAGCTATACTTCGGGCACGGCCTCGGCGCTAAGGCCGCTGGTCGTCGCGACCAAAGGTTCCGATCTCACCAAGCTGCACGTTGTGACCTTTGGGGAGAGTGATGCAGATTTGGGTGATATTGAACGGTCTCCAAAGGATATGGTACACCTGTCAGAAAAGGCCATGAACCGCCTCCTGCCGGTTTGGGTACCGTCGTTCGATCCTACAAAACTGCGTAATGCTGGCAAGCAAAGTCGCCTTCGACCCTATGTATCCTCCGACAGTGAAGATGACAATGAGAGTCTGGACTTTGACAATCCAAACTCTCGCGGTTACTACCTAGAGGGAAAGACCGTGGACTGGCGCAAACCTCAGTCCCAAGAAGCCCGACGAGAAGCAGCCGAGCTACGTCAAAAATACTCTGGGTTTCAAGCCCATGTGGAAAGCGACTCCGAGCTTGAAGGGCCTCGTCACCGTCAAGAATTCTATCCAGCAAAGGCCCGATCAACAGTATCGAACGACGAAGGCGAGCAAAGATCCAATGCACGCCAACCATCCATCAACGTCTCCATGCACGGGCATGCCCACTCCAACAGCTTTTCCTCCAAATATCCGCCGACGTCAAACCCAGACAGCAGATCAGCTGCATACCCCAGCAACAGTTTTTCAGCAAACCAGCCGGCACCTCGGGCTCCAGCACCACCGAACCTGCAAACTGCACCAACTCACGCCCCAGGACCTCCCCAGCAGTCATACAAGTACTACCCACCACAAGACTACAGCGGCACGGCTCCACGGTCGATCCCGAAGACCCAGCCTAACCCAACCACAATGCCCAACCCATCACCACGAGGCACGCCTCCAGGCCAATTCGACCCTCTCTGGGGCCGACCACAAGGCTACAACCCCTACAACACCAGCATGCTCCAGCCACGACACCACCCCTCGGCATATCAACTCTCAACCTCTTCCCCGGAGACCAGCTTCCGGCCATCACGGTCTCGCTCGGCGCAACGATCTCCATCTCGTCATCGTCGATCCTCACGTGAAGAAGCCAAGGAAAGACACAAGGCACTGGGACGCAACGCAACGAGGGGGTTGGTCGGCATTGGGGCGATAGCTGGGTTTATGGATGCGCTAGAGGCATTCTCGATTATTTGATTTTCTCAATTCCTTGTTTTACATTAAACATAACAATTGGATCTCTTTTTTTGGGCCTTGTATTATTGCCATGATTGACGGGAGCCTTGAGCGTTCCTGACGAATAACGGACCGCATGAATTCTACTGCAATTCTCCGAGCATCCCCAATGATTCTCCGGTCCCACTCAGTAATCCATGACTGATGCTTACGTGACAGGGTCCGTCACTTCATCAAAACCTTCTTTTTCAGTGCTACTTCAACCATACATTAGTCAATATGATCCACAACCCGGCATACAACCTCAACATTCACTGCAGAAATCAACCAAAATGGATACCACTCTTCTCAAAATCCATCGCGTGCCCAAGTAAAGCCCGTCTCTAACCGCCAAGAAAGAAGAACCCCCACCGTTCTGTCATCACCAGAGTTTAGGCTGATTTCTTTTTCCGTGTCGGAGTCGATGATAAGCCCGATCGACCGCCTCCAAACCGGAACTTTCGTGTCTCCCGACGCTCCGACTCACCACCGGCACGCAATTCTCTACAACCTGGTTGAACGGGGTAAATGGTGGAATGCAGATGGACTTTTGAATCTCCGGTACCCTTTTTCTTTAGAAAGGGGATCTAATCCTCCGTCTTACGCTGTGGGGACCATTTTTTTTTCCTTTGCTTTTCCTGCTTTTTAACTTCCTTTTTGTTGGCCCCCAACAGGTTCAGCTTCTTTGCTATACTTTGACGATATCTTCATTCCTCGACTACTTGTGTCTTCTCTATTCGGTTCTGAGATCCTTGCGTTATGGTCGGTAAGTACTGATTGTGTTCATGATATTCATTTTTTTAAATATTTTTTGGGGCTACACTATGTGCTCGTGCTGATGCAATATGTATATGAGCAGATGCTTTTCAGTCGGACAGAACGGCCACTTCCACCATGAAAGCTTTTCAACTCTTTTATGAGCGCATTCGCAAGCTAGCAAGCTCTTGAAGCCACCAACCGACCGATCAAAACTCAGGCAGAGGAGGCATACCGAAAATGCTCCCATCCGGAAGCCACCCGTCCAACTCCATCCCTGCCGCCGTCTGTCCTCCCTGCGGAGGCATTCTCTGCGATTCATACGCAAATTGAGGGGGGAGGGTAGTCTGTGGGTGGGAAGCCTGATAGGCACCGGCCATGGACTGGAAGAATTGGGTTTGTCCGTGACTGCCATCCATGGACCACATCCCAGCGCCGCTCATGGCGACGTATCCATCCCGCATGCCATCCATACCACCTGACATATGCGATACACCCGGTGGAACGGAGAACGTCTCCACCGGTGCGTTGACCGTGTTCATAGGTACAGGCGGTTCCTGAGAGCCGAGCTGTGAAGACGGGATCGGCTCGGCGGCCGTCGACGGAGTCTCGGACATCATGGCAAGTCCGGCATCCTCGGTTCCTGAAGAACGTTTTTCTAGACGATCAAACCAATCGCGTCCTTTCACAGCTATCACGTGGTACCACCGAGCTGGAATCTTATATTTGCCGCCGCCGCTCGCCTCGCCCAGCTTGTTGGCCATCATGTCGAGATAATACCCAACGTTGACCGTCTCGGCTGTGACTACTTGGCCCAGAGCACCGGTGCGGACGGAGAAATGGAGCTTCAACAGTGAGGTCACTGCAGACCCGAACCGGGTGTACATCAGGTTCGGCAGCCTCCGCATCGTTTCCGTGCTGCAGGCAAAAATTGCATCCAACAGCTCCTGTGCTGCGCTCATCCATTTCACGTTGATATCAATGCGGATTGCACTAAGGTGGGGTTCCGCAGGCTTCGTGTTGCCCTCTTCGTCTAGTGTTGGGAGCGTGAAATATCGGCGGGTGATGGCATCGGGGTCTCGGTACCCTTCTCCCACGCCCAGTTCATACATGGCGAGAACGGCGGATCGGTATTCGAGGATCATTGGCACTAAGCATCGAAAATGTGAGCGACGTACGAAACAATTTCGACAACAATCCTTACCATTGAGCATGTCGGTTGGGGTGTTCTTCTTCCAAGTCTCCATTCGCTTGTCAAACCACCGCAGCACAGCCTGGACGCGGGATTCAGTCAACGGCGAGGAAGTACTGGTATCGTCCAAACCAAACGAAGACATCGCTTCATCGGTGATTCGCTGGAGCTCAAACCAAACGGCCAAATGCTGATCGGTCCGGTGCGGCGACCGTTCCAACTGACTCACACATTCGGTCATCCAGTCGTTGAACTGAAGCAAATTCGGCCGGCGTGTTTTCATTGCCACACTATTGTTACCAGTTAGTCGGGGATCTTTCGCACCGGGAGGCTTCAAATCACTTACGTTGATCCTAGATGGTAGCATCCCAGAACCGCCCTCGCCTGCTCCGCCAACTGTTCGTCGTATGGTTCATTCTTATTCTTCCGATCAGACTTCTTCGAGACCCGTCGTTTAGTGGCCAGTCCGATTTCCAAAGCCATCGTCGAAGCGATATGCGTGTACTGATAAAACTGCAACTTCAAAGGCGAGCCCGGCGGGAAATAAAATATGATCATGAGCAATAACGCCTGCACCAATTCCAACGATTTCTCACCCTCGATAAAGAATCGCTCGGCATAGAGACGGACCATCTCGCGGTTCAAAAGACCCGCCAACCCCGCGTCGATGGATATGGAGGCTGCGGCGAGCACTGACATAAAGAGAACGGGTTTCGACTGTCGCATTTGTGCCGCCGTGGTGCTGGTGGGCAAAACAACAAGAGGGAAAACAGAGGCGAGCTCATGGATGTAGAAGGCTACCAGCTGCTCTGCATCTTCGAGCGTGATGATGCCTCGGTCAATGACATCCTCGACAGGAGGCCTACTTGAATCGAGCGAGAAATTCGTGTGCAAGCCTGAGAAGGATGGCGGAGCCGAAAGAGTCCCACTACCCTGCACCCCCGCATGAGAAGTGTTGATGAAATCAGGGGAATAATCCATGTATCGGGCAGAGTCGGCCGTGCTGGTTGGTGCCTCTGAGATGGAGCCGAGATGGTCCGGAAATTCCGTGTCGCCCGAATCCTCGCGCGAACCCTCGCTACCCCCGGGCGATTCGGGCTCACTCTCCTCACGGATGCGATCCTTGAGCAGGGATCGCATCATCCGCATTTCCTTCTCGAGCTGGGCCACGCGCGAATCGGTTCGCTTGCGAGGCCGCCGCCTCTGCGGGGCCACGAAGACGCATGGCTTTTTTCCTTTTGCACATCGCTGGCACTGGTTGGGTGTGGACGGGCTGGGCAGACAGCGCACCTTCAAACTCCTGCAGGACTCGCAGGATCTGTTCAGCTGCGGCGGTGTCGGCTGGCCTGTGCTTGGATTACCATGGGAAGTGGAGGAGGCCTCTGACATGATCACACGCCGGGTGGAACGATGTCAGGAAGAGAAAGAAAAGAAACGAGATCCAGAACGAGTCGCTAGGCCGGGGGATTGAGTCTCATCCTATCGAATGCGGAAAGGCACATGGAGAATGACATGAAAAGCCACGTCCACTCGAATCAGTCACGAAGCGATCGACGCCAAATATTTGCAATCATAGATGGGTGCAGATCGATTGTTACGGCCTCGCCCGAAAATCCAGGGTTGGCTTGGCCTGCAATCATGTGCCATAAAAATACAACTGCCAACCGAAGCCTAAAGCGCGGAATAGAGCAAAAAGTGTAAATTTGTTAGGTAAAGTGCGATGAGGTCGACAGCCATGGAGATGGCGCCTAGGCTACATCCACTCACTCCACTGTGACTTCGGTTAGATCATTCAATATGGGGTAGGAAGGTAACGGTACCAGTAGGAAGCGTTCAACTTACTAAAACAACAGGGTCCAACGGGCCGGTGGCCGGTGGCTGGATTAGGGAGGAACAGGCACCGACCGACGAAACGTCCATTGTCTACTCAAGGCACGAATGAGACGAGCTCGAATGATGACTACGCCGATGATGAACCCTAAACTTAAACCTGGCGAATCATCTCATACTTTCTCCACCGTCACGGCCGGGGCTATTCGGCCAATCTGAGCTCGGGGATCGTAGCCCGAACGGAATTGACCGTTTGCCTAAATCGGGTTCCTTTGCGATCTTAGTCATGGTCTCGCTGTTGGCTGCCTGTCGGATTCCCCGAATTTCCCGGCTGGACCTTGCATTTTTGTCCGGGATTTCATCGACTGTTCATGGGAGGTTAGCGAATGGTGGCAATGGCTTCATGCTGTCTACGGATGCCGGCACTCGGGGTATTCGTTCGGGAAATTCGTAGAATTCGTTCGTTCTATTCGTTCTATTCGGCTTCATGTTGATATAAAAGCCGTCTAGGGAAATGGGGATTCCATATTCCTCAATTCATTCCATCCATATGCCAAGGTTTCGATTGTCTGATATTTTGCAATCATGAGTGTAGCCGATCTGATCCAACGGTTGGACGTCGACTGGGTCTCGGTCCTCGACGACCACGACCGACGCCGAGTGCTGCAGGCATGTGATCGACTCAAGGCCAAGCTGGAGACACCCATGGACACAACGGCCCGTCTCGCCTTCTCGGTATGCCGTGTGAGGAATGATGGTAGCAATGGAACTGACGTCCCTAGGCTCATCAAGCCATGGCAGTGAGATTGGGTATCGATATGAAGCTCTTTGATGCGATGGCCAAAGTAGGCCAGTCGACCGGATCCTTCAAAGTACAGGATTTATGCGAAGAAACCGGTTCGGATCCATTGCTAGTTAGTAAGTTATGCTGCATTAGCATTTCATAATTGCTTGTGTTCACAATGTCAGGGCGCATAATTCGATTCCTTGCCGCCATGGGGGTGATCAAGGAAACAGACGACTCATATATTCCGACGCCACTGGCCGCGGCCTATGTGTCAACCTCCCCTCTTTCGGCTGGGGTAATCCACAGGTAACTGGGGCTCGGCTCTTCTTCGACTCTTCGGTCAGCTAATTGAACACCCCGAATAGCACGCATTTCCTAACGGTCCTGTCGAGACTCCCCGAGTACTTTCATGCCAATGGATGGAAGAGTCCCGATGACGGCCTCAACGGTCCCTTTCAGTTCGCATTGGGCACCGATTCCCACTACTTCGACTTCCTAGGCACTCACCCCTACTATCAGCAGGCATTCAACACCGTCATGACCCTGTCGTTCCGCCGACGTGGGAAGGACTGGTTCGAGTTCTTCCCCGCCGAAGAACGGCTGCGCGCGTCAAGTAATACTGATCCACTGATCGTCGATGTCGGCGGGGGTCTTGGCGAGGATCTCAAAAAGTTCAAGGAACGGTTTTCTGCTTTGCCTGGCAAACTCATTCTCCAGGATCTGCCCGCAGTGATTGAGGGCGCCAAGGATCTACCGGTGGGGATCGAAGCTCAGAGCCATGATTTCTTCCAGAAGCAGCCCGTGCGGGATGCGAAGGCGTACTTCATGCGGACCGTCTTGCATGACTGGCCGGACAGGCAAGCAGTGCAAATTCTGGGGAAACTCCGCGATGCGATGAATAACGACTCGATTTTGCTTATCAGCGAGACCATGCTACCGGAGTCCGGAGTGCTTCTGCCCTCGGTTATATCCGATATGCAAATGATGGGCTCGTTCGCCTCGTTGGAGCGGACGCAAGAGCAATGGCAAACACTGCTGGAGACAGCTGGCTTCGAGCTCGTCCATGTCTGGCTACCGGATGACTGCGATCGAAGCCCGGCCTCTTTGGCAGAACAGCCTGCTCTGCTTGAGGCTCGAGTGAGAAGGTCTCCATAATTTAAAACGTGGTTTGTTCAAACGGGGTAAGGGAGGCGAAGCTTGGTTGATGGCGCACACGACGGCTCGGGATATGAACGGAGGCCGCGTGGACGCTCGCTAAATTCGGACAACTCGGGTTTATACCGCCCAGACCACTCTTCGACTTCAGCATACAATACCAGTGTAATAAAACACCAGGCTTTTTCCCTTGACACTAGGAGTACGTAATGAAGAGAATTGATGAAAGGTCTATGCCAAGACACTCGTACACAATGCCCGATTAGCATCGAGCCTCATGGAAAGTGGGTCAGGAATGTGGCGGAACAAGACTTTTTGATCGATCCGCTGACGACTCGTTTGCGAATACGAGGGAGACGCGGTGGGATCTTCTATATGGGGCAACTGGCCACACGAGGCCCTGTGGCTGATTTTATTTCCCTGATTACCGACCGTGGACCTCTCTCCTTCATCTCTTCTCTCTTTCTTCTCCTCCCCTTTCCGCATATTTGCTCGGTGTATCTACCCCCCTCCGGCGTCGTACTCGTTATCTTCCGCTCGAACCCGCCCCCTTTCCTACCGCGATCCCCACAGAACGGTCCGCTACTTGTCCGATTACGACCGTCTTGTATATATACGACCCACGCAACATCAAAGCAACATGCGCTTGTTGTTTTGAGATCCTAGTCCGGCCTAGCGATGCGATTTTCTACACCGAGCCTGGTGGGGCTCTACGGGCTTCTCTCGGCCAGTGCCTTCACTCTGGTCCGTGGAGAGAGCAGCACCACCTTTATGAACGTGCGAGAGGATATGGTCAAGGACTACAAAAATGAAGATATTATCCCCACGGTGAAATACTTCAGTAAGTGCTCGATTCCGTGAGATCTACCATGATCTGCAATCTCGGCCCCGAACTTGAAAGAACTTTATCTAACTTGCGGGACTTTAGCGGAATCCTCGTATGTCACACGCGGTGGATGAATGCACATTAGAATATGACACTAACCTTAATCTTCAAGCTTCCACTATCACTATGATGGCCGGTATGCGCGACCATGTCGATCCGGTCTCTCCGCTTGTGCTAAATGTGTCGCAGATTCGCGGACAACATCTTGCCGGACAATGAAATCACTCCCCACCTGTCCGCCTTGATACAAACGTACCTCACGACGATGGACTCGATCGGCGCCGAGACATGGATCATGCACGGATCACTTCTGTCATGGTGGTGGAACCAGAAGGTGGGAATACCTCGCGTACGCTGCAAATAGGGCTTTTGCTGACGACCGTTGCAGCTTTTCCCCTGGGACAATGACCTCGACATGCAGATTTCGGAACCGACGATACGCTTCCTGGCCGAATACTATAACATGACGGAGCACCACTTCGACATTCCCGGCACCAAGGACGGCCGCAATTACCTCCTCGAGATCAACCCCTACTACGTCGTCCGCAGCACGGAAGATAGTCTGAACGTGATCGACGCTCGATGGATCGACATGTCTTCTGGACTTTTTATCGATATTACCGCCGTGCGCAAGGATGACGATAAGCGGGCCAAAGGCGACAAGGGCGCGCTGATGTGTAAGGACCGACATCACTACGAGGAGAATCAGATCTTCCCGTTGCGCCAAAGCTACTTCGAAGATGTGCCCGTCAAGGTCCCCTATGCTTATACCGAGCTGCTTGTCGAGGAATACGGCTCCAGGTCGTTGTCCAACAAGAGATTCCAAGGGTAAGTACCTCCGTGCTTCCGACACTGATGTTGGCGCTGATTATCTCCAGGCACAAATTCAACGAAGAGACCAAGATCTGGGAGCGTGCTCAGTAAGTTTCCGTGGTACTATAATCCTGTGACCCCTGGGCTGACTTGCGTCTAAAGAAGAAACGCGAAACGCTTCCTTCGACGAGGCTGGCGCGCTAATGACCTGCCCACCCGATCGGCTGGTAGCGAGCCTTACATCCGTATGGACGCGGCTTGAACGGAGTCGTGCATTTATTTGGCATTTACGAGGCATCTTGAGCTTTTTACTCTGAGCGCGAGGAGCTTGTGTATCCTCGATTTCTTTTTTTTCCCCATCTTGCATTTAGACGGCGTTGGTTTTGTTTGGACATACTTTCGGGTCTTCTTTATTAATAGTATTGCATGCTATGTATATATTCATGAGAATTTGCATACTTGGAACTCTCGGAGTCTATACTTTGTTCCAAAATTGATCGCGAGCCAGCGGCAAACTTACGGATATCTTTTCCGGACATCGCACAAGATAAGGGTGCCTGCCAGGATGTCATAAGCTTGCACATCTTGACCTACGTCAAGTCCGACGGCAGGCTGTTGGCTTACAAGGATACTTCAAAGTCGGTGACGGACTCGGGGATAAGAAAAAGGCAGATTCCCCGGAGATGCATCAGTTCCAGACCGAGCTGACTCACAAAGTCACATGTGGTTTTGGCCCCAATGAAACCTTGACAAACTCGGTAAACGAGTTCATTTTGCTTCTTTGACCAGGTTTCATGAAAGAATGAGGCGATCCCCGCGCCATGTCGTTTCACTCAGCGTCTCCGGATGGGGCGAATGCGTCCCCCTCTGCCAGTGATAATTCTCCGAATGCCCTCCCCCTCCCCGCCACCGTCCCCCGCCCTGCTCCAGATGCCAGCTCCCGGAGCTGTGTCACTTGTCGCCGTCGCAAAGTCCGCTGTAACAAGCGATCGCCTTGCTCCAACTGCCTAAAGGCAGGCACCGACTGCATCTTTCCCCCACCGGGCCGTGCCCCTCGCAAGTCCAAACGCCCGCCCGATGCGGAGCTCCTTAACCGCCTTCGTCGCCTGGAGGGCGTCATCGAGCATTTGAGTGGGAAGAACGCTGAGGCAGGCTCGACTACTGTCTCGCCGACTCAGCCTACATCTTCGGGTGCAACGTCTGCTTTCTCCGGCACGGCGACTGCGACCGCGACCGCGACCGCGGCCACGACCACGATAACTACACCGCCAGCTCCAGGCCCTGCGCAGGTCAAACATCCGAACGGCGGTTGCCCGTTCGAGAATGACCCCAAGAAGCTGGATACTGGAAAGTTTGGAAATGAGTTCGGAAGACTGGTCATTGATGAAGGGAGGAGTCGATATGTTAGCAATCGGCTCTGGGCCAGTCTGGGAGATGAGGTACGAGTTGAGATACACTTTTTGACTGGCGAGGTATACTAACACCTTTTAGATCGAAGAACTCCAGGATATACTAGATCATTCTTCATCCGAGGAGGAGGATTATCCATCTCCAGAGTCCTCTCATTCTGGCTCTCACGATGGATTTCTCTTCGGCTTTTACTCCTTGTCGCACTCTCTTCGAGAATACCATCCGCCGTTTCCCAAGGTTTCCATCTTCTGGGACATTTATAAGGAAAACGTTGCTCCCTTGATCACAATTATCCATAAGCCAAGCGCAAGGAAACTGCTGGTCGAAGCGGCGCAAAATCCAGATTCCCTGGATAAGAATTCAGAGGCCCTCGTATTTTCGATCTATTTGTCTGCTATCGTCACCCTGAGTCCAAGCGAATGCATCGCACGACTCGGAGAAGAGCGCAACCTTGCCGTCAGACGGTATCGATTTGCCGTGGAGCAAGCATTGGCAAAAGCCAACCTCCTAAACACCCAAAGTTTGACACTCCTGCAAGCGGCGGTACTCTTCCTGATCTGCGTGCGCAGGGAGGATGATTCCAAGTTCGTTTGGTCTATGAACTCCATCATCCTTCGCCTCGCTCAGGGTTTGGGCTTGCACCGCGATGGCACGAACTTCGCTCTCAAGCCGTTCGAGACGGAAATGCGCCGACGGCTATGGTGGCATATTTGCCTCATGGATATTCGCTCATCAGAAGACCACGGGACCGATCCGCTCATCCACGACAGCATGTATGATACTCGTCTCCCACTAAATGTCAACGACGACGACATTTATCCAGAGATGACGGAGACTCCCACGGAGCGAGAGGGATGCACAGACGTGACGTTCTGTCTCGTTCGCTGCGAGATCACCTGCGCCTTGCGTCGAGTTGACTACTCCTGCCCGGGCAGCCGAGCGTTTAAAATGGGTGGCGCCGGGCCGTCTATTGAGCTGTGTGAGAAAATGATACAGATCATCAGCAGCCGCGTCGAGGAACGATACATCAAGCACTGCGACATGAATATACCCATTCACTGGGCATCTGCGACAGTGGCTCGGCTCATTCTCGCAAAGCTCTGGCTGATTGTTCACCACCCGATGACTAGGAAAGACCGTGTCACCAATGTGTCCCAGGCAACTCGCGAGAGCTTATTCCTCACCGCAATTGAAGTCCTCGAGTTTGGTCGTCTACTCGAAGCCGACCCCAAGACGGCCAAATGGGGATGGTTGTTCCGGACCAATATGCAGTGGCATGGAGTCGCGTTTGTTCTGTCGGAAGTTTGCGTCCGTCCAATCTGTCCTGTCACCGATCGGGCATGGAACGCCATCAACTCGCTTTATTCGGACTGGACGCGTCAGGTCACTCACAAGAAAGGCATGCTCTGGCGACCACTGGCCGCATTGATGAAACGAGCTGCGGCGACGCGAGCCAAGCAACAGGAAGAACTGCGATCGAAGTTCGGACCGAAATCCATACCATACAAGTCTACCGCCGCGGACTTTGCCGTTAACCATCTTCCCACACTTCCCCAAATCCATATGCCGATTACATCGCCCTCTTCATCTAATCTTCAAAACGGCCAGACCGCCCCCTTGGATCCGATGAGCATCGACCTGACCAGTGGACCATGGGATACCTTGCAGAACATCTTCCCTGACACGAACTTCCTAGCTCCAGTCACTCTGGACAATCCTCCGCCCCAAGACGCAGTCTCTGCAGTCAGCCTCCCGACTGGACTATTTAACCCCCCAATGACCAACCCCTTCATGACGCAGGAAAATCTCTCCGAAGCACCCCCTCTTAGCTGGGAAGAATGGGACCAAGTCATGCGGGATTTCCAAATGGATGTTGAAAGAGAAGATGAGACCGTTCCCGCGAAGGGGACCCACGTTACAGAATGGTTTGCTTGATCTTCTCCCGACTGGAGACTTTGCGGAGGTTCACTTTTGGCGTTCAGGCATAGACGCCTCGGCTCGGCCTTTGCTTCGGCGACTTTCTTTTACGATTTGATGATCGATGGTGCTTATGTGATTGTCTCTAATTCCTCCTCCACTCTATGTACTCCTAATCCCTTCTCTCTGCAAAATCATGAAGATACCGTTCGCTGCTTTTGCGGCGCTATATGATCATTTTCATTCGTCAATACAAGTTCTTTCTTTCTAATTTTTATTTTTTTTCATTATGAACCATGAATTGGCACGATAATCATCATTCACCCGTAGCCTCGATTAGTGAATCGGTATACTCCGCGGGTGGACCATATCAACCACGTGACCCGCGATAACGAAGCTCCAAGCTGGCATCAATTGATCTTCCCTTTCCCCACGCCATTGTATCCGCCAGCGACGTCGAATTCCCGGGAGAGCCCAGCGCCCAATATCACAGTCCCGAGGCTTATATCCAAAGATTTCCCTTCCCGCCCATCTCCGCACCTTCAATTCCAGCAACCATGCCTGCCAAACGACACGCGGCCTCAACCACCTCCGCATCAACAGCGTCGACGCCCGCAACCCTTTCCTCGGGTCCAGCAACCCTAAAAACCAACGCGTCAGCCGCTGAAATTGCCCAGCATGTGTGGCAGCAGTACCTCGCGACGACGTCGCAGCGCACAATGCTCCTCGACGCTTTCATGGCTTTCCTAGTTCTCGTCGGCGGCTTGCAGTTCTTGTACTGTGTGCTAGCAGGAAACTATGTACGTCTTCCTCCTGAGCTTCCAGTGTGATTTATACCTCTGGATCATAGTTACATCTCCGTGGAGTCGAATGAACCATAAGCTGACCAGGCCCATCCTATCTACAGCCCTTCAACGCCTTCCTGAGCGGTTTCTGCGCCGCTGTCGGCCAATTCGTGCTTACGGCTAGTCTCCGTATGCAGACAAGTGATAAATCGGGGCCGGTTGTGAGCAAGCCTAGTTCGAAGGGCAAGAACGCTCGGTTTGTGGATGACGATGACGAGGAGCAAGTGTCTGGCTATTCGCACGAAAGGTGAGTGCCTGTTGATGACGAACTTAACTCGACGTCCTCGTTTCCTTTCCTTAAATTATCTTGCATTGTGTTTCCACGCTCTGAATCAAGATCTTGTTCGCTAACCCATCACTCTTGACAGGGCTTTCGCCGATTACATCTTCGGAAGTCTAATCCTACACTTCTTCTGCATCAACTTTATCAACTAAGCCGTTGACATTTCAATTACCTCGAAGCATCAAGATGCTCTTTCGCTTTCTCTGGCGCTGGTCCGTTGATGGAGAGCTGGACAATCCTGATTCCTGGTGTTGGGCTTGGTTCTACTGCTCGCGAATACGGGAACTGGAAATGGAAAGTATAGCAACGGCCAAGACCTGCTGTGACGCTGTGGATCCATGTTAGTGTCTCGGGCAGAAATGTTGATATAGTCCAAAATACACTCCGGGGAGTGAATGGAGTGGTTTCCACATTATGTGAACGTGTTTCTAAAGAATCAAAATATGCATAAACATGACTCCTGGGTTTAAACTCATGGCCTGTACGTTGGCTTTTTGGTGTACGCACAATTGGCTTCAGCTGTTGTGTACTCTCCGTGTACATTTGATATTCGTGATGAACTTCGGTATAAACTTGGCGAGTGGTTTCACCACCCACAACAGGCATAATATCGCCTTCCAATAGTACTGCGAACAACATTCAGCTTAGTGTATTACTAGAGACTTAGGAAGAATAGTTGGAAAAAGAAGATAGTGGCCCAAGCGACCAGCCCTGATTTGTAACGAATCCCTCATGACCACCCCAGCTTGCTGCTATTTTGTACACTCTTCATGCGAATCGTGTTTTCTCTACAAACGTCTGGCAATCCAACTTTCACCTGAGACTGATGTTTATGTTATTCGTTTAATGGTTCGTCGTAGTATTCGGAGACAAAGTCGGGTATCTTGTTCCATATTCATACAGTCCCTGAATCTATCTGCCTTCGAGACTGTATTTAGATGTGCTTCGGTACTGTACAAGAGAAAGAATATATCCACAATGCAAGAAGTTGCCAATCCCAAGCATTAGAACGTCCGTCCTGGCCGGCGGGGAATTGTAGGCTTCTTGACCACGCTGCCACCTCCGGCACCAGGCCGAGACGAAGACGAAGCTGTTAGACCACCAACTTTCCCTGGCCGCTTAACGACGGGACGCCGCACAGCTGATTTACCTCCAACTTCAACTTCAGTCTTGCGGCGGGTGGGATCATTGCGTTCCTCCTCGCGCGCTTTTTGAGCCGCGGCGCGCTCACGATCCGCTGCCATCTGCGCCTCAATGTCCATGCGCTTGTTGAATTCTAGTTCCGTGACACGTCGATCGCGCTGCGAATATCCCTTTTCTTTGACGGAGTAGAAGACACCACCGAGTTCGGCGAGCCACTGGAGATGGGTTAGTTGGTGTGTATAAATGCACAGATGAAGTGGAGACTTACATGTGGGTCAACGGCCGTCACGGTCGACATGTACTCCTTAGCAGTCAGAATCAACTCATGGTAGACAACGTACTCCGGTACGTAGCCAAGACCGTACAGTGCGCTGGTAGGGTGCAAGGCCATGGTCACGCTGGTGCGGAGGTTGATGAACTCGCCAATTCCCTTGACGCGCGCGGCTTGGTGGTAGAAGCCGGAACAGATACATTTGCGGATGACGTCCCAGTCTGTGCCACAGCTGGTGAGAGGCATCTTCTGGACGGTCATGATATCTTGGAGCTGGTCGCGGACTTCCTTGGCGCGTCGGAGGGATTTACCATGTAGGAAATGTCTGGTACACCAAGCGTCGGAGTAGCCGTTCGACTTCCACTGCGTATAAACATGGAGCAGAGTCAAGTGGTCGGATTCGGGCACGAAGAATTTCTCGCGGGCCGAGTCGGACTCCTCCTGCCGTTCCTTGGGCCGGTAAAAGACGCTCGGGACTGAGAGCATGGAGACGATGGTGAGCATCTCCTCGCTGCACTCGTATTCCTCCGAAGCAGTGATGAGGAGCTTGGCGAGAGAGGGGGATCCATAGGGAATGGCGTCATGCGACGACCTAAGTGAGTGAGTTCACCCAGGTTGTCCAGAGCCCCAAGTGCCCAGAGTTCGAAAAGAGATGTGCTAATCGTCTCTTGAGGTGGAGGGTCCATGAAGTCGAAGTCCAAAAGATCCTTGACACCCAAAGACTTCAGCAGAAGCACAGTGTTGGCAAGACTCGTGCGCTGAATTTCGGGGATCGTCTGTATGTAGAGCTCATTCTTATAGGCAGTCTCTGTGTACAGGCGATAAGCCTTTCCGGGACCAGTTCGACCGGCTCGTCCAGATCGCTGATTGGCATTGGCCTGGGAAATCGGCGTGATCTGGAGAGTGTCCATACCCATGCGGGGGTTGTACACCTTGAGCTTCGAGTACCCTGAATCCACAACGTACATAATACCATCAACAGTCAAACTCGTCTCAGCAATGTTCGTGGCCACGATCACTTTGCGCACGCCTGCATCTGCCCGCTCGAAGATCCTTGCCTGTTGCTCGGCCGGCATTTGACTGTAAATAGGTAATATGCTGAGTTTCGGTGGATCATTGAGCAATTTCAATCGATCGTCAACTAGCTCACAGGTCGATTCAATATCCTCTTGTCCCGTCATGAACACGAGAATATCGCCCGGGCCTTGAGAAACGTGGATGGCCAAGACCTGCTTGACTGCACTGTCGACATAATCCTCACAAGGCGTACGCGAGAAGTGAAGATCGACCGGGAACGTTCTGCCAGGAATGATAAATTCCGGTGCACCACCATAGAAGCGGGAAAAGCGCTCCGAATTCATCGTTGCCGATGTAACAATCAGCTTGAGGTCTCTGCGCCGAGCCAACACCTTTTTGAGAAGTCCCATCAAGACATCGGTATTCAACGCTCTTTCGTGCGCCTCGTCCATGATGATACACGAATATTTATCGAGATCCTGCTGGACCAAAGATTCTCGCAGAAGTACACCGTCGGTCATATCTATCCAAAAGCATGTCAGTGGCTCGCTCGTATCTTATAACTTTGTGTCTGAGAACTCACATTTGATCACGGTCTTGTCACTGGTGCAATCCTCGAAACGGATAGCATACCCCACCTCTCCGCCAAGGTCCACCTCCATCTCCTCACTGACACGCTTTGCGACACTCATGGCCGCAACGCGACGAGGCTGTGTGCACCCAATCATGCCAAGCTTCGAGTAACCATCTTCATGGAGGAATTGGGTTAACTGGGTAGTCTTTCCAGAGCCCGTTTCGCCTACAACCACCACGACCTGGTTATCCCGGATGACTCGTAGGAGATCCTCGCGCACTGCAAAAGCAGGCAGATACTCCCGCTGTTCGCGCAAAGTCTTGCTTTTACTGAACGAACTGGCACCACCCTCCTTTTTCAAATGCTGAGCAAATTTGTTTCCACCACCCTTGTAGACCTCCTCGACTGGTACGGCAACAGCACTGTCGCCCTCATCCTCGTTGACGCCCGTCAAATTGCCCAAGGCCGTGCCGGCCATAGATGTCGCCTGCTGGGCTTGCTTCTGCCGTTCGCGCTGTTGCCGGCGTTCTCGAACGACTTTGCTCCCCTTTCGGCTGAAGACAGCCATGTCGCTCTGGGGGTCCCGAATGGCCGAGATCGGCTCGAGTTGCTTGGTGAAGATCGTGCGGCCATCGAGAAAAGGTGGTCGGAGGTCGTGGACCAACAAATGGACTCGAGTCGCCTCTTCATCCTCGGGCATGAAATCGCCATCGAAATCCCGTCGCTGTGCAACACCCGACGTGAGCATGCGATTCGTTTCCCAGTTGTCAATGTCCTTGCGTTTCGCGTCTCGCAGCTGGGGTGGAAGGTTCCCGGAGCTCTTCTGCCTTTTGGCTGGCGGTCCCATTTCGTCGCGCGCCATTATGGGATTAAAGGCCTAGTCCGCAGGCCAGATTCACCGTATTCGAAGTGAGTTGACGTCTCGAGGAAGTTAAGCTCTCATGGCGAATGCGCAGCGGTTGGAATTACATGAGCAAACAGTGCAAACCGTTATCAATCACGTGATGATTATTTTTCCTCGACAGCTGCTGGGAAGCTGTCTTTTGCCGTTTATTCTGAGTGGGAAAGTAATCGAGAGCTGTAGGTGAGACTTTAGGATTATAGCTTCTGAACATCGTTTATCTAAAAGTACTTGTGGGATTCACGGTTACGAGTAGCCGTAGGCGGGCATTCCATAGTGGCGGCCGAGCCCGCGAAATCAAGCAAGCGCCCCGCATCGTCATCTCAACTTTTGAGCTCTCACGCTGCATTGCCTCGAACCCTCAAACAGTTACCATGGCTAGCCAGCAGCAAGTGGACCCCAAGAAGCAGCAGGGTAAGCCATTTCCAAACCGTTGTACGGCAGAACAGCGCTAATTTCTTACCCCTGCGACAGAGTTGCAGCTTCAATACTCAAACTTCAAGAACACCCTCCAACAACTCGCGCAGAAGATCGGTGATATCGAGCAAGAGGCCGAGGAACACAAGTGAGCCCAGGGACCAATGCGCCAATGATTTCATGTCCTCAGGAGGGGTTCACATTCCACGCGGGACCCTCTCATGAGGACACTTTCGACTCGGTGCTTTTGGATAGCCATGGATGCTAATCTTCCATATTTATAGGCTTGTCATTGAGACATTGGACCCCCTCTCCGAAGACCGGAAATGCTTCCGCATGGTGAACGGAGTTTTAGTCGAACGCACCGTGAAAGACGTTCTCCCGACCCTCAAGACGAACTCGGACGGATTGAAGCAAGTGTTGGAGGAGATGCTGAAGCAGTACAAGTCAAAGCAGGCTGAACTGGATACCTGGAAGGTGAGCGCATTCCCAATCGCGAGGGCCTATATCCAATAACTGGAGCGAGGCTCTCGTGTATTTCATGAAGATATCATGACCAGATATTGACCGCTTTGGGTGTGCTATAGAAGAAGAACAATATCCAGGTTGTGCAGCCCTGAGCAGAGTCAATCACCCTTGTACATCTTGATTCCCGGCTTTTTCTGGGGACTGTCTGAGCGCGTGAGCAAGATACCTTTGGCGTTTGTGGGAATGGTACAAAACTAGACAGAATCTAGCATGGTTTCTTTTCATCATAGCCGGCTAAAAAATTCCAAAAATAATACATGACATGGCAATGCAATGCCGAGTATGCATTCAATCTGGGGCTACCGTCGTATTGGCATCATTACTTAGGCTGTCGTGTTCTTAGCATCAAGTCACAAGGGTTACATCCAAGGCCAGGGAGATTCAATGCCTAAACCTCGGGCTTCTTCGTTGCTTTTAATGATTACGAGTTTCGCCCGCATGCTGCTTGATGCAAGCCCGAGTGCCTGACTCTGCAGACCAGTTTCGTCAGACCCTAAGCAACCCAACCCGCTGGACACAACCGGTGAGAGTAAATCGTCGTCTCAACATGTTATCATCTTCATAATCATTATTCAAATGCATCGAAGGATATGATCTCCGCGGAATTCATGATGGTATTCAAAATACAATTTATTACAGAAACTGTGATGTAGATGAGAAGTATGTAATGTAAGATAAGTACCGGGAATACTGCCTGAGGCCTTCCGCGATCGGACACGACTTCTCCCTCTTCTTCGCCTTTGCCCTCTTCCTTTTGGAACCTATTGCTTCTATCGTTCATCGGAGTTGATTTCCAAGCCCACCGAGTCTTTGTATCAGCTCTTTGCTGTGGTGATCATTGTTTCTCGAGCTGTTCACATCTACTTGGTAAGGAGCCAACCGAAAGTCTCCAGCGGTCAAGGAGTTCTGGTTCGCCAATTGACCTCAGCCTGGATGAAGGCGGACCCTCCAACCACTTGCAACTCACAGCGCTCTGACCATTTCCTCTCAGAACGAATCGGAGCAATCTGAGATCTACTCCCTCTGTCCTTATTTATCCCAGTGAACGTAAGTACATATTTCCCCCGGCTTTTTTACCCTGCGCGACTGTTCGTTGGGCTTCCCCCTCACTCCCCAAATCCCCGACCCACCCGCGTTCCTTGCCGCGTCACTACAGCTCACGAGATTCATTCGACCCAACTCGTGAGGCGCGCATTGCTATTCGCACTGCAGCGGTGCGACGCGATCGCGTTTTAATTCCCCCATCGAGTCCTATTCGATCTATTCCAAAACCGGAACTCCAAACTAATCGAGGCATTGCGCGCGTCGCAAAGTACAGCTCACGCCCGCATTATTGCCAAATTCCCCCACTCGGCTGACGCTGCAACTGTCTGAGGCTACTGTGAAGCGGTTCGTACCCAGCCACTGCAACCCCACCTTTGACCCCGGCGAATCTTGGGCTTCTGCATTGGAACCGATCGCGCGCCAGTTCAGAGATCTGACGTGGTCTTGCCCAGCAGAGCGAACCTGCGTTGTCGCCCGAAGGACCTGCGCGAAATCCGAACCACTCATAATCATGTCGTCGACCTCACCCTCGAAGGAGCCGGAGGTTGAACCCGAGGTGCAATCGGGTGAAGAACAGGAGCAAATGGAAAAAGACCAGCAAGACCTTGCACATGGACAGGGCGAGTTCGAGGTGAAGGAACAAGATCGGTGGCTTCCGATTGCAAATGGTTAGTTGCGTCTCCTTGCAGGCTTTCTATTGATCTGATTTGCGCGTACCTGGCTGCTGGCTGGCCACTACTGTTTACTCTTTGTCGCCGGCCCCGCCTTCCTTGTCACCTTTCCAGAAGCTTTTTCTGCTCGCGTGTCTTCTCATATCGTTCATCTTCTTTCCACTCGGCCCTTCTCTCTTTTTTTTCCTTTTTTTTTCAAAGGAAACGTTGCGCAAACGAGGGAGCTTTTGGTGGTGAAAGTTTTCCGCCCTGCTATCATGCCTGTCGCATCGCTTCCCTTATCACTGCTCTTTACTTTGCGAATGGTGACTTAGGGCCGACCATGCTAATATCAGCCTTATACAGTTGCGCGTATCATGAAATTGGCTTTGCCCGATAATGCGAAGATAGCAAAGGAGGCCAAGGAGTGCATGCAAGAATGCGTGAGCGAGTTCATCTCGTTCATCACCAGTGAGGGTGTGTTTCCCGTTTCGTTTAATACATGTGTGGACGACCGACTAATAGCCTGGGCAGCTTCGGAGAAATGCCAGCAAGAGAAGCGTAAGACCGTCAACGGCGAGGATATTCTGTTTGCGATGACCTCTCTCGGGTTTGAGAACTACGCCGAGGCTCTTAAGATTTACCTTTCCAAGTATCGCGAGGTGAGCCCCGTCCTGCTCTGACATTCTACATCCCCATACTGACTGCATTCGAGACACAATCTGCACGAGGAGAGAACCAGAACCGACCCCCAAGCAGCGGCTATGGCGCTGGTGGTCCCGTCGGAGGCGCTCAAGGCCGTTTCCCCGAAGGCGCCGAGGGTGCGAACAGCATTATGAACACGGGCATGGACCCCTCTGAGCAAGATCCCTCTGCATATGGCTATCCCGCTATGGTTGGCCAGCCTCACAATGGCGCCGGGGGCGATTCTTACTAAATCAATTGACATCGGTTGCCTTTGGGTCCAAGAATGGAAGCGTGAGGCGTGCAGGCGTCCTTGGTTTCTTTCTTCAGTGTCTATCGGCGTCGTATGCTGATATCTCAGCGACTTGATGGAAACAATGGGCTCTCTTCCTGGGCGAATTATTTATACTCTCTGGGGAGGAGGGACTCTCAGCTGTTTGCGTTTTTATCAGATCTGGAGTTTTGGGTAATTATGGGCGGATAAGTGATCTAGGCAAATTTGTACTCCGGGCCAAAGCCTCTTCCAGCCGATAGAAAGGGCTACACTGGTCCATTCGTACGTTTTATAACTAAGGTTGGGTTTCCGCTCAGATGGACGATAAGCCCGTTATCAAGGCCACCGTGATTGGCCACGGGTTGCAGATGTCCACCTAGATAGGATATAAAATTCCTGCTCTACTTTCATCTAAGTATACCTAGAATAAATAGACGACTCCATACCAACGTTCCAGGGTTCGAGGAGTTTTCGCCCCTTTACATAATCCGCTTCTCCGCACCACGTGAGGCTCCACCGGACCCGATCCCGCAGTCCTCGACTTCCCGAACTTTTTCGCTTTCCCCAGTCGCGTTGAGTGTCCCTTACCCTCGGCAATCGTTTGACACGATGCCCTGATCTTGACGTGAGCGAACCCGAGAATAATGCAGAGCCGTGGCCAAATCGCACATGGAATGATGTCGATGGTCCTCCTGCCATGTCCTTCCTCAACGATAACGCCTCCTCGCCGCTCCCGGGCGATGGTGTGAGCAAGCGCAAGCAGGGTAAGTGCCTTTTGATGCCCTATCCTACGATCAATTCACAGTGTTAGGGGCTCGGAGGACCCTTTGCCTCACGTTCGGACCTTCCAACGGTGTAGATCTCAAAATTGTTGACCGGTGACTCAAAAAATAGGCTCCGCCGCCTGCGTCCACTGCCACCGGCGCAAGGTTCGTTGCGATGCCCGTATGGTCGGAACACCCTGCACAAACTGTCGCACTTCTGGAAAAACCGACTGCCGCATCCACGAAAAGAAGAAGCGACTTGCAGTACGCTCGATCCTGGACCCCGTTCCGATCCGATCTCGGCCCCTCCCGACCTCTGATCACGCCGCCAACGCGTCAACGTCGGCCGGCACGCCGCAGCCGCCAAGCTTTCCCACTGCTTTCCCGGGTGGCTCCGCGGCAACACCTCTTGCAAGCAACCTTTCGCAGCAAACCTTCCTATCCAATGCCGGGCCGGACAATTTCGGGCGCCAAGGCCCGGATCTGTCGCATGCCCACGAGGCACACACGGAGATGGAACAGCACCTTGTCAAACTCATTGACGAGGAAGAATCCGGCAGAAGAGAAATCCAAAGAGGCGTGCGCGCATTCTATGTTGGGCATGAGCATTCAAATATGTCCTTCCTGATTCGCCAACAACGAGATCAGGACGACAATGTATACCACTTTGCAAGCAATGAGATCCCGCGGCGACAGACGAAGACCGTTCAGGATCAGCTTCTGATGGATGCATTGACTCTACCCGAGCCGGCTCTGGCAGATGAACTGGTGCAGGCATACTTTACCTACGTCAATCCCGGATACCCCATTATCGACGAAGATCTGTTCATGACACAATACCGAAATCGAAACCCCTCAGATCCCCCGCCAATTCTGCTGCTTCAAGCCATTTTACTTGTTGGAGCACACGTCACCCGCCCAAAAGTTGAGCGTGACGCACTCAAAGAAATATTTTTCCGTCGCACCAAATACCTGTTTGACAACCGTATCGAGCGCAATCGGGATATTCTCGTTCAAGCAGCGCTGCTGTTGACTTGGCATTCGGATAGCGCCGACGACGACGTGGCAGCAGACGCCCACTTTTGGGTTGGCGTGGCTGCACGAATCGCCACCGGGCTTGGAATGCACCGCAATCCCGTGTCCAGTAGCTTTGTTACACGGGACAGGCGGATGTGGAGACGAGTCTGGTTCATCATGGTGCAATTCGATGTGATGGTCTCACTTTCATATGGTCGTCCACAAGCTATCAACTTGGATGACTCTGATGTGTCCCCTCTGACCCTAGCCGATTTTGAGAACTGTGGGCCTCATGTGCAATCCGAGTTTGTAATTCATTTTACAGAACTTTGCACCATGATCTCGTATCTCATTCGGGATCGGTTCGGACTGCGTTCTTCTGATGAACGACGAAAGGCCGTTCTTTCAGAAGCCGATGAGTCTTTGGCAAACTGGTCATTGAAGCTTCCGGACAACCTGCGCCTTCGAGCATCTGACATGGATCCTTGGTCTGCTATGCTCCATCTGACCTACAACAACTTCCTGATTTTGCTGCATCGACCTCACCCGAGAGCCTCCGCGTACTCGGACGATTACGGTCCCCACGACGCGGAAATTTGCAGTGCTGCTGCTGGAGTCATCGCCTCTATCTTCGAAGAGCTCAGACTCAACGACCGTCTGAAGTTCCTCTGGTACACCGGTGTCCATACTCTATTCACAGCCATGATCCAGGTCCGGGTCGAGCTGCGGTTCTCCAATCCCGTTCTGGCGATCAATGCTCTGCGTCGTTTCGATTCAGCATCCTATTCTCTCCGGGAACTGGCTCAGTATTGGGTCCACGCAGGCACAATTTTGCGACTGTTCGAAGACTCCAAGCGTCTTCAGAAAGACTTGCGCACGGCTACGGGCGATCGATCCAAGTCATATAATGCCACTGCCAATAAGATGCCAGTCACTACTCCCGACCCGACAGCGGCCATGCAGGCTGTACAGACACCGCGGCCGCTTTCCTTCGGTGTTCCAACCCCTGAATCCAGCCATACACCGATGCAAGGAGCTACATTATCGCCACAACCACCCCAACCACAGTTCGACAACTGGATCACCGCACCGCTCAGGCTCAATGTTGGTCCACTGGAGCGAAACGACCCATATGCCAATACCATGCAGGTGGATCCTCTGGAGCAAACCCGCGACTATCCAGATTGGAAGCAGCTCTTCTCCTTTGCAGATTCCGAATTGCCTCCGCCCATGCCCATGGAAGGACTCATGGAATTAGAAGACGAATGGCGACAGATTTATTGGCAAGATACCCCAATGGCAGATCTCATGCAGGATGGAGGCTGGCTTCCCGGCTAGCCTCTCCGTTGTATATACCCGATGCTCTCTTATGTGTTACTCGGGAAACCTGGCTTTCATACCCCCTTCCACACCACACACCCCTAAGCTGTCAAGAGTTCAAATCTCTTCCAACATTATATCCTCCCCCCATCACGCTTCTGTGACCCCACGACGAGACGAAATACGCAGAGCACGGACTTGCTCGAGGCTTTACATCACAGGCTTCGTACATGATACCATGTCGTCAACGACTACATACACCCCTTCGATAGAGATATACATTGTTACATAATTGCAAGAATATTTACAGGGCTTACTTCCGTTATCAGTAGTCTATATGTACAGAATCAAGCCTTCCATATAAATGCATCATCGCCAGACCGTATACATGACCGCTCACATCAGCCAAAGACAAAACGCTTCCAATTATCAGCAAGCTGCTGTACGCCATGCCGTAATTCCCACCCTCGTAAATCACAGATCTGCCGCGTCACTTCCTCCAGCAATTGATCCATCTGCGGCCCCGCAACATGCAAGTCACTCTCGACCAGAATCCGATCATCCGGCAACGCCTTGATCACATCACAGGCCTTCTTCGCCTGCGCCCCGCTGAAGTTGATCGCCACGGAAAACGAGAAATAGACATCGGACGGATTCGACTTGTTCAGGAACTGGCGAATCGGCTCCACGGGCCCGGAGTAGGAATGCATACAGATGCGTGGGGGAAATGGGCTCGAGGCTTTACTAGGTTTACGCTCCTTCGCACCCTTCACTTTTTCGTCGTCGGAAAGAGCTCCCTCTGCATCCTGCTGTCTTTCTCTTTCCCGTCGTGACATGACGACCCGTTCATGCCCCGCCCACAGCTCCTTCAATGAATCTAGGACTGCTCCGTGCGCTTGTACGCTGTGCACGGAAACCGCCCGTCCCATTTCCCCAGCTAGTCGGAGCTGCGCACTTAATACGGCCCGCTGGTGCTCCATCTTCACCTTGTACGGTGAGAGACGTCGCCCTTCACGCGATCCCGGCGTGAGCTGGTCATCTCGGCTCTCCAGGTCTTGCGGTGTCCAGACGCCGGGCAGTCGGAATGACTTGTCCAGGCCGATTTCACCTACGAGGGCATTGGGAAACATTCGCAGACGGTCTCTAGTTTCTGATATTAGAGATGAAAGTGGTTTTGGTGTTGGAAGGAGGTTCATGAACTCCGGATCCTCGGGTGATGGCGTGAGAACGGAAGCGTAATGGGCTTCCTTTTGCTGCGGGCCTGGTTGTGTGTCGTCCACGATCTGGTGAGAGAACCACGGATGCCACCCGAAGCAGGGCAATACCCGTTGAGCTTCGTTGCTTCCATTAAGTGACTGCGCTGTCTGTTGCACGAGCTCTTGGTCTTCCCCACGCGTCGCCATGACGGTCAACGTCGTGGTTTTCATGGCGGGGATGCTAGCCACGACGGCCATGGTGTCGGTGGGGTGACAATGGGCATCGTAGACGCCGAGATCCCAGGGGAAAGCATCATGAGACATGATGGCTGACAATTTGTATCGAACATCACACGCAAATGAACCTAGGCCCCGGATGATGTAAGTGGGGATGTCACATGCATCTCCGCATTTAACGGAGTAAATAAACCTTGAACTACGATGATTTCTCCTTCACCGTCTCTATGAGGCTCGTTCCTCGATGTGCGCCCTCATGAAGACCGTATTGGCGCTGCCGGTTCTGGGCCTCGTCTCGATCCCGCTGCTTCTCTCCGCCTGGGTGACCATCTCCTTTGCCCTGCTCACCCTATGTATTCGCCTGAGCATCGTGTACGTCGAGCTGGTCTTAGCACTGCTAGTCAATTTCTTCACGCTCCCGGTATCATCCACCTCTTTTTTAACCTTTGCACCATCCGAGCCCCCATCGCCAATCGCCTCGAGAAGGAACTCGGGTTATGGCCCTCTCCAGGCTTACAGAAGCAATGACTCTGTCTTCACGTTGGGGCTAAGCACCCACGATGAGCATTCAAAGCCCAGGCAGAAGAAATACGCACGCAGCATGGTCGAGGCACATGTGCCTACGACCCCGTTTATCGACGACAGTCGAGATTTCGAAGGCGTCGGCGGCTGGCGCTCATATCACGACTCCAAGCGGCGTGGATCTCATACCAACGAGAAACCACTGAGTTCACACTCATCCTCAGCGCCGAGTATCGTAGGTGAAGTCGACATCGACGACGACATCGACGACGACGAGCGCGCATGGCTATCACTGAACTATCTACTCGAACTACCATCGCAAGTCATCTCTCTGGGGTCTACTACGGGGTCGACTGCGCATAGTCCTGTCCTCAGTCCGCGCAGCGTGAACAATTTCCATGCCTTCATGCCTGCTTCGTCGAGATCCTACCATGAAGAGCATCCTGAACAGAGACATCATCACCGTTCACATACGACCTCTTCCTTGACTACATCTCATCGCCGCACTGGAAACGGCCTTTCTCTCGCCTTTTCAACACGACAAGATCAGCCTCGAGATTCTGGACACTCCGTATCACCGTCTGCGTCACGCGTTGCTCCTTTCATGACACCGCAGCCTTACTCGCAGCAGATGCGGCCATTTACTCGACCGCCGGGCAGTAGTAGCCATGGACATGGATCCTCATCTAGAGATGGGCATATGTCTGGCTCCGCAGATAACATATTAGGAATCGGTGGTGGATACTTCGCCATCCCGCGCCCTGGATCATGGTACATGCCCTCATTTTCAAGCAGGGGAAGCCCCAATGCGAGTGGGTACACGACCCCGGGCACTGGATTACCAAGTGAAGACCGTGATGCGTCGATGCATTTGACTCGCCTGATGGCGCACTATCCTACCAGCGTGAGACACAGGAGGCGAAGCATCTCAGGGCCTCATTCGAGGGCGGGACTTGGAGAACGAGGATGAATTTGCACATAATCTTGACAATGGAAATGCCGTTATGATTGGAATGAATTGCATGATAACTACAGAATCTTTTTCGAATCTTTCTTTAACATCTATGTCTAGCGAATATGAACCAGGGAAAATTGAATGCACAGAAGAGCCCGCAATCGCGGGTCAGGAACAATCCACAAAACTCCAGAGAAGAAAATATACACGGCTCCAAGCGCTCCGATATCTCATAGACCATTACTCATGGGTAAACACCATGACTCGCTGTAGGGCTCACGACGACCTCTCGCGTCGATTCACTTCTTCCATTTCGGATAGAACGACCTTGTTAAATTCTTCCCACCCGTCGAGGTAGAGGTGGTGACCGGCTCGGTTGATGACGACTACCTTGGCGGACCCTTGGTCGTTGCGGCGCTCTTCTGGCGTGGCATTGGCCAAAGCACGCTGTTTCTCTTCTTCGAGGCGCGCTGAAGCGGCGTGGCCGCCCGAGACGTCCATCCAGTCATGGTCACCATACATGAACACGATCGGTAGGCCCTGTTCGCGCCAAGGCTGTTGTTTGGGAACCGGAGCGTCAGATGAGGGGATTGGTGGGGTACCCGGCGCATCGGCTGGTGTAGATGCGGCAGCTGCGGACTTTGAGATGATCGAGCATGAAGACTTGGCCGAGTTGGTGGGATGAGGGGGGGAGTATGAGGACTCTGGCTGGATCATCTGCCGGCCAACGCCGTGGATACGGCGGATGAGGGGACTGCGGGCGAATGCACCGGGGGCAAGGATGTATGCTAGGGCGTACTCGCCACTGCCGCGCTGACTGAAGATCGAATATGAGTAGTCGTGGAGTGCCTTGGCCTCTTCGGCTGGGAGATGGGAGAAGCGGCGCGAGGTCCATCCAGACACGATCCGTGGACCCAGGGGACCCGTCCATCGCACCAGGCTGAAGGGAGAGATGTTTGCATCCCACAGATAGGCGAACCATTTAGGCATGTTCCGGCGTGGCGGCAGGTTCTGGGCCTCGGGTTTGGGATTGCGGCCCGTGATGAAGCTGCCATCGCTGGTCTTGGGTGCGGTTCCCGGGACAGCAGCAGAGGAGGTGATTTCATTTTGGTCCTGGGTGAACTCGTTGGCCAGCGTGGACTCGGACGGCTCGGGGACATCCGCTGTCACCGCGTATGGGTCTTCGGGGATACCCACCGGGGACGCCAGGATAAGCTTGTTGAGGTGGCCGGGATATTTAAGGGCATAAGCGACGGCCATGTAACCACCCAGGCTGTGACCGAGCAGAGTGAAGCGGTCGATCTTGCGCTTGATACGCCATTCTTCTAGTGCATCAATGAACCAGGCCTCGGCCTCCCGAATTGCCTCTTCTCTGTCTTTGGCCTTGATCTTGAAGGGTGGCCGCGTGCTGCGACCCATGCCCAGCATGTCCAAAGCATGCAATTGCCAGCCCTTCAATCGACTGAGCGGCTCAAAGTTCTTGTAGAAGAAACCAAGACCGGCGCCGTAACCATGAAGCATAACCAAATGTTGATCTGCATCCTCGCCAAGGCGCTCTACAGAGAACTCGTTGAGAGCCCGGTCTTTGCCACTCAGCTCCACCATGCTAGAGCTCCACCGACGAGGGCCATAGGGATCATTGAGGGAGTTGGTGGAGATCTCGCCTTGCTGGTTGTGGTCCGCAGACTTCAGACTGCTCGGCGTCGAACCGTTGGGGAAGTCCGCCGTGTTACCGGTCTGAAGATGGGTTGGGGGATGCTGATGCAGATACGGAAGATAGGAAAGGACTTTGTGCTCTGCAGCTGCAGCAGGGAGACGAGCCCACTGGGCTTTCGATTAGCAGGATATCCGATGGGCGCATGTTCAGGACGGCTTACCCATTGGCTAAAGCCTTCGCGGTATCCTAAGGGGAAGAAAGAACTGGCGGCTGCAGCGCCAGCTGCAGCGCGCGCAGCATACGGGGTCCCTTCTCGACCCCCCGTGCTATTTCTGTGCTGTCTGTGTTCGCGAGCGTCCGATTCGGACGAATTCAGCGATTCGGACGCCATTGTTGAGGATTGGCGACGCCGAGAAGTGTCGGTGGCAAAGAGGACGGGGCGCGGAGTATGCGCCCGGAGTCGCGATACTAGGGGAGAAACGAGTCGAGAAATGTTGCCTGTACGATAAACAGATGGGCCGATGGATCTTGTTAAAAGCAGAGTTTGGGAGGCGAGGTTCATGGATTGCGTTTTAAGGCACGGAGACAAGCGGCGTGGCTTAACTCCGACAGGCAGCCAGATGCATACGCAAATTTCGTGGAAGACAGGAGAAGTTCGAAGACGACCAAATGGGATGATATGCGCAATTCAAATACAGCCGTAAAGGCGCAACAGCCCTAAGAAAGGGAGAGGTGAAGCCGAGGCAGAAGGCGTATACAAGAAAAGTGGGCAAAGGCGGAAGAGGATGATGTCGCCGATCTGCACATCAGCAACTCCCCCTTCCGATTTCCTCCTTCTTCACCATGACGACCACACCGGGCCGCATCGGCCGTTGATAACTGTGTGACTATTTACACCATGGCTACCCCCTTAGATCAGCTTGTCAAGGGCGCACCAGTGCCCGAAGCCCGGGCACCTACGTTGGAGCCATTGCATGCTTCATCTGCCTCCCCGCCTCGGCCCTCAACGCCTGATCCGCTAGCCACGCTACCATCGTCTCCTCCCCAGATCTACCTGAACCTTTTGATCCTCGAAGCATCACTCCGAGCACAGTATTTAGCTCTACGCGAACGTCGCCGCCAAAACACATTCTTCCTGCTCCTCCTGGTTGCTTGGCTTGCCTACTTTGCATACGCCCTGTTCCTCCGCCCGCGTGAAGATGGCCGCGGCGTCGGCGGCTCCGTTTATTGGGTGGTTGAGATGGGAGAGAAAGTCGCCCTGCTCGGTGGAGTGGTGACAGCTCTGTTGGTCTGGGGTACCGGGCAATGGGAGCGTGGAATCCGCTGGCCCCGGCGCTGGCTCGCCGTCTCCAATCGTGGCCTCCGCGTCATGAACACCAAGATCATCGTGATCCGTGGTCCTTGGTGGCAGGAGTTATTGTCTTACATCTCATTCCTATTCCCCTTCTCTGCACCCTTCTTCCCCTCCCCCGCGGGTAATTTCCACTTCGTCGAGCGCCACCCCTCCGAGAAGCGCGGTAGTCGGCAGCACTACCAGCAGTACTATAACGGCGGCGATACCGAGTCCGGCCTGATAGAGGAAGACCTGAGTCCTGGCGGCGACTACATTCGTCTGCTCTTACTACCCAAGTCGTTTTCACCGGAGTTCCGCGAGAACTGGGACGACTATCGTACCGAGTTCTGGGAGAAGGAGAATGAGCGCCGAACTCAGCTGCGTCATAGAATGCGCGAGCGCGAGCGCCAGCTCGCTCAAGCCGAAGGCGGTTGGCTCTGGTGGATCGGATTGGGCTGGCGCGCTTCTCAGCGCCGTCGTTTGGTGGCAGCTACTCTCAATCGGTCTCTCGAGCCAGAAACCAAGCACAGGCTTCATCCTCTTCATCCTCATCACCAACATCAGCCATCAAATACCTCTAAGCTCAGCCAAGAGCAGCGCGCATCTTCCGTCCGCCGCGGTACTCGCTCCGAGTCGACTCATTCTCGCACCTCGTCTCGCAGCAGTACCCCGGTGGATGCCGAGGACCGACCACCCTCCCGCTCCTCGACGTCTAACCGCCCGCGGCGCGGAAGTACCACCCCCTCGGTATCCGGCCTAGAGGCCAGCCCACAGCAACGGAAACGAAAGGGCTCCAAGAGTCTGCGCCGAGGTCTGTCACCTCTGACACAGGCCCAAATTCGCGAAGGTGTACGGACACCGTCATTCTCGTCCGATGATTCTGGCATCTTGCCCATGAGCGAGAAGGATAGAGAGCTTATTCCAACCTCGGTGCCCGATTCGAATCACGCTACCTAGATCACTGAAGTCTTTGTATACTGTTCATTTTTCAAATCTCTCTACATTACCCTACATCGCATGGTGTTGTTACAAAACTTCATTCTGCATCTTGGCTTCGCACAGCATCCTATCCTATCTATAGATACCACAGCCTGTGTTTTCCTGCTAAGAAGACCACTAGTGGATGGCCTTTAGTCCTATGACAATTGCACTGATATGTCAGCTTTCCATTAACATCCCACGTATTTCTGATCTGCTCATGTCCCGTGATTGATTCTGTAACATGTCAATTGCTTTTTAGAAGTACCTTTAGAAGTACGATGATGGCTACCATTTTTTCCAAGGTTTGGTTTGAAACATGCATATATTCCTGACGAATCGAGCCTGATTCAAATCCTCCAGTCGTCAACTCCATACTCCATACACAGAAGAGAAACATGATATCGTCCCAATGCAACAACCTAGAAGCATGCTCGTAAAGAGGACCCCAGTCCCTCGCAGTATCTCCGATCTTTCCAAAGATGAAGGCCAAGGCGAAACGTAACCTTAAATCCGGTAGACGTGTTCGTCGTCTCCTCCAAGGTACCTAGTAAGAAAGTCAATAATAATCCAAAAGAAAGCTTGGGAAAGAAGTGGGTTACTCACATCAGCAGGTTTTCCTCGTTCATCACACCCAGAGCCTGGGTGGCCTCGGCGCGCGAGAAGACGTGCGAAGCACCTAGGGTAGGGGACGCGCGAATGGCCGTGTTGACAGCCTCGATCAGCTCGTCGACGGGGGTCATGTCAGAGTCGGCGAAGACCGTAGTACCCATGAGAGGACCCAGGGTCTGGCGGAAGACAGTCATACGGGCTGGGGTGATGGGGTGGGCAGATGCAGCAGTAGACTGCGAGTCATCCGTCTGGGACTGCACAAGTTGGGAGGCCGGTTGGGAGGATGCCACCGACATCTGGGACTCAGTCTGTGTCTGAGTGCGAGTGTTCTGGCTGGAGCGTGTACGCTGGGCGCGCGGGCTAGCTGTGTACAGACTGTCCGGGTCATCGTCTGGAACTGTAGAGCTGGCGGCACCACGGGATCGGGTTGGTCGGCCTGGGGTGGCGGTTGATGTACCCCGGAAGGTTGTATTTTCATCTTCATCATCGTCAAGCTCGGGATCACTCTCGTCGTCCGAGTCCTCATCGAAGGTAGCCACCTTGCGTCTCTTGCGGCGGCCAACCTCCACAACTTCCTTGAACATGGCGAAGCGCAAAATGGCTTCGGCGTGCTTCGCATCCTTCTCCTCCACCCGGTTCGACAGACGGGCCTTAGCATGGGCAGTAGACAGACGGATCAGCGTCTCGAGGGTACGCGGTGTGATGGGAGAAGTCCGGCGCTGGTTACCCGAGAGGTCGTCATTCCGCAGAGCCGAGTAAGTAGCAATGATGTGGTCGGCAGCTCCCTTGGTCAGAACGGGCTTGACTCGTGACTTGGCGTACTGGATGTATTTCTTGATGAAGGGGATGCTGATGATCTCCAAGTTCTTGTTGCGGTTGTTGCCGCGGCTAGCGGGCACCATGCCACCGTGGAGCATGACGTTGAATTTTTCAAAAACCTCTGTAGGCTGATTGGCATCCTGGCGATCCTCAATGCCCACACCCAGAGTCTGGTTAAGCTGCTCTCGTACAGGGGCACCTTCTTCAGTTCCAGGCTGGCGGTAACGGTGCATACGCAGGACGTGCTCCGAAATAGTACGATCCTTGGCATCCTCGATATCATCAGTGACAACGAAGAGCAGATCGAAACGGGAAAGAAGAGAATCGGGAAGAGCAATGTTCTTATGGGGGTCTTTGTGAGGATCGTATTGTCCGTAGACAGGGTTGGCGGCAGCTAGGACACTGCATCGTGCGTTCAGACTGGTGTGAATACCAGCCTTTGCAATAGTGACGGTCTGTTGTTCCATAACTTCGTGGATTGCAACACGGTCCACGTCACTCATCTTGTCAAACTCGTCAATACACACCACGCCACGGTCACCCAGAACCATGGCACCAGCCTCTAAACGACGTTCACCCGTCTCTTTGTCAGAGGTCACGGCAGCAGTCAAACCAACACCGGAGGAGCCTCGACCGGTCGTGGCAATGGCCAGCGGAGCAGTGTTCAACACAAAGCGAAGCAATTGAGACTTGGCAGTCGACGGATCGCCAACCATGAGAATGTTGATGTCACCGCGAAGGTGAGTACCGTTATCCAAATTCTTCTCCATACCACTAAGCAGCATGAGCAGAATGGCCTTCTTGATGTAGTCATGTCCGTGGATACTGGGTGCCAGCGACTGGGACAGCAACTCGAAGACGTTCTTCTTTTTGGCGACCTTGTTAATGTTTCGGATATCGGTGTCGGTAATGGTGGCCTGCGCGATACCACCGCCGGACTTTGAGGAGAGTTGAATGATGTTGTTGGCCATCACGATAGTACGGAAGGTAGACGACCCCGAGCCAGCATTGCGGTTACCAAGGGTGCGGTAGATACCGACGAGCTGGATTCTATCACCGGGCTTGGCTTTGTCGACCAGATCGTCATCAAGAATAACGTCGACGCTTCGAGGCAGCTGACCGGCCGGAGCACGCTCAGGCATTTCTTGAATCGAGATGCTTTGGTGGTCCATGTAGGTCGAGTAACCGTACTCGGTGATAAGCTTGATGGCAAGTTAGAGAGCCAATTTATAATTTCTTTTCTGAGATTTGTACCCACGGGATTCTTTTCATCGTCTTCCTGGGGGTAGACATTCAAGCTTGTGGCACCGCTCGCAGTCATAGTCTGATCGCGGTATTTTCTCGCCAGGAAACGGTCCTTCTTCTCGCTGTAGTGCACACTCTGGATGATCTTTGGGCGAACCAAAGAGCATTTTGTCACAATACCTTCGAGGGACACCATGCGGTTCAAGTGTTGAGATCCCAGTGTACGGGGGTTGCAAGAAAATTCGCCGAATGCTCCGACATAGGCACAGTAGTAGCCCTATTGCAGTGGCTGTTAGTTTCCATCGCGAGCATCAAATGGGACCAAGCAGCTGAATGACATACCACTTCGTCCGCTGTCTCCTTGCTCGGCCTGTTCGGTAGAGACTTGACAACATCTTTAAGGGCCCGGTCGAAGGCCTGCGAGTAATCGAAAGGGGAGGTGAGAAGCCTGTACGATTAAAAACATAAGTAATGGGCCTTCCACCTCTGGGAGTGTTGTCTGCATACCCTTCAGCAAGCTCGCGGTTGTGTGCTCGGATTTCATCGATGCTGACCTGCGAGTTCATCAGCAATTTCTCCGGCCATTCCAGGAAGAAGATAACGCACAGTGAGGCGGCGCAATCCCCGATTCAACATAACCACAATCTCGGCTCGATAGCTGTTTTATCCGGTCAGAGCTATAACGGTAAAAGAAAAGTCGAATGGACGAACCTGCGTGCCCGTGCATCGCCTAAGAAAAAATGCCATGTTAGCCAGCGTCTGTTGACCGCAACGATCGCAATACTTACCGGGATCAAGGAACTCAGTGGCGGCTCGCACGCGATCCTGTGCGGCCTCATCGCGCAACTGAACGTCCATGCTTGCGGGATTGAGGGTGGTTCGGTGTTGAGATGGCAAGTCGAGGGGGAGGAAGAAGCGGTGCAAAGACGGGAGGTGCACGCTCGCCCGATCAGGCAAAATTGAAACGCGTCGACGCGTGCGCGTGTATGGTTATGTAAGCGCTACCCACGCCGACTTCATACTGCGGACATAGAACTTCCGATGTTTGGACACATTCAGAGATGGAGATATAATACATTGGTTTATATATAGACAGGATATTCGCAACAGGCTAAAATAACAAATCACTGTACATGGGAGACGCTCAGTACGTCTCTTTTGGCCTTTCAGACGTCTCGGTGTCCACGCGCTCAACACCAAGCTCGCTTGGCTCGTCAACCTCACTGCTGGGCTGATCACTCTCATTCGGGTTTTCATGCTCAGATAGTTCATCCATATCCCTCAACTCTTCTTCCTCATCAAACATTTCATCGAGGCCTTCATCAACGTCAACCGCTCGAACCGGCTTCCTGGCCTTCCGAGTCCCATGCGAAGCCTTCTGGAGTTTGATATTCTCCTCCCTGCGGCGCTTGCTCTCGTGAGCATGCGCTATGCGGCGATGGTACCGAATATCACCCTCAATGTCGAGCAAATCTTCGCTGGATAGGGGGCTCTCCTGTGGGTCTTCAAGATCATCGGACCCGAAGATTTCGGTAAACGCATCGGGGGCTTCATTTGTGGCTGAAATGTCCATGTAAGGACCTTCCTCCTCCTCGGGTTGATCACCGCGGGGCACTTTTCTGGATCTAGCTTTAACGCCAACACCGAGAACTCCACCTGGAGCAACATATTCGTCGGTGGGGGCCTTTTCCATGTCGGGTCCAACTTCACGGCCGCGTATCAGCACTCCCTGGAATTTTTCACGCCAATAGGGCATCTTGCCAAGGGCCTGAATCGTCATTGGTGCAGTATCGTGGAGAACCTGTAGTTCGTCACTGCCATTCAAGATACTATCGTCCCGAACGCGGTTCAGCGCCGCAGCAAGATACACCATGGTGACATAGGTCGGTGAGAGCAGATCAGGCCGGAGTGCACTGAAGTGGTCCCGTGCAGCTTTCCCGAGGAACTTCTGGCTTTGCCGTTGGATGGAGCGCGGATCGACTCGAGGGTCTTCAAGCTTATGTGCGAATTTTGGAGATTTCTTGGTCTTCAACACGTATCCTCGCCGTATCGGGCCCCATCCAGGGAACCTCGGCATGAACATGCGTTCAGTGGTTTTGAAAGCCTCGACCAGATCGGACATTCGATCTGAAGCCGCCATCATCTGTACGTACGTCGACCAATTGTAATTGGTCATCTTGAAGCCAGCGGCTTTGAGCTCTGCCACGGCTTGGAAGATCTTCTCGGTCTCATTCTGATATGCCAAGGCCCGTATGTAGAGAGAAAATGGTCTAGACAGAATGAAACGTTTCGAAGGAAGGATCTTAGGCTGGACTTGTCGTTCAGAGCGGTCACATGTCGCGCCATCTGAGCTTGTTTCGGCTTTCGCGGAAGGTTCCAGAGCTGATGATTCCAAAGGAGGGGTTGACGCAAAGGTTTCAGTGGAACTCTTTGGCCCCGATTCGAAATATTCACTAACGTTGATGTGGCTGGCCATTTTGATGGCGCGCGGAAACAGGATTTGCCAGCACTTCTCCACGCTCTCGTATTCATCGGCCTTCAAATACGCAATCATCATCGCATTGACAGTGCCGAATGGGGCAGTTTCAAGTCCGTTTTCTAGCGAGCTTGAAGACGGCTTGGTGGCAGTGTACTTCTGGAACAAGTCGCGGGCCCGTTCAACTGCACCTCCTTTTCCGTATTCCTTGATGAGATATTGATAGTGCAAAGTAGAGAAGGCTTCGGCGGAAGACCCTCCCGAAATCCCGAGCAGCGAGAGTTTGGATACCCAGGAATTGGTGCCCATTTGAGATATTGCTGAAATCAAGAACCTTTCCGCGGTTTCCAGTCGTAGGCTCTCGCCATGAGGTCTAAGACCCTCGTCTTTCATGATCTGCAAGTCACGCTCAACGTCCGACTTGAGTTTCAAAAGACTCGACTGGATCCCAGCTCGGCCGAATCTCTGGCCGATCTCATTGAAGATGATGTGAACCATATCGCGATTCTGAACCCGGAGATACCCGTACAGAATGATGGCATAGTGGTACTCCGTGGCATGGATGATACGTTTCTTGTGCAAGTTTCGAAGAAGCTTTCGTGCTTGGTCCGGCCTGTTCATCAGCACCAAGCTAAGCATGCTAGCAGCGTATGTTGTAGCATCCGGTGACAAATTGGCCCTGTCCATAGTTCGTCTGACTCGACTGAAAGCCTCCACGTCCAACCTAAACGCGTACTGCAGCAGGAGCGTATTCCACATTCTCATGGGAGATCCCTTGACTTTCAAGCGCAAAGCCGCCTTGGCAAACTTCTCGGCGAGATCCAATCGTCCGTTATGGCAGTGGACTTGAACAACAGTATCAAGCATTGGCATGGTGATCTGGACCTGATGTTTTTGCGCCTCTCTAAGCAACCAACGCGTACTGTCAATGTCACCGCGATTTGCAAAAATTCCCATCAGCGTACCAAACGTATGGGAGTCAAGCGACACGTCGTTCTTCAGCATTTCAGAGAATACAGAAAGAGCGCCTGCTGGATCATCCGCGGTAGCATAAGCCTTGAGAAGAATGTTCCAACACACTGTGTTCGGGGTGAGATTAAAATCCTCCGCAATTCTTCGGAACTGATCATGCGTTTCCTGCACATTGCCAATCTGCGCGTGGACGTACAGGAGCGGAGTCACCTGATGACGACTGCGAGGTGGCCCATAGTCCGCGACGAGTCTCTCGAAAACAGCATCCACCTGTGCCACGTCTCCAGCACGTGAATATACCATCATGGCCTGCCTGTATGCTTCCATGGAAGGTTTCTGGTGAAACTGGGACAGTTCATCCAGGAATAGTCGGATGCCATTGGTAATATCGAGGGATGCCAAGGCGTGGATCTGACCGCTAAGAAGTTTTGCGGGCGGCTTCTCTGAAGGCATTTGCCAACGCAGGTGTCGGTAAAAAACAACTGCGCGAACAACATTTGATCTTGTGCTTGAGGATTGAAGAGCTCGGATCATGTCAAAATAATGAGCCCCCTTCAGCAAACCCAAATGGTGGTAAGTTCGCAACATCCGAAGAAGTATGTCGATTGAGATGCTTTCAAGCAATTCGAGAGACTTTGATATATGGCCAATGAGGAACTGCGCGAGGCCAAGTGCGGCCTTGTTGTTGGGTTGGGTTGTTAGGAAATCTCCAAGTCGAATGGTGATTTCCGGCAGCATCAGGTGATCAAGTTGAGAAAGCATTTGCGTGTACCTTCGAAATGTTTTTTTCCCTTGTACTCCCAACTGGCAAATGTCCAGAGCGTTGGTCCAGTCGTTCTTCTTCACGTAGAATGCGGAAGCCAGTGCGCAACAAGAGTCCGCAAAGCCTCTGGAGACAGCTTCTTCACATATTGATCTGATCTTCAAAGGTTCCTCGGCACGAAGCTGTGATTGAGTAATGTGGAGGAAATCGTCGGCGGAACGGCTCTCCGGTGGTATTCCTTCAAACAATTGCCAGGCACGATCTTGGTCAACAAGATGCGATGATCTGCTGAGATAGGCGCAAAGCGAGGAACGAAGGAGCTGCGGTTGTCTAGCGGCAAGGTAAAACACCCAAGCTCTGTCAAAATCATCCCCTTGGTTTTCCAACAGCCTTGTGAGCTCCTCCGTAGCCTCCTTCGGGACATCGGTGCCATATTCTTCTGGCGAGGGCGCGTGCTCATGAGAGTCATGAAGCAGAATTTGGTGCAGGTTTGAGGCTTCTGTGGTATATAATCTCGAGAAGCCGGCAAGTGACTTTCTCCTCCGTCGTAGACCCAGCCTCTTTGAGGAGCGTGAAAGCCGCAATGCTGCAAAGTCTTGCGTTTTCCGTGGACAGAGGAAGTCGAGAACGGGCGGGCTTCGATCATAGGCAGGAAGGCTTTCGGACGGGCTAGAAACGGCGGACGGGCGTTGGCCTGATGGCTGCACCAAAGCGAGAAACCAGCCGGGGACATCTCCTCCGGTGACATTGTGCTTCCAGAAGTGACGAGATAGCGACCTCCGACTCCGAATAGCGCCATTGGGATCTCGAAGGAAACGCCGTCCCGCGCTTTCGAAGCAACCGGCCGCCCGTTCGAGCATTACCCCCGATCGTCGCGGCGTCGAACACTTAAATCACCGATAACGATCTCCTATCTGCATTATAACGAGTCTCAAGGACCTATGTCATGCAGAAAGATGTTAGAAAACAATGTTTTTTGGTGCTTAAACAAGCTGTTTGGGGAGGATGGTGCCAGCCGTACCGAGAAGAAAAAAGTAATGCACGCGATCTGGAGACAGTGAAACTCGAGCGACTGAGCTTGATAAAGATTTCAGGTGCACGGCAGGTCTAGACAACCGTCGGTTTTCCCACCGTCTGCAGGTAAAAGAACCGTAAGCTTGGAAGAAAGCAACACGCAAAAGATTCGGAGGTTGGAAATTGCCGGGCACATCGGGCCACTCGTTTGGCCGAAACGGGGCACCGCCTTTACGTCGCAACCCACCAACTCAAGTCAACCCCGTCCACTCGCCCCTCTTATTTCCCCGGTTCAGCACGGTATGGAGATCACCGATTATGTCTTCAAGGAGCGGGAGGAGGTGCTCCTGGTCGGTGACTACAATGCCTACCGGGCGCATGCCACTCGCAGACTGCACAAACTTCGCAAGAAGCTGGGCCAGACAACCCCCAAAGGCCGCAAGTACACTGCGAAGGCGCCGGTGACTTCTGAAAATGTGGCAACAAGCGTATCGTATGTTTCTCTGCTTTCGCTTTATCATGACCAAAAGCTGACTCGTGTTTATCAGGTTCGTCCACCTATTGCTACTCGCTTCCGAACGAGCGTGGGCGCAAGCCATGCACATGAAATCGACACATTCCGCCGATCCATCCGCCAAAGGTATCTCCGGGGCTGCTCGCCGCCATATCATTTCTCGCTTGAACAAAGCGACCGGATACGCACACCATCTGGTTTCGCTGCTGCATGAACAGTCGACCTCTGGAGCGAGCGATATCGATATCCTCGAAGCACGGGCCTATCTGGCTACAATCTCGGGCGCGCTCTGGCTGGAAAAGCGCAAGTGGGAGCAATGTCTCCATGACTATGCCATCGCACGAGTGATCTATACGGCTCTGGGCCAGAGGGTTAAGAAAGATGCCTTCCGAGACCTTCTTACTGGAACTGTCGACCCCAGCATGCGCTATGCCGCCTATCAGATGAAGCTTCCTCGCTCCAAGCCGACTTCATCTTTGGCAATTGAATATTTCCCATCGGATTCGGAAATCCGATCGGAAGTGGAGAAGATTGACCCATCCTGTCTCGCGGAGGAGGCGGCGGGCACGCGGAGAACTGCGGAGGGCGAAGTGCAAAAGTTGCCGGAGTCAGTGACATGGAGATCTCGGACTGTTGCGCTGGAGGATGCTTCTATTTCTCAGGCTTTGGCTGCAGCCTCGGCCGCAGAGACTGGTCTCGCTGCTTGGCTGGCTGGTGAAGGAAAATCGGCCGCCGCAAAGGTTCAGGCTGCTGCGTACGACAATGTCATCATTTCCAGTCAAGATGCTGTCGATGCTACTAAGACTGCCATCGATGACCTGGCCAACGAGGGGGTGGATGCCGGTGACAAGAGGATGCAGGCGTTGCAGATCACCCGGACTGCTGTAAACTACAGTCTAGTTGGATGGCGTGTTGGCCGCAACCGTGTGTTGTGCGGTGAGCAGGACGGGCTGGCCTTTGAGGACGAACAGGGCAAGAACGGCAAGGAGACAAAGCGCCGCGGAGGCAACGGGAAGAAACTAAACCAACTCCGCGAGCGCATGGTGCTGTACGACTCCACGTTACAAAGTCTCGACTTTATTCTCGAGCTGCCGGGTGTGGCGGCCGACTCGGCCTTTGTTCAGGATCTCGAGGCGAAGCGGCGTTATTTTCGGGCTCTTAGGTATGGCTCACTTCGTCATTAGATCTTTCCACCTCGACATGTAACTGACTTTCTATGATTAGATGTCTGGCCCTGGGACGGTCGCATGGCCTTTTGAGCAAGCCCAAAGAGGCCCTCGCCCTCTTTGCTCAGGCCTTTGATCTTGCCGACTCCGCAAACTCTCAGGCCTCCGCCATTGTGGAGGGCCCTCCCCAACTGGATGTTTCCCGTGCCCAGGTGAATGCCTTGGCTTCTACACTCCGCGGACTGGTTGCTCAGTATCGCGGCCTGGTCACTCTGGAACGATTGGAGTCCGACTCCGGCTCCACCCAGCAGCGACCCGTCGTTGAACGTCTGCAACAATACCAAGCGGGAACAAATCTCAGCAACCTGGTGCCATACCCGCCGCAGATGCAGCCGGTCCCCGTGAAGCCGCTCTTCCTGGATGTGGCTTGGAACTACATCGACTACCCACATCTTGCAGGAGAGCAGGCTTCGGCTGCGGGTGCGGCTGCGGCGCCCGAGGAGAGGAAGGGTCGTGGCTGGTTCGGCTTTGGACGGTCATAGTCCATTGTCCGTCGCTGCATTAGCTTGTCTATGCATATGGAATGTACATTTATGCACATCCCGTGAAGAGGCCAATGGGAACACTCACAGCGGCACTTAGTCAGAGCCCCTGCTTACCTCACCCGCACGTGCCTCGAAGAAACCCTCGTTGGCCGTGAAAAAGCCAATCAGTGGCTCCGGAAAGTCCGTAGCCGAGTCACGCTATTTCTGATTACAAGTATGAAACCACCTGAAAAACAATGCCTCCTTGCGTCAGTAGTGTCCGTAGTGGAAGAAAGCGGTACACCCCGTCGTATTGTGGAGTTATTGGCTATGCGCGGAGTATAGCATGCACATCTCCTATACCGACAAATACTGCGTAGCGCCTGGTACATTTCTCATCATGAAACTGCTCAAACATCCTGATCTCTCTACCAGGGATATACTTTTTTTTACTCAATATTGAGTGTATATGGAGCTAGGAGTGAAGTAAATTAAAAATACGCAATGCAGTACCATCCGAACAAATTCCAGTCATGCAATGCGAGATTTGACTCCCGCGCGCCGAGCGTCCCGCGCGCCGGGTAGGAATTGGCGTTCCCGCCCCTGACCAATTTCATTTCCTTTTCTTTTTCCCTCCACCTCTCTCCCCTTTGTGAGTTCGGGTCCTTGGTTGTCGGACTTTTTTCTCTCGTTTTTCTCGGGTTGCCTCCTTGGTTGATTCACCATGGCCAACATCACTGGGAGTTTCGTCTCGCCGTCGGCGGATGCGACGGTCACTCCTCAACTTTTCGCGCCGGCGGGAATTTTAGCCTCCGTGCTCGATGGATTCAATGTCTGGAAGCTGATCCTGACGCTGTTTGTCGCGGCCATCGTTTACGATCAGTGTAAGTCCGAATGCTCTCGGAACGCCTCCAGGGGTGTTTGCGAACGTGTCTTGAAAACATTTACTTACCCAGGGTCCCCCTTTTCACAGTCAAGTACCACTACTACAAGGGTTCGATCGTCGGCCCCGCCTACAAGATTCCCTTTATGGGCCCATTTCTGCAATCCGTCAACCCCAAATTCACCGAGTACAAGGCGAAATGGGACAGCGGAGAGCTGAGCTGTGTTTCCGTCTTCCACAAGTGAGATCTCCGAGATCTTTGTGATTTACTATTCGCGGATTACTGACATCCCATAAGATTCGTTGTTATTGCCTCGACCCGTGACATGTCCCGGAAGATCTTCAACTCCCCCGGCTACGTGAAGCCTTGTGTCGTGGATGCTGCGCACAAGCTTCTTGGTAAGACCAACTGGGTCTTCCTGGATGGCAAGGAGCACGTTGAGTACCGCAAGGGTCTGAATGGCCTCTTCACCCGCCAGGCTCTGGCCTGCTACCTGCCCCGTGCCGAGGAAGTCTTCAACGATTACTACAAGAAATTCCTGGAGAAGTCCGAGGAGACCAAGCACACCCCGACCCCCTGGATGTCCGACTTCCGTGAGCTGATGTGTGCTCTCTCCTGCCGTACTTTCGTTGGCTACTACATGTCCGACGAGGCCGTCCAGAAGGTTGCCGACGACTACTACTTGATCACCGCTGCTCTGGAGCTTGTCAACTTCCCTATCATCCTGCCCTACACCAAGACCTGGTATGGCAAGAAGGCCGCCGACATGGTGTTGGATGAGTTTACCAAGTGTGCCGCCAAGAGCAAGGCTCGCATGGCGGCCGGTGGTGAGGTTTCGTGTATCATGGACGCCTGGGTCAAGGCGCAGCAGGACTCCGCCAAGTACCGTGCGAAGATTGCGAAGGGTATCCAGGTTGATTCGTCGGAGAAGCCTCCCCAGGTTCTGCGTGACTTCAGCGACTTTGAGATTGCCCAGACCATCTTCACTTTCCTGTTTGCCTCGCAAGATGCCACTAGCGCAGCTTCGACTTGGCTCTTCCAGCTGATGGCCGACCGCCCCGAGATCCTGGACAAGGTCCGCGAAGAGAACCTCAAGGTCCGCAACGGCGACCGCTCCGTCCCGATCTCCATGGATCTGCTCGACAATCTGCCCTACACCCGCGCCGTTGTCAAGGAGACTCTGCGCTACCGTCCCCCGGTCATCATGGTTCCCTACCTCGTCAAGAAGGACTTCCCCATCACCGACAAGATCACCGTTTCCAAGGGCTCGATGATCATCCCCTCAGTCTGGCCGGCTACTCACGACGAGGAGGCGTACCCCAACGCCGACTCGTTCGAGCCCGAGCGCTGGATCACCGGTGACGCTGAGGCGCAGGTCAAGAACTGGCTGGTCTTTGGCACGGGTCCCCACTACTGTCTGGGTCAGACCTACGCTCAGCTGTCGCTGATGGCCATGATTGGCAAGGCCAGTATGGAGATGGACTGGGAGCACACTCCCACTCCTCTGTCGGAGGATATCAAGGTGTTTGCCACCATCTTCCCTCAGGTATGTTGATCTCTTTTGCTTGTGCTTTCATGTTCGATAACTAACAGTATTCCAGGACGACTGCCTGCTCACTTTCCGCCCTCGCGCTTAAATTCTTCATTTCTCACGAACCAAAAGCAATGAAACTGGAGTCCGACCCCACGCCCTCCGGATAGACGGGCTTGGTTTCATGAACTTGCACGGCCTTTCTGTCCTGGAGATGGAGGGGCCGGTTTCTTTTTTTCCCTTTCTTCTTCTTTATGTGTCAGGACATTGGATGAACCAGTTGGATCAAAGTCCCTCGTTGTTAGCCGGGAGGATACCCAAAGCCCTTAGCCCTTTACTTTGTACAGAAGGGCAGTTCATATGTATGCGATCCGTGTGGGGTCGCGAGCAGTCTTTAGGTTTTTGTTCTTTTTCTCAAGATCGAGCGTCCTAGGAGCCGCGCACCTTTAAATAATATTAATGCTCTTTTTCCATTTTTCCAAAGTCAGATTGGTATCTTATTGGCCTCTTGTGTAAATAGATCCAAAAAAAGACTTCCGTCAATGCACAAGGTTGAATATCAATTCCGATCATTAATGGGTCTGAAGCTTCGGTATAGTTTGAAAATATATTTCCTCCTCTGTAGCGGCAGTATCGGCACAACATCATCTTTTTGACCAGAAATAATGTAATTGGAGTTAAATTACCAGTTGTTAGAAATTGGAGCCCTCATCCTAAGGCGCCAATATCGGTCGGCATCTCTCTGCCCCGATGGCTGCTGATTGGTCAGCTAGGCCCATGAGGTTATTGGAAATGGGCGCCCGTATATGCAGGTTCCTCATCTATATCGCCTTCTTTGCTTCTTTTCAGGGGGTTTCCCCATGGACACCGGGCAGCGGTGTAGGAGAACATTTTTGTATGCATTTTCTCTTAGAAAACAGTTCTCAGGGTAGGATATAAATATCCCCCTGAGAACGAGTAGAAAAGACAAAATCAGAATTTACCATCAATTACCTGTCTATCTTCTTTTCGTCTGATTATCTACCTCCTAATTCTCAACACCAGTAATAGTTTAAATAAGATACCTTTAAATGACCATTTGGCTCATGTTCTTTCCATCCTAACCGGCAAACCCAAACTTCCAATCCGGCAATCCCCAACCCAGCAGGCGGTCATACTCGGCATTGACATCACGCATCGCCAACGCCGAAGCCGAGAGCTTCGCCTCCCGCTCCCAAGCATCCTCTCTACACAAGGACCACAGATACCATGGCTTCGCAATTGCCATTCACGATGCGGCGCACTGCCGCCAGTATCTCCTCAGCCGCCATCAAGTCCCCTGCCCGGCAAACCATCTCGGCTACCCAGGTCTTCCAACGCCGATGCCTCTCCGCAACCACCCGCGGACTCGGGTCCGTCTTGCAGCGACGTGGTACGCTCGCAGCAGGATCGCACAGCTACAAGCCCCAATCACAGTACGCATCGCAGCTCCAGAACCAGGTGCGCCGGTTCACCGATGAGTCGACGCCGAGTCTGCGTGAATGGGGATTCGAGGACGTACGTCCACGATGGAAGACATTGGGAAGCGGAGCACAACTAACACCGGCCAGATAAAAACCTCACTCCCCTCCGACTCCGTCTCTCCGTCCCATAAGCCCGTCATCCTAATCGACGTCCGCGAACCCGCCGAGCTGAAAGGAACGGGCATCATCCCTTCCGCCATTAACATCCCGCTCGCTTCCCAGCCCGATGCTATGTACTTGACTGCTGACGAGTTCGAGGATCGCTTTGGATTCCCCAAGCCGCAGGCTGATGCGGATGGTACCCTCGTGTTCTACTGTAAGGCGGGCGTGCGGGCTCATACTGCGGCGCAGTTGGCTGTGCAGGCGGGGTATAATCCGGACAAGATTGGAGTTTATGACGGGAGTTGGTTGGACTGGGAAGCAAAGGGGGGAAAGGTTGAGAAGTGGGAGGGGGATGATTTCTAGCTTCCGTTTACTTCTGTTCGAATGGTGGAACGAGGCTATTTGTGAACTTTGTAAATATTGCAGCTTCCCTGACAGTACGTGTAGGATATGAATCCAGATCTAACCAACGTTCATTAAAAAGCAAGTATAACAAAATAATCTGGTATAAGCCAGGTCCCCTTTCCGGGCATGTACAGGTGAGAGGTTCCTTTTTGTCCTGTCCATTCCATTCAAGTCGTAGTCGTTCATGGTATGTCCATATTGCACTCAAAACAGTAACTTTTATTTTCGCTTGATGGCAATCGTCATATCCATTCCCATGTACATGGGATATGTCAATGTCAACCTCGGCACTTCACAACGCATCGTGACGCAATCAGGGAGAAAGCAGGACCTGGCCAGATGGATGGAATGATATTCCATCCATCCCGTGTGAGGAGCTCAAAAGCACCCCAATCGATGACAGTGTTCCACTCAAGGAATATCGAAGACGGGCTTGAGCTTCTTGACCAGACCCCACTCCTCCATCGTCACCTCGGAGCGATAGAACTTCTTGAGGGTGTCGATACTGGCACGCGAGATGTGCGAGTACAGAGTGTCCTTCTCTTCCAAATGGCGGCCGTACATGGGCTGGTTGGGACCCTCGACCTTGATGGCGACGGAGGGCTGGCCCTTCTTGCAAACCGGAATGGCCTTGTGATCACGCTCGATGGATGTCCTGTAGTAAGAATGTTAGACGTAGGTCAATCGATAACAAAGTCCGGGGGAACTTACACTCTGCCAATGTCGACAACCTCCCGGACACCGGCGGCATTGGTACGGACAGCCGCCAGCGGGGTGTGCATCCGCAAGCTTCCCTCGAGCACATCGATACCAATGACGATGGGATCCTTCTTGTTGAAGATGGCGACGGGCTGGATCACACAGGGGAAGATGGCAAGCAACTTGCTATCCTCCTTGCGCTGCTCATTCAGCTCCTCCATGTGCTTGGTGAAGTCGTCGAACAGGTGGTAGATGATGTCTGCGGTAAAGATCTTGACGCCAACGTCAGCAGCGTACGCGGCAGCTTCCTTGTCAACCTTGACATCGAAGCAAAGCATAACGGCGTATTCCTTGGCCTTCTCCAACATGGCTCCAGCCATCATGACATCGCGCTTGTAGACGGGACCAATGGAAATGTTGGCCACGGGGATCTTGGAGACCCTCAGGAACTCCAGAAGGGCCTCCAGGGAACCCAGAGTCGAAGCCTGAACACTGACACCACGTGCGTCAGTAGAGACCTTGCTCAGCAAGTTCTCCAGATCAGACATGACTTCCTCCTCCAGGTCCTCCTCATCGTCGTCAGGACCGACAACCATCAAACGAGAACCAGCAATGGCGTGCTCAAGATCGTTGGCAGCGATCTTGACACCGAGCGCGGCCTTGACCTCCTTGTTGTGGACGTATGCTGACTTCAGACGCAACTCCTTGAGCGGGGCGGGTGTCAAGAGTGCTCGAATGTTGGTTGTGATAGGGCCGTTGAGACCGCACATAACAATGCGATCACCCTCGCGCAGAATACCGTTGGACAGAATCACGTCAATGGTGGTACCAAGACCTTCGATAACCTTCACTTCCAGGACAGTGCACTCAACCTCAGACAGGTACATCAGAGAGTTTGTCATACGCTCCTGACTCAAAGAGGTGAGAAGCTTCAGCATGTCAGGAACACCCTCACCGGTGTGGGCGGAAGTGGGCACCAGGGACACATAGCGGGCCATGGACTTGTTCTCGAAGAAGAGCTCCGAGTTGAAACCCTGGTTGGCGAAAGCCAGTTTGGTATCCTCCAGACGAGTGCGGAACTCGTTCTGGACACCCTTGCTCTGCATATTCAGACTATCCTCGAAACCGTTGTTGTCAATCTTCTTCCAGCCGTACAGACGATCGATCTTGTTCAGCGCCACAATGAAAGGAGTCTTGCGGTCACGCAGCAAGCGCATAGACTCGAGGGTCTGGGGCTCGAGACCGTGCATGATATCAACAACAAGGATGGCAATGTTGCAAAGAGAGGAACCTCTGGAACGCAGGTTGGAGAAAGACTCGTGACCAGGGGTATCAATGATCAACAGACCGGGAACCTTGAACTCGAACTTGCCGTCCTTGTTGACAACGGCGGTCTTCTGCTGCAGAGCCTCGACGGGGAAGTAAGTAGCACCGATCTGCTGAGTAATACCACCAGCTTCACCTTCCTGAACGTTGGTCTGACGAATCTTGTCCAAAAGCTTGGTCTTTCCGGTATCGACGTGACCGAGAATACAGCAAATGGGCGAGCGCAGGTTGTCCTTGGAACGAGCAGCGAGGGCCTCCTCGTGCTGCCTCTTCCTCCGCTCGGCAGCCTCGGCCTTTCTCAGTGCAATGGCTCTCTTGTTGGCTGACTGCTCCTCGTCCTCCGAGTCTTCCTCGGAAGAGGAGTCGTCTTCAGAATCTTCATCTGAATCCTCGTCCTCCTTCGAATCGCCCTCTTCCTTAGCGGCGCCATTGGCAGCAGGCTTCTCCTCATCATCGGAAGGAGCGTCCCAACTATCCTTAACGTCCTCATCAGCAGCCGCTTCCCAGTCATCCACGGCATCGTCGTCCTTCTCGACAGGAGGAGCAGCCTTAGCGGCAGCCTCGGCCTCAGCCTCAGCCTTGGCCTTCTCCTCGGCCTCCTTGCGGCGGCGTTCGTCTTCAGCCTCACGCTGGAGGCGGGCACGTTCAGCGGCAGCCTCAAGATCCTCTTCTTGCTTCTTGCCGCCCTTCTTCTTGCGGTTCTCGTAGACGGGGCGCTTCTTCTCAGCAGCACCCTCTTCCAGACCGGCAACCTTACCCACGCCAGCCTCAAGCATCTGCTTCATACGCATCTCATTGCGCAGCTGAGCCTCACGCTGAGCCTTGGTGAGAAGCTTGCCCTCCTTGCGGAGCTGCTCTCTCTTCTCACGCTCCCTCTCACGCTTCTTTTGACGGACCTCTTCGCGCTTAGCCTCTTCCTCTTCCTCCAGGCGTTGCTGCTCGGCAAGGGCGGCTTTCTCCTCGGCAGCCAACCGCTCCTCCTCCTCACGCTGCTGGCGGAGCAGCTCCTGCTGTTTCTGAAGAGCTGCCAGATGGGGTGGGAGCTTCTTCTTCTTGCCTCCCGCAGGCTCTGCAGCAGCGGCCGGGGCGGGCTCGTCCTTCTTGATCTCGGCAGCGGGCTCAGCCTTCGTTGGGGGAGCAGACTTCTTCTTTGCGAGGGCCTAGATAACAAAATGTGAGGTCAGCATCGACTCTAGACTCGACAATAGAAAACAGTTCAGACAAAATTCCAAACGTACCTGTTCTCTCTTTCGCGCCTTCTCACGCTCCTTCTTCTCCTTCTCCTTCTCCTTCTTGGACTTCACGCGGAACTCGCCCTCTTCGGGCTCATCGGCCTTGGGAGCAGGAGTATCCTTGATGGGCTTCTTCGTCGCCTTGCCGGCAAAGACATCGTCATCATCGAAGGTGCCCACCTCGGGTGCCTTGCTGGCGAGGTCGGCGGCAGGGTCTTCACCTTCAACGAAGTCGTTGGCCTTGCCCTTCTTCTTCTTCTTTTCCTTGTTCTTCCTCAAAGCAGCCATGAGGCCACCACCGCCCGTCGATTCCTCATCTTCCCCGTCCTGGGGCTGGTCGTCGACGGGAGCATCGGTGGCGGGGGCGGACTCGCCGAGATCGGCTTCCCAGTCCTCCTCTTGCCGCTTGTTTCCCTTCTTCTTAGGAGGCATTTTGTCGGCCTTGTATCTTTTGTAAAATTTCTGGGGCGTTTGGGATCCGAATCGAGGAGCGTTCGGAGAATCGTAGTGAGCGCACAAACGGAGCTAACCGTTCACGGGCTGGGGGTCGCGGATTGAAAATTTGCGGTTACGCAAATTTCAAGTGAAAGAAAGAGATCGAACGAGTCGAACTCAGGTCCCCGGAAAAGAAAGGCTGGTTAGGTGGACCGAGGGGGGAGGGGTGGGAGCGAAAAAGAATTTCGGGAAGAATCAATGGGTGGGGAATAATGCAGTCTGACTTCACCTGAGGGTTTGCAGGGTTGCCACTGCCACGCTGTCTTCCCCGGGATTGTTTTATACAAAGCTCTCATTTACAGAGATGTTAGGGGTTCATTTGAAAGATAAAGCTACATTTGGAGAATAGTAAAGAAATGTAGAATCTCAAGAGTCTGATCTATTAGGCATCATGGAGATGCCACTATCCGCTCCGGGCTTGTGTGAGGCTTTCAACAGAAATACATCCAATTGAAATTAAATCGGCAGAAGCTTGAAATGACCACCCGGATATCAAATCTGCACCTGTAGCAGTGTACGAAGCCAATGAATAATGTATCGGACATAATTCCACGACTCTCCCAGCACCTCAGTGGCCAGTTCACGGATATGAGGGCCGAAGAATTCAGTCTCACGGCCAGCATCAAGCTTCATAATCATCTGCTCAAGGTATTCAGGGTCACGCTGAGCAAGACGGGCAAGAATGTCGCCATCTATGTGGCAGTTGTCGCCTCGAGGCTCTCTCCACAGAGGATTCAAGCGCCTCTCGCGTCCAAGTGCAGAGGGGCAGATGACTGGGTCCTTGAGGCACATGTTCTGCAACAGCCAGAGAAGCTGTAGCTCATTCTTCCTCAGCAGGGAGAATCTGTACACTGCGCCATTGAGGGCAAAGCCGAACATTGAGGATCCTCGCTGCCAGGGTGTCGTTGGCGTGAGCTCGTTCATGGAGTCGAGAACGAAGCGGATGATCGTGTCCGAGAGGCGGATCTCTGCGGGATGCGAAACAGGGCCCCAGGTATCAGGATCTCTCCCGAGTTTGGAGACGCGGACACTTCCGCCACGGCTGCCCATGAACGCCAGAGGAGTACTACCTGGGCAAATATAATGGCACACGCCATCACGCTGCACTCGGTCCCATTCGCGGGTTTTCAGTGTGCCATCAACCGCTTCGAAGATCATGAATCCATGCCGTGCAGTGGTCACGAAGATAAATGGCCCATAGACTGTGATCGCTACCGCTACCGAGGGAAGCTTCTTTGCGGTGTCGCGAGTCCATCTGGTCTCCGCACTGCGGGATGTCACCGGGAATAGCATGTTCCCTGCACCGATAATCAGACTGTCACGGAAAGGCGCAATTGCACGTACAGGACCGGACACGGTTTGCACATGTCTAGTCGTGAAATTCACACGGGAGGGATCGGATGGATCACGATTCGCATGCAAGATGATGACCCGACCCATGAGAGGACCCCGTGGATCCAACGCTGGGAGGGAGGTGCCCAGCACGATGAGATGATATTTTTGACCATTTTTCTCGAATACCCAGTCCAAAATGGAACTAATGGTCTCGCCTTGGGAGCTCTGCGGATTTTTGGGAAGCATTGAATCCGATTCTCCTCGATGAACGACAGCATGCTGTGAGTCAGGGTCGACGCATTCAAGATACGACCGTGTTGTGATATGGTTTGGGGCCAAAGGATCCTCGATTTCACTTATGCTGTAGGATACAAGGAGATTTTGAAGATGTTCTGAATAAGTCAGCCTGGTGGCAGTTCCAGGCAAACCAATGCGTCGAGGAACCATTTTAGGGTCCTTGTCCAAAGCACAAACCAGAAGCTGTCGGTCTGCGAAGCAGAAAAGAGGTCCCGAGGGGCTCCCTGACGCTGTAGTTTGCGGGTTGAGGAGCCCGCAGCCATGGAGCTTAATGGGGAAGTACGCGGGCTAGTATCAAGTTAGATTCCAGCCGCTTGAAAAGGGAGTATCGTCCAACTTACATTGTTTTGATCAGTGATCCATACTCGTTGTAAAATGCAGCCCCATGGAAGTCCGTCGAGGGGATATGAAACCCGCCACAGATCGTCTCCACACACGAGCAGCGCAAACGCATCCTTGCTCTGGACCCACACAGACGTGGTTCCAATGCGTTTTGGTTCTTGTTGGACTAGATCTGTAGTAGTTATAGAATAAGCACAGGTGGCCAGAACAAAGAAACCATCTTGACTTACTGATCAAGGAAGAACCCTCAAAGTCAACTTCGAATGGAACAAGAATTCCACTTCGCAGACCACAGAGCAGGAAAGCATGCAGGGTGCCGTTCAAGGTGACGCGAATGGCGGCAAGGCTGTCGATAGCCCGCGAGATTTCATCACTGTCGCCCACGTTGACCGTCGCCTTGCAAAAGTAGGTGATAACTCCATTTTCAACGCGGAAGACTCTTAATGTACCACTTCCACAGCCCACAAAGACAAAAGTCATATCCCCAAACCTTTCAAGAGATACGCAAATGGGTTCAAAGTCGATCTTTAACGGCGGACCAACATTTAGACGGACTCCATCATCTTTCACAATGACATTGGAAAAATAAAGGCTCAGCCCGACATCCTGTCGTACCGCAGTGACCAGGGACGAATTCGGACCGTCGACATCGACCGCAAGGATAGAAGTGCCAGGTTCGTGCGGGAACCGGGTATTCAATGATAGATTTCGAGGCACAAACAGATGTGTCGCATTCTCAGTGACTTGGACAAGTACACCTTCAGAAGTGGAACCAGCCGCCAGCGTCTGCGCAGTATCCAGGCCCGTCTCATTCTCGTCAAGGGCATCGATGCCTTCTGCCGGATCCAAATAGAGAAGTAAAGTGAACATAGGATCGGTAATGAGAACGTAGACGCCGCCATTGATGTCGTCGCTAATTGCCCACAGGTTTCGAATGCCCGCCAAGTGTTCAAGAGGAACCGCAAATCCAATTTGAGCCTCAATGCCATATCGAAGTTCGTGGAGTGCACCATGGGAGGAAGAAGATGCAGAGCAGACGAATAAACGATCTCGAGAGACCTGCTGGTGCGGCGCACGTTTGGCATCCGATCGTATCATGACCGCATCGGTGATTGGAGCCCAGTTTAGGAATCGTTGTTCGCATTTGGGTTGGTCCCTTGCCTCCAATTTGTAGAGCCCACCGTCACCCATACTGCCTGCCGCCAGGATGAAGTCGCCACCTTCATGGCCCATATCAAGAGCATCGAATGCCAAGTCGACATTGCAATGAAGCTGGCCCAGGCTGGTTGTGAGTTCGAGTTCGCCCTCGTTGCTAAACTCGAGAAGGTAGATCCAGCCGTCCTCGCGACAAAGGTAAAGCCCATCGTATTTCTGGCTATAAAGCCAGTTGCGCGCAGGCCTCGCCCAGCGAGTCCATAGAGGTGCCTCCGACACTTCGGTGTTGGGGGCAATCAGGGGATATCGCGTGGGCCGAACATAATTTTTCAAAGAATACACAGCCATGCCCGTCGTGGTAGTGACCAAGAAGGATGATTCCTTGGTCAGTGGTACAATCATGGTTGGCATTCTGTCTGGTCTGAGGAGCTTGAACTCGGAGTGTTGTGGGGGACTTGTAGTAGGGTCCTGGTCCTCCTGCCATTCGTAGACCGAGCCATATGTAGCCCCCTTCTTGGCCAGAATGATGAGCAGGATAATTTTCTTGTCTTCCACGCTTTTAGGATAGAGGAACTCCATGAACATGATGATTCCTTCACATCGATAGAAAGTTTCCTGTGAAATAACATAGGGGTAAGCATATTTCGCCAAATGAACGGATTTCACGTACTTTTTGGATCGGATCCAAACGGCCCTGAGCCAGCTGGAGTTGGATTTCTCGAGACTTTTTGAGCCGCAAAAGCCCAAAATAGTTGTTCGAGGCACTGATTGCGATAGCGCGAGACCTGGATGTGGATTAGTCTAGATGTCTGCAAAGCCCAGATACAGGTGACACTTACTTTGGATCAACAGCAATGTGCTTTCCAAATTTCTCGGGTAGATTGACATCAACAGGCAACGGTCGACGGAACGTGATAAACTCGTTCGGCGAAGAAGGCGAACAGCATAGGAAGACAAGCTGCTTCATGTCCAGTGAGAGAACAAGAATTTGAGAAGGCAGCGTGTCGAGGACTTCTGGAGTGATATAATGCCTCGCAGAAGGATCTTGAGTTTGCAGCTGAGAGCCCCAGGATAGATGGGTACTGACATTGAGGACTTTAGCTCCAACGATGGAGCCGGTGAAGTCGGGTTTTTCGAGCACATCTTCAAGATAGCCACCCACAGAAGCCTCTTTGATTTGGATTCGTCTTTGACCCACAAAGACAACATCATTGTGATTCTTATTCCGGAGTCTTGCCGGAAGTATCCACTGTATCACGGGACTGGGGAGGAGGGTTTGAGTGAAAACGCCGAGGAGCCCAGTGATCTCCTCTGGGCGTTGACTCTCAGGCGACGTGCCTGGACGGCCCTCTGGGATTTGCCGATTCATCGTGTGCAGACGAGCCGGTGGAGAGGCAACATGGATGGGAAAGAAGGAATCTCGTGGACGTAAGAGGGAGGATGGAAGTGTCCGGGAGATGCACAAGACCCGATAGTATCACCTTGGGACCGAAAATACTCGGATATCAGGACAGAATTCGTATGGAGTCACACCGTATTCACAGGCTCGTGTATAGAGGGGAAAGGCTTAAAATCCTCCAGGCCAGAATATCATCGTCTCTGTAGGTAATCAATATCAAAGTCTCACGCCCAGGGCTTGAAAATGCGATAGAAGAAACGTTATAATATAGCCAGGCTCGCTATACCATGCTCAGCAGATATGAAGCACTTTCAGTTGAACATTTGCTGTGGTGTGGGCATGCATGGATGAGAATGCCGTGTTGACTTATCCTGGACCTCTCTGATCCGGACGAATCAAGAATAATGTAGGCCAAAATGCAGCTTTTACTTAAGAAGGGTTTCACTTATCCCTAGCTTTGCCACGTCAATACGTGCAATCTTCAAGATGAATGTGAGAGTTGTGAAAGTCGGCTGGAGGCACAAACAGGTTTGAGAGCCGGCAATTGAAAAATAAGCTCCTAAAGACTTCTTTACAAGCCTTATAGGATCCCTGATCAGAAGGTATCACCACCTGATGGGACTAGGGATAAAGTCCAGCCAGATTGGTGTATAGAGTAGCTCTGCCTTGAGGTACGTGTACCACCTGCGGGGTGAATTCTCCGACCGCTGTAGACTCCTGGGATGGAAGTCAACTTAACAGACAAATCCCGAAAAGAGGCAGTCTGCCTTTGGTTTCCTGTACTGTGATTTCAAGCCAGGTCAACGGTAGATGCACGAGCGAGTGGGACGTGAAGCTGCCGTGTTTTTGCAGGTGGAGGGAATCACGTTGTCGTTGCCTCAGGCCGCGCAACGGGACCACGCAACACGGTATCGTCTGCTCTCCAATATGGACTTCTCATCAGCAAGACGTGCATGAAAAACATTTTCAATCAATATTCGAGGCAATTAGCCATATTGAACGGCATAGGCTTGCCCCTGGAGCTTTTGCACTCACAAAGCCGCTGCTATCGCCGCTGTAGCCCCTTTCGGAAACTGTGGTCAATCAGCGTGAGATATTTGGCTGAGCACCGGCGGAGAGAACACCCAACTAAGATTTAGGCAAATAGCCTGGAATTGGATTCTGGATCATTGTTACACATGCGTCTCTCTGAATAATTACGGTCTTATTTTTCGAGAACACCCTGAAACCCACGTTGGGTGAATCCCGGCAATGGAATCACCAAGCATGAAGCAGCGCAGTGGCAGCTCTTCAGGGGCATCGGTCTCTACGGCCGATGAAAAAAACACTGATATGTCGACAAATCAGCCGGCAGAGTCACTGGAGTCAAAGCAGAAAGCCAAAGCCAGAGCGGAAAAGGCCGAAGCCATCCGCCGAGCATGCGACACGCGTGACATAGTGACATTGATATCATGTGCCACCGCCGAAGGCGGGCTCCTTGATGATGAGCTGCGTCGACGAGCCTGTATGTTCAATTCAAGAGTCCCTGCAGGGTATGACTGACACTGTGTGACAGGGCCAATCCTATTACAATGCGATGAAGGCACACGACTTGATAATCCAAAGCCGCTGATTGACCTGTCACGACATGCCGATGAGGACCAGGTGCAGTTGGACGTCGACCGTTCCTTTGTCTACTATCCAAGTGGTGCGTCAAGAAGGAAACTTGGATGATCTTCGAACCCGACTGATCGATATTGTCTAGCCCCCGCAGATGAGCTTTCTGAAAAAAAGGAGCAATTATCAGATCTAATCACCCAGATCCTCAGAAATCACCCCATGCTATGCTACTTTCAGGGCTACCATGATATTGTGCAAGTGCTTCTCTTGGTCCTGGGCAAGCAGAAAGCTTTGCCAGCTATGACACAACTATCTCTCTTCCGCATCAGGGACTATATGCTCCCCTCCCTTTCCCCAGCCGTGAAGCACCTGCAACTCATTCCAGCCATTATCGAAACTGTCGACCCGGAGTTGCGGCGTCACCTCTCCACCATCCAGCCATTCTTTGCCCTTGCAGCCACACTCACACTCTATGCCCACGACATCCAGGAGTACAGTGACATCGCCCGACTCTTTGACTACCTCTTGGCCCGTGAACCGGTCGTTGCCATCTACCTGTTCGCGGCAATCATTTTATCCCGAAAGAAAGAGCTTCTTGAAATTCCCTTGGAAGAACCAGAAATGCTTCACTTCAAACTTTCGAAATTACCCTGTCCGCTTGACTTGGATGGTCATATCTTGAGCGCGGAGCAGCTCTTCAAGGATCATCCGCCCGAGTCTCTACCTTTCGGGGCATGGAAGCGTATCCCTAGCTGCAGCGTTCTCAAGACATCACGAGATGTGTACCACAAATATACTGTGGAAGAGGCTGAACGACTGTTTGAGCAGCAGACCCGACAACTGCGGAACGAGGAGCGCCGTAAGCAAGCGCTTGAATTCGCGTGGAAACACCGTCGGGCTGTTGCTTCTGTGACAATGGCCATTATGATCGGTGCTGCATCAATCTACATTCGCAAAAAAGGTCTCGATACGTCCATTTGGTCTTATGTTGGTTGGCTCCAGGGTGTGTTCAAAAGTTAGATGGGCCTCGATCAGCGTATTAAGCAGCGCTTAATTCGTGTTGCAAAATGCATAATGTTGATTTAAATGGCTGGAAACTGATGAGTTCGAAATCAATATGTAATGTTCAGGAGTCAACACTCGAGTCAATTGAAAACGTAGTTTCACGTAGATTGGAGCTATGGGATGCGGGACGGGGAGTGGCTAGAGTGTGGCGCCCGCCCGCTCGGGGAAAGCTGATGTGTACACTTCCCAACTCCCCGATAACAACTCCCGTACTCAATCCATCACCATGGCGAACCGGGGCTACGACGTAGTTGTTGACGTGGACGCCGAGGTAAGCAATTCCGGCTTCTATTCTTTTACCGTCCATTTCTCAAACAGCAGCAGGGCGACCTCGGACATACCGACTTGCAAGAGGACCTTGAATTCCACCCGTCCAGTGAGTCTCCTCCAACGCCAGCAAAGTCCCCTCCTCAATACAAATAACTAACTATCGTCCTTTTACCGTGTCTCAGACTTCGAAAATGACCAACGCGCCGCCAAAGCACAAGCCGATTCCACCCCGTTCCTGGGCGGCAGCTCCTCACGCGGCGGCCGTGACCGATCCCCTGGCGGCACGCCGACAAAGCATACCTGGTGGTCGCTGCACTACTACGAGCGATTCTTCGATGTCGATACGAACGAAGTGATGCGCCGCTGCGTCGCAGTGGTTTACCCGCGATCGAATTTCTTAGACGTGCTAGAGGGCAACGCCGACCTGTACGGGCCTGTCTGGATCGCGACTACCGTCGTGGTGATTTTGTTCTTAACGGGCACCATCTCGCAGTGGCTGTCGAATAACGACGATCAGCACTTCGAGTACGACTTCACTCTGTTGTCTGGGGCGGCGGGCTTGATTTATGGCTACACGGGTATTTTGCCTATTGCGTTGTGGGGGGCTCTGCGCTGGTTCGGGAGCTCGACGGCTGATTTGATCGAGTGTTGGGCTCTCTATGGATACTCGAACTTGATCTGGATTGCCGTGGCGCTTGTTAGCTGGAGCCCGTTGACTGCGCTTAACTGGGCGCTTGTCGGTGTTGGCTTTGCTTGGACCGTGTTCTTCCTACTGCGCAACCTCTATCCGGTTCTGAATGCTACGGATGCTAAGGCTAGCAAGATTCTCTTGATCTTGGTTGTTGCGCTACATGCGGGCCTGGCTATTGCCATTAAGATCCTTTTCTTTGCGTGAGTCGTTCCCCTATCCTTTGGTTTGGACTTGGAGCTAATTCTTTCATAGGCACGGAAGCCCGGTCTCGAAGAAGAACAAGGGCAAGGATAACGATGATGACAAGCGGCGGATGATGTTTTAAAGCAAAGACTCAGAGGGCGAGACAACGTGCCCGCGGGGTTGAGATTCTGGACACTTCAGCGGCTTTGCTCAGGTAGCATGTGGTTCCTCGTCTTCCTTTAGCCGTGATCTTTGAGATTAGATCATGCATCTGTATTGTAACGTGTACCTACGAGCTGTCGACGGCTCGTATATTTTCAATGAGTATTGCACTTGTATTCAGACATGGCCTCTAGTCAATACGTGGATTAGTAGCCCACGAAACATCTCGACGAGACTCGTTTGAAAGAACCAATCTAGATACTTCCTCGTAGCCGCCCCGCAGTAGTACAACCAGAGCTATCAGCTCCCGATAGCCTTGGGTGCTTGAGACCCCAAAATACGTAGAGCCCTCAACAGCTTTCATACAGAACAAAGGGATAGCCCGTGCAATGTTGGAATGTTTTGAACTTTTACTTCAATTCATGGACACCGGGCTTGGAAGCCGAGAGGAGCCAACTAACAAAAGTATGACTGTGGCTGTGATTGTTTCATCATTTCTAACGCCATGTGTAAACCTCTCCATGTCGCGTTCCAGCCATACCCCAGACCTGGATTCTGCACCACAGCACACCGAGCACAACACCGAAAAGCGAGTCATCTATTTGAGCTTCTTCTTGGGGCGGAGCTGGTTGGTGTGACCGCACTTCTTCTTACGGCAGTTGGTGGCACGAGGGGGGAGACGAGCCTGTTCAACATAAGTATTAGTTCACCGTTGTGGCAGAGAAATGTGATATGCCGCGTTGGTCTCAATTGGGTCCATTGTTGTAGGATGGCTTTCGATGAATTCAACCGACATATCCCAGGGGCGGTAGACGTACGTAGCACTTGCGGCAGATGGACTTGTCGCAGTTGTACTTAGAGGCAAGGGCCTTCAGGGAAGGCTCGATGATACCACCACGCAGGCGCAGGACGAGGTGAAGGGTGGACTCCTGTAGTTGGTTCCATGTCAGTCACAATTCCACCCAAGTGCAGTCGCGATCACGGCGAAGACCAGGCTTGTTCCATCTCTTTCGTATCACAGTGAGTGCCGCAACGATCGGCGGACGTCGAAATCCCAATCCACCCTGGATACACGTCATACCCACACCCAAGCCCGGTCCCACCATGAAAGAATATCGGATCCAAAGTCTCGTACCTTCTGGATGTTGTAGTCGCTCAGAGTGCGGCCATCCTCGAGCTGCTTGCCAGCGAAGATAAGACGCTGCTGATCCGGGGGAATGCCCTCCTTGTCCTGGATCTTGGTCTTGACGTTGTCGATGGTGTCGCTCGACTCGACGTCGAGGGTAATGGTCTTACCCGTCAGGGTCTTGACGAAACTGTTGAGCCGTATTAGTCCATATTCTTTGATTCCTCCATGTGCGTGTTGGGAACAATCGGAGGGCGGTTCGTGGGCAACGAAGCGATCGGAGATTCAGGATGACCTACATCTGCACTAAAGGCGTGGAAAGAAGAAAATGTTAGCTCGTCATGATCACACGGGTCTCGGGAATGCGTTGGCATGATTTGCAGGGCACGTACTGGTTGCGAGTTTTCGTTGGTGTCGGCAGTCGGTCGCTGAGTTCGAGGCGGAGGAGGCGATGCACATTTGAGCGTTTCTCGCTTAGCAAAGGTGGGCCGAACGGGGAATACCCTAAGCCCTAACCGATTTCCCGGTTAGGTGTTTATCACGTGACATGATCCAGCTTCCTTTTTTGGACCGACGTCATCTCCCGGTCTATAAACTATTTTTGTGAAGACAGGAGATTCATTGCAGCTTGCCTTCAGAAATTTCGGTAATTTATCTGCATTGTAATGGTAACGCCTATCAACCTAGAGGCTGCTACACTTTCAGTCGTTCCTCTGAAACGAATCTATTCCGTGAATCTCATACCTAACTCCCAAGCAATGAAAAACAATACCCAAAGTCCCGCTATGCCTGAATCATAACCCCTCTTCCACCCTCATTTCGTACATTTCCTCGTCTAGCTCATCCATTTCAGCGCCAATGTCATCATCCATCTCCGCCACCCCCCATTTCTCCATATACGCCTCGCGTCGCTGATCTTCTAGCCACTTTGAAATCCTCCATTCAGTCACCGACACAGCTCGTACAAGCGTCGGCAGCGAGATAGCTGCCAAGTCCGCCGCAATTTCGTAGAACCTGCGAGCCGTTTCAGGAAGCTGAGATTCCCATCTATACCGGCGGTACCAGGATCCCGGCCGCATGTGATCTGCATCTTCGCTCGGGTTGACTGGTGCAGGCCCAAGTGCAACCATGACAGATCTGAGCACCCTCTGGAGAGCTACACTGGGGTCGGCAGTCTCTCCCCCTGGCTGTGTTTGTGGCCCTGGCCGACTGGTCGAGAAAAGATCGGCGACGGGATTCTTTCCCCTGTAGCTATCCAACCAGCTGCTCTCGTACCAATCCATATACTGGTCCAGCTGATCCGGGTCCATCTGGAAGACATCGTGATCGTTCAATTGAATGAGCGTCTCTTTGTCCAGCTTATGATCTTGTGCCAGAGAGAGGTTTTCAAACCATTTCTGGCCTTCTGCCCATTTGGACCAATCCATGGTCTGAGTGGCAGGCTCTCTATAGGAGACGGCATACCGGTTCAGGTCGTCGAATGGGAAAATTAGCTTAGTGGAAATGACAAGGAGCACCACCAGCCGCACTTCTGGCAGTTTGAGTGATTCCCTTCGTCTGTTACTTTCAAGCGCGCTCGGGTACTCGAATTCAAAATCAACGAGCTTTTGGAGCGTCTTGACTGTGTCGTATACATCAACTGGGTACCGTTAGTGTTATTCCCATAAAGATGAGTGGGTGATTTGAATTGTCATACTTGGAATGGCCAGCCTCTTAATGTGCCGATAAAGTAGAAGAGGCGAGTTCAAGGGAGGAAGCGCAATTCCAAAGCGGCGTTGATAGTACATCACCAAGTCCAAACATCCAGAATGGATTTGTTCCGGCTTGGGAAGATGCTTTTATAAGAGTCAGCAAAGCTTTTTGATTATCTCAAGCTATGCAGGGTGAAACACTCACGACGATATCGAGGATTGCGATAAATTCTGGAGGAAGTTTATCTCGCATGTCTCGAGGTACACTTCTGACAGCTCGGATATAAGGAATATCCTGACGTATAATCAGGCTGCAAATAGGAAGCAGTGAGTCAGATAATTGTTCATAGAACAGAAGGCCACAATACTCAAGACGTCAAATAAGATAGCTGTGACAGGAACATACTGATAAAAGTCGCTGACACAAACCGGAAGTCGCATCAACAGGGCCGCCAGGTAGCAGAGAGCGACGGAATCAAGCAGACGAGGCCATTGAAGATACCTCTGTCCTACTTTGAATCCCAGATCGTCGGAATCGTCGGTGTCAGCGGCTTGAGAGCTGAAAACTTCGCGCTCGCTCTCATCATCTTCGTCTTCTGCGGACTCGTTGATCCGCAGCGAGAAGCCCTGAAGCCGCAAAGCCCAGAGATCACGAACAAGGGCCTGCACAGTGTTAGTATCTCTCATTTGCCGTTCATTCCAAGAATCTGGTGGTCACTCCTCGAACTCACTTCGAATTGCTCTGGGAATCCATGATCGTGCACTAGCGCATAGCACTGCTTCCACAGAATCAACTGATGTGTCTGCAGGAATAAAGTCGCAGCCTGCCGACCGCGATAGGCTATTTCCAATGGCGTTAGCAATTGAATTTACCAAACGCACAGGATTCGACATACTTCTTCGAGACCTCTCCTCCTTCTCCTTCCTCACCCGGTGCCTTTGACCTTGAGTCCCGAAATCATCTGGGTCCTCTTCGACTTGTCGACCCTGCAAACAGGCTCAAACATTAACTTCAAGATCTTACAGGGTTCCCCGCTTTATGGCTTGTCATGATGCGGGGATGGAGGGGTGGGCGCAGAGTAGAAAAGAGACTTGCATACCTCCTGCAGGTGACCTCGCCGACAGAACCAAAGGCCGTTATCAAGATAATATCGTCGTTCACGGCATCCCTCTTGGCCGCAGACGCCGCGGGTGACATAGTCCATGCCGAGGCAATGTGATCATGCTGGTTGGGTGGGAATGTTCGCCCGTTCGTGAGTGTTGGACGTTCCGAAGCGTATTTTTTTTTTCTGCCCAGCGACCGCCGCTCTCATCCTTACCACCCGGGTATCTGTTTTGGCATCCACGAGAGGTTCTAGAAAATGCGTAGAATGCCAAAATTATAGATCTGGTCGTATTTAATTTCCAAAGTTTCAGGTAAACTGCAATTTACGGTCGTTTTACGGGGGCTGTACAAAGTGACCGGAATACACTTGTAAGGTATGAGAAAACGAATATTAAGATCAAGCAAGGTTTACGTATTTATTCGTTCGTCACACTATCATGAGATGCTGGGACTCAGAACTGGTCTTCGGACAACACGTATAATGCCAACCAAAGCAATCCTTCTCGTCGGTACAGCAGCCTACATCCAAGGCTAGATGATGGATGCATCTTTGAAGCAACAGACTATTTCGTCAATCGACCAAGGATTCGCATCCTCCATGGAACCATTGAAGATGAATTTTTTGGGGGGACAGAAGCCCCATTTGAAACATAAAGGTTGACATAACATGTGGGAGACTCAGGATTATTGCACTTATTTGCCCTGAGGAGCCTCCTTGGCATCAATGGCAGCCTCCTCACCCATGGCGGTCTGGATGATGACGTCTAAAGATGGAAGGTTAGAAAACGCTTTCACAAACCCGGGGGAAGATCGCAGGTCTACTTACTGACGTCCTTCTCCTCTTCACGGAAAAGCTTGACGATACGCTGGCCAATCTCGCCCTCGGGGAGCTTGACATCGTCCTTGGTGTCACCGTCATCCTTCATCAGGGAAAGGAAGTCATCGTCGGTGATGTCAAGCTAGAGAGAAACGGCGATTAGTATGTTTGTGTACGGGATGAGCGCAAGTGCTGCAGGGAATCTCACAAGCTGGTACTCCTTGCGGAGGACGACGGGGACGTCCATGTTGTGGGTGGAGGGGGAGAGATCCTCGAGCTTCTTGCCGGTGAAGATGTCGACGGCGACCATGTGGACCTTGGCGTGACCGTGCTTGCCGGTCTTGGAGGTGGACATCTCCCAGATCTTGCAGGGGCGGCCCTTGATAACGACGTGACCGTTCTTGCGCAGAGCAGAGCACTGCATGGGGTAGGTGGTCGAGGCGCCGGCATCGGCGGACTCGAAGGTGACATCGTGCTAATTCCGCGTTAGTTTCGAAGGCTCGTCCTGGGAGGGGCGAGAGGGGTTGCGTGGTGTAGAAAGAGGGGAGTCGCAAAAGATGCGGGGCTGAGTGAGAGCCCAGCGAGTCGAATGGGACTGGGGAAGAAGGGTGTAGACAGAGGATGATAGGGAAAATAGCGTACCTGCTCGTCAGACATGGTGAAGGTGGTTTTGAGGGTGGATGGGGGTTTCGTTAAGGGAGTAAAAGGCGAGATGGAGAAAGGGAAGAGGAGTTTTCTCGACAGAAAAAGCCTTTGTGGTGGGGGTCTGGTCGCTACGTCCGAGTTGGGTTTAGTGTCCCCGGGGCCGTTTTGGCTCCCATCGAGCTGTGTATTGTACGCGTATTGCGGGCTTGCATCTCCCCTTCCCATGCCATCTTATACCTGCTCTGCCTGCGACTATGTGGCGCGACCGCATTTCAGGCCAGTCTACCCCTTCGGGTGCTAATTGCAATCCCTCGTTACCTCGCCGATCCTCCTCTCAGCTCTCCCGGGACCCCTACAGCAACCGCCCCAGAGCCGCCTCTAGAAACTCGTCCACTTCCCTGCTTTTAACTCCGAGCGACTCGACTACATCTCTTCCGGGAACGGGAAGACCTTCCAATGGCTTGGGGCTGAGACAAACAAGTGCGCAGCAGTCGCGCCCGGCTGTTGTCCCTGATCCATTGGAGGTATTGAACGGGATCATCGGCAAGGAGAAACAGGCGAAAGACATTCCACAGTTATCAACCCTACCGGATAGGCCGACCGAGCTAGTACAGGCCATCAATTTCGACGGATTGAGCCTGGAGGAGTTTGTGGCCAAAGCTGACCCGACACCGGCTCGAAAGGCACGTGGCAGTGATATCAACGCGCAAACGATCCAGCAGTTCGAGCAGGAGCGAGACAAGTTCGAGGAGTTGCACACGTCGATCGCCGGCTGTGATGATGTGTCCGAGTCCGTTGAGCTGTACCTGAATGACTTCCAGACCGAACTGGGGGCCGTATCTGCGGAGATTGAAACGTTGCAGACCCGCTCCACCCAGTTGAACGCGATGCTGGAGAACAGGCGCAATGTGGAAAAGCTGCTTGGTCCGGCCGTGGAAGAGATCAGTATTTCGCCGAAAGCCGTGCGCACGATCGCCGAGGGGCCCATGGATGAGAACTGGGTGCGCGCCTTAAATGAAATTGATGGTCGGACCACAAGTATCGAAGCTAAGGCGTCTTCATCCAATGGATTCAAGGCCATTGAGGATGTGCGCCCACTTTTGATTGACGTGAAGAATAAGGTTAGCAACAGCCAGGAAAAGCCATTGGGCTGCAGTTAGTTAACCGTGAGACAGGCGATCGAACGAATTCGGGATTACTTGGTGTCGCAGATTCGAGCAATGCGATCACCGAATGTCAATTCGCAAATCATTCAGCAGCAGCGACTAGTGAGGTTCAAGGACCTGTACAGCTATCTTGCAAAAGCCCATCCCAAACTTGCTGAAGAGATTTCCCAGGCGTACATCAACACAATGCGCTGGTACTATAATTCCAATTTTACTCGTTATCTCCAGGCACTCGAGAAGATCAAGGTCTATCCCAGTGATCGAAATGAAGTTCTCGGAGGCGACCCCTCATCACATCGAACCGGTAAGTTTCCCGATCCCAACTACCCTTGCACCAGTGCTGATGATCGACAGGAAATATTCTCCCTGGTGGCCGAGCTGGCTCTGCCGCACATGATCCTTTCTCACTGGGTCGACGTATCGATATGCTCCGAACTGGAAACCAACAGGCGTTGTCCTCTTATCTGGCGGAGGAAGATAACACATGGCACGGCATCGAAGCGCCCTTCCGAAACTTCAACGTTGCCCTGGTGGACAATGTATCTGCAGAGTACTCTTTCATGACCGAGTTCTTTTCTCCCCTGACATTCCATCGCATCTCCCGCAAGGCCGTGGAGATATTCGAGCCTGTATTTACGCTCGGCCAGAACCTGACGAAGAAACTGATCGAGCACAACACGGATTCTCTGGGTGTTTTGATGTGTGTCCGCCTGAACCAACACTCTGCATTCGAGCTCCAGCGACGCAAGGTGCCTGTCGCCGACTCATACGTCAACGGGATTAACATGCAGCTGTGGCCTCGCTTCCAGGTCATCATGGACCTACACGCCGAGTCGCTCAAGCGGGTTGGGTCGAATACTGGTCGCAGCGCGGTCTCTGCCTTGTCAATAGCAGGTGGAGATGACCTGAAGAACTCATCGGCGCCGCATTTCCTGACCCAACGGTTCGGTCAACTCATGCATGGGATCTTGGTTCTGAGTAGCGATGCCGGAGACGACGAGCCCGTGTCTAACAGCTTGGCCCGGCTACGCACCGAGTTCGATGCTATGCTGGCGAAACTGAGTCGAAACGGGACGGACGCGAAGCGCAGAGAACGATTCCTCTTCAACAATTATTCATTGATCTTAACCATCATTAGCGTATGCCTTGTCTCCCCTTCCTAGGACTATTTTGGCAAATGCTCATCGGAAACAGGATACCCAAGGCAAATTAGCAGTCGAGCAGAGACAGGTCAGTCTTTCAAAGATCGCCGAAAATATTCCATACTAACTGACATGCAGCACATGGACGAGATGCTTAAGAATTGTAGCAAGCGTTAGCGACCGCATAGCGTTTCGGGACGTGTACATTCTAGTAAAGGGCGTTGACGGGCATTACATAGCATTCTGAATTCATTCTGAATATAAGAATTTAATAACACTTTGTCGTCTCCGAAAATAGTAGTTGTAGTCGTACGATGGTATGTAGACAGTGACAGGGATCCCAGCTGTAGTCACCACAAGCTCCGCTGTGTCAGCGGAACCGATTAGTTAGTTAACTATCGCGGAATCGCGGGGCCCCGTTATCTCAACAGCTGCTCAATTGCCGTGATCCTCCGCAAAAATGCTCGCGCGAGGGATTGTGAAGGGGAATCCGGCTCTGCGCCGCTACTTCTCCTGCGCGAGGGTTTCGCGTGCCGACTTCACGCATGCGGTGAGTCCTCCTCGCGCAGGTTGCTCCTACGGAGATAGCTCGAGCTGTAAAGACAGCGCCGATCTACGCAAGAGCCCACAATTGACGCGAAATAGGTCATTGGCGCAGGCGTTGTCGGACTAGCAGTCGCGCGACAGCTTGCAGCACGCGAAGGCACCTCGACCATCCTCTTTGAAAGGCACGATGCCCCCGGCACCGAGACCAGCAGTCGCAACTCCGAGGTGAGAACCAGAGATCTAGCTCTGCAGTGCGAACACCCAGTGGGAATAGAATGGAGCACCTAACTAACATAAATTATCGTGGGACAGGTCATTCATGCAGGCCTTTATTACCCGGCGGACTCGCTGAAAACACAGCTCTGCATCCGCGGCCGCAACATGCTCTACGACCTCTGTGCCAAGCACGACATCCCCCACCGCAACACGAAGAAATGGATAGTCGCCCAGACACCAGAGCAATGGGAAGCCTGTCTTAAAGTACACAAACACGCGCAAGGGCTTGGCGACGCCCCGACCCGACTCGTCGGCCACGACGAAGCAGCCCGTCGCGAACCCGATGTGAAAGCCGACGCGGGGATAGTCGAGAGCGAGACAACCGGGATAGTCGATAGCCACTCGCTAATGACATATCTCCTCGGAGACTTCGAAAACCTCGGCGGCGACACCGTGTTCAAGACGCGCGTGACGAATGTCGAAGCTGCCAACGGCGAGTTCAGGATTACCGCCGTTTCGGACGAAGACGGTTCGGAGACCACCATCACCACCGAGACACTGATTAACAGTGCCGGACACGGCGCCTGCGCTATCAATAACCTCATTCTCCCGCCCGAGCGCCACCGCGTACCGTACTATGCCAAGGGAACGTATTTCTCCTATGGCGCGTCGCGGCCTCGAACTTCAGTGCTCGTGTACCCTGCCACGTTACCCGGCCACGGCGGACTGGGAACACATTTGACGCTCGATATGGGCGGGCGCATTCGCTTCGGGCCTGACGTCGAGTGGGTCAATGATCCGACGGATTTGAAGCCCAGTCCTGCGCGTCTGGAGCAGGCCATCCCGGAGATCTTGGCGTATATGCCCGGCGTGGACCCCGCGGCTATTTCGCTGGATTACTGTGGGATCCGGCCCAAGCTGGGCAGGGGCGCGGGTGTCAATGTTGGGAAGACGTTCCAGGATTTTGTGATTCAGGAAGAGGAGGGGTTCCCCGGGTTTGTGAATCTGTTGGGCATTGAGAGTCCCGGGTTGACGAGCTCATTGGCTATTGGGGAAATGGTAGATGGTATTCTTTACCAGTAGGTAGTTTGGGGAATCCTTGCATAGGTCCACTGTGTGGATGTTTTTGTACCCTACCCTTTGTATATAGATGGGACGTTGCATGCATCATAGAGAAAATTGAGGTGCTCTTTTAAGATTTGAATGCTACATTATATGTCGTTTCTCATATCCATCGCAATTCCAGCGCCGAGAGCCCAATTTCACCAGCCTATGAAGATAGTAATACACGAGTAACATAAGCCAGAGCTCGGAACCAAAGTCCCAGTGGTTCAAGTGGAGATAGGATGAGTCTTTATTCCACGTCCATCAGCACATCACTCATAATATGTAGCACATAGGAGAACTTTTTGACACTCCACTTCCCAGAATCCTTGAGCAAGTTCGCATAGTCCAGTAGGATCCTTCTCGCGGATTGGTAACCACCCTGGAAAGGCACACCGCGGAGGTAGATAGTAGCGCCATTGCGAATGAAGTTCGCAGCCGGGTCATCAGTAGGCGAAAATGTCTGGCTACCCCTTGGCTCCATAAAGCTTGTAAAGCCCTCGGTGCCAACCTGCTGCCAATCGATCTCATCCAGGAGCTCGATCGACCCCACGCTGGAAGGCGTGCCGGCGGAGTTGGGCACCATAAATGTATAAAGGCCCAGTACAAGGGCTGCAGAGAAGAGTGAGAAGACGGAGTGGAATGTGGGGTGATCGGAGGCTTTGCGATTGGTCATGGCTTTGTAGATGTGCGCTGCATGGAGACAGGCCCGCCGGGCTGCGGGTGTCTGCGACCATTCGGTGATGTCGTCGAGTGCTTTGCGAGCTGGAGCTGGCCCGGCGCGCCCGGCGGCGAAGTCGAAGATCTGGATATCGGCTGTAAGCATCATACACATGTGGTGCCACATGATGAGGGTGTTAGGGTTGAGCCGGTCCATTGTTTCGCCGTAGTTGCTCGCGACCTGGGATTGGAGTGATGGGAGACATCTGGCGCGGCCATCCATTGCATATGTATGGCAGGGTGCGAAGGGATAACCGGCACGATTTGAGAGGAGGCGGTGGTAGGCCTCCGACTGACGAAGTTGAATCATTGCCAGTACGGCTTGGATGCAGAATTCATCCATAGGCCCTTCAAGGGTGGGGATGTTAATGTTTTCGGACGGTGCCAGCACCGTTGGCATCAAAATCCGTTTGCCACTGCGGATAAGCTGTGTCCATCGCATGGGTGAATGGGCGCGGAAGAGTGCTTCACTGCAGGGCATAATAATTTGGACCGACTCTGGGACAATGATCGGGCTTGTTGAAAGAAGAGACGAGTACCATGAGTCCACAAGGAGGAGGCCGATGATGACTCTTTTTGTAGATTCAACTTTGCTCCATGCCTTCCACCTCATGTCGATGTCGGGTACTGCCTCGAATAGACTCATATCAAGGATTTGGCCTTCAGTCGCTGCAAATAGCCCATGTCGTTGAGTGATCTTCAGAAAACGATTAGCACGGTTGCTGTTACTGTAGGGTGTTCACGATGCTTGACTCACCGACATGAGGTTGACGTATAGCATCTGACACTGTTCCAAATGGGCTTTCTCCTGTCAAACGATTAGATATTTATTTTGCACAAAACAGAAGCAAGGTGCATACCCCTGTCAGCACAGCTAGATTCAGAAACAAGAAAGCCGTAGCAAATATTGACATGGCACTTGCGGGTGTTTCAACCCCCATAGTACATCTTGCCAGATCAGCTGTAACTTTCTCTAGAACGTACTGCTAACCGTCAGCACTTGATCATTCCACAGTCGATAGTAAACCCACCGTAAAATTCCTTGAGACAAAGGTTGCAGTGCCCTTGGTCCCCAGCAGCATCATGCCAATTAGAGACATCACATAGAGGAGTGGTAGACGAGTCTTCTTTGCGGAGAAGGTCGGAAGGTGGACGAATGGGACGAGAGGGTGGAAAGTCCGGAAGTAAAGATCAAGCGCCATATCTAAGATCTCTGCGGGAGGAAAGTTTGGAAAAGGAGCCGAAGTCGAGCCAGTGGTGGCAGGAGAGGCGTCATCATTTCTCGGTGATTGCATTTGCGGATACGCGAATGTCTGCCCAAACGCTGCTTGAAGACGTCGTCTACAGTCTTCATCCACACCACATCGCGACCCTTGGAGAAGACCGCTATCGCTCGGGGTATGCAGAAAACGGAGAGAGAAAATGTTGTCAACGTCGGCGTAGACGATGTCCCGCCACAAGCTGTTCATAAGACGGCCCGTATGATTTGGCGGAGCCAGCCAGTACCGCTGGACTTTGGTAAACCGTTCAATGGGAATGTTATCACCGCCAGATTTGCCATCAACAGAATGCCGATTTTGTTGATCCGGTGTAACCACCATATTACTTTCACTCATTAGCGGGAAATGGGTATCTCGCATCAAATCGAGCGAGCCGTGATTAGATCCCGTGTCTGTGCGAGGCTCGAGCCATAACTGCAGCATATCATTTGGAACATTTTCAAAACCCATGCTATTTCGTTGCGCATTTTGCTCGGTGGGAGTCGGTTCATTCCAGCCGAAATAGTGCTGCTGTTCGTCTATGAGCATCGAATTGATATCTGGTTCGGTGCGGCCATGATGCGCAGAGATATCGGCAAGGAAATCCAAACTCGAGGGAGGAATTCCGGTCGCCGAGAGCGTCATATCGCGCGGTGTTGGAAGACTAGAAATTTGATGCGGATCTGGAATAGTGGACTGAAGCTGTATCCCATTTTCGGGGCCGGCCACCATCGGCGGCGCGCCGGCTACGGCAGAAGGGCGTCGACTTTGAGCTTGCCCTGCAATCGAATCATTTCTAGCTGCTGTAGTCGCGCCGGCGCTTTGATTGTGGCCTTTGGCATGTCGGCTCAGGACATCACTGCGGCCGAGTTAGATTTCTGCGATACTGCGATTGCAAACTCCATCACGATGCACTTGCACGATATCACGCAATTTGAACGATCTTACCTCCTTGAAAAGCGCTTATGACAGACATTGCATTCGTACGGACGCTCTTTGGTGTCTATATGAAGGTCAGCACCCAAACAATGGAATTATGCGCGATGCCGGAAACTGACGAGACCGCTCGTGGCGCTTGAAATGCTCCGTCTTCTTGAACTTGCGATCACAGATGGTACACTTTCGAAGGACCATGACGAAGCGCACGGAGATGCATTACAGAGAACGTATCATCGTTTCAAAGGTGGTTGCCGGAAAGAGAAGCTTGGACGGAGGTGGTGGAGAGGGGGGACCGCTGACTAATTCCGGGGTTAAGCCGACTGTTAGTGACGCCGCTTCTTGCGCCTTTGGACATTACTTTCGTCGATTATTCTACCGAAAATACGCCATCCAGTAGAGCTAGCGTGGAGTTACTTCCATGTCTTCTACGAATCATGAGCGAAGGAGGAGAAGCGGGCTGACTATCCTGTCGCATTGGCCCCTAGCGCAAGCCACTGGAAATTCCCCGTGGGGATGGAAGGGAAGCTGCGCCGAGCCCTACAGTAAGCGGCCCAGCTGTCCCGCAGATCAACTTGAGCCAGTGGCACCGAGTCCCTAAAGTCGGAGGAACTAGTGCAACGAACGTGCTTAAAAGTAACAATTCAGAGCAGAAAAGAAGCTATCGTTGACAGAGGGGTCAACATAGGCTAATTCAGCCGGCTTGCCGATCCTTCTATTGGCCAAGCTTTCATGTCGGCAATTGGTGATGGCATCAAATACCGATGAACAATTGTATATTTCCACTGGATATAATAAAGGAGCATCCTTATTGACGAACAAGCTCTGCCAGACGTTCGTCGTCGTAGAAGGTCTCTAGCCGCTGCTTGCGAGCTTCCTTATCCGCCTTGACCTGCTTAAGAATCCCCTGGATGTTAGGATGGGCGGAAAATTTGTCCTGAAACGATCAGCCTCGGGCCATGTCAATCCGATATGATGAAACTCACCGGCAGCGCATCCCACACCTTCGGGTCTGTGCCTTGGTCCTTGAACGTCCCGCAGCCGGAGCGTGCATACTCCGTGAACAAGAACGATCGGCTGCTCTCAACCATGATGGTCATTTGGTCTTCGGTTGTCAGCAGTGGTATTTTTGAGTAGAAGACATGAACTCACCTTCGAGAATTTTGCGAGGCTCGTTCACCTGGTTTCGCATCTCCCAAACGTAGGGGTCGCTGAAATTTCCGTGTGGGGTGTGGCTAATCTCGACACTGCCTCCTCCGGGCAGGAAATCGTCAGAGCGACCGAGTCCATTTCCGTACAGACTGGCCAGGAACTCCGTGGCCGAATTGCGGTGGAAGTAGGGCAGACGGAAGGTGTTGGATGCGACGTCCCACCGCGGTCCAAACCACAGGAAATCAGCCAACGGAGTGACAGGGTCCCGGGATGCAGCTGTCAGCACACAGTTGACTGACGGGTCAGTGTGATCGATCGAGGTGGAATTTTGAGACGAAAACTTGGTCAAATCGTACTGGAAACCCGTTTAGCAAAAATCGTCTTTCGGCGCAAGATAAGGCATGGGGTGTTTACCTTATAAGGAACGACATTGCCATGCCACGCCACCAGATCAAATGGGGTATGATCCTGCTCAATGGCCTTGTACACACCGTTTGCCTTGTTCACAATCGACCAGTCCTCATGAAGGTGCTCGTCGATATACGCAACGGGATGTAAAAAGTCCCGAGGGTTAGCCAGTCCGTGTCCTCCCAGGGGACCCAAGTCTGGCAATTCCCAACGAGACCCCCAAATTTCAGTGATATAACCACGGGCAACATTGTGACCGGGGCCAAGTCGAACAGCAAAACGAATTCCTCGAGGGATGACACAAATCTCACCGGGCTGCAGGAACAATTTGCCCAACTCTGTTTGGATATCCAGATTGCCCAGCTGGGCGACGATGAGGAAGTCGCCATCTGTATTGCAGAATGCCCGGTGGTCCATGTCTGCGTTGATCATGAAGACGTAGAGTGCAATGCCCTCGCGCAGATTGGGGTCTCCACTACCACCAAGTGTGTGTAGTCCGTCGACAAAATCGATCTTCTCATCTTCCTTGGGCAGTGGAAACGGTGCCCATTCGCCCTGCTCTACCAATGTGGCCACCTTGGGGTTGAGTGTCAAGAAGCAGTTCTCGATGTCTGCTTTGTGCGGGATGTCTGCCTTGTAGCCATCTTTAGGATGTTAGCCAAAGCCCTTCCACGTGTTTCTAGTGTCGGTAAAACATACTGTGAGCTGCAGCTGGTCGCACCCGATACATATAGGTACTGAAGTTGGCATGTCGCGGGGCCGCAAAGGCCGAGTATGTAATGCCCTCGGTATACAAGCCAAATCGAACTTCTTGGGGGTTGTTCTGTCCCGCCGGTAGAGTACCGGGAATGACTTCGGATTGGTGACGATTACCAAAGCCCGCCTGGTATTCGTAGGGATCGTTGTCTCTTGTCGGCTTGCGAGACATGGTATCCGTATAGTGGAAGACCTTTTGCAGGTCCTTGACCGGCTTTCTCTCCTGCATTGGTGGAGCGGACATTTTCGTGACTGTTTAGTTGGAAGGTGTCTAGGGGTATGCAGTCAAGGGTGTAATGGAATGATGAAAAAGGTTGCCACGAAACTTGTCTCATTTTAGACCTCGGTCATCTGTTCCATTCAACCTCTGTGAGACCCATATGGAGAATTGCCAGACCTCCCACATAGAGTTGGACCCACATCGACCTCATCTACGTATCGAGATTGCGGGTCGGACCCGAACAAGGGGTTCTTGCGGGGCCAAATGGATGTGGAGCAACTTTATGATGTGGAACAGTGAAAAGTTATGATTGCCTGTGAGTTCTAGAACATTGTTGCGAATTGAGAAATGCCGAGTTGCTATCTAGGTATGTATTGATGATGCTATATACACTATAGTAATCGGGAGTTGATTTTCTCATAGAGACCGCATCAGTCAATTGCTAGCACGTCGTCCACCATTCGCGAGGAAGCACCCAGGTAGTTGACTGGATCACACAACTCGGCCAGTCGCTGCTGGCTCATCTTTGATGTAACCTCTTCCTTCTCCAGCAGACACTCAAGTAGGGTCCGCTTCTTTTCAATACTCTCTTTACAAGCCTCGTAGACGATATCATGAGCCCTTTGACGGCCCACGTGCGGCGCCATGCCCATCATCACAGCTTCACCGACAATCAATCCCTTCGTAGAGTGGAGGTTCTCCAGCATTTGCCCGGTGTTGACCGAGAGGCCGGACAGCGCGAAGTGAGTCTGTGAGAGCGCCCCGACAGCAATGACAAAGCTTTCTGGGACAGCAACCCACTCCAAGTGCCAGGGACCGGATGCACGTTCAAAGTCAGCCACCATTCCGTCAAGGACAAGCCCTGCATTCGACCGCAGGATTTTGGACGCGGCCAGAATAACCTCACTGGAAATTGGGTTCCGCTTTTGTGGCATGGTTGAAGAGGCACCGCGGTGAGGCACAAAGGGCTCGGAAACTTCACTCAGCTCATTGGATGACATGATCATAACATCCAGAGCCAGCTTGCCCATCGAGCCACCCATGAGGGCCAGGAAGTTCGCAATCTCAGCCACTCCATCTCGCGCAACGTGCCAGGTGATTGAAGGATCATTCAGACCAAGCTCCTTTGCAAGAGCCTTCCGCACACGTAGGCCATCATCACCCGAGCCCAAAGAAGCAAGCGAACCCGCTGCGCCACCAAACTGCACCAACAAAGTGCGGTCCCGGAGCTGCCCCAGGCGCTCCAGATGTCGCTGAAACCCAGAAAGCCAAACTGCACACTTGTACCCAAACGTGACCGGCAGCGCATGTTGCAAATGCGTCCGTCCAGCCATGGGGGTATCCTTATACTTCTCCGACAGCTCGCGCAAGGTCTTGATGACATCCTTGAGGAGTCTCTCAACGATATCCAAACCCTCCTTCATCTGCAACACGCTCGCAAGGTCCATGATATCCTGGGTTGTCGCACCCCAGTGCACATATCTGCCGGCCTCTTCACCACAGATGGCCGAAAGCTGGCGTACTAAAGGAAGGATTGGATAGCCGACGATTTCAGTCTCATGTCGAAGCCGCTCGAGATCCAGCTTGGATTCTTGCACTTTTTGCGTCACCATGGCACCGATCTCGGAGGGAATCACATTGCATTGAGACTGTGCTCTCGCCAGGGCAGCTTCCGCATCGACGCAGCGCCGGATGTATGCTTCGTCGTCGAACACCTATGTGGTTTAGCATTGATCCACCAATGGAGATGATGAGATTTAGTTGTAATGCTGGAATCTGATAGTGAACATACCTTGCGAATCTCTTCTGTCCCGAACAAAGTACGGAAAATGCTGGAATCGATGGCACTGACGGAGCCAATCAACCTCCGCCCGGTGACGGTGACAGACACGACGGGCTGGGCAACTGCCCGCGACAGAGGGCGTACGGCACGTATGAACACCGACATTGCTCTGGAGTAAGGTGATTCGAGAGGGAAGTACAAGAGCAAAGAAATGAGAGCCCTTTGAAACTATTCTCTCACAATTGGACCGACTTGGTCGAAATAGCAGCCCAAGACGGAGGAAATGGGGCGATTGTTTTGCCGTGTGCATAAGCTGCAGCCCCACATACTCCGATGTGGGGCAGGTGAAGCTATTGACGCACGGATCAGGAAGTATGAAGACGTGGGGAGTGAGAATATGACGAGATAGTTAACGTGTACGAGGTGTGTACGCTTTTGTAGAGACTTTACTCTTGTGTTTCTGCAGTGCATTTAAGTATAGCGTCCTATTTACAATCGCTATGGATTCAAGGTAGTTTACAGATATCTACTCTCGAATGAACAGCGATGCAACTCCCATGCCAGTGCTAGATATGAATATTAGCAAAATCCTAAGTCTAGTGGATGAGGGACCTTACCTGGCACACATGCTCACAATGCCCATCTCCTTATCCTGTCTCTGCAGTTCAGCCAGCAGAGTAGCAACTTGCCTAGCTCCAGTGGCTCCAACGGGGTGGCCAAGGGCGATAGCACCGCCATTGGGGTTGACTCTGTCCATATCCAGACCGAGCTCCCGAAGACAGTAGATCGACTGGCTGGCGAAAGCCTCGTTCATTTCGACAATGTCGACGTCTTTGTTTTCAATACCCAGGTACTTGTACAGGTTTTGGATAGCGAAAATGGGCCCAATGCCCATTTCATCTGGCGCACAACCAGCAACCTGGGTGCCGGCAAACCGGGCGATGGGCTTCAGACCATGCGCTTCAGCCCAGGATCGACGAGCGAGGATGGTGCTCGATGCACCGTCCGAGATTTGAGACCTGTCAAGTAAAACACTGGGTTAACAAGTGTTGGCCCAATGGAGACAAACATCGGAGACTTACGAGTTTCCAGCAGTACTGAAGCCATTCTCTAGCACAGGCTTGAGACTTGACAACTTGTCAACGGTCACGCCGTGGCGAACACCCTCGTCACGGTCAATCACTTGGAAACTTTCCTCATCAATTCCCGCGCTGATATACCTCACTCGAACGGGCACAACCTCCTTAGAAAACCTGCCCGACTTTTGCGCCTCACTCGCCCGCCGCTGGCTCTCTGCGGCAAACTCATCCTGTTCACGCCGACTAATCCCATATCGCGACGCAACATTTTCTGACGTCTTCAGCATAGGAAGAATACAATCGCGCGCATCCTTGACATCGGATTCCCTCAAATCAGGAGAAATATCGACCGGAATTCCCTTGGTGGCGTAATTCCGTGACATGCTCTCAACTCCTCCACCGAGCCCAACATCGATTTGTCCTGCCAAAATCGAATGCGAAATATGCGTAATAGCCTGCAGACTACTCGAACATTGTCGATTGACTGTGTGGAAAGTCGTAGAGTTGGGAAACCCGGCCGCATTGAGCGCCATGCGCCCGGTCTTTGCGAAACCCAGCTCCGCAAGAACGTTGCCGATGAGGGCGTCGTTGACTTGGCCCGGCTCGATTTTGGCGCGTTGTACGGCGGCTTGCATAATCTAGAACTCGTCAGAAATCATTCACCAAGCGATAAATGCAAAATAGCTTACCGGCATCAAAATCTCCTCTGGATAGGAATCTTTGAACCCGCCCTTGAACGCTCGTGTGATGGGACTCCGCACGGCGGAGAGCACGACCACATCGTTCGGGCTCTTCTTGAGCACTTCGCCAGCTGTTCTTCTCAACATTTTCTTATTTGTATGATCTTTTTCCGCGTGGTGACAGGGTCAGGGAGTAGTCCACATTTATCAGAATGTGGGTGTGGCTCCGGTTGCATCATGGAGCTCCGACCCTGTTCCCCATGGTGGGGCGCTCCGACCGCTTGACGATCATTGTTATTTTGGTTTCGCGGGCCGTACAGGGATTTTGCCAATGAAACATTACAGGGGAGCCGTGTGGTTGGTTTGCCTCTTGTCGGAACCAAATTCCTATCGGTCTGGCCCCGTAATGTGGTCGACACCGAGTTTATACATCCTTGCAACTGAGCAATGTGCTTAGTATGTTACATCAGAATAAAATAGTGTTGTTAAGCTAAATAGTCCGAATAAAAAGCGTATAGCACTATTCGTTCTTCTCGTTCGCTACCAAGACTACGGTATGCTTTCAAATGTTCCGTTCTCACGATACATTACAACTTAGTCGAGTCCGGACTCGGACTCACTCCTTGTCCCTCGGGAGCCTCATCCTTCACCGACATCTCCCATCCACGTCCACGATACCGCGCAGGCCAGACGCCAGACTTACCAGGAGCCATGATTCCACGTGGATCCAAACAATCCTTGATCTTCTCGTTGAACTTCATGAGCGCACCATCATTCCAGTTATAAGTCCCAGCAATCTGATCCATAAAGGCCAGGTGAGTGCGATATTCGCCATAGCCCAGCTTTGCAGCATCATCAATCATAGCCCGAAGACAGGCTCGCACGTTGTTGCGCATGGTGGGTTCATCTCGATTGAACACAATCTCAACGATCAGATGCATCTCGCGGAGACCCACGACGAACGTAGGGAACAGGTCTAGGTCGAACTCGTCGCAGCGTTTCCGTGCAATGTCCCAGAGAGCCGTGGCATCGTGTCCTCGCACCGGCGATACAGGACTAAAGGCAACGTGTCCGCCGTTCGGGTGCCAATTTACCCAGCGCAGTTCCTCGATATCGGGAACGCCAGATGCAACTCGGTCGCGCACCCAGTAATAGTCGTCGGCTGGGAGAGTTGCTGGATCGATGCGCCGCGCTCCAGGGATCTTCATGAACTCTTTGTGGATAATTTCCAACTTGTATTTGCGGATCTCTTGAGGCCCGTACGCCATGCCGTAGTACAGCCAAGAGCAATCGCCGGACGATAACTTCTTGGCTGCTTCGTGAATGATGTTATCGGGCACTCTTCCTTTTCCGTTATAGTAGGTACTTCGAGGTTTCCCTTCGAGGCCAACATGCATAGTGATGTGACGTAGCTGGGCGACATTTTCGAGGATCATGGCGATTCGCAATGGACGAATGATTTCAATCTGGGATACGGGTCAGTAACGGCTCTCAAAGTCAGGATACATTGTGTGTTCTACCAGCTGGCTCAGATCCTCATCTTTCGGGAACACATAGAGCTGTGATAGAGTCAGTGATTGTTCCGCAATTCAAGTAAACAAACACGTACATAACTTTCGTATCCACCAGGATTTGGCATCAGCCCGAATCCCATCTTCGTGACGATGCCCAGGTTAGACTGGGAAAACAGTCCGCTAAATTTTCCAGAATTAGCTTGTAAACGACTTATCCGCCGAAGAGGACCATACTCAGGGGTCGGTCCAAATCCATAGGGAAATAGCTGCCAGCTATTGTTCCCCGGCAGCGCTCCCATTCCTGTCCTGATGACTTCCCCAGTCGGAAGCACAACTTCCATCCCGGAATGCATCATCCAGTGATCTCCATATGGTGTATACCCAACACCCCTGTCGACTGCATTTCCCAAAACGGAGCCGCCTCCAATATCTGGCACATCGACCCACAGGTGCTTGAAGCCTCGAGCCTGGATCTCTTCGTAAAGGGCGAAATAAGTGACACCTGGTTCGACCAGACATGTGCAATCGTCGGGGTTGATATCGAGAATGCGATTCATTCGCCTTCCGAGGTCAATAACGACAGCGCCGCGGACTCGAGGAGCGGCGCCTCCGTAGCCATCTAAAATGTGACACTGTGAGCTTGTTGAATCAACACTATGTGTCTGAACATACAGTTTCGGCCAATCGATATCGGCGAAATAGGAATCCGGTACTTGTTAGCCCATTGCACAATCTTTTGCACTTCCTCTGTAGTGCTCGGATAGACTACGGCTGAAGCAACGAGGGCGTCAGCCTCCGCCACGTGCATTCCATCGTGCGTATTGGGGTCTATGGGAGAGAAGCTGCTTTAGTCATTTTCCATCGGGCGTAGGGGGTGTTGACTGACTTTCCATATACCTGGTACAATAGTCGGTCAACTTGCGTTCCAGCATAGGGTTTCCATCCTTACCATCCATCATCAAGTTTTGTCACTAGTTCGACATGCTTTTCACCCAAATGTCCCCGGAGCTCGTCAATCGCCTTGTTGAATGTACCCTCTCCGACTCCCTGGGGAAGCGCAATCTGCGTTCGATTGCTCTGGGATTTTGTAGCGATGCCGAAGATGGCGGATTTGGCGTCTTGGGCCTTTGCGAAGAGGCTCGCGGGGATGCCGTTATGCTTTTCTGATAGCAAAGGCGTTGGGGGTACGGACGGCTTGGTACTCATTATGATGGCCGAATTTACAACTTGAAACGTGATATTATGGCTGGGATATCATAAAATAGGTCCTCGTCAATTTTGATCTAAAGTCACCACAGTCCCGGGCATTTCGATCTTATGTACTTGATACGCGGGGTTATTCCGCCGGCCTACTCGGAATGAAGGAATGCTCTACATAGCATCAACTCTCTATTGGATCCCGTTGAATGACTTGCAGGGCAGGGATGAGTTTCAATCAATATGAGAGGTCATCGTCCTTTTGCCAACATGCGAGCAAAGCGGGATAACCCCAAAGTGCAAGGAAGCTTCAGCTAAAACGCGTCGAGATGCATGAAGAGCGGAGAAGTGAGGGGACGGCCCCGCCCGATGATCCGAACGAGCAGAAGCCGCACTGGCAGTGTCATGGTGTTGGAAGAATGACAGAATGCCAGACCCCGAGAGGGTAAGAATGCACGATCCGAAGCAGCGCGCGCTCTGCCGACGCCAGTCCCGACTGTAAATTACACGTCACGATACCAGTCCGTTACAGCGGCGAACCTTTCAGCCGAGCTTCATTCGACAGTCAATTACATTTCACCACCGGTTTCCAGTCCTAAGTAATCTTCTCCGGCCAAGATCACCCTCCGCATAACCCTATCCCACTCCTGATGCACCCCGCATGACATGGAGGGCCCCCGAAGCCCCCCAAAACTAACCCTGATGCAAATCGGATAAAGTTGTGGGGTCGGCTTCCGACGCCGGCAAAAACTTTTGGGGCTCGCCGCGCTCCCTCTCCGACGTGTGGGGAACACCGCGGTGACCACTGCCGGATAAGTGTTTTCTCGGCTTCTCTGGCTGAGTCCCTAGCCGAAAGCTGCGATATGGGGAACTTCGTGATCATGTTTCTGTTTCTCTTCTTCTTCTTTCTGCTGGCTCAGAAAATACCATAGTAATTCAAAGGTCGACCATGTCGCGACCTTTCCCTATGGTGTCGGTGTTCCGCCCGATATGGCGGCGGAACTTCTCTGCTTCCACCACCAAGAGAGCTATTGACAAGCGATGCGCCTCCGCCAACGAGGCCGTCAAGTCCATGAAGGGCCCGGCCACCGTTTTGGTCGGTGGCTTTGGCTTCTCCGGTGTCCCCAACACCCTGATTGACGCCGTCCGCGACCGTCCCGACATCAAGGACCTGACCGTGGTCTCCAACAACGCCGGCATGCCCGGCGCTGGTCTCGGTATGGAATTGCCAATGCGATTCCGCAATTGCTACAGATTGGACATGCGCTGACTTTTCTACTTCTATCACAGGTCAATTGCTCGAGTCGAAGCAGATCACCAAGATGATCGCTTCTTTCATCGGCGAGAACAAGGTCTTTGAGAAGATGTATCTTAGCGGTGACCTGGCCCTGGAGCTTACTCCCCAGGGTACCATTGCTGAGAAGTGCGCTGCTGGAGCGGCTGGCGTTCCGGCTTTCTACACCCCCGCTGCTTTTGGTACTATCAGTAAGTTGCTCGGATACCACGCACAAACGGGCACAGCTAACGGATGGGACTCGTAGTTCAAACTGGTGAACTCCCCGTTCGGTACAACAAGGATGGCTCCGTGGCTGAAAAGTCCAAGCCTAAGGAAACCCGCACTTTCAACGGCAAGGAATTCCTTCTGGAAGAATCGATCTACGGTGACTACGCTCTGGTCAAGGTTCACAAGGCCGATCGACTTGGCAACTGCCAGTTCCGCAAGGCCATGAACAACTTCAACGAGGCCATGGCCAAGAACGCCAAGGTTACTCTCGTTGAGGCTGATCACATTGTGGAGGTTGGCGAGATTGCCCCCGAGGACATCCACCTGCAGGGCATCTACGTCGACGCTGTCATCCAGAGCACCGGCGAGAAGCAAATCGAGAAGGTTACCTACGCCAAGGACCCCAAAGAGATGCTTGCTGCTGGTTCCGGGGAAGCCACCATGCGCCGTGAGCGTATCGTCAAGCGTGCCGCCAAGGAATTCAAGGACGGCATGTACGTTAACCTTGGTATTGGAATCCCCCTGATCGCTCCCTCCTACCTGCCCGAGGGTGTCGAGGTCGTTCTGCAGGCTGAGAATGGTATCCTGGGTCTGGGTGGCTACCCCCAGCCCGGTGAGGAGGACCCTGATCTCATCAACCCCGGCAAGGAGACCGTTACTCTCGGCCGTGGTGCTTCCCTGTTCGGCTCTCACGAGAGCTTCGGTATGATCCGCGCTGGTAAGATCGATCTCACTATGCTGGGTGCTCTCCAGGTCAGCCAGTACGGCGGTATGTCTATCCCCCGATATAGAACTGTGTAAGTTGGTACTAATTCTCTACAGACCTGGCCAACTTCATGCTTCCCGGTAAGGTCAAGGGCGTCGGCGGTGCCATGGATCTGGTCGCCAACCCCGAGAAGACCAAGGTCGTTGTGACCATGGAGCACACCGACAAGAAGGGCAACCCTAAGATTCTGCCCTCTTGCTCCTTCCCCCTGACCGGCCCCAAGTGTGTCTCTACCATCATCACCGACTTGGCCGTTTTCGACGTCAGCCCCACCGAGGGTCTGACTCTGATGGAGCACGCCGAGGGCGTCACCGTGGAGGAAATCCGCAATAAGACTGCCGCTCCCTTCAAGGTCGCCGAGGACCTGAAGCCCATGCAGCTGTAAATGCATATATACCAAGTAGAGTTGGGATCGGATACGGTGTCATTTTTTCTTTGCAACGGTCAAGACTTTATAGACTGAAAAATTAAATCTCTTTCAACTTATCCACTGTTACCATCGTAGATCTTCATAGTGCACGCGAACTCACTATCTTAATGTCGTTACCTGTCCCTAGAGCCTCTTCCACATCACGCCGCATTGCAAATTGAACTCATGTGGGGTCGAACCCACCTGCAGATCGAGCAGTGGGGCTCTCCACCCGTGCGAATTTAGCAAAAGCCCAAGTCATTCGGCACGAAAGAGCTTGGGAATTTCTCAAATCAAGGGGTTTGATCTGAATCCAATTCTCGATGAACAGTCCCTGGTTATCACGGGCAGCCTTGGTGGCCCGAGCCGCTCCTATCCTGACACGTCCAGTCAAATTAGGGCTCGCCCGAGGACTGGCGACAACCCCAAATGCGAAGAAATTGCCGCTGGCAGGAGTTCGCGTGTTGGACATGAGTCGGGTATTGGCCGGGGTATGTAAATGATACGCCAATGGCTTGTGAAACGATTGTGAGAGGCACACTGACACCCTTGGCAGCCATACTGCACGCAAATTCTGGGCGATTTAGGGTGTGTACCGAGATATTGAATCACCACGAAACTGAACTGAACATTGCTGATACTTCTTGTAGAGCAGAGATCATCAAGGTCGAGCACCCAGTCCGAGGCGACGACACGCGCGCGTGGGGCCCGCCCTTTGCAGCCTACAATGACGGCCGGGCCGGCAATGGCGAAAGCGCATACTACCTTTCTGTATGGAATTCCCTGCTTCTATGGTAAGGGCAAAACTGATGATCTCAAGGTAAATCGTAACAAAAAGTCCCTCGGTCTCTCCTTCGCCCACCCGGAAGGTGTGCAAATCCTCCACCAGCTCGCCCGTGACTGCGACGTCTTGGTCGAAAACTACCTCCCGGGCTCACTTAAGAAATACAACTTGGACTACGAAACACTCCGCAAAATCAACCCCCGCCTCATATATACAAGTATCACGGGCTATGGCCAGACAGGTCCGTACAGCGACCGACCCGGCTTCGACGTGATGGTTGAGGCTGAATTTGGACTTATGCATTTGACCGGCACGCGTGATGGGCCGCCCGTCAAGGTTGGGGTTGCGGTGACTGATTTGACGACGGGGTTGTATGCGTGCAATTCCGTAATGGCGGCGTTGTTGGCACGCGCGAATACGGGAGAGGGGCAGCATCTTGACGTTTGTCTGAGTGATTGTCAGGTTGCAACGCTGGCGAATATGGGGGAGTCCGTATTGATTAGTGGGAAGAAGGATTCTGGAAGATGGGGGACTGCGCATCGTGAGTGATCTGAAGAATCCTCGGTATTATGGAGACTAAGGCTGTTTTCTAGCATCCGTTGTCCCGTATCAGGGATTCAAGACTGCCGATGGGGATATCTTTGTCGGTGGCGCAAATGATCGTCTATTCGGGGTTCTTTGTGACAAGATTGGCAAGTCGGAGTGGAAGACTGACCCCCGGTTCGTCAGTAACAATGAACGAGTCAATAACCGAGCTGTGTTGGAGCCTTTAATTGAAGGTGAACTGGTCAAGCGCAGCACGCAACGATGGCAGGAGATCTTCGAAGGCAGCGGATTGCCATACGCCGCTGTGAATGATATCCAGGGGACAATGAACCATGAGCATGTGCAGGCTCGCGGTATGGTGCAGACTATTGATCATCCGGCTTGTGGTCCGATCAAGGTCATCAGTCCGCCGGTGAAGTATTCCAATGCGGAGCCTAGCATTCGCAGCCCCCCTCCTTTGCTTGGAGAACATACCGATGAGTTACTTCGGGATGTGGTTGGATTGAGTGTTGAGCAAGTAGAGGAGTTGAAGGGCAAGGGCGTTGTTGCATAAGCGTAAATATGTACCATTTCTCAAGTTATAGACTTTCGTAATCTTGCTTGTCTTGTTCTATTCACTCGAAAGTCAATTGCAAATTTTTAGATTGAGACCAGAGAAAGTATCTTGTCGTCTTTCATCGAAACAAGAACCACTACGGGATTCTTCTGCGGAGCCTTCCACAACTCCTCCACAAAAATATTTCGATCCACAAAAGGCATTTACTGTTGAAGACGTGGGCCAAATGCTTGAAATTCAAAGTGAATTTCAGCCACACGAAGGACACGGGCACCAACGAATCAAAAAAAGAAAAAGAAACGAAAGGCAAAACATGCACCAGTCTTACCACGGCCGTGGGCCCGGTAGCTCTGGCGCAGTCTACCCTTAACTAGGTGCAGTGTTGCAGGGTCCGTAACAATACTAAGCCCAAAATAGAAAATGTGCTATCATAACAGCCACTTATAATGTCATTTAGAGATCCCTAAAAGAAAAACTTTTCCGTTTCCAGCGAACAATCCACATATTATATACAAATCAATAGAAAAGAAATGAGATAACCGCTACTCCAAGACAGGTAGCACCTAGAGTATATATCAACACGCGCACATTGAGAAACAGAATCGTGTCATCACCTACCGAGAAGAATATTCATGTAACAATACCCAATGTTGCCAAACAGCCAACCAATGATAGCTGGGCCCAGCGTCAGGCCAGTATTAAACGACACTGAAATCAGCGCAAAGCACCTCGCGCGCCCACCGTTAGGGCCAAAGATATTGGGGGTTTCTTTTTCCAGCGTCCTTACGACGTCTATTCACGGTGCCGACCCACTGTTAGCATTCGCCCCCTTATTAAGCAACAGACGTCTGACTTACTCCGCATGTTCAAAGCTCCGGCACCTTGAGTGAAGGGCATAACTAATCCAATGCCACATATGCATGCAATAAAGGCGGCTTCTTCAATTCTCTGGCTGTCACTGGCCCAAAATATTCCGCTCCCGGGAATACCCAAGCAGCATAGTAAGGGGCAAAGAAGAACCCAACCGATCGTTGTTGGGTATCGGACACCAACGCGATCTCGGACCCAGCCAAGAACAGGGGAGAGAAAGACTATAGGGACTTGGAGAGCAAAAAAAGTTGCTCCGACAGATGACGGGCCCCAATTGAAGGTGTCCCGGAGATAAACGGGTAAAGTTGCGTTGAAGCCTGCTCGAACCGCAGCTTGGACAATCGTGTTCAGAATGCTTGTCCATATACCAATGTCTCGAAGAACTACTGCGTAGAAATTGCGATTTTCCGCAACCGAAGCGGTATCGATTCCTACTTCCGTGTCTGAATCTGAACCGACCCCTATTGTCGAAACTGTTGTCGAAGCTGATGATGACAGAAGGGGCGATGTTTCAGTGTCAACTCCTTCCACATCATGGGATGAGTCGCTTGGGGTGACATGGCATGATTTGCTGTGCTTGGCCTTATCAGACGAAGCGTGCGAGTCCAGTGAATGGCGCTCTGGCTGGATCATAACCAACCGCGCAATCATGTCAAGAAACAGCAGGCCCATTGGCACAGACCAAGCCGCCCAGTATCCAACCAAGCCTAGCAAAACACCCCCGAGCATTGGCCCACTCACTGTTCCGATCATTATAAAAGACGTACTCAGCCCCATCACTCTCCCAATCCTACCATCACCTGCAGTCTCGGTTATCATAGCTGTACAGACAAGCCATGCTGCCGAGCCGGCAACTGCCTGCAGGACCCTGCCCAGGTATAGTGCCCATACTGGATCAAACACTGTCAGCATTCGTAGAGCACAAAGGAGCGTGGCCGGGGTGACAAATACATGTGGGAGTGTACGCGACCAGCACAGTCCCTGCAAGACAAAGCCCAAGCGACAGAAAAAGCGGGCCTTTTTGATTGGAGGTTTTATCGAAGAACCTCGCGAAAACAGGGGAGCAGATCATTGTCACGAAACCGTGTAGACTCAGGAGGCTGTTGGTGGTATCAATTGTTCGGGATGGGTCGTTGCGAAGGCGCTCTTCTAGCATATAAGGAAGCATCGGTACGGGGAACCCGGATAGAAGAGTTTCTGTTCACTGACATTAGAGGCATGAATCGTCATCGGCAATAAGCATTCGTGTTCCTACCAGTAAACAAGGCAACGCAAGCGGTGGCGGTGACCAATTTTCTGGAAGACCGCCATCCCGGGTGCTCTGCGGAGGTAGACATCGCGCTTTGCGTGAGTCGACAGCTGCCGGGTCAAGACATCAAGTTCCTTTGTAGAAGATGGACGATGTCTGGAAGATACTCGTTGCTCTAAATGCCTAGGGGTGCTGTAACAGGTGCCTTGCATCCCCCTGGGTAAGATCGTGGCGCGCAGCCCCCTGCAATGATCGACAAACACGATTGATAAGCCACATGAACACCCACCGCGTCGGATCGCCGAGCAGCGCGAGGCAATACTTCGTTTTCGGAGCATCCCTACCGGGATCTCGGGAGTATCCACAGATCGTTCGTGGTACACGATTCGGCATAGCCCAAACTTAATTTGCGATACGGTGGGTTGTTTTAGGGGGTATATGCTTTAGGATTGGCTCGATTCAAACCCCCTATTTTAGAGCGCTCTCCCGAGTACCGCTACTGTTCGTTTGGAATGCCGCTGAACTGTGTACCTGGTAGTTGATTCCAATGCCTGCATGAGATAGATAAGTTTGCTGACCCTCAGCATAGTCCGGATATACATGTTACCTTGCATAGGAATAAATCGGGCTATAATCACAATTCCGCAGCCATGAGTTACCCTGTGACCATTGTCTGCTGATATAGGGATTGCCACCGATACAGTACCAGGTGGATCACTTCCAATTGTATCGAAAATATTATCAATGAAAAGGGGCTTGCCGCTATATGAAAGGCTAGCTGAACAAGTGCGTTCGTAATCATGTGACCAAGTTCGACACCCAGGCCTCACCTTTACCTCTTCCATAGCTTCCATAGCTTTACATACTCGTACATATACACCACTCAACACAGTGTATTACCACGCACCTCCTCTCATTCCTCTCGTACAAAATAGAGCTTGAAATGCGGCCCATACACTGTCGAGCGTCGGTCGAGGCGCTAAACGGTGCAATGAGCGGCCAATTGAGACACTAGCACCGGAAGAGTCCTGTCCCCGATGTCATTCTGGCGCTAATGCATGCATCTGGAGTCTGCGCCGTGGCCGGGGCTTTTTCAAGCTACCAGGTTCGAATATGTGGCCAAGTGGTTGGCGGAATGGAGATTCTGGTGCAATACGTTCCCCGCCCTTTTAGGGTCGTCTATTTAAGTCTGTCTTTCCTGACGCCCTTCGCCTCGTTTCCTTGAACCTCACCATCCACCAAGCCCTTTACCTCTCACAACGTCAATTCTTGCCGCTCTCTGACCATGGGCTCCAACATCGACAACGAGCTGGTGACAAACCGCGCTGCTAGTACCGAAGCCGCCCTCCTGGCTGAAAAGAGCTATTCGGCCAAAAACTACCAATCGCTCCCCATCGTCTTTGCCCGTGCCCAGGGTGCCTCTGTTTGGGATCCCGAGGGAAAGCACTACCTTGACTTTCACTCTGCTTCAACTGCACTTAACCATGGCCATTGCCACCCGAAACTCGTCGCAGCGCTTGTTGACCAAGCATCCCGTCTGACCTTGACCTCTCGCGCCTTCCACAACGATGTTTATCCCCAATTCGCGGAATTTATGACCAAGCTCTTTGGCTATGACAGGGTCCTGCCGTCAAGCACTGGCGCGGAGGCTTCTGAAACTGCCATCAAGGTTGCGCGAAAATGGGCCTATAAAGTCAAAGGTGTTCCGCAGGAGGAAGCTATTGTTCTTGGTGCTGCAGGTAATCACCATGGACGGACAGTGAGTCTCTGGCCTGCCTTAATGAAATACGATTGTGGGCGGACATTATTGACCTCGACGTTTCTGTCTTATAGTTGGCCTCAATCTCCCTAGCCTCTGATGAAATGTCTCGCGAAAACTATGGTCCATTGGTTCCCAATGTCAGCTGTTCGATTCCTGGAACCGACAAATTGATTACCTACAATGATAAGGCAGCGCTCCGAGATGCGTTTGAGGCAGCGGGCTTCAACCTGGCCGCCTTCATGATCGAACCTATCCAAGGAGATGCAGGCGTCATTGTAGCCGATGATGACTATCTTCGCGAGGCAAGAGCTCTCTGTGATAAATATAATGTCCTATTAGTCTGTGACGAAATCCAGACTGGAATTGCGCGGACTGGAAAGCTACTTGGCCACTACTGGAGTGGAATAAGACCTGATATGGTGCTATTAGGCAAGACCATGACAGGCGGCATGTACCCCGTCTCCTGCGTTCTAGGAAGCAACGAAGTGATGCTTACTGTCGAGCCCGGAACTCATGGCTCAACTTACGGCGGTAATCCGCTCGGGGCCGCAGTTGCTATGCGTGCTCTCCAAGTCGTTGAGGAGGAAAGTCTGGTTGAACGGGCAGAAAATCTTGGGCATGTACTTCGTAACGGTCTGACCGTTATCCAGGCTCAAACTCCGGGTCCAGTTATTCAAACAGTTCGCGGCAGGGGGTTGCTCAACGCGTTCGTCATTGATCAGTCCAAGACGAATGGACATACGGGCATAACACTGTGCGAGCTAATGAAACGGAAGGGTCTTTTGGTAAGCAGCCACTCTCATGTCCTCAGGGACTGTTCATTTGATCAACTTGGCTAACGTATTTTGTTCATAGCTTAAATCGAGCCGGACAGGCGTCATTCGCATCGCACCTCCGCTTGTCGTTTCTGACTCTCAAATTGACCAGGCGCTCGGTATTATCAAAGAATCCATAAAGGAATTGCTAGCTCTCCCCGCAATTGGGTAGGACATGTTCACTCGTTGAAGGTGAGATTCGCGGATAGTGATATCGGATGCACGGTGCAATGATAGAGAGCTATCAGTCAGTATAAAACTATCTTATGGTGCTATAACAACCGCGAATAATGCTATGAGAACAATGAATTCAATCACTGGAATGTTAAGAACTTTCAAGGAAATAGAAAATAGAACTGAAGCTATTGAGAAGTTTTCCGCAGATAGACATACTCGAAAAATCATTAATGCCTCAACTCACTCCTTTAGACTCAGATTACTTCATCAACTACTCATCGCGCCCGTCTTCATCCATGTTCCAGTCACCTCATATATTCGGTTCTATGAAAAGCTCCCTACCGCATCCCCGACAGCTCCCACAACTTTGTAGCCTGCATCTTCATGAAACCGCTAACATCAAGAACCTCCGTCTCCTCCCCACAAATCCTGCCCTCGTTATCCAGCGGGAAAAACATATGAACCGCCTTCATCATGGAAGTCTTATCCGACCATGTCCGGGGAACAGATTCGTGCTCTCTCAAAATCCTCAACACAGTTGGCAATTGGTACGCAGGGAGGCCCATTTTGGCGGCAAGGTCATTTCGAATTGCCTGCAAATCCACTTTGTTGTGACCGGTATCATTGCCATTCTTGTGAAACCGCACGAGAGCGGCTGTCCGCGTGTCACACTGCGGATCTGCGACTGGCATGATATAGCCCTCTGTGATGTATGGAAGTGCGATTAGGGCAGCCTCGACCTGTCCTCGAGGAACTTTGTAGGTGTAGAATTTGAATACTGTCACGGGAAAGTGATCTTTAGCTGAGGCAGAAAAGCGAGAAAGAAGTGAGAGAACTGACGGTCCATGTTTGCCCTTCCTTTGAAGATGTACCGTCCATCCTGAAGGATGGCTAGATCTCCAGTCTTGAAGAATCCTTCGGAGTCGAACCGTTTTGCCGTGGCATCAGGGGAGTTCAAGTACCTACGGTACAAAATTCGTCAGTGGATTTTCTAACGTCGAGAAATGATACTTGTACCCACCCGAGGAATAGGGACGGCGCCTTAACAAGGACTTCCCCTGCATCACCTTCGGATAGCTTCATAGTGACATTCGGAAGCGGTGCTCCCAAGTCATCCTGGTCACGGCTATTAGCAATATTCAAAATTTCTCAGAGACAACAGCCACCGGCAACGTGTATTTCGATGTCTCACCTCTACACTTCCCGACTCCATATCGCAAACAGCTATCTCCTGCGTCTCCGTTGTTCCATATAGCTGTTTAAGGAGTCGACCTCCACGCATCTCTCCCCAGAACTCCTTAATCGGGCGTGAGAGCATAGCACCCGTCGCGCACGCATCGCGCAGGTGCTGCGTTCCCTTCACATACTCGTCAACAACATCCTGCGGCAACTCGACGGAAATATGACGCTGGAAGTATATCATCATTCCATACCAAAAGGTCGGAGACAACACGATCTTGGTAGCCGTTCGCTCGCGCAGCTTCTCCCATATCAGGTTATAGTTTCTCCCAAAGTTGTGGATCTCGACGCGGATGCCTGTAAGCAGCATTTGGAATAGCTTGGTGAAGTAGAGCGACCAGAATGCGCCCCGTGGGATGATGCAGAGCTCGTCGTTTGGTTCGGGTGCTTCGACTTGTCGGGCATACTTGTTAATTGTTTTGCGGGCGTGTAAAACACCTTTCGGGGGCCCGGTTGTTCCTGATGTGAAGAATAATATACTTGGGGTTTCCTCGGACACTGCCAGGGTCGAATCGAGAGTATAGCTTTCGACTAGAAGGAGGTTATTATCGGCCGCAGCGACTACGTCTTCATTGCTATCAATGATAAGAGAAGGAATGTCAAATTCCTGTTTGATCTGTGCAGCGAGACTGGCCAGCTCCGAGGTAGCAAGGAGATACCGTGCATCACATTGCTGAAGAATGTGTGATGCTTCGGCGGGAAGTGCGCCAGTTGCTGTTGTTTTTATAATTTTCACGTTAGCTATCTACCCTTCCTCTCAAGACGTGTTTCATAACGGGGACCTTACGCATTGGTACGACTACTCCGCCGATTGCCAGAACAGCAAGGACACCGATGATAAACTCATATCCGTTCGGAGCCAACAGAGCAATGTAGAAACCACCGCGGTTCTTTAGTGTAGACCTGTCAAGGGATGCTTGGAGTTTCTGTTTTAGTTTCACCGTGCCGTCGAGGATTTGACGGTAGCTGAACTGGGTTCCGCGGCTGCAGTCATTGACGATGATCTCTGAATCTCGTTGTCTGGCTATTTTCAAGAGCCTTGAGAAGAGAACATCGTCGGGGAGGATAGGTTGGTGTGAAATCGCCATGATTCCAATGGTACGCAAGTGTAATGATTGAGGGGTAAGAGCTCAGCCCAGGGGACAGGTGGGTGGAGCTGGGGATTATTGCTATTTATAAGAATGAGGGGGCGTGGTCCAGTTGTGCAGTCAAGTGAGGTACCTTAAATAGTACATAGAATCGTAGATATCGGAACAGAGTCAGTGCGCAGCTCAATGCTTGCTCCAAAATCACTATGGCAAGTCCATACTACAGCAATGTACACCTACAGCAAAAACAGCAGCTGACAGATTCAATTGGAGGTAGCTACCTAGGTGATAACTTGGTGGGTTCCATAAGCAGTACTTTAAATTGCGTACCACCATAGCTTTGTTCCAATGTAGTCAATGACATCTCGAGCTTGAATTCACAGTCTTACGTTAGCCATCAAAAAAGGTAACGGGGCCATCGATCGCATACTCGTGGTAAATTCCTCCATATCCTTATCCGTGATGTATATATCAAATTTCTAGGCTCGATGTCAGCAACACCACTCAGAAGGTATCTAATCATCCAGGGCTATGGACCTCTTGAAGAGCAGTCAAGATCTGGAACCTTCTCATTTTGCTTGTCGCCAGGCCATCGTTGAGGTCGGCGTCGATTTTCACCTAGAGGGAGATCATGTTCAATACCGCTCTATGGGTAATACATTCGACATAAACAAGACTCTATACCTCATCAATGGGCACTTCGAGCTGTTGTGCAATGATGGCTTTCACGTTGCTCTCAAGATTCGCCATTTGGGGCTCTTGAACAGATTGCTTCGTGTTGAAGATCAAACAACCGAGTTGATGATAATGGAGTGTCGGAGGGACAAAAGAAGAGAACCTTGGTGCACTGGACAGAGCGAGTCTACTGGAGCAAAGAGTAAAGGTAATAGACACTATATGAACACATTCGAGATGTTCGTGTAAGGTCTTACTATATATCTCGAATGCCACTAGTCGAATGTTCCTGTAGATTAAGGTACTTGCGACCTCTTTCTTGCTTCACCACTAGCCACGAAAAGTGAACAGTAAAGTAATGACTAACACGTCATTACACTTGCTAAATACTGGATTTGCATTGCAGCTGCAGTTGCCTACCGGATGGGCGACTCATCATTCTTCTTCCGCGCATGATCGACACCCATTGGATCCAGCTCCACTGGTTGCATCAGTGTACGTCTGCAGAGACTGGACAGCTGATGTACAGATAGCATCAATGTCCCCATGGATAATGAACGCATTCCAGCCCATCTCCCGCCTAAACTCCACCCCGGCAGGCGAGATGCCGAATCCCATGATGGGAAGGTTGTTGGCCTTTGCCGCATCTCGGATCTTGCAAAGCGCGGAGAGGAACACAGGCTCATTGCCATCGACCGACCCGTGCGCTAAGTTCAGACACATACGTAGATCACCTGTACCGATGAACAGACCGTCAACTGCAATGGGCCAAGTGGATTGTTAGTAGTGCAACAAGTTAGAGACCCATTTAATAGATCGTTAAGCAATTGGAAAGAGTTACGCACCACCTGGGACTCGACAAATCTCTTCAACATTTTCCAGCCCCTCTAAATCCTCAATTTGGCAAATCACCGCGGCATGCTCATCCCACACGTCGTACGTCGTCTTGCCCTCTGGCGTTCGGTTCTGCTGCTCGCCGACCAGAGCTGCAGGGGGAAAGCTACGGTCCCCCAGTGGTGGAAACCGGCACAGTCGAACCAGCTCCTCAGCCTGTTTTGCATTCTGGACGTGAGGCATAACTACCCCGCCTGCACCAGCGCCCAGAGCATAATTGAATAGCTCGGGTGAGCATCCTGGGATCCTGACAAATGGTACCATTGAGCCATTGGAGTGGTATTGGATCGTTCGAATTAGACTGACGAGGAGTGTTGCGTTGAGAGGTGCGTGTTCCTATAGAATAATCAGAATTATCGTAGAAGTTAATATATCGCAGTAGACACTAGTGTACTTACTGCGTCTAAGAAACAGAAATGATACGGAGTCGCAGCAACAACGCGCGCCGCTTCTGGATGGGGGATTCGACATCCAGTTCCCCAGAGTAGCTCGCCGGAGTTTAGCATAGCCTTGAAATTCGTGGGCTGAGCTAGGCTCAAAGCATTGTAATCCTTTGTGTTAAGCATTTTGGCTTTCTGTTTCACAGTGTTTAGTGAGAATGGGGTCGATTCGTGGATTTCATGGAAGTAGATGTAACTAAATGTAATCTCTCCATTTATGTGTGTATCAACTGGCACGGCATGGGCGATCCTATTAGCCGTTTCCAACGAAGCTTGGTTATGCGTATCCCGATGTGGCTCTCGGTTACCGGGCTTCTCTAACCAGCTGCGTAAGAATCCCAGCATATCACACCGCTAGGGAGGGCAGTGGATACGATGCCCGGGTAATACGTTCTGGTGGGGCGATACAGGGGTATGGCCCGTTGGCCTCCCCCGTGCAGACATCAGTCGAGTAATGGCAGGTGTGGTTGGCGAGAGCAGTTGAAATAACCCACTGTTGTATCAAATAAAACATTAGGAAGAGGTGATAATTTAAAGGCTCAAACTCTTCCTGAAGCCTGCAATTCAAAAATCTACCGTATATCTACCCCCGTTCAAAGTATTGTCAATCTTCAAAGAATGGCGACTTCCACGACCAGACAAGCAGAGCTAAACTCGATCTCGCTCGCCGGGCTTCTGGAGGGCAATATCGATGCAGTGAATGAACTGGTGTCTGCGTGCAAGGTCAACGGATTTTTTTACCTTGATTTCCGTGATGTTTCCACATCCAAGACGTTGAAGGAAGTCGATGAGCTCATCGATATTGGAAACTCCGTTTTCAAGCTACCGCTCGAAGAAAAGGAAGAGTACAGCACCGAGAAACATCTGCCATCCAGGCTTCAAGGGTATGCTTAGCTTCCTTATGTTACAAGTTGGCTGTACTGACATCGTGTGCTAGATATAAACGAGCCGGCTGTTCTGTTGGGCCTTTTGCTGAGAAGAAGGACGGGTATGAGAGCTTCTCGGTATGTCCCTCTCATTCCAGCCTCGAAACATTCGCTAACTCAACATGTAGATTCACAACAATGGCGTCTTTGGGCAGGATTCTCTGCAGCTCCCTCAGAGCTTCCAAGAAAACCTACCCTTGGTGAAGGCCTTCATGAGTGAAGTCCACGACTACACCGACTGCATTCTGTCCATCCTCTCCAAGGCCCTTGGGCTTCCCGATGACCTGAAAGACTGTCACCGCAAGGACAAGCCATCTTCTGCCAACATGGCCCTGCTCAAATACCTGCCTTGGAGCAGCGACAGCGAGAAAGTTGGCAACATGGCACACACCGACATGGGGACGTTGACTGTGGTTTTCACCAAATCCGAGGGGCTGCAGGCATTATTGCCTGGGCCTTCCGGAACAGACGAATGGTCGTACATCCCACCGCGGCCCGGACATGCCATTGTGAATGTGGGCGACTCGCTGCGTTTCTTGTCCAAGGGAACTCTAGCGTCGTCCCTGCACCGCGTCGTGCCACCACCTCTGCCCCATTCACCCGGGCAGGACAAGTTCTCATGCATCTATTTCCTGCGGCCGGAATTTGATGCCAAGTTTACGGACAATGCTGGGAGACAAATCAATAGCGTCGAGTGGCATAATCAGAAGTATTCTCTGTTCCGCGAGGCGAGTCTTGATCCGAAGCAGCATGGCGCCATGTTGACTGGGCGCAGAGGGTATCTTGGGGCGACTGGTCAAATTGTTTAGGAGAGACCTGTGTGTCTGCAATTGCATTGACTGTTAGTTTTCGTAACAATTGATGTTCATGGGGTAAAGTCCTGCAGTATTTTGAGAAATAGCCATTAACTGGTAGATGAGTCGTCGTGATTTACATGCGGGCAAGATTCCGAACAAGAATAAAAATTGTATTATTTCCCGCAATTGGAAGGGCTTCCTATGCTGCAGATGAATGTGAGGAGTGGTTCTAGTTCCGACATGTCCTCGGTATAACTCGCATCCCGATACAACTCATCAAAGGACTCCAGCGCGGCATTATAGTCAGGACTGTGAAGTAGCCCTGAATAGGCGGATGGGCTCAGATCCACTGTTTTCCGGTTGGCATGCAGAATTGAGGACACAGGAGGATCATACGTACCGATGTTAAATGGACTATTATATGGAACCGCATAGGTCTCTGCTATAGAGCGACAGACGTTAAGACTCGTCGGCTGACCAAAATGGTGGGGGTCAACTGAGTATTCAATTCCCAGCGCAGAGTTATTATTCCCGTCCCAGCTGGCAGCTAGCGACTCAGGGGGCGTAGGGTTTTGGCCAGGCTGGACAGCTAAGGCATGACTCGGTGATGGGCTGGAGATCGCCGTTAACCGCGGTAACTTGCGAGAACCCTCGGTCACGTCTTCTGAATTAAATATCAGCATCGCGATCGCATACTCGGGCAATTAAAGGCTTACCATCAAAGTCCTTGCGCTTTCTGGTTGTCAGATCCCGCAGTGTCGCGGCAATGTGGTTGCCCAATTCTGAAAGCTCAAGGTCCCTCACGAGGTCGTCAATTCCAAGACTTTTCAGTTTGAAGGCTGTTGCGTGCATTCGCTCTTGGGTGCATCTTGATGTATATCTGGAAGGTCTTGTTGAGACTGATTTGCGTGGAAGGGGGATAAGGGGAGAAGCATACGCTGAGTGGGGCACATCTAAAGGTAATGCAATAAGATAACCCAATGCAGTTCCTTCACTTCGGAATTGGCCGGCCCATTCATGATACTTGCAACCCTGGTCAACCCAGTTCAAACTCTTTTTCACAGACTTTTGGTCGGGAAACCGCTGGGGGAAGTCTTGGCAAAGCTTGTTCGCTAGTGAAGTGCGCATGTCCCGGATCCAGTGGGTGCCGGTATGATAGCCGGCCTCGACAACGTGCTTGTAGATGTTGTAGCATTCAAATCGATGGTAAATCTTCATACGGTCACGCAAGTCAGCATTGTCTTCTTTTGTGGCTATCGCGGCCTCCCAGCCCTGCCCCGTTGGGAGGGCCGTCCTTGCTTCTTCGATCTCACGCAAGAACCTTCCGCGGTCTGTCTTGCAGCCCTCCAAAAGCAGTCTCGTACTTGGCGAGAATTCAAGTGTGCCAAAGGTGTCATCGTCCTCGGTCGCAACGTGTAGAGGCGTTGTTTCTCCCGTAGCCGGCGACGCAGTGGTTGTGTTTGTATCGAAATGCGAACAAGGAGTATTTGGGCTACTAGTATTGAATTCCACTGATCTGGGGCTGCCAATGGGCAGTTGATCGTCATCCCTTTCGGAAACGGAAGAGAACACTTCCTGATGCTGGGATGACCTTCGCCGGCGACCACAGCCAGAAGGCGAAATAGCAGACAATGAGTGCTGTCGGGCACGGCCTCTCGCAGTTCTTGCAGACGTCGCCCTCGCGGCCGTGACTGAAGGCCCGCAGTCTAGTCTTGCAATTGAAGAAGGGCAAGATGTATCAGTACTCAGGTTCTGTAGGTTCGATTCAGAGTGAGCGTCATGAGTGCCTGGTGAATGCCATCCAATCCACCAACTGGATTGAAGGGATACCGACCTGCTTAGTATAGCACAGAAACAAGTTAAAAAAGCGATCCAGGGCCGAGATATCGCTCTCAGACAGCTGTCCCTTGCATTGGAATACCCGAGAAGCCGAAATGCTGGTCTCATTTGCTCTGTAGAATCGGGCGAGCTGGACAAGCAAATCTTGCAGCTCTGACTCTGGCATCATCCTGAGGGACTGCAATTTCCCTGTACCACGGTTCGCAGCTCTACCTTTTTACCCCATACCATAGTTAAATTCGTCGGCAGATATCCTAGGACCCTGATAAATCGGGGACATTCCTCGGATCGTCCCGTCCCAGCCAGCCACCCCACCTCTCCACCATTGGCGGCCGAAGATGGTCTGGCGGATGCGACTCCCTGCCAAACTTGGCTTTTCACAGACGAATCATCTCTGGGTAGACGCACAGGTGGCGGCTGGTCAACGCCATGCATCCCCCACTTAGGCACGAACCGTGTCAAAATTTCACTAACATGTGGGTCTCTCAGCTCCAGATCTCTGCAGACCAACGATCGGTAATGGAATCGACGAAAAGGGGCAAGGCAAGCAGGGTCAGTTTCCCGCTCCCCGGATCGATCTGCAGCGTTGTCGATTTCCAAAGATGAATCGCCCCAGGGCTTTGCTCCTGTTCAAAATGTCGGCAGTCCAGGCTTATATGTGGTTTTCGGCCGGGCGATGTCTCCCGACTCTGTCAGGGGAACTCCGCCGTGCCTTGCCCATAAATAAGAACGAACTGACGAACTTACTTCGTATCCTCTGACGGATTGGTTGAGGATGTACAAGTATCTTTACCTCTTTGCTTCGATTTATTCCTACTATTCCAACAATGACTGTCAGCAATGGCCAGCACGGCTTTGATATCGAGGCTGTTCGCAAGCAATTCCCTGGACTTGGCTCAGGCGCCGTCTGTCTAAACAATGGCTCCGGTGCTCTTGTGTACAGGGGCGCCATTGAGAGGTTAGCTCTGGTCGCGTATACAATCATATTGAAGGATGCATCAAGGCTGACAAGGACAAATCCATAGTATCGTTCGCACGATGTCTGCGCCCCATATGAATCTCCGCGGGTTGGACTCGAAAAGCATGGTCGACGTCAAAGAGCGTACTGCGCAATACGCAAAGCTTGCTTCATTTATGAATGCCGACCCTGATGAGATCGGTAAGCAATCCTCACATTGGAAAGAATACACATTCTCCGTCATGGCCGGTCTGACTCCCATCCCGCTAGCCTTTGGACCCTCTACGACGGGTCTTTTGCGGAATCTGGCCACATCACTTCTCCCAAATCTTAATGCAGACTCGGAGATTATCGTATCTGTGCTCTGCCACGAGGCTGGAGCGACCGCGTGGGTTGCCTTGGCCAAAGCTCTGGGCATCTCCATCAAGTGGTGGGTCCCAGCCGGGGGGATGGGGAACAACGCAGATCCCAAGCTGAGCCTCGACACCCTTCGCCCTCTTCTTTCACCGAAAACCCGTCTTGTATGCTGTGGGCATGTGTCGAACATCACTGGAACCATTGAGAACGTTAAAGAGGTGGCAGACCTCGTCCACACAATTCCCAGCGCGTTGATATTAGTAGACGGGGTGGCGTGGGCTCCTCATCGCCCTATCGACGTGAAACAACTCGGCGTTGACTTTTACGTGTTTAGCTGGTACAAGGTGTTTGGTCCTCATATTGCGCAGATCTACGCGCGACGCGACGTTCAGAAACGGTACCTCACGAGCCTCAACCACTACTTCTTTGACGCTACATCTTTACACGTGCGCCTGGGACTGGGCAACAGCTGCATTGAGCTCGAACACGCTGTCACCCCGATCATCAATTACCTCACTGACGACATTGGTTGGGATGCTCTCATTGCCCACGAGGAAGTTATTACAGCAGAGATTATAGGGTACCTAACAGCGCATCCGGATCTGTACACCTTGTATGGATCTCAGTTGGCAGACCCGAAAGCTCGGGTATCATTGATCAGCTTTACGGTGAATGGGATCGCGTCTGACAAAGTGGCCGAAAGGATTCACGAAACCTCAAATTTTCGACTCATCACTGGTGACTGTTGGTCACCTCGGACTGTTCATGATGTTTTGGGGCTGCCGGAGTACGGCATCATCCGGACAAGTTTGGTCCATTATAACACGGTGGATGAGATGAAGGCGTTCATACAAAAGTTGGATCAGGTAGTGCGTGACCTGAAGCAGTAACTGTATGATTGTGGAGGGTCAATAAAGAGATCGATCTAATCAACTAGATAGCCGTTACTAGACGATTTGGGCGACTGCAACCTCATCCTACATACGCCTTGTTAGAATTCTATAAAAAAGACAATCGAAATCATAGAACCTGCCTTGCCCAAACTGGTCGCAAATTCAGTCAAGACCGTCTTATACCGGATGTAATGGAGGAGGTCGACCTCGCGACCATGCTATCTTTGTTAACATGAAGGTTGCACAGAGGAGTTCAATCGTAAATTACTACCACTTACCGAGGCAATTGCTCTGTTTCTAGGAGCGTGCAGCCTGAAAGGCCAAATATTGTGCAGTCAGGATTATAGCTTTTACTACAGGGGAGTTTTGAATTTTAGACGAGAAAGAATGGAAAGGTTATTCACCATAGTTTCAGACCATGTGTTGACGAATCGGGAATGCGAACGACAAAGTCCAGTGGGCGCACGCCACATCGCACCGCTTCCACCTGGGCATAAATAGGGCTCAAAAGGAAGAGGGGCTCGAAGGTCTCTCTGGAAACCATATTATTTCGTCTCCTTTTGGTCCGCTGAATCTATCTTGTTCCACCATGACCGTCTCCCAGGATGAGCCTCTGATGCGAAATGACCACGGCCAGAAACAACTCATTAGGGAGCCACTGAAGCTGAAGGGTCTTCTGGATAAATACAAGTCATTTAACGTCACTCCCGCAATTGGCAAGGAGTTCCCTGATGCCAACGTGGTAGAATGGCTGAAAGCTCCCAATAGTGACGACCTCCTGCGCGACTTGGCTATCACAAGTACGTATCCAAATCTGCCATTCGATAGCCAACAGAGTATAGCTAATTGATAGCAGTATCTCGTCGAGGTGTTGTTTTCTTCCGCGCCCAAAATGACCTGACTGATGAGCTTCAGAAGGAATTGGCGCATCGTCTCGGTGTTTTGTCGGGCAAGCCAACCGACTCGAAACTGCACATCCACCCTTTAACCAAACACAACCTTGATAAGGACCCGGAACTTAACGTTATCACCACTGATAAGGCCGCGAATCCGGCGGAGGACCTGTGGAAAAATAGACCCGCCGATATCAGAAACGCCTGGCATACGGATACAGGCTACGAGCCGAATCCCGCCGACTACTCAATTTTGAAGCTCGTCAAGCTGCCCGAGACCGGCGGAGGTGCTTACCCCTGTCGCAAACTCTAGTCTCATACGATACTGACTGTTAGCACATAGACACAATCTGGGGCTCTTCCTGCGAAATCTACGACAAAATCTCACCCGCCTACCGCAGCTTCCTCGAAGGCCTAACTGCCACCTTCTGCCAGTCGAGACTCCCAATAGCCGCTGCTGAAAAGGGATTTGAGCTGTATGCAGAGCCCCGCGGGTCCCCAAACAACGTTGGCACTTTCCTCAGGGCCGTCCACCCCGTAGTGCGCACCAACCCCGTCACCGGGTGGAAGAGTTTGTTTGCCGTGGGCAATCACGTCGAACGGATCAACGACCTGACGCCCGACGAAAGTAGACGGCTGCACGATTGGTTCCTTCAAATGATTGTGGAAGAGCATGACATTCAACTGCGACATCGGTGGGAGAATCAGTATGATGTCGGTCAGTATACCCCACCATCCGCCCATCTCGTCAGTACGATTTGGTTTATATTTGCACGCATCTGATAATAATATTCCCAATCACAGCTATCTGGGATAATCGTACTGTTTACCACTCGGCCATTTTCGACTATGCCGGATTGGGCGCTCGTACAGGCCATCGGGCAGTGAGCATCGGCGAGCGACCTTACTTCGACCCGAACAGTAAAACCCGCCGCGAGGCTCTCGCTGAGGAAGGGGTGATGTTCTAAATATACCGAGCTGGCAATTTTTCAGTCTTGAATGATAGTTGTCGTGCTTTTGAATTGGAAGATATCAGAGAAAAGGACGTGTCTCTCAACTCATAAACTGCTCGTACACTATGATGTGGCAAGGCTGCACCGAGTGTCAGCACTGTACCTAGTTTCTTACAATTCCTGCCAGCTTGCCACTGCCATGGTGAGTGAGTGTGTAGCACTAGGTGACTTACTAGGTAAGCTGTGTGCCGCATTCGTTAGTTAGTGTGAGGATTCACGCTTTATAAATGACTGATTACTTCTTACCACTCATTGAGATTCAATCATCTTATGAGAGCTGACTGTCAAAACTTCAGCATAGAGTCCTCGTATGCTAGCTATTACAACAGTCTCCCGTGGCTTGAGCAATTTTCACAGCATCACTGAGAAAATTGGCCAAGCCGCACGACATGGACTGAAGGCACTTCAGGGGTTTTAGAGTGAGTGGTATAGAGTCTGATGCAAAATATATAAGTTTCTGCCTACCGGAACTTTTTGTCCCTCTCAAAGTCCTGCTTTACTTGTTCATACAACGCATCGTTGGTGAGAATGTCCCAGCCAGTCATGGCCATTGCCTTCCCGGACACTATTGTCCTCTCATGTGCCACAGGGGTTCCTGCTGCCTTAGCAAACCCGGCGGTGTGGTTCTTAGATCCATCATCCACCGGAATACCGATAACTGCATGCAAGGCGGGTATCGCGTAGGAAACGTTACCCTGGTCTGTTGCTGCGGCAATAGGCCCCTCTGATTTGAGAACTTTTATACCGTTTGCTGACATGTGCTGCTGGAACGAGCTGCACAGGGGTTCATTGACGCGCAAATCTGCGTACCCAGACATTTCTTCAATATCCAACTTACAACCGGTAGCAAGCGCTCCAGCCTCCATGCACCGACGGATTCTGTCTCCAAGGTTTCTTGCACCTCTAATAGTGGGGCTTCTGGTCGTATACTGAATTTTTGTAAGCGCCGGGATAGCATTGCTGGTGACCTTTGGGGCTTCGACGATAGCACCATGGACTCTCTCCGTGGGCTGAATCTGCTGTCGCAGCATAGAAACGTTGATATAGGTTGAAACTAGGGCATCTAGTGCATTGACACCCTCCCATGGTGTGGCACCAGCATGGGAACTAATGCCACGGTAGGTGCATTCCAAGTTGTAAGATGCGACGGATGAGAACCCTGCTGACCCCAGGACGTCTTCGTCTATGTATTCAGCATCCGACATCGGGTGCCTGTATCGCAGTCAGCTCATTCTACTCTCCAGCAACAGTCTAGTGAGGCGAATGCAGGAAACCATACATCATCAGCGACACATCCACCTTCTCATATGCTCCTGCATTGAGTAGATCAATTTTTCCACCTCCATCTTCTTCAGCCGGTGTACCAAGAAGTTGCACCCGCCCATCGATTCCGAACTGCTTTAGGGCATAAGAGAGAGCAATGAATCCGGTCACACTGGCAGTGGCAATGAGGTTATGGCCGCAGGCGTGTCCCATTTCCGGGAGTGCATCGTACTCTGCGTTGAAATTGACAGTCCTGCTACCTTTCCCGCTAATGACCTCGAACGACGTTTTCAAGCCGTACGCATGTCGCGTCACCTGGTAGCCGAGTCCTTCCAGAAAGTCACAGATGGCATTATGGGCATTATGCTCCTTGTAGGCGAGCTCCGGATTCTCGTGGATCTATGCTCACAGTACGGTTTAGTAACTGAGCACAGTGGGTATTATGACACAGTCGTGGGCTACTTACATATTTATTAAGAGCTCTAAGCTCCGTTTCAAGGCTTAGAATATATTCGTGTATGGCATTTTGCACTTTTGCATTTGGTGGCAGTGTTCGATGGCTGTTAATTGCGGTCTTGGTCAGGTCAACAGGATCCGCCATTGGAACACTGATCATGGCAGCTAGTGATAAAGAGTGTTTTATGCCCAATGTGCTTCTTGAAGGGGGTTGGCCAGTTTAATAATAAGGGACCCGGGGCGCTGTCGGGTAGCCTGACACTCCTGCGAGAAAAAAGGCCCACCATTGTTACTAGGCCTCGAGATGGGGTGGGGCGATTATAACCCCTACCCGCTCAGCTAACTACTGGAGGACTCGGCGCTTTCATTCCAATGATATGAGCCGTCCACTATGTATGATTATGTGCGCTATATGTCCTGATGCCAGTTTCGGTTAATCACTGTACACACGGCACATCACCGCATATCGCACATAGGTGGACCCCCACTTAGGCATGAAAACAAGTTGAAATTCAGTATCATGTGGAGCTCCAATTTTTGATAGGCCTATTCCTTATTAATTCCTGACATGAACGCGCCTGCATACAGATTGACAACAAGTGCATATCTCAGTCGCTGGCTAATTGATAATGACACCTAACGCGGAAGATGGTCAAATCATCGGAATCTGTGAGCCGTATATATGATGCCCTCCGATCTGGAGAGTTTCATGGATACGTCGCAGAAATACCTGGCGGCAGCTGAAATTGACGAGGACTCGTAGCACCAGCAACTCAACAAATACGCCGATCCTGGTCAATTCAAATGGTGACTAGGTAACGTATGTCACCGGAGAAATATTTGTTCCATCCTTGGTGGCGGCCCACTTTGGGATTTGAGTAAATTTTGTTGGTCCAGAAATGGAGCACGAGGGAGCGAGAGAGACCATTGAGCTAAGAACATTGATTCTCCAACCTGAGAATTGTGATTAAAGGCTAATTAAGGCACTGAAACCTGTATGTGAAAACTGAAATTAGCTAGGGTAAATACCAAGTGTTGTATTCCAAATTGTGTCTGCCGCAGCTTCGTTACGTATCATAAATTGCAGTCTGGCGGTCCTGGTCCTTATGGGTTATGTGTTCCGTGACGATAAGCCTGGAAGCTTAACACCATGTCCCCGCTTCGGTTCCCACAAAAATGAAGTATTGAAGTTCCGGCGTGCCGCTAGCGCAAACCATCGGTATGGGAAATGTCGGATCAGCCGTCGTCAGGCTGTGTCTAGTACTTCCAGTTTTCCGAGAGGGAATACTTGCAAGCCGATGTCTCATGAAGTCACCAAGATGGCGGTGACTGTCCTTGGGCTCCTATAAATGCATTTGACATCATCACCTTCTATTCACACCCAGCCAGGTCCTAAATTACCTGCAGCCAGTTTTCAATCTTTTTTTATTTGCCAGTCAGTGGCCGTGCATTATGGCTATCACAGCGGACAACAGAGATGAGAGCAACGGCAATCTTGCCAAGCATGTCCCTGTTCGGGATGTCTTTTTCTTTGCCCACACCCGAACCGCTTCCCATGTCCTCTGTCGCCTCCTCTCCAACCAACCAGGATGGGTTCAATCGGATTACCACTTCAAGCGTGCTTTTGACTTCGCCAGAGAATCCTTTGGTTGGGGTCCGCTAGCTGATGTATCTGACCAAAAACGGGAGGATTTTGAGAAACTTCTTCAGGAGGGTTTCGATGAAATCCAGCTTGATCGGAAATCTGCTGCCATCGAGGTAAGTCATTGTTTCAGAGTCAGTGGTATTGCCTGCTGGTTGTTAACAGAAACAGGGCAAGTCCCTTTTCCTTAAAGAACACACGTTTTATGTATGGGAGCCGTCCAAGCTGTCGCAGAGCATGTGGGGCGGCCCTAGCAGCCCGCCTTTCACCGTAGTTGAAGACGATTCTCCTTTGTCCTCAGATTCTGGAAAAACGAACCCAACTATATTTCCTGACAGCTTTCTCAAGTCATGGAGGCCGATATTCTTGATCCGGCACCCAGCGCTTTCGTTTGAATCTTGGTACAGAGCTGAAAGTGGCGCTCGGCATGTCGATATTTGTGACAAGTCATGGGCATTCTATACCAGCTTTCAGTACTCTCGGCAACTGTACGACTGGTTTATGTCAAACAGCACTGAGCCGACTTCCATGCCAATTGTTGTTGATGCGGATGATCTCATGGATAAAAGTCCAACGATCAATACGTTGTGCTCTTTACTTGGCATGGACACGCAATATATCCTCTACCAATGGGATGTCATCAAGGCGCCAGATGGTGCCGGCTGTCGCGAGCTAAAATTCATGAGTGATTATTGGAACTCGACCTCCATTAATAGCTCAAAAAGTTCACGGGGCCTTGATATGACAGCCAAATATACTCAATGGGAGGACGAGTTTGGACCTGACGTTGCGAATGAACTTTTGAAACTGGTGGAAAAGTCTATGCCAGACTACAACTACCTAAAGAGCAAGAAGATTTGAGGATGTCATCTGGTGACGGACTCGACTGTGTGATCAGCTCAACCCTTCTACCTCTTTCTTCTACCACCATGTCCACCTCAACATACATAGGATGACTCAGTACAAGTCCCAATTCGTATATGAATCATTTTAAGTTTTGATAGTAGAGACCTAACGGGGATATCTAAATCTAAACTAAGTTTTAAGTTAATTGCTTTCATCTGATATGTTCTACAAACTATTGTATCTGTTACCCATTGCATCATTCATGATAACCCTGATATGTTTTCTAACCCGGAGATATTTAACTAGAGAGATGGCTGGGGGACCAAGGAAAGGCATTAGATCAGTAGAAAGTTGCCTTTAGTAAGGGTTCACGGCAGTGTGTGGGTAGAATGTAAGTGAGACCTAACCTACCACTCTTGTCTCCATCCAAAGAAAGATTGACAGAACTTAGGCTGACGTACCAAGAGCTTGCCCTGACACAGTCTCATGTTTTCGGTAGATTCGACCTACAGCTACCCGAAACGGATGAATCGAGTATGGAATGGGTGCACCCGTGCTGGGCTGATGACCAAAAAGCCCGTGAAAGTGGGTTTATCAATTGGCCTCCAGATTCTTGCCGATATTGGAGTGGGAATCGCATTTCAAGTCCCCATGATAGTCAATTAAGCTATTGTTGAGCCGTCCAATTTGTCTTCAGCTACATCGCTGACTCTTTTTTCAACTTACTGGAGGGTCAATCTTTCTTCAACTGGCGCAGTCGTTGCTCAGAAACATGCCATCCTCCTACCTCAAGAGTTCAGAATACCATGTGGATCGAATATTAGTCTTGCAATCAGGGGCTTCGGGAGCATCACAAAGATTCGATTCTGATACATTGGTGGTAGTCTTGGAAGCGTACATATCAGGCTTGAAAAGCACGTTCATTCTGGCGACTGCGTTGGCTAGCATGACCACCATATTCGCATGCTTTGCTGGGCTTAGGAGTATCAAAGAGGCTGGCAAGCCTCTGCCATAGTCTCAAAATAGGATCTATTGTTATGCATTAGACGTGCTGATTGAAATTCCAGTAGTCGACCAGTAAGAGGCCACTTGGTCTCTATATAATCAGTGGTTGAGTAAAATAATGGCCAGATGCATTATTATCGCTGGACTCCTAATATTTGGCCCCAGTAGCGTAGCGCTAAGTTTGCGCATCTCAGGTAGATCATATAATGATCTCGCGTACACAGGAATACGAGTGCGTGCTGCCGGGCGCAAAGTAAGGAATTTAACAAGTTGTCCATGCAATGCCTCTTCTCTGTTTGCAAGTCTTGCATTACATCTGGTCATAAAAACCCTACAGTCTTGTCACTATTTTGTATAAAACAGGTATTTATAGATCACAAATCTGGCAATTTGTAGGTCTGATTATATAAGAAATAAGACGATCGGATCATCTATAAATCCGGTCGTCATGGCTGTTTGTTACAAAAAGCAATGGGACTCGGGGTTTTTTACACGTCGTCTTCTATAACAATCATCTTCTCACTAATACATAGCTCATGTATCGAGAGGAAAATAAGTCTTTAGACGTCCCACGGCATGCCACCTACTGTACATACAGGCTTTTTGCCGCAACAGGAATCTTCAACAGAGCGAACTTGTGTATTGCCCATACAACCTCACCGCTCTGCGGACCGATATACGTGATTCCCTCAAGTCCAGTCAATTATCCGGCAGGGTCGGTTAAGGGTCGAGACCGACGTTTCAAAAGAGGAGGGGCCCACTTACGTCATGGGTGGAACGTGGAGATCCATGCCTTGATCCGCCGACCTCGCAATCGGCGGTCCGATATTTTCTGTCAATCAACACGTTTTCACTCGCTTCTCCCATTACAGAATCACAGGACGAACGAACAGACGTGACCCTATCGAAGATTTCCGAGTTCGAGGGCTTCTCGCCATTGGAAGGAGCTTTGCTCGCAAGAGGGAAATCGAGATAAAGAGGTACGAGCGAGTGTTGCAGGATGGAAAGTTCTGTGCGAGAACTTCGTGATGGTGACCGTCGCGCTCGGGAACTGTACCATTATTTTCAACCCGATAATCCGGCGCTTCTTCCGACTGGAAAACTTCTCCCGACTGGGAACCCGATTGGGCAATGCACCGATTCGTCGACGACGCTTTCAGCCAAAACCAGTCCAAATCTTGTGTTGACGGCCCTTGCGCAACTGGCGGCGATGAAGCTAGGAGTTCAGCGGGCGATAATTAGGTATATCCCATCCACCACTGCAATTGTTTAGAGGTGTCCTACGGGAAGCCTTGTTTGCTTTCATCTACTGGAGAAGTCTCTTGAGTACGACTTTTGGGGTTCGAGCATAGAAACCATTGCTAAGTAATTAATAAAAATCTAGTTTGATCGACCGGGAAACGCTTTACGTTGTAGCGGAAGCATCAAAGTCGCTAAATTTGGACAAAAATGATATCTACGACGATGATGGCGACGGTCTCTGGATGGGCTGCGCACGCGGCCCTGTCTCCGGGACTTTGTGCGAGGTAATTTACGAGCTCCATGGAAGGCCTTCAGTTTGCGTCTTATTTACACAATTCTCCGCATTTTTCATTACACTGCGAAGGACTGGGCTAACTGGATTTCTAACACGCAGAAAACGATTACCTTGAAACCCACCACCGAACAAAAATACCCATTCTTCATTGTGAACGATTTAAGACAACATCCGGCCTTTTGCAACATACCCTGTGTCGCGGAAGCTCCTCACTTCCGCTACTATGCAGGAACACCATTGATCACGACCAATGGAATCAATATTGGCAGTTTATACGTGATCGATCCTCGACCCAACCTGTCTTTGACCGAGTCCCAGAAAGAAGCACTCGGTACTATAGCGGATGCAGTTATGGATTATATGGAAACGTCACGTCAATCACTAGAAGCCAATCGCTTGGCCAAGGTGCTTTCGGGTCTCAATTCATTTGTACAAGCTGAAGCCAACTCCGACACCTCCAAGAAACCGGCATATCAGAGTACCGACCTATCGGGTAAAGATCCACCCCACGCACAACAGCCCTTGGAGGGCGAAAAAGAACACTTCTCTATCAAAGATACGAACAAAGGCCCTCCAGTGCGCTCCAGAAGTCAAACGAATAGTGCGGAAGATTCCGACGACTTATCCACCGATACCGCCCCTTCTCCTCCTCTTCTAGATCGCGAAACCCGAAGCCAAAAGGTCCCGACCTTGCCATCCAAGCACACCAGTAGCAGGATACATCGGACGTTTCAACATGCCGCCAATAGCATCCGGCAAAGTCTAGATCTGGGTACAAACGGTGGCGTCGTCATCTTTGGCACTAATGCACGTGCGGAGCCTGATTCTCACAATGACGCGGAGCCAAAGTCGAGACTCGCCAATATTTGGGCCATTTCGGATACGCAGTCCCACGATGAAAATGGCGGCGTGTCACATCCACACCCGGCAGCTCAGATGGATCTACATTTTGTTCGCCGAATCTTGCGGCGTTACCGGGGCGGGGGGCTCTGGAATTTTCACCAAGACGGAACAGCCTTCTCATCTGACGAGGATGAAGTCAGCACCGGTGAACGGGATGTGGGCGGTCTCTCTCCACCTCAGCTGTCGCTCCACCCACACTCATTTGGTGCATTGCGTGAGAAGGACCTACAGGCCTTGAAGAAATATTTTCCTAATGCGAAGAGGATTATGTTTGTTCCTCTCTGGGACTCATTCAATTCTCGATGGTTTGGAGGCTGCTTCAGTTGGAGCTGCCTCGAGACCCGCGTTTTCAGTGCCCATGTCGAGCTGGGTGGGTTTTTTGGATTCGGTTCTTCCTTGATGGTCGAGTACAGTCGCATCCAAAGTCAGGAGTCGGACAAGAAGAAGGACGACTTCATCAGTACCATCTCGTATGTGGCACTTCTTCATTTCTTGTCCCTTTTGCATAGTACCTTGGGAATATCTAACGATAATTGCTACCACAGACACGAATTGCGCAGTCCGCTGCATGGGATCCTAGCAGCCAATGAATTCCTAGCCGAGTATGTGGAGTCAGAATTCGCAAGGAGGCTGCTTGATACGATCAGTGCTTGTGGTCAAACTCTGCTTGACACGTTTGAGCAGATTTTGGATTTTGCCAAAATCAACTCTTTCGAAAGCAAGCGACAGCGGTCTGGTTCCAGTTCCCCGTCTCCTAGAACTCGACAAAGGATCAGCAGCGGTGACATTTCTCAGCAGCCTTTCCGGCTTCTCAAGAAGGTCGATGTCGTCGCAGTCATTGAAGATGTCATCGAGAGTGTCTATTCGGGACAGATCTTGTCGGGTGCAATGACTAGTGGCAGTAACGCATTCGGGAGATGGTCCTTGGATACAACAGGGGATCATAATGGTACAGCAAAAGTTACCAAGCTTGAACGACTCGATGTTTTCATCGATGCTGCACCTCGGAATTGGGAGTTTGTACTGGAACCAGGGGCATTGCGACGTGTTGTCATGAATGTCTTTGGAAATGCGCTGAAGTACACTGAGGCCGGAACTGTTTCTGTTCGCCTTGAGATCCTGAAAGCCGACGTGAACACCGGCTCAAAACTGTCCGAGGGTGTTGGCTCCCCGGAACTTCTCTTAACAATCTCTGATACGGGGAAGGGCATCTCAAGTCAATATCTTCGCTCCGATATATTCACACCCTTTTCACAAGAGGATGTTTTATCCCCAGGAACCGGACTCGGCCTGTCACTCGTCCGCAAGATTCTTCGACCGCTGAATGGCAATATCTCCATCGAAAGTCAACTCGGGGTGGGCACCACCGTAAAAATGACTTTCCCTCTTACACAGCCTCACCAGCACAAGATCCTTGAACCCAGCTCCTCGATTTCTGATTCTTCCCTCGAGGCGACCAATTTAATCCAGCAAGTAAGGACTGGGCTTGAAGGGAAGTTCCTGCGTTTCATCACAGCTCAAGATCCAGCATTTGTCACTCCTCCCTCAAACCTTACGATCACAAACTATTTGACGGAATGGTTTGGAATGAAGATTTGGACTGAAGAGTCCACCGCGCCCATCGATTTCTTGCTCGTCAATGAGCGTGAATTGGATCTTGTCGTCAATACACAACATGAATCTTTAATTATTGTTCTATGTCATCGAAGCCCTAGGACGTGGTCAACCATTACTGGGCCGAACAAGCTACCTTCAAATGCCATATGCCTCTCTCTCCCCTGTGGCCCTCATCAACTAGCTCGAACATTGCTTGGTTCTATCAATTGCATGACACCGAACCGGCCATTGGGACTCGCTGAGCCCTCGCCGGTCGGATTCACAGAACATGTCTCTGAGATCAACCATCTCTTGAAGCATCACAGCCTGTCCAATACGCAGGTGATGGGGCCCACTTCGACGCCTGATACCTTGCACTCCGAGGCAACTTCAAATAAGAGGCCCTTGATAACGCATGATCGGGACGTTCCGAAATCCAACCCCCGCTTAAATTTCTCAACTACACAAAATGGTTCGCTAGTGGAGAGCGTTATTTCCCACACGCATGTCCCCTTGACAACTAATGCAACCTCTGGCATTCGAATTCTTTTGGTGGAGGATAACGCAATCAACCTCGCTCTCCTCGAAAAATATCTTGCCCGAACGAAACCTCACACCCTACACACGGCCATCAATGGACAAAAAGCTGTCGATGCAGTCCAGGCAACGTCTTCGGGTTATCATTACATATTCATGGGTAAGTTGACTATTCTTATTTGTTTCTATGACCCCACGCGTTGCTAATGTGAGTATCGGCAGATTTGTCCATGCCGGTCATGGACGGGTTCGAAGCAACCCGGCAAATTCGTTTGATAGAACGCGCGGGACGAGCGGAACACCCTGCCAAGATCATTGCACTCACTGGACTGGGATCCGACGAACATATCAGGAAAGCCTATGCAGCTGGCGTCGACGTCTTTCTCACGAAACCGATCTCTTTCAAAGATATTTTGAGGTTGTTAGATGGACGGAAAGATCAATCATGAGTAGCTTCTAAGGGTTCTGACAACCCATGTGGATGAGAAATAGCACGGTGGGCCGATGAGTCAAGGACCGAGCTATCGGTCAGTTTTGGGAAGCAGTCGAAGGAAAGAAACATATATTTGGGCGTACGGAGTCTCAAGTTTTGATACTTCGGTTGGTGTTGAAAATCGGAAGTTTCAACCGTCCTATCTGATAGCTTAGCGTTTATACCCCATATTAGTTCATATATACAAGGCGAAAAAAACGAGATTCTCTTGCAAGTCAAAGTATGCGCTCCGCAACCCAAGCTTGGTCTCTAATAGTTTTATGGGAGGTCCTTTTAGGGGGGTAGCTCATTAGATCATTAGGTCCGGGCGCGACCTGATGACCTGATGAGCTAATTTCTTGTAATTACTAGGAGATCAGGGTGTATACTGGTATCTCGAAGGAATTATAGAAAAAAATAAAATACCATTTTTAGGTCACGTAGAGATAAGAAGCTCATTAGGTCGGAATTTGTCCCACTTTTTTGACCTAATGAGCTTTTCTAGGTAATTACTGGTAATTACTAGAGATTCTACTCTTTCCAAGAAAAAAATAAAAATAGGTGACCTAATGACCTAATAAGATATCAGTTGTTCATGTTGTGCGCTCAGTGGAAATCCTCATTGTCTCCGATCCATTGTCTATGCAGCGCCTCAGAAAGGTCGGCTTGCATTGTTACTGCTGCAACTTGCACGCGCCCGCTTATGGGTCTGCGAGATCCTCTTCAGTCAATTGATATAATTCCTTCCCGATCTCCCCATTGACTCGATACTTCTCATCAAGCGTCGTATACTCCAGCAATTCATACGTCGTCATCCGTAAACTAATGATACTGCCGAAATCATCCCTTTCAGGGTCTATGCGACCCTCGCGAACAATTCGTCGAAGTCCGTCGAGATAAATCACTCGTGGACGCCCGCTTTCAAAAGCTTCTTTATCCGCGATGAAGATATATGTGGTTGTAGCGCTGCTCTGCATCGTCATGCCCACCGACTCGATCACTGAATCCCGGTCGTCGCGCCACGCTTGAGGATCGCTTTCCTTCCGAGCCGCAAGATCTCTTTTGAAAAACGGACGCATCTCACTATATTCATATAGTTCGATGTACCGTGCAAAATACTGATGATCGTCCTTTATAATACACCTAAATTCAATAGGGTAAGAGACCTCAGGTAAAATGTCATAGATGCGGCGCCAGTTAGACCCAAAATTGAATATATCCGCATCGTCGAGAACGGCCCACCAAGCCTCGTCGCCAAATATCTCTCCGTTTGTCCATTTCTCCATCATCTCGTCGTATCTTTTCTTCTCGTCCTCGTCGTTGCTATAGTGCGTGCGTAGAAGCATAGGACATAGTTCACCGGTGTAGATATTATCGGCGTGCCACCGGAGTTTCTCACAACGATAAGGTCGAAGGATCGTCTTAATTTCTTCTATACTGGGCTCCCGCGGTGGAATAAGTAAGGGATCCCCTTCACAGTTTGTCATCCACTCAGCGGGGATAAGCTTTAGGTCTAGAAATTCAGCCACAAGTCTTTTCCGCTGCTGGTCTGGAGTTTCAGCGGAAGAGTGGTCCCAGTTTGTCTGTAGGTGCCGAGTTAATATTTTAATGTCCTAAGTGCAAAGTAAAGGAATGAAACAAGGTGACAAGAGGATCTTACAAGAAAGTACTGTTCAACAGCTAGGTCGCCCCATAGGGGGCCAGTCTTGTCACACTCGTCAGACATGATCAGGATGGGGGTAGGTGAGAAGGAATGATGCCAGGTGGAAGAGGGAAGTCAGCGATGTTCCCTTAATTTAGGTCGCTGCAGCCTGCGATGATCTCAGCAGGTTTCACTTTCAATTTTCAGCAGTTGGGAATTCTTGGCACTTGGCACTTGCCCACATACAGAAATAATCAGCAGTGGGGCAGGAAGCACTACATCCATATTGTACGAGGATTACGGACTATCATACTCTCTCCGAGCATCGAGCTACACTACTGCGTTTCGACATTTTACTAGGCCCGAGAACATGGTTTCAGCGCCTTGCTGTTTGTTAGCCAATGCTGGATTTCGGGAATAATCCTAAGGTTCATATCGTATTTTCTACCGCTGGATTGAAAAAGAATGAATACATGAAGAAGAGCAAGTATCTCTGTCAAGTTCGAGCTCTTTTGGCCAGTCGCTCCGATCGTCTGATTTCAGATAGTATCCCATCGTGTGATGGTTTGCGTTTCACGGATCTCGCATAGAAGCTGCGCGGTAGGTTCTTCCCAACAGAAGTACTAGCTTGATCTACTGTCTCCTGAGAAATAGTGTCGCTATTCATCGAAGGTTCGCGTACGCCGTTACCAAGTTCCAGCGAATGAGGTTTGCGATCGGCTAAAGACACCCCGGAAGAGAAGCTGAGGAAGCATTTTGGGTCTACCCCACCCGAGTGGATGCTTAGAACAATACTTCCAAAGTGGTCTCCTCGTTCCTCATAATCTGAGGCTAAAGGAGGCCATCTTTTATAAAGTTCAATAGAAATTCGGCCGGTGAAGTCGTGTCGCCAATTGGCTCCCTTTTTCCATTCTGGCAAAACCGATTCAAATATCACAATCCCATCTGACCGTTTTCGAGATGCACGGACATTAGTACCGTGATCATCCTGGAGAACCTTAGGGGAGAAGGTGAGGAAGAATTTTGGGTCTTCTCTTTCCGAAAGGACGACCATAGCACCTCGTCCGAAGAGGATATCGTCTTGCTTGCCAATCTCTAGGCTGCAAGGTATATCAGACGAAAACAAGGCTTTTCGGATGACCACTCGGTTGACTAAAAATTCTGTTGGCCATGTATCCCCCTTTTGGAATTCTGGGACATGGTATCGCATGGTCGCACGGCCTTCCTCGCTTCGTCCTTGTAGCTGTTTGGACCTATTCGAGTTGCTTGGCAGCGTGTTTTCTGTAAAACCAAGCTCTCAGCAACTGGATTGAATTGTATAGCACGGAATCACTCACGAGGGGACTGAACTCCATCAAAAAATGCTTTAGCTAGTAGACAATCGGCATTGCGACGATGATCTATATGATCATGGATCGCCGCTAGTTCATCGCCGATGGCAGTAGATACGGAAGAACCCCAAGTCGAGGCTGTTTTTCCTGAGCACTCGATTCGGTAGATATGATCCGCCGTTTCAGGGGAGAATCTGCGTTTTGTAGATTCCATATCATAGGAGCCCCATGCGAGGTCTTTCCTAAAGGAAGTATCGGTTTGAATTGATGTTTCTTGTGGAACAACGCTGCGGGTCATCGAAGAAGTATCTGGCAAGATGCGAGCCTTCTCGGGTTCCTCGGTCTTGGGAGGTTTGCCTTTCTCCGTGCTTTGCTCGCTTCCTAGTAAGATTTAGCATAATGGTCTCAAAATAGTCGTCAGCTAAGCTTACCTTCGTGGTCACTCGCAACGCTCTCCCTCCTTACAGCCCCAGAACAGGGGTATTTTCGCGACGTGTCGACTGAATTCTTGGTGACTTTCAATGCTTTGAGGTTTGACTGAAAACCGTTGGGAGTTGACTGCTCGAATCGCTGACGGCCTTCTGGATCCTCACAGACTAGCGATCTGATTGGCACACGGACAGAGGAATCGATAGCTGCATCACCCTTCACCGGAACTGCAACGTGTGCACCGGTCAACGTCCCCCAAAATTCCGGTGTAGCCACGATCTCGGTGTCGGCATCGGAACCAAGTTGGTCTGGCTCATTGCGGCACCAACCCTCGTCAACCTGGATCACGATAGGATTGGAAGCCTAGCCCAACGGAGAAGGATCATCACAGATTACTATAGGATTGACCTGCGTGCCTAACTCCGCGGCAACGATGGAGTCGCGTACGACCACTTCAGGCCATTCACAGGGCCAAGTGTAAATTGAAGCTTCACCATATCAAATTAGTGAAATCAATCATGCTTCTAGAAGATCTCCTACCGAAAGTTTCGTGTTCATTTTCTGTAAAAGAGGTCATATTGACTCTGACGAGTAGAAGAGACGGAATCAAAAATGTATTGGATAATGTAGAGAAAACTGAGCACTTAGATGAACAGAAAGGCGAAGTTGGTTTCTTGACTAATTTTTACAAAGACGGCGTGCGAGATATATGGCTTGTATACCTCTCGTCAGAACGACTACGCCTTGCTCAGCAGGCACGAAGTTTCAAAGGGCAAAAGCTCAGCTAGGGTGGCATCCAGACGAGACCTACCTGCCAATCGACTCTGGGACTGATGCATCATGCAGGGTACTACCGCACGAATGACTCGCCTGCTCATCCGTTCGATCCAATAGCCATAGACTGGCTGAGTGGATCGGGGGGCTGTTCTAAATCAACAGCCGAGGATGAGGGCTCCTCGGGGCGGTCTGATGACCAGCTGGCGCCCATGACGGCGACTTAGTCAATAAAATATATCTTGCATCCAGGGGGGAAGACTGTGTCGGGTGCGCGCCGCTTTAGCGTCGCGCGACCGGGGGTGAGCAGGGTGAGTGCGCAATAGACAGGGCGAGAACAAAGCCAACACGTGACATAAGCCCTGATCGTCTCTCTTACATGTGTCCCTTGTTAGCCTCATCTCTCCTAATATCCCACGTTGACATTTTCAGGTTGCATGATAAAGGGGCAAGTCCCGTCCAACGCCATAAAAGTTGGGAACTGGGTGATCAGTCTGTCACACTTCTGTATCTGAGCTGCTTGTGCAGCCTACAATGCCCCTCCCACAAGCCGCCCAGGGTGGGGCACCGCAACCCGTCGAAGCGTGCCCTCCAATCGGTCGAAATGGATTTACCACACTATACGGCGAGAGTAATAGTAAAATCGAGTAAGACCATTTCTTATTAAATATGAATTAAAATAGCTAACAAAGGTCGGATCTATTAGTATTATTTTCGTCCATGGGTTGAACGGCCATCCAGAATCTACATGGAAACATAAGTCAACCAAATTTTTTTGGCCATGGGAGTTACGCAGGCACATCTCCGATGCCCGTGTCATGTCCTACGGATATGATGCCGATGTTTCGCCGCAATTTGGAACGAACTTGATGCGGATCAAGAGTTTGGCGGCAACGTTTTTGAGCAACCTGGTTAATATGAGGCAGGAGGAGGACGTAAGTCGTTGACACTCCCCCCTCATCATCCGGGCTGTCGCCATGTGGGATTGACGGGAGTTTTCATAATGATACAGGAATTGGATCGACCGTTGCTATTCATCGGCCACAGCCTTGGCGGACTTGTGATTAAAAAAGTTGCTCTCCTTCTTGTAATCTGTGTTGATTCGCTCGAGTTGCGTTGCTGATCAAGCGAAACCTAGGCACTCATTCTAGCCTCTCAGACGGTTGTTACTGAACTTGATAATGCTCATCGTATCTACCGGGCGACGAAAGGTCTCATTTTCTTTGGGACTCCTCATGCAGGCAGTGCAGTCGCAAAGATTCGTCGAGTTCAAATTCTCAAGCAGATTGCCAAAGTGGCCTTCACAGAAGTTCCCCCCAAGCTTGATTCTGCCTTGGAAATGCACTCGGACGAGCTACTGGATTTAGCGGATGACTTCCGCATGATGAGCTTGTATACATTGAGACAGATCGCGATATACTCGTATGCCGAGAGTCGGACGACCCCGAAGCTCAACGCATTAGTAAGATTTTCCCTCTTCTTTTCCCTGGGGACCCCACACAAAAGTTAATATGAATATAGGTAATAGATGAGTTTTCTGCCTTCATAGGCTATGATAAGGAGGTTAAAGGGTACATCCAAGCGGACCACGAGGCAATTGTGAAGTTTGACGGCGAAACGAATGCCGATTATAGAAATGTGTGGGGGAAGATCAACAAGCTCAAGAGATTGGCTGCTAGTGCTGCTGCTGGTGCGTGATCACTATCGTTCTTTTTCTCTCGCTTTTTGTTCACCACCTTTGCTGTATCCTAAATACCTGTCTTTCCTTTTCCGGAATCAAGTATTTGCCATTTCCCCGGATTTCCTGAATAATATAGTAACTTTCCAGGATTAGTCGATGCCAAGAAAGTTGAAATGACGATGGAAGAGACCACCATCCTAAGATGCCTTGACAATTCCGTATCAGATTATGAGGACATCAAAGACAGTCACTCAGGCCGTCGGGTTGGGGAGACTTGCTTGTGGTTTCTGAATGATGAAACTTACAAAACATGGTTCAATCAAGGTACACAAAGTGTTCTGTTATTTTCCGCCGGACCAGGTAGCGGAAAATCCGTATTGGCAGCTTTTTTGGTCGATGAGCTGAAGAGGCATTCTCGGTCCGGTGCGGACTACACAGTCTGCTACTTCTTCTTCCAAGACAGCAACTACAAATCGAAGACTGTGACGTCCGCTCTTTGTGCGCTACTCCTCCAGCTTTTTGATGAAGAGCCTGGTCTTCTTGCTCATGCCGTGAAGCAATACCAAATCAAAGGTCAGAAGTTTGTGGAAGAATTTAATGCCTTGCGCAAAATATTTGCCCTAGCGGTACAATATCATCCCCGTAACAAGGTCATTTGTGTCATCGACGGCCTGGACGAGTGTGAAGAGACGGACAGAGACTTGCTGATTGATTACTTGGTGGGCGGCATTGAGTCAGGACTCTTCCAATACATGGACACGCACTGTCGGAACAAGTTGAAATTCTTTGTCACCAGCCGTTCGTATGGCTAGATTGAAAGACGATTTCCGACTTCTTCAATTCTCAGGTCAGATACTGCTGCAGTCGACAAAGAAATAGCCCTCGTTGTCGAATCTGAAGTTAGCGAACTGGGTTCGCGAATGAACCTTAGCGTTAACCTTCAAAACACATTGAAAGAGCGCTTTATATCCAACGCTGGTCACACTTTTCTTTGGGTGTCTCTCACCCTGGATCAGTTCAGAATAAGGAAGGACTTCACGGGCTCAGAGAGACAATGCTGGGCTATTCTCGATGACCTTCCCGCGGATTTGGACGCAGCTTACGAAATGATATTGCAGCGAAGCACCAACCGCAGATTAGCGCGGATAATCCTTCATATCGTTATTGCCGCTGCTAGACCCCTCGCACTCGCTGAGATAGGCATTGCGCTGGCAATTGATAAACAGTCCAAATCAACCGAGGACCTGCTATCTAGCCGCCTTCCTTCTATCGAAAGCTCCATTCAGGACATTTGTGGTGGATTTGTCAAGATTGTAGGCAGCCAGCCAAACCAGAAGATTGACCTTGTTCATCAAACAGCAAGAGAATTCTTAATTGCACCCCCCTCCAATTCTATGCCTCGTGGCAAGGGACTTTTGGCACTCACCATCTGGGCGATATGCTCTGTTTGTTTCCCAACCATATATAGCCTCCTTGCTAAATTCCTGGGGCTTTGGAAGCACTCACTCGATCCCGTCGAAGCAAATCGGGTGCTTGCAGAAATCTGTGTCATATATCTCTTTTTTGAGGAGTTCGGCAGCTGCCCCTTGGTAATGGACCGCCAGGCCAAGGCGCTCGATGTCCGGGGAACTGTTGATCGGTATGTACAGGAATATGAATTTCTTGACTACGCCGCAACACACTGGGCTGAGCACTTCCGGGAGGCTCAAAATGGCGCTGGAACGGCGCTGATGGAGTCAGCACTCGAGCTTTGTGATACCAAGTCCAAGAGATTCCAGACATGGTTCATGGTATACTGGGCTGTACTGGACTCGCTGTGGCCATATCCCGAGAACCTTACCAATTTGATGGTGGGGTCGTTTTGTGGACACAAGACATTAGTCCAGATGATTTTGGAAAACGAGGGAGCAGACGTCGCCGCGAAAGACGGAAGTGGAAAAACTGCGCTGATTTGGGCCGTCGAAAAGGGACACAAAGACGTGGCGCAGGTGTTGATAACGAATGGGGCAGATGTCAATGCAAAAGACATGAATGAATGGACTGCTCTACACACAGCGGTTGCAAATGGATATGGAGAATTGGCTGAGCTGCTGCGAGCGAATCATGCCAATGTCACTGCTGTCACACAACGCGGACATTCTGCGCTCCACTTCGCAGCGCGGGACGGACATCATGATATAGTGGGGCTTCTGCTGGGATACGGAATTGGTGTTGATATGAGGTCCGCAGTTGGGGAGATCGGGAGATATACGGCGTTGCATTTAGCAGCTATGAATGGGCACAAGGAAGTGGCCCGTCTTTTACTGGAGAAGGGGGCTGATGCCAATGCGAAAACTGGGCTCATTGGAGAAAACTTGGCGGAATATGCCCCTCTACACTTTGCAGTCATAGAGGGACACACAGAAGTGACCAAGCTGCTGCTGGACAACAGGGCCCAGCTCGCCGCAAGGGATACACTGGGCGAGACTCCACTGCACAAGCTGGCTAGCACTGGCCATGAGCAAGTCGTCGACCTACTACTACGAAAAGCGAACCGTACCGATATCGAAGCAAAGACTAAGAACGGAGAGACGCCTCTGCACAAGGCAGTGAGGAACAAGAAGCATGAGGCCGTTGTGTGCCTATTGCTAAACGAAAATGCCAGTATTGCAGCAAAGGATAAGAATGGGGCTCTACCATTACACTACGCAGCAGCCAGTGGCCACGAAGTTGCAGTACGGCAACTGATCAACCTAGGGGCTGAACTTACGGCGCAGGATGATGAGGGAAAGAGTGCCCTGCACTATGCGGCCCGATGTCATAACGACATGGGTGCACGGTTGCTAATAGAGAAGAATGTCGATATTGCGGCACAGGATGCTGAGGGAAGGACAGTGTTGCACGATGCAGCCATTAATGGTAATGAGGATCTAGTAGCTTTGCTACTTTCAGAGGGGGCCAATCCTTGCGTACAGGATAAGAACGGCAAGACGGCACTCCACTACGCGGTCGCCAATGGACGTGAGGCTGTCGTCAAGCTACTCCTCGCGAACCATAATGTCGACCCGAACTCCAGAGACAAAGACGGTCGTACACCGCTTTCATGGGCATTCCCGAATCACCATCGGACTGAGAATGTTGTTAAACTGATGCTGGGCGATGAGCGTATCAGTCCAGACTCCAGAGATAAGAATGGTCGAACACCGCTGTCATGGGCAATCCAACACTGGTATGCGGATGATTCTGGGGTTGACCTACTACTTAAAAGCAGTCGTGTCGACCCAGACTCCAGAGATAAGGATGGCCGAACGCCGCTCTCATGGGCAACTGGGAATGATAAATACAAGGTTGTGGATGTTCTGCTCGACACCTACCGGGTTCAACCAGACTCGCCAGATAATAACGGACGAACGCCACTCTCATGGGCCGCTGGGAATGATAATGCCAACGTTGTGGAGCTTCTGCTTCGCACCCGCCGGGTTCAACCAGACTCGCCAGATAAGAACGGACGAACGCCACTCTCATGGGCAGCTGGGAATGAGAATCTCGGTGTTGTGGATCTTCTGCTCGGCACCCGCCGGGTTCAACCAGCCTCGCCAGATAAGAACGGTCGAACACCACTCTCATGGGCAGCTGGAAATGGCTGCTACTATGTTACCAAGGCTTTGCTAGCCATCAGTCACGTCACACCGGACGCCGCTGATAAAGACGGTCGAACGCCGATTTCATGGGCAACGGAGAAAGGTCATGACGAAGTTGTGAATCTTCTTATTGGCACAATTTTGGAGGCAAGAATATTGCTTGGATCGATCTAGATCTCGAGCTGAGCCCAAAAAGTCCATTTGGCAGCCAAGATTGAGATTTTGGAAAAGATGACACATGCTAGAAGAGAAAAATTGGCTGAGCTCTAAGTTTCGAGACCTCGGGTTGCTCCTCTCGAACCTGTATTTCATGTGATTCGGATAGTAGGATTGAATATCTGCCATGTCCGACTATCCCAGCTGAAGAGAGCTGGGCATGAAGTTTATAACCAGCATCTATACCAAGGGAACGGATACAAGTTGTCAGAGCTGGTGGGAATGGAGGCTTAGGTGTGGGAGATGGTGTATCCATCAAGTACCAGCCAACGGTGCATTTATCCACTTTTCAGCGTTTATCACATTCAATCCCAAACTGGACTATAGGGTTGGGATGTAACGCAGTCTCGCCCCGGGCTATCTCAAAATCGGGCAGATACGATCTATATGGAGTCCAAATGTAAGCTGTTAGTTCTCAATTTCGTTCTTTCACTCTGCTCTAATGTCACCTTATCCACTGGAATAGTATGGTCTATTGACAGTATGGTCTAATTGAGCTCTTCTTATTCCGGGGAACACTTGTCGGGCCACTGGTCGGTAAGTTTCATGTGACCAAGTATCGCTACATCAAACAATAGCTGACTCGTAGAGATTAACTTTTCATTGGGTACATTGACCTCGTTTCTCGGTAAGAAAAGACCGTTCCCTGGTCACTTGGCCTTTTTCGAACAGCGAATCATTACGCCGACGCTATTTTTAGGCATTATGAAACACCCGGAAGCCAGAATGGGAATCAAAAGCCGATAGGAATCAATTTCAGACTTCACGAACCCTGAAATGGTTCCAACCATGGATCCTACGTAGCACTAACGGTCCAGGGGTTTGAAATCAATCCACCCCCGTATTTGGGCTTGGTGCGATTTGTTTACTCGAGCAATGACCATCCCGGCGAATACATGTTTCATGTTGGGGCTAAGGACGCAAGGAATGAAAAGAAAGCTATCTCTCATGTGTTTCAAAAGAGCTAAAGCAACTTGCATCGCGCAAATTTGTGATCTAAAAGCAAACGTGGCCTGGAAAAGGGTAGAGAGCCCTGCCTTGGTTGAGAGGCAATCGCACTGGAGATCATTCAGGGCACGTCCGCAAAGTGGCGCTGGAGACCTGCTCCACGCAGCGCAGAATTTGCATCGGACCCGTCAGATTGTGGGGTCGCAACAGAACTGGAGAACCCAAATAATGATCTCAAACATAGTCTCCAAGGGGTCCCAGGGTCGATGTATCAGAGGAATGAACTTTCTGAGTAGGGTCATGCCGTAGATCCGGCCGACTCCGTGACAGAGCAGACAAAGGGCCAAAGCAGAGAAGCAAAAATACCAAATCATACTGGGAATTGGATCGATCGAATGGAGATTCGGAGATTCTAGCGCTGGACCCATGTCGCAACGTTCGTGACCGGTCGCGTCCTCGGACCACGTTGGTGCCCGGCTCATAAGGTGTCCGTCGCGTGCCCGATTCTCTTCTCAAGATCGTGTAGTTCCGACGGTATCTAGATGTTAAAATATCAGCTCGTTTCTCCGGTAGATCGCACCTTCGAGTCTCCCCTAAATTTTGAAAACCCGAAACGGACTCGGTCATGTCCTCAACCGTGAGCATCTTTGGGACCTCGCCGAGGCACACGTGATCAAATGCGCCTTACCCCTTGGTCCGAGCTCTACTCCACGGGACTCATGTGCCTCATTTCGGTCTGCCTTTACCGGTGGAGCAGGGATACACTCCTTGGCACGGTATGATCCGTCTACTCCCACCAAAAATAGAGCGGTCTCGACCGACGTATCAATCTGAAGGCGTGCATGCAGTTGCTCGTTTGCAAAGAACGAGCCACATACGCAGGGCACGGCGTCATGTTCACGCCAGCAGATCCGGAACGGAACCGAAGGTCACTCGCAGAGGGAACCTCGCGACGCAAGGGTCGGTCCTTTTTTCTCACTTGACATGTGGAAGCTGACTCTGTAGGCCACGGGCAAGATCAAAATGGGATCTGTCTGTACCTTGTACTTGGCCGAGAAAACCGAGGTCCACAAGTTCGCATCCGCCCCACTGGCGGCCAGCCACCCTGCCTAGAAATTGGGTCTTGCTCAATTATTTTGTGACTCCGCACCATCATGCGACTCGTACAGATACGACATGGCGTTTTGTCGGAATCGGTATCCCCGGTTCCTTGAAATTGAAAAGGGGAAATGACTAGCGGGCTTGCATTAGTCTGCGAGTGCTTCGTGGCGGATCGGATGTATCTTTGTGAGACTGCAGTTCCCCTGAGTGCTCCGCCCAAGGGAAACCAAACACCGTCCATAAAACGGGCGCGAAAGAATTACGCGAGTATAAGTGGCCCCAAAGACAGAGTCGTCTACGGAATACGGTATACGGAAAGCGGGGGGTATGGAGAGCGGAAGCGAGAGAAAACCTGGCTCGGCTACCCCTGAGATACCACGAGCGCAAAAATAAAAAATGGGGCAGGCTGAATGCACTAGTTGAAACTACTGCAACCAAGGGCCCGATGTGGGGCTGACAGTACACATAGAGTTTGATGATCAGAATTAGACCCTTTTGAGGCCGAAACAGACCGAACTTGTCAACGCTTCCAATGAACGACAGGGGCACGCCAATCAAAGGATTCTCGAGGTGCGAATGAACCGGTTTGGTCTAATTCAGGTACCCTTATCCTGCTTGGCGGTCACTTAGTCCTGCAGATCGACGCATTCTCCCCCTTTTCCGAGATTACACGAGTGGAGGTGGCGGCCAGGGTTCTATGGCGGTTTCGGACGTATAAGGCTCTTCACCTCCACCGTGATCTTGCTTTCACCTTCTCTATCTGCTTCATTCTCTCGTTAGATCTTGTCGTCTGTCACTCTTTCTGCTGTAATCAGCGTCCATTCGTTCTTCACTTTTGATAATTTTACGTCAAGATGAAGCAGTCTATCATCACTTCCCTCGCTGCCCTCGCGGCTTCCGCCTCCGGTGTCCAGGCCACCTTCGGCTCGATCAGCGTCCCCGTTGGTCTTTGCGCGGCTATTCTTGGAGAGGCCGACTGCAAGCAGCAGGCCGCCCCCGCCGGCGGCTTGATCAATGTGCCCATCAACGGCTGCATTGCTGCCCTCGGCAAGGCCAAGTGTGACCAGGCCTCTGCTTCCTCCAACAATGGCGGCTCCCTGATCAACGTCCCGATCAACATCTGCCTGGCTGTTCTCGGCGACGTCCACTGCAAGGAACACGCCTCGTCCGGTGGTCTCGTCGACATCCCCATCAACCTGTGCCTGGCTGTTCTGGGTGAGGCTGATTGCCAGGATCATGGTTCCGGCTCGACTCCCTCCGCTACCACTACCCCCTGCGACACCGAGACTTCCAGCATGGTTTCTTCCACTGTCATCGGTGGTTCCACTCCCGCGGCGCCTACCACCACTCCCGCGGAGGCTACCACCACCCCGTGCGACACCGAGACTTCCAGCATGGTTTCTTCCACTGTCATCGGTGGTTCCACCCCCGCGGCGGCTACCACCACCCCCTGTGACACCGAGACTTCCAGCATGGTTTCTTCCACTGTCATCGGTGGTTCCACCCCGACCGGCACCGCGCCCGCTGTGACTGGCTCGCCTTCCGGTTCTTCCCCCGCTGGCTCTTCTTCCGCCCCCAGCGTGCCCGGACAGTCCAGTGTTCCCGGTGTCCCCGCCGGCCAGTCCAGTGCCCCCGGTGTTCCCGCCGGCCAGTCCTCCAAGTCCACCGTCACCGTTACGAGCACCACCACTATCTGCAATGCGTCCTGCGGCAAGACCTCCATGCGTCTGATCCCCACTGCTCCCACTGCTCCCGCTGGTGTCTCCGCCGGCGGAGCCGGTCCCACCGGTGCCAGCGGCACCACGCCCACTTCCAGCCCCATTGCCTTCAACGCGGCTGGCCGCACCACCTTCTCCGGTGTTGCCGTGGTCTTCGGCGCTATCTTCGCTGCTGCCATGCAGTTCTAAGTAGCTCATACTTAGTCGCGGAACACAGCAGGCTCTGGCGACAGTTGGCATCATTTCACTAGTCTTCCGTTACTGTTGATATTCACGTTTCCCTTCGTGCTAGACATTGAGTCTATGTTTTTATTTATTTCCATTCTGGATGGGTCCAGCCGTCCTGAATTCAGCAACCGTTAATACTACGATATACGTCTCCCAATTTGGTCCATTCTTATCGCTATTCGCGTTTTCATGAGTTACGAGGAATACATTGGCCGTCTCATATTAAACGAGGGTTGCACTTGGCCGGTCGTCTTCTTTCTCGACATAATGGCACTGCAAAGATGCAGGTTTTGTTTTTTCGTAGAATGAAGCCTTGTACCGCTTTGTATAGATCTGCGACCCACTTCGGAATGAAGCCTGGTGCCAGCTGGAACGTGATTGGTCTGTCCCATCCAGATGGTCATGTGACCATGTGCTTGCAGTGTTCAGTTTGCTCTTTCATTTCTCTCCAGCACCCCGTCTTTCCCCTGGTTCGTTGTTCCTGGTGTTTTTCGACAAAAGGCCTGCCCATTATTACTAAAAACTTCACTCGTATAGAATTGTGAGGTTCTTCATCAGCACGGGGTATAAGCTTTTGTGGGCCTTTTAGAGGATGACAGCGACCGCTTATTCGCCGCCCGTCAAATCGTGGCTTGCAGCCCACCTCCATTCCTGAATAAGGGTCCAAGAAATGACGTGCTGAATTGTCTTTGATCCTCATTCGAAATTCACATACTTTCTTCTCTGTCGGGACCATGGCCACTTCATGCAATTCAACCGACTCGATAAGAACCGTTGCAATCGAACTACTGTCAAGGGTGTTCCTAGAGACCGGAATCCATCACGTCTGATCTGCAGCAAGAAAAAAGAAGAAAAAGAGGAGACATTTGAAAAAGACCGAAGGTTCCCACCGACGTCGGCACAGCAGCCGAATGGCTGAAGCCATAAAATCCTCCGAAACAAGCAAGATTCGGAAATATTCACGTTGGCGCATAACTCGGACAGGGCTATCCGAAGTTTCCGGGATCGCCACCTTTCGATGATACAACAAAAGGGCCTTGCGGCGAGATCCTGCCGTCATCGACGCGTTGTAACCCTCGATGCGGGCGCACACGAGCGCCCCGCACTTAGGGGTCCAATGACGGTCGGACCCATGAAAGCTAAGCTCGCCCACGAAATGTTTGGAACGTTATTTGATTGTTCAGTGGTGGCACCGGGCGATTTGGGCATTCGGTCTCGTGTATTCTGACATCTGTCAGGTCCTCTCATTTGTTTGGACATGAAGCCCCGCTGATACCGTCCATTTGTTGGACCGACCCTCCATGATTATATAGCCACTATACGCCCCGCCCCCAAAAGTGTTTTGCCCTCCCTAAGCTGCTACTTTTGTCACTATCTATCAACTCAATAATGGCTCAGGTTGCGAATCTGGCTCTCGAGGGCGATCCCCGGCTCCATGAGAAGGAGCGTGAAGCCCAGGATACATACGTTTCGGAACAGGTGTCCGCTGTCGGGCTTCGCCCACAGCATCGCAAACTGCACGATCGTACCGTGACGTTTGAAGAGTACCACTACTATGCTCAACAAACCCGTGCTGAGGAGGACTTGCTCACTGAAAAGGAAACTGGAGTCCTGTCGATCATCTTCCCTTCCAAGAACGATCAAGGTGTCCAACCGGAAACCAAGAATGTGACGCGAGATGCCTCGGCCATGAACACCAGCAGCGTGGAGAACCGAAGGCTTATCACCGACGAGGAGTGGATCAACGCATCTCGCGCCCTTCGCACTGCCAGCCGAGGCGCCATCTTCTATCTCATCACAACTGATATCTTGGGTCCCTTTGGCTTGCCTTATGCGTTCGCATCTATGGGTTGGGGGTAAGTGTGGCTTTGCCAATTTTCACCTTCGCAATTAAAGCTAATCGAAACTTTAGCCCTGGCATTGGCTTGTACACCGTCTTTGCCGGCCTTGCGGGCTATTCCGGATACCTGTTATGGGAGACTTTCCTCGGGTTGGACTCTTACCAGTTCCCAATTCGCAGTTACGGAGACATCGGCTTTCGTTTGTACGGGCCCTGGTTGCAGCACCTGTTCAACATCCTGCAAAGCATTCAACTTGTGCTCAATGTCGGTCTGATCATCATTTCCAACGGGGAAGCCTTGTCCCAGGCCGCCCAGTTCAAGCTCTGCTTCATTATCTGCTGTGTTATTTGGGCCCTCGTGGGATTTGTCCTTGGTCAAGTCCGTACCTTGCAGAAGTTTGGATGGCTGGCTAATGCTGCGGTCTGGTTCAACTTGATGTGCATGTTCATCACCATGGGTGGTGCTGCCCACACCCCTCCCAACTACGCCGGTGCATCCCAGGCAGCTGGACACAACATCGGCAACGGCTCATCCGTTGCGCAACTGCCGGACGGTTCTTATCCACCTGTCATGACCTCGGGCGGTATCCCCGACCCTTCTGACTTCGTCGCTACTGTCAGTGGTGCCATGCAAGCTGTGTTTGCCTACGGTGGTGCCATGATCTTCCCAGAGTTCATGGCCGAGATGAAGCGTCCTAAGGACTTCTTGACTGGCATGTGGGCAGCTCAAACTTTTATCTACCTCTGCTATATGTTCTACGGTCTGTTCATGTACGGGTACCAGGGACAGTACTCCATCAACCCGACATATCTTGGCATCAGTAAATACAGCATCCAGACTGCTGGTAATGTCTTCGCGATGCTAAGTGGAGTCATCGCGGCTGGTTTGTACGGCAATATCGGTCTCAAAGGTAAGAGCGGAGACCCCAGCACATTATTCTTCGATTGGTCTAACCTTTTCTCTAGTCCTTTATAACAACATTTTAGTCGGACTGTTCGGCGCTCCTCCTCTAACCAACAACGCCGGAAAATGGCTGTGGGCACTCCTGATCCCGATCTACTGGGGCATCGCCTTTGTCTTGGGTGCCGGTATCCCCAACTTCTCCGGTTTGACATCTGTCGTTGCCGCCTTCTGTATCCTACACTTCACCTACACATTCCCGCCCTTGCTTGTCACTCTCTTCTGGATCCACAGAGCGGCCTTGGGTGATGGGGAAGGGTTTGACCCTGCGACTGGTAACACGGTGCGATATGACCGCGGGATCAAGAGACTTGCTCGTGGATTTGCTTCTCTGGGACGCAAAAGGATGGCCCTCAGCATTTTCAACATTTTCTACTTCTTAGGCGCATTGGCCCTAAGTGCTCTTGGCGCCTATTCTGCTATCACCATCCTGAGTGCCTCTTTTGCGGAGAGTGTGACCAATTCATTTGTGTGCCAGAGCCCGTTGGATGGTTAAGTGGTGAGATTTTAGTATATTCAGTCTTTCCATTGTATGATTTTTGACCTTTGAACTCTCTAAAATCAATTATTTACATCAAGAAAAGCCACCATTGCCCAACAAAATAGCGTATGTCTTTATATATTCAGGTCACACATCTTATGAGTAGACTTAGACTGAAATGGGCACGCTGTGCTAGCCAGTAAGGCACGTATATTAACGCGAGATTGCTGCTGGGAGTCTAACATTTTAACTGTACAACTGGAACTGGAACTAATCCTCAAGGAAGTCCCTAGATACAGGGAGCTTTGAATGGATATGTGCCATTACGTAGCGCTCGCTTTCATGCAGGCTCTCGGGATATCATCATGAGGTTCCGCCATATCCGGATTGGAATCCTGATTTGCTCTATCTTGCTAGGGGCCGTAACCGTAACAGTTGCATACGAATGGGAGTGGGGCAAGGCACAATCCACCCTAGCGGTCAATTAGCGTCTAATGGAGGTCTCGATAGGCCAAGCTTTAAGGCGCTGTGTGAATTCACCAAAAAGGACATGATTTACGTTTTATGGAAAATGTCACTTTTTTTGACCGACATTTCTGTCTTGGGAAATAGTCATAGTGTACTTGTTGTGTGTGTGTTTCTTTAAAATCAAGCCCTTTTGCCGATTACTACCTTTACTTTATTGTGGTTGGCTAGATAGCTAAGCGAATGTTAGCTTAGTCTGAACATGGATAAGAGAACCAACCACTGTAGCAAGAAGGGCGGCCGCGTGGTGCGGTCCCACTTCCCGCCAGACCCCAGCCCCGCCCTAAGTACAGTAGCCCCGGGATTGCCTACTATTTGGAAATTTTCCCCACTCAAACCTGATCTGGATCCACTCTTTTACTTTTCATTTTGTTTCTACTCGCTAATTTTATTAACATTTTGTTCTCTGGGAATTTGCTTTGTTTCCCAACTTTAAAATCCTCGCAACTCTTACCTATTCTTCTCCCCTTTTCTCTTTCCTAATTCAGAATTTTTGGCCTCGCTGCTCCCTCGCCCCCTCGCCCCCTTTTGTGCTACCAAGGTCCTCCGGGGCTTCCGGCCAGAATTCTAGCTTTCCATTGCTCCAGGCCTTTTTTATGCTACCGGATATAGCTACAGAAAACACAAAGGCTTAACTGTGACGCGCGATCCTACCAACGTGTTAAGTGTCAGGTGCACGAAAGGTTCAGGCCAGTTATTAGATTTATTGCCCAATTATGTCACTGGACATAGCTAAGGGCGGGTTTTCTTATGATTACCAGAGCCAGTCAGCACCGGCTTTGAATGTGCCCCTTTTACTGATTCTGGCTGGGGCGTTGGTTGGGCTTCTTCTAGTATGTCATCATTCGACGAGAATGTAACGGATTGCACCTATACTGAGTGATGAGGCTAATCATTCACAGGCCATCTATAGTCACGGGTGTGTCTTCGCAATACTGACTGCGACTCAAAGACCCAGTACCGAGGTCCAATCATCACTCTCGAGACAGCATTTTCGAGGTCTTCCAATCTACATTTTTCATCGGCTGGTCAAGATTTTTCTTATATCCAGGTTCCCGACGAAGGTGCCCAATGTACCGAAATATGCGTTTCTCAATATAATAGCCGAATTACTACTTTCAAATCTGAAAGTAGCTAACGTACACGCCATTCTCAACCAAACCTCGGAGCTTCCGTACTACCGACACATTCTTAGCTGGTCAAAGTGGTCTAAGACCTTCCCAGCGATGCTACTATATACCATAGCCTCAAGTCTATGCTTCTACCTCCCTGTCTACTTAATTAAGTTGGCACATTCTTTGCGTGGAGAACTAGAGATCTCGGAAGATATGCAATTAGGCTCTGTCCTTGCCATTATGCTGATCTTCTACTTTGGGGCAGTTGTCCCTACATATGCTATTTTCATTCGAGTTGCTGCGTCTGCACAAGGGAATGGGTCTATGAACATCAAGAGTGCCTGGAAAGGCTTTCCGTGGTCAGCTCGGGTGCATTTCTTCAAGTTACTTGCAGAAGTCCTTGTCATGGAGACAGTTGTCTCTACAATCCTCTTTGTGCTTGTGCTCGGGCACTTCCATCTTGAGCTGCATGATGATGTTTTGAAGTTCTTTGTCAAATATTTCGGATAGTCGAGAAATGTGAGGGGTGGAATGTATCTTCTAATAACCCACGACACATCGCCGAATCATCAAGCGCAGTGTGTAGAAAGTCTTGATTCTGACCTAGTTATTAAGCGCATGGAAAGTTTTGGCTTTGGTAATCCGATCTGCTGTCACACTTGGCTTCAACATAAAAAATAATACGAAAGAAATGTCATAGTATCGAGGGATTGGAGCTTACTCTGAATCCGTCTTCCACTACTGCTCCATGATTTGAGCCAGACCTTTCCAAATAATACAGCGATCACTCTGGCTCCCTGGAACAGATTCCATACTCGTGGCGTTAAGCTGGAATCTGAGTCTCTGGCCACCACTATCACCCCAAGGCTTCCACTCAGGCGCTGCGGATTCTTAAAGATGTTAAGGTCCAGTGACAAGATGAAACTAATCCAGTAATTCATGACAATTGAGACCATGGGTTTGTTGTAGGTCATACAGGAACAGTTGTTGCAAGCCCCTGAATTCCCTGGACCGAAGATCGCCGGTTTCTCAGCCACATGTGGCACACCCAGACCAGCGGCCTCGTTCTGGGCATCCCACACATTGTAGCGGTAGTTCCAAGTTTTGAGAGGAGACAGATGTGTTGCAAGTGAGGAGGCTATCTCGATTCCAGGACAAGTGAAGGTTGATTCTCCATATGCCTCCTGGGCTGCCCCCGAAATACTGGGCATGAAGGGGGAACTGTTCATTTGGGGGGTAAGTGCGATCGATGACCTGGAGATCGGCCGATGTCAACCGAGGGTAGTTTGCTTGTATGAAGTTCAAGAATCCGGATGATGTGCTGATGTTGGGAGTGAATGCGGTTCCTTCATCACTGTCGTCGCCGACAATGACAGGCAGTCTTGCTACTCTCCCTTGTTCAAATAGGGGTTATAGATCAGCGGGGGAGAATGTCCCATCGATAACAGGCAGGAAATACCACAGTGGCGTTTCCGCCGTTCTAGGAAAGCGCGAAATTACATCTGCAGCTTGAAGTGTCGCAGTATCTTTCGATCGGAGACAGGCGAGGGCGTCTGCATCTTGACCACACTGGGCATTCTCCACAAAGCGACCGAACTGGGACTCGGACTCGGCAACCGTGCGATGCGTGGGAAGAAAAGGTGATTCTGCTATGGCGCCGACAAATAGCCCTTCGCTCTTTCCGCCATACGCAGTCAAGTGGTAAGCAATTGACCCACCCCCAGCCAAGTCGCCATGGATTACAACGTGTTCTGGATCTCCGCCAAACTGGATGAACATATCAGCTGGCGTGAATGCACAACGAGGGAGGAATATACCAAGTGAACGTATTTCTGAACCCAATACGAAGCCCTCTGCTGATCAAGGAGCCCGACGTTCAGTTCGCCGTCTTTACGGATTTCTTTACTGGCCAAGAATCCAAAAGCGCCGACGCGATAGTTAATTTGAACAAAGACCATGCTGTGGTTTGACCTTGCGATGACTTCCGAACCATTAAAGTTTTGATCCGAATTTGCCGCGTATCCACCACCATGCTGGATAAAAAACCAGACCGGTAGCTTGCTATCTGGTTGAGCATTGCTGGGCGTGAATATATCAAGAAAGAGGCAGTCCTCGCTGAAATTGCTGCTAAGCTGCTCCGATGTCCCCTAACAAGTCGCTCCAAACTTGAACCAGAGTTGAAATGTCAGATATTTCTGGGAGATGAGAGCTCCCAGTGATATGTTGAATGCGTGTGCAACTTACTGCTTGGGCCGCTTGAACTCCATATTCGTGAAGTGGATCTTCCGGTGCTCTAAACGTCAGGTTACCTACAGATGGGGCGGCATATCGCATTCCGAGAAACTGATTGACTCCAGTCCCCAGAGCCGTCCCTTCATATCTGGCGTATCCGAGATCTACTTGAGGAAGGTTGCTTGACTGACAACTCTCACGAGGTCTGCCTTCAATGAACTCCACGAGGCTTGTAGCCCCGAGGCAAGCAAGATGTTGGAATTTCATGACTCTAGACTTGGAAATATGTGCAAAAAAGGGACTGAAAGATAATTTCAAGTTCTTTGCAGGTAACTTTGTCACGTTATATAACTATGTCGATCGTACCCTGTCATGATGAGGGGTAAGATCATTTACTAGACCTACACGCAGTGGGCATTCGGAGTTTTGCCAATCAAATATGCGGGGTTGACGCATTAGCCCTATGCACAAAGAAGTTTCCACCAAGGAATCTTGTGGTGATGTATTCCACGGCCCTGGCACCGGTCTTTTGCCGAAACGGGCTTAACCGTTGGGCCGAAATCTTAGCAGCTTGCGGGTATCAATGCTACTGTCGACGCAAGATAGTTGGAGCAGGTAGAACAGCGTTCTGAGCAGCAAAAAGGAAATAATTATAGCAGAAATGGGAAAACGAGTGTAAAAGAATGTCCTCCTTAAAAAGTCGAGTATCCATGGATTTATAGATGAAGATTCTGTAACCTTAGTATAAAATGCTTGCATTAATAAACGGAATGTACCAGGAACTAAGGAAGTTGGGAGATCATACTGGCCTTACCGGAATCTGGGAACATTTCCCCATACATGAACTGAGAAAAGTGGTCGATCCATAAAGGTATATATGTAGATCTCGAGCCTTTACAAGGGGTTTGCCGTGATCGCGGAACAAGGAAGGGGACGGCACAGTCAGTACGGGAAATTAACCAAGCAGGTCCTCTTCACAATAGTTATTAGATATTGATTTGCTAATCGTTCTCGATTAATTAGATCCACCTCACCACGCCTCTCTCGACAATTCAATAAACCAAACTAGGCTTTGTAGATACAATTTCCTAGTGACGCCAGCAGCTAGCCACCAGGTGTTCGAAGTCACAGACGCTGGTCCTTTCCTGGAACGCGGTGCCGGGGCCGCAGGTCTTGTGAACCGGTGATCCGCCAGCGGGACATTCAAAGAATCTATGGCAATCCCAAGGGTCGGCCCATATGGCGGCGCCCCCATCAGCCTCGGGGGTCGGGGCGGCGGTGGCTGAGTTGAAAAGCACGAAGGCCATAATGGCGGTAATCGATTGATAGATGAGATGCATGGTTTCGGCTATAGATGAGTTAGCCAGGGTGCTAATAGATAGTTTAAATGTATTTCAAGTATACCTGACTTATCTTCAGAGTAATGAAGATAGATTTTCAGGGGAAGGAATGGAGTCAAAGGATTGGAAGTGCAAACGACTGGTAGTGGTTAGAAAAATCTCAACGATGAAGCCTGCCCCTAGCTTATATACGTGGACTTTTGCATAGAATGCTGTCTTCAGAGCCTCGCGGATTGTTGCCTCAAATTCTTTGTTTCTCAAAGGAACCAATATTACTGGACCCTAGTGCTGTTACATGTGCTCAGAATGGCCATAAAGGCGTTGTGTGAATACTTCACGTGGTTGAGGTCTTCGCGTAGCATATTTGCTCGGTTTGCTCCACGGAAAAATTCAAACGTAAGGGGACGATACACCTTGTGGCTGGTTCCTTTCTCTCCTGTAGAACACCTGTCATGTGGTCTGTAACTCTGATAGATATCACCGATTGGTCGGATGTTTTAACCGTGTCATTTCATAATCAAATTCGGATTTATATGCAATTTTGTTGGCTGTTGAATGCGACGCTCAACTTTGTGGATACTTTGGCTTAACGGGGATGAAACATTGGGCGTTCTTAATAATGTATGGGAAATATTTCCGCCCCCGGCGTCGGGTTAAAATTCATAACCCTAGCCGGCGCATTCAAGGGGTCGGATGTCCTTGCCGGGTGACCGGCTGCAATCTGCCACATTCCAATCCGCTAACAGTAAACAGTAATGCTGATTACTAATGGAATGGAAGACTAGTTAAAAAGGAAAACAGTCGGACGCGCTCGTTATGTGTTGAAGGCAGGGCCCAGAGGCTAAAGGAAAGACATGTTTCTGTGGACGGACCTACCTACATAGCAGGTCACTAGGAAAATGTGAAACGGCAGCTTACTGATGATCGGTATAGCCTACCGTAGAGCCTTCACTAAAGAGTAATAATGTCTGGCCAACCTTAGAAGAGAGGCTACAACTAGACGACTAAGAAACAATTTAACTCCCTTTATGCTGGTCGCCTCCAATTTACCTACCATCCACAATGGCCCTATTCTGGAGGTTGTAACAAACACTGTATTCAAATATTTTTCATTTGACCAAATCTCTTACTAGATATAAGCAGTGCCTTATTGTAGATTATGTCTGAATATATTTCCAAAGGCTTGATACACCCGGAAAAGAAGAGGCTCTGAGCCGCATAGCCGGACTCCTGAATAAAGTGCCACGGGGGAAATTGGCAGATACCAAAGGAGTACTGTGAAGATCATAACCGCTCTGGGAAATTGGGACTGAGCCCCCTTGCAGATATCTCTATATGGAATCCACCCCGAAGACTCGATCATCAATAGGTTATGCCAGAACGGATTGAACTCTCAAAGTAAGGTTAAGTGTGGGAAAATTAGGATCCTTTCTCATCACTGTAATGCCTGTGCGCGTTTTCAACATGTGACAAACCATGGATCGACGGCTGCTAGTTGAGACAAGGCTTTTCACTACGTGAAGTCGCATTGAATATCGCGAAAGGCACATGATGCACTTCCCACCGTCGCTAACAGCCAAAAAAATGAACTCGCTTAATTGCTTACGATCAATAGCTTATTGGTGTAGCGGTCACGTTTTCCATGGCTTGCGAAGTGTGGCCGCTTTTTGTAATCATGGTGAACTCTACAAAGTAGCCACACTGGTGTACTACAGATCGATGTCTGACTAATTCAACCTAAAGGGTCGTGACTCTCAGCTGGGACCCGAAAGACGATGTGCCTACTAAGTAATCGCGAAATGAGGCATATCAGTCATCTTCAGATGGAACGCTCGTCTGCCCACTTATTACGTGACCTATTCAAGATGGATATGATCGCGTCGCATTTTACATCTGATGCATGGGGTGTCCGAAACTTTCTTTACTTGGTTTTGTTCCTTTCCCCGGGTCCTACCCCATGTTTCTTCGATAGCTCAGATGGACTGCAACCTTCAGATGGATTCCAGACAAACTGAACTTTAGAACACGGGCGTCTCTGCATTTCTTTCTATGATGGGCTGGAAAATCCTGGCTTCGAATTCGCAGCTGATGCGACATTTCACAACCCCTTTTCACAACAAATAGTATCTCTGTTAGTGGGCACTTTCTGGTACCCTGGTAGGTTTTACCTTATTGAAAAGCGGCAATTTGGTCGAGTGTATAGATTGCTTCCTGAATGGGAACGGACTTTTCAATTGGAATATGCCCGATCGCCTTCGCACCCAAAAGTCATCGCCAGAACCCCTCATAGATCATCATTTTCTGTCATTTTCTGTGGACTTAGGACATTTGATTGACAAATTTAGTTCCAGGAAGCCCGTTAATGACGTGGTAGTAGTTGAGGTGGGGATGATTCGCAGTATATAAATCGAGCTGCCCCGGGAAGATGGCATCTCAATGTCTGTTAGCCCTTCATCGTCCAAGTCAACCAGCCAAAATGAGTCTCAAAGATATACTATCATCACTCCTTCTACTTCCAGCACTTGCTGCGGCAGTAAATTCAACTGTATCATCCTCGGGAGACAGCTCCTCCAAGGTGCCTCGCATAACAAAGCAATCCACGGATGGCGACCGTCACTACGTGGCACCGTACTTCCCTCTTCTAGGATTTGAGCAATATGCAGGGAATCCAATCCTTTCACCCAATCCAAAGCATAATTGGGAATCAGCCTATCTTTACAACCCGACCGCAATCGTCATTGATGATATGGTGATGATGCTCTACCGCGCCCAGAACAAAACCAAAACATCGTCTGTCGGCCTCGCATGGTCTAGTAACGGAGTCAATTTTACCCGTTATGACAAGCCAGTTTTGGAGCCTACTGAACCATATGAGACGCCGGGTGGCTGCGAAGATCCTCGGGTGGTTCGCGTGAACGGCACGTTCTACATGACCTATACCGGTTACGACGACACCACGGCACGTCTCTGCCTAGCTACATCCACCGACATGGTCCATTGGACGAAACATGGTCCCATCCTACCAAACGTCACAGATGTAGTATATGACTGGCAAAACCCGCTAAATACGTACAAACCACGCGCAGGGTGGAGTAAATCCGGATCCATCCTGGACGAACCTCAGCCCGACGGGACCTACCGCATGCTCTTCGGTGACTCATTCCTCTACCAAGTAAACTCCACCGACCTGGTCCACTGGAACTACGACCAATACGTCCTTCCGTACGCATCTCACCTCAATCCTTGGGAAATGGCAATCATGGAGTCCGGACCCCCGGCAATCAAAACCCGAGATGGAAAATGGCTGCAGGTTTACAACGGCGTGGCGACGGGCCTGGGAGGTTTTACCCCGAGCCAGTATAGCACTGGGCAAATGCTCATTGACCCCGTGCGCTTCCCACACGGACCCCCGGTGGCTCGGGTGGAGACTCCACTGTTGCAGCCGACCAGCGTGGACGAAATTACGGGACAAGTGGATCATGTTGTATTCACCGAGGGGTTGGTGCAGTTTCATGGGAAATGGTTTATGTATTTTGGTCAGGGGGACGAGTTTCTTGGGGTTGCTACTGCGCCGGTGCAGCCCTGAGTGGGGAAAAGTTATCGGATTAGTAAATAGTTTGATGCTTTCAAGTGTTTGGAATCTGATTTCGAGGTATGAATTATGTTGAGGTGTCGCTATAGTCCAACGGAGTCAAAAAGAAAAGCAAGGGGTATATTGGCGAGCTAATTAAGCAAATGGCCTGTAGTGTTGCGGTAGAAACTGGTCATCCAGATATGATAGACCGCTGTAGTCAAACTGGGCGAGTGCATCGTTTTCGCTAAAGTAATCCCAATTATTCTCCAAAAGCCCCATTATCGTATCCATGTGAGGTTGTGGAATCGTAGAGATCGGGTATTGGGAGATTGCAGACGAAGCATTGGTGACTGCGAGAAGCAGTCGTTCAAGAAAAGCCTTCGTCTTGGGCCCAACGGGGCTCAGTTGTGCCATGTCCTCGCAGGCCGAGATTCCGATTTGGACTTGATTACACCAGCTTTGGTATTCGCAGTGATCGGTAGGCTCTACCATCAGAGCCATCAAAGGAATCAAGCATGCTTGGAACAAGAACCATACTGCATTCCAGCAGCAAATCTTGGTTGGGCGCCATTCGGCTTGAATGCTGAATATCGAATCTGCCGCAATGTCTCGGCATTTCGAAACAATGATCTGGTCGGTTGTAGAGAGAGATTCAAGTGGCGCCCGCCTGATGACCGTGTCGAGGAGGATTGGACGGTGTAGAAGGAATCGAGTGTTTTGGTATCTCCATTTGAGAACCAGACGCGCATCTTGTAGTTCGGGTGCGCTGGAGTCGCCGGATCGCAGGAACGGTGGTAAACGTTGGAACCAAGAAACAAGCATTTCATCGAAGGACTGTAGTTCATCATACCCGAGGATAGGATTTACGATGAGTCGATCTTGAATGCGGTTGATAATTCCGCATAGATGGATGTTGTGGATCAAAGGGGCGTGGATCGTTGGTTCTGTCGGTGGAACTTCGCCACGCTAAAAAGGAAAAGATCACAATTCTGTCATTCCGCTTTGAAAGCAATAAAATCAGAGAGAGGATCCTACCTGTTCATCCAGCACATTTTTCGGGGTGTCGATCAATGTCCCAAGTGCGGCCGAGGGCCTTCCGAGTGTCATAGAACCCCACGTGTCAAGAACGTAAATAGTCCACCAATTCCTTCGCTTGACCTCTTCTTGAAGACTGATTCGTCCTTGATAGTCTTCGGATCCTTTGAGATGCAGTCCGAGCCCACTCGCAATGCGATAGCAAGCACCAATAATAGCAGATGCCATGTTCGGTTGATTCCGGAAATGCAAGTACTGCCCGCCCATGAGCACCAGCGCCTGCAATGTTTCCAGTCGTCCACTACCAAAACTATCCAGTGAGAGATACTGCTTGGCCAGGTTATAGTATTGGAGGTCTTCTGTTGAGTCTCCTGCGGAGGAGGTGACGCTCCCTAAGGCGAGGACCATGTTGAGAAGTGCAAGCCAGGATCGCTCGAGGCTGCTCTGACTTGTCAGGTATTTGTTGCGAAAGCTGGGCTCGTGAATGATCGGAGCAAATACATGGATCCCAGCAAAGTAGGCATCGATCAGTCGTTGCTCTTCGCGATACGAAGATATCCGGTTTGGGGTCGATGATGAGATGATGGGTGGTTGGTTGGGCAGTTCATGCATTGAAGGCATCTTGGGTATTATGGGCTTTTCCTCCATGATCGGGGCTGGCAATACGATATTAAGCGCTCTGACAGCAGCAGCAACGGATGATATTCCGACAAAGGAAGACTTTCGCTCCTGCGATAATGAAAGCGCATTCACGTCGTCCTCTACTGCGTGGCGGGTCTCTGTTGAAGTCTCGTCCCACTCAAAAACGGTCGAATCCTGGCATTGAAGCTTGTAGAGACGCTCATTTGCTTCCAAGTCCGGGACTGATCGTGGGTTGTTCGGGGTTGTCATATCGGGAGACGTAGCGGATGAGCTTTGGTGGCTTGTCTCGGGAGAATAGTCGGCTTCCGTCCTGGCTCGTTCCAGTAGAGTTGCGCGAGAAAGACCTCTCAGGGACTCAATCGGACTATGCGGAAACAACGTCTTGACCAGTGCCTCACAGTCATCTTTGGTGGCGTTGTTTGCTAATGTCTTTTGGCTTCTGAATCCCCCATAGCTGTCAGTCGAGAAGCAACTTTCACCAGAGACAGGCAGTGCTTACTTTCTGCCCCGCCGGCGAGCTTCAGGAAAAACACATTCGGCATTGCAAGCCAGACATCCGGTGCACGGTTTCGTTCCAATACATTTTGTCTTTCGTCTGCGGCATTCCACACAGGCTTTCGCAGCAATAGCCCTTCGACGCTCGGGGGCGTCCTTTGTTGGCTGGTTGTGATTAATGCCAACAAAGGTGTTGAACATTCTGTCGAGGCCCAAGGAGAGAAATTTCACAATGATCTCGCTTAGAAACCGATCCCTTCCCATATAACTGACAATATAGACAATCCGGGGCCCCGCATGCAATACCTAGCGGCGAATGGAATGGCGTTCCCCAAATGACGCTGGATAGATGGTGGGCGCTGTGCATTGACCACAAACCGCTTAGAGCCTTAGATCCGGGTCCGCGCGCCGACTTTCGATTGGTCTGTCCTCCGTGATAATGTGGTTCAGCGCGAGGCATATTCTTAGTGCTTTGCAGAGTGAAGGATCCAGAACCCTCGATGCAACCCTCGCTGATGTGGGCGTTAATAGCGCGGGACATGAAGTCAGATATGAATCGCAGTTCCTGGATTTTGAGTTAGCGTACAGGACCGTGCGCGCGGAGCAGAACTAGTTCCATGCTAGACTCGTTTCTACGCAGGTCTGGATACAGGCTTTTGAGGTGAAAAAAAGTGCAAAGGCTTTCAAGGGGTTGAACTGGGCTGCCGATGGGAAAGTTGTCTCTGGCGGGGCTTAGTGTGCCTCCTGAGGTCCCACCGATCGGCGTAAGATGTTGGGTGAACGGATCGCTTGGATTGCGTTTTCCCCGCCACAGTACTCTTATACCAAGTCAGGTTTACGGTAATAACGGAACAAGCCGCCCTGACGCTATTTGCTGGTCTGACTTGCTTATAGGACCGCACGAAGGGTCTTTGCCGAAATCATTGGTGAAAGTCGCAGCCGAACACCCGTCTCCGCATTTCCGAAGATTGATTGGAATAAGCATGCGATCATTTGTCCTCAAGGCTTACTAAATTTGAACGCTCGGTGAGAATGTCGAACATTTTGTAGTTCAGAAGGCGTTTAAGCGACAACGGCTCTGTTACTAGAACGGTTCGGTAGTATATCCAACCCCGCTGTGCTCGGGGTCTTTTACCCCGATAGCAACAGACAATTGGCACTTCGGCTTCAATACATATTGTAGCTGATCCTGGCTCTGTGGCGAACGGCTCTGTTCCAATGGTTGCCCACTCCGGGCAGGGAGAAGCCTGTCGCAGCGCGCCTACTTCACCTTTAGATAACCACGAGGGAACATAATCAAAGTCCGATCACCCTAGGCAAGGGACAGGCTTATTGTACAAACTTCAATACTATTGATATCCGGCGATTTTCCTCTTCTTATGGCTCTATGAAGTCGAAGCGGGCATGTGTGAAGTATATCGGTTCCAATTCAAATATTGGTCGTGAGGCTAGTTTCTCGCTTGGTCCCACGTGCACATGCATATGAAAAGGTTTCAACCTATGTCGCAGGTGGCGAAAGCCCCTTGTAATGACAGCCAATATGATGTGGTCCCACAGGTCTTCACGGCTTGGTGAACTTGAACTACGGCGGGGTCCGAGAGCGAAGCCGATAGCCGACCCCCCTGGCCATTTCAGTGCCGGTTTCAGAAATCTGGGGATGTCGGAGAATTTGATCCAAACTGCCCAAAGAGAAATATGCGGGCACGGCATAAGTACGAAGGACTGGCAGCTAACATGGAATCTTTGCGAACAGCGACCAAAAGCTTCACTTCCGTTTCTGCGGTGTCTAGTTGTCTTTTCCACCATGCTCGTTGTTTCTCTGATTACCCTTTTGGCCCACATGGCCATCGCCGCGCCAGGTGCGAAGAAACGTGGCGCGAGCAACCCCGCCGTCAAGGGAACACCGCAAGTCATTGGTCTTCTGGCCGACCCGACGCTGAACCGGGATTCCTGTGGCTCTTCTCTCTTCGGAGGCCGCGCACTGTGGGTCTGCCGAGACTCCCAGCACTACAACTCCAGTGGCATTCCCAACCTGCCGCTATTCACCAGCTCCGCCTCATGGACGGATCTCATCCCTGGAGGTGGCAGCCAGCTGACCATGTATGGTGACAACCATGATGACTCGTTTTATCCCCTCGTGCCTGGCAACTGTGATGACAACCAGGCCGGGACATGCTCCGATGGCACTCGGTACCCGCTGTGGGCCAACGCTCCGCCACTGGTGACGAGTTCCGATGGTACCAGGACCACGGGTTATACCTGGATCAGCAACTCGCATATCTCCGGTCTGACCAATCTTATTGAAAACCCATCGGTGACACTATACAAAGTAACCTACACCTCTGGAGCCGACGGTCTCCCCACGGTTGAGATCATCAACTCGGCATTCTGGGCGGAGGGTGATATTCCCTATGGAACCTACGGCGGCGTTGTGCGTGACGGCACTGTCTACCTCTGGGGACAGGGAACCAACAGGGATGTTAACCTGGCGCGCGTGCCTGTTGACAGCGTCGAGGATACGTCACAGTACGAGTACTACGTGAGCGGTGCCTGGTCCAGTTCCCAGCCAGTCCTCGGCGACACTGCTGCCACCATTGACAACGCCAGTGCAGGCGGTCAGGGCACGTATTATTATTCCAACCCCTGGCACTCCTATGTCTGGATCGGCCAGGCGACTGACTCGGTCTCGGCTGATTTCTACATCACCACCGCCTCCGCACCGGAGGGCCCTTGGATTGAGCCTTTCAAGTTCTATTCTGGTGTCAACGGCAACTACTCTCTCGGTGCTTATACTCTCCAGGCTAATCCAGATCTTTCACCAGCGGACAGCAATGAAATCTACCTAACATACACCAAGACCGACGCTGTCGGAGATAACGTTGCGCTGTATACTACTCCTCTGATCCTTGTTGAGTGGGATGACTAGGTGCCACTGGCGGCCCAATCTGATTCGGAGTGAATATTCCGGGCTCGGAAAAGCCTGAACTTCGGTGTTTACTTGTTCGGCTCAACTTGATTCATGGCGAGGCTTTGCTGCAAGATTGTGTTGGGCTGGTGTTGTGTCCCGGATCCGAGCCCGGATCCGGCTGGATGTACATGTTCAACCCTTTCAACCCTCAATTATATAAGAACGAGTGCTGGCTACTCTTTTTTGTAAATTCTCTCTCCGTATCTCTATTCTATATTCTTATCATCTCCGATAAAGCCCTGGCTCATTGCCAATAAATTGTCAGAATGCATGTTCTGGTCATCGGAGGCAGTGGTCGCACCGGAAAGCTCGTCATTGATGACCTACTTCAAAAAGGTATGGTTAACTAGCTACACAGCTAGATAAAATTTACTAACAGTTGATAGAGCACCATGTCATTGCTCTCGTCCGGAACCCTGGAGCGATGGAAGCACGAAACGGCTTGAATATCGTCGAAGGTTAGCTTCTCCCGTTCCTCGCCGTTCAAGCCAAAATGTAACTCATTCTCGACAGGAACCCCCACAAATCTATCCGATATCCGAGAAGCCTTTCATTCCCACACCCCAGACGTGGTGATCGTGACCCTCAGCGCTCCCCGGGCCAGTGACAGCCCATTTGCCGCACCCATTTCCCCACCACGGTTGATGGCCGACTGCAACGCCAACGTGGTAGCCGTGATGAAGGAATTTGGGGTGAAAAAGGTCGTTATTTTACAAGCGCTCGGGGTTGGTGCTTCATGGCCGAACATGTCGTGCGTGCTCCGTCTCTTGATGAGCAAGTCCAATATGAGCTATCAGTATGATGATCACAATCACACGGACAAGGAGGTCCGGGGCAGTGGTGTCACCTATGTCATGGTACGCCCTGCTCGGTTGGTGGAGACTGATGTGACGGCGGTGCGAGAATGGCCCCACGATGGTAAGGGAATTCCCCTGATGGCCACTGCTAGCCGGAAGAGCGTGGCTGGTTTTTTGGTGGATGCGGCGACCGAAAAGTCTTGGGATAATAGTGCGCCTGTTATTTCGAACTGAGTTGAGAATTTATATGTTACGTCGGTCGTCAATAACGCACTGCACTGGCCATGGCACGAGAATTAATAGCGGCCATTTGGAAAATCAACGACCTATGTTATTTGATTTTGTTTCTTGAAGGGCAAATATGTGACTGGTGGTTAAATATTTGCAAGACAAATCTATCATAGTGTATATCGAAAGGCATTGCCACGCGAAATTCTAATTGTCCTTCCACCTCTATACCTTCAACTTCTCGATTTCGCTGCATACGGCATCAACGACTCCCTGGGTATCCGACGTGCCACCCAAATCAGGCGTCAATACGCCCGCAGCACAAACCCTTTCGACACAACCCATGAGCTTATCAGCCGCTGCTTTCTCACCAATCCAAGTTAACATCTCAGCCGCCGACCAGAAGGTAGCAACGGGATTCGCCACACCCTTCCCAGTGATATCAAACGCACTGCCATGAACAGGCTCAAACAGGGACGGATTCTTACGCGTCGGGTCCAGATTCGCCGAAGGAGCCACGCCAATTGAACCGGCCAACGCAGCTGCAAGATCCGACAAGATATCCATGTGTAGGTTCGTACCGACAATGGTATCAATCGACTGCGGCTTGGCCACCATGCGCACCGTCATCGCATCCACGAGCATCTTATCCCACCTCACGTCGGGGAAATCCTTCGCGACCAACGCCGCGACTTCGTCCCAAAGGACCAGCCCATTGCGCATGGAATTACTCTTCGTTACCACGGTGAGAAGCTTCCGGGGTCGAGACTGGGCCGTCTCAAACGCGAACCGCATGATCCGCTCGATACCCACCCGCGTGAATATGGCGACTTCAGTTGCGGCTTCCCATGGTTGACCGACGTGTGAACGTCCTCCTTGACCGGCGTATTCGCCTTCGGAGTTCTCACGGACGAGCATCCAGTCGATTCCCTCGGTGGCGGTGTTGAGAGGGCATTTTGTGCCCGGGAATGTCCGCACTGGTCTCACGTTGGCGTAGAGTTGAAGCGGGCCTCTTATGGCGAGGAGGAGGCCCCACAATGATATATGATCCGGCACATCTGATGGGTGTTAGGTATTGTTTAAGCGGAACTATTCATTGATTGAACGTACCTGGCGCGCCGACTGCCCCAAATAGTCCCGCGTCGAACTTGCGCAGTGTGTCAAGACAGTCGTCCGAGACATATTTGCCATGTTCCTTATAGTATTCCGTTCCCCATGGGATATGAGTGAAGTCAATATCGAATGTTCCCAGAGTTTTGGCGAGCTTTTCCACCACTTGAATGGTGGCGCTGACCACTTCGGGGCCGATACCGTCGCCCGGAATGGATGCAATACGATATGAGCGTACCATTTTGATAGGAAATAAAGTTCAACCCAAAATGATTTGCTAGGGCATCTAAAGGGGAAGAAAGTACCTGTCTTTAATAATCGTTACATCTCGCGTATCCCAAGGTTGTTTAACTGGCAGAATGTTCACCCCGCGGTCGGCAAAACTTTCAGGCGATTTCCTCTCCCGCTTTCTCTCTTTTCAACATCCTCAATCAACTCACCACCGCCAAATAATGAGGCGTCAAATGATCAAGATGAAGGTTAATAAGCCCTCCAGAATTACCACCGCGTGTAATGCCTGTCGTTCGCGCAAGCAGAAAGTGAGTTTCTATCCTACGAGCCTACTGATCACACATTAACCAGACCCGAATTCAGTGCAGTGGCAAGAAGTAAGGAACTTCCGGTCTAATATGAAGCGATGTATATAGACTAACTAAGTTTAGACCTGTTTGCCAACAGTGTCATGACTACAATCGGCCGTGTGACTGGCCCGAACAGTTGAGGAGGTAGGTGAGATATCTGTGCATCAAGGAACTCGCTAATACAGATACTAGGGGGCCCGCAAAGGGATATGTGGAAGCATTGGAGCATCGGCTACAAGTTACAGAGAGTGTTCTTCTGAGACTGCTCTCCCAGGTCTCTGATCCCGAGCTGTCCCATATCTTCCCCGAAGACTCGCTCCTCGGCGATACCGGAACGGGCTACGCACCATTGGCAAGACTCGAGAAGAAAGGCGTGGAAGAGTGGTCCCAGTTTCCTCTTGATTCGGCAGAAAACATCCGGAAGTGGCAGCGAGTCTGTACAGGTCAAGGAAGCAATGGATCCGGCAGTCCAACCGTTGAGCCTGAAAATTCTCCCACAGCTCATAGGGGAGTGAAACGGAATAGGCTGGAGAGTCATGAGCAAGAACATCCATCTTCGCCAATTTCATTTCGGCTAACCCCTCGACAATTACTTTCTGGACCTGGTCATCGAGCGACCTTTGAAACAATAGGATCAGAAACACAGGGCCACTCTGATGATGGAGTAAGTGGGTCCAACGAACAAGATGTCAATACAAAGCAGAGCCGCAGCTCTTGGGACGGAGCACCGTCTATCAGCTTCCAGCAACAGTTTCTTTGGTAAAAAGAAACCAATCACGATTCAGATTGGTCCACATTAGGCTGGGGGAAGAGTTGTGCAAGGTCGGAATTACCCCGGGAGCCGCCCCGCATCTTGATCGCCTGCTTCCCCACAAACATTTTGCATGACATGTCCGATTATGGAACTAGCTCAAGGGGTCCGGTTACAAGTGTCTCTGGCCCCACGGCGGGGGAGGGGCTCTTAACTCGGAGAGCTGCTGGGCTATGCGATTTAATTGCGTCAACCTACCGGACATTTTCTCAACCATTGACTCAGCCCTGAACTATGGCAATCAAGAAGGTAACACTATCAACACTCCAACATGATACCACCACTGACAATCATCGCAGGTAATTGTCGTAGGAGCCGGCCCATCAGGCCTAATCCTCGGTCTACTACTCGCAAAACAAGGCATTGAAGTCGAGCTTCTCGACGCTGGCGCGGAGCTAGATGACCAGCCCCGCGCAGCACACTATGCCTCTCCAGCAGCCTACGAACTAGAACGAGCCGGCGTCCTCGACGATGTCAAGGCGAGCGGCATAATGCCCAAGGGATTTGCCTGGAGGCAGATGGACACCACTTTCATCGCAGGATTGAACCTCGACGTGTTGCCTGACGACTACCCGTACAAAATGCAGGTTCTCCCACTTGATCGCCTGGGGAAACTCTTGTACGAACATATCCAACGTCAGCCGACCGCGCACGTGAAGTGGTCTCATCGTGTTATTAAGATTGGTCAGGATGAAGGGAAGGCGTGGGTTGATATTGAGACTCCAAATGGCACAGTGCGATCCGAAGGTGACTACGTGATTGGCTGTGACGGGGCGAGCAGTACCGTACGGCGAGAACTATTCGGTGCCGAATATCCCGGTGAGACGTTGAATGCACAGATTATCGCGACGAATGTGGGATCCTCTATCTCTTCATTTGGAGAACACTGCTGATGATTACTAGGTGTACTACGACTTCGAGCGCTACGGCTACTGGGATAGCAACTTTATCGTCCATCCTACAAACTGGTACATGGCGGCGCGCATCACCCAGGACGGACTTTACCGTGTCTCTTATGGTGATATTCCTGGCCTCGCCAAGGAGGAATATACTGCCCGTCAGCCTCGGCGCTGGGAGGAGATCTTGCCCGGGAACCCGAAGCCGGATCAATACAAGATTGTCAACATGAATCCGTATAAACTGCAGCAACGGTGTGCACCGAGCTTCCGGGTGGGAAGAATTGCTCTTGCGGCAGATGCGGCTCATCTCTGCAATCCATTGTGAGTGTAGCTGTAGCTTCCATTCTCTCCGGGTTGACAGGATAGAGACTAACAATTGATTACAGTGGTGGTCTCGGACTTACAGGCGGCATCGTCGACGTAGGCAACCTCTTTGACGCTCTGATGGGTATCCACAAGGGACTGGCCGATGATGATATCTTGGAAAAGTACGCCGAAGTTCGCAAGCGCATGTGGGAGGAGGTCATCGACCCCATGTCTCGCGAGAACTTCCGACGGCTACATGATCAGGATCCTGAGAAAGCGCGAGAGAATGATGACTTTTTCCAGGCGCTGATCAAATCGGAGACGGATGGAGAGCTGGCGAAGGAGTTTGCTCTGGTGAGTACTACTCGTTACTGAATTTTGAATAGTAAGATACTGATGCTTGTGATAGGGGTTGAATGTGCTGCAGCATGATATGACACAGTACTATACCAAGGGTGTATAGTCACTCTGGGTCATTGAATGTATGAATTGGGCGGATAGATTGAGAAGTAGATATTATGAACATTCAAATATTCCCATATATTCACAGCTTCCAGGTATTGCCATTGGACATCGATGGTTGTCACTCTTATCCAGCTTACGCACCGGTGCTGCTCCATCGCTCGTGCTCTCTTCCCAGCGGATTGTGCCTCAACCCGTACGTCATGTCGATAGTCCATTCACATGGTCCACGTAAACGACTCATCATCAAAGGAGAACACATCCATCTCGAAGTTGTTGAACTCATTCGCAAGTAAAGATGATTGTGACAGGTCTGGCATCTGAGAAGTGGGAGGTAATTGTGGCTGACTGCCAGGTGGGATGATAGACTCGTTGGACTGAATCTGTTGACGTGTCAGCAAGGTCCTACATACTGAGGCAAGATTATGAATTGATACCAATTGAACAAAGTCCGCCAGCTGGAGTCCAATCGACTGTTCCGCAGCCGAGGTTAGTAGATGTTGTCGACATGCCGACAGTGCCTTCTTCGCTCCTTGGGAGATGGTCCGAACTCGTTGTTCAGCTGTGCCCCGGGCACGTACTGAGTGGAGGACAACTGCCAGGAAGAGAATGTCTTTCATGTTGCTGTTTTTCTCACCGATACGACGCGTCAGCGTGGCGAGCGCGTTCTCAACAACACGGATCAGACTTGCTTTGGTGTGTGTCTCATAGTGGGAAGGGGTTTCCGATGACACATCGTTGGATGGAGAGTGGATGGTGGAACGTTGATTGGAGAGTCTCATGTGTTCGCAAATGCTGAGAGCAGACAAGAGGATGTCATTTTGAAAGAGTATGCCGAACGCGTTCCAGTACGTGTTCAAATTGGAGACCTCAATATCGGAGATGTTGGGATCAAAATAATCTTGATAGGATAAAATTTCCAATGAGGAGTCAAGGCATACGCGTTGGACTTCGTAGAATGAAGTGTCACTGCTATTATTCGGGGCATTGGTGATCACAGGTCGGTAAAGGCAGAGAAGAGGACGGCGAAGAGAAATATCAAGGAGGACGCGTTGGAAAACAAGTGAGGGATCCTGGCTCCCCAATTCAGGTTTTAACCTCAGATGGGGTGACACACTAAGTAAATACTCCTCGAGTTCACGTCCCTGCTTGACGCGCTCTTCAATGTTTTCACGCGCGTTTGTGTTCTGTGCCATGTTCATGGCTCTGATCCGTTGAGACAGGCAAGTAGCCAGGATTATTTGAGCGGAGGAATCGGTTTCTTCGTCCAAGGTCTTGCATAATGGCCGGTTGGGTGTGGACTCGTCAAAGTCTTCATCATTGAGATTGTTGGGAGTCAGGGGGCCAAAGTCAAGAGCTGGGGTCATGACAGGCATGCCCGACGCGATGGATGCTTGGAGGTCCAACTCAACGATGGTTATCCACAGCCTGCGTCGGATCTCTGCCTGGAAGAATGACAGATTCGTGGCTTGGGACAGATTGACATGAAGACCCATCGTCATGGCAGATCGGACGAGTACACCACTGGCTTTCCATTGTTCTTCGACCGGCACGAGGCGCAGTTGACAAGAGAGAAGGTGGATTGTTTGAACCTGAAGTGAGCACAACTCGACAGTTTGCTTCCGCGGGAGATTTTTCAGCCAGTCTGAGATAAGATCTGGTGCATCTTGCATCAAATACTCCCATGATGATGAATATTCCGGTAAAGGTGGTGATGTTTCGAAAGAAACAGCCACAGTCAGTATTGAGGTGAGGAGGGGAACAAAGAAAGATATTGAGGAGGAGTGGGTTTCTTTGTTATCCCAAAAGTCGTTGTATTGGCGTAGAAGTGAAGGGATGTGGAGGATTCTGAGAGTCTTCTCGAAGATCTTGGTGTAAACCTCTAGCAGTTGGTCACAAACGGGTTTTGGAGGAAGAGAATTCAGCAAGTGCTGCATCTCGGGGAATGTGTCTAAGCCAGAGAGTGACTCTGGCGAAGCCATCACCAGTTGAGACTTGGACTGGAGAAATTGGACTTCTTTGGCCAACCCCACGAGAGCCGAATCACTGGAACATTGGTTGATGAATGTTTTCGCGTCGGCGAACTGAAGACGCGTTGGTTACTGAATTCTATGGACAGAGAAGTAGACAAAGGTGTAGAAAGAGAAGACATACCTGGTTGAGTAGCGTGGTTCTGTTGTTCTGCCCATGGTAGCGGGAACGAGATCCCTTGACCACCAGAGTCCCGAGGAAGTGAGAAGTTGACTGAGTTGTATCAGTCTGGGGCCTGCCTTATCGATCAGCTTGGGCGAACCGATGGGAGAAGTTATTTCCTACCATGAACTCTGAACGGGGGCATCTCTGATCGGCCCCCAGTTCCCATTGGGCCCGGCAAGGCGCTCCTCGAGCTTGATAACCCGCATCTGCAGATCTTCGATGATGCCGACGCCCGCTATCGCCGGAATAGTGCGCTGATAATGCTCACCCTCTGTCAATTGGACTCGTTTTGGCGGGGATTGTGACTCGGCTCCGGGTTGTTGGTTGTAGGTGCAGTCGGCGCGGCAGGCCGACTTGACACAGTTCTGACACGGCATGAGTCGATCACATTTTAGTTTCTTTTCCCTGCATCGAAGACAGGAGACAATAGGCCGAGGCCGTTTACGTGACTGCGGGGTTTGCATTGATGCGGTTGCATTCACGTCACCGATGTTGAAGATGAGATTGCCAAGCATCGCCGACGCCCCAAAAGCGTCCCCCAAAGCGGCGCGATCCCGGCCCATCACATAAGCACCACCATGCCAAGTTCACTCTATTCTCAGGGAGTTTACCAATAGATCTACGGCCGCAGATAGGCCCCCTAATTCAAAATTATTTAGAGTCTTGGAAAGTCATCAAGGACGCGCTCTTAGTAGATTATCTTCTTCGCCACCCATGATAGTTGTTCTTGAAAAAGTCCACATAAGTCACATATTTACTGTTCCAAAGACCACAACCCATAATCTCATGGTATAATTCGTACATTCGTTCCAAGGCTTCTTCTAAAAGCTGGGGTATTGCTGTCCGACAATATCAAACAGCGAGTTGAAATCCGCCCCTTGAAGCAAATCAACCATATTCAAGTCGAAGCTCGAACCAGCAAACTGACCCGAGTCCGCATTCTGGAAGTTCAGCTCCGAAGACTGATTTGCATTATCAGCCAATAATGACTCCTCGTTGAAGTTGTTTGGCTGGAACGGTCCCAGGGGCGCTCCGTCGAGGCCAGGTCGTGACTCATGAAGACGTGAGTCTTCAAGGGATGCATCGGCTTGCCTCTGTTGCTCGTCGGCAATTTGGTTGAATCGTCCTTGTGGACCATCATTTTGAGCATTCATAAAATCTTGGCTGCGCGTTTCAATAGTGTCCATCGAGTGTGTTTCTCCCGGGTGCCGCATGGTATAAGCATGAGAGTTTGGGCCGTGGGGATGCCGCTCCATCTGTTTTATTTTTGCAGACATCAAGGACAGCGCCATATGGCAATGCTTGGCGGTCTGCCACTGAGGGGACATCTGCTTCAGAAACTCTGAGCACGCGTCAATTTCCCTGTCGACAGTTAATAACCGCTCCATCCTGTCAGCAGTGGTCTCGAATCCTAACTTACTGTAGACCCTTTGTTAACACGTATTGCTTGAGCTGACAAGCAAAAGCCAAGACCAAGCCTGACATCCAAGCTGCCGACACGAAGCCTGGCCAGAACAGAGCTTGGCGGCTATCAACTTGCAGTTTCAATGCCGCAAGGATTGACCTTGCAGCGCCAATGCAGGTCTGCAGCCCAGAACAAAACTCCGCAGTTGAAGGGTCAAATGATAAGGAGGGACGATGGATAATCAAGATAAGATGCTGGTAGAGAACGTTGAAGAATGGACCAAAGTCAAACGGACTATCGGAGTCTGCAGCCGCCACTCGCTTGTCGACTTCGGGCGCCATCCCTTGAAGTTCAAGGGGAAGGCTATTCCACCACTTGTGAACATCCGTCACTAAGAAAAGCACAGAGCTGCGGCGCACCGAGCGAACCAAGATAGACTTGTGCAAAAGTTCCAGTGCCCGGCCGGTAAGTGTTCCGGAATCAACGTAGCTGGCAAGCACACTCTCCTTTTTGCGGTGATCCGCCCCTGTATTCCCCGGTGATTGCTCGTCAGTTTTATCGTTTTCATCAGGTACCGAGTACCTCGATGAGACACTCGACTGCAAATCCCTCAAACGTCGCGGAGAATGCATCTCCGGCGCAGCAGGCAGACACACATCGATATCCGAATCCTGGATACCAAGAGGCAGTCCCAATGCCTGACTCAGATACCGATCAATAGCATACGCACACCAGAAAATGCGCTTCCGCAACTGTCGATCATGCGACGAGAGCTGCGCATACCGGAACGGGCATCGGTGCAGGCCGGCATGCATCATGGATCGCAGAACGCACCCGCCAAAGGTAGATGCAAGGCGCAAAGACATTGTTGCAACGAGATATACCTGGACAGCTAATAGAGCCTGTAGTGACGCGATGTCATGCCGCGTTGCCAGGCTTCCGAGTAAAGAGATCACGCAGCCGGGCGATTGAATCCGAGAGGCGGGTGGAAGCTCCAGATCTGGGCGAAGAAGACTTCCTAGGTTGAAGATGCATTGCAATATTACCGTCCAACATGTATCCCGGCGATCTGGATGGTTTTCGGCGGTAGAAGTGTCTTCGCCGGAGCTGGAATATAACTTCTCCATAGCGTGCAGGAAAGTGGGACCATGCAAGAACGGGAAGAGAGGATGCCAGACTCTGAAGTACATCATCATGAGCACTTTCGAGAGCTCCAGAGGTGGTGCATTGCCCATCAAAGCGGCGATTGCTGGATCGTACTTCCATGGTGCTGGAGACTCGCCGGCGGCGGGTGAGGCCGAGTCGGGCTGCGAAGACGCCGTGCGTAGTCGCTTCCGTGGCGAGTCTTCTGCACCCACAAGGGTGTCTTCTGCATTTGGAAATTCTGTCTCCGGAGATCCTGATGCATCTAATCCAGCAGAGAATGCACGCTTGACAGTATTGATGAAGTAGACGCCACTGGAGCTGCCGACGAACTGGCTGTCCTCATTTGAATGCGCTGTCAAAGAACCAATCTCGGAAGTCCCAGGAGTATACCCTGGCGGATCCATGATCTAATGCACATTGCTTGACCTTTAGACATTCCGAGCAACGAAATGTGCTAGAAGTCTTGCTCTCGGACGAAAATCGATGGTCATCGTGATTAGTAATCAGTCTATCCCGGAAATTGACAACGGCCTTGTTACATCTACAACGGACGTAAAGTGAAAGAAAGTTGAAGGAGAAAAATAAGCAACTCGGGCTCGTAGCCATCCCATTAACTTGAACTATCTGCGCCTTCGAAACTGAGCACACTCAACGGGAATGACACGCGAGACCTTCCGCGAGGAGGCTATAACTCTATGTTACACTCGTAGTGGATGAAAGGGGAGAGATACGAGAGGGAGAAAGGTAGAGACAAAGATTGGGGGACAGGAAGAGAAAGACGTCACAAATCCCTCCCGGCAAACAATAAAGAAAGGAAAGTAGATCATAAGAAACCCACATTCAGCGCCCAAAGAGAAGAACTTTTACCGACCCGGAGAGACAGTGTCGTCCCCCATTGCAAGCTTGGCATTTGACCCTCTTCGCGAATCCAGGGGGTAAGGAGACGAGAGAAAAGTCCAGTGTACTAGAGGCGAGGAGAAATTGAAAATAATGTCGTGCCGCGTTCACTAAGCACCAAAAAATAGGTGACACTAACACAAGAACTTTTCAAACCGAGGGATATCGAGATTGGAGGGAAGAGGGGAACACCGAGAAAGGGTCAACAGGTAGTAGAGAAAAAGAAAAGGAAAAAGGAAATGGTCATCAAAAAACGTGCGTTCCAAGATTTCCGAGCGGAGGCAGACAAGCGCAATCTGAGCATTCAAGTTCACGACTGCCTGCACGGAGCTTGACAGGACAAGTCATCTAAGACTTGTTCTCCTCCGAAGAAGCCTCCTTGGCGGCCTCCTCGGGCTTGGCCTCGCCAGCCGCCTCACCCTCGGTACCCTTGTTCTTCATATACTCGTCATAAACGCTGAGGGCCTCATCGACCTTGGCGCGCAGAGCCTCCTCATCATCAAGCCTGGAAAAATAAAGTTAGCATCGTGGTTCTCAATGAGATCGAAAGATCGAAGGGGAACTTACAGGCCAAGCAGCTCAGAGTTGTCCATCTCCAGAAGCATACCAGTAATCTTGCCAGCAAGCTCAGGCTGCTGAGCCTGGATCTTGGGGTAGAGAGCCTCGCCGAGCATCTGCTTCTGCTGGGCAGGGGGAGCGGAGACGAGAGCAGGGTTGCTAGAGGCAGGCTCGGCTTGGCCGGGCTGGCCGGCAGGGGCCTGACCACGGCCCTGGCCGCGGCCCATCTGAGGACCACCACGACCGTAGCCAGGGCCACCACGCATACCCTGGCCCATAGGCATACCAGGAACCTGACCACGGCCACCGGCACCACGGCCGAAGGAGGGGACCTGCATGGGGTAGCCCATACCGTTAGGCATACCGGGGCCCTGCATGCCCATGGGCATACCCTGGAAGTTGGGGGGCATCTGCTGGTTGGGACCCATGCCGCGACCACCCTGCTGACCAGGGAAGGGACCGGGGAACTGACCGGGGCGTCCACCGGGCATGCCGGGCATGACCATACCACCCTGGGGAGGGAAAGCCATACCACGCTGGGCACCGGGGATGAAGCCCTGCTGGCCGGGGCCGTAGAAGACGGCGGGCTGCATGTAAGGCTGGGGCATACCGGCGGCGGCGGCGGCCTGCTGCTGACGGATGGTGTTACGGGCCTGGATGCTGGCCTCGAGCTGGCTGCGGCGGACATCCTTGCGCTGAGCAAGAGCGACGTAGAGAGGCTTGCCGTTGACCATGCGCTGGTTCATTTCGGTCACAGCCTTGGAGGCCTCATCGGGGCTGCTGAAGCAGACAAAGCCGAAGCCCTTGCTCTTGCCAAGACCCTTCTTGTCAGACTTCTCGCCCTCCTCCTCATCACCCTCCTCCTCCTCCTCCTTCTCCTCCTCGGTCTTCTCCTCGGTCTTCTCCTCGGCCTTCTCGGCCTTCTCGCCCTCCTCCTTGGACTCGGTCTCCTTGTTCTCCTCACCCTCGGGGGTGGGGCTGCCCTCGCTCACGGAGTCACGCATAACCTTGGCGGAGGTGATGGTGCCGTAGGGGGTGAAGAGGTCACGGAGCTTCTCGTCATCAACGTCATCAGTCAGGTTCTTGACGTAGAGGTTGACACCCTGGTACTTGGAGGCCTTCTCCATACGAGCAGCCTCGTACTGCTTGCGCAGCTCCTCCTCACGCTCGTGCTTTTTCTGAGCACGGCCGACATAGAGCTTTTGGCCCTTGATGTCCTTCTCGTTCATCTCCTCCACGGCGGCCTGCGCGCTCTCGTGGGTGGAGTAGTTGACGAAACCGAAGCCACGGCTCTTGCCGTCCTGGTCGTGACTGAGAGTGGCGGAGGTGATCTCACCGAACTTCTCGAACATGACGCGGAACTCATCGTCGGAGATCTCGAGCTCGAGGTTCTTGACGTAGATGTTGGTGTAGTTGGCCTTCATCTCCTCGAACTTGCTCTGGCGGTCCTTCTTGGAGATGTGGTGGCCGACGAAGACCTTCTTGTCGTTAAGAAGCATGCCATTAACGTGCTTGATAGCCTGGTTGGCAGCCTCGGCAGTCTCGTAGTGGACGAAACCGTAACCCTTGGAGTTGGCGAACTCATCCTGGGCAACCTTGCAGGAGAGAATGTTACCGAAGGCAGCAAAGGTGTCGTGCAGAGCCTTGTTGTCGATGGCATTGTCAAGGTTCTTGATGAAGACGTTGCCCTGGCCAGTCTTGCGCAGAGCGGGGTCACGCTGGGACCACATGATACGGCAGGGCTTGCCCTTGATCAGGGTGTAGTTCAGGTCCTCGAGGGCGCGCTCACCGTCGGCGGTGTTGTTGTAGTTGACATAGGCATAGCCGAGGGAGCGGCGGGTGACGGCGTCACGGCAGACACGGATGGAAGCAACCTGGCCGATGGACGAGAAGAGCTCGTACAGCATGGCCTCGGTCACGGAGGGGTCGAGCTCGCCGACATAGAGGGAAGCCGAGTGGGGCTGGTTGTTGGCAGCAGCACCCTCGCCGGAGGTCTCGGGGGCGGCAGCAGGGGCCGGGGAACCGTTCGCCTCGGGGGAGCCGCTGGCGACGGCCTCAGCGGCCGGGGGGTTGGTGGCGGTTTCAGCAGACATTTTGGATAGCTGTCGTTACTGAGAATGTTTTAGCAAAGACTGGCCCTGAACGTCTGTGTGGAGTGGGGAGAAAAAGCGGTTGAGTGGACTGCAATGCAGAGCATGCCGTCTCTTCGGCAACAGTGAGGGATGGACAACAGTGAATGAGGGCGAGGGGTAGACAATCACAAAGGGGAATATTATATTCCACGAAACAAAGGGCTTTGAGGAAAATCGCACGGCGATGACCCAGGAGCAGGCCGGAATGACGAGGATCTCAAACAGACGAGGAGCGAGGCAAAGCGAGGGGAAATCGGAGACGCGACCAACCTGGAACGTGGAAAGAGGCGGTTGAAGGAAAATCTTCCACACACCGCACAATGGAGGGGATTAGGAGATAAGATAAATGGGATTTTTTGCAGGGGGTTTTTCGGGTTTTTTTGAGGGTTTTTTTTTAGGCTTTCGAGAAAGATTCGAAAGGAAAAAAAGAGTTCCCTTGGAAAGAGAGAGGGGTGGATAGACGAGGGATGAAGAAGGAAAAAAAAGTTGACCCGCGAAATGCCTTCTCGAAAACTCAGAGAGAAGTGAGTGGTACACTAGTCCTGTTTTATCGAATGCTGTTGCCGCTTTAGCCCTCGTCCTGATTAGGTCAGTGATGGTGCCGCTTTAAGGGTTTCGTGACAGTCACGAGATTCAATGTTATTTTCATTTGTGAAAATAGATGACGATAAAAACCAGTACACTATGAGAGAAGCAAAAAATTTTGGTAGATATGAGCAGCCATGTGAATGTTGCATCGCTGTGACTAGTGTGGGAGATGGACAATTATCGCTTAGGTATACGCCACTATGATTGTTCGCCCTCGGCCCAACGAGCGGCCCCTGATTTGCTCGATGCCGATGCTATGCATACACGAATCACACAGTATCAACGGTAGGCCTTCATGCACACAGAAAAGGAGAGGGGAAAGGAGATCAAGGAGGTGAAAAATGAGGCAACACCCTCAGCTCAGGTCAAACCCAGCTCCTGAGCTCACTGCGTACAGCAGCTTGCTCCGCAGGACCTCCGCACTAGAGTATCGCGGCAGCTTCAGTAGATTGACGCAAGTACTCGTGCTCGGCAGACGCTCTTGGTCATCGCTCGAGTCCCGGATGCTGAATCGCGGGTTAAGATGGCTGAATCCAAGTAACGGGGCCCGGGGCGTCGAGGTCACGAAGCGGATGACCTTCTGGCGTTCCTCGTTGTTCATGTCGTGCATCACCTGCCAAAACAGCTGCACCGTCGGGTGTTCCTGGTTGTCATCGCCAATGGTGTATACGCCGCCGTACTGTGTGTTCCGCCGGAGATCTTCCACGTCGATATCCGCGTTCTCTCCACTCACCAAGGTCTGCAACTCAGCCTGGTTAAACATGGATAACCACGCGGGCTGAATCATTTGACCGAGGCCTTGCAGGAAAGCGTTGGTCTGGTATTGTGGCTGCAGCTGTAGACGGTATCGGGCAATGTAGGAAATGTACACCAGTCGGTTCTGGTTGGTGACCGGAATCAACGAGCCACCAGGTCTCAGCTCTTTCGTTACCGTCCGGTGCCTGGAGCCAGGCAAGGAAATGGTATCGGTCACGGTGAAGTCAAGAGCGAAGTCCTCAACATCTCCGGAATAATTCTTGAGTTGCAGCTAGATGGGCGCGGTTAGCTGTATTCATGGTAAAACCATACCGTTGCTACTCACAAGACCTTGGTATAGACCAGCGTCCAGATCCTTCAGATCATTTAGGTTGGCCCGATAGGAGGACTCCTTCATGGCCGATCCCGTTCCTCCAGTCAGTGCCCATTTCAGCAGGAAGAAGGGCGCAAAGTTCACATCGACCAGAATGCCCTCGTAAAGACACTTCCCAATCACCCGTCCAAGGAACTCGTAGCGACGGAGAAGATCGCGGACACCCCCTTGCCAGTCAGGACTGGACTCACTCACCCCACTCTCCCGTAGCTGTTCCTTGCACTGTTCAAGGGCTGTGGGGTTCGGGTAAAGTAGGTGCTGGTCATTCTCAACGAACATGCTAAAGTTACTTTCGGTCTTGAAAGCTTCGGAGGTGATGCTAGTCAAAAATTCCTTAGTCACTCCACCACCGTCGATGCCCGCCTCCATGGTTCCGAATCGGTCAATGAAACTGATCTGAATCGGTTCTTTGAGGCCATCACCCAGCTGGTAAAACTGAGAGAGGGCATCATCAAAGATATGTTCCCGGCGGATCTCAGCTTGATGCCGCGCAAGGACGGCCTGTGCAGCAGGATGACCATCAATCATCTGCCCCATCGCAGCTTGGGCAACAGATGCGCGCCAAAGGTCGGGGTCAACAAACCCACGTCGGCGTCGGTGTTGATCATGGAAGATAAATTCGCGAAAGATTTGCACTCGGGTGGCGAATGGAATGAAGAACGGCATGTTTCGTAGGATCTCGAGTCTCGGTGCAATGGCCGCTAAGATCCTTCCGCGAGCAACTCGCTGCTGTTGGCGACGCATGGCCTCGATTCTGATGGTCTGCTGCGCATGCCCAGCCCCAGCTAGCCCAAGAGGCATGTTTGTTCCTTCCTCTTCAATAGGATCGGCTTCTTCATTGTCCTCAGCCCGAGCTTGAAATTCGTGTCTCTTTTCTTCTTCCCCGACGACAGATGGTATGAATCCTTCCATGTCAAATCGGCTGGTCATGAGCCAGTGGTCTCGAGGGAGGAATTTGCGTCGTGAACTAGAAGACATTGTTAAAATACGCAATACTAGCTGTTGCTTTCCACGTGTCAACTTACTCTCGTTCATGCAGCATTCGAAGCAGTCCAGTAACAAGTCCTTTGAAGTATTCGAGTGGAATTCCCGTCACCCCAGGGAGATTATTAGACTGGTTTTTGGTTTCCAAATCCTTAGTGCTGGGAAGTGGCTCTGAAGATGCATTGGTCGTGCTGCTGAAGTAGCTGCTGAGGCTTACTGCCGCTGGCCGAAGCGCAGGCTCACTCAAGTCGACCGCATTCCAGTAGAGGGTGAAAGCAAGATTCTTGAGAAAGACTGTCATATCCTGGACATCGCCCAGTGGCAATGCACTCTCTCTCGTCCATGAAGTCTTGGTGTTTTCGGAAGACGCAAATGAAGAGGCGCTAGAAAAGAACTCGTCATCATCCGTGACTTTTAAGACAAAGGTGTAGAGCTCCAGGAAAAGGAGGATTGTTGTCCATTCCTGGTCTCTCTGGTCTCGGGGCACGTCGACGGGCTCGTTTGCCTGCTCTGGCAGTTGCAACAGTGGGAGGACTTTAGTCGAGTCTCTGCTGATAATTTCAAAAACTCGGCTAGATCTGGATGCTTGCCAGAAATATTTGATCGCGGGTAGGCCAGACGCTTGGTCCCCTGAAGGTGCGGATCCGAGGTACAGCCACATTCGGATATCATCACCACGTCGGGGAAAGATTCGGAGCAAGTTCAAGGCATATGTAGCAAGAACTTTCGCCTCTTTTGAAGCATCAGAGTCGCTGGTGGTCAACTTCGCCTGAGGGATATGGGATGTTCGAATTCGAGAAAAAAGCCCAGTAACACTGCTCTGGTTAACAAGACCTGTTACCTGATCCTTGATAAATGGAGGCAAAGGGTAGGCGACCCTTGGTTCGTCCAGGCTGCTCGTTTCTTCTGCATCCAAGCCTCGCATTAGGTGAGTGGCTGTTGAGTTCAGCAAGTCTGAGACTACCGTCACGAATTCCAGTTCCGGGGCACGATGATTAGCTTGGCTGCCAAGAGCATATCGTTGAAAGAAAATCAGGTAAGAAAGAAGCCAAGCGCGAGACTGTGCATCGTCTAGTACGCCCTTGGTGTTCGACGCAAGACAACCTGATACCGCTAAAGCCAGCATCCTATAGTTGATCTCGCTAGCCAGTCCATCTAGCGTGCCCAGGTATGTCTCAAGGCTCGGGATTGTGAGGTACGAAGTAGCAAAAGCCTCGTAGGCTGCCATTGTCTCCGAGGTGATTGGACGCAAAAGTGCAAGAACACCTTCTGTGATATTGGCCGGACTGATCCCCTGGTCTCGTCGACTTGCATCTTCGTCAAAGTCTGGTAGACGGAAAGTTGAGAGAGTCGTCGTCAGGTGTGCCATAGCACGGTAATATGTATCCGCGATAGTGGCCATTTGTTTCGGAATTAAACTGGTCAAGAAGATCACCGCTTGGAGAAGAGGCTCGACTGCATGGAAAGGAACAATAGGCTTCGATGCTGAGCTAAGGACGCTCAAAATAGTTTTGCTCAGCCGTTTGAGCAGCGTCGTCCACTCGCCCTCAGTGGCGACAGTGGGCAGACTTCGGAAGGTCTGCTCAAAAGCATCAACAAAATATACGAGGCGGAGGATATCATCGCTTTTCCGTGCCGACACAAACTGTACCAGCAACCGGAGCTGGGAGAAGCACTGGTCTGCTGTAGCGTACGGTGCAGGACGCCGTGATGACAATGTCCAACCCTCGCCTACCGGCATGCCGGAGGTGACCTCCATAGCATCCGTCAGGTTCCGTTCGATTGTATCCCATTCTGAGCGCCATATCCCATATGTTGACTTCCTGCTAATGTAGCCCCGCCAGACTCTTTGGACAACACGGGCCGCACTCTGCTTCTCCCTATCTCGCTCTCTCTGGGCTCGCTCCTGACGCGCAATTGCGACAGCGAGCTGTGGATTCGATGCATGCGGGGTTTGCCGGCCGGGTGAGAATGTGGCAAAGGGGTCGTTGATGCGGCCGCTGAGGTTGACCTGCCGCGGGCGACGAGAGTTGCCGGTGAAAGTATGGTGCATCGTGATGCCCTCTCCGCCCTGGGGACTGGAGAGGATTCAAAAGGTATCGGTCTATACAAAATCTGGTCGCTGGAGATGCAAGAAACAAAAGAGATGCAAGCCCATATCGCACTGGGCCTTGAGAGCAAGTGTGAAGAGCTATGACATACGCCGACTCCGATTTAAGCGCGGCATGGCGAGCTTATCGGGCTTATGCACACGGTGCACGCACTTTTTAAAGTTACGGATCAATTATTGCCACGCTATGAGAACGCACTCGGCAAAGATCTTCCACGGGCGTATTACCACAGGGAAACAAAAGAACTGGAGAGATGCTAAATGTAGTTTTGGATATTATTCGAGATGGCCTTTTCTATATGCAAATGACAAAATGTTGCATTTTCCATTCCAAATCTTCCTGAGCAGCCCGGCGCTGCAGCGTCAATATGGGGTTAATCCATAAGCGCTTCATGCTGATGGGTCTCGTATAGGCCCAATTTCAATCAAGTATGCTGTACATATAATACACGAAGGATGCGATCGTCCAGCGAGCGGTAGAATGGTGGAGCGGCAGATCGGGGTGGTGGGTAGCGACGGGGTGGACAATAGGATGTTTGGAACCGTTCCCTAGAACGGTAGTCAGAGGCTATTCAGAGAGAAAATGGTGTTCCGGATGCACTCACACTGTGGTCAGCTGGCTGGTCCCTAAGGGCCAAGGCTCCTTAGCTAGAGAAAGTTTTCGGTCATTGGCTCTTTTTCGATTCCTCGTTTTGCCCGAGCAGCTCCTCGTTTTGCTTGGCCAGAATTTCAGGGTGCTCCATCAACTCGCGCTGGTAGACTTCTTCGCCATTGCGCTCATGCCACAGGTCGACAAAGTCCCTGCCCTTCATCTTGTCGATCACGGTGTATGTGCGCCCATTCCGCTCAATCTCCTTGTTGTACAGACTCCGCTTCGGTTCCGCGCGTTTGGTGACAAAGGGTGTAAGCTACGTCGGTGTCAGTATGCTGTAGGTTGTAAACGTTCCAATGGACTAACCTTGAAGCCCTTCATATCTTCCGGAACGACGTAGGTGCGGACTTTCTTCCAGTCGATCACGTAGTTGCCCTTGTGGTCGAAGCGACCCATGGATCCTGTCCGGTTACCTTTGTAGTAGCCGCCATTGACCTGCTTGGTTGTCAAGCGCAGGCGCGCCATCATCGGGTTCGATGGCTTGAACATGTTGGCAATGAATTGATGTTCACGGGGAAAGAAGAGCGGGAGAGAACGTAGTCGAGGTTCAGGGCAAAAGTTCGGGTGGTCGGACCGCGCTAATCGCCGCGCCGAGAACTTTTTTTCTGCAAAGCAAAAAAGTTGACCGACCGACACAACCCCTCCTCCACGCAACGATAGGGTCTTTTGAGTGCCCTCGTGGACGGAAATCTTTTCTATCTACTTGACCGATTGAATTTTTTTCTTCCTGCAGATATGCCTCGCGAGCAGACTCAGCAGCGCGCCCCAAAAGACCACTCTGCGCCGCAGAAATCGGCACCGAAGCACAAGAACAGACGAGGCCTCGATGCCCTCTCCATTGCAGAAAAACAAATCAAAACAAAACTCGGCGTGCGTCGCAACCGCCTAGGTTTCTACGACGACGGAACCAACTACAAAAAGCATTCGCGCCGCGATGAGGACGAGGATGAGGATGAAGAAGAGCGCCCAATCTACAAACGCCGCAGAACCGATGGTGACGACCTTGGAAGCCTTGACGGCGGAAGTGATAGTGATGGCCACGAATGGAAGCTTGGACAAGTGGACAGCGACGACGATGAAGAGCTGGACAGCGACGAAGCTCTAGGAGAAAGTGACGAGGAGCGATTTGAAGGCTTCACATTTCGTGGAAGCTCTACGACCAAGTCCAAGCCGAAGCCGAAGAAAGCCGTCAAGCCTAAAAGGATCACCTTATCCGAGGATGAAGTCGAGTCTGAAGAAGACGAGGCGGATGAAGAAGACGAGGACGACGACGACCTCGGAGAGGACGCTGTGGATCTTCTTACCGCTTGGGATATGAACACGAAGGAGGAAGAGGAGGACGCCAAGAAAGCGGCTGCAAAAACTAAGAAGGCTGCTGCAGGCGATGATAGCGAAGAGGATTTGGGCTCTCAGGGAGACAGTGAAGAAGGAGACAGCGAAGATGAAGCCAGTGATGACGATTCTGATCTATCCATGTCAGACGACGATGTGGATGCTCGAGAGGATGGGCTGGCCAAGCTGCAAGACTTCGTGAATTCAATGCAGACCAACAAAAACACTAAAAAGTCTGGCCAAAAGTCCCAGGAGCAGGGCAAGCCTTCCGAATACGGCTTGACATCCTCTCACAAACTGACTGTCGCCGATCTTTTGCCTTCGATCACGGATTCGCGCCTCAAGAGCTCTCTCAAGCACGTTGACGCTGCTCCTCAAACATCGAAATCGGGCATTCCGGGCAAGCTGGATGCTCCTCTCGCGAAGCGCCAGCAGGACAAGATCGACCGAGCTGCGGCTTATGATAAGAGCAAGGAAACTCTGGACCGGTGGCTCGATACCGTCAAGAATAACCGCCGCGCCGAACATCTCGTCTTCCCTCTTCCTGATCCCGACAATGAACAGGTCCACCGCATGGATGTGACTAAGCCATCTACAGACTTGGAAAGCACTATTCAAAACATCCTGCAGGAGAGTGGACTGGCCGAGACGAATGGCAAGTCTGCTGAAGAAGAGATTCAGGGCTTTGAGGAATTACAGTCCCGTACACTCCCCATTGAAGAGATCCAGGCCCGGCGAGCAGAGCTGCGCAAGCGACGTGATCTGCTTTTCCGGGAGGAGGTGCGTGCCAAGCGCATCAAGAAGATCAAGAGCAAGTCCTTCCGCCGCGTTCACCGCAAGGAGCGCGAGAAGCTCGAGCAACAGGAGCGCCAGGCGCTTTTGGAAGCCGGTGTGGATCTGGATGAGCAGGAGCGCGATGAGAACGAGCGGAAGAGGGCCGAGGCTCGCATGAGCTCTAAGCACCGCGAGAGCAAGTGGGCCAAGAGTCTGAAGGAAACCGGCCGCACTGCCTGGGATGAAGATGCTCGTAACAATGCGAACGATTTGGCCTTGCGGGAGGAAGAGTTGCGGAAGCGCATTGAAGGCAAGAGTGTCTCTCGCGGAGATGACGACTACCTCGGGTCTTCTAGCTCCGAGTCAGAAGAGGAGGACCCCTGGGCTGAGGATGCTTCTGATAACGAGAAGCGCAAGTTGCGGCAAAAGCTTGATGCTCTGGAAAAAGATGATGTTGAGGACGGTGACAAGGGACCTCATTCCAATCTCTTCGCTATGAAGTTCATGCAAAACGCCGAGGCCGCTCGCAAGGAGGAGAACGATGCCGAACTCCGACGGATCAACCGGGAGCTGCATGGCGAGGAATCCCAGTCTGAAGCCGAATCAGAGGTTGGTCGACGGAAGTTTGGCCAGTCAAAGAAGGCTGAGACCAAGTCCAAGGCTAAGTCCTTGCCGAGGAACGAGCTAGAGGATGCAGTTGATTCAGATGCCGCACCTGATTCAGACCAGGATGTCGACATCGTGGTCGACCGCCCTAGCAAGCAGAAGTTGGGCCTCTCCGGTCCAAAGTCTGCCCCTCGACCCAACACCAAGCACGCTGCCACGCAGAACGCTCCTGCGGAGGAAGAGAACCCCTGGCTGGTGCAGACAGAGCGCACCAACCGCCGACGAACCGGTGCAGATGCTTCGGAGACGATCGACATCTCACTCAATGACCCACAGCCTCAAGTCGCTGAGGCCAGCAGCTCGTCTAAGAAGAGCAAAGCAGCCAAGCCGACCAAACAGCGTGCTCATGAGAACGACAGCGACGATGAGGACAACGTGCCCGTCCTTCTGAAGAACCACGATCTAGTACAGCGAGCCTTCGCAGGTGACGATGTGGTGCAAGACTTCGAGCAAGAAAAGCTGGACACCATCGAAGACGAAGGCGACAAGATTGTGGACAACACGCTCGCAGGGTGGGGCAGCTGGACCGGTGACGGCGTCAGCAAGAAGCAGCAGAAGAAGCAAAAGCGCTTCCTGACCAAGGTGGAAGGAGTGAAGCCCGAGCAGCGCAAGGATGCCAAGCTTTCTCGAGTGATTATCAACGAGAAGCGAGTCAAGAAGGTAAGATCTCCGTTTCGATTGACTTGGATGAAAGCTAACTTATTCTCAACCCAGAACGCCAAGTACATGGCCAGTCAACTACCTCACGAGTTCGAGAACAGGACCCAATACGAGCGGTCTCTGCGCATGCCTCTGGGTCCGGAGTGGTCTACGAAGGAAACCTTCCAGAGTGGCACCAAGCCTCGCGTTATGGTCAAGCAAGGCATTATCAAACCGATGGAGAAGCCCATGTACTAAGCATGTTACGCGGGCAAGTTGGAAATGTGTACATGCAGTTAGTTGTCTATACCTACCATGGACCGAGAGATTATCTCCGCCATGAAAAATACCATTTTGAGATTGTGATCTACTTCCGCTTTGTGAGAGGGGCAAGACCATAGCAGTTCCTGATTTCCTATCAAAGTTCTTCAGATAAATGCCATTGCAATCTAATATATACCCATCGCCGCAAAATAGCTACTAGAATAATCGCGTTGCATAAACCGGGAAGCACAATCCACAGCCAAATTAAGAAAGAGATTCATCGGTGCGGACAATAAACGAGTGGAAATGGAAGCCCACAAACGCCTGAACACCTCAAGAGAAAGATAGCGTCGAGTTCTTCAAGAACCACCGCCAAGTGGACCACCACCAAGGCCAGCCGCGAACGCCATGTACCAGGTTCTCGTGGCACCGCCGTCGATAAAGGTGTAGTCGAAGTCATCCTGGGCGAAGAATTGCCAGGAGGCCTGTGGATCGATAAGTGCAAGGTTGGCGTATAAGACACCCTTCCAGCCGCCTTCGACTTCGCTGGCGGGGGTTGAAGCGTTCGCAGCGAACATGTCCTGCCACTCCTGGCGCACGAACTCTTTCTGGCGGGCGTAGGGAGAATGAGGGAGAAGAGGTAGCATGTGGATTCTGATACATGTTAGCAAGTTGTTCCAATGAGGGTCTCTGGGAGGGTTCACATACCCTTCTATGTATTCAAGATTGTTGCCGAAGTAAGTAGTGTGATCGACCTTGTTCTCGAAGAGCTGTGGGAGTTAGTTTTGAGTCCAATGAAGCAGTGGGTCAGAGGTTCTTACAATGCCAGTAACCCGGTTGGGAACGAAGTTCTCCGGTTGGTTTTCGTTGTTGTCTTGCATGAGGAAGTAGTTATTAAGGGAGCGACGCAGGATTCCCAGCATCATGTTTCCTCGAGCTTCCATGCTGGCATCCCCGGTGGTCTGACCCCACATTTTGATAGCGTAGGCGAACATAGTGTCCTCAGAGGTGGACTCTTGGTCCTTGCCATCGAATGATTCAAAGAGACCCTTAGCCCAGGAGTGGCCATTGTACCAGTCAAAGCCACGAGAGAAGGGGAAGTAGGCATCATAGTCGATGGAGTTGCCGGCATCACGGACCAGCATGTTCACATAGTCCTTGTTCTCAGCCAGCCAGTTTGGGTCGAGGGCTCCGATGATGGCAGCTGCGTGGATAAAGTAGCCGTAGTGGAAGTGGTGATCGTTGTAGGCGGTGTTTCCAAAATCCTGGTTCAGGTCGCCATCGTAACCGGCAGTGGAGACAGCGCCCTTCCAAACGGCATCGTAAGCCAGCGGGTATTGCTGCTGGTTCTTCACAAAGCGAGCAAAGGATTTTTTGAGATCCCGGAAGGCCTTGACGCCCATACCGACATTGTGACCGAGCTGGTTTACAGTGTAAATCAGGGTAGCAAATTTGCTCAGCGCCTTTCCACTGTAGTACATGCTGTTCAGGTTGGTCTGGCCTTCAATGTCCTGATTGAGTTCAGTGGGCGCTACCTTAAGAAGGGCGTGCTGGACAGCTGGAGAGAGTTCGTGAACGGTGCCATTGGTAGTACTCCACGGTGCAAAGCCCATATCGATGGGAAGGTTAGACTCAGTCATGGTCCAAGTCTCTCCAATCACGGCAGTTGCATTACCCTTGACGGTACTTCGAAGGTGGATATCAGTCTTGCGGCTACCGGTGCTAGGGTCGAACGACTCGATATGGTGAGGCAGGGCAAACATGATGAGAGGAGAGCCATTGGCGTGAGACCCAGCCTTGGTCCAGGACATGCTGTAAGTGCCGACGTCACCAGTGACGGTGCCAGTTACGTGGGCGTCAATCGCATAAACACCAGCGGAGTTGTCGTAGAACTTCTCTCCGGACTTGCCAGCAGGGTTCTTGGCAACCTGGATAGAACCGGTGAATCCATGGGGACCACGCAGACTGGTCGTCGAGACGAGCTTCATGTTTGGATCCTTGCCATTGGTGGGTGCGGCATACACGATCCACTGGGTGTCGTCCTCGAGAGTAGCGACATACTTGAAGATACCCGGCTTGGGGGACCCAGCATTAACGACCTTGCGGAAGAAGACACCGCTCTCGATAAGGGGCTGGAGGTCATTGTAAACACCAGTCACGTACCCCATACCCTGGACAACAGGAAACCTGATTTCCTGGGCCGATCCACCAGATCGTTTCAGTACTGCATGGGCAGAAAATGCCTTGGGCTCATCCACGACCATGGTGCTCGATTCATCCAGCTCGGTTGCTGACAGGATCATATGCTGCAGTCCAACGGGGTTGATATAGTACTCGACGGGTTCGCCGGGGATCTTAGGGTTTTCGGGGCCAAAGGCCAACATGTGTTCCTGGAGGTGGGAAACAGACATGCCCCAGCTCTTGAGAGTGCCACCGCCGCGAGACCAGGCGATAGAATAAGGCTGGGGGAAGCTAGCATTACTTTGCGTCCCAAGGAACAGTCCTGCGTAGAACTTGTTGGTTTCGATTGGACCCGTAGAATTGGCCTCGTTTGCGTGGTCAGCTAATTAAGTTATCAAGGAAGAAATATTGCTTACATGTTTGTTCTGAACTGGGTGGTCGTAGCGGACCTTGATGTTCGCCGGTGGAGCGCCAGTAGCAACCGGCTTAAAGATGTCTTGGCCGTTCATGCTGTGCGGATGACTTGCGATGGCTGAAGGGAGATCCGTGCCAGGTTGATCTGGCCAATGGTTAGCCCGCTAGATCTTTATTTGGTACTACCACGTCTTGAGTATTTTTCCAATGGCGACCTACCTTTTGCAGGACTAGTAGCCGGCTTAACAGCTGTGGTGGCAGGTTCAACAGCAGTGGTGGCAGGTTCAACAGCAGTGGTGGCGGGTTCAACAGAAGTGATGGCAGGTTTGACTGGAGTAGTGGCAGGTTCGACAGGGGTGACTGGCTCTACAGGAGCAGTGACAGGCTCTGTAGAGACCTCCGGTTTGCTGTTGGTGCTTGGCGTCGCCGGTACTGTAGCTTCTGGTGTTGGAGTAGCTGGTGGAGCTGGTACCGAAGGTGCAGGTGGAGGAGTTTCAGACTGCTGATCAGGAGTTGAATCAGAATCCCAGAAGTCGTCGATCCCGTCGAGGTAGCTGTCGATGTCAAAATCGGGGACCTCGGCCGATGGGGAGTCAAGCTCCGGGAAAGGAGGCTGTGATGAATGACCCTGGTTTTCCAACGCAGTACGGTAAATCTTTGTAACCAGTTAGTGTTTTCGCTCTTCCCAGCTAACTCAGTATGATAATACTTACCGGCTGCTCGGGAGGGATCGCTAGTCTCTCGTTACTGGGTGGATACTGAGTCTTAAATGCAGTTCTCGGCTGTGTCGCAGACTGCTCCAAGATCTCTGCGGCAGTGCCTTCACGCTTCGGCAGACCGTGCACTGAATCTGCAGCAAGAAGCCATGTTAGCATGGCCGTTGCCATCCATTTCGACCCCATGATGAAGGCGTAAACCCCAAATGCCAAATAAATGACCAATTGGGCTAGACAAGATAGGGTAGACAGCAAGCCTATTCTATGCTTCAAGAGACCAACGTGTACAATGGACCAGAAAGCACAGGGCAGCTGAGGCGTCGAAGGTCGAGACGTGTACAACCAAACGAAACGAGAGAGAAAAGCCTCATCGAGGGACACGGACTTACAAATATGCTATAAATTCCAGGAGGCAGAGTAAAGCCTCACCTAGCTTGGGGACTCTTCTCCAAATCGGGACGACACAAGGGCCGGATTGTTGTGAATGGCCTGTACAAAGAATTCCGGAGCTGCAGATCCTCATGGGAATCAGCCGCTTCGAGCTTCGCTAAAGCAATGAATAGCCAGATCCCCGCGGGATGGCGTGCGGTTCAGCAATGTAGGGCGTCCGCGACGATGTTCCAGAGAGGTGCCCGCTCCACCGTCGTCCCACTACACCTGGAATGTTCCCCGGTAAACAGAGAGTCCTACGATCGGGCCCTTGCTTGGAGTCGGGTTGTTTGGTGATTGGCGAAGGAATTGTAGAGTCCGGAAATATAGGGCCGTCGATGTAGTTGATGCAGTTGGTTCAATTGCAGGCAACTGTGTTGCGGGCGCCAAGGGTGTGGAGCTCCACGTCAACAGCGGTAAGTTTTCAATACTCTCCAGGGCCCAAGGTAGAGTTCACAATGAATCGAAAAAGTCGACATCATCAGCAATCCCATGGATTCGGCGAAACATGTCCTAATCAGCGGGCTGGTTCACCCAGCACGCGCATCTAGGCCTCTCAAACGGTCACATTCCAGTGCTCGGTTGAGGCTGGCCTCGTTGCCCTACGTCTCGCCGTCATCAGACACGGTACAGGTGACGACATCCGCGGCCATGCGAGCAGTGGCTGGGAGAAACGTGGATGGCGTCCATGTACAATTAGTTCTATGGGAATGGACGTACGCGATCTATCTTGCTACGCGTGCCCTGATGACGACATCGACACGAGAAAATATTCGAGGGAAAAGTAGACTATACTGATAATGCAGATAACTTCAAAGTCGGTGTTGCAGTCCCGGGCTCGGCATTTATTAGTACTCACCTATGTAGTACAATGCGGAAATATCGACGCTGGTAAAATGGCTTGCGGTGCACCCTCGTCCACAGAGGTCTTTCCAACCCATTGCTTCGAATTCTGGTGAAAGTAGCTATCCCCAGTGTAATAGCGATGTGTAGTAGCGATACGATGCTAAGCCCTATTTTAATAATTTTGGAAAATGCGAGATATATTTTGTTGGTGTTCCAGATTGCCCGGTTTGTGGTTTATGATAGCCGCTGTATATATAGTGGCTATCCCACCTGAGCAAAACTTAGCCACGGGAGTGATACACTGCGAACTGACTCGGGCTTCCCAGAAATCCGATTTTTATTTTCATTGCCCTTCAAATTCAATATTGGCTTTATTCGTCTCTTGTTCTTGTACCATGCTCAATAGGTAACGGGAGGTACTTAGTGTACAGAAAATACATCAAGTCATAACCACATTCAGCTAATTCACTACTCCCCAGCAAGAGGAAGATCCAAATCCACCACCCAAGGCGCATTCCTCGGCTCATAGCCAATAGTACAAATACTCGCGTTAACAAAAAGCGTCTCCTCCCCAACCCGTAACGGCCGCTGACTCTCCGTACTAACATCATAATATGCACCCCGTTTCTCAAGCATATCTTCCATATCACTCTGAACGGGCTCTTGCTTGATCCCATTAGACGCAAACGCATTCCACTCGCCGCGGATAGCGCCCCATCCTTCGTGGATATGCCCAAATAAATATACCCGTGGCCGGGCGCGTTCAGCTGCACGAAGGAGGTGCTTACATCCGACATGAGTTTCTGGCGGGACAAAATCGAGGACGTGTGCAGGTGGGCCATGTGTTAGCATGATATCGACGGCCGGGAAGTCCGGGACAGGGTTTTGCGGAGAAGGCTTATTGCTTCCCGGTAACGCAGGGTTGAATCGATCTGTGGAGCGTTTGTAGCCGAAGGCCCAGTTGCAGAATTCGGGTTGGTAAGGCGAGGCATAGACGGTCAATTTGGCACCGCTGGATAATGTGAATGTGTGGGTGCCTTCTTCCAGGTATCTTATCCCCGCTGCCACGGCAGATTCGTTTGTGTAGAGGTCTTTTGCGAGCTGGCAATAGGCTTTCATGTCTTCGAGTGGAGGAGTGTTGCTTGAGCGGATGCTCTGCATGAGGGGCTTTTCGTCATCCTCCAGATATGTGTCTTGGCCACCTAGCCGTTCGGGTCGGCGGTGTCGGAAGTAGCCAAAGCTTGTGAAGTGGTCTTCGTCTAGTGTCAGGTCGTGGTTTCCGGCGATGACTAGTTTGAGCTCTGCGTCGGCGGCTTTGAGCATCTCCACCGTCTCCTTGTGCTCGATGTGGTAGCCGACCTTTGTGAGGTCGCCCGCATGGAGGAGGACATCGGCTTTGGGGAGAGGGTAGCGGTATGGGTTATTGGTTTGTTGCGGAGGGTTCGGAGAGAAGGTGTGGGTGTCGGAGATCATACAGATGCGAGTTTTAATCCCCGCCGGCGGAGACATGTTGAGGGTACGTTATGAATGGGTAGGTAATTGAGAAAGTACTTGAGCATCGGCGATGGGGGATGTATATGATGAGTTAAACCTAGACCGAGGGTAGAGGGAGTGTTGAGGAAGTTGGAAGTTGGCAAGTTGGAAGCGGCCTACGGCGGGGAGAAGAGTCAACCCCGCAACAGAAAAGACTACACGAGACACATGAGACAAGTAACATAAACAGGAATCATTTCCTTGGAATTGACGGCTCAGAGCTCTACAGACATTCGCATCCGTGGATGCCCAGATCATGAAAGTTTTCTGGTAAACATAGCTGAAACTCCGATAATCACCCGTGCAACGACAATCCACGCGGCCTCCATACCGAATGGGTTTCCATTTTTGTTTTTCGTTTACTTGCGGATCGCCTTCTGGTAGAAAGCGAGCTCATCACCCTCAAGGATGTAGCCGTCGACACGGCCGGACTGGCCGGGGCGGGAAGCCACAACGGCGAACAGACGGCCGGACTCGAACTGGCGCTCGATGGCACCCTCAACCTTGCCCTGGTCGGCGAAGCGGGCAGCCTGCTTCTTAACAACGGACTTGCTCTTCTTCTCCTCAGCGACCTCGGACTTGCCACCCTGGCGTCTGCGGCCGACGGGCTGGCCGTAGTGGGCCTCGTACCATTGACGGAAAGGAGCGGCGTCAATCTGGACGACGGCGGACTTGGTCAGGGTGTTTGTGCGGACCAGCTCGTTGTTGGAGGGGTGGAAGGAGACACCGATGACACGGGTCTTGCGGGAGATACCCTCGGAGCCCCAGGAGAAGTTACCGGACTCGAGACGGAGAGCACGGAACTTCTGGTTGCCACCACGGGTGCGGACCAAGTGGATGCGCTTGGTGCCGATACGGGTGTTGGAGGGCTGGCGACCCTTCTCGAAGGCTCTGTTGGAAAGGAATCACCGGTCAGAACATGTTCGCCAAGGTAACGAGTTTATTTTCCATCCCAATAGCACACAATCGTCTCCCTTCGGGGGAAAAAAAATAACTTCAGGACTCAATTGACGGGAATTCCGTACCTCTTCTTGCGGTAGAAAGCACGCTTGGCACCAGTGGCGCTGCGCTTGTGGCGCGAATCACGAGAGATACCCATATTTGCGGTTGATGGAGGGGTCTGGTATAGGCACAGAAAAATTAGAACTTGATCGGTCGGTGTGATGCTCCTGCAGATTCTAAACACTTCTGAATCGTTCGAGCGAGAATGCGAGGCGTGATTCGGTTGTTGACGATGTTGACGATGTGTGGGAGAGGGTCGAAGACGAGTGAAGCAATATTGAATTGAATATTCCCCCAAAGTAATTTTTTCGCACGAACGGCCTCGATTGTCGACTCAAACGAAGCAGAAAGGAAGGATGCAGGAAACAGGGAGGTATGCGAGGGGAACTCACCTCTAGCCGTGCAGCCCTTCACCAAAAGCAGAACGGTTGTCGATGGGTGTCGTTGGAAGTTGCGGTCGTGGAGTCCGTTGAATTTCGCAGGGCGCACTGTGTCGCTCGCTTGTGCGGTTGCCCTAACTTGCACTAGTCCCAACGTGGTTTGGTGGGTAACAGTCGGATCACATGACTACGCTGCTGACTCATCTTATTTTCGCCACTTCGGGAAGGCACCCACCGGTGCTAGTTGCTCTTGGAAGTACCGTATGTACATGAGGTAGATTTCTATGTGCGCACACTTTCCGACATTTCATCTATCTTGAAAGTTCTGCTTCTACAGGTTCTTTCCGCCCTTCTTCGCCCTCTCCTCCTTGACGATCTGCGCGATCCGCTGGAATGTTCCGAATCCCTCGATGAAGCACGAACCCATCCAAGTGCACCACAGTCCCGACATGAAGGGCACACCGAGCGGCTTCAGTCGGAGGATAGCCAGCAGGGCCGACTCGAAAATGTGAATACCCAAGACGGCCGGGAAAAGGAGCGGCTGGATATTGTAGACAAAGTGTGCAAAGTCGGGAACATACTTGTATCCCAGGTTCTCGTAAACAAACGAGCCCGGCAGGAGGTTGCTGCGACGGAAGCAGCTGACATAGGTGAACAGACACAGGCCAAAGATGACGGTCTGTACACCTCGGGGTGCACGGTACTCGGCGAGTGTGACGTCGGAGCGACCCAGTCGCTTCAGACTGTCGTTGTGCAAAGCGACCAGGCGGCCGCGAGCCTCGGAGAAGTCCTTCATCGGCGGGACCACGGGGACCACGTAGCGTGTGCCCTGGGCACGCAGGATCAGGCTATCGAGACTGAGATCCTCGAGTGTGGCACCATTGGCTTCACGGGCGGTGATGTCGCAGAAAGCTTGCAGGTACAACTGGAGCGAGTCGCCGTGATCGGCGTTCATGTGTTTGATGACGAAGTCCTTGCCAGACATTGTTGCGATTGCGATTGCGGTTGCGGAGAAGAGAGACAGAAGGGATAGTGGTGTAGTTGCTCGAGTTGAAATTCAATTTCAAGATTGAGGGGTGTGATCTGGAGGGAGTAGAAAGTAGATTCATGGATCGGCGCCAAGCCCCGGACCTCGGCCCTCGATTCACGGTTCCCCTAAACGTACACATGTGCACGATCACGGTGATCGGGGCTGCACTCGGTCTGGATTGAAATGTATTGGGAATCTACGTGATTGGATCTTGCGGACTGTTCGTTGACATTCATGGATCACTTGATTGCTCGGGGACGGGGATATATACATTTAGTAGTACACCGGTGAATCGATTCTTGCCCGATCACGATCACGACAACGACCATACCACGCCAAGGCTCCGAGATATCCAGAAGAAAAACAACAAAGTTATTAAACGACCAAGAGAAGCGCTCTATAAAACGGACGCTGAGCGGAACAAGCGGAACGATGAGGCAATTGGGGGGGGGAAACGGAAAGGAATCGATCGTGATCATCGTAGCCGTTCGAGGGATGAGATACTGCGAAGATTGGAAACAAGGCGAAAGGACTGGTTGATTCAAAGGAAAAGGAGGCACCGGGGATCATGCACTGCAGCCGAGATCAACTCCTAATTCCGACATAAGTGGATGTGCAAGACAAGGAGAGAGGGTGCAACTTACATGAGAGCAATGGTCAGATCACCGTGGATATGTGCCTTCAGCTCAATCTCAATTTCCAGATTCAACTCCAGCTTCAGCTTCATGCCCTCCTCATCGAGGAGGCTTTTCTTTTTCTCGTCGATCACGTTCATGCCGCCCGACGGATCCGAGTCTTTGGAACGCTGCCCGCTGTAGGGCTGCATGGATTTGCCCTGGATCATGTCATCGTCGGAATATTCGTCGTCGTATTCGTCGGAGTAGTAGTCATCATCGTTGGAGTATTCCTCGAGTTCGTCTTGTTTCTGGGGCTGTTGTCGCCGGCGCTGGAGCTGCTGGTTCTTGTTCTTGTTTTTGGTCGGGACGGGCTGGTCCTCTTCCTCGTCGGTGTAGTCATCGGCGCTGTCGTAGTCGTCGTCGGAGTAGTCCGGCACCTGGAACTGCTTCTGCTTTTCCTGGGTCTTTTCGGCGGTCGCCATGATGAACGTGAATGTGAATGTGAATGTGAATGTGAATGTGAATGTGAGGACCCTAGAACCAGTATTATAAAGATAGGGCGAGGATGTATACGTCCAGGGACCGAGGGATCAAAAAATGGAGGAAGAAAAGATGGAAAGCGGTGATATGATATGATATGATTCGATCCGACTTGAGGTCAGGAGAAACTACGCAGTTCCTATGGCCGGCAAGATGATAGACCAGGACTATAATGACGTTGGGGGCGGTTGTGTCGCATCTCCACCCAGTTTGCTTCGTCACATTGAACTTGGGGGACCACCACCGGCGTCATGCGATACCGTTGTCATACCCGACCCTACGATACCTAACTTACCCGTGGAGCCACGCAGATTTCTATTCTCAGTAACGGGCTGGGTCAAGGATCCGTAACGCGTCAGTTCGGCTGAAATCCTGGCTGGACCGTGGAAAAGCGCGTGCCTCGTGGCCCGAACCAGGCAACATATGGCGCCGTTGTGGCAACTGTGGCTGATCCATGTATCTGGACTTCAGTAATTCAAGGATCCCTGGCAAAAGGACTGCTCCGTGTCGTCATAAGCATCGCTTCGTGCCGTGGAAAGACGGCTTACGTCTAATTAATATAAAAAGTGGATCTGGAGAAGACCGGTTGGACACATGCCATCTTGTCAAAATCCTCCGCGTGGCGCTGATTGGCTTCGTGCAACCCCGTTGTATTGGAGTTTTCCTTTCTCGACCACTCACCGTTGCCAAGGGTCCGACCGACGTGCCTTGTCCAGATTGCACCCGTATTTAGTGTGCCGATCGGACACGCCCGTTATTCTTTCGGCCTGTGCGCTGCGCCTTACGGAGCCCTTCCAGGTCTTGATCCTTGTCATCGACCAACGTCATATCACTCCACAAGAGCATCTTCCTCCACCCTTGCCATTGGACTCTGTGACCAGACGCTCTTCTCTGGGTGTACCGTTGTAATTATTCTGGGCAATTTTGTACCTGCCCTGAACAGCCGGTCAGACACAAATACCCGTCTGACGTCTGAGGCGGTCCTCCACGAGCCCGTCAGTGCAGGTTTTTTGAGTTGATCCGATGGTTCCATGATATAAACGGCACGGGCGTAGACGTGTCGTTGTCCTGCATACATCATATACCATACGGTGCAATTACATACCTTCTTCATAACCCCCCCCCCCTCCCTTCGCACCAGTAACGCTTTGTCCATCACCATCTGATCACTTCATATTGCCCCTCGTCCCCTCTCTCGATTTCTTCTTTTCCTTTCACCATGGCCGATCAGGAACCCTCTACCCCCAAACCGGAGTCAACTACCTCTACCCCCAACAAGCCTAAACGTGCCCCTCCCAAGCTAGGCAAGAAGTCTCCTGCCAAGCAGCAAGAACAGACCCCGCCGCCTTCAGACCAAGGTCAGGAACAAAGCTCGGAAGAGAACCAGCAACCCGAAAAAGGTGCTGAGAAGAAAGACCAAGACCAAGACCAAGACCAAGAGGACCAACCAGAAGAGCCGGAGACTCATAAGCAAGAGCCCGACTCCGAGAACGAGCAAGAGCCTGAACAGAACGACGAACCTGAACCCGAACCTGAGCCCCAACCTCAGCCGGAACGTCGTCGCAGACGCCCTCGTCGTCAACCAGAATCAGACGCCGAGTCTATCTCCCGCAGCATGGACGGTGAACCACAGCAACGTCAGCGCACCCGTCGCACGCGCCGGCCCCAACAACAACAGCAACAAGAGCAGGGCAGTGACGGAGGCCCTCTCGGCGGTCTCGGCGGTGTAGATCAAGCCGGCCAGCTCGTGCAGAACACAGCCGGCAATGCCCTGAACGGAGTGACCGGGTCTGCAGGCAAGGCCGTCGGCGGAGTTCTGGGCGGAGGCGACAAAGAAGAGAAGGATGATGGCGGCCGCGATGAGCAGCTGCGGCTGCGACTGGATCTGAATCTGGACATTGAGATCCAGCTCAAGGCTAAGATTCACGGTGACTTGACACTTGGTTTGCTGTCAGTATTACCCTTTCTTGAATTCGTCATCTTCCCCCTTCCGATTCTTTTTCAAGACCTTTATTTTTTTCTCTAATGTGCAGTTCCGCTGACTGACCTTTTAGTAATTGATTTGTCTGGCCTACAGTGGCTAGAAAGAGTTCTTCTGCCTATTTTTATGATGTCCGCAATGCTCTGTCCTATTAGCTACGCGCTGGTTATTCGTTCGTATTTCCGAACTTACGGTTACGGTCACGGTGATGCAAGATGCAAGATGCAGGAGCATGGCTTAGTTTAGTTTCGGTTATTTCTGTGTTGTCTAGGCTGTTCATTTCCCTAGACCTGCTTCGGCTGCTCTGGTGTCTGGTCTGTGTGTCCTAATGACCATTTGAAATGTACAGTACTTTAGTCTTTCTGCGTATAGCAGCTGGGATTGGTGAACGACATAATGAAGACTTGACGTGCTCTACTTTTCGACTTGTGATTGGATTAGCAATTTATCTGCTGGTTTGTTTGGTTTTACTTGGGCCGGTGAGAAAGAGTAAGATCGGGCACACTGCGTGAAGTGACACGTGTGACACTATCTATAGCCCGGGCTCCGAGAACTCCATATCAAGTAGAAACGTCTGCATCCAGAAAGAAAATGACCAATGTATCCATTACTTTCGGTAACCGAGATAGGTCTACCTAGGTATAATGCAGTGTGACGGACTGCCCTATCCGCCAGTCTACTCGTGCAACCAAAACGTCCACGTGAAGCAGTAGGCTCACTAGATAAATCAAACCAACCGGTGAAGAACCGAGCCAAATCGGAGGACGATTAAGTGGCGTATATGCCATCTTTTCTTTTCTACTATTCTCGGAAGTGAATTCGAGCTCTCCCAACCAGCTCCTTTATTGATGCAAGCAGAATAAATTACAGCCCCGCGATGTACATCAGCCCATATCCGAGGGTGACAATCACCACAAAGGCCATGAGACTTGATGGAATACCACGGGTTAGGAAGTGGCGGACCTGGAGGTACCGCTGGCCAGTTGTTGGCACTTCAGTCATGATGGCGGCTAATTTGTAAGAGTTAGTATAAAGACCTCGATACTGATTGCGAATTGGAGTAACTGACTCATGTTGGGGAAGCCACTCGTGGGCAGCGCCATCGCAACCGAGCACATCAGTGCACTTGCCATGACCAATAGATTCGGATGGGGGTTCTCCATGTTCACGCCGATTTGGCGAACCAGAGGCAACATGATCAGAGCCGCAACGGTATGAGAAATGAAGGTCGCAATGACGAGGATCAAAGCCGAGAAGACGAGAAGCACACTGTAGAGACTGAGATCCTCGACATGGGCCGTGATCCCGTTGGCGATGGTATGCAGCAAGCCGGATGAAGTGACGGCCTTACCCAGACACAGACCACCTGCAGCGAGGATGATTATTGTCCAGAGAAAGTTGTTAAAGTCTTCCTTGTTGAGGATACCTGTGCCGAAGAACAGCACGAGAGGGATAATGGCAATGACGCCCATGTCGCCGAATACATGCTCGAGCTGGTGACTGACACACCAGAGCGCAATGGTGACAAGAGTGACCGCGCTGATAAAGTACTGAATGCCTGTGAAGCGATCCTTTACTGGGCGCATGGGAATGATGGTTGTATTGCGGCCAGGCTTGAACGTCGCAAGCAGGAGTCCCCAGATCAAGAAGATTGAGATAATGCAGACGGGCAGCGAAACGAAGAACCAGGTGCCCCAGCTGATGCTCGGGTACATGTTCTGCAGCGCAATGATATTTTGTGGCGATGCAATCGGGGACGCTGCACCACCAACATTGGCCGCCAGCGCGATACCCAGCACGAGCGCCTTGGCGAAATTGGAATCCGGAGACAGATTGCGCAGCAGAGGCTGAATGATCGAGTAGCACAGCACGGGCGAAGCGACGTTGCTGATCCACATACTCAAGAACATGCTCACGAACATATTCGTCAGCAGCACGGCACTGGGCTTTGATCCGGCTTTGCTGAGCACGAGGATGGCCATCCGACGGGCAATATCGTACTTCGATAAGGCTGCCGCAATTGTGAAACCACCGAGGAGAAGCATGATCACAGGAGTCCACATTGATGCAAATACCACGCTCGTTGCCTCCTTAGGACCCAATCGCTTATGCGGTTTATCTTCAGACCGCATAATGCCCAAGACGACGACCAAGAACGGGATCAAAAGTGAAGTCACGAACAGAGGAATAGCCTGCGAAAATATCAGCAACTGGTTAGAAGTAAGGACCGTAAAAACTTACCTCGGTAGCCCAAAGAATACTAACCAGCACTAGCATTGCCAAACAGTTCTGTTGCTCGGGCGTTCCCATAATTTGCAGTGAGAGAAGAGCACCGAACACAGAAATACTAAAGATCAAGGTGCCAAAGCTCAAACTACAAAGCCACAACGGGAAGTGCATCCGACCAAGCGGAGTAGCGATCTCTCTCGTGCGAATTTCTTGCTTGTCGCCCTGGCGCCGCGCAGTAGCAGGGTCTTCGTCGCCTCCCAGAAGAGTCTGACGAATACCGACATTGGCAGCCTGAGCACGACGTTCAATCTCAATCATCTCGCGCCAAACTGTGTTTCGCTCCCAGACCACATGCTCACGCAGGTGGAGGCGCAATTCACGACTAGCCAAAGATCGATTGCCCTTAGTGACGATGTCGGCATAGACACCCTGCACGTCGCTGATGTGACTATCAACAGCAGCCATGGTATTTTCGGTAAAAGGCATCGCCGGGTGAACGACTGAGTTCAAGTAGTCCCGACGCAGACTACGGAACAGAGTCTTGTCGTACTTCTTCAATGCCTTTGCAAAGCCGGTCTTGTTGAGTTCGATGAACGATCTCAGCTCGCAGAGAGAGACGTAAGCCTCAATGAGACGCTTTTTCAGTGACACTCCGGTATTATAGAGAATAAGGAAATCCTCGTCAGTCAAGTCGGTATCCTGGGGCCCTCGGCTACTAGCCGGGCCAAAGAAAGCCGAGTCCACCATGTCATCTGGGTGAGCCTCCTCCGCTGTAGACTCTCCATCAGTCGTCATGTGAGCGTGGGACAGTTCGGGGGGTGTTCCTCATCGCTATCCCCATCGTCTTCACTGCCGCCACTGGACCGACGACGCTGATTGATTCCATAATTTTGAAATCCACCAGTAGTTGCGCGGCGGGAATTCGAACTCAACGTCCTGGCTTTGACGATCGTCTCGCTAACTGGATCCATGTTGAAGCCGTCCGTTTCGGAGATATAGACCAAAGCCTCCCGAACCAACTCATCTGTAAGTTGGAAAATTTCCTCCTGTTTCTGTTGATAGAAGGTACAGATCTTTTCTAGCTCCACATCAAGGGCACGCTTGAAGATGCTATCGGGGTTGGCGACTTGATGGGCGCCAAGCAGCGGAGCGGACTCGACATCGCCGCCATTTCGTCCCTCAGGTCGATTGTTGTGCTTCTCGAGGGTGTAGATCCTAGCCGTCGAAACACAGAATTAGCCGAATGAACGAAACTCGAGTCCCATACCCAGCTCATGCATCTACCCAACCCTGTGCAATGTGACACCCGCGCCAATGTGCATGTCAAGATGCCCACGAGACCACGACCACGGTACACCCCCAGAAAAGGAAAGTGGTCACTCCGATCAAAACATCAGATGAAGCAAGAGGTTAACTCACAGTTTCTTAAGATTGCTGTACGCAATGTAGTTAGAACTCCAATCCGGCACCGCATTGAACTGAATGCTGTGCGAGAACTTCATCTTGGCTGCGGTCTCGGGGTCACGGTCAGCCCGAGGCCGACTTGCGTTTTGAGCCCGGCGTCGAAGGGCCTCTGCCCAGAACCTAAGTCGAGTGAAGCGGGTGGCCCGTGGGCGCTGTTCGTCCGACGGAGCTGCCTTCTCCTGCTCCGCTTCTTGTCCAGATTCAAGTCCCGCAAGCGACTGTGAGCTAGTAGCAGGTGCAAAGGGCCGATCGGTGCTTCCTGGTCGTCGCGTGCGAGTCGATGCGGATTGGGGCGCGCTTGAGGCGGGCGGGTTGCTGGCAGGTCGGAAGTCGGCGAGCTCGAAGGATTCGTGACTGGGTGGAGGAGCCACCGTCGAGCTGGGGCCGGAGGGAGATCGACCGGGGCGAACAACTGTCCAACAGGGGAGAGGGGTCCAATTGTAAAAATGGGGAGGTTGTGCGGGGCGACCCAGGCAGATCAAGCGATGGTCGGCTGGGCCCAAATTATGTGGGTTGCACTGATGGTCAGGCTGGAACTGATCGTGCGCGGATGATCGGTTACTCGATTCTGGGTTCGGTGCTGCGTTTTATTCTCCGAGACAGGTAGGCCGTGAGCGCAAATACGGTAGCAATGGCAAGCTCCTGAGAAACGATATTGCCCGATCTGGAATGATTTTGAGTTACGCTGAGGTAAGCGTATAAGGGCCTTATTTACCTAGCGGGCGTGCGATACAGTTTACATCTATAACCTTTAGATTCTACTAGCATCGTTTCAGGGTTGTCGCTCAGCTATGAATATGAAATGATACAGATAATGCTAAGAGATGGTAAAATTGTTTAAATGGTAAATGACCTTGATATACTACATGTACAAATGCTGAAAAGAGTGCCTAGAGACCATGAACGAACCCCTCAACCCAAAAACATAATGAAACACCAAAAGGGATTAGATCATCTGCGACGAGGCGCAAGACCCAGGTTGGCACGGCCAGAAATACCCATCTTGTGCTGCCCGTCTCGGCGGTCCCACACACCACTTCGGCCCTCCGCAACCGCAACCAACTCATTTGCAACACGATGGGCCAGCTGCGCATCTCGTCGCTTCTCCGAAGCATCGATGATCCACTTGATAGCCGCACGGCGGCGCTGGCGCAGGTTCAACGGGTGAGGGACTTGCACGGCAGTACCACCACCGGCAATACCCTTCTGCTGACGAATACGGAAAAGAGGAGCCACCGAGTCAACGATCAGTGTCAGGTAGAGGACAGGATCGAGAGGAAGCTGAGGCGCGGGAGGTCCGCCAATAAGAGGGCGGCGGGGGTTGGGGTTGGGAGCGGAAGAGGTGCGAAGGTGGTCCAGAATGATAGACATGTTCTAAACAAATGTGTATTAGTCCAGGTATTCAGACAGAACAAAGTTGCGGGGTAGGACGAGGGTGCCATACGTTCTGTGCCCGGGCCAGCTTTCCGTCTTGCATCAACATCTTGGTGAACTGCTCCTGCAGCGAGTCGTAGCGCTTCCGGAAGTTCATGGTCTTGGTAGGGACCTCTGGTGCATCAAACTTCAGGCCTGGGTTCCGCTCGATGGCCTGCGAGTTCACCTGCTCGATCATATCGGCAAGAAACGCAGCAGACGCATCGTGATTAAGAGAACTCTCCACGTCAGGCTGGCGACTGCGGGCGGAGGTTGAGAAGGAGCGGGAGCCACCGGACTTCTTGAACTGCTCCTGCATGACCTTGGGCATGTGCTTCATCGCCTTCTCATCGCGCTGGAGAATCTGCTCGCCAAGGACAATTTGTTAATGACCATCCAATACAATCACAGCGAGGAATGCCGTGGCACTACTCACCTCCTCAACCGGGGTTCCTTGTTCCAATTCCGGGCTTGATGGCTGGCCGTCACAGCTCTTCTCCTTGTTCATAATTCGGTCGATCTCGGCTGCCTCTTCGCTGACATGAGGCAGTTGGTCCTGTGTTGGAAACACCTGCTCATCCGGATTGGGTTCCTTCTTGGACGAATTCCATCTTTTTTGGGCAGTTATCGACTGCTTGGCACGGAACCGAAGGGGGAGAGGGATACTGGGTGACGCAACAGAGGGGATAGTGGGCTGGCGGAGGGCCGAAACAGCCTTGCTTGCTGAGAAAAGGTTCAACCGGGGCGGCATTTTGTGAATAGTAACCCCTGCGACAATGGTACTGGGGTATAATTGAGATTGGATGTTGGCGGAGACTCGTCGGGATGCGGTCTGCAAGTTTTTGGGACGTGCTTAGTCATTATATCATCACCACGCATTGGATCTAAAACAAGATAAAGCCACAATCGCTGTGAGAACTTTGATCTACAGCCTCTCAATTAGCTTCCCCACATTGGTTGGTATCATGGTATCCTATTCCATGTCATTGTAATGACCATCAGCCGTATGGTCATGATTAATCAGTGAGAGGTCTCGGAAAGCCTCCTAAGGTTGAATTCTGACGTGCCGCACCGCCGCCGAAGTAAATCTGTGGCCATGAAATTGAAATTCCTATGACGATCCTCGCCCACCCCCCTCCAACTGGCTTCCATCATGCTCTCTGATCTTCCCTCGGAAATCATTCTCCATATTGCATTACATCTTCCGACTGCCAGCTCATTGACACATTTGGCACAATCCTGCCATCGATTATATAAAATTGTCTCGGCCGAAGAAGCAGCCTTCTTTCGAGCATTCGTGCAGAAAAAGTTCCCATCGACGAACACTTCACCGTTCTGGAAAGATGCAGCGTGTGCTCTCACATCTCGCTCGCGAGCCCTGGACAGACTGGGCATTATTGGCCGATTCGTCCTGCCGGCTGAGAACATGACCCGGATCGGCTATCATGAAGAAACGCGACATGATAACCCCACTCTTGGATTCCGACCTCCCATTGACTCTTACGAGAGCTGGAATGGCGAGTCCTGGGCGGAAAGGAAAGAAGTCCTCGCCTGGGGCGCTGGCCATCGGCTGCTAATGCGCACCAGGCAGTCTGGAAACAGACCACGGGAAAATTGGATTGTCTTCAATGACAAGCACCATGTCAGCAGTTATGATGATATCTGCGGCCTGCATCTTCTTGGGCCAGAATCTGGTGGCAAAAACGCCGATATAGAGCACCTGATTCTTGGTCGCATTCGCGGCGATATTATTCGCCTGGCTCTCTCCGCCAGTGACACGTCCTATGAGAAAAAGCAGAACTTCATGACAAATGGACTGAACCTCGACCGAACGGATCTAAGTGATGGTCCAGAGCCTATTCTCTCAGGTCATTTTGATAATGGGTCTATCGCATTGTACCATACAATTACCGATCGAGAGGAGGTTGAGCCGTTTGCGTGGATTGAACCAACTACTTTGTCACGAAGTCGATATTCAAAACTGCTGTCATCATCACGAATTGCCGTGGCCACGGGGAGAACGCAGGACACCCTGTCAATTTCAACCGTCTCTCCAGATGGCATATCCCCCGTCCGACAGATAGGCGTGGATTCACTGGACATTGAAAACCAAGTTGGTCATCCAGCGCATAGTACTGTGTCTGCCATTGCACCTCTCAATTCCCACCGACTCGCCGGTGACCCAGGCAATGTGTTCCTCTCAGCTTGGGGCGATCGAACCGTCAGGTAAGTTGTCCGCAGTTTGCTCAAGTTATACACATCTTCCAACACATCCTCTAACCCGCCTTTGCTATCAGACTTCACGATGTTCGCTCTCCGCACTCTTATGAAACAACCTACATCGACACCACGGACCCAAACCTCACATACTGTGTACATCCACTTGCCAATGACAGGTTTCTCGCCGGTTCTGGCGGCGATGCTTTAGTCAAAATATTTGACCTTCGCATGGAAAAAACATACGACTATCTCGACGCTCAAACTCCGCACACATCATCTCAAAGAGCCAGTGGCCCTCGCAAAGATTTTTCAATCTTCCTTTCCTCGCCACCACCACCACTGTTCCCACAACAGAATTCTCGTAATCGCAGAAGAGGCGCATACCGTGGCCCGATTTACACCATGTCTATACCGTCTGTATCTTCGCAAACAGTGTACACTGGCATCGTGGACGGCGTCGTGCGTCTAGACTTTGCATCAATGGACGACTTAGCGGGGCCAGCAAAGGAGTGGTACGATCGAAATCTTGATCTCAATCTTCCCTATCAGAACGAAACGAGCGTATTCCCAGCGCCCGATCAGGGGGAGTGCTCAGGCTAGCCGGGTTTGAGCGCCCAGATCCAGAAGATCTGACTACTACATCCAAGTTAAGAACGCAGAGTGAGGGGTTGAGTCTCAACGCCGAAGTCAATCTGAAGATGGATGATACGGGTTGGGATTGGCGATGGCAGCCGCTTAGTGAACCCGGTGCTTGGAGACGGAGAGATGGACAAGTACTCGGTGATTAAGTATGCTACTTCTTTACGCATCGCCAATGCATATATACCCAGGTGGCAGAGCTAGAACTCTGACCAATTGCGTGAAGTGAAAATGAAAAATAGATTTACAGAAGTGCAAATAGAGTCCCCATAACTTTTGTGATATTCTAGGAAGGTGAGCAAATATTAACAAGCAAATCATGTAGTGAGCAGATTTATCCAGAGCTCCTTAAGCGCCATGCTGAGTAAAATGGGTGTAAAGCGTTCACGGTTGGATCAGCAGCCTTGGGGGTAGACGCAAAAGACTGGTTGCAAAGAGCAATCCGAATAAGGAGCAATGCAAGGCAATGAATCTCGATTGCGCCGAAATGTAGCCTCATTCCCAGATCGAGATGTTGGGAAAGAACCGTGTAGCCTTTGTATTGTTGAACAATATGGAACGGGAGAGGAACAGCAATTGAAGCAAATTATATTGTTCCACCATATGAGATCGGAAGATTGATATCCTTTAGTCGTCGAACTTAAAGGACTTGCCGCCAGAGATATCAATGGGGCCACCGCGGTAGGAGCCGCGCTTCTTCTTGTTCTTTTCTTTGGTGAAGCCCTTGCCACGGGTGACCGAGAGGTCTGCAAAGGCACGATCGGCGTAGGCATAGGAAATGTAGTCGTTACGGGGGCCATCGAAGGGTTCGGCGCTCAGAGCAGCCAGGGGAGTGGGGCGAGCACCGACGTGCTTCTTCTTGGCCGGGCCGTTTCCAGGGACGGGGCTGGCGCTGGAGGAGGGAGTCTGAACATTCTCCACGGGCTTGTTCACAGCCACGGGTGAAGCAGACAGAGTAGCACTGGTGTCAGAGTCGTTGCGGGCAACGGACACGCCGCCGGTCTTCTCGTCATCCGAGCTGTCGGAGCTATCAGAAGAAGACGAAGAGTCCGAGCTGGCCGAGGAGGAGGGCGGCAGAGGAGTCTTCTTCGCTTCCTTAAGAGCCTTTGAATCGGCCTTCTTGGTAGATTCCTTCTCGGACTCGGAAGAATCGGAATCGGAATCGGAATCAGAGCTAGAGTCAGAGCCAGAGTCAGAGCCAGAGGAGTCGCTGGAGCTGCTAGAGCTGCTAGAGCTGGAAGAATCGGAAGAATCGGAATCAGACGAGGAGTCCGACGAAGAAGAGTCAGACTTAGTGCTGGAGACCTTGGCTTTCTTGGTCTTGGGAGCCTCGTCCTCTGAAGAGTCAGAGTCAGAGCTAGAGTCGGAGGATGACTCGCTGCTGGATTCAGCCTTGCGTTTCACACCGGTCTGCTTCTTCACAGCGGGGGAGGGAATCGGAGCCGCCTCTTCCTCGCTCTCATCGTCGGCGTCGCTGTCAGAGCTGGAGCTAGACGAAGAAGAGGAAGAGGGGGAGGACGCGCGCGCAGCCTTGTTGTCTTTCTTGGGGGCATCTTCCATCTCGACGTCAGAGTCGCTGGCATCGCTGTCCGAGCTAGAGCTGCTGTCGCTGTCGGAATCGCTGCTGTCACTGCCCGAGCTGGAGGATTCGGAGGAATCCTTCGCAGCAGACTTCTTCTCCCACGACTGGAAGATGTCCAGGAGAGACGGGACATTTTTCACCTCGGTCTGAGCCTGGCCGGCCTTCTTTAAGTCCTTTGCAAGGGAGGCGCTGGCACCGGCGAAGCCATTGTCGAACAGGAAGGAAGAAACAGCCGCAAGCAACTGAGGGGAAAGGGTACTGGGATCGCCCTGTAAATCAGAGAACCTGTTAATCACGTTTCTCTTTGATCAAGCGGCGCAAAAAGAGGGATCTGTAGTTACCTTCTCCACCGAAGCCTTCTTCTTGTCAGTTGAGATCTTGGCCATGGTTGCAATCGAGAATATTCCAGTATCTCAGGGCTAAGAGGGACCAGGGACTGGAACAACGAGGCAGAAAGAGCCAAAAATTGCAAATTTGTCTATTTAGAAAAGACCCTTCCAGGAACCGACAAAAAAAAAAGTATATACCGGGCGGTGAAGAGACTTGCGCGACGGTGATTGGCCTTTACAAAAGTGGACTAGCGCATCTCCCGTCCAGTCACATGACCAGAGCTGCTGTCATCTCAGGTATCAAAACAGCCAGATATCCAGAAGTAAACCACGGAAGAGGTGCAGACGGATATCAGATTAGAGCCAAAGCTGTAGTAGAATGCATGGACCTAGATGAGTAACGGTCAATTCACAGGCACGGGCCATCCCTAGCTCGGAGAATAGATGTAGCCGTAGCAGCCGGATCAACTCGATAACCCGCTCCCATGCGCTCTCCGCCCGCTGCCCGCAACCCCAAACAAAGTGATGAGCTAATTCAACGTCCATCCGGCATTGCATCAACCTCGCTCCCTCGTCGCTTCTGTGTTTCCTGCGATTGATCGCCGTGCCTGCCCTGTCAACCTACGTCAATTCGGACTTGGGGCACGGTGCGCGCGGGACTACTTGCTATATTTGAACTCGACCTCCCGGCCATGTCCCCTTGATCTTGCGGATTTAATAACGGATAGCGGTGTCACCCTATTTTGGGCAGCGACGCGATAATGAGCGGCAGAGATCGTCCTCGTCCACCTCCGCCGAGCGATGCACGGCGTGGGGGCGACATGCGTAGCGGCGCGAGCGATGGCTCTATGTCCAGAGCCGAGAAGTTTGAGGACGAGAAGAAACGCATTATGCAGAGTTGCTACTCGAAAAAAGATGCCGATGGAACTTGTACGTGAAAAAATCCCCTGCCCCTCGGTGCTTCCAAGGGATCATGCTCTCTCCCCTTTCTAGGAGATGGCTGCATGTTCCCTGTGACGTTTCGGACTATGCCTCGTGGCTGCTATCTCACCGTGGTCCACTGTGTCGCGCCACGTTTCTAAGCATTTTCCAACTCACCGATTCATCGCTAATGTCTTCGCAGTGGTTGAATCATATATCACGCATGTCCGCATCGTCGAGGATTCCGCCCATCCATCCGCCCCTGCCCCGCCGGATTCAGCACCCCAGAATAAGAAACCTCGTGTCATCATCATTTCGGTTCGAAGATCTGGCCGGGTACGAATGCACAAAGCCCGTGAAAACAACGACGGGTCGTTCTCCATTGGCAAAACTTGGATGCTTGACGATCTATCCGCAATCCAGTCCTACAACGCCTTTGTTCCGAAATCACCAATTGAGCAACAGCATAAGGAATGGGCAGGAAGTGTTGGGTTTGTCGTCACAGTGGGAAAGCCGTATTACTGGCATGCCCGGACGGTCAAGGAGAAGGAGTTCTTCATTGGCAGTCTAGTGAAGATCTTCAAGAAATACACTGGTGGCAAGATTCCAGAACTCGTTGGATTTGATGAGAGGGAACGGCAATTGCTTGCCGCGTCTGGATCCGCTGCACCTGTAGCGCCGCCAGGACGAGGCGTCGGTCTTGGTCCTCCACCGGAACCCTCAGCGTCTGCGCAGTCGACTTACAGCAGCCGCGAACCTAGCCGGGATGCATCACGAGAAATCAGACGAAAGGCTTCTGAGGACCCGACACTTCGAAGCCAGAAGAGTCGTGAACAGTTGTCCCGCCCGTCTACGGCATCCAAGCCCGCTCCACCTTCATTCGGCACGCCTCCTAATGCGACCCCTACTGTTCCTCTGCGGCCGGACCCCAGGAGCAAAGAACCTTCTAATACTTTCCTCCACACCTCAGATGAAAGTGCTAATCTCACAGCCCAAGTCCCCGAACCAAGCTCATTGGGTCCTAAGCGCAGTACTGATGGACTACGGCCTACCACCTCCGGTTCAATGACGAGTGAGAATCGTGGTATTCCTTCGAGCCCTGGAAGCAGCATCGGACCAAAGTCACCATATCGTGAAGGTGTCGAGAAGGCAGCTCCCTTGGACCAGACACCGCGTCCTTCTCAGGACAAGACTGCTTCGGACGCTCTTTCTCCCTTGGCAACGACAAATACTGCCATCCCGATTCCCCCACGAGAAGCAGATGCGCCTTCATCGCCGATTGCGGTGGAACCCGAAGTGGCAGCTGCCGTTGTGGCAGCCGAAGAGCCACCGAAACCAGCCGTGGAAGAATCGAAAACACAAGCACCAGCCATTCCTCCGGAGCCAACAGAGGAAGAGTATGATGCACATCGACCTGGACTCGGCCCGATGATCAAGAAAAAGACGTCCGCCAAGGATGTTGCAGGTGCTTTTCGAAAGGCGGCCAATGCTTATGGCGCATTCAAGCCGCGGCCTGGTGGAGCCGGAGAGAGACTCCTTGCAGCGGCAAAGAAACAGCAGGCAGAAGAAGCTGGATCGGATGGAATTACCGGCGTCTTTCCTGCTCCGTCTCTCACACGATCTAGCAACGAGCCTCCGAAGAGTCCCGTGGATGAACTACTCTCTAAAGACCTCTCCCAAGAGCCCCCCGCGGCTGCGCCGCCTCCCGCAGAACCTGGCACTCCAACGGTCGAAATTACTCAACCCGCAGTCGAAGAGACCCCATTATCTCCGGTTCTTCCCAAAGAAGAATCCAAAGATTCTTTGACAGACATCGTCAAGATAAAGGATCGTTCAAGAACGCCTTCTCCGGCAGCCCAGGCCCGTAACAGAAGACGCCGCGAAGACCATACTATTAAATACTGCCAAGCCCTTGGAATCGATCCCGGTGTCCTTGATGGACGCGGCATTGAATTTGATGATATCCTCACTGACCTGGGATGGAATGGACGATTGAGCGATGAGCAGAAGATTGAGGACCTGGAAGCCGATATTCGTCGTGAGATCGGCCGCGTTGAGGCGACTAGCTGGCTCGGCAATCTCGAACAACAGGAGGGGAAGGTGGAGCAACTGGCCGTGCTCATTGACAAGACGATGGAAGAGTGCGAAGAACTAGAAGGCCTGCTAACACTGTACTCCCACGAATTGAACGTAAGTGACAAAGTCCGAATACGCAAGGTTCCCCATGCTCACCACAATATGACAGACCCTTAACGAAGATGTGGCATACATCGAAACGCAATCTCAAGGTTTGCAAGTGCAAACTGCAAACCAGAAACTCCTTCAGACTGAGCTTCAGAATCTCCTGAAGACGTTGTCAATCTCCAGCAATGAGATGCGTCCTCTTAAGGAAGCTTCTCTGAGCAACCCCAATGCTCTAAGAGATACCGAGGCTGCCCTGTCGACGCTATATAAGGCTATGCTTATGATCGATGCTGATATCGGGCAGAATAAGAAGCGCCAGGCCGATGCTAGTGTGGGAGTTTATGCCAACACCGAATTCGGCCAAATGCGTGCCATCAAGGAAAAGAAAGAGGAGTACCGCTCTGCTGCCCTGGTATTCTTGCAAAGGGTTAAGCAACACATGGGACTGGCTTTCAAGATGGCAGAACAGAAGCGCGCTGATGCGATGGCATCGGCGCCTAGAGATCCAATGAAGCTGGACAGCTCCGCAAGACAACAATTCCGTGGGGAAGTCTGGATGTACAACCCCCTAATACTATTTGCCCGGGAGGTCAGCATGTCCGAATGGCACAGCCTCGTCAACCTCTACGAACAACAGTCCAAGCCATCTTACCAGAACGAGTTCCGGGATAATAGCACGGCTTGGAAGAAGACCGCCAAGAAGCCTACTGGAGATGAGCAGGAACTCCTTTTTACACATCAGGAGAAGGAGAAAGAGGGCGAAGGCATTACCATGGCGGCCCGCAAACTCACCGTTCGACGCGGCAAGACCATTCGCGCTGCAGCTGGCCTCCGGTTGGCTTCCAGTGAAAAGAAGCAAGGCAAGGTTGAGCCTTACGAGGCTTTCGCCGGAAACCTGCGTGAGACGTTGAGCATGGTTAGTGAAGAGCAAAACTTCGTGGTGGAATTCTTCCACCTCAACTCTCTTGCCACTGCCGACTTCTCAGACTTGGTGGCCGCTGCCACTCCCGATGTCCGCCAGTGCCCAAGCTTTTCCACACAACAATCCCATGACCCCGACCGACAAATGGCGAAGAGAGTTGAGCAGATCATGGATGAAGTCTTTTCTTTCTGGCCAAATGATCTGCAGAGCAGCGTGGACTGGGCGCTGCAGGCCGATCCCATGCAAGGAATCGGCATTCTGTTCGCTTTGGAGTCCGCCATGACCGAACTTGACGATACTAACCAAGAGTTCATCATCCACACCCTACAGAAGGTCCACTCTCGCCTTATGGGGCTGTTCAATCGATTCGTCGACGAACAGATCCGGGGCATTGAAGACACCAAAGTCAAGATTAACAAGAGAAAGGGGGTTATCTCCTTTATGCGGGTATTCCCCCACTTCTCTACGGCCGTCGAGAACATGCTGTCGCAACCCTCTAGCGAGTTTTGCGACATTCGTATCGGTGTGAACGAGGCATACGACCGTATTAACCGGGCCATGTGGGAGTCGCTCAAGTTCATCGCCAAGGAAGCGCCCGGCCAACCCCCGGGTGTGACTGCCAGTGCGGGCGACCCCGAAGACAAGGAGGTGCTGAACTACCACATTTTGTTGATCGAGAATATGAATCACTATACCGAGGAGGTGGACGTACATAACCTCCCGGTGCTCCAGCGGTGGATGGACCGAGCACACCAGGACTTCAATGAACACATGAAGCTTTATCTCGATGCAGTGATCCATCGACCCTTGGGCAAGCTGCTGGATTTTGTCCAGTCCATCGAAACCCTGCAGGCAAACGGCAATGCAGCCGACATTGAAACGCGCGCCAGCCACTCACGCATGGTCGCAAAGAAGGTTCTCTCTTCGTATGACTCAAAGGAGGTCAAGCGCGGCGTCGAGATGCTCAAGAAGCGTGTCGAGAAGCACTTCGGTGACGCCGATGACCCTGGACTCAGCCGCAGCCTGGTGATCAAGGTCATCCGGGAGTGCGAGATCCGGTATGAACAGGCCTATGACCGCACCCGGCGCATCATCGACACCGTGTACGACGGGCAATTGGATCTGGAATGGCGCAAGGAAGACGCCCTGGCAATGTTCCGGAAATGAGCGCATTGATTTTTCCCCTCCCTTTTTGTTGTTCTACCATGCGTGGGATTATGGAGCATTGGGTCATCAGCTGGGCGCAATTGGGTTCAACCGAGGCGGTTCATGTCACATACAAAGCCCTCGAATATAAGCAATTCACTCGCGACGGAGTTTCATAATGGTGTCATACCCTCGGGTAGTACCTTACATAAGTCTACCAAGTAATATTAAGCGCGGAGTTTGACAGCTGAAACAATTGCTTGTATAGAATAACCTTCTCCTTTAACCTTTTTATCGTTTCCAAGTTTCTTACCCAATACCTCTGAACATCTCTTCAGACAACTGTCAGAGTGACCAATCCTTGATAATCCTCGTTTATCGTGTTCTCACGATCTGCCCCGTCTAGAGGGCAATGATTGGCGTACGTGGGCGCCCGGGGATCCACCTGTTCGATGCCATCGTATCTCTCCAATTTCACAGCTCAGGGGCACGCTCTGGTCTGTGCTTCCAGGCCGATGCGATTGCAATTCCGCTGAACTTGACCTGTGACCGTATATGTGTGCTGGAGAATCATAGACGAGGAATCATAGAGCTCAAGCTATGCAATCCTGCCTATCTAGACGTTTAAATGTAATGTGTGGGCTTCCGCGATAGAGTACGTACAGTGGTGTAACATAAGTATTTGACCTCGAGTACTTCGGCCTAGGACCCACTTTTCTAATACTGCCAGGCAGAAACCTCTGAAATTCAATTCAGTCTAATAGCTAGTATGCCACCCCTCATACTTAATAACATCAGCTACCCTGTGAGGCATAGTTTCTGATAGATGCTTGAATAATTCAATATCTAGGCCTTCCCAGGCTTCCTGTGCAGCTTTTAGCAATAGATCTAACGTAGATTCGTTGTTCGGTAGGCGCATTAGCTCAGGATAACGCTTAAGAATTTCGGCTTTTAGCAGCGCCCAGAGGTTCTCGATCGGGTTTAAATCAGGTGAATAAGGAGGCCATTCCATAATCTCGCAGTTAAGCTCATTAAGAGCTTCCCGTACAATATATGCAGTATGAACGGGCGCGTTATCTTGCTGAAAAATAGCATTATTATCAATACTATTAAGTAGCGTAGGTAAGATACGCCGATAGAGCTCTTCAATCGTACGTGAAGAAACACCACCTCTTCTAGACGTAGGATCTCCGAATAATGGAATTAGGCCTGATCGACGCGGTAAGCCAGAGAAAGCAGCCCAAAACATCTGCTTAATTTGCTTCCCTCGCGCCGGAACTATCTGAACCTGAGAGCCTTCTTTTGAATGCTGAAAAAGCTGGTCTTTTGGACGTGTAAACGTCCATTCTTGCCGCTGGCCTATTCCACGTTCAACTGTACATTCGTCTGACTAGTAGACGCGGGCCTAGTCTTCAGGAGTGAAGTGTTGGTATTCGAGTGCCTATTGAAGCCGTTTCGTAGCATGTTCAGGCGTAAGTGCCGGACGCTGCATTTTCCTCCATTTTCGAAGACCCATTTCGTGGGTTAGACGCCAAATTGACTGGCGATGGACCTTAAAATCGACCTCTCTAAGTAGATCTTTAATCAATATCGATGGCTTTTCTTGTATAGTGTCGTAGATATAGTCACGATCCTCTTCAGTAAGCTTCCTTGGAGCGCCTAAGCGTGGAAGGCTTTCTTGTTTTTGACGCTTTGCCTCTTGGGTAAGGGTATATTGAATTGTTGAGCGTGGAATATCGGGAAAGCGCATCTTCTTAATGGTTGTTGCACCCCAGCCATTTGTAGCGTGTAATTCGCAGATCTTGGCCCTAGTAAGGCAGTCAAGCTCTGGGCCTCTCTTCCCACGTATAGGAGGCATAATAAGGTAAGAAAGACTGCTATAACGCGTTAACTGTAGCGTATATGTTAGCAAGCGCGTTGAAACGCGAGGTGTGGTGTACTAATAAAGTAGGCGGTATAATAAAGCGGTCAGGCTAAAAGTGGATCCTAAAGTACTCGAGGTCAAATACTTATGTTACACCACTGTAGCTCCCTCTATCTCGGGCTATGCTTCATCTTAACAGCAGATTGAAAAAAGAAGATATCGAGGCATTGTTCCAATCTCACCTGTAGCATCGTCCTGGTCGCGATCCAGCTCTAGCAGTAGCTATCCTCGTCGGTTGAAACCTGCATCGGTGGAGTGCCAATTGGGCTGTTTCCAAGGTTTGTTTGTACGGTGTGGGGAGAAACTTAAGATCGGTGTTTTTATTCCGTGATCTTCTCTCCTCCATTTCTCCTCCGCTCGTTTGTTTCCGAATTCCCTGTTCTTTTCGTATTTCTACATTTCTAATACTTTTCGACGGTGAGTCCTTTCTTCACCCCCTCTCTGCCTTCCCCACTGTTGCTGTCAAGGGGGGTCGGGGACGAGTCTCCACAACGCGAAAGGTTTCGCAAGGGGGGTGCGGATACCCAGTGCAACACTCTCGTCCATTTGAGAGGACACGACGATCTGCTGGATGTGAACAGATATCTTGCGCCTGCGTTGCACATTACCTCGGATGACTTTCGGCCCCCCAAGAGCCGTTGCACAACTTCCCCGATTGTCCAGCGCCTCCTAACCATGATCATGATTTTCTAGATCTTTTCCTATCTGTCGCATACCGAAACCGCAATCGCATTCTTGTCCTTTCTTCACCCCAGACCCGACGACTCGGAATATTGACTGCATGTCGCGTTCGTTTGAGTCCACGAACATTCTTCGACGTGAATCCCTGCCTCTTTTGCCTTAAATTCTTGCGATCGGAACGTCAACCACATTTTGCGGGGTGGAATTGACACATTTGAAGCTTATTTCTTGGGATCCCTGTTCGCGCTTGGTGAACAGAGCTCGCCGCTGCCATGCCCTGGAGGCCTCTGCCTCGAATTGCCTTTGCGGTAGCCATTTACCCGTTCCACCCCTCGTCCCCGGCAGACCTACCCCTCGAACTCGGCGATGAATTATACATTATAGAACAAGGCGGCTCAGATGGAGAATGGTGCCGTGGCTATCTCGTTGCGCCGCCGTCTCTATTGGCGGGTTTAACGAGTACCAAGGGTCAAACTCTGGAGGCCCGCGTTTTCTCCGGTATTTTCCCGCGGAACTGCGTTGAGATTCGAGAAGTACTGGGCGACGGCGATGGTTACAGGGCAATGCTCAATGGAGACCGGAAAAGTTTAGACCGATTGACCTTGGCCGGTTTCGATGTAGACTCCGTGTCCCGAAACAGCGTGGCCTACTCTATGGGAGAGTCAACCACCGTCGGCGAGGTGTCGGACGTGGTGGTCGCAAAGAAGGGAAAGCCAGCGCAGATCGTGATCAATAAGAACGATGAATCAGACCTGTCGAGTCCGCGATCTGTGCATACCTACCGGACGGGGTCGATCCCACACACACCGATGTCGTTTACGCCTCGAGATCCCGATGCGCCTAAACCCGCCGCGCCTGTGCCCATGTTGAAAATCGGAGACGAGACCCCAACTTCTCTTACGGAACCTCTGGTCGACGAAATTGCCTCCTGCCTCCGCGAGTGGCACTCTACCAACCTACACGAGCTGCTCCTTGCTCGGCAATATGATGTCCTGGAGGAGATGTCTACACTTGTTCAAGAGTTGGACTTTTCGCGACGCCAATTGCTTCATAATGTGTTGACGGGGAAAGAGAAGGAAACACTGCGCGATGCGACGGTCTGGAAACTTGTTCGAGCGAACAAAATGCTCAGTGGAGATATCATTGTGCGCGACCCCGAACAAAGAGGCCGATTGTTGACAGGCGAAGACTCCGCGGTTCAATTGGCCAAGTTGCAATCCGAAATGAGTATGCTTGATGACCGCCCCACGACCTCTTCCGACACAACGGCATTGAATCACCTTCTGCTGGAAATCAATGCTGTATCTGGGAACGTCCCGGGCCCAGTGACTCTTGGAATGCAGCTGTACTCTCGATCCGACCCTGGTACATTCAGTGCGCTGTCTGAGACATACAGCTTGGACATTCCGTCTCCCGACAAGTTTATCAGTTTGACTCAAAGTAACAAGTTGAAAACCTTGTTCACCGAGCTTGCTGCGACTGATATCGGTGATGGCAGTGCGAATGGGCGTCAACTTTATCTGGTTGCTTCTGTTCGGACAGCGGAAACTCGGTCTGCAGCCGAGCCAACCCCATCGAGGTCTTCAATGTCGAGGGAAGGCCCGATTACTACAAGGACAGCCAACGCAGGGGGTGTACAGCCGTCAGTCAAGGGAAGCCTGAGGACACGGCGCAGCATGATGTGGTCCCCCAAGCCACGAGGTAGTCCGACCCTCGACCAGCCAGTCAAGTCTGCAGCTCAAGCGGCTCCTCGGTCATCAAGCGGCTCGTCCAACGCTCAGGAGGCGCCCACTCCTCAACCGGCGCCCACCAAAGAGTCCTCGGCCATTCGCACCGTTGGTGTTGGCATCCTGGAGGTGTCGCCGATTCTCCGACAAGATAAGGAAGCTGAGCAGGTGATTAACATCTGGTCAGCTCCACGAGAGGGCGAAGAAGGCGAGCGTTATGCCGAGGGCTTCGACAAGTTACTTCACGTCTTGCTTCCCAGCCCCAACGGCCGGTATGTACGATCTGCCTCGGCCGGGCGCCTGCATCTCCACCTGCATCCATTCACCAGCATCGACCCCGAAGCCCTTGTTCGGCAAAACCCCACGATTCTGCACGATGTCGTGCAGACAAGGCGCATTGGGTTCTCAAAGGCACCTGCGAAGCCGAGATCTGACATCTATGTTACGCTCTCGCAGGCCGTGCTCCCTACCGATGCGTTGCTTTCTCATCCGTTCGCTGGCCAGATTCCTCTCCAGACGAATACTGGTCTCCGCAACCTCCAACTAACATTGGAAGTCCGCGATGCATCTGGAATACGCGTGGACAAATGTGTCTTCCCGTCCTCCGCCCCGACCTCCGCTACAGCATGGCGTACAACAATTGCCGATCGTGGCTGTCCTTGGAATCAGACAATCCGTCTAAATATTCCTACAGACCGGATTCCCGGATCGCATATTATTATGAGCGTTGCGGATGCGCCAGAGTTCCCCTTCGCTCTCGCGTGGATGCCCCTTTGGGACCAGAAAGCATTCATTCGAGATGGCCAGCACTCCTTACTGCTCTATGCATATGACAAACAGACCTCTAGCATTGAGAATGGGAAGGGTGCCTACCTGAGTCTTCCATGGAGTGCACTTGGCAAGAATGAATCTGCCAAGGATGAAGCCGTCACCGGCCCTCTAGCTACTTTGCGCCTCGAGACCCATCTGTGCAGCACTGAGTACTCGCAGGATCAGGTCATCTTGAGTCTGCTACACTGGAAGGAACGCTCGGTTGATGAGGTTCTCAGCACCTTGAAGCGTCTGCTTTTCGTCCCAGAGATCGAGATCGTCAAGCAACTTCGTGGAGTGTTTGATGCGCTATTCGGAATCCTCGTGGAGAACGCCGGTAACGAAGAATATGAAGATCTGATATTCAACAACCTGGTCACCGTCCTGGGAATCGTTCACGACCGAAGATTCAACCTAGGCCCCTTGGTCGACCACTACGCCGATGAACAATTTAACTTCCCATTCGTCACCCCATGCCTCATTCGCAGCTATTTGCGCCTTTTGAACGCGGCTACCGAGCTCCACCAGTCTCGCAATCTCCGCGCCGCCTTCAAGGTGGGACGCCACTTGCTCAAGTTCATCATCAAAGCCCGCGAGCAGCAAAAGGCGAAGGAGGAAGGTATTGGAATTACTACTGTGCAGTCTACTTTCAATCGAGACTTGCATACGATTTTCAAGTCCATGGAAACTTTGATGAAGGACACCTCCCCGAGTTTGGTGGGAAGCAAGACCTTGATCGTGCAGCACTTTCATTCATGGCTCCCTGAGCTGTCCAAGGTCCTCGGCCGGGATGAAATGATTATGATTGCTTTGAGTTTCATGGATTCATGCAAAGACGTGACGGGAATGTTGGTGCTCTACAAACTCGTGCTCATCCAGAACTACACCCAGTTCGAGATCTTTGATTCTGGCGAAGAAAGAAAGACCTTGATTTCTAGCTGTATCGGATGGCTGGCGCCTTACTGGGGTTCGATCGGAAGTGTCTCAGACCAATACCGAGACCAGGTCCGACTGAACAGTGCAATCGTTGCTCAATTGCTCACTCAGCCGGATCCTCAACTGTATGAGTTCATGCCGAGCATCGTCGCCTCTTACTGTGCCATCGCAACGGAGGGCGTGGAAGAGACAGAATATTTGTCTCTGCTCTTCAGCAAGTCCTTCCCCTTCCAGATCAAGACCTCCACGATCCCGCAGAAGTTCGATGAGTCTCTGTTGGAATTGTCTTCTATTATGGCTGCCCTGGCTAATATTACGACACCCAAGATGCCCGCTTTGAAAGACCTGGAGCTCGCGACTTTCGTCACTCAAGCATTTGAAGCTCACAACTCCATCATGGATTGTGAGGCGTATCCTGAAAACTGGTTCAGCATTCATGTATACAACCATCGGGCAGCCATCAAGAGTCTTGAACATCTTGCATTGCTCCTGATCGAAAAGTTCCTCCCGAATCCCGACGATGCTGATACCTTCGATACCAAACTTTGGGAATCTTTCTTCATGACACTGCTAAAGGTCATTTCCAGTGATGCTCTCGCGCTTGAGACTTTCCCTGAGCAAAAGCGTCGGGCTGTCTGGAAGATTGCCGGCGACGTTCGCGAGCAAGGTGCGGACCTGCTTCACTCCACCTGGGAAGCGATCGGTTGGGATACCTCGGATGAGGAGCACCAGCGGTTTGGGCTAAAGAAGTTGGGCGGTTATCAGGTTCAGTATGTTCCGAACCTGGTTCCCCCGATTATTGGCCTTTGTTTGAGCGTGCATGAAGGCCTGCGCCACGTTGCCGTTCACATTCTCCGAACAATGATCCTGAGCGAGTGGGATCTTAACCAAGACATTTCGATCGTCGAAACGGAGATCATCTCCAGCCTTGATTCTCTCTTCAAGTCCAAACAGATGAGCGAGAGTGTCAGTCAGAAGATCTTCGTTGGGGAGCTGCTGGACCTGTTTGAGGGTGATGCGGAATCTGACGAAGACCTTTTCAATGCTATGAAGGGTCTTATCGCGACTGTTGATGAGCTTCTTGACCTGCTCGTGGCCTCTCAGAGCAGCTCATCCATTCAGAGTCTCCACGCTCTGAAGCTTATGGAGTACATGAAAGACATGGGCCGGGAAGACATCTTTATTCGTTATGTCCATGAATTGGCAGATGCCCAAATTGCTGCTGGCAACTTCACCGAGGCTGGCCTTGCCCTGCAGTTCCACGCCGACCTCTACGACTGGGATCTCAACAAACCCGTTTCAGAGATTATGACGCCGCCTTTCGTTGCTCAAAGCGCATTCGAGCGGAAGGAAGCTCTGTACTTCTCAATCATCCAGCACTTTGAGAATGCGATGGCTTGGGCTCCTGCGCTTGCTTGCTATAAGGAACTTGCTGCCCACTATGAAGCTACAACTATGGACTTTGCGAAGCTCTCCCGGGCTCAGAGCTCCATGGCTCGGATCTACGACTTCGTCGCCAAGGGTGACAAGCAGTTCCCCCGGTACTTCCGTGTCGTCTACAAAGGTCTCGGATTCCCGTCCAGCCTGCGTGACAAGGAGTTCATCTTCGAGGGCTCACCCACAGAGCGCATGGCCTCGTTCGTGGATCGCATGCAGCGGGAACACCCCACTGCGCAGATCATGTCGTCTGGCGAGATCTCCGATTACGAGGGCCAGTTCCTCCAGATCAGCGGAGTCACTGCCCACCGCGATGTTTCTCATCCCGTCTTCCAGCGCTCCAAGGTGCCACACTCTGTTCGTGAGCATCTTTTGATCTCGCATCCGTCTCGTTTCTCAGCGACCTCTCGGAGGCATACCAGTAGCTCGGACGTGCGTGAGCAGTATGTTGAGAAGCTCATCTTCACTGTCGCGGAGCCATTCCCGAACATCCTTCGCCGCAGTGAGATTATTTCTGTCCAGGAGGTTGCCCTCTCTCCTCTTCAAACGGCCATTGAGCGTACGTGGCGCAAGACACAGGAGCTGCAGCTCCTGGGACGCCGGGCAGCATCGGGTGAAGACAACGGCTTGTCGAACTTGACCGAGGCTCTGGAGCAATTGCTTGAGATGCGTGGATCGTCCTCCAACTGTGTTGCTTTGTACCGTGCGTTCCTTGGCGGAGTACAGGGCACGAAGAACAGGCTTGAAGAGGAAGAGAACGAGGATGCCGATGACCAGGAGGACGAGGAGCCAGAGGAGCCAGAGACGGTGGATCCGATGGAGAATGCTCTTGCCGTTGCTCTCATCGACCATGCCTTGGCGATCAAGCATGGGCTGTCCCTGTACCAGCGCCCTGCACAACAAGCCACTCAGGCAGAGCTGCTGCACCGCTTTGAAAATGTCTTCAAGCCTGAACTGGCATCCCTCATGACATCCCCGCCAGAGTATCAGAGCCCGACACCGACCCAGCCACACCGATCTTTCACCTCGGAGTCGCGTCGAAACCAGGCTGTGCAGCGCTCCGTGAGCCCCGAGCAAGAGCTTATCCGAGCATCTCGGGGGAATAATACTCACACGCGTAAGCGCTCAGAACGGCAGTCGGTCAGCAATCGCATTAGCATCATCAACCCTTTCAAGCGATCCCACGGCCAATCAAACTCCATCTTCACCATCCAGCAGTCGGACGGCAAAGACAAGAATATTGATGAGCGCGAGGAAACGGATGATGACGCAGCCACCATCCACAGTCTGGCCACCAGCCATTCCCGGGGTGGTAAGAGTGACAAGAGGCGCAGCTGGTTCGGCGCCCAAGCCAAGCACGGCTCCTCCCCGTCCATCGGCGACGAGGCCATGAAAAAACGACTCTCCCGCAGTGCATCACGGGATACGGCCGCTCAATCTCATGATGATCGCAGTCGCGCAGGTTCCCAGCATCGGGGCCCCGCCGCCAGCGGTGCTATATGCAGTCCCTCTGAGCGACCGGCGCCCGCTTCGAGCGGCGGCTGGTCTACAATCCCTCCAACACGCGATTTCCCTCATCCGGTGACGCGTGAAAGCACGCACGGGAGCCGCGAAGTCCCCTCGAAGAGTGGTACGAACGGTATGAACGGTGGCTCTTCTCATCCGACGGCGACTGCCAACGACAACAATACTACCGGGGTGCGCGATTCGGTGTTCCGACGATTCAGTCTCCTCAAGGGGGTCGGCCGCAAGAGCAGCCGGATGGATTTCAAAGCGAACGGCGCGCTGCTGGAGGAGTAAACCATTTCTTTCTACATTGACCCTTTTATCCTCTGACCTCTGACCTTTCTTCCTTCCTTTATACCTCTTCTTGATGTGACTTACCTACTTACCTGATGTATTTTCTCCTTTTTCCTTTTGTGCTGGGAATATTGGTGTTACGAGATCGATACCATGTGCTATACTTCCTAATTCCACATAGTCTGTTATTGCAAACCGAATCAAAATCGACGGGTCGATATGCTAGGAGCTACAATAGGAAGTGCCGAGCTTCGTAGCGTAAGGACTGTGGCAGTGTAAGCCTTGGCTCCGCCGAGAGTTTCACACTCGCGAATGAAAGGTGGGGACCGTGGATCACCGCTGCAAGTTCCTGCACGCGAATCACTCGAAACGGGGCCCAGGAAGCCACGCGTGTCCACTCGGCCTGTGCGGTCGAGGCTGTGCTGCCCCCGATCCTCGAGAGGGCCCTAGCATTGCATCACGATCTTCCCCCTCGTAACCTTCGACCACGGTTCGTGTGGCTGGAATTCCCCGCCAATTTCCCTTTGCCAATCTCCTGGAAGCCAAGCTTTCGCTCGTACGAGATGTGTACGTAGAAAGCTCTTTCCCTCCCCTTTCACTTTTCAATGTTCCAACGCGCTTCCCACTAACCCCGCCGCCAGCTTCCGTCAACTTTCGTTCGCAGTTCCGAAGCCATAGCTTCGGCCCCGGAAGAAGAATGAGCGGCAATGGAACCGTTGATCCTGGCGAGCGAACTGCTTTGCTAAGTGAATCTCGTTCCTTCCAGGGTCTCTCACCCCATCCGCAGACTGAGCATGAAGGTCATCATCACCATCCCAAGGACAATCGTGTCTGGGTGCAATGGCCTGCACACGTCGTGCGTCTGGCCTGGTTGACCCTGGTCCGGGACTACGTTAATGTACTTCTGATCTTTGTGCCGTTGGGTATCATCGCGGGTGCTCTTCATTGGGACTCGACCGCGGTCTTCGTGTTGAACTTCTTCGCCATTATCCCGCTCGCCTCGATGCTGAGCTTTGCTACCGAGGAGCTGGCCGGTACCATGGGCCAGGCCCTCGGCGGTCTGATGAACGCGACGTTTGGCAATGCGGTGGAGCTGATTGTAAGGTCTTTGTGAAAGATATACGGAATTCATCGCTGACAATTGGGATCCATAGGTCAGCATCATCGCGCTCAAGGATAACCAGATCCGCGTGGTCCAGGCCAGTATGCTGGGCAGTATCCTCTCCAACATTCTCCTGGTTCTGGGCTGCTGTTTCTTCATCGGCGGCCTCCGATACTCCGAGCAGACCTTCAACAGCACCGTGGCATCCACCATGTCCTCGTTGATGGCGGTCGCATCTGCGTCCCTGATCATCCCCGCTACCCTCTACGCCGTCCTTTCGCAGTCCAAGCAAAATGCCCAAGCCAACATCCTCGTCCTGTCGCACGGTACAGCCATCATCCTGCTCGTGCTCTACGTCATGTACCTCTACTTCCAGCTGCGCTCCCACGCACAATTATTCGAGGAGACCAACGCTAGCGATACGGAGAACGCAAATGGTGCGGAGGAGGAAGAAGAAGAAGAAGAAGAGCGCCTCCTCAGCCCGTGGGCTGCCACTGTCGCATTGATCGTCGTCACCGTTCTGGTGGCCATTTGCGCCGATTACCTCGTGGGCAGCATTGACAGTATCGTGCAGAAGACCGGCATGAGCAAAACGTTTATAGGTCTGGTGCTGATCCCGATCGTCGGCAACGCCGCAGAGCATGTCACGGCCGTCGTGGTGGCCTACAAGGATAAGATGGACCTTGCGATCGGTGTTGCGATCGGTAGCAGCTTGCAGATCGCCCTTTTCGTCACTCCCTTCCTGGTCATCCTGGGCTGGATCATGGGTATCGAGATGACCCTGCACTTCCAGATTTTCGAGACGGTCGCGTTCTTTATTTCGGGACTGGTCGTCACCCTGCTGATCCAGGATGGCAAGTCGAACTACCTCGAGGGCGGCATGTGTCTTGGAATGTACGTTCTGCCTCATCTCATCCACCTTCTCCGATCTCTGTCTAATCTCTTCTCCTTAGGTACTTGATTCTCGCTCTTGCATTCTACGTCTACCCCGACGATGTCGGCGAGGGTGTCGGTGCCCTCAGCAAGCTCCTCAATTGATTTGAGGTCTACGAATAGCCATGTCGGATCAAGTGAATACCCCTTTCGCCCAACTTCCCACCAGCGGGTGTCGCGTCCATGGACTCATCCATGTTGCAATAGCTAGCTAGCCTGTCTGCTTGTGTTCTTGTCCGACTGGACGCGCATATTTCTTCTGGTGTCAAAATGCATGCGTGTATATTTCCTATGTTATTATCGCACAGATTCCCAATGCCACTTCCACTATCTTGATTGTGTCATCGTTCCGCTTATCGGCGTACTCGTATCGGCGCGGGGAAAGTCATCGGCAGCAACCTGGTTGGACAGTCCCCAGAGCCCCAGTCTCCTGCATGCTATCTCCTCGACTTACCGATTTGGATCTTCTCCAACCAGCCAAACCTCCCCAAGTGGGGACCTGCCGCCCAATTACCTAAACCGAAGTAAACCGTGGAAACCGAACGGAAGAATATAAGTGTGATCCCCGCCAACATCCAGAATGCGAACAACTTCAAGAATCCGACATGGCTCTCTCAATCACGACTATAGCCATCTCGGCCGTCGTGGGCCTAATTCTCTACAAGGGCATCATTTACCCGGCGTTTATCTCGCCGCTGGCCAAGATCCCCAATGCCCACTGGAGTGTCCCCATCTCTCCGGCCTGGATGCTCTGGAGACGGTTCAGCATGCAGAATAATCGCACGATCCAGGCTGCGCATGAGCGTCTCGGTCCGCTAGTTAGACTTGGACCGGAGGAGATTTCGATTAATTGCGTGGATGAGGGGATCAAGACGGTCTATACCGGCGGGTTCGAGAAGCATGAGTGGTATCCAAGGGTGTTTGGATCTCTCGGGTGAGTTGAATGTTTTGTCGATTTTGAAGAATTCTTTGAGGATTATCCTGGGGCTTTGAGATGCTGATTATATTATAGAACCGTGAGCATGTTCACCATGGTTGGGACCAAGCCTCACTCCGTCCGGAAGAGGATGCTATCCAATATCTATTCCAAGTCCACTTTGCAGACGTCACCCCATCTGCGATTGGTCTCTAATGCAGTCGTATTTGATCGCTTATTGCCCATTATTCATGAGTCTGTCGAGTCAAACAAACCTCTCGATGTGCATGACCTGGACATGGGTCTGACAATGGATTTCGTCTCATGCTACCTGTTCGGCCTGAACAATGGTACAAATCATCTCCAGGACCATGAATATCGCAAGCAGTGGCTTCACATGTATCTGTGCCGGAAACCATTCGAATTCTATCATCAAGAAACCCCGAAGTTACAGGGCTGGCTTAGCTGTGTCGGACTCCGAGTGATTCCCAGTTACTGCGACGACGCGAATGAAGTACTTGATGCGTGGGCATTGGATCTGTGTGGCAAGGCCGCGGACTGTCTGGACTCGACGGACCCGGCAGTGGAGCCTATTGTCTACAAGCAGTTGAAACAAAGCCTCGACAAACAGTCTATGAAAGATACCGGGTCTAAACAAGACCACAAGCAGCAGCAGATTGACATCGCCTGCGAAATGTACGATCAGCTTACCGCGGGCTTTGAGACAAGTGCTGTTGGTCTTACGTACCTGTTCTGGGAACTATCCAAGAACCCAGAGTGGCAGGAGAAGCTTCGCGAGGAACTAACGACCCTCGACCCTCCGATCAAATTCCCCAAGTCCGCGGACCTACCCCCGGCGAAGTCGATTGATAATCTGCCCGTGTTGGAAGCTATTGTCACGGAGACCCTGCGCCTTCATGCGCCAATCCCGGGTATCCAGCCCCGAGTCACGCCCTCTCCCTCTTGTTCACTGGCCGGATGTGACAACATCCCCGTCGGTACGCGAGTCAACGCGCAGGCCTATTCCCTGCACCGAAACCCTGACGTCTTCCCCGACCCGGAGAGCTGGCAGCCGAGCCGCTGGCTCAAGGAAGAGAACTCGCTGGCCGAGCTCGAGGAAAGACGCCGCTGGTTCTGGGCCTTTGGGAGTGGAGGGCGGATGTGCGTGGGTAGCAATCTGGCCTTGCAAGGTATGTTTCATCAAACCACGGAGTACGGTCCGGTACTGATCGAAAACCAGAGTCCAAACTCGTTGCGGCTGCGGTTTATACCAACTTCCGCACCACCATCGTCAACGACGAGGGTATCGAAGCCATCGATGCATACACCGTGCATCCCAAGGCAGAGAAACTGATACTGCAATTCCACGCAGTCTAGACGAGAGGCGCGCACGGAAATGTCAAGATAGTGATACAATCAATTCTTTTCAAAAGGCAATGATGCCGCGTAGGTATATACTGTACAGATGCAAAGACAAACTCCCATATCCAACATGCACGACTCATCAGGCAGTAGACCCGTAAGCGAAATCTGCATGGACTCGGTCGCAAGACGTGGATATCCCAAAACTCCCATGGACCCGGAATGCCGGATAATGCGACTTAGCCCAGCACACCGTCCTTCTTGCGCGGGCCCACCACCTTCGGGTACATTCTCATCAGGTGGTAGTTGACGGTGTTCTTCTTCTTTTCTTGGGATTTCTATTCGCAAAGACGGGTTAGTTGGGTTGTCGGTTGGGCGTCGGGAATCGGGATGAGGATGGGTGAAACGAACCGGTGCATCCATGCACTTGCGCAATTGTGCCTCGAGGCCGGCGCAGCCTTCGACGCCGTATCCCTGCGATGCCCAGCAGTCTATGGACGTTCGTTAGCTATGTAGTTCGAGGTCCTCCGAAAAGATTCACATCCGGTCACGCCCGAAACGCTGCGATTTGAATGGGTATAAAGTGGTGGGTATCGGAGTGGACGTACTCAGCATAGAGGACATGACAGTCACGCAGGGGTTCTGCTCATGCTGGTTGGGCCGGCGGACGCGAAGATGGTTGATGGTGTTCAACCGCAGCGGGTTGAGCCGGGTCGAGACGTTGCCCTTGGGGGCCATTGTGGGAGAGGTGGATAGTCGAAGGATGACGAGGGTATCGGTGCAACAGAAATCGAGATGTCGCGGGCTCCGTCGACAGTGATGGGGGGGTTGGCGCCTTCGAGATGGAGATGGGCAAAATCCCTGGAAGTTTTGCTCCGCGGAGGTGGATGACTAAGCGATCCGGTTTGGCTTCGTGATCATGTTGCTTGCCACTTACAAGCTCTTGTTCTTCACGGATTATGTGTTTTTGATACATTTGTAATCTTTCTATTGATTGTTGCTGCTTGCAAGAACCGGCGATGAATAGCACACAGCTCTGGCGCTCACAGTTTCGATGTGTGACTCTCCGGTCCTCGATACCTACGGTAGCTCCCGCATCACGACGGTTCTCGGCGGCTTGTCAACGGCGACAGAATACAAATTCTACTTCTACGAAGACGGATGAAGATGTAGAAGCCGATATAAAACAAGAAGAGAAGGAGGAGGGTGCCATGGCACGCCGTCTGTCACAGATGACCGAGGATGCGATGCTGGAAGGTGGACGGTCTGCGCAACGCAACATGGAGGCCGCGGGGTTCTCTGAAGACTTGAAGAAACAACTCGAGGAGCGGGTCAAGGCAGCTTCATTCAAGAGTGAATATGCTGCTGAACACTCTATCCTCGACATGCCGGTACGGATTGCCTCCATCTGAAGCTATCATGCAGCTGCTGACCCGTCTGCAGGCTAGTGCAGGCCAAGGAACACGCGAGACAGCCGCAGCTCCTGCATGGACAGGAACAGAGACTCTACATGACTCGGCTCTTCGCATGCTCGACGACGCCAGCAAACCTATTCGCACTCCATACAAGATACCCCAACCCGTGAACCTTAAGCCCGCCCCGAAACCCAAACGCTCCACCGGTCAGCGATTAGCCAACGCAAAAGACCGCACATCTACGTACGCATTAAGCCAAGCGCCAGGCTTATCCGAAGAAGAACGGGAAGCAATGCGCCGCGAGATGAGAGAGAAGTTGGCACCCGGCGCGCACTCGATGCCCATGTCCATACAAGGACTCTCATCCCTCGCGAACGAAAGAATAGAAGACGCAATTGCTCGCGGTCAGTTCCAAAAGATCAAGCGTGGAAAGGGCATCAACACAGAAACAGACCATAATGCCAATAGTGCATACATTGACACGACAGAATACTTTATGAACAAGATCATCCAGAAGCAGGAGATTGTTCCGCCGTGGATTGAGAAGCAGCAGGAATTTGCTTCGGAGATTAGCCGGTTCCGACAGCGTATTCGTGCTGAGTGGAGGAGACATGCGGCGAGGTTGATTGCCAGCCAGGGCGGGTCCCTGGATGAGCAGATGAAGCGGGCGAAAGGATATGCTGCTGCTGAAACACGGCTGGCCGAGAAAGCCAAGATGGAAGCTTCGTTCCGGAATAGCGACGCGTCAGTCAGTGAGATTGATACCGACGGCCGAATAGTGACCAAGGTAGAGTCACCGGAAGCTGCACTCGAGTCCGATGGAGGGAAAAATGCGTCAGGAGATATCCCGCATCTCCCTCCACTACGAGACGCGGCTTATCTTGGAATTGAGCGCTCCTACCATGAGTTGGCCGTGAAGCACATCAACAAAATTGCCCGGTCCTACAATCTCCAAGCACCCCGCTCGGCCCAAAAACCATATGTCAACCTCGACCGCGAGCTGAACTCGTGTTTCGCGGAGGTCGCACCACAGCTGGCCGAAGAGATTCGCCGCCGGGCGACTGAGCGAGCACGTCCATCGGTATCTGTCGGCGGGCCGTCGTCGAGTATGTTTGGGTCAATCGACACGGCGAAGAACGTGCGTGTGTACGAGGAGGATAAGGAGAAGACGTACGGTCTCAAGGAGATGTGGCGAGACATGTTCTCCAAAGATGGGCAGAAATAGGCTGTTCTTGATCACTTCGGGGTGACTGTAGATACGCGATTTGGTTGGATGGAGACCTCATGGCATTGTTGGAAATATTAAAACAGGATAAAGTTGATGGCCTTCATGATCAAAGCCCATCTCTTGGATGTAGTCAGTAAACCTCAATTTCCGTCTCATTTGATAAAAATAAAGCCTCTTCATTCATGAGATCCATCAAACCTGGAACTATTCCGTAGGACGAGGTCGAAACATCGGCGACCCACCGGGAGAATGGAAGTGTGTGCACTTTTCACATTGGGGGCAGGCCACGGCCACTGCGAGTGGGAATTGGAGCTCCTCGGACGTGTGAGTAGCGGGATTGAGAGGAGCGAGAGCTGTGTCATTGGATGTTTCTTGCTCATCCGATGTCCGTCGCTGTACCGCAAGAGTCCATCTCAAGTGCATATAGAGGAATATCGACGTTGGAAATGAAATGCCGGGAATCATTGCAACGATGCCGTTCAAGTGCGCGACAAAGAAAAGATTGGCGCTTATTCCTTCGATGCCACGGACCATACAAACCATCCCCACTCCAAAGATAAGGATTGCACAAGCCAGCTTCGAAAAGATGACAAACATTCGCTTCACGAAGTAGCTTTCCAGCTGGTAGGGAGTGTACTTCGAGGGGATAACCTGCATGGGATCTTGCCGCACCCGACGGAGGAACTTCCACGTCTTGTACAAATTCCCGAAAGCGTCACAGCATACCACACCGCCGATGAGGACTGCCAGAATGCCGATGATATATGCAGTCATTCGGTTCATTTTTCCCACATGGCCGATCAAACCCGTGCCAGACAAATGGTGCTCCCAAGGGAGCGCAGGACAGAGGCATGCTGTGTTGTTGCTCGACATTTTCGTATCGCTGATGGTGCCGAGTTCACGCTTCAACGGGATAATGAACTGATGCCATGGAATCTTCGGCCAGTCGCCAGCAGGCCAACCTGCCTGCTCGAGGTCCGAGTCACCGAACGGGAGGCGGGAGATGAGCTCGAAGTTGCCAAGCCAGATCTCGTTGATGGCGTTTCCCTGTTGGTAGAAGTTCTCAGATTTGACCCCGTGCACGACAGAGACTTTTTGACCCATGAAAGAGAAAAAGAGAAGAACAAGTTGATGATGGATATACAGATGGTGCGATGTAGGATAAGAGGTTGCGCGGAAAGAAGAGATACATGATGAAGGAGGAAGTGAGTAAAGTGAAGTCGGACGGTACAAGAGGGAAGGTGCTCGACCGAGAAATCAAGTCAACAAACATGACGATTCAACACCATGCATCTCTATACATGTCTATCCCGAATTTGTCGATGTATAGAGTGCACGGTGCCAAGAGGGGGCACATATCCACCTACGATCTCCACGACGTGAGTGGCCCGTGACGGGTGACGATTGTGCATGCGGGCGCTTAACGGCAACCAACGACAGGTCGAGATGGCCTCGACTTGCACACATCGTCCTGCTATTCACCTCGTCACACCCAGTGACTACAATTCTCTTATACACATCCCCTCCCCCCCCCTGCCGCCCCATCACTTGGGAACACGATGTGCCCTCCCCTCGAGATTCGTCTACTCCAACCGTTCGACATGTCGATCAGTCGTGATTGAGTGATTTCTCCTGCACATAAATCTGTTCCTCTCCCTGCTTGGTCCCAGTCACAGGTGCCGGCCATGAATCCTGCCCCGGTCGCCTTTACTTTTCCTCCTCTCTTTTCCATTATCTCCCTCTTGCTTGTGTATACTGTTCCAGTCTCCGCTTCGAGTGGGTCGCATATTGAACGCTCTGGAAGTGTCCATGTCCGCCCTCCACTAAACAGACCGCTGTTTGCAATCCAGATTGGCAGCATCGCTGGTGCTTACATCGTATTCGTTGCCGTTCTGCTCGGCCTTCTTCTCTTCGTCGGACGACGACTGCGTCAGACAGTTCAGTCTTCCAATTACTCGTTGCAGATGCAGATGCTGAGGCCTGTCAAGCCGACTCTTGATATGGACCCCAGCCCAATCTCTCCCACCTCGCAGAACCTTCCTAGTCCCACTAGATCGAATGGTTTCACCTCGTGGGGCACTGTCAATCGAGGAGGCAGGCCTTCTCAGACTTCTTTTAACGGCAGCATGGTGACCGTCGACGAGTCCGTGGTTGCTACAGACCGCCAGAGGGCCCAAGATGAAATGGAGATGCTCTATGCAGCGGTCATGGAGCACGATGCTCAAAAGGCTGCCGGGATCAATGTCTCCACGGGGGACTCGGATTCCCAGAGTCAATCCCCGGATAGCCAATACACCAACCCATTCACCGACCGCCATGCTTCGGGAAACCAGGAGTATCCTCCCGCGGCGCCATTGAAGTCCCCATTGAAGTCTCCCAAGCCGTCTCGTTTGACGAAGTTGTTCAGCTCCAATTCTCGATCAAATCCGGATGCAGGCAAGCTGCGGTCTCCGCGACTTACTCGAAAGCAACAGATGTCGATTTCATCTCCTCTTGCTTCTCCAGAAATCCGCTCACCCCAGCCCTATGTCCCTGAACAGCCACCTCTATCACCACGGATCTATAACCCCGGCCCACCTCCTTCGGTGCCCCGCCCAGGACCGGCGGCTGGTCAAATTATGCCTCCCACAGGGCGTGCACGCGTGCCCGCCCCATTGAACCTGTCTCCTGCCACCCAGGCGACATCGAACTTGCCATTCCGTGATGCATATCCCCTGCGCAGCGCTCCGGCAACTAAGACAACCATCCTGGAGAGACCCGTTAAGAATTCACGCGGGCCTGTGACAGGCATGCCGACGCCATACAGTGCGTACATGCCTTTTACTCCGGTGACACCGTTCACACCTGGCCGAACGGTGACGAAGCGCCAGCGGAAACGCGAAGACAAACAACACGGCCTTCGAGTCCTGAATGAAGACGATCTGGTCAAGGATGATAATGACATGTGGGGCTGATTAGTTGGAGGATCGGATATATGGCGTCAACGGCTGCTTCCTTTTGGAGTTGAGTTCCAGCAACTAAATACCTTGGATATATCGATTTCTTGTCATCTATCTTCTATAAATTTCGCATAAGATGTTGCACATCTATTTATTGGCCTTTTTCAAATGCTGCGTGCCGTTAATAATTGCCTCCGCATAGTCCGATCGACTCCCCTCTTTCTCAAGAGTCAAAAGAGCCTGGATAGTACAACCACGAGGCGACGAGATACTCTCCCGAAGGACAGCGGGATGAATCCCAGACTCCAGCGCAGCAGACAAACCCCGAAGGCCATGCAAGACCATCTCCATCGCATCGGGCCTCTTAAGTCCCTCAGCCACACACCCATCCAGAATCCCCTCAATGGGGACCGTCATAGCAGCCAATGCCGCACCCACAAGCACAGAACCAAGATCCATCAGGTTCTGAGGCAGATACTTGATCGCACCAACCCCGTTGAACATCCACTCCACGACCTCGGTCATATGGGCGGGTACTTCTTGCTCCGGAGTCTCGATAATAGTCATCGACTGGCGGAACTGCGCCCCCATATTCGGAATCACCTTCATAATCACCGGCTCTGCAAGGTCGCCTTCACTTCCCTCGCGGACTATCCGCGCTAGGTTTTGCGGCGTTTGCCCCGCCAATAGACTAATCACCAGCTTCCCAGCCAGCGCCTCGCGCACACCTTTCGCGCTGAGAACATCATCCGCCATGAAGGGTTTGAATCCCAACACGACAACATCTGCCTCCTGCATAATGTGCACCGGCACATCCTGCGACGAAACCACCCGGACATACGGTTCCTGGTCTGCGGGGAAAGAAGCTTTCATGCGCTCAGCCGAGGCAGCGCTTTTCGTGCACGCAACAAAGTTGGAAACGGGCCGCGATTGTGTCGAATTGCTAGAGAAAGCTGCATCGAGGACGCCGTGAAGGATTGCGCCGCCCATGTTTCCTGGAAAATGTGAGTCAATTGGCTTCCATTGTGGGGTTAGGTCATTTACCGCATCCGATGAATGCGACGCTGCGTTCTGGGGCCATTTTTTTTAGCGTCGTAGAGGTTGTTTAATGGAAATTGGATTTGGTTGGAGATGTGGTGGACATAGTGATCAATTGCGGATCTTGGAGCTCTTAAACACGTCGGAGCGGGAATCCGAGCTTCGGTTGATGGAGCCGAAGGACCTTTTTGAGTCTATATTGCGAGGTTGGACTTGATAGGGACCTTACATGACGAGAATCTCGAATACAGGTAGATTATCTCCAACTAGGTATGTTTGATACATTAATTCCGTCGTAGTTCTGTGAAGATTGGCTCGGTTCTCCGAGCTGTCAATACCCCGCGTTTGATAAGATAGCATCGGATCGATCATAGAAAGATAACGCCAACTACAGTCTGAAGAGGAACAGACTGTAATTAGATAAAGTCTCTCCTCTCACACGCTTAAACTATATCTCCGGATGCTCCCTTGACTTCTTATCCATCCCTTCAACTGGCAATTTTGCCAACGCCCGCTGTGAGTTAGGAACACCAGGCTCTTTCGGAACTCTAACGAGATGCGCGCGTTAGAGGTGAGCACTTCTGGGAGAGAAATCAGTATTCCTGTAATCATCTGCTTTCTGCAACTAGTCGATCGATAGTTTAATGCCCTGGTTATTGAATGGGATTCGGGATATTTGAGATCTTGCCGACTCTGTATTTTGCCGGAGATAACGCGGTGTTAAGGAAAACGGTGATTCACCAAGCTCTTGTCCGAGCTAGCTTGATGCCACTGAAGACAAATGCTGGCAAGACTATCATTCAGTGGAATAGCTTATGCTGGCCTGATGAATGCCAAAGTAGAAAGTAGACTTCCTATCCGAGCTTTACGAGAGGGTCCTGTCAATAACAATGACATTCGGCTGGGAACAAAGTGAGATTGGAAATGTCTCTATAAGGTAAGAGGTCGCTCGATCATAGTTTCCTTTGATTACTCGATTTGAAATCGAATTTAAGAGCTAGAACAGCCGTCAGCGATCGTAAACCCACAGCGCCGACAATCCGACGTAACCGTTTGGCTGGCGTCACTCCACCTTCAGCGCAGCTGACTTGCATGTATTCGGGTATTTGCCTCTACTAGTCTCGAGAGTTTTAATCCATGCGATGCATAAGTGCTCACATGTGGCACGATTCACGAACGGCCATGTCGTTATTGAGCCGTGGAACCGTTGATTGATAATCGTCACCATCCCCGGGGCCTCCCACGCCATGTAAGCCCGAGCAGGCACCTCAATAAATAAGAGGCTGCGACCTACGACTTGCAAGGCGATCTTCTGAAGTGAATCACTAACTCCAAAATGCCAACTCAAACCGCCCTTCTCGTTACGGAAATCGGGAAGCCAGTGATCAAGGCTTCCCGGCCCATCCCAGAGTTGAAGGAAGGGGAAGTACTCGTCCAGGTCACCATTGCAGGCCTGAATCCACACGACGCAAAGTCTCGTGACAACGGGCTCTTCATCAAGGATGTTCTACCAGCCGTTCTAGCCGCAGATGTCGCCGGCGTCGTGACGCGCGTGGGCCCCAATGTTTCCAGATTCAAGGAAGGGGACCATATCTTCGCACAGGGTTGGCCGCCCGATTCAAACACCCAAGGTCTTCAAGAATACGCCGTTCTTGACTCCAGATTCTCAGCCAAGGTTTCTTCAGGCTTCTCTGATGCTCAGTTGGCTTCTCTGCCCTGCAACTATGTGACTGCCGCAGTCGCATTGTTTGATTCATCCGCCTTGGGTATCCCAGCGCCGTGGGACCCAGCCGCGAGTAGCTTTGATTATAAGTCCACATCACTTCTTATTGTCGGAGGTGGCTCGAACACGGGTAAATACGGCATTCAGCTTGCTGCGTTGGCGGGCATTGGAAACATAATCGTCGTCGCTGGCTTGAAGGGCGCGGCGGATGCGAAAGCCCTGGGTGCAACTCATGTCGTCGACAGAACTAAGACGCCGACTGAAATTGCCGCAGAAGTGCGAGGTATTACTGGGGACGACTTGATTTACGCATTTGACACCATCAATCCACTTGAAACCCAAATTATTGGCGTTGAAGCTTTGTCGAACTCCAAAACTGGCAAATTTGCTCGATTGCTACCAATGGGACCGATTCTTGAGACGAAGCTCTCCTCGAAGAAGTCTGCTGGTTTTGAGACTCTGGATGTGTTAGGTGGATCGGCAGTCAAACCGAATACCGCGATTCCCCTGTGGCAAAAGGTCACTGACTGGCTTGAGGAAGGAAAGATCAAGCCTCTCAAATACCAGGTTATCAAGGGGTTAGATGTGGATGCGGTTAATAAGACACTGGATGGGTATTCGAATGGGACTTTGAGTGGTCAGTGGCAGGTTCATTTTTGAGAAGACCAAGGATTTGAGAGATGGATTTCGTCTTCTTATTCTTAGTACGAATAACGTAATCTATAGTCTGACCAAGAACCAAATTATCATCCCGTCTATTATCGAATACGCAACACTATTAGGCTATCCGGTAATGAACCGCATCTTTATCTAGAGCAACGCTTTGAACGCCCAGACGGGCCGTCACGCCTCTTATTAGTTCAACCGAGTTAAACCTTACAAAAAATAGAAGACTTGCAGTAATCAAGCCCATATTATACCACCCGTATGGCTTGGGAAGAAAAATGATAATGGACCTCGAACAAAGTTCAATTTTTGCCGAGCTTGCCTAAACAAGTCAAAAAAGGGTCTAGAGATGCTTTAGCTCACTTTTGTGGTTCGTCCTTTCTTAGGTTCTACAAGACGACTCCCACACCGACTGGTACAGCATTTCGACCACTCCACACCGGAACAAGTGGCTGCTTCAGAAAGCCCTCTCGCCTATCGCGTGTCCCGCCCAGGTGTGTAGATCAGCCCTGCGGGAGACATCTCATTGGCACCGATGGCCCCACTGGGCCGTTTCGCCAATGCAGAAGGAAACATTAGTCGTCCAAACATTGATAACAATGGATCTGTTGGCTGGAGTGCGGTGGTATAAAGGGTGGGGGTACTTTGGTTTCTCACAGCCTTGCTGCCTTTACGACTCCGTGTCAATTTCGCAGCGAGGCTGCGGCGACCTTTTCAACACAGGCCACTCAATATTCGATGCCCCGGCGTCATTATGGCTGATTCACACACAGATCAGGGCTATCAGCTGGGCGTGGACGTCGGTGGTACATTCACTGATGTTTACGTCCTCACCCCACATGGGAAGACCGTTCGAGCCAAAGTCCCGACCACCATCCCGGATCAAAGCATTGGAATTCGGAACGGTATCACAAAAGCCCGAAAGATACTTTACGATGAGACGGGCTGGTTAGGTGCCTTCCAATTTATCCACCATGGTACAACCACCGCGACAAATGCCGTCCTGGAAGGAAAGGGCGCCCGCACTGCGCTCGTCGTGACCGCGGGGCATAAGGACATCCTGGCGCTGCGTCGCTCGCAAATCCCAGGTGGCTTGGGGGCTTGGCTTCACTGGACGCCACCGGAACCTATTGTTCCTCTCGAGCGAGTCGTTCAGTGCAAAGAACGCATGTCAGTTCACGGTGAGCAGGTCACTCCCGTGGATATCGACGATCTGCGAAATGGGCTGCGTGAATTGGCAAAACAGAAACCAGAAGCGGTTGCCATTTCGCTGTTGAACTCGCACAGTAGCCATGATCATGAGCGAGTGGTCAGTCAAGTCGTGCGCGAAGAGCTGGGCTCAGATGTCGCCATCATTTGCTCGGCAGATGTTCTGCGTGAAGTGGGTGAGTATGAGCGGACGGTGACAACTTGCACCAATACTCTTGTGAAGCCTGTCGTGCAAACGTATCTCCGGAATTTATCAGAGACCCTTGCTGCAGAGAGCGAGACCATCCGAGTTTTGAAGAGTGACGGCGGCTTAACTAGCCTCAATCTTGCCTCTGAGCTGCCAGTGAACATTTTGATGTCGGGCCCTGCCGGTGGTGTCAAGGGAGTGGCAGATGTGGTTGCTCGAAACACTCCGTACAAGAATCTCATTACTCTGGATATGGGTGGAACGTCCACAGATTGTGCGCTGATCTACAATGGCCAGCCCCAGCTGCGACGAGAGACTGTGGTCGGGAATCTGTCCGTTCGCGCTCCAGCCGTGGATATCAAGACGGTTGGTGCAGGAGGCGGTTCCATCGCCACGTACATGGAGTTAACAGAGACTCTGCGGGTTGGACCCGAGAGCGCTGGTGCAGTTCCAGGGCCCGCATGTTATGGGAAAGGGGGACACCAGGCGACAGTGACCGATGCAAATTTGGTCCTGGGTTATTTGCCAAAGACGCTCCTTGGAGGTGCTTTTGCACTGGATGTGAATGCATCCATCTCCGCCGTGGAGGAAATCGCGTCACAAATGAAGCTCCCTGTCACCCAGACGGCCGAAGATATCATTACCATCATTAACGAGATCATGTATGGGGCTTTGCGTCTGGTGTCCGTGGAACAAGGATACGATCCTCGCGAGTTTGCCCTTGTGGCCTTTGGAGGGGCCGGTCCTTTACATGCCAACGCGGTGGGACAGCTCCTTGGGGCGTGGCCGGTCATTATCCCTCCCTCGCCTGGTATTCTCTGTGCGCAAGGTGATGTGACCACCAAACTTCGCCACGAACAATCGGCTACCTTCATCTATCTAGTTCCTGAGACCACTGCCAGTGAAGTCCGTGTGAAATATGAAGCGCTTGAAGAGCAATGCCGAGAGACTCTGCAGAAATCATCTGGTGAACATTGGCCGGTCACCTGGAAGGCCGCCTATCAGGCGGATCTTCGGTACAAGGGACAAGCTCTCACGATTACGGTCGATCTGACGGCCGATGACTTGGCCGCGGATACAGCTGGATGGCATGATGTCCTCCGACGAAAGTTTGATCAACAGCACGAAAAGCTGTTTACTTACTGTTTGCCCGACTTTGACCTCGAGCTAATGCGTCTCGGCGTGGTGCTTGAAGATGCTTCACCGGTCACTGATATTCCGCGAGTTGCCAAAGCAACAACTATTGAGCCACCCGTGGAGGCCAAGATTGGAGAGCAAAATATTACCGTTCAAGGGAAAGAGCAACTGGCCACTCTGTGGGACCGCCAGAAGATCAGCACTGAGGGCACTCGGGTTATGGGCCCATGCATCTTTTCCGAGATGGATAGCAACACTCTCATTCTACCGGGATACTATGGCGAGATTGACGGCATCGGAAACATCTTGATCAACCCGCAGAACAGGGAAGCGGCTGATGTCACTACTCATACGGCTGAATCAGCCCACAAGCTGGTCAAATCCAGTCCTTTAATCCCCACCTTGATATCTTCTACTCTTGGCTCTATCCGAGGTGAGATGGACCAAATGATGCTACGTTGCAGCATGTCGCCGGCGATCCGGGAACAGCAGGACGAATTCAATGTCATCACCGACGCCAATGGAAGGATGTTGGTTGGACAGTTCGGCAGCTTCATCACTGAGTTCCTCAAAGTATGGACAGGCACCATTGAGGAGGGCGATGTGTTTATCACCAACGATACCTACCAGGTGGAGGGGGCCATCAGCCATCTCAACGACGTGATCGTCTTTCTACCCATCTTCCACGAGCATCGTCTTATTGGGTATGCTTCTCAATTTGGACATTTGACCGACGTCGGCGGTATCGTTCCAGGTAGTATGTCGATCAATGCCACCTCGGTGTTTGACGACGGTGTTCAGATTCCTTGCATCAAGCTGTACGCAAAGGGAGCCATGAACTCGGACCTGGTCGAGCTTCTCTGCCGTAACTCTCGACAGCCGGCATGGTATCGCTCTGATCTGACTGCGATCGTTGCTGCATGCTCCATGGCTGCGACCCGAGTGCGCGAGCTGGTCAACCGCTTCGGCCAAGAAGTGTACCTGGCTTCTTGTGACGAGCTGCTCTACCGAAATCGCACTGGTCTATCAAAAATCGTGGAGAGGCAATTCGATACCAAGGAAAGCAAATTCACAGACTTTGTGGATGATGATGGCCATGGAGTAGGCCCTTGGGCACTCAGTTGCTCCATGAAGAAGGTGGATGGCAATCGCCTGAAATTTGATTGGAGTGGTACATCCCCACAGAGTCAACACAGCATCAACTTCTACTTGTCAGAGACCATGTTCAAGATGTTTATCGGATACTATCTCATTGCGGCGGCCGCCCCCGGCACAGTCATTAATGATGGATCCCATGATCTGATTGATGTGCATATCCCCAAGGGAAGTGTCCTCAAGCCTGTTCGCCCTGCGCCGATCTCATGCCGTACGCATCTTCTCGGCCGCACCTTGGATATCGTGCAGGCTCTCATCGGTCAGAAGGACGACGCATACCAAGCAGCAGCTGGATTCAGCGACTCGCCGCACTTCTTCTATTCTGGGTTCAAGCCCAACGGAGAGTGGTATCAGCTTTACCAAATTGGCTTTGGGGGTGTTCCGGCGCGTCAAGCAGGTGATGGCCCCGATTGTCACTGTCTCTTCCCGGCCATCAAATCCATTCCGACTGAAAGCATAGAACTAAATTACCCACTACGCATCGAGGCGAATGAAAGTGTTGCTGACAGTGGCGGTCCTGGATATTACCGTGGGGGCAACGCGCAACGCACACTCTACAGGTTCCTGGCTCGAGGAGAATTCAGCATCCACGACGACCGCTGGTTCACCAAGCCGTGGGGACTGAAGGGAGGCAAACCTGGCCAGCGATCTCGAAAGGTGCTCTATCGATACTCCAAATCAAAGGAAGCCCCACCAGCGGAAATTCTACCATCAAAGTGTGATCATGTCTGCGTGGAACCCGATGACCTTTTAGAGTGGGTGACATGGGGTGGTGGTGGTCTGGGCGATCCGTTGAGTCGTCCGGCCGAGAAGGTTGCCCTCGAAGTTCACCGCAAGCTCGTCACAGTGGACGGAGCCCGTGTTGGATACGGGGTGGTCGTCAGCGAGGACTTCACAGTGGATCAGGCCGAGACTGAGAAACTGAGGGCAGAGACGCGTCTTGAGCGCACTTCGCTTGGAGAGCTTTCCATCTACGATAGGGGTGGTAGTATTGACAGGTTGCGGGAGACATGTCTTGGTGAGACTGGATTGACAGCTCCTCGACCTCAGTGGGAAACAGACCCATATGGTCCACATGTAGGGTTGGAGTATGTGAAGGAATGGTATGCAGAGATGAAGGTTAGCAAAGGGTGGGAGGTCCAGTAGCGTACATAGAATGAGAGAGATGCCAATCTTTGCGGTGAGACATTTAGGAGCCTATACATATTAGTCGGAAAAACAAGGGAAAGTACAAAGGCCCAGAACGGTTTAGTCAACGCCCTACGGGATCCGCCTCAGGCCCGCGATCAACAGTGTTCCGCATCGGGCGGCGCCGAAAGCGGCAACGATCGCAGCGCCTCGCGGGGATCGCAGCAACCGAGCGCTGTTAAACGGCGGATCTTTCTCTTGTTACGACTGGATGTGTGACTCGGGAACTGAATTTCTGAACACCTGAGCAGCTGAACAGCTCTAGGGCCTCTCACTGGGTCCCCGATAGACCAGACACTTTTGCTGATCGCCCCGCTCCCCCGCCCTAAAAATATCACTGCTGTCGTCATCTTCGGGCATTTCACGTCGCGCCCGAGTTGACTTAAATTGGAGCGCTCCTACGGAGTGTATGCTCCGGGCTTCTTTGGCTATATTCTCCCTTGGCATTGCAGCGCAGTTTTAGTCCACGACGCCCTGGTGGATTCTCTTCCCTTCCGTTTGTTTCCCTTATCTTGGTATCTTGGCAACTGTGCCGCCGGTGGCGTGTGAACACTGTTGACAAAGGTCTCAGGCAGAAACCTTCTTTCCTTCATCATCACTCCTCCCTCTTTCAGCCGTCGAATCCCCTCCGAACCGTCCACATGCCCCTCACGATTCTCTCTGGGTCGCAGCTCCGCACTCTGCTGCATTCCCTCAAACGTGATGAGATCGTCAGTCTCCAGCGGAACCTCGCCGAGGCTTTGCGAGAATACTCGACCGGAACCCAAGAACAAGGCTGTTCGGCAACCTATCAGCCGCAGCGAACGGCGATCACCCGCCAGAATGGCTGCACCACCCTCTTCATGCCCGCCACCACGGGCCAGACCCTCGGTATCAAGATGGTTTCGCTGCAGGATGGAGCGGCGGCGGGGTGTGCAGTGGAACGCAGTGCCCTTGACAGAACCGACAGCGAGACATCATCAAAGCGATCGCGGGAATCTTCTCTTCGCGACTCGATGATTTCGATTTCCTCGGATATGAGTGACTTGTCCGTGGGGTCCTCACAGGAAGATAGCAACTCTACAACCACGGGAACTAGCGGGACGGGAGACAGCACCGACGACTCAACCCTCCTGTCGGGATGTGTCAATCAGCTGTCAGTCACCAGCCCGAGCGTATCGAATACGCTCGGGGCTTGGCCCGGTGTGGGCACGCGGGATACCTCGCCGAAGGGGAGTGTCACACTTTTAGATAGCCAGAGTCTACCATTCGGGCTCATTAATGCCCACGAGCTGACAGCCTTCCGCACTGCGCTGGCTTCGCTGATGATCTTCAACAAGCGCAAGAAGGTTCGCACGCTTTTGGTATTCGGTGCCGGCACTCAGGCTTACTGGCATATTCGCTTGGCGTTGACCCTGCGTGGTGAAGAAATTCGGCGGGTGTACATTGTCAATCGGTCCTTTGACCGTGCTGCGAAACTTCTACGAGATATCTACCAGGCCGAGAACTCGCACTGGCGTCGGGACGTCAAATTCTCCGCGATGAGCACCGACTTTGGCGAGTATGGCCGGATCTTGAAGGAGCATGTCCGCAAGGCAGATGTTATTTTCTGCTGCACTCCCTCCGTCGAGCCTCTGTTCCCGGCCGAGTTCCTGACCTCCCGTGATGGTCGTCAGAAGGGCCGGTTGATCAGTGCAGTCGGCTCCTACAAATCACACATGGCCGAGATACACCCCGACATTCTCCGAGACGAGGTCAATGTTTCACCACCTCACCGTCACTTCCACAAGCACACGCGACGAAGCGGAGTCGTGGTGGTCGACAGTCTGGATGCCGCGCTGAAGGAAGCAGGCGAGATCATCCAAGCTGGAATCAAGCCCACGCAGGTAGTCGAATTGGGTGAGCTGATGATGGTCCATCACGCAAGTCACAATTTGAGTGAAGAAGAAGCAGCGGAGGAGGAGAAGAGCCTGCACGACTGGGTGGAGCGAGGAAACGTTATCTACAAGAGTGTCGGACTAGGCCTGATGGATCTGGTCACCGGCGGAGATCTGGTGCGCTTGGCGCGCGATCGCAACTTGGGAACCACCGTGGAAGACTTTTAGTTGTGCATTTTGCACATGTATCGCATCATGGCTTTTTTGTAGTATACCCTGTGTTATATCTTCTTTACATCAACACGCCTTTGCTGAGAAAGACCCCTTTAATCATCCCTCGTTTCCTCTGAATTTCCCGTCCAAAAAAAAATTTAAAAAATCAAAGGTAGTTTCGGCCCACTTGCCCTTCAAATTCTACACAACTATACTCATATCCAATTAGAAATGGAGGTTGTTGCGCCGCTCACAAAGTGGTGGATGTATGTATGGCCATGGCATGATGTCGCGGGAAGCCTGCGTCATTGCTAACATCATCCGTAAGGTACCGCACCTTGGAGCAGCTCTTTAAAAAGGGAGGTCACCCCCGAGGGCATTTCACATTTACATCTGGCAAAGTGTCAATCGCGGTAGGATCTTCATCTGTGCCTTGGATACAACTCTATAATTTTCCCTGTCGAGCAGGCCATTGGCGCACCGTCACCCTCGTCCCCCGCATCAGTGAGGGGCAGCGCAGAGCCAACACGAGCTTTCGTTTATCTTTATGTTCAGTGAACGACTGTCCCTTTGACACCAGGAGCAGAGGTTGCACTCGACACCATGCGGAACACCACCTGTTACCTCCCCAATGGACTCACGTTCACCGTGTCGCCTGTTTTTGGCGGGGTCACGTTCAAGTCCAACGACGCGAGTTCTCACAACTCCACCTTCCCACCAGGTTGGACGATTATCATCCACAGCGAAAAACCTGGCGGGAAATCACCTGAAGAGCGAGGCAGGACTGGCTCTGAGAATGGGCTCCCCTCCGCCAGTGATGACGACAAAAACTTCACTCGCTTTACCACCCCTACCTTGAACCGCGATCACCTCTACATCTCCTACATCGTGAACCCGCCGTCCAGCGAATTCAAGCCGGCCACCTCGCCGACCCGCCAGATTGCGATGATGCTCTGGGCCACCATGTGCTGGTACTTCCACGAGCCGGAACCGGACCTGCACCTGCATACAGCAGCATCGAGCTCGACACCGCTGGCTGGAAAGCCGAAGGGAGATTGGCGGGTGAATATCAAGCGAGAGGGAATTTTCAAGGGCCGGAACCTGCTACAGAAGCTCGAACGCATGGGTCTGATTGCCACCGAGGACTCCTCCGTGGGACTACAGCCCGTCGAGACACGCGACTCGACCAGCTGGTCCAATATGTTCGTGAGCCGCCGAAGCTTCTGGCAGCTCGATCCGCGCCTTTTCCTGTTCACTCTCGCGCCTCGCGCTCCATTATCTCCCTCCTTGACCCCTATCCCATCTCGGCATGCTTCTCCGGCTCGGGATATCCTACCTAGCGCTGTCTTGCCGCCAACGGAAGCTGTCTTCCACACGGCGAATGTTCCCACCTTCAACTCGAATGGCCCCTTCACTTCGGCAAGTCACTTGCCTACGTATTATCCGCCGGCGCCTGCTCAGTATACATTCACCGACGGAGTGCGCCATCCGATTCGGTCGAAGCCGCCTCACCAAGGTGAGGTCTTTTACGTGCGCTATATCCCGAGTGTGGGCCAGTATCTTTCATTCCGCGTCCCTTTCCTCCCAATGAGCAAGGTCACACCGGCTCAAGGGGCCGGCAGCGGTAGTCGGCCGTCAACACCGAAGACTGTGTGTTCCCCGGTTACCAGCATCGAACAGCACCTCTTCCAGAATGTCTCGTCAGATCTTGATACCCTGCATCGATGGATGAACGACCCCCGAGTTGAAGCAATGTGGCAGGTCGGCGGAGACCGGTCTGTACAAGAGAAATTCCTACTCCAGAACTTGACGAGTCGGCACAGTTTCCCCGTGATCGGTTGCTGGGATGGCAAGCCCTTCGGATACTTTGAGATTTACTGGGTGAAGGAAGATGGTCTGGGGAGGTTATTGGACCGTGTGGACAACTACGATCGGGGCATTCATCTACTGATCGGTGAACAAGAGTTCCGTGGCGCGCACCGGGTTGCGATTTGGCTGAGTGCCTTGGTGCATCACTGCTTCTTGGAGGATATGAGAACCGAGACGGTTTATCTGGAGCCGCGGGTGGATAATACCAAGTAAGTGTGATGAGCATTCCAGTAAAACTCGTGTACTAACTGCTCTTCAGGATTATCGGTTACCTCCAGGATGCGGGCTTCTTCAAAGAGGGCGAGGTGAGCTTCCCGCACAAACGCTCCGCCGTGATGAAGATCAAGCGCGAGTTCTGGGAGGCTCCGGCTCTATAGAGCACCCGTCTGTTAAGAATATACATGACGAGTAACGAACAACCTACAGGTTCTTTCTCTGTTCTATCTAAGACACTTCAACCTCGAATGTTCTGTCGCGAATGGGCGGTCATTATCCTTGGTATTATCATGGATGGCTGGTTTAGACAGTGAATTGACTCTGGGTCTGATCTACAACGCAATTTAGCAATAAAACATAATTTCTCGGCTCCAAACTTAGTCTCCGCACCCTAGAGCTCTAGAACCAAGCTTAATAACCCCCGAACCACTTGCGGGGTGTTCCCCCCGTCCCGGGTCGGTGATTCTCGGTCCTCCCAATCCACATACAACCGGTATACTCTCCATGCCATCCCTCATCCCAAACAATCTGGGAATCCATCTTCAATCCACTCCAAAATGGCAACCCCAACCATCCTAACAAACATCACCCGCCGCACAGCAGGCACAATAGCCCACGTCACAATATCCCGTCCCGCCAAACTAAACGCCCTAAACACGCATCTCCTCACCACCCTCCCTTCGACCCTAAAATCCATAACATCCGCAAATGCAGACCTCCTCGCCGTGGTCCTCACAGGCGCAGGCCCCAAGGCATTTATCGGCGGCGCCGACATTGCCGAAATGGCCGCTTTAAACTCCCCGTCTTCGGCGCGTAGCTTCATTTCCAAGGTCTCGGCTGCCTGTAGAAGCGTGCGCGATTGTCCCGTCCCTGTTATCGGGCGGGTTAATGGGTATGCGCTCGGTGCTGGATTGGAACTTGCGGCGTCGTGTGATTTTAGGGTCGCAAGTAGGAATGCGGTTTTTGGGATGCCCGAGGTTTGTTCTTCTGTTCCTATCTAACTGTCTTTTCATATTGTCTTTTCGGTTCTAACGAATCAAGGTTCGAGTTGGTATTCCCAGTGTCGTTGAGGCGGCGCTACTTCCTGGATTGATTGGATGGGGGAGGACAAGGCAGCTTCTCATGCTTGGGGAGAATATTGGGGCTGACGAGGCGCTGAGATGGGGTCTTGTGGAGAATGTCGTTGAAGCTGAGGAGCTGGATGAAGCTGTTGAGGCGTGGTTGCGTCAGTTGGACATGAATGGGCCGTTGGCGGTGCGCAGACAGAAGGCTTTGATTCGGTCTTGGGAGAACGTTTCGCTGGATCAAGCCATTCAGGCGGGTGTGGCTGCTTTTGCGGAATCATTTGATGCAGGTGCGCATGGGGAATTGACGGAGCCGGCGAAGATGATGGGTGCTTTTTTCCAGGGGAAGGGGAAGATATCTTGATATCGGAGTAAGAAGGGTGTTGGCCATGTCTTGGATCACTTCACCGAATTCTTGATTCAACTGGTGACATGTCTTGCATTAAGAATTATTTATCCTTTTTTGATAATCTATGACATCAAACATCCACCATCCCAGTCCCCATTGTCGATGCCAATGGAATGTAACATACACACTTTCCCAATCCAAGTTCTATACATCCTCCGTTCTATACCATCCAATCATGATAAGCCACCTACAGCTTAAACTTGAGCAAGTTGGAAATCATCTCACGTCCGGTAATACGCGAGGTCGCCCAGAGAGTAGGGAAGTCCAGGGTGGACGAGAAGGTATCGGCGTAGCCGAAGAAGAGCATGGGAGGGATCCAACCACGGGCGTACTCGAGCGCGAAGCACGAGGAATCCATCTTGTACTGCTTGACCTCGCCGCGGCGCAGGTGGTGCACGGTGCCGGCGGGGTAAGACTCGGCTTCGTAGGAGCCCGGCACGTAGGCGAGCTGGGTGCCGTGCAGGATGTTGAAGTAATCGTCCGCGGTGTGACGGCCCGTGTGGCCCTCGGTTCCGACAGCGGTGCCGAAGATGATCAGATATTCGGTGATACCTGGATTGTCAGTCAATTGACGTGTCAGGGGGCAGGGCGGCAGGACATACTGGCATGGATGATGTACATGGCGCCCATCGCACCACCGGCATTGTTGAACACCCACTCCTGCTCGAGGTTCAGGTGCTCGGTGCCGACCTTGGTCTCGAGCTCGGAGACGATGAAGTTGACGACGGAGTGGGTGTCATCGCCATGGGCCTTGATGGCGCGCTGCGAAAGGTCGTGCAGGTGGTCCGGGTCGAAGATGTAGAATCGGTCCAGGCGCGCGTCGAGGAAGCTGTAGACGGCGGAGAAAAGGGCCAGGAACACGGCGAAGATACTGAGGTTGCGGAACGAGAAGCAGCGGCAGCCCGAGGACTGCTTGCCGGTGGAGGACTTGGAAGGCATTTTGAGGGTGGTGGTTGAAGAAAACACGAAATGAATTTATCGCCCCTGGCAAAACCCCGGAGTTCCACTTGTGGGGCTGTGATGAACTTCACGACTTCACGACTTCACGACTTCACGGATATATTGGAACGAAATGAGCCGATAATGGATTAAACCGAAGGAAAATGAAATGAAATGAATAGGACTGCTCTTTTTCTCTTATGCCGGTCTCTGCATTTTAAATCTACCATCTAGTCTCGAGTGAAGCTGCGATGAGCGGCGTCCGCGGAACATCTGCAGCCCACACGCCATGTCGGATCGCCCCAATCCGAATCACAGCCGTGGTGATTGGCCAAGGCCTGATGTCTGAGTTCGTAGAACCTCGGAAGATGATTCTCTGTTCTTGGGATTCCATTGCTAATGTTTACTGGATTATTTAAGGGTTTCCTGGACCCTGGATCTCACGGAGTCCAACCGACCGAGAGCCGATCGCCATGAACGAGAGCGAAACAAACACTAGTGAACCCTTTTTGAACTATATCTCTGGCAGTACAACCATAGAAGATCCGACGAGGTGTATGATGAGCTATTTAGAATATTTTGTCCCTAAACGATTAAAGGGGTGGAATATGAGGCGAAATTAAAATTGAAAGAAACTTTGCGTGCTACGTAGAGCGAATATATACTTCGAAAAATCATGCGTACATTTGGAACAGCTAGCATTTGCGATTTCCTCTCTCTCTTTTTTTATTTTTCCTTTGTCCAAATTTATTTCACATCATCGTATGGACTGAAGAAGAGAGAAGCCCCGAAACGGTTGAATAAGGATGCGACATTTCTTGATTCCCGGTGGAAACCCCGAGTTCGGTTGTGTTCCTCGACTCATGCGCTCAGGTGCCCAGGTGCATGCTGATCATCACCACTTCCAAAGAGGACCTCCCTCCGAGCTTACGCGGAGCATCAAATTATACCCCGGAGCCCTCGCATATAACTAAAAACCTGGGGTCCAACTCCTGCAAAACCAGGATGCGGGGTGCATAGGCCAAGAGTCCTAGGATGATTGCCCTATTAATGTGGCTGAAGCTTCACCGGTATTCCCGGCATTGGTGGAATTCATTGAAGCCATTGAAGTCTAACAGCCAAAAAGCTTTCAATAATATCCCATATATTGCATATGACATCAAATCACATGGCCATTTGCGGACGACACCACCTCTTTCGAGGTTCCATGAAGGGGTTCAAAATCTGACACCCTGACAGTATAGCCCCTGAGCACCTAGACAAACCGAAAGGATTCGAATGTACGTACTCTAAATTGAATCCCTGAAGAACCTCGGCAAGAGATCCAAAAAGAGATTACCGTTTTCTCGATCCAGCGGCTCCACTCCGCGGGCCGACGCCATGGAGTTTACACTCGGAGATCTTCCGCAAACCGCAAAGCAGCTCCGGAGTGAAGATACTACCATGGATAAACATCCAGTCGCGGAAAAATTCATTGCAGAGTTTAAGACATTGATACCAGGGCGATCATTTCCTCGCGCCGGGCTAGTTCATGGATAAATTGACCGATTACTTGACCCGTGCAGTCTGCTTCAGGGTGAATATCCGGTGGAATCCCGGTGATGAAGATGAGATAGGACTGCTCCGTACTCTATACGGAACAAGCATCCAGACCACCCCGGTGGGATGACCTCATGGGCAGGACTATATAATGTCTTCCAGAAGCCGTGGCACTGTCACTGTCCGACTGTAATCAACAGATTCTCTGGATTTCTTTCTTTCTCTACTGCTGGCCAGCCAAATTCACCCCCATACCATCACCATGAAGTCCTTCATCGCTCCTCTGTCGTTCCTCTCCCTCGGCCTTGCCTGCTTCGGTAACGCCGCGACCATCCCGACCAAGAGCCTGACCCGTCGCGCCGACTTCTGCGACCAGTGGGGATCTGTCACCACCGGCAGCTACATCCTCTACAATAACCTCTGGGGCCAGAGCTACGACACCTCCGGCACCCAATGCACCGGATTGACGTCCCTGAGCGGTAGCAACATCGCTTGGTACACCTCGTGGTCCTGGTCCGGCTCGGCCAGCCAGGTGAAGAGCTTCGCCAACGTTGCCCTGCAGTTCACGGCCAAGACCCTGAGCAGCATCGACAGCATCCAGTCCACCTGGGAGTGGAGGTAAGAAATTCCTCCTCGAAATGCCTCCGGGTTGATTTTCTAACCCCTAACAGCTACTCCAACACCAACATCGTCGCCGACGTCTCCTACGACATGTTCCTGAGCTCCAGCGCGTCCGGCTCGGCGGAGTACGAGATTATGGTCTGGCTCGCGGCCCTGGGCGGCGCAGGTCCCATCTCTTCCACCGGATCCCCCATCGCCACCACCGACATCAACGGCGTTACCTGGGAGCTGTACTCCGGCCCGAATGGCGACACGACTGTGTACAGCTTCGTGGCCGAGTCCACCACCACGAGCTTCTCCGGGGACATGAAGGAGTTCTTCAACTACCTCACCGAGAACGCAGGCGTGAGCACTAGCCTTTACCTGATTAATGTGCAGGCTGGTACTGAGCCTTTCACTGGCACAGCCGAGCTGACTGTCTCCGACTACTCTGTTGCTGTCGTTTAAGAGGCGGATCATGCGATCGAGAGGCGGACGGGGAATTTTGTTTCAAGTGAATAGTTTTCGAGTGAATAGTTGGATACGAAAAGATCTGGAATCGATTTCGTGACCGCATCAAAAAGTCCAAGATGAAGGCAGTGCAACGTGTAGTGCCGTAGCGGGTTCTGTTGGATCATGTAGAATCCACTTGGCTGGTTGTTTCAGCCCCACGACACCGGTCGGGCCACCGTCTTCGCTAACCGCTGGACCTGACGTGAAACAAAACACCATGTCACCCTGAAACAGAACCCTGTTTCAAGAGTGCTGTCGTTCGTCACCAGTGGAACCATTGGCCTATGCTGGCAATGGCTAGAACGACTAGAAGAGTCCCGACCCAGCAAGCCAAAGTCGAGCGAGACGCCCATCGCCTCAAAGAGAGTTAGTGCTTAGTGCATCAAAGAGAATCGCCAGAAAATCAAATCATTGCAATCTCTTTCCGTGGTAATGATTCAGGTAGGACATGGTCGGCATTGTAGCGCGGATGGGACCTTCAAAACGCGCCAGAATCGAGCGCGTAAGTCCTACCAATAACGAGCCATTCTATCAATAGAACTGTCTGACGTTGACTTCTCGAAGCGCCCGCCCCAAAGAACATGAACGGCAAGCGCTCGGCCGGCGGAGGTCAGTAAGCGTTAGGCAGGGCGCTTATATAGATGTAGCAGACGTCGGAGCCGAAAATAGCTCAGCGGTTCCTCTTTTTTTAGAACCAAATGCAGGTCGGCGCAGGTCGGAGCATTACGCAGTGTGCAGTACAATGCATCTGAAGAAAATGGAAGTGGGCAGGAAAAGGTGGCGGGAGCCGATACATCCACAGCCCTGACCTTCCCCCGCCCCTTCTCTCTCTGTTCAGGAGGGGTAAGTGAGTTTGACCTGGAAAAGATAATCGATCCCCCTCATGCGAGGTGGACAGACTATTCGCAACCCCTTCTGACATGTCGGATCGCGCAGTCATCAGGCATGTTCGGGCACGCGTGTGTGACAGGGGTCATTTGGCATGGAGGCAGGGATCCCGCACCCGCACAGACAAATCTGTCAGGTCGACCCGTTCGTCATTATTATTGGGGGCCCCCCATAGCGGGCGCCAAATTGAAACGCGACTTGCCACATTGTTGAAAGCTTTCTCTGGCCATGGACCCTTTCGTATCGGTGGTACCCTAGGGACCTTTTCAGCTGACTCGCAAATCACGTCGGGCCCCTTTTCCCTATTCGGGGTTTGGATTCATTCTCGAATCTTGAATCTCGTGTTTCGTGTTTTGTGCCCTGGATAGGGCGCGTTCTAGGGTTCTAGGAGGGTGAAGCCATTTCCATCAACGGGATGGAATCCTGCCCTGATTATCCCCGCGTCTCGCACAGGAGACTTGAGACGGTCGCCGGTTTCATCGATAGTCCATAGAAGATTGGTAGGAGGCTGACTCCAATTCTACCACAGGCACACCGGCCGGGGTCTCCACCGAGTGGGCCTAGCGTTGATCTCCTCGCAGCAGCGGTGGAGTCAGTGTCCATTCTGGCGCACTTGTTGATCGCCCCGGTCCCTCCAGCGCTTGTGGAAGAGATGTTTTCTATTATTGGGATTAGTTCAAGAGCGATGTCATTCAAAATGTAATTCTGACGATGTCTACACCGCGATTCCCGGTGTAGAGCGTGCTGTCGGGAGGCGGGTGAATCTAGGGATGACGAGCATGGGCAGGTTTGATAGACAGCAAAAAGTACATACCCAATGGTGCGGGAAGTCTTTGACTTTCTTCTGCATTTCGCCTCGAACGGTGTAATCGCTCCACTGCATTCCACGCCTGAGCAAATCAATTTTCCCCCCCCTCCTTTGGCCCAGGCTCCGCGCGCGAAAAGGTTCGAGCATCTCAGATCCAACTATGCAGGCTCACTCGCGCTCCTCCGCGACCCCCTTAGCCCCGGCCTGGCTGTACAGGGCTTCTGACTGGACCGTGTGAACCTTGCAGCTCCTGGGTGCCCCCTCCAGCCGCCCTCTGAATGGCGCATACCGGAGCTATATCTATCCAAGTATTTCCCACGCTCAGATTCTTCACGGGAGTCGTCCACATGCCCATCGTCGTCACCCATCATTTCCTTTCCTTTTAATACCGTCTTTCTGCTTTCCACCGGTCGCTCCCTCCAAGAGATTCAAATTCAATAGTTACTCCACGGTTCCAGTTTCATCGATCTATTGCCTAGTACTGCGGGCGTGTCTCTCGGTTGAAATTCTCCGCTTCGGCAGGTCTCACTCTTCTGGAGAAAGTCAGTTAGGGCTATCGGTCGATAACGGGTTGACACGACAACCTCAACTATCCTTACAGCAACATTCTTTTTTTCCACCAACTACTTGACATCGTCCATTCGTCCTGCTGGTTCAGGGATTTGACGTGCTATTTTATTTTCATTGTCTTCGTGCTTTGTTCTTTGTTTCAACCTCGTTGTCGATACCTCCGAACAAGGCAACAAAGGAGGCACATTGCCTTTTATAATTGTTCAACCGTCCTGAGCTTTCGAGACCGAGCTCGACATTTTCATCTGCTTTTAGTCCTCACCTGGGACCATTCCAGCAGTTACTCCTATACCCGACACCCCACACCCTCCACCCTATACACTATACACACTATACCTAGGTGGTCACCATGAACACAACCAGCACAGTCGACATGAATCTCCAAGCTTTGAATCGAGCGGCGCTCGACTCCTTCGTCACCCAGCGAGTCTCACGGGAGATGGTGACGTACCTGGCCCAGCAGGCATCGCAGGTCATCCGATGTGAGGCCCATGTGACCAACACCGTCAATCATCACGGTCAACCCACACCACCCTCTACTCCCCCCATCGACCCGACCGACCAGATGCCCCCCCTGCCGTCCATCGAAGCTTTTATCGCCTCCCTGGTTGTCCGCTCCCAGGTCCAGGTGCCCACCCTCATGAGCTCCCTCGTGTATCTCGGCCGTCTGCGTGCACGTCTTCCCCCGGTCGCCAAGGGTATGCGTTGCACTGTCCACCGAATCTTCCTCGCCTCGCTCATTCTCGCTGCAAAGAATCTGAATGATTCCAGCCCCAAGAACAAGCACTGGGCTCGGTATACTGTGGTGAAGGAATACGAAGGCTTCGGCTTCTCGCTCCCGGAGGTGAACTTGATGGAGCGCCAGTTACTCTTCCTGCTCGACTGGGAGACCCGTGTGACCGAGGAGGATCTCTTTACTTACCTGGAACCTTTCCTGGCTCCTGTTCGTCAGCGTCTGCAGGCCCAAGAACGCCAGCGCAAGGCCGAGGAGGAGGAACTTCAGCGCAAGCAACAACATCGTGAATGGTTAGTACCAACTCTATTATGCGTTTTATTCTGGTATTTTTCAAATACTAATTGATGACCAGGCGTCGACTTCATTACTCCGCAGATCTACTAGCCGGCCGCCTTCGTCGTCAGAAACTTGATGCTCGTGGTGACAACCGGAGGGCCGTGGACAACACCCTCCGTCGCCTTCCCAGCCACGTCTCCTGCCCTAGCATTCAGACAACCAACTCTCCCCAGTTCGCCGCCGAGCACGATCGCTACAACCCATACCCCCGTACTCGATCATCCCCTCATCGCCCAGGCCGCTCCATCTCGCCTCCATCCATCCGGGATGTCCCCGGTCTATCTCATGCAGAGACCTTTAACTCGCTGTGCTCCCGCTCATCCAGCACTGCCCCCAGTTCCCGTGGCACCCCCGCCAGCATCAGCACATGCTCATCCCACGGAAATGACGACGTAATGCTCACCGACGCGAGCTCCAGCCCCTCTGTCTCCTCCTTGACATATAGCTATGTCAACGTCGGCCCCATGGATTCCAAGCAAGCCTTTGAGCCAGTCCGCCAACCTTCCAAGAAGATGAAAGTCGGCGGCCACACCCACAGCGGCGGCTTCGTGGCCCGGTTCCTCGCGTCGGCAACTGGCTCATATATGGGAAGCCGCATCGGTCGTCCCCACGCATAAATCGAGCCGGTCTCGACCACTTCGTGACCGTTTCACTGATATCCTTCTTTCTACCCTATTTATTCACATTCATCCGACTACCCATTTATTCCCTGCTTCGTGGCCAAAAGCATTTAACCGTTGATACGCATCTTCTGTGATAATACCCTTCGTTTACGTTGCCGCCCATTTATTCATCCTTTGGTGCCTGCCATGTCCTCAATATAGGCATGTTTCCCATTCTCACACTCTTTACCACTGCATTAGTCCTCGGCGGCATCGGCGTTTTGATGGTCTTTTTGGTGTTTCTATTTCTGGCTGGTTCTTGGACTCATGTTGGGACTCTAGACGTTCGATGTATTTTGCGGATGTATTTATCCCTTATTCCATAGTCCCGGCGTTGGACGTACTGATAATGATACTTGGTAAATGTGAATTTTGAATTCTTCACCCGCTCCCTGCTTTAAATTCTCTGTACTGCTCAATAATCTGCATGTCTCGCCGATCGTCTCAGCCACCCGCATGTGTGGCAATTGCGTCGTGCTAATGAGATGCTTGGCGCGAGGCACAAGATTCGGTTGACCAAGCTGCTCAACCTAAACTTTGCTTTTATGATACGCAACCTGATACACAGTATGCCAAAGCCGTGGAAGAGGCCACCTATCGTTCTAATTTGTTGTAAGCGACCTCCCGTCTGTATCTTACCCACATTTTCAGAAGCGTCGAGGAATGCAGGGCGCACGCCTTAACCGGCAAAGCAAAGTAAACATAAAGGAAGCTCCATTTCTGGCTAGCCCACAAGCCTGCCATCGCAAATACCGAAGATAAAGAATGAATCCCGGTTAAAAGTGGTTGGAGTCGAGGCAGAAGGTGGTCCACCAATAAAGCGTCAGATTTGATTCGAAGTGGGGCAGATCGATCATCTCAACCAGGCTTAATAAACAAAACAATAGAATGATTTAGCGTGGTTTACTATTGGCTAGATTAGGAATCTTGGTTCGAATCTCGGTCGAGACGAGTCAAAAGCGAAGCCATTCCGAGTCCCGATTAGTAAACAAAGAGCTGAATTTCTAAGCGAACCCGTTTCGCGGAGGAGCCCACTCCGTATAGGGGGCGGTGCCGTGCTGCCTAGCAAGCCCTTCTATAAAACCACCTTCCCTCTTTCTATCGTCCTTCTTCACCATCCATTCACCTTTTATCATCATTTCAATCTACATACCCGTCAACCGTAATGTCGGGACTTTTTGGTTGCTGCGTTTTCGTGAACCATGAATGGCAGCATCTGCCTCAGGTCGCGCTGAAAGCGCACGCAACTATATTGTCTTCTGCTTCACAAACCACTCTCACTCAAACATTCACGAACCCATTAGGCTATGCTCTCTCGGAAGTCAACTACATTTTCCCTCTCTACGATGGTGTCAGTGTCGTCGGTTTCCAGTGTCGTGTTGGCAATCGCCTCCTCTACAGCAAAGTGAAATCGAAGGAGCAGGCCAATGCTGACTACGAGGAGGCCACGAGAAATAATGAGACGGCAGCTCTAATGGAGCACACAGCCGAGGAGAACGATGTGTTTATGATTCGAATCGGTAATGTGCAGGCCAAAGAGATAATCACCGTCGACACCACCTTTATCGGCGAGCTCAAGCAAGATGCTCAAACCGATGGAATTCGTTACACACTGCCAAATGCTATTGCACCCCGCTATGCAAGTGCTAGCGGCATCTTCCATGGTGATCATTTATTCTCGCCCTTCAGTTCTAGTTTTCCCGCAAAGTTTCAAGGAATCTCTATTACAGTCGATGTGCAGATGGGGAAAAACTCCATCATCCGGGAGTTGCAGTCTCCAAGCCATTCGATCAAAACTTTTCTTGGTCGGACTTCTTCCACCCAGGACAGCTCTTCATTTGAGCCATCTCAAGCATCTGCTGCGCTCCATCTCACCAAGGACAACCAGCCCTTGCTGGAACGCGACTTTGTCCTGCTTGTCAAAGCTGATGGACTTGATAACCCTGGTGCGCTGCTGGAGTCACATCCAACTATTCCTGGGCAACGCGCCCTGATGGCTACGCTTGTCCCAAAGTTCAACCTTCCCCCTGCCCAGCCTGAAATCGTCTTCGTGATTGACAGAAGTAGCAGCATGGGTGACAAAACAACTACCCTGCAGTCCGCTCTGAGAATCTTCTTGAAATCCTTGCCGCTTGGAATCTGCTTTAACATTTGCTCATTTGGGACCTGGCATTCATTCCTGTGGTCAACTAGCAAAGTTTACGACCAGTCAAGCTTGCAACAGGCCTTGCTATACATCGATCATATCCACGCTGATATGGGTGGCACAAACATGCAACCAGCGGTCGAGGCTGTTGTGAACAACCGCCTCAAGAACAAGGACCTGGAGGTTCTTCTGCTCACCGATGGAGCGATCTACAATCAACAGTCTCTGTTCAGTTTTGTCCGCGATGCTGCAGCCGATAACACCGCACGCTTCTTCTCCCTCGGTTTCGGCGATGCCGCTTCCCACTCCCTCGTCGAGGGAATTGCGAGATCTGGTAACGGGGTTTCACAGTCGGTATTAAGACATGAAGAACTCGATCGAAAGGTGGTAAGAATGCTGAAGGGAGCTCTGACGCCTCACATCTACGACTACAAGCTTCAGGTGGAGTATGATACCATGGTTGATGGCGACTTCGAAGTTGTGGAGAACGTCGATTACCCCATGCAAGGCTCTGAGACCGATATTGAGGACCAGGCTGCCGTTATACAAACCCCCCAGAAACCTATCTCTCTGTTTGATGAGAACTACAAGGAATCTAATGCAGAACTTGGAGCCACTCGGACTGTAGATGACAAGAACCTTCCCAAGCTAACAGCTCCCAAGGTTCTTCAAGCTCCGTATAAAATCCCCTCTCTCTACCCCTTCATCCGCAGCACGGTCTACCTTCTCCTGGATCCCAAGTCCACTCATCGCATCCCCCAATCACTCACATTCACCGCCACCTCCAAACAAGGCCCGTTGCAGCTACGCATTCCCATCAGTGACCTTGGTAAGGGCGAGACCATCCATCAGCTTGCATCGCGCAAGGCCATGATTGAACTCGAAGAACTGCATGGCTGGCTGGAGAAGACCAAGGATTCTAATGGCAATCCATTCACTCAACTCCACTCTGATACAAAGCAGCGACTTGCCACCCGTGAATGCCAGGCCCTGGGAATCAGATACCAGGTCACTGGCAAACATTGTTCTTTCGTTGCTTTGGAAGAAGACAGCTCTGCGTCTGGCAAGGATCAAGAGAAGGGACAACCAGGGGAGAATAAAGCCCAAACAATCTCTCGAGGAAGCGCTTCCCCGGTGGCTTCCCGCTTCATGTCGGCCTCGGGTAAGGGAGGTGTGAATGTCCTCTACTCTTCTGCACCGACACAGCAGATGTATTCAGGGCCCATAGGAGGATCCATGATGGGCCGAGCCCCGCCAGCGACATCTAGCGCAGGGCTTTTCGGGAACCGGACCCAACCAGCCTCTTCGCTATTTGGCGGTTCTCGTGGGTCTACACCTAACTCCCAATCAGGATTATTCGGCGGTCAACCATCCCCATCGTCTGGTCTCTTTGCCTGCTCTGCTGTAGCTGATGGGCCTAGCTCCGGTTCCCTTTTTGGATCTGTCCCAACTGGTGGATTTGGAGCCCCTACACCCCAGCGAGGACCACTGTTTGGAAGCGCGCAGAATGTTCAATTCCCCGTAAGACCAGCTTGCCTTGGACAATCTGCTACCTCGTCCTTTCCTGGGTCTGTCTCGACTGGTGGGTTTGGAGCATCCGCAGCCCAGCAAGGAACACTGTTTGGAAGTACGCAGAATAATCCATCCCCCGCAAGAACAGCTTGCTTTGGACAATCTACTACCGGATTCTCTCATGGATCTGTCTCAACTGGTGGGTTTGGAGCTCCTGCACCCCAGCGAGGACCACTGTTTGGAAGCGCGCAGAATGTTCAATTCCCCGTAAAACCAGCTTTCTTTGGACAATCTGCTACCGTGTCCCCCTTGGCCCAGACTGCACCACCCCCCTCTAGTGGCCAATCTGAAGTCCACTCACTGGTTGCTCTGCAATCTTTCAGCGGAAACTGGGAACTGAACCAGGAACTATGCACTCTTCTTGGCTGTGACCTGAACAAGGTGTACAACAGCTTCCTCGAACTCACCCAGACCACTAACATCTCCACTAATCTTACCAATGCTCTTGCTACTATAATGGCAATGGGATTCCTTGCTAACAAGCATGCTGATTCGAGAAGTGTCTGGGAGCTTGTTTTCGGTAAGGCTGAAGCTTGGCTGAATGACACTGTGCCAGGACTTGGTATCGCTGGTGCCATGATTGATGCAAAAAAGGCTCAGATCATGTCCCTGGAGTTTCTCAAATAATTCACAGTAAAGAAGATACAAAACATACAAAAAGAAAGGGAGAAAGAAAAAAACAGAGGAAGGTTGGAGGATTTCGAATGTGTTGCTTTTGCAAAATCGCTAACTTTATTTACTGAATTAAATCGATATTATCGTTTCAAAGTCCAAAAAATAATGAAGTAAGTGTAGTTTTGTAGTGTATATCTGCATATCCCAACTTTAATTGGCACTTGAAGGTAGAATTTTAACGTGAAGGTGTTCGTTATTGTCGTACATAAGTAGTGCTGTCTAACTAGCCTCAAATGCCGGGAAATATCGGTTCAAAACCCGATCCAGCTGCTTGATAATAACAGGCTTCACAAAGAATTCGTCCCCGCCAGCAGCTTTCGCAGCCGTTCTATCCGATGAACTATCTTGGCCAGTCATGACAAACAGGTAGCTCTTCGACCAGTTGTTCCTTTCCTCCAGGGATCGGATTTGCTCCATGGCTTCGATACCATCGCACACTGGCATTTGTAGATCCATGAAAACCAGTTCAATTGAGGGACCCTGACCAGTGGCGGATAACGCTTGCCGCTGGGAGAAAATTTTAACGGCTTGGAGGCCATCGGCTGCGGAGTAGGATGCTAGTCCTCGTTTGCGACAGTACATCTCCATTATGCGAAGGTTGACGGCATTGTCGTCGACAATCAGAGCTGTGGGTCTGGGGGAGGTTGTAAGAGCAGGGAAGATTCGAGTCGCCTTTCGTAATACAGCAGAAGCTGCTGCATCTGGCTGAGATATCGCCGGAACTGTGGCGTTTGAGCTGGGATTGATCGTGTCGCTAGTGGATGGATTGCACGTGGCCTTTTCGTCTGTGTTTGGGCCTTGGTACATGTTTGACAGCATGACTTGGGGTTCATTGGGGGGCAGCGGACATGAGGGGCCCCGAGATTTGATCTCCAGAAGAAGATTGTATGTTTTTTCGAGCGTCGAACGCAAAGTCGACATGGTAAAGAGCCCGGTAGCGTAAACAACATTATTCGTATTCTCTTCAAGGCGTGAGTCCTCTTCTGAAGTCCGCACAAGGCAAATGGCAACTTGATCCGATGGTATCCGAGACAGGTGCGTGCGGTGTTGTTCCAGGTCAGGCACAGCATCAAGTATGATGATGGAGTCTTCAATGGTGTCCGAAGAGGTAAAGCCATTGCGGCCGAGAAAAGGGATAAAATGTTCACATAAAGATAGACAATCAGAGCCAGTCGCTATGTGGAAGAATTTTGAGGGTAGGTCATTGAACTTGGAAGCCAGTGGCTGCGATGGAAAGGGAGAGCAAACACATGCAACGTCGCGGAATGTGGCTCTGAAATGGGACCCGCGGCCAATTTCTGACGAGATTAAATCGATGGTCCCGTTGAGAAGTGTTGCAAATTTAGATGCAAGAGTGAGACCCAATCCAGCGCCCGCCGTGTGTGGGTCAATCTTTTCATACGGTTCAAAGATGCGTTGCTGGTGATCGGGATGAATACCATGGCCGGTGTCCTCAATATCGACAGTAAGTTGCTTGCGATTCGGATGTATCGAGGCGGTTATTGATACAACCCCACGTGGGGTGTTTTGGATAGAATTGATGACAAGTGGAAGCAGGGTGTCTCGAAGCACACCGAGATCGGTCCGAAAACTGTCACCTCCGGGCGGAGTGTCGTGATTAAAGAATATAGAGGTTTGGTAACGGGTGTCGCCCGACGCTAGTCTGAGTATCTCGTTTTCTATCTCCCCCTCCAGCTCATCAAAAGTATGCATGGCATGATGCCGGTCTGTAATGGCAATGTCGGACCATCTATTCAGGGTGATCATGTTGTCGACGATGGAAGTTAGATCTCGACCCGCCATCTTAATCAGATTGAGGTACATGGAGGGTTCGCGCGTATCTCTCTCCGAGGCTTCTTCCATCAATGCTGACATCGGGAGGACGGATTCGCTCAAGTTCCGGGCCTGTAGTTCCTCGTCCAGGAGTTCCACGGATCCGAGAATACCATGGATCGGGGTGCGGAGCTGATGAGAAAACCCCCGAAGGAACTTTTCCTTTGCTTTCATTGCTTCCATCAGAAGGCGTTTGCGCCACATCTGGGAGAGCATGCCGGCGCAAGTCTGAACAAACCAGGAATCTACATCATCAAACACGTGATGGAAGGCATTGGATGCGACGACAAGTAACGATGATCCCGATATACTTTCGCAAGGGCGGCAATAATGCGTACTGTCCTGTTAGATGGAAGTTCAAGATGATTTGAATTCGCAATAAAGTCGTCAAGGTAGTCGGTGTCTTCCCATAAGCCGTCTTCGAAGTAGGAAATCGGTATCGGGTCTCGTCCATCAATCTCGACATGGGTTGCCTTGAACGGTTGCAGGCTGATTGCTGTATCGGGGTATGTGGTTCTCAGTATCCTGAGGATCGGCTCCTCGGAGACTGAGTCGTCGGTTTCCCTCTGCGCTGTGGAGAGGAGTTCAGACATCTGGCGCCGTTCCCGCTGGCGTCTTGCTCTTGCACATTGAACGAGATCAGAGACAACCCAGTCGGCTAGGCGAACGAGAGCCTGCTGCTGTGTTTTGGTCAAAGGCTCCTCCTTGGTGCTTGAGGCCACACAAAGGGATCCGAGGCCAACACAATCTCCGTACTCGTTTTGCAAGCGAAGTGGTGCACCAGCGTATGCTCGAAGACCGCCTTGCTCGATGTAAGGTGATTCTTGGAATCTCCAGTCCTCCATGAGGCTCGGTAACAGAAACACGCTCTATATTGAAGATTCAGCAAACCGTACCAAAGTAAAGGCCATATGACTCGCAACATACACCAGGAGGTTGAGTAACTGTGTGAGCGCAAATAGTTTCACCACGCGGAAGAATGCCTAGCTGAAGCCCTACTGTGGCTAACCGGATATAAAAGTTGACGTCAAGAATACCGATGACGGCAAACTCCCATCCAGTGGATTCTTGGGCAAGATGCGCTTTTTCCTGAAGCCCGGAGAGGAACTCATGCTCTTTGAGAATATCGCGGGTATAGTACCAAAGCATAGACAATCTGAGTCTTTCATTCTCGGCAAGAACGGCACGCAGATATCGATGAGGGGGTCTAAGCGGCTTTTCGGGAATGGATGCGGGCGCATAAGGCACCGTCTTGGGATAGAAGGCCGTTTCAACGTTTGAAGGCCATGGCCCAATCGGGTGATCGGCATTATGTCGATCGTAAACGGGCCCAACGGTTTGCGGACGAGTCGATGGGGGAGTGTGTTTCGACGTCAGAATCGCCGCATCTGCCTTCGGAAAGAAGGATGATGTCCGTTGCCCGCTAAGGATGGCCATCTTTATCTCAAAACCGTATGATTAAATCAACAGAAGTTGGGAACTGGACCCTTTTCAACCGCAAAACAAGTTTCCCCAGTCCCACCACACGTGACATGACAAGTGGCGGAGATTGCCTAGCGTCGGCTCACGTCACCGTATATCATGTTCGCGTGAGTGATCGAGAACGCTTCATACAAATGACCGACATAGCGCCGTTGACTCGTGAAAAGCCGATGGAAGAGTGAAGGTGGTCGAGTGGGTCTATATAAGCAGGAAGTGACCCGCGGATGGTTGCTAGTCGGTCCCTCCCGAGAGAACTTTCCAAGGTTCCCAATACTTCTTTTTTTGTGTATATATACAAAAGCAACCAATTCATTCACCTGGATTTTCGGTTGAAAACCTCGGGAGGCTACGTTGTGTTCCGCTGAAGATCGGAAAATAGAAAAATGACAGGCGACAACCTCCAATTTAACAAATTCATTTTATATGCAATTGATGAATATAATACTGTTATCTCTGATGGGTGTCACAGAAAAGAGCATCCTCCATGTCCACCTAGAAAGACAAGACCAAGTCCATCAACTTCTGGAAGTTAGGAGTACCCAGTCCAGTAACTGGATCCCAGCCCTCGGTAGCATTCCAGTGCGCACCGGGGATAACCAAAGCGCCAGGAACCGGCAAATCGCTCTGAGGGTCAATTCCACCACATCCGAAGGAGCCACCGGTAGTGATATCATTCAGTGCCGTGTATCCGCTGAAATACAGGAACGGGTTCAGGAAGCCGAGGGTAGGCAGGCCGGCACGCAGCCGGGCATCGTTAAGAAGACCAACAATAGCGGCGAAGGTGGGCGCGGCAGCAGATGTTCCTCCATCCCCGTAGATCTGGCCAGCTAAGACCACTTCGTGCCTGCAGTGCGTTAGTATCGTTTCCTTTTTTTTCCATTTAATGATGTACTTACAAGGGGTACAAGCTGTGGGAGGAGACATCGGGGAATCCACGGCCTCCAAAGTCGGTATACTGCGAGTAGTACTCCATGGTTTCATCGCTGACTTGGCCCAGGTACTCCTCAATGGCGGGCCATTGGTACCAGGCGCGCGGGAAGTAGTAGGAGAAACCACCGGATGAGGCATTCCAGGCAGATTCGGGGCTGATGTCTGCGGTTCCTCCCACAGCGGTGACGTAGGGGCAGGTAGCCGGGAAAATGGGGTTGAACTGGGGAGTCACACCATCGCTAGCCTGGCAGGCAGAGCCGACACCTGTTTCAAGTTAGATGGTACTATCTGGTGGGTGCGAGATTGAGGTTTTACCTTCGTCGCCGGAGGAGTGAATGATGGTCAGACCGCGGAGGGTGTTCAAGCCGATCAGGTCACAGACAAGCCTGGCATACCTCTCAGGGACCGTCTGCTGCAGTGTTAATAATTGATCGAAAGCGGCAGTATTCAAGAGATATTACCTGTTCATCATCACCATAAGAGTTGGAGATGACTTGAGGCAGCTCGGAGTTGGGCTTTGAGAGCAGGTACTCATAGTAGGGCATATACGGCTCGTTAGAGTCATCGGATGCAGTGGGCTCATCAGCATCGGGGAGGAAGGGGCTATGTATAATCAGCAGGTAGCCAAGAAAACATTAGGAACAAGTGGGTTCATACGCAACGCCTCCGGTGATGAATTCAACGACGGGAAGAGGGTGGGAAACACCGACGATCAGCTGCACATCCATGTTGGACTCGTCAATATCTGCCATTGGAGCTGACTGGTTGTTGACACCGCCGTTAATGAGCTCGACAGTGAAAGTCTGGCTAGGAATGTCGAAAATGGCTTCATATTTTGCCAGGTCCGAGTAGGAAGCAGACTGGTTGAGGAAGCTTCCGAAGCCAATACGACTGCCAGCCTCGGGCTGGGGCGTATAGTCACCGACGTTGTACATTTCTTTCAGGCATGAAGGGGTAAGCATTTTCGAGCATGAAGGCGAGACATCGACGGAGGATGCTTCGCGAGCCTCCTTCCGAGACAGCGAGGGTGCAGGAGCAGCTTTGCGGGTCTTGCCAAAGTAGACAGTGGGCGAGATCACGGCGATATGATCCTTCAGATGATCGGGAATGGAGTACTCCGTGGTACGAAGCTTCGTTGAGTCACCATTCTTATAGTAGGCGAAATCCGTGTCAAGCAGTTTGTTGACTGTCTCCACAGAACCGGAGAACTTGAGCAGAGCTCCTTCACGAGCAACGTTGGAGATACCCGCACTCTTCAACCATTCCACGACAGGAGCGTCGTCAACGACGGGGAATACCGAGTCAACGTCGCTCTTCTCCAGCCATTGGCCGTACTCGGCTTTGCCGGGGGTTGACACCTTGGCCAACTTGCTCTCTAGCTGATCCAGATTCTGACGGCTCAAGGCAATGGAAAGTGCCATTGTCGAGTCGGCAGAGGGCTTATCAACAAGGGACCAGGCACTAGGAACCCCGCCGGCCGCTTTTTCCCAGACGGCGCCCAGGGCAGGGGCGGCCAGGGTGCAAAGCAACCCAGTGTAGACGGAGGTGTGCATCTTGACTGGTTCACAGGGTCTTTGTGTTCAGATGGGAAGCTCTGAATATCCCTGAGGGATGTAGGGATCGGCAGTCTTATTTATATGCGTTGCCCTCGCAATTGAGCATTGCACTAATGCCTAATCATGCTACCAACCCCACCAGCCTCCGCAAGCGCTATTCCCAAGCTTGCCCAGCGCACGGAGCCCGGCAATTCAGGGGAACAGGGAACCAGCAACATGGCGGGGGTTACATTCTCTCCGGAGGCTGTTATCAGCGGGGTTGTTGCCTTGACGCGCATCGTGACTGTTGATTGAGGAAATGATCCCCGAGGCGCGCAACGTGTCAACCATGAAAAAGAATTCCTAGAACGTCAAGTCCGTCCTTTGCAACACTTCCATCCCTGTCTCCGTCGCCAATCTTGATTGTCAATCGCACCAAATTGGAATCGAGCCGGAGATGACGATCGCCGTGCTCGCTTGGCCTAATCGCGGAGCTCCGCCGGGGTCACACGAAGCTTGTCCTTTCCAAGCTTCCCCCCGGCCGAGTGCGCTTCTCAGGTGATTGGCATCTTCGGTGTGCCAATCGGACTGCAGAATAACGGCCGGGTACAATCGCTTTAATAAGCTCAATTAACAACGCGCTTGTCTAAGAGATACGGCAATGTTGCGTTGGATGCGTTGTTGATGTGGGTCTCCGGGTCTTCCGTACCCAATGCTTCCCTTGCCGCTGTAAATACCTTCTTCCTTCGCGCTGGGGTTATTTGCCCTGGGACGTGAAGACGTGAAGTTCAAATGTAAGAATAGGCTCAGCATTCACTGCATTTTCATTGAAGCGGACCAAGTTCAGGTTTCTGCATCTGAAGCCAGACGCCGTGACTTAGCGACGGATCTCCGATGGCCAATCCATGCTGCCTAGCGATCCAAAATACCTCAACACGCCACTCGGTCTAATCAGACGCCCACTCAATCTTAAAATCAAACTACCGCAATAATTGACGAGTGGGCTTTCCCATCCCCGCGATCGAGATATTCTTCCCGACGCAGGTCCTTGATCCATTTCCAGACTATTCTTCCATGTGGCGGCAATATTCCACTTTCAGTCACCAAATGACAATCCATGAGCTTGGCTCGCTCCTCAATTGATTATGTCCACTTTTCCCGCCCGAATGCCCCGGCGTAGTCCGCAAAGATTGTCGTCTCGTGGTGCACCGTGGCGGTATTAATTCCGAGGATACTACCCTCTTTCGAAGGTGACTCCACATGAGAGTCCTTCTTCAGGTGCAACTCATTCCAGCGGAAAGGAGGCCCAAGGATGGGCTCCCATCACCTCCTCAAGGCAGCTTGTCTACTTCCAGTCTGATCCAGACAGATTGCATTACAACGCTAATCATGTCACGCACGCGATGGGGAGTCGAGAGAAGTTGGTCTATTTACGCAGGAGAACGACAGGGGAGCTGGATGTCCCAAATTGTTGCTGAGATGGTTCGTCATGTCGCAATTAGACAAGCTTTGCCCTTGGTCTATTCACTTTTGAGCCAATCCAGAAAGTCAGGTCGGTCTCCACGTTCCTCTGACTGTCGATCATAATTATCGATACATTCTTGAGTAAACCATTACGAATTAGATACTGTATCTTGATTCCGCACGACCGTCACGACGAAAAAAATACTCACGTAACCCAATCTCAAGACCGTAAAACGGGGCGCGAGGAATGGTCGGAACAGAAATCCACAGTGATATGATATTTGGTATTATCGTTGCAGGCGAGAAAGCAATTGTTCCGCATTATCACGGAGAGCGCGCTTCTTAGTTTCAGCCCCAAAATTACTCTCTAATCCATCGTCCAGCCTCTTCGCTAAAGTTGCAGCCAGCGCTTTTGGGGTGTACGGATAGTCACTTCCATACAACAGTCTCGACGAGTCAACAAGTCTGAGCAACCCGTGAATCTGGTCTGGAAACGGCACTCCCGCCAAGTCGATGTAAAAGCGGCTATTGAGTAGCTCCTTGACATCATCACCGGAGAATGGGCTTCCATGTCTAACCAGAAAACTGGATAATTCCGCAATTCGTTGCATTATCGGCGGGAATGTCGCACCGCAGTGACAAACTAGGAACGTGATACCAGGGCATCTACTTACCGTTCCGGATGTGAAGAGACTTGCCAGCGATCGAGTTGTGTCAAACATGAATTCCATCACTGGATTGGGTACCCCTTCCATCGGCGTGACCTTTTCCACGGATCCAGTTTGTGGATTCCGGGCATGACAGGTGGTCGGATGAAAGAATACGATTGTTTCCCGCTCACTGAGCTTGTCAAAGACTCGGCTGAAGCGTGGATCTCCCGGGTAGATTCCGTGCGAGTTGGTCAAGATTTGAAATCCCACTGCACCCAAGTGGTCAAGTGCATAGTCAATCTCAGCGAGAGACCCTTCCACGTCTGGGAGAGGGAGCGATGCGAAAAACATGAAGTGTTCATTATTCTCGGCGCAGATGGCGGACATGTCTTCGTTTGCCCGGCGGGTGAGCGTCCGTGCCTCCTCGTCATTGCCGGGAGTCAAGTGTGTACCCGGCGATGACATGCTGAGAATGGACTTTGTGATGTTCAAATCCTTCATCATCTGGATATGCATATTGGCATCCCACTCCTGAGAGCTACTATTAGCATATGATCGTCAAATTCAGATCAGTTGGCACTCACGGGTATCGCCGGCATCCCGTCGTGGTGGCCTTTCCCCGCAAAATCATTCTGCAGACAATACTCCCGATAAGCGGGTGGAACGCAATGGGCATGCACATCGATCCTTTCCATTGTGAGTTGACAGTCAAGCAATGAAGGTGAGTAAAAATACGCAATGTTCTGAGTGGTTTTGCGCCCTTGAAATGCAATGAATGTGGGCGGTTGATAGTCCGTATGCGGTCATAGCCTTGGTTGGCGGGACCGGCGGGACCTATCTTTCTGCTGTCCGAACACCGACGGGCTAGCGGGACTGGCGGACCAATACTGATTAATATCTCATATTGTGATTCATGAATCCTAAATCGATTTACTGTGACATGCAAGACTGATGGTCACACTGACTCTTCGCAAGGGTTACTTCACTCCTGCCCCTAGCCCTCAAATTCTTATATAATCTCGTTTTCTGGGGCCGTTCTCACGAATAGCAAAGTTCTCTGTTGATATCTAGATAAAATCTGTCATCGGTATTTCTTTGGGCTCACGGATATACCCTTGCGCAGCTAACAAGCGGGCCAAAACCAGCTTTAGCATGCGGTACGTGTTATCCAGTATAGGAGTGTCGACGCTATTCTTCCTAGCCACACGTAGGGCATTCCCCAAAATAACCTCACTTTCAAGCGGATTTTCCTTATCCATATCAATCAACATACTAGGGCGAAAAGATAGTTCAATCGGTGTCACATCAACCATTTCGTCCACAATGCCCTCTCCTAGATCATACCCGTCCGACTTGGCGATGACTGCCATTTCTGCCATTCCGGGTCTTATCAGACTATTTCCGGCATTAAATTGCCTGATGGCAGCGCTGTCAAGCTGCGTGGTCGCACAGGTAGGATTGAAGACGCCATTCCATAATAATTTGCGCCAGCGGTAATGGAGGATATCACTCACTATCTCTGCTTCAACAGCTTTGCTGCTACTGTAAACTGCAGCAAAATCTTCTAGACGCTGTCTCTCATACGGAGGATCTAATTGCGGGTTGCGGAATGATCCAACGTGGAATCGGTCGGGGTCATCGGGGAGGATATGACCGTTGTGCTCATGAGCCCCAATGTAGCTCGCGCCGGAGAGGAGTGCGTTTGATGGTCTCACCTCGATGAAGGGTGGTTTGATGTAAATCCCATTTTGGATCAAGATGATAGTAGTGTGCCCAGGGGTCACTCTCGGGGAGATGATTTCAGGTTATTGTTGATCTCCGGGATGTTCATCATCGTGACCACGACTTAATCAAAAGGAGTCGTAGCATCAGCTATAGGGACGCCATTGATGACTGTCTTTATTAGATAAAATCGAGAATATGGGACGGATGAAAATATACCGCGGGTTGGCCACCAGGCAGACAATCTTCCATGGCTGACAGATCCCTTAAAACCATCTTGCAAGACTTTCTGGTAATTCCACCGGGGAACAGCCGTGGCGGATGCCATTCCAGATCTTTCCATGGCCACGCAAGCCATCGCGCCTACCCTTCCTGCACCTACCACCAAGACCTTGCGCTTCGAGGACATGGCATCTGTCGACATGTTCGAAACCCTGCGGCCGAAATAGATTGCACCTCTGTCTGGACTTGCGGGCTTGAAAACCATTCACAGCCATGGAAAACGATATGATTCACATCCCGACTTTCCCACAATGCGACCCACCGGCCCCAATCGAGCCTAGCATTATCCACTTCTGCTTCGCTTTCTTTAGGTAACCTACCGATCTGCTACTGTCTTTGGGAAATAGGAATATATTCGTGTATTTTTGTGATAAGCATACCGCTAGTTTAATGGGTTTAAAATATAACGAGTTATGTCGGCGACTAGACTCGCCGCACATAGCATCGCCTTCCCCGCCTCCGATTCCTTCGCAGCCCGGCTGCTACTATTTTGGGCTATGCGTGCCCTGCTGGCGGCCATTGCTTTTTTCTTTTCGACTCAACGCCTACATATTACCCATCTATTTTTTTCGGTTTCAGATTACACATCACTCCTCTGGAAGTGTCGACGTAGGGCCAGTCCTTTTTCTTAACCCTCCACCAGTTTTCTTGCCGCCCCCGAAAAGCCTAGAATAATCCTGCTGCATTCCCTGACTCGCTAGTCTGATACGGTATCTATTTTTATTTTGCTGGATATGCCGCTCTATCCGATGCCTGGTGGTAGGTTTATCAGTTAACCCGCACGGGTTTGAGACATGATATTGTTGATCTGATTATCACTTTGTTAGTTCCGACTACCGTGTTGAGCGCCCCCCCCCCCGGTCGAGATTAGGGGGCCACGCTTGGCGTCTGGCAAAAGATTCTCACTAAGAGTGTGGAAGAAACTTATATCCTTGCAAAGGACCGCAGCGCGTGGATGTTACTTACCTAGGTAGGTAAATGCTCGAGACCAATACCCAATCACCTCGTCACCACCCTTCTCTCCAGCCACCCGCTTGCCCCCGTCTCGTTCAGCCATGCTGCGTCCAGATTCGAAACATGTTTGACTGGGTGTGGAAAACATAGCAGTTTTATTTTGTTTATTGTCATTCAACTTCTATTCCCCCGGTCGAGGAGTATCCACCTAAACTTTAACTTTGGGTGGGACCCTCCGGGACCCTCAAGGGGTTACTTATGAACAACGTAACCCAGGCCCCAGACAACGTTAAACAGAAATGAACAATTTCTAGAGATATATACGTCAGCCCTTCAGAGCAAGCTCTTAGGTAATTGGGCAACGATTCACAAGCCACGGAGCACATTCCCCAAGTTAGTTAATGAGTGTGACGGGCCCGACATACAGGGCGGCTACCCGGACGAACCAAATTCATCGGGGTGGGGACCATGAATGCATCAGCTCTCAGTAATTTAGGAGGGTAGATAAGGAGAGCATGGGGTATGTGGGCCTTCAAAGCGGTTTTAGCACTTTGGTTTCGAATCATAAGAGCATTCGAATCCTTTGGACAGGGGTTCGAACTGATCGGCTCGCGCTGTGGGCTACCATCTCTACCCTTGGAATTACAACTACATATACCCTGACCGAAAAGTCCGTCATGACTTTATAAACGAATAGGCCACTGCCAGAGGTTATGTTGCTATGTTTGATGCTCATACCAACAGATTCGGTTATCTAGATTCTGCGAGATGCTGAAACTCGACCTGCAGCCCCCAAGCGGCTACCGTGGTGACCATGCATATCCCTGAACCTGAGCGTCAGCTTGACGCAGTGCTGGCAGACTAAATTCGCAGGCCAGCGCCATGTGGATACCTGAATCAACCATGACCTATCATTCTTTGATTAAGACCCCGACAACCAAACTGACCAGCTGATGATCTTATAATAGGTGATAGCCTTCCCATCCCATACACGTACTTGTGGTACCTTGAACTTGCTACATAAGAACATTAATGTTGCCAGTATCGAAAATTGTGGCCCCTGTTCCCATCATCTTAGACTATAGCTTTTCTTGCCGTGCTCGCGAGCTTGCTGATATCGGCCTGAAGGATCGGCGAGCTTCCTTCAAATGGGCAACTCTACCGATACGCCAGTATCGGGCTGGGTTGATTCGCCTAATGGAAGAGGTACTCAAGACATTCTTTGGTCTTGTGGCTTGACCATACTGCTGTGTTGTTGGGTGTCTGTTTACCCTAATGTTGGCTCCCCCAATGACAAATGGTTCCATCCGTTCCTCGACAAGCTGAAGCTCTTTTGCATTGGTCTTCTTGGTCCGGACTTTTTACTGGGAATTGCCTTTGGCCAGTGGTCAAAGGCAAGAGAAAGTGTCATTGTAAGCGCCCTGCTACAACCCATCAACCCACGCAAAGTCGAAGGCTCCGACTTTTAACTCACAATTTCTTCAATATTAGCAATTCAAATACCAGCCACCCAAGGGTAAATTTGAATGGAAATATATTCATGCATTCTTCGTCAATTCCGGCGGTATACATTTGAAATCCCCGGACTTCCCGAAAGGCTTTCCCATAAATGCACAGCAGCTTCACTATCTGATGCAATACGACATGGTTGAGCCCCTACACTTAGAAAGCCTGGACATATCTTTGCAGAATTCAGTTGATAATGTGGCTCGGTAAGCCCCGACAGTTCCTTGCTTTCCTATTAAACGTTAAGCTGACTCAAAAGCGTGATAACGGTACTTCAAGCTGCGTGGTTTTTTGTTGGTATCTGTGGAAGGTGGCACGCAGGCCTTCCTGTGACAACCCTAGAACTGACAACGATCTCCTTTGTTGTCATCATGTTCGCTACGTCCACCATTTGGTTTTTCAAACCCTCTTTCGATCGCCCCCTGTCAATCACTACAAAGGATTCAAAATCAATACAGAGCATACGGGATTTCTCGCAGCGGGAAGTATGTGATACCGTCGATGGAGTAAGAACGGCTGCTGACAGGCTATCGCTAGACCCACCCTATGTTGCCTACTGAATGGTATCAGACCCCCTGGAATATATCGGCCAAGAACAGTTTGGAATCAACATACACTGGAGCTATTATATGCGACTCAGCTATATGTCGTACCTGCGGATCTTTTCCAGGCCGGTTTTTGAGAGGCCATATGATCGGTACCCCTCTGACACGTGGCTGTGCCCAACACCGGGATTGGCCTTTCCCATTGTTGCACTTATAACGGTGCTTTTTAGTATTCTGCTCATCGGAGGGTGGAATTTCCAGTTTCCTACGCAAACGGAAAAAATCATGTGGCGGGTATGTAGCGTCTACCACGCTGTTTTCTCTCTATATGGCGCAGTGTACTACGCAATCGAGGTGAGGAGATGCAAGAAGCGAGCATCTCAGTTTTTCTCTTCTGCGCGGCATTTGCGTTCACTGGAGGACGACGTCTCTTTTCACATAAGAAGCTACCCTGGATATTGGACACGAATTCCACTTGTTGCAAAATTCCTCAGCAAGTGGAATGACACATTGCCAGACCAAGATCCCAAAGCAAAGATACCTCTCCCGCGCCTTTTCCTTATCACTATTTTATGTGCCCTCTATGTTGTCTGTCGGCTTTACATCTATGCTGAAGATTTTGCTTCCCTCCGAGAGCAACCGCAAGGTACATATGTCGGCACCGACCCTCTTACTTTGATATTTGGCAATTCTTAATTACTGAGTTTGAGGGCAATCTGATGTCTAGATTTTTTAATTTCATTGATGACCCAAGGAATGGTAAGCCAGCCGTAATATCTTGCAAGGTTGGAGAACCGTTCACCAGGCTATAGTTTAATCAAGAGAGTCCGTAAATCGACCCGGTGGGATTGATTTACCGATACTCTCAATCAAATGAGCAATTAAGCGGATATGCCAGACACTTAGCACGAATTACAAAACAAAGGGATTTGGAACCAGCCATTCTTAAGAGGGAATCAACTTGAGGCATGGCAAACAGGTCATCAACGGAGCTCATATATCATGGACTCATGCTCCGCCTTGATTCATAATCAAAAGCCCCATATAATCATGAAAGCTTATTGACTCTTTTTTGAATCAACGGTTGCGTTTGGTTTTGAAGCTGAGATAGCCACATACCGCCAATGTTGTCGGCCTCGATATGACTCAACTCCCGCAATAGTGTTGATGAAAAGGTGCTCCAAACCAAGCAAGGTGACAATCAAGAAAGGGATGTAAGCCAGTAGGTAGAAGAAGCGAGTCATTGGTTGAATGTTGGAAGAATAATCTCGGACAACGACGTCGATGAAACCAGCATCTTCGAGCATTTGTTTAAAAACCCCAGGCTGCGAGACGGTATTGGTCGGCATAGCAGCGATGTCATTGATCTTCTTCATGGAGAGAACCAGTGACTGTTCTTCAGGGTTGGATAACAATTCATGCTCGTATTCAAATAACGCAATACGTCCGCCGGGGCGTAGAACCCGATAGAAATTGCCTAGGACACTTTGAGGATCTGTCGCGTGAACGAAGGTTTCCATTGTGTAGACGCCGTCGAAAGTTCCATCTTTGAAGCTGTCTAGGTGGTGGTAATCCATTTTTCGCACAGAAATTTGATCCTCGGAGAAACCTGCGCGCGCAACATTTCTCTTCGATTTGATAATATGATGATCGACAATATCGATTCCTTGAATCTTTAATCCATGCGCAGATGCTAAGTGGATCGCAACGTGTGAAACACCACATCCAGCATCAAGAACATAGGAACCTCGTTCAAGCTCGAGGGATGCCGCCAGCTTGTCCTCCATGGCACGTAGCGAGCGGCCTAGGGGAAATGGCCACCAAGTGTCATGCTCATAGTAACCGAAGTGGCGCGTTCCACCAAGTACTAGGCGATAGCCCAGTCTTGACTCGAGAGAGTGGTAGTAAGACTGTAGCTGCGGGTTTTTGTCGATCAACGGCTGCTCGTCTTGGGCTGCCATTGTGTTGAAGGACGTAGATGACCCTATGTGGAGAATTCCTCCGAAATCGAGAATGACGATGAGGGTGAATGTGTGCGGAAGGAAATTTACTTGTTGGTTGTGAACGAATTGTGAATGAAAAGAGGCCACAGGGGCAACCCGACCTTTTGAAATAGCGGGTGGCTGGGGCGGTGCTACTGTGATGGCCAAACCACCGTCGGACAAGGATGATTTCATACCTTTTCATTGGTGGGATCCCCACTTGGGCCATGCACGATTTACGCGCCCGCCCGAGTCTAGTCCTCTCCATCACCCATCACCTTAGAGCCCCTCGATCGAGAGTACAGAGTCCCGACGAATAGGCAACCGCAAATGGGACGCTGATCACGCCATTGACCTATTATTATTACAGCCAAGATCAAATCTACCCGACATTCAATAGCCAAGCTAGCATCAACACGTACAAATTGACTATCATTTAAAATCAGCCTCCAGGGGACCAGAAACTGCCGTGGATCGCGTGCCACGTGTTCTGTCAGATCATACAAAAACGGCCAGCTAAGGAAGCCATCGCCTAAATTCAAGCCGGCCGATCCCAGGTGATTAACATCTGATTGATCAATGTATTTTGCTTTCTTACCCTTGGTGAACGAGGAGCTTCAAGGGACCAAAAATTGTCGCATATGCGCCTATTTTGCAAGCTTCGATTGGCGGCAATGGCCCTGGCGTAGCATGAACGAATGCACATGGATGGCTGAATATAGTTTGTACTCTGTCATCAACACGATCGGTAACCGCTAGGGTATCAAAGACCAGACGGACGAGAGATAATAATGATGCTACCTTCCGGAATGTTCCAGATTTCAAGCTTGGCGGACGTTCCTATGTAGTAGTGTCAGTTACTGTGGGCTAAGATTTATTGTCCATGGTATATACAGGTCGGGTCGGCCGTCATAATTTCCTGGAAGAAGATTGCCGTAAGAAAGATAGTCGCAATAGTCCCCTGTTCTATGATTAGCGCCATTCTCAATCATTGTGACAAGGGCGATTGAAGACTTACACACTTCCAAGTAGGAATACACCAGTCAACGCCACATTTCGCTGGATCTGGGTATAGAGCTTCTAGATATAATTCAATGGCGTAATCAGAATCAAAACGTCTGTCTCGATGCTAGGAGATGAGACATAACGGAAGAGAGTCTCCTGATTAAAGCACGATCTTCCGGCAATCCTCGTATCCCATGTGTATGGAATCGGTGAGCACTGAAGTATGGCTGCGAAGAAAACATCAATTCTATGGCCGAGAACAATCGCTCCAACGACATAGGCATAGGACTCGGAATATACGAATGGTGAAGATAGACATGAAGAAAAGCAAAATAGTAGTCTGTCGGGGTCATGGTGAAGAGGAAGTCGAGAATTTATTCGAGCAGGGACCCTGAGTAAATAGTCAGATATTGTTCAATGCTTGATAGCAGAGTACAGCCCTTCTCTAACATGACCGGCTTTTGTGGCATCTGCATCGTATGCTTGAATTGATAACCGGCTCCAAAGCATAGGTTGAAGAGATTCGCTCGCCAGCATCTTTCGCACCTGAGAACCAGAGAAGCAATGCTTGCACGACGCATGATAGCCCCAAACCCCGCCAGGATAGAAAAGGAAATGTTCATAGAGGATCCGTGAAGAAAATGGGGACTTTTTACTCTTGAACCAGGGCCACTCAGTGTGTGAGCCGGTCAGTGGCCGTTAGCTTCATCCAAGAACGAGTGATAAGCTCGTTCAATTTGAGAACATGTATCATTATGCTTCCACAAGCTTTAAGTCCTTAATTTGCCTTCATTCAACACTTGTCTCCTCTCAATCCTCTATATTGGATTTATAGGGCGTGGGAGGTTATTGATGGTACGAAGAGACTGCAAGGCGTAGGCGCAACCTCTTCCAGGTGACGAATACGATCCACGATATTGCCTCCCTGGTTTCTGATTGGGTTATAAAGAAGATAAATAAATCTATCGGCAGCATTTTCCAAGCCACAGGTGCTGGTGGCCAGAGTATAGAGGCAAACGATATGCCTAGCGGATCAAATTCCGCAAGTACTGATGAAACTACAAGATATGATGATTCCTGTTGGCCGTAAACCATTTACCGAATTGTCGGGCGAGATAAGCGGGGTTGGAGTTGCAGGAGTTGCGCGTGGTCACCGCGAGGAACAAGGGTTGGATCCCTGTCACCCTCGCTAAGCCGGCCTGTTTGTTATAACGCATCTGATTCGCTGTAACACTATCGCCTAGTATTTCCCCACACTGGTGCTTTTACGACCCGAGATAACGGCTGCGGTCGCGAGCTTCTCCGCATGACTGCGCAGAGAATGTAGGACCCTTAAAACATGGCTTCCGTCTGGAGATCCACTCACTGCCTTCCCGAGCGGCTCCTCTGTCTCTGACTGAATGGAGGTTCCTACTCAACCAGATATGGTGAGCTATCATCATGATGATGAAACATTCTGGGCACCGGGAACGGTCGCCCTAGAAGACGGTAAGCGCACTTGAGTCACCTCGTCGTGCTGAACTGACTGCCCCAGTCCACCGCTCCGGAGATCAGCTCGTTTTATTCCCTACTCCCACATCCGACCCCAATGATCCCCTCAACTGGTCCACTGCTCGCAAGGCCCTCAATTTCACCCTCGTGAGCTTCTTCGTGCTATGGACTTTCGTCCAGCTAGATATCGGCTTCACTGCATGGGGTCCTATGGAAACACAACTGGGCTTCTCCGTGGATGATCTCAATATAGGTGCCGCCGTCAACTATGGCGGCCTGGCCATTGGATGCTTCTTTTTCATTCCGCTAGTTCACAAGTATGGCCGCCGCCCGATCTACATTGTCAGTTCTGCGTTGCAACTTGCTTCTTGCATTTGGCAGGCTGAAGTTCAGACCGTTGGTGGTTTCATTACATCCAACATCATCTCGGGGTTGGGTGGTGCCATCAGTGAAATTGTCGTGCAGATTACCATTGCAGACATGTTCTTCGTCCACCAGCACGCGACCATGAACGGCTGGTACGTTATCTTCCAGGCTGCTGGTGCGTTCCTTGGCCCCGTCGCCTCGGGCTACATCGTGGACTCGCAAGGATGGCGGTGGATGTGGTGGTGGTGCGTGATCTTCTTTGGAATCACACTGGTCTGTGTTATATTCCTATTCGAAGAATCGAAATATGTGCCGGTCTTGGCTGGTGAAAGTGTACCACCGCAGCAAGCGACTGTGAACGAGCCGGAAGACAGCAGGAACAAAACCCCAGCAAATAACAAGACAGCTGGTCCCGAGGTGGTCGCCAGACAAATCGCAACGAACGCTGAAATCCCGCCCAAGACTTACTGGCAGCGTATGGCCTGGATCACCCCAACGAGCGAGTCTATCTGGCCGCATTTCTACATACCAATCGTAACCCTCTTCACCTTCCCAGCAGTCGCCTACGCCGCTCTTACATATGGCTCGACTTTGGCCTGGTTTGCCATCATGACTTCCCTCCAGGCGTCATACATGCTGGACCCCCCATACAATTTCGATGCAATTGGCATCGGTCTCATGAACCTCGCACCTTTTGTCGGGGCTGTTCTTGGCTTCCCCTGTGGTGGGTGGCTGAGCGATAAGTCCATTCTGTGGCTTTCGAAGAAGAATCGTGGTATCTATGAGCCGGAAATGCGACTTTGGCTTGCTATTCCTTTGGCTGTGCTTGGTCCTGCATCAATTTTGATGTTTGGTCTGGGATTGGCTTTTGTATGTTTTGTCTCCGGTTTCATTGCTCTTACATTGGCTAACATCTAACAGGGTGTTCACTGGTCTCTTATTGCCGTTGGTTTTGGTGTCTACGGCTTCACGTTGGCCGCCCTCGCTGGTATCTCGTTAACCTATCTGATGGACTGCTATCAAGATGTAAAATGCCCCAATCCTTTTTTCTTTCACCAATATTGAATGAGCTTGTCTAATTGATGACTTAGATTATTGGTGATGCCTTGGTCGGTGTCGTCTTCATGCGAAATATCATCTCCCTCGTTGTCCTCAGCGTCCTGACTCCCTGGGTCAATGGCATGGGCCTGCAGAACCTCCACATTCTCTGCGCACTTGTCGCATTTCTCATTTATATGATCGCAGTCCCTCTTCTCATGTGGGGGAAGAAGGCGCGGATTACCACAGCCGCGGCGTATAAGAAGATGGCAGCCACTCACGTCAGCCATCGGACAATTTAATTCTCTAAACGACAAACACTCACTCAAACAAATCAACCCTGATCTCGATAAGATATACGAGCGTATCTTGCACAGTAACGGCGAAAAGTATGTTGAGGAAGTCCGGCGGTTCCTTACCGTGGTTTGCGTCTCTATTCGACCGCTTGCTGTCAACGAGCTGATCGAAGCTCACGCTGTTGAACTTTTTCATCCGCTGCATATTGTCCGTGGTAGTCGTTCGTAAGAGAAAGATGGCCTTGTTGACATCTGCCTTCGTCTCATCGATTTTGCAGTTATGGAAGAAAAGAATAGCCAAAGTATCCCGACCGCTCGCATAGCAAGTTTCTTGGTTCAAGAGTATCTCCAATCAGGTCGCGTCCTACAACAAAACGCAAGGTGTGCCATTCGGAGTGCCTCTGCGAATACAGAATTAGCCCAGATCTGCCTTGTCTACCTCTAAGAGCCAAGTTTATCTAAGGGAGTATTAGATCAGACGACGGTCAGAAATTTCCCACATGCTCCTTTCGCCGCTAGGTATTGGCTCTACCATTATGCGAACTCCAGAGAAGACAAGCCAGAAACTAAGGAACAAGTGCTGAGGCTTTTCGAAGGCAAATCAAAATCTCTCGCGACATGGGTACCTTTTCACGACATGGCCTGTCCATAGAACACCAAAGTGGGTTATGGCCAACCTATCACTGATATGTTCAGGCCTTGCTACTCCGTACTTTTCATCAACTATCGCACAGACCTACGCGCCTCATTACCCAGCTGGGATCCCATTCGAGAGGTTACAGTAGACCCTCTGAAATTAGGCCCCCAAAAGTAAGCAAGCTGAGGCATTTCGGAAACCCTTGCTCCATAGTAAGCATCTTATTGGAGGAAAACTCGGTCTACAGCCTCAGCTGAATCCGATAAAACCTTCACCACGGCGGCGTCGTCATTGCGTAGTTATAAAAGGAATCCCAGCACCGGCAGGGTGCGCTGCGAGCATAATAAAACGTCAGGCATGAAGGTGGAAAGCATTACACCTATATAAACTGGGGACTGATATCCAACATGGCGTTGTCTTCTATGGTGACCCAGTACTGGCCCCCGCCACCGACCTTCACCGAGAAAGATGTCCCCAGTCAACAAGGACGGGTGTTTATCGTCACCGGCGGGAACCAGGGCGTTGGGTACGAGCTCATCAAGATGCTCTACTCTACCGGTGCCGTCATTTACATGGCCAGCCGCTCTGAAGAACGCGCTGAAAAGGCCATCAAGGACATCGTATCTGCGGACCCAGCCGGCTCTTCTCGCCTTCGGTTCCTCCATCTCGACCTAAACGATCTCAATGCCGTCCGGACTGCTGCCAAAACATTCTCCGACCAAGAGTCGCGCCTCGATATCATATGGAACAATGCCGGAGTAGGAGCTGTGAAGGTTGGCACCAAAACCAAGCAGGGAATCGAGGCCCACATGGGAATCAATGTTATCGCTCCTGTTCTTTTCACTCAGCTCCTCCTCCCGAAATTGCAGGCGGCAGCGGCAACCTCTCCAAAGAACAGCGTCCGCATAATTTGGACCAGCTCGTGCATGATGGAGCAGCGATCCCCAAAGGGTGGCTATAACCTCAAGGACATCGAGAATGGCGGGACCAATAGCACGTACATCAACTATGCCACGTCCAAGTCAGCAAACTGGATGGTTGCTGACGAGGCCGGGAAGCGCTATGGCAAGGACGGCATTATCAGCGTGGTCCAGAATCCGGGCAACCTGAATACCCAGATCTACAACACCCAGTCCAAATTGATGATGTTTTTTGTAAGAAGGCTGTTATATCCACCAAAGCTGGGCGGCTATACCGAACTATATGCGGGCTTCAGTCCAGAGATCACAGAGAAACAGCAGGGCGGGCTCATCATCCCGTGGGGGAGAGTCCAGGCCCGCAACCCGAGGGAGGATATTTACGAAGCACTAGAGGAAGGCAAGGGAAAGGAGTTGTGGGATTGGATCGAAGCCCAGATAAAGGCCCATGCTTGAGTAATGCGCTGCCTGGTTCCTGTAGCCAAGGTACAACGAAATCTAAATGGTTCCCCTTCTGCATGTGGTTTCCACTAGTTTCTGACGACGTCCTTTTTCTTTTCGATCGCAATCCCTTATGCCATTGGCCTAGTCACTTCCTTCTATACCTGCTTTTAGGTTAAAGATCTTTCTAGACATTCTTTTATCCTTTTTTCAAGGTGATTTTCAAATAGCCGGACAGACCACTGCCAATATCCCTTTGGACCATCATATTAACCATGTGGCGCGACAGATGACAGAAAAGAGCCGATGGCCTGCTTGTTCGATTGACCTTCTTTGTCCGAAAGAAAAACACCAGTAAGAAAAAGTAGAATCGAGACTCGAATGAAAGGAAAAAGATTGATTTGGCCGAGTTCAGAGACATCGTTGTAAATGCTTCTATTCTAATGTCCATATTAACCTCATGTCATAATCTTTTTACTTCAGTGATGTCTTGGAACTCATTAAAAAGGTAAAATCTAGTAGCCAAACCGTGGAAAGTACCCAATGAGAGTGTTGATAATCCGACTCACCAGTTGGTCTTGGCACGAGCCGCGGGGAAATAAATTCTTTTTTGCCCCTCCGCAAGAAACCCAACCACCAACACATCATGGCCCCGACGACGTGTTTCAACTGCAAGGAGGCCCGGGCAGTCATCATTCGACCCAAGAATCGCCACAAGCTATGCCGCGCATGCTTCCTCCAGATCTTCGAGACAGAAGTCCACGAAACCATCACGACCTCGAACCTTTTCTATCCCGGCGAGCGCGTGGCGATCGGTGCCAGTGGCGGCAAAGACAGCACTGTCCTCGCGGCCGTCTTGAAAACACTGAATGAGCGCTATGGATACGGGTTGGATTTGTGCCTGCTCTCAATCGATGAGGGTATTCGCGGATACCGCGATGACAGTCTGGAGACGGTTAAGCGCAATGCGGAGCAATACGATATGCCACTCATGATTGTGGGATACGGAGAGCTTTATGGCTGGACGATGGATCAGGTTGTCGAGCAGATTGGCAAGAAGGGCAACTGTACCTACTGCGGTGTGTTCCGGCGACAGGCGCTTGATCGGGGCGCGGCACGCTTGGATATTAAGCACGTTGTTACTGGACATAATGCCGATGATGTTGCTGAGACGGTGATGATGAATCTGCTGCGGGGTGATTTACCTCGACTGTCTCGTGGTACCAGTATCGTCACTGCGTCCGGCGCTTCAGAAATCAAGCGCAGCAAGCCGCTCAAGTACGCCTACGAAAAGGAAATTGTGCTCTATGCGCACCATCGCCAGCTTGACTACTTTAGCACGGAGTGTATCTACTCGCCTGAGGCATTCCGAGGCAGCGCCCGCACCCTGATTAAAGATCTGGAGAAGATCCGCCCCAGCTCGATTCTGGATATTGTCAAGAGTGGAGAGGATATGGCTGCCCTTGTGCCACAGGGGGGCAACGCAAATGGCAAGACGTGCCGTTCCAATGCGGCAGAAGATGAGTCGGCCGGTGGCTGTGGCAGTCAAAATGGTCGAACAAGTGGAGGTGAAATGGCCGCGATGGAGACCCAGCTGGCCGAGAACGAGGCTGCGGAATCGATGGAGACTGAGATTCGACTCCCAGCACAGCAACCCAAGCCTGGAAATTCGAGAACTCCCAAGCAGATCAAGAAACAGACCATGGGTCACTGTGAACGCTGCGGCTACATTTCAAGTCAGCGTGTCTGCAAGGCATGCACTCTTCTAGACGGTTTGAACCGTAATCGGCCCAAGACTGCTATCGAAGTTGGTGCTGGCATGGACGATGAAGAGATAAGCTCGACTCTGATGAGACAGATGGAGCATACTCAGTTGACTAACAGCTGAATGTTGTCTCGAGGGGGGCATTTGCTCAAATGCTCGCTACTTTCTACTCTTGGTCCTGAGATTTTCCTCAGAGATCAGTCCCAGCTGTCGCCGGCCAGTCTCCGTCCAAAGATATGGGTGCCCTCACCTTGGCCCACGCGACAAGCACGCTGCTCGACAGCTCCTGATCAGGCCTTGTCATTGAAGACCTTGGCAGGTGGTATCTTTGAGACCACGCCGGATGGCCCATATACCGCGCCGCATCTCGAACGACTGGGCATAAATATACCGGCGCTACGAACAATCATATCAGACATTAGAATAGAGAACCAAACACGTTCACAATGCATCTATGATAATTTGTACAAGTAACCAAAGTAGTATACAGCCCATAATCAGAAAACGCCCATCCTCCAAGTAAATGCATTTCCTCGGGGCCCGGTCTTTCGCGGAGAGTCCAGTTTCAAACGAGAGACGAGACCTCCGAAGCAATGTGATGGGTTGTGATAGTTTGACAGTCACAGTCGACAGAACCGACGGAACCTTGAAATGCACCATTTGGACATGACCCCGTAATGGAGAACCTCCATTACTCCTTCCCAGTCTTCCCCTCCTCCCCATAAAGCTCAGGCAAGTCCATTCCAACTCGTCTAGCAGTCAATCTAACCTTCTCCTCCTCATCAAGGCTCATGCCGGGGTTATACCGCTCCAGCAAAGCCGAATAAGTGCGCTGGGCGCGAGCATATTGCGCCAACTGATCAGCCTCTTGGATGCGGAGGGCGCGTTCTTCGTCCGTTTTGGGCAGGGAGAATGGCAGTGCTGTCGAGTCTGATGTGGTGGGTTCTTGTTCGGAGCGGAAGACGGCGCGGATGCGTTGGTGGAGGGGGAGGGAGTTGAGAGGCGCCGGTTGGGAAGTTCGCGGAGCAGGGCGCGGTAGGTGGAGCGCGCTTGGTGGGTAAGGTGGTTTGCCATTTCGGATTTGGTGGGATGTTTGGGATGGGATTTGGAGGTCTTGAATTTCCGGGTTGGCGGAGCGGAGGATAATCGGAGGTGCAGTCACGTGATGGGATGGGCTATGTAGATACCGGATTTCACTTGACGATTCTCGGCTTTTCTCTTCCGTGTTCAGTTCCTCTCATTTCGCATTTCTCATTCTTGCATCTACTCGTTCTTACATAGAGAAAGAATCATGCGCTCCGGAAATATAACCGGTTTTTTCCAGTTTCTTGCGGCGTTTCTCTTTGGCGATATCGTCTCGTTGAGCAAAAAAGTGTTTCCCATCCATGACTGAGCGAATACAAAAAAAACGCTAAGATGGAGTCGAAAATCCAAAGCAATGAATGAAGGGATAAAGCAAAGCTAAGTGGGTGGTCCATGAAAGGGGATATAGTTTCAATTTATACCTGAGCTTTTATGCACGGGCATCTCTGGATAAGTAACCACGGTACCTAAAGCTACCTATGTACAGTAATATCGTTGATGAGCCTTTCAGTATACCGCCGCTCAAAAAGGGATCGTATCTTTCATGTGGAGTTTATCCAACTGTGAACAAAATTCAGGCAATATGTATCAATCATAGAGGCGTAGCGACGTGAGATGGGGAGCTAAAAGAAGACGAGGAGGTGCGTGAATGATTCACGGAGGGAGGATGAGACTATGCTCTTTTCTGTCGGAAAGTAGGTTGAGAAGCCTATGCGCGTAGCCAGCCGAACTTCTTGCGTCCGGCTTCGCCACCGGTGGAGGGTTCGACTTGTAGACTGCGGGCATACAAGTCCTGTTCATTGTTAGTCATCCGGCCAGGAACCAACGGAAGAATCGGCTTACCTCTTCATCACCGGAGAGCTTGGAGTCCAAGATCAGGCGTTCCATGTCGTCGAATTTCTGGGCTTGAGGATGCGGTGACCTCTGGCTCCGTTGGATACCAAGAACCACTTCGCCCATGACCTCAAACTTCTTCCAGTTAATCCGAGATTTGTTTTCACCGAGGAAAGTTTTGTTGCCCTCTTCTGCTGACACTAGATCTCGACGGTGGAGAGGAAGGAATGGGATACGTTCGGAGAAGGAGTTCTCCCAGGCGAGGCGGTAGGCGAAATGACTTCGCTGGGTGCTCATCAAAATGACCAGCCGCATGAACTCCTTTTGGGTCTGCACGGGGATCAATTCCCGAGTCAGCGTCAATCGGTGGACAGGAGTTCCGTTGATAGCGGCAATCACGGCACCCAATCCGTTATAGTTATTCTGGCGTCGAAGTTTCTAGATAATACGTTAACATATTGGCCTTTGAAGAATGTGAACCAAGACTGACTACTGCGATGCCCATGAACTTCTCCATACACCTTGCTCGATGCTTGGGTTTGTCTCGAAGAAGAATCATGCTTGCCACGAAGAATGCCAGGTGGTTGAACTGTTTGATCATTCGGTTGACATTCCGCAGACTCCGGATCTTGTCTTTGTCCACGCCGGAGATGCTCACATGCCGAACGAGATCACGTGGCCGGAACGAGTTATACATAATCCAGTCAATGCGCGTCAGCTCTCGGGCAAACTCCTCTTCGGGAGTCTCCATAAAGTAACGCCATTGGATCTTGCTTAGCGAAGTCTTGCCAGTAAGTTCGAGGCGCAGGGCCTCTTTCTGCGCAGCTTCTAGGCTCAGGATGGTAAAGGATTGGTTGGAAGTGCTCGAGGGTTTATCGGTATTAGAGGAGATAGACAAGTTCCCCGAGAGGCGGGATGTCGAATCTTGCGGCCCGTCGCTGAGATCCAAGGCGTTCATGCTGTAGATGGGATCTTCTTCTTCTTCGTCATCATCGTCATATGTTCCAGTCAGGAAAGGCACCGGAGAGCTTCGCCCAGAGTTGTCAAAGAAAGTCTCCGTGAAACTAGCGTCATCGGCCTCCCCATCCTGGAATGCCCAGCCGACATCGTCGTCTTCGGCATTGGAGTCAAGATATGATCCAATTTCCTTGGCAGCAAACATGTAGAAATGGCTCTTTTCGAGCGTTGCAACGAAGTCATTGATTCGTTTGCGAGTTTTGGGGTATGCGAAGTCGCCTGGATAGTCAGAGGCCCACAGGGCGATGACATTTAGTAACCGCAGCTGATCTGCCATGCGGGCCAATTGATCGGCATTGCTGGTTTCGTTCTTGTCGAAGCGACTGATCAAGGCATTGAGGAGAGTTGAGGGGGCGGCAAATTTGCGGTATAGACAGAGGAAGATGGAGGAGAATTTCGAGTCCTGCTTCGACATGGGAAGAGCGACCAGGCGATCCACGAGCTCGTCAAAGGTCATGCCGGTCTCAGCATAGGAGCTGCTTTCGCTGCTCGGCTTAGGACGCACGACGGTGCCTGGACTCATCGGCCGTCCTTCGTCCATTTCTTCATCCATGTTTAAAAAGCTGTTGAAGGTGTCTGAACCCCCACTATTTCGCCAGGTACTTTGCACTCTCTGCTGGCGGGCGTGTTCCTGAACCGGAGAGTTGATTTCCCCTTGTGCAGACGGTCGACGGGCGTTCAAGCGTGCCTCAGGCGGAGGAGTTTGCGGTCGCACCGGTTGGGAATTGCTTCTGGCATTTCGAGAGGAACTTGAAGCATGCTGTTGCGCCAGGGTGGAGGAGTGGCTCCGGTCGGCGGGCAGACGGTTACCCCCGTTCCTATCAACACTTCGATCTTGACCCGACTTTGTTGAGCCGCCAGCGGCTCCGGTCAAGGGGGGGGGGTTTCTGAATTGGCACGGACGTGGTGCCAGTCGTGAGCAGGGGTGGAATGAAAAGACTTTGTCGTGGTCCGCGGGGGAGGGGGAGGAAGAGTATGGGAGAAGTCTGGGCGAATCAAAAAGGCATTAGCTCTGGACGCCACGAATTTCTCGTTGAGTCTCCTGGGGGCTCTGTCGATCGGTGGGCTCTGACAGAGGCAAAGGGTAGCGAAGACCTCCGCGACCCACTTGGTCCGCCCACAAGGGTCAAGGCTCACACAATCCGCACCCCAGCTCCATGGTCTCGTACAAAGACGGGATGTTCAGAAAAGGCATAGAGCACACATGACACACAATACATACCTCGATTAGAAATTACACTTCGCAACACCAGAGCAATACACATCTGCTGGGATCGCGGGGACTCGGGGGATGTTCGGTAGATCTCGTGTTGTTCGTGCACCGCGCTGAGTTGGCTGTCCTCCGGGCGGAGATCGCATTTGCAGGCAACCAGCAAGAATGGAAGTGGCGATACATCCAGAGCATCTAGAGAAGTCCGAGTGTCAGCAGATGGTGTCGGTTGCATGTGCGCGAGACGAGCTATCCAAGACATTCAAAGGCAACTCTGCGGAATTTCTAGCCGAGTCGAAACGTACCGAGCATTTCTGTGGTTTCCGAGAGCTTATTGGGTTGAGTCGAGTCATACAGGAGCAGGGCTCCATCGACGGTTGGCACCGAGGCATCTCTGCCTACGCGCGGCCAGCTGATTTTTTTGTCCCGGTCAATGGCGACCTGCTTGAGATCGATCTCCAGCAGACGCACGATGTAGACCGCTCCGTCTAATGACATCTTCTTCCTCGTCGAGGTGGAAGAGGGCGGGCTCTTCATATCCAGCGCACATTTGATAAAGCTGGTCTTCCCGGCATCGTCTTCCCCCACCACGGCAATGGTCACTTCAGGAAAGCTGGTCTTGGACGGTTCCTACAGAGTCGCAGCGAACAGCAGTTAGTAATCAGATGGTCCTTTTGTGCACTTCCCCAGCGGTCCTCTGCATGATAACCTTCAGGGATCTCCCGTACGTACCTCGTCATTTCGTCGGGAGTGAGATGGCCTCAATGCGCCGGTGTTCGCCTCCATTCCGGGGGCACTCTCGTCTTCCTCGACCAGCGTGTGGCCAACCTTGGTCCCCGCACTCGGTCTTCGCCCATTGTCCGGTTTGCATAGGACCTCCGCGGGAGCGGAAAGGGTGCGTTCCCTAATCCCGGGTAATTGCGAAGCTCCTACGGGCATGGATTGCGCTCTTTCGCTGAAGGCCCGCTCGCGGCGGGATTGTGAAGTCATGGGGGGGGGGGGGGAGGCGAGAATCAACGCCTCTAGGACGAACGGATCGAGCCGTCGGGATGCGAGTGGATCGTAGTTATTGCGACTGTCTGATCCCAACTTGCAGTTCATCCATTATTGCCTTGGAACGGATCAGACTCGAGATGTAGCCATCCGGGGAAAGGGGTGAAGGAATCACTGAAGCATCCCAAAGATCAGAGGTTAGTCCCGAGCTAGAAAGCGGAGGGGAAGGAGCAGCTCGTACCGGATCTCCAGGAGGTTTCACTCACGAGAGAACCGTGGAACGGGTGTGGGAACCGGGATTTGGCTGAAAGCAAACAATGAAATCACCAGCGGGCCAAGTCCATACTTAGATGTATTTAAAGGTCATGAATGTTTTTCGGCAAGCTGAGTGCTGCCCGATCATTGGAGTCGGTGGCCCGTTCTCCAGCTTTTGCCCGTCGACCTATCCATTCCGATGCACTCATTCGCTGATTCTGGAGCTGAGCTGAACTTGAAAAGTCGACACATGGCGCTGTCACGGCTGTAGCCTGTACGATCTACTTGCTCTACTTGGCCACAACGAGGCCCGGGGAGAAGGATACTCCGTACTCGCTTCGTATACATGTATCACTTCCCCCAGTGTGATTCCCCCCTGGCCAAAAGTTCCAATGATGCAGCGGAAACTGCGTGTCGTGGCATTCACCTATTTTGACAGCTCCTGCAGAATCCCTTTCCAGGGCTGCCCAGGGGCCAACTCTCCACTGCAGGCGGATCACCGATCAGCTCGTTCTGTACTCCCACCTACCTCCTATTCCAGGCAAGAGGAGCGAGGATCCTCTCCACGGTTCCCAACCCTGCACCCCGAACAAACCGGATAACCCTCCGAAACGGCAAGTTCTTTCCTCGTGCTCGAGAATGACCATTTTCGACTCGTCTACTCTCCATCCCGTGCGAGGTCACCGCTGCCTTCCGATTTTTACGGATCTTCCATGCCGCTCGTTGGTCTCTTGTGGTCTGGCCGCACTCGGTCTCCGCTCCAAGGGGCTTGGTTAACTAAAATGACTGATTCGATTGGGTACGCTAAATTAACCCACTGACCCGGTGCCTCGGTTGCGTAGGATTCAATTGTGGGTGCGAGATGTCAGTCAACACGCATCCATGGACGGATTACCCCATATTTGCATATCCGCGGAGTCGTGTCATTTTCATAATTGAAGCTGCTCCAGGGGCATCGCACTAAAAGCCTCAATGTAACGATATAATCATACATCTGGTCCCATCGTCCCGCGATGACACCGTGCAAATATCAAACCACTGCGCCAGTCCATATCTGGGTACTTTGACGGGCCCGATTATGTCGCGTGCTGTTGGTTTTCCGGCTGCTCTAGTTGGTGTTGTTCGCGGTTCACCAGGGCCAAAAATTGCATGAATGCCTCCGCGTTACTGCCCGTCTCCGTTCCTTCTTCGCAATCATGCCTAAGCTTCCGTACCCTGCCAAGGCCGCGGTTGAACCCTTTCTCGGATGTCCATGGGCCTCGACTGCGGCGAGTCGAAGCCCTACCACCTCGGCCATGGCCGCGCCCTCGAGTTGGCGGTGTATACCACTCTACCCACTGGTCTTCCTGTGTTCCTTGGTATATCTCGTGCAACTGACTGCGGAGCTGAGGGTGGCGGAGGAGCAGCTCCTTGAGCTCTGGGGACGCGGCTATAGACGCAGGAAAGCTCTGATCGCGCTTGCTCTCGGTGCAACCCACCGCTCCTTGAGTGCTATCTCCATTCTGCAGAGGTGGGTTGATATCGGCTGTTGCAGGTATTTCGGGAGTTTCGTTCGCCGGAGCTGCCTTGGGGGCACAGTAAATCTTATGGGACTGCGTGCAAGCGAGAGAGCAGCTATTTCGAGAATTATCAGCATTACAACACCGTGCCCGCAGTGTAGATTTGGAGAACATACCTCATAAGTGCGCATGTTGGACAGCGATATTTGGAGGGTTCCAAAGAACATACTTCGCAAGGACCGGGCATTTTTTTCAGATAGATGGGACCCTTGTGATTCGGACCGCATCCATCGCAACCGTTGAGTCAACGCTCCAGATTCGGAAAGTGAAGTGTTCAGCCCTGCAGCAAGATCCTAATTGAGCAACGCGGAAAAAACAGAGCTCGGGCGTGGCGGCCTCAGGCCTCACCGCGTGATATCCCGTTGAGCCTTCCGCGTGGCTGCACGTGACGGACTTCGATCATCTCGTTTTATGTACAATGGCTGCAGTTGCTACAGATGTTATGTGTTGAAGTTCAAGTACTCAACCAGGCTGTCCTATCTCAGCAAGGTCGGGTCAATAAAACACCATCCGTATCTCGCTGATTGATGGGTCTCCTGGGGTGGCTCTTAGCCCTGATCGGTTTACCTCGAGACGGGCGGCATACCACATCGTCAGAAATTCAAGGTAGATCACATCAAATTAGCAGCTGTGCTGGCAGCTCAGTTTACCGCATTGGCCTCTGGCCCCTGTCTAGTGTGATGAGACCAAGCCAAAGTGCATGCGTTGTCTGAAAAACGGCCACGTCTGCACCGGATATGAGAGGAGCCGTGCTTTCATCCACAACTTAACCGAAGACAACGAGATCCCGGTTCGGTGGCGAGAGCCGGGGAGACCAAAAACACGGAAATCTACATCTATATTTACTTTCGGAACAGTCTGCCCACGGAGAACTCTTGTCGCGAACCACGTGACGACATTCTCGTGTCAGAACTGAGATTGTGTGACTAGTAGGGTACTGAAAAGTGCCTTTGGCATTTTTAGTCCAGCGGTCAGATCTCCGACATCTCGATTTAACCGTCGAGTATTCGGCACTCATGGACAAGATCGATCATCTGATACAACAGGGGGCCCCAGCCTGTAATGTGTTAGGAGAACAGTAGAGCAACTACTTGATAGCTGTTTGTCTCCGGGGGTCTAGCTCGACAATGGCCTTGGTGAGATGTAAGAGAAGCCCTATTCTTGACGCCATTGGATACCCTTCAGTTGACTGTGCTGAGTCAGACCTGTGATACTGTGATACTGGACCGCCTTCATTCTCCTTTATCCCTTGATTGATGATTGGTTTCGTATTCCTTGGGCGATCCCGCAGTAACATCCTATTTACGCTGTGGAATGTTCCGACCTCTGACACGAAGACGCCCTCGTATGCGATATGGACGTTAGAACTTTCTGACAACCTCCTCAATGTGGCTGAGCATCATACAAGCGTAATATTCCGATCTGCTAAATTCCTAATGCAGCCGGAAACGAAGGCCATGGGTGCGCAGATTCGCTTGGCTCCATTCAGCCAAGCTACACAGTTCTATCCTAGTCAAGCTGCCACTGAGAAGCACGGATGATGTCAGACAGTATCCATGCTTCTACCCGTCTGGGCTTGGGCGTAGCTCCTTTTCTGAAAGATATGATCTGGCCCAAATACGAAGCAGCTACAGGAAAGAAACTTTGGTCGCCAGTCAGATAAGCCCCCGCCATCTTGACGCCCTATACCAAGCCCCTTTCGATATGTTTGACTTACCATCACGCCCTGATTCACCATCATCATCATATACACAAGCTTCACATAGATTTCCACTTGTGCAATAACAAATAACATCTCATTCATTTGCAGTTCTCAGTACTTCCGATTTTCGGCAAATGCCTCTGAAACCCTCTGCTCTCATTGGCTGCTGACAGGCGCATTGGTCATCCCCGATGATTTGCTCTCACGTGATTATGAAATTGCGTCAGAGTCCGGGCCCGGCGCCTCTTCAACTTTCATAAACATATCTGTACATATTGAACTCTTCATTTCATCCTCTGATCCTCGATTTTCAGAGATGTCTGTGGGCTCTACATCTACAATGATGCTTCGACGCGCGCTGCGTGCTGGCCGGTTGACACCCGTCTCCGAGTCCTCCGCCCGAACCGTGAGGCCCCGGCCCGCCACTTTCACACCCTCGAGGACTGTGGCCAGCGCCGCTCGTCTTCCTACGATCACAGCTTCAGAGACTCGCCGCCGACCGACGGTACGACCCTACCAACAACCCATCGCCCAGAGCGGTGTTGTCGGGTCGCCGTCCAGCAAGCGTACGATCTTCATCCAGACCGAGAATACCCCCAATCCCGATGTAAGTCCTTATCCTCGGGAAATGTGTGTTAGCGATTCTAATGATTCTCCCAGGCTTTAAAATTCATCCCCAACCACCGCGTCCTCCCCGAGGACTTCCCGACCTCCTTCCTCGAATACCTTTCCCCCCGCGCCACCCTCGCAGCTCCGTACCCTTCTCCCCTCGCCGCCAAGCTGCTTGATTCAGAAGGCGTCACATCGGTCTTCTACGGGCCGGAATTCATCACTGTGACCAAGGCCAGCGATGCGAACTGGGCCCACATCAAGCCCGAGGTGTTCAGCCTCATCACACAGGCTGTGACCTCGGGCGAGACCATCGTCAATGTTGTGGAGGGCTCCTCCGCTGACGGCGCCGAAGGTGGTGGCGAGGACTCTCTCGTCTATAACGAAGATGATGACGAGGTAGTTGGCATGATCAAGGAGCTTCTGGAAACGCGCATTCGTCCGGCTATCCAGGAGGATGGTGGAGATATCGAGCTGAGGGGCTTCGAGGATGGTATCGTTATGCTGAAGCTGCGTGGTGCTTGCCGTACCTGCGATTCCAGCACGGTCACCCTCAAGAATGGTATTGAGTCGATGTTGATGCACTATGTAAGTTGACCCCCGCTGTGCTGAGTATGGCACGGACTAATCTTGGTAATAGATCGAAGAGGTCAAGGGTGTTGAGCAGGTCATGGATGAGGAAGAGGTGGTCTCGATGCACGAGTTTGCCCGGTTTGAGGAGAAGCTGCGCCAGCAGAAGGGTGCTGCAGCTACTGCCGGTGCCCCGCTGGACAGTGCGCCGTGAATGTATTCATCGGTGGCGCGCAGTACATTATGGCTCATGCGAGGTTTCCTTTGTGCTTCCAAATCAAAATCTGTATAACATTTTCATCAAGTGATACCTCTCTTTAATTGACTTGACTTTGTCCAAAGCATCTAAAAGCATCTAAAGTATGAATTGTACCGAATTCGCAAGGTAACGAATGCGGCATTGTCGATCAATTATAGACCTCGACTGATCTCTATACTCCGGATGGACGACGATCTAGACGAGCGCCGACTTATCTAGTTCGTGTCAGTGCGGAGGGGAACCTGGACAGCACAAATTGCGGGGTTTTCATCAGGCGGGGAGCTTCCATTTCTGTCCCGAACCAGTGAGATGACTTCGACACCCCTCTTTTGTTCAATGGTCCACATGTGCAAGGAACACCCTCCTTGCAGGGTTTCTTTCCCACGTCCGAGGTCTGTCCAGGTGTGATTCAGAGGCGACATGAGACCGTGGTGGGGTGGCGGGGCAGACGGGCAGCAGTCTTTGCTCGACATCATACCACTTACGTCAACAACGAAACGTTCCAGAGCTGCAAGAATCTCATGGTCATCGGATGATGCAGAAAGACAGACCGGAGGCTCGGAGGGCTAGATGATTCACGAGTCCGTGGTAACAATGGATGTCATGGACTGTGGTGAAATTAGGTTGGTGCCGCGGGGGGGAAGGATGGCATCCTATCCTGTACCACGGATTCTGTGGCACCCAGACGTTTATCAGTTCTGGACCGATGAAACCAACCACTCCTTGGTCGTAGGGAAGAGTACTCCATAGGGGAGATCGACCCTGGACCCTCGACCACGGGCGGGGAAAAGACAGATGCAGATGCATGAGCTGTCTCCATAAAACACAAAAGTCCAAGCGGCACCAAACATGCAGAACACACCGAGGATCTGGGGACCCAGAGCAGGGCGCTTATTGGGCACATCCCCACGAGGACGACGATGCGGCAATCCGGGGTACGTGATCCAGGTGACCCGAAGTTGATGACTTCATGACACTTCGAGCCACCAGCCTACCCCGCAAGTGTGCGACCCGATGCATGGGCCGTGCAGAGTGTTAGGCTGACAGGGGCTGCATCGAACAAATGTTGTGGCCCTCGCTTCATAAACCAGTTAGAACCCCAGACGATCGTCGGCTTCGGCCTCCTCCAGAGACCCGCACGACCCAGACTAACGTTGTATGGGGGCGTAGTGGCACCCTACTAGGGGTCTTGGATTGAACGCGTAGCCAGTGATGAGCTCCGTAATGCTGTGAATAGTCCGTTGAACGATCCACTGGACCACTCTTAGTTCTAGCAAGTTCAAAGTTGAAGCAGAGTTGTACCACGCCGTGGAATCACCGTGTGGTCCGTGTCCCCTGAACATCAATTCGGGGCGACGTTGCCAGTTCCGTCTCTCCACCTTTTCCCCCGCCTTCTCCTCATTACTCTTCCTCTCACTCCCTCTCATCTTCTTTATCTCACTTATCCAACATGCGCCGCCCTTGAAGGGTTCCGGCTGCTTCACTACGTTCTGGTCACGCTACCAAGCTCCCGGCTTCCAAACGCATTCCCCCTCTAGAGTCAAAAGTGAAGAACTGAAGACGGAAAAGAGAGTCGCGTGCGATAGACAGAGAGACCTAAGAAACCGATTTACCCTTCCTCATTCTCTTCAGATTCGCGCACCTCTGAGCGAAAGTCGAAAGTCGAAAGTCGAAAGTCGAAAGTCGAAAGTCCCGTTTGCAATAGCCCCAAGCTGCGGTCGCTTCGCCTACGCTGACCTCGTGCAACGGAGTCGGCCCTTCTGACGAGACCCACGATCCCGCGCATCTGCTTCTGGATAGATTTCCTGCGATCTCTTAGAGTGGTGAGTCGCGCTCTGGGGTTTCCCCTCCTTGCGACACCTGCTCACATCCGGGGACTCCCTTGGCAGATACGATTACGATTACGATCTCCTTTCCCTTCTCCTTTGCTATTTTGCCCCGCTACAAGGCGTCGTGTGAGGCTCGGATCACGGTAGAATCCTAGATCATTGTCTCTACAAGGTACGTTGTGACACTCTTGAGCTCCGTTCCGTCTTGTCTTTGGTTTCAGGCCCGCATTCTGCGGGATATGCGACGGGAGAGCTCCACCCTTTGGGTTGGCAGCTTGTCGCGCGACACTGGTGGATTCTCTCGGTTTCTAGCCCTCTGCATCCCCCGAATACCCGCGAGACTCCGGACACTGTTTGGGCATTGCGCTACTGCAGCGCGTCGAAATACTCGGACGCTCCCCGCTTTGTCACGATGAGGCTCAGTCATGCCACCCACACGTGCTCGCGTCTTCAACACGCCAATATCCTGTCACTTTTTGCCTGCTCCTCACACTTGATTTACTTCCTATTTGCACGGCTGCTGACCCCGTTTCTAATCAGTGCTGCGCATCCGCGTTCCACCAGCCGTTCCTCGTGTCTTCAGAAGATCGAGATTGGCTATTAATCTCCCGCTTCAAGCGCGTGGAACAAAGACTGGTGCTTTGTCGCGTGTGTTCGACCTCTCCCGATAGGCTTATACAGAGCCTTTCTACACCTTGCTCCACAATACAGGTAGGTACGGACCGTACCTTGGCTACCCTCAATCTAGCTTCCATCCCCGCGCATTTTCTGGGTTTCCCAAGGTAATTTGCCTTTATACAGAATGTGATTCTCTGGGATATACTGGCTGCTGTCATCAATCATCGTTGTTTTACTTTCGCTGGACGCGCGCTAACCATACCAGTATTCATATCAGAAGTTCATGGCTGCGCCATCTAGCAAACATACATCCGCAATGCAGTCAAACGCCCCTCCTGGTGCCACCGCCAGACTCGAAAAGAGCCACCCGGGAGTACGCCGCTCGACGCCCGACTCAGAAGCACTCGCTTCGTCCGACGATGACGGAGAGCATGCGCAACTGGCCCATAACATTACTGCACCTCCACCTAAACCAACCCGTCGGACATCATGGCTAAATGAGGTACCGCTTGCAATCCAACGAAAGCATTCCCTGCCCGGAGGCCCCCTAACTGGCGGTCCATCGAACCCTGCAAGCCCGTCAAGTGATCAGGCACCTTGGGCAACAAACCCCAGCCCTGGGTTGAGCGGGTCCTTCAATTGGAATCAAGCCGGGGGCAACACTTTCCCTTGGAGCACGGGGATCTGGAACAATCCTGATCCTCGCAAGGAACCGCCGCCCCGCCTGTCTGAAATCGTGCCCTCTCCCACCATGACCAACCCTCCGCCTGCGCCTGGCTCTCTCGGCGATGAAATGCTGAGTCCAATCACTCGCACCATCTCCGGTGACTCGGCGATTCCATTCCAAATCCCTTTGCAACCAACTCCCAAGACGTACCGCTCCCAGTCTTACTCCGTTGGTCAAATGGATCCGGAGTACCTAGGCATGATGGCGAACAAGCCCGGTGCCGGTGCTGCGTACCCGGGTGGTCGATCTCGCGGTCCGGGGCAGATGTCTTCTGGCCAACCGAGAGCGTCGCGACCGAGTGTCCTTGGCGAGCTTGGACATGACCCTGCTATGCTCGGCCGTGTTCGCGAGGATGACGATGGAGACGAAAGTCCGAGCGGCTCCGACGGTGATATCAATTACTCAGCCAGCCAGGCTCGAACCATCGAGCAGCTTGCGCGTGAAAACGCACTTCTTCGTCAAGCTGCTGCAGCCGGCCAGGTAGATAATCGGTATCGTGATCGAGCGAATTCATCTGCCTCGGCCACCGGAGCCCACTCACTTCATCGTATCCGAGGTGGTGTTCCTGAGGAGCAGATGGGCGTCGAGGACTTGGACGAACTGCACGACATTCCTGGCTACAGCAACATGCGCAGCAATACAAGACGGCGGTTCTCCGAGCATTCGGCCAACCTCGAACAACAGTTCCAATCTTTTCCGTCTCCGTTGGAGAATCGTGCGCTTGAGAATGTCCGCAAGGCCCACTGGCAGACCTCGCTCGGCTTTGGAGGTGTCGGCGACATGCCCCAAAGTCGCCGCCATTCATTTGCCGATATCCCATTGCGCCATGGTTCTGTTAGTTCTGTTGATTCGCATTCCACGGCTACTCCCCGGGCTGGGCTCGGAGATCGCGATGACGGCTATGGAAACATCAACGACTACCCTAACCCTTCGATGCAGCGTAAGTCTTATTCTTTTCCCTGGCTATTGCTCGTTGCTGACTCCTCTTGCCCAGCATCTTATTACTCTAATGAGCAGACACTGCGCGGTGATGGATCATCTGGCCTCCCGGCTTCCCTCAACCAGTATTCGATGTCTGGAGCTTATATCCGTCAGCCTCCAGCCCTGTCCCATGCCCATCAAAATCAGCTTTTGTACATCGTGACATTCAAGTGCCACCGCGCCGATGTGTTCTACATTCAAGAGGACACCGGTCTGCAGGTGAAAGCAGGCGATCTCGTCATTGTTGAGGCTGATCGAGGCACGGACTTGGGTACTGTGGAGCATGCAAACGTGACGCTTCAGAAGGCCCGAGAGTTCAAACAGAAGTATGCCGATGAGCACTACAAATGGCTCATGATGTTCTCCCGTCAGGGGCAGATTGAAGGTTCGAATGTGGCTTCCGCGGGCCTCAGCAGCCGCAGCGCTACGGGTGGCATGGGTCCTCATGGTCATGGAGTGCAAGAGGCTGCTACAGAGATCAAGCCTAAGCTCATCAAGCGCCTGGCACAGAACCATGAGATCCTGACTCTGCGCGACAAGGAGGGCAATGAGGCCAAGGCCAAGAGAGTTTGCCAGCAAAAGGTCGCAGAACATCGGCTGAACATGGAGATTCTTGATGCCGAGTTCCAGATGTACGTTTTCACGTCCTCATTTGCACGAAATAATATCAAACTAACCGCTAAACAGGGACTGGAAGAAGCTTACCTTTTACTACTTCGCGGACTCTTACATCAACTTCAACTCGTTGGTCACGGATTTATTCAAGATTTACAAGACCAGGATCTGGATGTCTGCGATTAACCCGGCTTCCTTCGTGACGCCGCCGACAGCTGGCCTTCAAGGTTCGGGTGCCATGAGCAACCCGCTGTACAGCCAGGACGCTCCAAATGCCGAGCGCCGCCACCAACAAGACGGCCGATCCTACGGCGGACGAGACGGTGCTGATACTGGCCGTGATGGAATGTCCAACCCCGGCGGTATGCTTCGAGCCCCGTTCACAGACACCTACCCGCCATTCGCTCAGCCATCCCATCAAGACGCGCCGCCTGACCCCTTTGCCCCGTACTCGCCCACCAGCTACGGTACTCTGGAAACAGGTTTCTCCGACTTCTCCGGTGGTGCCGGCTCCAATGGCGCCCGCGTGCACCCAACTCAGAACGAGTGGGTTAGCCGGTTCCAGGGCCTATCGCTCAACTCCTGAAAACCTTTCTATGTACAATTCGAATACCTCTGATGCTCTTCCTCTGCTGCTTAACCCTGCAACGAAAGAGATAACCCTCTAGAACTGTTTCCTATTTATTTCCTTCGTTCCCTGTTTTCAGAGTCTGCTTATCTGCGAAAGAATGCTTTTGTTCTCTGGACCCTGCGAATCTGTTTCCTCATTTTTGACCACTTTTGCCTGCGCTGTGTGTCCGTGTACTACTCTCTGTCCAAGTTAGAATCCATACCCCGGGCCGTTTACACGCCCGCACATTCGTTACTGGTTTTGTCCTAATAGACTCGGGGTGGATCGCATCGAGTGAATAATGCATGATTGTGTTGCGCTGTGCGCTGGGCTTATTATCTACACAAAATTACGCTTTGAAGAGATCCTTTTCTTTCTGCTTTTGAACTTCAATGATATTTTTCTTTCTGTTACTTTGCTTGTTGTCCTTGGATTTTCCAAGTGTGGTCTTCTATTTCTTTGTAGCTTTTGGCTTTGTTAATTGTTCTGCGCTATACAAATTGTCCAAGGAGGCTGGGCTGGAGACAAAAGGAAATACAGGGTCAGACCAAAATGATATTTAAGATTTCTTTGCATGAACCTCGAAGCTACGTGTTATTTGTGGAAGTCGCAGAGCCATCCCGGTAGGTTTGGTTTACAAGACTGGATCCGTCGATATTGGTTTTACTTGAATGGCAGGGTTCCTTGTCCCAATTTTTAGGCAGCCCATGGACATAGCATTTGCGAATATCTCGCAACCATAGGAGCATTGTATGGATTCGAAACTGATTCAGTATTTTCCCAGGCATACCGAGGATTGGGAAACAGACATGGAGTATCTGATGCATTCGAATGTTGCAAGCACGGGCATATCCATGGCCCCGGCCAGTATGCTTCAATCATGGACAGAGAGGGTTGGGCCGAATACCCCAGGGCGCAGCCCAGATAGGTAATCGGGCCATAGATCAAGAGCCGACGAGCTTGGCTGATGAAGGTTGGGATGGTCTCATCTGGTGTATACCACACGTGATAAACCTTGAATCAAGACGACTCACTCATGCAAACTTATCATGCTTCCCTTTAACCTTCACATCAAGCACCTCCTCATGGAAATTGCCCTCTCTCCTCGCCCTCCGTAATCTCCGAACCTCATCCTCATTCAATGACCTCCCGACAATCTCCTCCAACTCCTTCTTACTAATCTTCTCATAAGCCTTCGACTCCTTGTTCGCCTTCAGCTTTGGCTTAAACCGGGCCTGCATCCGAACGCGCAAAGTCGTCTCAAACGAAATGGTACTCGCATCCCCGCGAATCTCCACGCCTCCGGACGCTTTCGCGCTCTCTTTAACACACAGGAAGGACTCTGCATCACCGCCACGCGTTTGTAGTGAGAATGTACCTGGGATATCTGGGGATGGGATCGCGAGGAAGGATTCGTAGTGGCTGACTGCGGCGGCAGTCGCGCTGAAGAGGCCGTGGTTGTCGCAGCTCAAGTACCTGGTTCGGATTAACCAATTGGTTCCAATAAGTAGAAGTCTGGGATATACGCACTTCCCATGATGTCCCTTGAAACTAAACGACTCCGTCCCTGCCACCTTCGTCGCAACCCACACCTGGCGCACATCGTGCGGCTCCGCTGTGCCGGGGTCCCCCTCGACCAGGTTCTCAAGGACACTGGCAAAAACTACTCCGTTCGCATCGCTTGCAATGCACGTCGGCTGGTCGGAGGGCAGGACGAGCACGACCGGACCGGCGATGTCAGTCGGAGCGTCGGCCGAGACCCAGCTATGGCCGTCGGGGTTGTCGTCGGTTTCGGGCGCTTCTGTTTTGCGGGTTTTGGGCGCCTTGTCGCTGTCTGGGTCGCGCTGCTTGCGCTTTTTGGGCTTGTCGCCCTTGAATGATAGGGGCTTGACCATTTTTAAGGGTGGACGTGGATTGGAGGTGGTGGGAGCTGCGGAGATTGAGATAGTTGGAGCGCTTATCTTTTATCAGCTTCCGGAGTGGGAATCTCCACCACCGAGTTTAATTCTTTCTAGATGCTACCTATATTATGTCTACTCTCTTGGCTGCACAGCTAGTACATCAGCCTTGTCCTGCTAGCCTAAATATACTACGGACAGGTCACACCAGCTCCACCGGTACCTTGGGGGAATGCAACAAGGTCCTCATTCGTTTCTCATGAAAAGCAGCAGAACCCGGCCGATTTGGTCTAATTATCCTATCTGCCACATAATCGGGTATGAACATGCTCGCATCTCGCATCGTGAATCATGACTCCCAGGCACATAATGTTAATCTATGGCACTCGTTTAGTCAAAGGTGATGGCAGCCTTGATGGCGGTCTTGTTACGCATCGACTCAAGACACTCCTCCCACTGCTCGATCTTGAACACCTTGTTAACAATGCCGTCGACCCTGACCTTGCCGGAATCCAGGTAGTCTACGGCAGCAGGGAACTTGTAGGTCTCAGAGAAGGAGCCGAGAATGGTAATTTCGTCGCCGACTAGCATTGATCAGCATTGAATGGAAGCACGAAAACTGCCTCGAGGTAGAGACTTACAGATCTTGGACGGGGGCCACGAGACACGTTCCGCGCTCGAGTACACACCGTACACGACCAACTTGCCGCCGCGACGGACATAATTGATCGAGTCCTCCAGGATTTTGACACTCCCGGTGGCCTCAACGACAATGTCGAAGCCGTATGGATTATCGGCCTTCAACTTGTTGTATTGAGGAGAAGCATCCGTGCGGGAGAGCTCAATGTATTCATCACCGGCACCGAGGTTCCTCGCAATGTCCATCTTCAAACCACCAGGGGCAGCAATGACGACCCGGCAACCACCGCACTGGCGAAGCATCTGAGCCAGCACAAGGCCGGTGGGACCAGCACCGAAGATGAGGACGGACGAGCCCATCTTGGGAGCGATCTTGTCCAGGCCATGAGCGGCGCAGGAGGCAGGCTCGAGGAGAGTTGCGTCGATATCGGACAGGTTCTTGATCTTGAAGACGCGGCCGGCCGGGTAGGCGCAGTACTCCGCGAAACCGCCGTTCATGGTAACACCGTGAGCCTGGAAGTCCTCGCAGAACAGCTCGTCGCCGCGGCGGCAGTAGAAGCAGACACCGCACAGCTCGGAGTTGTCTGCGACGACGCGCTCCCCGATCTGAAAGTCTTTGACTTTGGTCCCCACGGCGGCAACGACGCCGACTGTTTCGTGGCCGGGAACCAGAGGGAACTATTGAGCTTGGTAAGTTTGTGTTGGATGTTTCTAATGGTGTTTGGTCTTACCTTGGCGATGAATTCACCCTCGTGGATGTGCAGGTCCGTGCCGCAGACACCGCAGGCCTTGACCTTGATCAGGACATCGTTCTCGCGCACTTCGGGCAGAGGCAGCTCAACGAGGCCATACTTCAGTGGCTCGGAGTACTGGAGAGCCCTCATGGTCTTGGGGAGTTTGGTGACCGTCATCGTGATTGATGGTATTCTGTCGACGATGTTAGCTTGTCATGCCTGTTATGGCCATGGGCAACTATCATCATAAGGACAACACACACTTTGTCAAAAGAAAAGATGGGGTAAAGGTCAGAATATCTAGTGAAAGAGAAGGGAGAAGTGAAGTGAAAGAGAAGGGACAGTGGCATCCAAGAAGATTAAGTATCCCCCAACGAAACCAAAGACAGGGGCACGCCGAAAAGCCTCGACGCCCGCATTCCACCTATTTCCATTTGGTTATTTAAAAGTATGAATTTACAGAATGGACGGTGGGTCTCGGATCGGCGTCGTCAGTTCTTGCATCCGACGTTCACTGCTCCGCTCTTCTGATCAGTTCCAGCCTCAACAACAGTTCGCTTGAGTGCATTCAGTGGAAACGACGCATGATCCTCAGACACTACAGCAACTAGTAAGGAACGATCGGGCCCAACTAACGCCAAACCCAAGACAGTCGCTTTTATACGATCCAATAGCAACTGACCCCGTGCGGCACTGGCGCACAGAGGACGGCCACCCTTGCAAGACAAGCGTCAGGTCAAGGTCCAGGACATGTCCCAACGGGATGAAAACCATAGCATCAAGATACTATCTCGATTGCAATGTCGTCGGCCATGACTTCATCGTCCAACCTCCAGACCCGCCGAGGGTAGAGGAAAGCGAAAGGAACATAAGGCATCCAGCCAATTCGAACCCCGGGGTCAATTCCAGCAGTTCCTGCATCTGCATTGCTTTGAAAAGGTTTTCAAGACCTCCTGACAGAAGATGCGCCAAGTTACGCCCCCAGCCATGAAAACACGAATTGAAACGAGTCTAGATTACGTCTAGGTTGACCCCATCCTACTCGTCCAGGGCTTCACCGCTGAATCCCCAACGCCTCAAAATCCCAATATAAACATGAGTCCGAGGTCACGCGGACCTGCACTCCTATAGCTTAATTCCGAATCGAGTGGAACATTCGACGAGTCGAACTGTACTTTCTTGACCGCTTCGGCCGGGCAAGTCGGATTGGACCACGAACCGCAGGATGATCCTTTCCACTCCTATTGCAGTCCTATCGCTTTGTATTGCAATCCTTGCACGTTGAATCCGGGGTTCCGTGGGTTTCTCTCGTAACTAGAACTGACGAGTCAATTTTGACACTGCCCTTACGCCCCAAAGTCCCATTGACCGAGAAATCGCTGGGAACCAGGATGACGAGTGTACCTCTGGCCCATTGATCTATACAACCTTCATATAGCTCCTGATTAATTATAGACAAGAGATGAACATTAAACACTTCCTGCACTTCCAATGGCCATATAAACACTGTTCAAGACTCTATAGCCACTGGCTTTGAGGCATTACGTGAACTCTGTAAACAGGTGAGATTTTAGCTCAGCTCCGAGTGGGGCGAGGACTGTTACAAGGCAGGAAACCTCCCAGAAACCTCAACCACCAACTCCCTCTCCAATGTGTCCCATAAAATGAGCGCCCTTCTTACAAGCCTCGGCCTAAGCGGTGCATCCGCCACAAATATCCCAAACTACGCCCCCGCGTTCGTAGGCTTCCATTTCCTCTTCGCCTACGGCGTCCTGTCCTCACGCACCCTGAAACAATGGTACGGCATCGATCACAACGTTTCGCCACGCGAAGACCTCGCGAAATACGGCGAAGCTGCCGTGCGCGAGGGAAAGATTACTCGCAGGCAGCTTGATATGCTGAAGCGTAATGAGTCGGCTCATGCGAACTCGGTTGAGAATTTCCCTCTTTTGGTTGCGAGTTTGCTTTTTGCGAGCCATGCTGGTGTTTCTGCAAGCACGATTAATGTGGCTGGGTTGTCTTATACCGTGGCGAGGGTTTGTTACGGTGTGGTTTACATTCTCGTTGACCATCCGACGTGGAGTCAGGTTCGGGGGTTGACTTGGTGGTGGGGGAATTTGAGTTGTTTGGTTTTGTTGTGGAAGGCTGGGAAATTACTTGCTGCTTAAGCATTTTGGATGCAATTGTCATGAAGTCTCATATAATAGTTGGGTGGATATTTAGGCTCTTCTTAAAATCACCGTACAACGTTGGAGAGGGAGGGGAATTGTTCTTTCACGAGCTGGTGACAATCGTCAAGGTATCCATGAGAGGAAGCTCTCTGCTCGATGAGCCAACATAGATCTTGTACTCTCCATTCTGCAGCTGCCACTTCTGAGCAACGACATCCCAGCTGCTGAGATCACGACGAGTCAAGGGGAAAGAGACCTCGGCAGAGCCACCGGCCGGGATCTGAACCTTGTCGAATCCGCGGAGCTGCTTAACAGGCCTTCCGGGAATACCGACATAGACCTGGGCTACTTCGGCACCAGCTTTGTCTCCGGTGTTGCGCAAAGTGGCGGTGACGGTAGCTACAGTATCCCATAAGTCAACGGCACCACCTTGCTCGATAGCACCGGTAGGATAAGCGGAAATGCCATGTTTCACGGGGGAGACATGAAGATCTGAGAAACAGAAGGTGGTATATGAAAGACCGAAGCCGAACTCGTATCGAGGCGTGATGTCATGGAGGTCGAAGTAACGGTAGTCAGTATACACGCCTTCAGTGAAGTCGGACTGTGGGAAGAGTCCGTATGGGGTAACAGCCCCCGTGTGGAAGAAGGAATAGTAGTCGGACTGGCTCTTAGCGACAGTGTAGGGGAGCTTTCCGCTAAAGTTCTCGTCGCCGTAGAGTAGAGACACCAGCGCGCGACCAGAGTCCTGGCCTGGCAGGTGAGCAAAGACGATGGCGGTCACGTTGGGGTTCTCTGCAAATTGATCGACCAGACGAGTACCGGCGTTGTGAATGACAACGATGGTGTTGGAGCAGGTCTTGGCTACCTTGTTGACAAGCTCGTCCGAATAGTCATCGTAAGCACCAGCTCGATCCAGGCCCTCCGTGGCGAAAGCGTTGATGAAGACGAGGCAAGCGTCTGAAGCCTCCATCAATCCCATAAAACTCGGGTTGTTCGTAGTGTCCCACATAACAACGGTGTTGTCTTCGTAGGCTCGCTGCTGAAGAGCATCGAGAGGAGCACTCAGATAGGGACCAGAGTTGGCACCAGATCCACCACCAACACTGAGGGTGCCGTTGAATGCCACCTGAAAGTAATATGGCTCATTGATGACAGTCATAGAAAAGAGGTCGCCCATCTGGAAGATCGCTGGCGAATAGCCAATGCCCCACGGGTTATATAAGAGAGACTTTCCGTCGGGCATGTACTCGTCCGGAGCTTTAGCGTCATAGCCAAATACGGAGATGAGCTTTGGGGACTTGAGAGGCAGAGCATTCTTTGTATTCTTGACCAGAACATGGCCTTCGACGGCGCCGTCATAGAGAGTAGGCTTTGCGTCGCGGGTGAGGGAGTTGACAATAGTATGAGGCTCGCTCACATTGTACGGCATACCAACGCCGGGTGCAGGGTAGCTCGATTCGTCTTGGCCCATCTTGTACCAGGCTGCAATGATACTAATTCGATGTTAGTGGTCAATTCGCAATACAATACTCCTTATAGTACTCACCGAGTTGCCATATCGGTCAGACGAGACTCGGGAACACTGCCGTTCGCGATCGCATCGGTGAAGTTGTCGCCCCAGAACGATTGGCCATCCGGCATCGCCATGTCAAGACCGGCCTGGGCTGCGGCCACGCCGGAGTGCTGGGCATCCCAGTCCGTCACGACGAAGCCATTGAAGCCGAGCTCGGTCTTGAGGAGTCCGTTGAGGGTCTTGCTGTTCTGGCAGGCGTGCGAGTTGTTGACGCGGTTGTAGGAGCACCTAGAATCATGTCAGCACATGTTTTCCAAAAGGTCTTCGAGGGCATGTCCAACATCACGTTGCCAGATCCCGCCTTGAGCGCATCCTGGAAAGGCCAAAGGTACAGCTCATGCATTGTCTTGTCGTCGATATTGCTGGAAATCGACTCTACGGACTCATTTCTCGAGTTGATGGTGGGGTTGCGGTACAATTCTTGCTCGTTGGCGATGAAATGCTGTAAATAATTAGCATCATCGCCTTCTATATACCAGCGTATGTCACACACCTTGACACTGGTGATCACACCCTGGCCCTGCACGCCCTGCACGGTAGCAGCACCGAGTGCACCATCCAGATAAGGGTCGTTAGAGATACCTGCGATGGTCAGCAGGATTCTAAATGTGCGTCTGGGAATACCAGCCTTCCCAGTTTCGTCCACCGGTTACGGTTCTCCCCAGAGGCCCAACAACAGGCCCCAGAGCCACCTGAACACCCTTTTTCCTGAATTCACCACCCATGTACCAACCGCGGTCGTGGGCAAGAGATTTGTTCCAACTGTATATTACGATTCGTCAGCACTGTTATCTCACAGCGAGTCTCGTATCCCTTACCTGGCACCGACGTGAATGCCACTGGGATAACTGTTGACAAAGTCGGTGTTTCGAACACCATTTCCCGCATCTTGCAGACACATTCCCGTGAAACCAAGGCGAGGAATCGACGGCAGGATTCCAGAGCACCCATTCTCCGTAGTTGCAACTCCATAGGTAAGATTGTTCTGTAGTCTGTCAGCCTCCATATTACATCAGTGAACTCGCTCCATAGCAACCTTTTCTTCCAACGTCATCTTCGCAACCATAGCCGCAGCCTTCTCATATGCCTCAGCCCAATCGCCCGTCCCCTTTCCAGATGCTGCGAGATAATCAGCACCAAAGCATTCAAGCCGAAAGTTCAATAGACATACGCGACGGGTACACAGGCTCAGACTGGCCATAGAAGTACGTATCAGAGGTAATGTTACGTTCCGCATGGCCAAGTCCACAGATGGACAGGATGGCCGCTGCCAATCCGAGTTGCTTTACAGAAACCATGGTATCTTGCGATCAACCGCGCCGGGATCGGTATGCTTGAAGTCCGTGAGAGAGAAAGCGGTTCCGAGGCGCACCTTCCCACTCTATATACTCGTCTCCTCAGCGGGGAACACGGCAAGGCCGTTGGGATCAGTCACCGGCGATGCCATAGCCGACTGGACAGCAAGCTCCGAGGTAAATGGTCACTCTAGGTCATTTCCTCTACAGTTGAGGTATGGATATTCCGAGGTCGTCCAAGCGCAGTTCATCTCCAGGCCGAGTCAAGCGCACAAGTCTAACCCCACACTCGGCGTCACAGTAGCATGAAGCATTATAGTAGGCCCGCGCGCGTGGTCATGCCATAGAACTAAGCTCTCTCGGTGTTGTGGGGGGGGGGGGGGGGGGGGTCTCTGCCGCTGCTAGTCACCATTTGACTTTTGTGCTGGCTAAACTTCGGCTGAATACATTCGTTGGTCCAGGGGTCAGCCGCAATACTGGTAAAACGCTTGGGGGCCACTACCTCAGTAGATCACGGTAAACGTTAGTACTCTGCATTCTTCTTGCAGCAAGTAGGTAGATAGGTATGTTGGTTAAGTACTTAAAGTCACGTCTAACTATAGATCCTTATGCAGAGATTAATCACCCCCAAAAAGAGGAGAAGCATGAACACCGTGCATGAACGGGATGAAGGGACCGAGTGACCACCGTAGGTTCCACACGCTACCCTGATACACCACGGATCTTCCATGGCATTTCGGTCCAAAGCCGAAATGTCCGGATCTATGTGTGGGGGAAATGCGGGGCTGCAGCATGCAGAGACGGAATCTGGGGTTTCGGCAATAGACACCTATAGGTCAAAATTCATTGGCCATCTGTGCTGCTCGTATGAAGCCATGCGTTGTGTAGATTGGGATGTGCAGATGGGTTGATTCCATGGTTCAACGAATCGAATCAATTTTACCCATACGCTGGCCTCGCATGGACTTACCCTGGGAATCTTTCTGAGGCTGGACCCGATCTCATCGGTCTAGTTCGGTCTGTTATGCAGGTTTGGACTAGTTCGGAGGCTGCACGAGCCGTGTTGCGACCGAATTGATGCCCAGATCCGACGGGAGGAGAGTATGCCGGATACGCGAGATGAAATCAGGTGGGTTTGGGCAGATAACTCGGCATGGATGAGCCTCGGAAGACTCACTCGCTTGACATTATGGTCTGACGTCGGGTTTGTCAAGTCTGTCAAGTCTTCGTAATTGGAGTGGTGAGTCTACTTGGAAAAAGCCTAGAAAAGTGAGTCACATTGGGATGTTGTATCTTCCAGACACTAAGCAAGCTAGCGATACGCTCCAGTGCGTATATTCGGAGCAAAACAAAACTTCCAATGCATCGTAGTCAAAAAACAAGATACAAACCCCTTGAATCTGGACGGCCATCCAGAAGCCAACGACCAGCGTTGATGCAAACAACCATAGCACAAAAAACAACAAAATCATTTCAGGCCAAAGCCTTCACTATTCACAACTGCATCCCATAACAGCTGTTGGAACTTTACTTGCGAGCCATAACGGTACAGGCCCAGTGTGTTGAAACATGTTCGCGCGATCGGGTATCGCGTGCAATCATCTCCGAGACAGGCCAGCCGTATCGAAAGGCTTGTGGCTCCCATTGCGGGGATCCGATCACTGCCGGTGATGAATGAAAGAATTTTCCGCTGGGCCTGAGGCGGAGACGTTTCAAAGAAATCCCAAAACCATTGTACCACGGGGAGTGATTCGGGCCGAGGAGAAGACCAATTATCGTAGGTAGCTACGGCACGCAAAGATGTCACGTCTAATGCTTCATCCGAGCCGCGAATGAGTAGTTCAATTTCCTCGGGTCGGAATAGTGACAGCGCATTGCCTCCACAGACCGTAAAGAAGCCCCGTTTGAACGGTTCAAACTGTCGAGTAACGGATGATTCGAGGAAATAGTGAACATACAGGTCCACAAATTCGCGTCGATTTGAATTGGTCACCGGACGCTTCTCACCATCGGCGCAAAGCGGAACGTTCACAACTTCTCCGTAGCGGTCGACTTGGGCAACAAAGTCATAGCAAAAGGTTTCGGCAACATCGCCGTCGTAATCAAGTAGCATTCGAAGCCCTTTAGCGAGAGCCGGGCGATACTCCGCGAGATCCTCGAGAGTGCACTTGAACCTTGGACGGCAAGAGTTGGTCGACTGTGGTCCGGTGGTCTGCGGTGCTGCCGCCAGCAGCTTCTTGAAAGCAAAAGGTGGCAGATCAATGTCGAGAATAGTGGAGTTGTAGATGGCAAGGCCAAGCAATACTCCAACCAGGAAGAACTGCTCGGATGACTCGAAGCAATGGGGGTTGAAGTAGCAGTACTGCGAGTCATCGTCATAGATAAAGAGCCCTATGATTTGTGAGACACCGATTGTCAAGACAGAGTTTAAGTACTACTTACCATGATGCGGATCGAAGACCTCTCGGACGAGCAAGAGGAACCACTCCTTACGCAATCCACCGGCATCAATCCCCTCTTCTCCGATGAACTCGATGCGAAGGCCCTTCTTGATCTCTTCTTGCCCAGTACCGACGACCTCGCTCACGCTTCGAAGACTATCTTCAACCAAGCATTCACGCCGCACTTTCAGCACGAGATACTGACTGACGGCACGATGGTTCAAAATGCTGCTAAAGAACGCCTCGCGGGCTTTGACCTCCATCTGACGACGAGCATCATGCTCGAGAATATGAATCTTTGCCCAAATGCTGAGCAGGAATGGATACTGGCAAAACGAAAACTTCGTGCCTCGCGACTCCCACGTCTCGAAGTCAGCTAGTAGATCCGAATAGTCCAGCAAGGTGTTGTAGAATGAACTGATAGGGACCATGTACCCCTGGTGCCGTGCTGATTGGGTCACAGCGGAGTCAGCATGGCGCAGCCCTCGCGGTTCGACCGCAGCATCTTCCGGCTTGCGTGAGGCGTGAGTGTTGTTTGCCGCAAAGAGCAGAGACATCACTCTTGCCGCTCCTCGAATCTGCCAGTCTTCCGTGTACACCATGGGCTCTTCCTTTTTCTTGGGAGGTTGCTTTTGCCCTCGTCGATTGATAGCCGCATGTAACTCAGCAGGGGTGTTACCCGAGGCACTGGCAAAACTGGGAATCAAGTCATCCCCATCTTTGGTCGGCTGGCTGCGTTTGCGGCCGTGCTGGCGAGTCAACCGATAGGTAATAAACCCACCCACCAGGTTCACCAGTCGTTCAAATTGACCGTGCGAGAACCGAGAAAACCAGGACACGAAGTAATGATGGCTTTCATTGGGTAAATTAGACATCAGGCCCAGGATACGCTTGGTAATCCCGTGGTGATGGTTTGAGCTGCTGTAACGAGGGAGCGGAGGGGAAGGATCTTTCCTAGGAGTCTTGCCATCCTTGGCTGTTGACCGTGGGCTGTCTTTCGGGTTGGATGGACGCCGCTCATCACGGTGAGGTGCTTGTGCTGGCAAGGCTTGAGTAAAAGCAGTAGGTGATGTCAAAAGAGGGTTCGCCAATAATATGAACAGGAATCTGGTGTCTTCTGGCTTCTTCAGAACACGTCTTGGACGCTTCAAAAGATTTTCAACGGCTTTCATCAACGTGCGCTGAAGATGTACACGGGACTCGTATATCTCTTTTTCCAACAGCGATAAATCGATTGATTCCCATCTGCGGCTGCGAATCAAGTCGGTCTCCGAGCGTTCAGGGTTAGGCTTCTTGGCAGCCCATTTCTGAGACCAAGAGCTACCTGCAGTCAGAACCAGCTGGTACCATTGAGCAACTTCGGCCCAGTTGATTCGAGGGCTTCTGGATGATACCAAGCGAGACCGGTGTGAGGACTTGTCCTTGCCAGAAGCAGGAACCTGTCCCTCCCTCTGGGCCCACTCGGTCATCCACCAAGACGAGTTCTCAGCCAAGTCTCCTAGAAGTAGCGTTTTCGCATCAGGCTCAAACACATGCAAGTCATTTCCTTGCTCTGGCATTGAAGCCGGATCCATGTTCATCCTGGGAGGGTTACCACTGCTAGTAGACCGAATCGATGGCTGGTAGGTAGAGAAAGATGCATTGAGAACACTGGTGCCTTTGAAAGCAGCGATGATGTAATTTTCCAGTCGCTTGAAGATCGACGCCTGGTGCTCGCCATTCTTATTTTCCAAGTCCGTAGGCCGTGCGGGTTCCCGAGGATGGTGGTCTGTCTTTGGATCCGACTGTAAATCCGAATTGGCACGAGTTCGGACAGGTGTATCTTTAGCCTCCCATTGAGCTGTCTGCGGTTTCGAGCAAGCAGGACTGCCCTTCGTGGAAATGGGGCGTTCCCGCTCACTTGATGCAGACACGCTGCGATGGTGAGGGGGCCGTGGAACTGAGAGGTGGCTCGAGCCAGGACTGTGTGCAGGAGGGGATAAAAGACTTTCCATCTTTGGGCCACGGCATCGACCGGCGTGTCTTTCGTCCGGCGAAAGCTGCGATTTCGACTCTTCCAGGAGTCTATCGAAATATATGGAGAGACATCCATCAATCATGCGTCTAACATTGTTGGCCGTCAAAACAATATCTGGAAAGCAGTCAATAGACTGCTCTTTAGCAAGAAAAAACATCAAAATTGTGGGCCATCAAATACCTGGCTTTGTTTCATGGGGCGAGATTACTGATGAGTCCTGCTCAGCGGGGTCCCGAATCCGAGCCCCTTTTGCTCGATCTTCATGTTCAGGGCCTTCTGGACTCTTTACTTCTTTGGGTGGCTCGACTTCAAGATCGGTGACCATCAAGCAAGAGGTGCAGCGAAACACTTTCGAGTTCTGTGGCCATCGCACGGTCGAGTTACACGTCTGGCATTTCCCCTCTGTCATTTCATTGCCGTGTCCACCTTTTGGTTCTTTCCGAGGGCTCGATGAGGTAGGCTGCGCAGCATATGTGACGTCGTCGGAATCAGAATCAGAGTCCCACGCATTGTACTTAGGTCCTGCCTTCTCACGCTTCTTCCCTATTCCGGTGAATGGAGAGGTGAACGGGTGACTGATCGAGCGGTGGTGTCCGCGTCGCTGCGGGCCCGTGGGCAAGCTCGTACTCAGCGGAGCCATATTTGGAGCATCGTGAGTTTGTGACGGGCGTCTTCGAGAGTGATCCGAGGCAGGGACCGAGGGAGGGTCTGAGGTAAGGGCAGCGAAGCCAGGGCTCGAGATCGGAGGGATCGGTGGATTACGTCCAGACCAGGACGGCATAAGGGCGCATCTGATCAACCGGAGCTGAGAGTGTGACCAGAATGCAGGTTGGGGAGATCGGGACAAGAAGCAGGTTCGTGGAGCTTGGTCCTCGCGCTAAAAGCATGCGAGTCGATCGTGGGGAAGTTGACAATAACGGGCAAGCCGAGGAAGTGCTTCTTTGCTAGCCCTTCACTGAAAAGAACAGATCGTGCTTGCAAGGATGCACGCCATGAGCGATCCGATGCACAGTTAAAAGCAAAAAGCACCAGTAGCTGAGGGAGTTGTCGTTGTTGGATCTCATAGTCGCCCCGGACGGATTGGGAAAGCGGCTAACAGGGGGCAGGGGCAGGCCCACTCGACGCCTGAGGCAGCAACACGGCTATTTTTGGCCCTAGGTGCCTGATTTTGGTGGCCAAAGTCAGATTCTTCCTGCAGGTTGGATTCTAGAATTCTACAGGTCTGTCCATGCTCAGCTAGATTTCGCTAACTATTGCTGGCAATAAAAGGTGAGCATGTGTACACAAATTGCCAGGTTGAGGCACACACAAATACCCGAGTACGAACACGAAGCCACTCAGTGACATGAGACACGGGTGAGACTACAATTATATACGTAGCCAATGGCAGTTCTACAGGTCCGCAGTGCCGGCATGGAGTTGAACCAGTCATACTTCGTTAATAAGGGGGAATTCAACATAAAACAAGATGGCTTTTTGGCTAAAAACAGATCCTGTCGGTCTGCATTAAAATCGGGCCCAGCATGGATAACACAGTCTGGGAGAGCACTGTTCGAAGAGATAACCACATGCAGCCAATATCCAACCCAATCCACCGACTAAGTGCATTAGTGCACTTAACGGTAACGCCAGTAGCTCTGGGTGTTCTGGCGCTTCCAGGTGTGGCGGCGACCGGACTTGGTGTTGTTGTAGCGGTGGCCCTTGTTGATACCACGGGACTTCTTGCCAGTAGCGGTGAGACCACGGCTCTCACGGTGCTGTTGGAAAACTGTATCAGTATGGCTCTTTCACCCGTAGTGAAGAATTTTTTCCATATGTCAAAACTCACCTTGTGGACGGAGTTGCAGATCCAGTTGATGCGGGCATCACGGCGGATAGCCTTGTGCTGGGGGTCAACGAGGATGACCTCGAAGTACTTGTAGGTGGAGTCCTGGTTGATCCAGTAGGAGTTCAGGACACGCAGGTTGGCGCAGCGGCGGCCAACACGCTCCTCAGCAGTGGCGCGCAGAGCACGCTGGTACTTGAGCTGGTTGACACCCTGGTTAGTGGGCTTGCCGTAGGTGGCACCCTTGGGCACCGGGCGCTTGCGGCCACCGCGGCGGACACGGATGCGGTAGACAACGTAGCCCTGCTTGGCCTTGTAGCCGAGACGGCGAGCCTTGTCGGGGCGGGAGGGGCGCGAAGCACGGTGGATGGCGTTCAGCTGGCGGAGCTATATTGATGCACTCTCAGCAAAGTTCAACGAGTGTATAGCAAGACACATGAGGCCCAGAAAAGAGTCTCTTCAAGTGCCACATCCATTTCCGCCGAATCAAAATTCGTTCGAGCCATCTAGTCACACCAGAATTTCTCAGGCGTTTCCTATGGTTACACTCACGAGCGCTCGGCGGAGATGTTAGGCAATCGAGGGTCGGGGGATTTATCTCACCTCCCAGCAACGAACGCGGAGCAAGAACCGAATAACATCGGACTGCTTCTTCTTCTGGATCTCTTCGACGTACTTGAGGGCACCCATCTGGAACAATTGGGAGTCAGTGAATCTGTCAGGATGGTAGAGATCGTTGAAAATGGCGGATAGGCGTACCTTGTCGGCTTCACAGGGTTGTCGGTTGTCGTTGTCGCAACTGCAAAAAGTTCGAGGGAGAAAGATCAGAGACGAAGGTTGTGTGTGGGACGCTAGCGATTAGCCGAGTGTGCAGCAAGCCAATCACGGGACTGATCCACTTTTGGCCTTCTGGCCTCAGGTTTCTAAGTCACGTGTGTATCAGGCCCCAAAAAGGTGTCGATTTTGTGCTGCACTTTTGTTGATCCCGGTCACCGGACAACTAGACGACACCCAAGCATGAACACTTCCCATAACCAACCTAAGCCTTCATGGACAGTATTGGAACACCTGACTACAGTTCCACCGATCTGGCTTTCATCCATTACCCTGCGTTACATTCATGCACGCTACATCGTACGTAAGGAACTCCCTTAATCTTGAACTAATTAGCGTAAAAGCAAGTAGAAATGAGAGAAGATGTCACTGCGCATTCGCTTCACTATTATGCTGGCCACCGATGCCTATTTACATATGTCAATTCATCAGAATTATCTCATTCGTCTCTTCATCCCGCCCGTGCTGCGTGCTCTTGCCGAACCAGGGCGTTGGTCACCGGGATCTGGAGAGATCCAGCCGGCAAGACACTCTTCTTACACAACGGACACTGACTGCTCTGCTCGATCAAGTATTGATCGATGCAAGGTGGGTCGAAGACATGACCGCATGGCAGCTCACGGAGCTGGGATGAGCCGATCACAAAGTCCTCCAGGCAGATCGCACAGGACGTTTGCATGTCCCAGTGTCGTATGGCCGAGGGCGCAGCCACTTCCGTTGCCGAATTGATGGCTACCGGCTCTGGCCGCCGGATACCGGTAGGTTTGGACGGAGCGTTGATGGCGGGGGGTGGTGTACCGGCATCCAGCTCGGCCGCACTGGTTTGCGCCTCTTCTTTGGCCTCTTCTTTGGCCTCTTCTTTGACCTCCTTTTTAATCTCCTCTTTCGGGGCGATTGGCGCCGCATATGGTGCTTCACCCGTATATGTGTAGAGGGGCAACTTATCAACGAGCTCGCGAGGGACTCGAAGGACGGACATCGCCAGGCGTTCGACATCGACCTGGCCAGTCTCGATACGATGGATGAGGAGTTGGCGGCGGCGGCGCTGCAGGAAGCGGTAGAGGATGACAAGGACGAGGCTCAGGCCAACAATTGTGCCCAGGATCGCTAGCACAAAGTTCCACAGACCAGGCTCCTGACTGGACGAGGTTTCTATTCTTGATTAGCAACTGCTTGACACGCGAAAAAAAAAAAATATGCATCGATATTACTTACCGGTATCAATCATGGTGAAGAGTCGCTGACTTGTTTCCTTGCGTGAAGCGTCTGTTGAAGTCTCGTTGTCGTCGCTACTGTGGTTGGACTGTCCGTGTGAAAACCAAGCAAGCTCGTGCATGAGAGTCACGCCTGCTGGACCTGGAATTGCGTAGATTGGATATTCGTTTTGCGTCCTCCACTGGTCTCCGTCATGCAGATCCCAGCACTGGTCGCTATAGGGTGGTGGTATGGTGGTCTCGTTGCTTGATGGTTGGAAGAAAACGAGCGCCTCTGCATCTACCTCACGTGAAGCAGCGAGAAACGATTGCGTACACTCAGGAGTTACCCACGGAGCAAGACCGATAGCAGGGTATCCGTAATCTGAAACGTCTTTATGGCGAGTCACGTTGGATGGTACGTATTGAGAAATGATTGAGTTGCAGGGGTCTTGTGGTGAAAGGTTGGGAACGAACAAGAGACCCGAGAAGGATCCGGACTCAGGAAGACCGTTGCTTGAGAGGGTTTGGACTGTTCTGTCAAGAACAAAACGGAAGCCGATGTTCTCCTATATATACATTTGTTCGGTCAGCAAGCGAACTTTCACCTCCAAGGCATCGCTATACCAGGCTGCGGCTATACTTACACTAACCGACGATGTAGAGTTTGAGGCGCTTCCTGGACCCGCAAATAGCGTGGCAACCGTAGCCTGCGGATCGGGTGCTTTGGTGCGAGACATAATGTGATCGATCTAAAATATGCTGAATTCTCTGTCTGCCAGACCAAACGATGCACAGAGCCGGTGTATATTAGACCCTGAAAGGTATATACACATGATTATACCGGTAGAATTGGTGAAATGAAAAAGCGGGAGACGGGAGAAAACATCCTCGTTTTGGGTATAATGTATATCGTCGCACTTGTTCGATCCCGGCGAGTGAAACAACCTAAGACGGTCATTACGGCCAACTTCGCCTCAGCGGCAGCCGATGGAATGCGAGGGCAAATCGTGGGCGGCGCAAGAATGTGGGCAAGGCTCCGGCCACGCGGCAAAAGGGCCGCAAACCTTGATCTCAGTATTGGGAAAAGAGAAACATGGCAGCCGCGATCGATCGATGGCGCGTCATTGCATACAAATGCGTATAATGCGTATATAGAAGTCGAGTGGGTACGTCCGGCCGGATTGGGAATTTCCGTTTGCGGATACCGCTTGCGGGGGTGGTCGTGACCCTAGCAAGGAGATCTATGTTAGTGTTTCCAACTTATTGGAACCCATTGTGATGTTATAGTTGATTTTGACATTTTAATACACTCAGTATGAAAAGCATATCAGAAGGCCATAACTTATTATAAATGTTGATGGAAATCCGCCTTCATAGATATCGGAGTTAAGGCGAAGGTCCTCCGTGAACCCCCGGCATCCAAAGTTATGATTTCAATAGTGGATGAACTATATGAGATATCTTTAGGTCAAATGTTAGATCAATTCTCAAACAACATTTTTCAGAGCATGTATAAGGGTTGCAAAAGGCGATTTCAGCCGCCCATCTCGAGCTCGATGCTTACCGCTCTCTGTACCGCCTCGCGTTCTGGCAGAACAATTGACACATGTCACGTGTGTCAATGGCCGCCAGGTTGATCGGCTCCGCGCGACTTCTTGATCACCACAGCTCGGTCAACGCATCGCCGATATTCAGGAGCACGTTGGTTGTCGCTGTTTCACTTATGGTGAAGCAATCTGCCGGTCTTCTGCTCTCGTTGAATTGATTCTTGACTTGACGATCCGCGTCAGCATGCGGTACCCGACTTCGACTGGCGCCTCTTAGAAACCCCTCGACACCCCGATTGACAATCTCGTGAATCGCTCATTTCCCTCGATTTTACATTCATCTCTTTTTTCCCAACGATTACGGAAAGACAGATACAATGCCTTCAGCGTACAAGAGCAAGGGCAAAGGGCGCGATGCACGCCAGTCGCGCAGCCGCAATACCACCCCATCAACTGCAGGCAGTGTTCCTACGGCCATGCCTTCTCTCGCCAACTATCTTGAGAATGATGTTTCGAAGCTCATCGACCAGGCCAACGGTCAGTACACGGATATGCTCGACCTAATAGCTGGCCCGAACATTCCCGATTCCAGGACCCTCGAAACAATCGTGGAACATCTGAAGAGCCTCAGTGACATGGCTGATACTCGGGGGGATACTTGCAACGCTGGTATGCGAGAGATGTCACAGAAGCGTAAGGACGTGACAGAGGATCCTGAACTAAGCCACGAGGTTGGAGAACGTTCGAAGCTCAAACGCGAGACGGAGGAAGATGATGACCAGATACACAAAGGAAAGCTGAAGAAGCGCAAGGAGCGTGCGAGTGCAAAAGAGGAGCGGCCATTGAGTCACGGAGCACACGACGTCGCTCGTCAAGATGGCGCCGAGACAAAGGTCGAGGGAGGTAAGTGCAGCTCATGGCCCCGTCACACTCCACACCCGCCCACAACTCCACCTTCAATTTTCACTTTCGCAAAAATGGCTGACCATGTCCAGCGGCTTCTCCAGTCTCCAAGCATTCGAAGAACGCCGGCTCTGATGACAGTTCCTCCCTTTCGCCTCCATCCATGTTGTCCCCCAACGGTGCCGCTGCTACCGATGGCGCGGCCGCGCCTGGGTCTCCCGGGTCGGATTCCAGCGATGACTCGCACCAGCCTGAACCCCAGCCCGCTATACCTCATTTTCAAGTATTCGGAGACAACCCGCTCAAATTCGATGACCCAACCGTCTATCACATCCGAGATGTCATCCCGGACATGCCCGACGATGAGAAGAAGGAAATCTACAGTGTGGCCCGTTTCCCGAAGTCCGATCTCGCCCACATGATGGCCGGTGTAGCCCCAGACAAGGACTTTAGCAATGCCAAGCCATCCAACCAGGTCAGCGCCAACACCTTCCAGGCCTACATTGAACCGTACGTTCGCCCTCTTACGGAAGAAGACATTGCTTGGCTTCGGGAGAGAGGAGACCGTGTCACACCTTTCATCAATCCTCGTCGTGGAAAGAAATTCTACCGTCAGATCTGGGCTGAAGAGGATGGAATTTCTTACGACTCAAGTCAAGATGACAAAGACCAGCTCCCCTTGAACCAAGGACGAGGCAGCATCGACTCTTTGACCGATGACAAGGTTGAAACCAGCGAAGTTTCCATCGGGCCCCTGCTGAGCCGTCTGTGCTCTCTACTCCGCTACGAGCACCGCACTCTTCCAGAGGACAAGGAATCGGCGAACGGTGACACGGGATTGGGAGACGCAATGGATTTGGACCAACCAAACGGTGACATGGAGACCAAGTCCGAGGGCAAGCCCCTCCCACCCGCGACAGCCTTCCATGACGCCGATCCAAACGGGTTCAAGACCTCCGTCGCCAAACTCGACCACGCGCAGCTCGACGAGCGCGCCAAGGCCGAGCTGCGATACATTGGCTTCCTCGGGCCAGACGACAACCCCGACTACGACGCGCACTATGACGACGAAGTCGCCGAGCGACTTCGCCTCCTCCAAAACGAACTGAAGAAGCAGATCGTCACCAACAACGCGCGCAAGGCCCGCATCCTCAAGATCGCCCAGGAACACATGGCTCTCCTCGAATTTACCACCATCCAAGATGACCTCGACTCCCAAGTCCAGCAGGCCTATCTGAAGCGCACCCGTACCATGGGCAAGAGTAAGAAGGGCTCGCAGGCCAAGCACCGCCCCGGTGGTGCTGGTGGTGGCAGCCATGTTGCAGGCGCAGGGATTTCTCGTCCTGCTGTCGGTGATGCCGCTAAGATCGTCATGGACCGGCGTAAGCGCTGGAACGATGCCTTCTTGCCTATATTCGATGATATCAAGACCACCATTCCGTCCGAAGGTGAAACCATCTTCGATCCACAGGTGATGAGTGAATACGAGAAGGCCGAGCTGGAGGCTTGGGACGAGGAGTGATATCTCACACTCTTTGCCTTCTCACATGATACGATATGACTGGAACGACAGGCTGGGACGGCGTTATTGGATTTTTCTATCTCTCCAGGCTATAATCGAACACCTGTATCAGCAGTGGGCTCGAGTTCAACTTCCTGGAGATGATATTTTGTGCTTTTAAGTTTTCGCATTCTGGCAGGATGGAAGGGTCATTGGTTTTCCACGCATTTCCCGGTAGCTGCTATTAGATACCGGTGATAAACAATGGACAGAAACTGTATTCTACAAGCCACGTTCAACACTTTTGCACTTGATCAAACACTCAAATAATCCAGGGTATATATTAACTGACTCAAACCACCAACACTGTAATAATCACCGGTGGACGATCAACACCTCCCCTGGATATCGCTTCAATCTAGCCGTCAACTCACGCTCACTGATCTCCAACTCCGTACAGATCTGATCAAAACAATGCGTCCCATCAAGATACTTCGATAACGTCCGATCATCAATTTCATCCTCATCTTCCTCAAGTAGCCCCGACGGTACACTCCCTCCAATTCCACTCCGACTCCCGCTCTGAAGCGAAGGCGCACGCTCACGACTCGTCTCGCGTCTTGGCGCTGATGAAATAGGAGCTTCGTCGTCGACACTAGAGGCAGTGTAGGGCGTATTTGTACCGGTAGTACCGCGAGATGAGGGACCGGTCGAGGTATGAGCTGGGATAACAGATGAAGAGCGAGCCGCGGAGGCAGGCTGGCCAGTTGCGCAGGCGTATTTGTGCACGCGGTAAAGGAAGCCCTTGATCACGCCGAAGGTGATGAATCGACGGATATCGATATTGGCTAGCTCGCGGCTGTGCTGCGAGTACCATTGTTTGACGCTCTGGCCTTGTTTAAGGCTTGCGTAGAGCTCGATGATGCCCACGCCATCGACGACGCTGGGGAATCGTCCTGCATGAGGGATGTCATGTTCTGGCGTTTCGGGAGTGTATGGTAGATTGGTGCCGTTGGTTGTGTCTTCAGGATCACCTAGTAGAGGCCAAATCTCTTCTGCGTCGAAGCGTGACTCGCTGCGGGATATGCTCGCTGCTGGGTCTGTGAGGGAGCCTACTAATGGCCCGGCGGCGCCACTGCTGCTACCGCTGGTCCCTGCGACTGGGACTGGAGGTAGTGGTGAGCGGGGGCCGATGGCGGGGTGTGGTGCGAAGCGAGTGTTTACGTAGCGTGCACACTCGAGTTGCATTGCCTCGTCTTGCGCGATGGTGCAGCTGAACTGCGCTGTTGGTGCATAGATTGCAGAGAAGGAAAAAATGTCTAAGAGGAAGAGACAACCGTAGTACAGTAAGTGTCGAATTACGCGGCAGGTGAGGGAGAAGTCTGTGTCGGCCAAAATGGAGATAATGCGAACGCTGTTGATGCCGTTGACATGAGGTACAACCTGGAGAATTCTATCAGTCAATTGGTCTGGTAGAGTCATTGACAATGCCATTTCATACTCGCTGCAATGCCAGGTCCCAATTCTCGTCCATGAAAGCCTGGTATCGTACCGTAAATAGAGGAACCTGCCAGGCCTTGACATGCGGTGGAGAAGGATATATAGGGAAGAGCTTAATGTTCAATGTGTTGAGCTCATCTGTGTTCGAACCGTCAGTAACAGGGTATCTCGAGTTCCATCCAAACACATACCAATGGGTATCATGCACTCGCAGTAATTATTCAGATCCTCCATCAGCATCTCGCAAAGACTGTACACCTTGCCCTCGCCGCTCTTCGAGAAATCGCGCGACAAGAACCCGTTCTGTTCCTCCAGGGCATGCATCATGTCGGCCAGCTTCTGCACCACGCTCTTGTAAGTGCTGAAATCCTCCTCCTCGGCCAGCACCACACAAAAGTTGAAGATGAATTCATTGCGGTCGTAGCGAGGGGATTTCATGCAGGTCGGGTATCCCAGAATACGGTATCCATTGGTGCAGACCTGGAGAAGGTTGCCGCAGAGCTCCTGGCGCGGGATCACGAAGAATGAGATGTCCGAGAATGTTAAGAAGACGTGTTGCGCGGGAGCAGTGGAGGAGGGGACGATAGCTCCATCGGGGACCTGGTGAACGACCTTCGGGCCTGAAGAGATTGTTAGCGAGCTATTCAGTAATCTCAGGGGACTGCCCTCGTACCCTCCTGGGTGTCGAATTTGCTGTAGAAGATGGCTTTGATCATGGTGGAGCTGCGCGCATGGAAGCTAGGGATGAAGTCTGCAGCATGCGGGTAGGTGTCAGAGGATATGTGTCTGCGACGCTCTAACGATCAATATTTCAGCAATATCGAGTGACAACCGGAGGCATAGTGTCTGGTGTGAACCTTTCGAAGTGAGGAGATGCGGGAGAGGTGCTCTTATCGGTGGGTCCACAGTGCTCCGCATATTCTACTGCAATATATAGCTCGGCTTTAATTCATGTCAACCTTGCAAAGCAAGCCAGGAATGAATCCGGGTCTGCACAAATTATATATATAAAAAAAGGCAACTCGCTTGGATAAGCTAGGTGTTTACGAGATTAGCCAGGTATTGTGCCTTGTCCAGCCTTAGAGACAGTCTTGGAGCCGCAAGCCCAAGCTAGTTCCTCACCTTGGGGAACGATTGGCCAAACACATCAGCCCACTTTATCCCATCGAACTACGCGTTCTTTGATACTAAGATGGATGGTCTTCACAGAGCCTTGTTCTCTAGCTCTTAGCTCGACCCGGCGGGGTATTGAAACGGGGGGAAAATCCCGCTTCGTGAGGATTTGAAGTGCCTTGCCCTGTATGAGGTCCCGGTTTTTGCGTATGAAATGAATGTTGGGTTGTCTTAATGCCCTCATCCTATTTTATTTACTATACCGTTCTGTTCACGGGTAGATCGTATGTGGGCCGGAGGTTATATTGGGGGCATCTGGAGGTCTGGAGGAATGTAGTTGAGATAGTATGATGCTATTCTTTTGGTACTTTGAAGCAAAAGTGGATAACGAACAATTTAAATTTCACAGGTCCCCATTGGCACCCTACAAACAAGGGATTAGAAAACATTGGAAAAATATCGGCTATCATTTGAGTCAGCGATAAACTGCAGCAACAAGCCGAGGGTATTAAGTGAATCAGAACATCGTAAGTTGTCGCTGGGAGACTTTTCCGAGAGATCTATAGGTGAAAAGCTCCGTCCAAAGTCTCCCGCGAAAGATACTAAGACATGATATGGATGATTGCGAGCAATATTGATATGGTGAGCAGAGAAACACCCGAGAAGGAGCCAGTCCATGTCGGGGAGAATGCAAGGTAATTGCGCCGAGAAATGCAGGTTCGTAGGTGCGGTCGTAGGTGCGGTCGTATCGAGTCCATTTTTGCGTCAGTGCGAGAACCGCTGCTGATCGCCCCGTGCTGGACGTGTGCGGTTATAGGGTCATGGAAGGACGGGCCTGGGGGTGAATCGCGGGCCGGGGTTTGCGAGAAGCCATGCTTCTGCCGATAGTGTCGTGGCAGATAGGCCTCGGTCGTTGTGTTGCAGGTTGGCACTTGGGGGATCGGGGAAGATGTTCAGTGGTTGGTTTGAGCGAATGGCACGCATCACTTCGTTGTATCCTCCACGCTCACCAGCCTCCTTGAACCACTGTTCCCAGTCCTCGTCGAGAGGTACATCATCTCCCTGGTCGCGCGCGACCATGGCAGCGCGCAGGCGGTTGTTCAGTTCCACCCCGCAGCTCTCTACTTCTTCGTCACTGTATTCATCTTCAAACTCGTGCTGTCGATAGTCGGAAGCCACGCTGGAGCTGCGAGACTCGCTCGCACGGACGGTGTCGTCACTCCGGGCATCCATATTCAGATCTTGATCGTCGTCTGGCTGGCAGAGATCAAGATCGGCGTGTATCTCGACGGTGGGCGCGGGGGTTGGCATCGCAGGCTGAACATCATCGCCTGTGGAGTCCCGCACCGTTGTTCCCTCCTCCACCTCGTAGCGCTGACGGGCCGACTTGGTACCTTCCCAGCAGCATAGCTCGGAGATCTCTTCGTTGGTCAACTTGAGCGCGTCGAACACCCGGAACAGCCTGCGGTGCCAGGGGAAGCGTCCAAGCCGTAGGCGATGAGGGCCATGGGAGTAGTCCAGTCCGGGATACTGGGCTTCGATGCTGTCGAGAGGACCGTAAAAGACGCTGGTCTCGACACGTACCTCGGGCACGAGATGACGGGTGATGTGAGCAGCGAAGGTACCCGGGTCGCTAGGGCGCGGGTGAGGGAAAGTCGCGTTGTACACGGACTGTGCAAGTGACGGTTTGCGCATGGTGAATGAATATTAGGGCGGCAGCAGGAGGAGAGGAGAGACAGGAGTCAAGAGAAGCCCTTGACGGCCCTTGACGGCCCTCAGCCGCAGAATGAAACGAAGCGAATCGCCCCTCCGAAGGGAGAGGTCTGGGGGGGGCTCGGGTGTGGAGCGGGTCTAGACAGCGGTGGAGTAAGGACTCAAGATGGCATTGAGTTGCCCGGTAGAAAGGAAGGAAGATGAGAGAATGAAGTACGAAGTGTCAGCCGTGAACTAGGGAACTAGTGAACTAGTCTCGCGAAAGGCTGGGTGTCACAACCCCAACACGGCAACGTGGACGTGGAACTGCGTTGTCAACTGCACGGCCAACACAAACAAGTGTGGATTCCTTTCGCACCGCCAACTACACTACTACACCAACTGCTCCATGTCCACCTTTGACGGAGTTGTCTCCGGTAAGTCAGTTCCCTCCTCCAAGGGTGTCCCGCTGACTCTTCTAGAATTCCCCGGCATCCAAAGTAAGTATGACACCATGAAGTGAAAATCTCTCATCTAAGACATCATAGTTGATTACTTTCGCAAGAGCCCCGAACGGCCTCTGCCGCTGGCCTGCTTTCTCAGCCATGTCCATAGTGACCATCTGCAGGGCCTGGAGTCCTTTCGGGCTCCCTTTATCTACTGTTCTCCAGCCACGCGTGAAGTATGTCGATTCCGGCGCCTAAACACGACCCCAACTAATTCGGATACCCGCAGCTGCTGTTGCGCATTGAGAAGTACCCACATCGGATGAACTTCCACAAGGGCATTCTGGAATCTCGCCGCCTGCACTATAAGCATCTGGCCAAGTTACTGGTGGGTATCCTTTCCGCTCGTTGTGTCATGGAAGGCCCAGTGGCTCACGATCTACCAGCGACCAATCCCCTTGAATACCCCAACGGAGATTGAACTGACGCCCCGACGGCGTATTCGGGTCACCCTTTTCGATGCTAATCACTGCTCTGGAGCTGTCATGTTCCTGATTGAAGGGAATGACAAAGCCATCATCTACACTGGGGATATACGAGGTCAGCTCCCTCTCCTACTCTAGGGTGTTCCTATTGCTAACACCCTTTAGCTGAAAAATGGTGGGTTGACAGCTTGATGCGGCATCCTACGCTGATACCGTATACTCTGGGCCGTAAACGGCTGGATAAGTTGTATCTCGACACCACATTTGCTCAAAAGTCCAATCCTTTCCGAGAATTTCCATCCAAAGCCGAGGGGCTGGCAGAACTTCTTCGCAAGGTTGAGGCTTACTCGGATGATACTATCTTCTATTTCCGAGCATGGACTTTCGGCTACGAGGATGTCTGGCTGGCCCTCTCGACGGCACTAAGAACAAAGGTGGGTAGAGCTACCAAGTGACCAAAATGACGCTAACGACTGTTTTGTCATTAGATCCACGTGGACCGCTACCAGATGGGACTCTATCGGTCCCTTGCACATATTTCTGGCAGCAGAGGTGTCAGTGAGGGGCCGGCTCTCTGCGGCTTTGACCTGGGTAACAGAGCTGTTTCAGGATGCCTGAGTGACAACGGGTCCAGCAGGATTCACAGCTGCGAGCCTGGTGTATCGTGCCCCGCGGCTCGTGGCCCGAAAACAGTTTACATCACGCCGATCATCAATCGAACCAATGATGGTGCCGAAATGCCTGAAGTTGGGGCCGGCGGTGGTATCGGTGATCTGTATCAGACTCACGAGCTCGAGTTGCCGGACGAATCTACTCTTGCTCAAATCGAGAAGCTATGTCTCGAGCATATTCACGACAAACAACGTTCGTCACAGATGCAAAAGGCACTCTCGGAGGCGTTCCAGTCGAGAAAGAAAGCCTTGTCACTCGACAGTTACGGTGTCAAGGAGGAAGGCGAGATTTCTCTCGAGAAGCTCGTGGCTATGCTCAGTCAAGGAGTATCCAACCAAAGCTTCAAGCCGGATCTACCAAACACGATTGTAAGTTGCAGCCATCATTACAGTAAAGGACCAGCCTAATTATGACCAGCGGTTTCCGTATTCACGACACTCCTCATATTCCGAGCTCTGCGAGCTTGTGGCTGCATTCCGCCCGAAGGATATTCATCCTTGCACAGTGAACCCATCTACTTGGAGCCAAACCATCTCTATCCGCTCTCTTTTCGGTCACTTATGTTCGGGGAGCGAATTTGCACACGATGATTTTATGCGTCAAACTCTCGAGCAGACTGACGATTATAATGATCAATACCCTAAGAAGCGAGCCAGATATAAGGCAGACACTTCGACGGAGTCCTCGCAATCCAGTGATGCGGTGGAAGAAGGCCATGCGGTTATGGACGACACAAGACGCAAATCCCAACCCACGCAATTACCAAACACCGACCCAGAAAGAGCAAAACGCGACGAAATTCGAAGAGCACATCGCTATCTTCAACACTACGCCGACCCCGAGGCTCTCCAAGTCGGTCCACTCCCGTCTTCATGGCCAGCAGATGAAGTCAATGCCAGCCAAACGCCCTCCCCAAAGACACCCTCAAAAGGACCCCAAGAATCTAGCTTCGCATCATCCAGAGATGGCGCCTCGTCACCTCATCCACAAACCCCTCAACCATCCCAGGCCCAAGATAGCCAATACACAGATCTTGGCCTCTCGATCTCCGAATCGGATTCTGACGCCTCCCCTCCCCCAGAGATGGGACCGGATCGAGACCTTGGCCAGGCAACAGAGGAGAGAACCACCAAAGACCGCATTACACGCAAGCGCGCCCGGGTCGCAGCATACCTTGCTGCGCGAGAGGACAGCTGGGCTGAGGTCTCCCTGGTATCGGCGGGAGGTAACCATGCCGAGGAGGAGATAGAGTTATAGGGCGAGTTCCTGTAGACTCGTTTCATTTTACTTCGGCATGAACCGATTACGACGGCAATGAGCTATGAACTTACGCTTCTATGTATTATTTTTTCATACATAACTCACGATTCACTGATCATAATTTGCTGGGGTGGATCGTAGCTTGTAAATCACCGATGGGATAAAATTTCTCTTCGGTTTACGCGCCACACACATACAGGAACTACCTAGGAAGCTACCGATTCCTCCGATAATAACGGAACCTGGAGCCTCCCTAGCGTGGGGGTTTTAAATCGGCCATTTCCGACCCAGGCCGAGGCGATGGCCGAGGCGACCTGCGACGCCGTACACACGGCGAAGTCCGGTGGGTCCGAGTTGGCCGAAAGCAACTCTCCGCCGAGCTACAAAACCACAAAACTGGTATTGAACAGGAGGAATTGCAGGGGAAAAGCAAGTCATGACTTTCGTAGCTAGGTACATAATGTATAAGCACAAACTCCCAGAAATAGTAGACGCTCGAGATGGATATTGAGCCGGTAGAGGCAATGCTAGATGTCAAATGGGTCTAATGGTGAAATGGGATATAGAAGGCGAAAGAAAATGAAGAGGAAATGAGACTCCAAGAGGAGAGGAGAGGAAAGAATCAGGGCAGGAAGTTCAATGTGAGACAATCCAGGTGTCACATCGTACAAGGCCTTTAGAAGATGTAGTAGGCCTGCGTCAGTGGTAACTCGGTAGCGGGCTCGGCGTCGCACAGCATGCCGTCTGCTTCGACGGTCTGTCATATGGTGTTAGCGCGGTAAGGGAGATTGAACCAACAGAATGACTTACATAGCTCTCGGGGTCAACTTTCATCTTCGGCATTACATCGTTGAACTTCATGTCCTTTTTGCCGACGGTGCGGCAGCCCTTGACAGCTTCGATGCGTTTGCGTAGGCCGTAGGTCTGCACGATGCCTTCGTCGATAGAGGCCTGGGACACGAACATGATTGATGTGCTTGGAACGCGAGGCTAATCTGATCAGTATTTACTTTCGTGAAGGAGTGGTACAACGACATACCGCAAACATTGGTCGCATGATCATCGGTTCGATGGTTGGGATGGAAGCGTTGGCGTCACCCTATGCGAAAAGTTAGAAAGGCTGGGAATAGTATCATAGGAAAAAAGTACCATTTCTGCAACAGCAATCATACCGCTCTTCAGAACCTGCACCGGCTTTGTGCCAAAGGCGCTGGCGTTCCAAAGAACGAGATCGGCGACTTTGCCAATCTCAACACTACCGATGAGATGTCCCATACCCTGTGCCAGGGCCGGGTTGATGGTATACTTGCTAATATAACGCTTCACGCGGAAGTTGTCGTTGTTGGTGCCCTGGTCCTCGGGCAGCTGGCCACGCTGGGCCTTGTTCTTGTGTGCAGTATGCCAGGTACGCAGGATGACCTCTCCGCAACGGCCCATGGCCTGTGAGTCAGAGGACATCATACTAATAGCGCCCAGGTCGTGGAGCACGTCCTCGGCGGCAATAGTCTCCGCGCGAATACGGCTTTCGGCGAAGGCGACGTCCTCGGGAATGTTCTTGGATAGGTGATGGCACACCATCAACATGTCCAGGTGCTCATCAAGGGTGTTCAGGGTGAAGGGACGGGTTGGGTTCGTGCTGCTGGGAAGGACGTTGGGGTGCTCAACGACCGAAATAATATCTGGTGCGTGGCCACCACCAGCACCTTCCGTGTGGTATGTGTGGATCGTGCGGCCCTTGAAAGCCTCTATAGTCTGCTCGACGAAACCGGACTCGTTCAGGGTATCCGTATGAATCATGCACTGGACATCGTACTCGTCACAGACTCCCAAACAGTTGTCAATGGCCGCCGGTGTAGAGCCCCAGTCCTCGTGCAGCTTCAGGCCAGCTGCACCCGCTTTGATTTGCTCCACAATGCTAATCGGTCCACAGTCGTTGCCCTTGCCCGTGATTCCAATGTTGATAGGCAGACTGTCACAGGCCTGCATCATCTGGCGCAGATGGTTCGGACCAGGTGTACAGGTTGTAGCGTTCGATCCAGTGCTAGGACCTGTGCCACCACCGAGGAAGGTAGTGATACCAGAAGCAAGAGCTTCATCTACTTGCTGCGGGCAAATCAAATGGATGTGCGTGTCGAAACCGCCAGCTGTGATGATCTTGTTCTCGCCGGCAATCACGTCCGTGGACGCACCCACCACCATCTCGGGGTGCACGCCTTCCATAGTATCCGGATTTCCAGCTTTGCCAATTCCAGAAATGAGGCCGTCCTTGATACCAATATCGGCCTTGTAGATACCCGACCAATCAACGATCAGCGCATTCGTGATGACCGTATCCAAACACTCAGCAGCAGAGCGGCCAGATGCCTGCGCCATTCCATCACGGAGCGTCTTGCCTCCACCGAATGCACACTCGTCTCCGTAATGCGTCATATCCCTCTCCACCTCAATCCATAGGTTGGTCAAGCCCAAGCGCACCAAATCCCCGGTAGTCGGTCCAAACATGCGAGCGTAGGCCTCACGCTCCATCGAGAATCCAGTAGTCAAAACAGCGTCGGCAGTCGGCTCGGGCACATGCGCAAATCCTGCAGTTTGAAGCTTCGTCACGATCTCATCCACACGGCTCAGATCCACGGGACCATTGGCCAGCCAATTGCCTCCACGGATCACCTTTTTGCCGCCAATCTCAACCAGAGTCACGGTTTTGGTATCGCCCGGCTCGAAACGAATAGACGTGCCGGCTGCAATATCCAGTCTGTATCCATATGCCTGGATGCGATCAAAGTGCAATTGCGGGTTCGTCTCAATAAAATGGTAGTGTGATCCGACCTATTAATTCTCCGTCAGTACTTCTACCCTCTGGTACATTTCGTAGCCCACACGTACCTGAATCGGTCGGTCACCCTTACTCATGACCTTGAGACGAATACGTTTCCGTCCATCGTTCAGCGCGACGCGAGCATGTTTTACCGGAATGACGGCGCCGGGCATCTTCTCAGGCATGAAGTCCTCGGGATCGGGATCGGGGAACGCCTGGTGCGAAGGAACTGGCAGGAAGCTACCGTACAGTGCACGCTCGAGATCACCCTCATTACTACTAATGGGGTGATGCACTGTAACCAGGTATGTACCAGTCGGAAACGTACCCTCGACCTGCAATTCAATGAGAGTAGCAACAACCGACGGCAAGACATGCCGACGACCCAGCATAGTCTTGCCGATGGACATCAAATCGGCGACTGAGTAATGGCCATCACGAATAAGCTGTAGATTGGAACCAGCATTAGCACGAGGGCCGATCACACGGCATTTGCGAAAATACGAAGAAAAAGTGGGGAACGAACCTCGTGCAGAACAGATGAAATCAAGGCCTGTTGGCAATTAGCGGAACGAACTATGACCCCTGAGATATCAGATGAAACATACAACTGCTTCGGCATGGTTCAATCGGACACCCCGGGCCAGGCGACGCTGTGCCAGAAACCCGAGGTGTGCAATGGTGAGCTTGTCGAGCTACATACGATGAGTGACATTTGCGACAGGCTTGGCTGGCAGGACCTACCTCCTTCGGAACAAGCTGCATGCCGCAGGTGGAACCGGGTGGAATCTTGGCGTGCAGAGAATCTGGGTCGAGCCTTGCAAGAAGTCTCTTTTATAGGAAGACTCGCGCGATTTAGACGCCAGGGAGGATTTAAAGGAGGCGAGAATGTGAGGGGTTTGAACAGACGTAGTATTCAAGGTCCCGCGCAAAACTCCGAACGAAGATAAGGCGGTGCCGCGCCGATTGGACGCGCGGGGCGCCGCTCGGCGGTGTTAGTCATTCGGTTCGTCTGATTGATAACACTTTACCGATCTATACTCGGGTATAAAAGCTAAAGGCTAAAGGCTAGAAGATAGAAGCAATAAATATGTTCCCATTGAATACACTTTTCAAAGACGCCCTTGACAGCTCCTACACTAACTACTAACGGCAAATCTTCAACGCACGTTCGAACCATTTAAGCCTCGCTCTTGCGCTTCTTAGCTCGGCTGCGCTTCTCCGGGACCTTCTCCTTGGCCGGCGTGGGCTCTGCGGTCTTACCCTTACCCTTCTTTGCGGGCGTCGCCTCCTTCGCCTCCTTCACGACCTTGGCGTCGCTGCGACGGCGCTTGTTGGAGCTGCGCGGGGGAGTCTTCTCCTTGGGCGGAATAGGCGAGGGCGACTCTTCCGAGGAAGATTCTTCTTCATCGTCCGACGAATCCTCGGCTTCGGCGCCAGCAAAGTCCTGCTGCAACTGCGAGGCGGACGGGTCGTTGTCCTCCTCACCGGCCTTTTTGGCGGATTCTTTGGCGGCCTTGGCGGCATTGTACGCGGCCGAGTCAACCTTATACTTCTCATAGTTCTCGCCGTACATCGCCTTCCAGATCTGATGCTGCGCGTTAATATGGGTGGACCGATTATCAATTGGATGAGTTGCGGTGGGATTGACTGACCTCCTTCTCCTTCAGATCCATGTTCTGCCAGCGGCGGGTGCCCTCTTCGGCGACATTCTTGGGCTTCGCATCGGCGCCCAGGTCTTCGGCAATCCTGGGGCGGTTGTTGTGCATGTAGAGGAAGTACGGGGTGAGCGGACGCTTGGGCGCATTAGGGTCCACGGGCGCGCGCTTGCGCTTCTTGCGACCGCCGGCTTCAGACTTGGCACCGGGGCTACCGGCGCGCGGAGCGAAGTCAAGGTGGTTCATGCCGATGGGCATGGCCGGGAGGTCGATGGAGGCGGAGGTTCCGTTGATGACATTGTTGACGTGCTCAACATAGGCCTTGCTGAAATCAGCGATTTGGGACTGCAGCGACATGCTCCACATGATGATCTGTAACGCCGTTAGCTTCCGTGTGACACGCTCATGTTGCGATGCAATGGTTGAGTTGCGATAAATCGACGCGCTGAATGAGAGGGGGGGTGGGGTTGAGACCACTCGAAGCTTTTCGGCAGAGCGAAGAACGCGGAGGGTGCGACAATGACGTCCAGTAACGCGCAACGCAAAGAATATAGATAAAAAGCATTGTCGTACATCGACAAAGCACTGTTTAAGACCCTTGAAGCTTCGAGGTCTCAATGCGCGCCGGTGACATGGGTATCAAAGCTCTGTTTATATGCGACGCGTAGCGCGCGCACGAGCGAGTCCAGGAGGTAAAAGTCACGGCACCAACAAGAAACCCCCGAGAAAAGCTGAAGGGGAAGAACCAAAGGGAGCGATCTTACGGCATCTTTGGAGGCACGCAGCTCTTCAATATTAACGGCCACAGTGGCCTCGGAATCCTGCTTGGGAGCCATTATTCGGGGTATTCGGGGGGGGTTCGTGAAGAGATTTGCTAGGGGCGCCCGGGCGGAAAGTAGGAGGGCGGGAAGGGAGGGAACCCACTAAATACCACCGCCAGCCCCCGAAAGCTCCGGCATGTCTGAAGGGTCGCTGCTTTAGGCTTAGGCCCTGGGTGCTTCCCTAGGTCCTCGGTCATGGGGTCCCGGGCCTTGCGCAACGCTCTGCCCGGGTCCATGGGTGCTCGGGTGCCTCCCAGCTCCCCCTCCCAACCTCCCCGACCACTGCCCAGTGTGACATAATGACTTGCCCATCTGCCTGATTGCGCACGTTTTGGTCTTTGGCTCTTTTCCTTTTTGGCTTCTTCATGATTTTCTAGTTAAAGGGTAGTTTTTTTAGAATAACACATTATTTTTTATTACTCTCAATATCGACCAATTCCAAGTTAATCCTGCCGATCGGTGAGGATATATATTCGGTTCTTCGCGCCCGCGACATGGCTTATGCTCCCCAATATTGACAAAATTCTATGCAATTACAGTTCCAATAATAAGCCATAGTGATAAGGCGTGAAAATAAAAATAAACTGCATACTCAGGTGATATCTGATGTACCTACCTGTGAAAATGCTTATATGTAACCTCCGGGCGTGGAACAGCAATGGGCAAGTCCTATGCCCCTGGGGCGGTAGACTTAAGCTTGCCGTATGTTCGGGCACTTCCCGAGATCGGACCCAAGCCCTGGAGGTTACATATACATACCTCTAATTGTCGTGCTTGGTGGCAGCCAACAGATACCCACGTACGTAGTTATTCAGGTACAAGAACCAATCAATAGCTAATGTGACATATATATTGGGATCAGGTATTCTATGGCATACAGGCACCATGAGTTGCCGGCGAGAACGCGATTATAACAAATGCATCAATGTACTCAGCGGTCTCGCATCCCGCACCGGCTCTATATTCTAGTGCTCTAAAACTTGAAAACCTGCTCCTTGCTGTAGCCCAGCTCCTGCAGGACACCGGACAGCTCGCCCTGATCCTTGGGGCTGACCTTGCCGCCAGAGATGGCCTTGTACAGACCGGGCGGGCCACAAACGAAGAGCTTGATGTTCTCCTCCTTGGGCTCGGGCAGAACGGTCTTCAGCAGCTCCTTGTTGATGAAGCCCTTGCCGCCGGTCCACTCCTTGGGAGGGTTGTCCAGGACGTAGAAGGCGCGGAAGCGCTGGGGGTAGGTGTTCTCCAGATCCTGGAGCTCCTTCTTCAGCAGGATGTCGTCCTCGCTCACGTTACCGAACACCAGAGTCACCTTGGTGCGGTCGTCGGGGTTCTTGAAGATCTGGCGAGCCAGCTGGTACATCGGGGTGATACCAGTACCACCGGCAATCAGGGCAATGTGGTCGTGCTTGTTAGCCTCCCAGGGGTACTTGGGAAGAGGGCCCTTGAAGGACAGACGCTGGTCGACGTTCAGGGAGTGGATGTGCTGGGACATGGGGCCGTTGGGGTAGGCCTTGACCACGAGCTCGAGGTAGCCAGGAGTATCTAGTGTTTTCCCAATTAGCGTTGAACAGGACGCAAAGTGTGTTTTGATACTAACCCTCATCGCTGGTGGGAGTGTAGGGACGGAGGACGTTCTTCTCAGCACCCTCGGGCTTGAAACGGGTCAACAGAGCAGCTGTAATGAGATGTCAGTAGAGGGACCTAAAGCAATTTCTAGAGGTAAGCTGACAGGCAACTTGGAGACCAGAGACAGCCTCCTTGTCCTCAAACTCGAAGCGCAGCTTCTTGGTATTGTGGCTCAGGTTCTCAATGCTTGCAACCTTAAGGTCCACCCAGTCCTCGCCGTTGAAGACCTTGGGACGGTCCTTGGGCTCGATAGGACCGCTGCCGTAGTAACGGTACAGACCAGCACCGACACCGGCAAGACCAACACCGACGTAGATGGGGGTCAAGTTGGACTTCTTGGGAGGGGGAGGAGGGGGAGCAGCACCCCCAGCGGCCTTGGGCGCCTCCGTAGAGTACTTGCGGAAGCTCTATTACAAATTGCGCGTCAGTCCCCCGCAAATATTTCAGGCTTGGAGTTTGAACTTACCTGCTTCAGAGGCTGCGCATAGCGGAGAGTCTGACGAGCGAACATGATTGCAATTTAATGAATCGATGAGAGATAGAGTGGGAAGATGGGGGTGTTGGGGGAGGAGAGGGAAGAAATCGGATGCGAAAGCGGACAAGGGCGCTCGGCACGTCCCAATTTCGCATGACGCAATAGGTGTTCCTGGCAACGCACCTCTCGGATATACACTTCATTCGGTTATTGCCTTGACCAATTATAAAGGCCCCTATTTATTTCTAAGACTTGTTTGCTTATATCATGCCCCGTGGTTTCTCGGCTTACTATGGTGGCCTCCAGACAAGCTTCCCGGACTCGGGCTCGGACATTCCCAGATGATCAAACCCCGAGAGAATGACATTTTGATGTCAGGAGGGAGGTCGCTTGTAATTGATATTCCTCGTAAATAGGGCATGTCTTGCCAAGTAGATAACATCCATCGAGTAAGTAATTTACAGTGAAAACACTGCCAAGCGATAGACATTGGCCGGGGGAGACAACAACCTGTCATTGGCATGTCGTCGTCCCAAGTGCACTGCAGGCAAAGGTACATAGAATACTGATGTGCTACGTGGAACAATGTGAACCCGATAATTTTTTGCATTTAAACCTCAGATGCCCCTACACGGGATTAGAGACATCTAAACCATCTCCCATAACTGGGTACAAACAGGCCGAATCCTTGCGGCCAGTCTTTTCATGCATGCTATGGCCGTAACACAGTTATTCATCCACACACTCCATTCCCAGAACCCCAAAACAGCACATTTAAGCAAAGGTGGAGGGACGAGAGTAGGCGAACAGCTTCTTGCCAGGGTTGGCAGCGCGGTGGGGCAGAGGGAACTTGAGGTCCTTCTGGAGGAGCTGCTTGATGTAGGGGCGGCGGATGCTGTCGGCATCGGTAACCTCAACAACCTTCAGGATCTGTATAGATCAGTTAGAATATGTCTGAAGCGTAACGGTGAACGGGTCACATACGTGGACGGAACCGAAGCGGGCACGGTGGCGGGCAGCCATGTCCTGGTACAGAGCCTCGACGGCCTCGGTGCGGCTCATCTCACGGAACTCCTTGTACATGTTGTGGGTACCGGAGCGCGAGTCGTAGCGGATCCAGATACCGAAGTTCTTGACCTTCAGGGGACGCTTCTCGTTGATCTGGAGCGAAATCAGCAGTCGTTTCAAGGCCCTCGAATACATTCCACACATACCACGTTCAGGCTGACGATCTCGCCGTTGGCCTTCTTCAGCTTGCGAAGCTGAGCCAGGAAGTACCAGAACCGCGACTTGGCGACGACGGTGTTGGGCGCAAAGATACGCATACGGTACAGCTTGGGCGTGGGGTTCGCCTCGGAGGGCAGGTGACGCCCGATAACCTGGTACTCAGTAAGACGCCCTGTGATGAATCCGTCAGTCATTGCTCGGTTCGGTTGTCAAAATTGATCCGGCTCTGCTCAATTGACGGGAAACGGTGTGCGATTGCGGTTGGTGAACGTCCTGGCAGGCGAAAGGGGTGAAAGGCTTGAGATGAAAAATTCAAGGACTTGACATTATCGACCGACAGTGTTGTGCGAAACCGTCCTTCCACCTGCATTCAACTCTAGGAATTCGTCTCTCCTCCGCGTCCTTGAATCTTCGTGCCAGTGCCGTATGTTGTCGTGAAGTTATCGTTCGCATAAGATTTCGTTCAACCGTTCGCACACACCGTGACCGTATCGAGAAGAGCGCTGGATATCGAAAAAAAAGTGACACGTACCCATCTGAACACAAGTTAGTTAGCAATGGATTCGCAAGCGATGGTATAGAGGGGTCACGTACTATGATTGTCGCTGTGGTGGTTGAGTCGTTAGTGTGCCGTCGGGAGAGAAATCAAAGATTGTGTTGCAATGTGCTTAGGGCTGCCGCCCTTCGGTTAAGCGAGTGGGGCTATCTTATGTAAAGCGGACAGACACCTGAGGCAAAAGGAACGGGAAAATTCACCGCCACAGTTCTGCCCTTCACAATCACACCGCCTTGCCCCACTGCTGTTGCTTGCTCCAAAGTGTACCTGCTACTCATGGCTAGTTACGACTTTCGTGTACCCACATCAAGTACCTTCGTGAACGACGACTTTTAAACTATCTGTACTTCGGTTGATAACTCACCCCGCGGGGGCATCCTATAATGAGCACTCTTGCGGCCGAGTTCAAGAGCGCCTACGGTGCTGGCTCCGGCGACGGCCTTGCAGCAGTATTCACACCAATCGCAACCCAAAACAAACCTTACCGATTACAATCGTTCTACGACTTTACAAATGCTGCATCCCTGCAGAAAGACCTGTCATTCGCCCTCTTCCACGGCAAGAGCCTGAAAGTACCCAGAGCCGAACAAACTGCATGGGTGGATATCTTCGCCGCGTACTGGGAAGCAGTTGGGGAGGTGCTGAAGTGCGAGCAAGGTCGGCGTGATGCGAGCCTTGTCGCAGTATTCATTGCATGGAAGAAGGTTGCCAATGCACTCATTCGGGGCTATTCGTCATCGTCAGGTATCCCCGCCTGGACTCTGCCTTGCCTGTACACGGTAGGCAAGTACTTGCGCACTTTTGCGATCAAAGCCGACATCGAAGCAGCCGCTCAGGGAACGTCAGGCTTTGGATTCCAGGATGATGTAGCTGCCGATATTGAGAAGAATGCCAACTTGGAGGAGGCTGCCCGCATCATCAATCGAATGTTCACATTGTGTCTCAGTGATCGGTGAGTGACTCGTTCATCCGTGGATGGAACCCCGCTAACAATGCCAGTGCTCCAATTGAGGAATCACGCAAGTGGGGGATCTACAACACAACGAATCTTATCTTCAAAACTTACTTCAAGGTACTGACCACAATCTTGATCCCACTAGTACCTACTAAGTCATGTAGATCAACTCGGTCGGCCTCACCAAAAACCTTCTTCGCGCGATTAAAGCCCAATCAGCCGATCTGCCTCCGTTGGAAGCATTCCCAAAATCCCACATCGTCACGTTCGAATACTATGTTGGAGTCATCCACTTTTTGGATGAGAATTATGCCGAGGTTCGTAATGCGTCCTCTTTGAAGGTTACCAATCTAACTCGAATAATAAGGCCGAGCAACATTTGGCAACTGCCTGGAACATGTGCTACCGAGGAGCGTCCAGAAACAAAGAGTCAGTATATCTGTCCGACTTTTTGCGAAATCAGACTGACTGATACAGGCTGATTCTGACATACTTAATTCCCTGCCATTTGGTTACGACACATACCCTCCCCAGTGACCAACTCCTCGCTTCATTCCCTCGATTGGAGAAGCTCTTCCGCCCTCTGTCCAACTGCATCCGAAAAGGCGACCTCGTTGGATTCGACAAAGCCATGTCTGCCGGTGAAGAAGAGTTTGTCAAGAGACGCATCTACTTGCCGCTAGAGCGCGGCCGCGACATCGCCTTGCGTAACCTGTTCCGCAAAGTGTTTATTGCAGGAGGCGTCGAAGAGCCTAAAGAGGGTCAACCTCCCGTCCGGCGAACCCGTATCCCCGTGGTAGAATTTGCAGCTGCTCTAAGAATTGGCACCCATGCTACAAACCGGACACGAGTTGATATTGACGAAGTGGAGTGCCTCATATCCAACCTCATCTATAAGGTCAGTCCCCGGGTACAACTGATTCATGCCGATCCTTTACTGATGGATACAATCAACAGGGTCTTATGAAAGGTTATATTGCACGCGAACGAGGCATGGTCGTTTTGAGCAAGAACAACACCGCTTTCCCAGGCACTGGCGTCTAAAATTTCCCAGAGCATCTAGTGTTTGCATACCTCGAAAGCATAGGCTTGCCTCTGATGACGAGCATATATACAATTTGATACCCCATTCAAAGTCCCCGAATACGTACACTCAGAGTCCACCTAGCATACCCGAGGGTCCATAATCGCATAGCCAAATGGTCTGCACGGCCCATCGAGGCTCAGATGAACTGTACAGGGCCAACAGAGTTTCAATGAATAGAATAAAAAGTAAGAAATCACCATTCTGTTTACGTAGTCTTTCATCGAGTTCTTGTTGATTCGAAAGTCGAGTAAGGTCCATTGTACAGGAATCCCAAAGATTGAACCTAGTAATACAAGGGTATAGAAACCAAGCACAAACCAGAACACAGGAACCCGCCCCCTAACGCGCCGCCTGAGCCGCAGAACTACAAACCGACATACCCGTGGGAAAGACGTCATCCTATCAACGCGTTAGCTCCCAACCCAAATTCCAACCCATCTACCCAGGTCAGACAGGTACACATACCATATGGTTACACATAGCAACAAACAAATCAAAAAACAGCTTCCCACCCTTTTCCATCTCCATCTGCATCGTTCCACTCCGCTTAAACGTACCTCGGCATCGAATAATTAGCGCCAGGTAATGCGCGCGCAGCTTCGAGTCCGTATCCGGCGTATTCGCGTATGCGAACCGCGCGCTCGACAGGATCGTGTCGCATTGAATACCAGTGTGGAGGCCTTGTTTGCGGAGTGCGAGGCGTTGCAGGCTGGGGAGATTGTATTTCTCTGCGGCACAACTAGAATGGGTTAGCGAGACTTAAACCTAATGATACGGGCTTGGGGCTGATGTACTAGATGGCTGTATCGCGGAGAATCACTGCTCGCGCGGCATGGTGGTATACAGTTGCGCCGACGCTCTGGCCTTCTGCGTCCATTGCGCCGTCTTCAAGTTCCCATGTTTGGCGCTGTGGGTTGTGTTGGAGTCGTGGGTAGTAGTCGCCTTTGTAGAGGTACTCTAGTACACAGGACAGCACTTCTGGTTGTTCTTCTGAAAGCTCGATGTGTTTGCCCGGATGTTGGTTGAGGCGAGTTCTTATGGGCGCGCTGGGTGTTTGCTCCTGGCACTTGTCTGCGAAGAACGGTGATGCGCTGAGGACGGCTTCGTGTGCAGCGAACACGCGCTTTTCTGGGCCGACACGGAGGGTGACAACGGGGGAGGTGGAAGGTGATGGAGTGCTTTTTCATCGTTAGCTATGGACCTTGGAGCTCATGTTCAAATTTAGCTACGTACGATGCATCAGGGGGATTCACAGGCTTTCGGCGACGCTCCAATCGCCGAGAGGAGCTGGAGCTGGAGCTGGATCTGTCTCGAAGCCTGCGAGGTCTGGCCACTGCTTTTGTGGCGCGATACCTGGTAAAGTTAACAGAGGGAGTTTGAGGAGGTCTTTTGGACAGCATTGTGATTTCTATCTGGTGCGAAAAGGAGGGTAATGTACAAGTCGAGTGGAGGATGAGATTCAGGGGCTGGCGCTGCTATTTATAAGGGGGGTATGATCTGGGTGACATGGCAATGTTCCAGGTGGTAAAGTCATGACTGTAACCGGACAGTGACAGGCCTCTAATCTTGCCTGAAAGGGCAACAGAAGGAGTCCGACGCGTCACAAAGCAGTTTGAAACGCGTAAAGTGGGCGCCGACCGTCGCCAAATGAGCGCGTGGTCACGGGACCGTGGGCCCAATAGAAAGAGCTGGTCAAGACGCTATTTCTACTTAAGTGGAGACCGGGAAATGAAGGGAAATGAAAGAAAAACAGCTGAGCATGTACATGTGCCTTAACTACATACAACCTTTCCCCGGGTGAAACGCCCATTCCCAACGCCAGTCCATGTGTGTCCCAGGGATCCGAAATCCCCAAATGTCGTGAACGAAAGAGAGAAAGCAAGAATAGAACAGGTCGTCACAGAAAAACCTTTCGGGCATCCTTAGGGTGGCTCTCGTTAGGGCAGTACGGACACTTGAATCGGTTGCCCTTGCTGAGCCGACGCAGCGATTCCTCGGCTATGACGTGCCCACATGGCATCATCATCGGAGGGTTCTCGTCGGTTGCCTGCTCCTTGGAAACGGGGCAGACGAAGATCGAATGGAAGAGGTAGGAGGGCGGCAGCGAGATCTCGACCTGAGAGTGGGTTAGCATTGTAAGTTGTGTATTCTGTTGAGGTTAAACTTACCGGAAGCTCGTTCTCACTGGTCCACTCCGTGCGCTTGGCCTTCATGATCGTCTGCAACTTCAGCAGAGTAGGCAGAGCAATAGCACCGGCGGTCGCGGCAATGTAGAGAGGCGAGTCTGCAGACAGGCCCAGAAGTGAGCAAAACTCGCGGGTGAAAAAATGGGCAACATCGTCCCAGGCCGATGGGTTGTTAAAGATGCTCGCATAAGGCGAATCTCGCAAGTTAGGACAGAAGGCCATGGCGCCCATCAATTGTTGGACTTCTCGCAGATAGCGCGGAGCAAATCCCTGGAATTCTGTACGTGCATACTGCATCGCAGCTTTGACGTCACCCGGGGTATTGCCGTGCTCGTGCTCCTCGCCGTGGTAGAGCCAGACAAACTGCAAGCGGCATAGTTCAAACTCCAGGTTGCTGCCTCGTGCCTCCAGGGCTTCGCGATTCTCGCGCGACCATTCAATAGCGGGAAGCAGGTTCTTTTCTTCCTTCAGCTGGTGCAGGATGTAATACATCTGGCCGAACTGCTTGCGGATTTCGTCGGAGGGGACTTCGTCGATATCAAAGACGATCGCCGCCTGGTCTGTCGAGCGGGAGGTTGACTCGGAGGTTTGAACCATGGCTTTCTTGTCGAGAATCTCAGACAGGAAGGTGGCTGCGACGGAGAACTGTCCCTCACGGAGAAGGTGCATCGCGATTGCGCGGTCGATGAGGTGTTCTTGTTCGGAGAGCACATCATGTTCTGTGCTGGGAAGGGGTCGGTCTTTGAAGAGCTGATGGAGGCAATTTGTGAGCTGGGTAAGCCGAAACAGTAACTAGGAAAGTCAAATACCTTATCAAGAGACTTAGTGTACTTGTTGAACCTGCTATGGGTTTCTTTCAGGCTGTCGTTGATCAAGTCAAATGATGATTTGACAGGGTTCTGGAGTTTAGCAAGAGTGACGGCAGCCTGGTTCGGGTCTAAGCCATAAGAGAAGAGTCAGTGAGTGATACTTTGAGCCATTCACTAGGCGCGCTACGGACAATTCCGTAAAAGGGCTTTACTGACCTTGAGCAATGGCATCCCGAGCGTGCTGTAGTAGATCTATTGTAGACTGGACATTCTTAATGCCCTGAGAGGCCTTGAGCCTCTTCTGGAGCCTGTCATGCTCCTTCTGGACTAAATCCATGGTGGTTCAGGCAGCGGGGACTCAATGCGGAGTCGATGAGGTTACCGCCCGACCAGTCCGGGTGTCCATATGGAGGAGGATGGGGAAGGGGGCCGAATGTGGGCTCTCTAGTCAAAGTGCAGGAGCCCCAGCAAGACCAAATGGTACTGCATGGGTGTTGTGTAGGTTGCTGAGAGAGCTGTGTCGACTAAGACGTACAATGGCCGTGGTCACCCGGAGGTTGAGCTGTTCCGGCGGGTGATCCTACGCCATAGGCACGTGATCATGTAGATTACCCCTCTACGATGTGTAATATGTGCACAAAAGTGTGTAAACCAGGGGTGCAAGGACGACTACTCCGCATCACAGTAGCTGCACCAATACCACTTATTCCAAGGTTCAGCATTTCGCTGCATGGTCGAACACGGTCTGTAGCCATTGCGCGGAGAGCTCCAGAGTGTGCTAGTCTCGATTGGGACAGGAAATGAGACCTGACTCATCGGGGACATTTCACGTGACAAGAGCGGGTCTCGCTTACGCTAGCGTGGGTCCTTCGTATAAATATTCCCGTACCCGCTCCGCCTTTCCTCTTGTTTTTTCTTTTCTTCTTTATCCTAGTGCACGGGTTTTACACGTATCAGTGAGGAATTATCCGAGATCGTGTTTTTGCTAGTTGAAAACTACCAAACTGACCACTCCAGTTGGTCCTTCGGGATCGTCTGGGAATTTTTGAACAAACAAGTTGCCCTGCTCTCCTTGGCTTCGGTCATCGAGTCAGACTGATGCTCGCTGTGCCCCCAGGCCCGAGCATCGTCCTGGTCTTCTTTTCACTACTGTTGTCACCCAGGTTGGTGGCCTGTAGAGAAGAGCTCGGATCTATCTTTTCTCTACGTCCTCGCGTTATGTTAGATGCTGCGACTTCGCGTCATGTCTGTAGAACCTTTTGACAGTGAGACTCGGCAGGGTCTAGTGTTGATTCAAAAATTGAGTGCCTACCAAGGAGTGCATCACGTAGTCTCGTCCTCCCTGGTCAGACACCTGCGCTGACCCCCCTGCGCCTTGTAGCCGTGACTCTGCCCCTGGACTAGGTTTAACCAGTGGTGCCTGATGTAGATCTCCGAATTCCAACTCACCGCCCGCTTCCCTGTGACGTCGGCCATTCGGCAGGCTTCCGAGGGTTCAACAAGCTTGCATATGTTCGCATCTGGCCTGTAGAGACGTACTCACTGGTCTACCTGTGACTGGAATATGCCTCGACAGCCCTTTTCAGGGTATGCTCCTGTTGTCCCTACCTGACTCGCCGTACAGGAGGATCGAAGTTGGGTGGTTTGACTTGAAGCCGAGCGTGAGGTAGCGGGCTTGTGTGGCCCAAATGCTTTGCCGTGGATGAAACTGATTCATTGGGGCTACATTACTCCTGTTGTTAAAATACGCAGCTGTCATGCAGGCCAACACTCTGACTGCGCCTGCGCCCGATGAGCGCGACTCCACCATGTCCTCCGACAGCATCAGGGGAAACCCCGCCTCCCACACGAACGGCCCTGACCGCCAGATACCACATGGCCATCAGAGACTCGTCTTCACCGACCCGGTTGCCCTTCAATATCTCGAAGAAGATCCCTCCACCGACGTACTCCACCGCCGCTCGACCCTGCTGGGCTACGAGATCTACATCGTTGAACAATGGGCCTGTTCGCGCATTCATCCTACATTCATCATCTCGACCTACACGGGTGACCCGTCACATAAAGTGATCGTGGGTGTGCTTAGCGTTCCGACGGATGAGACAACATGGTCGCCTCGATTGCGAATGTACTTCGATGCCATGAAGCAATACCACGCCCGAAAGAAGGAGACTACGCTGGGCACGATTATGGTCACGGACCTGAACTCTTTCCCGTCTGCTCTGACAGTGATCCCGGTCCCAGAAGGCGACTTGAAAAAACACAGGGAGGACTTCATTGTAAATGAGAACCTGAAGCGGCTCGGCTGTGCTGGTCGCGCGGGCTTGAAACTACAACCGCCGACAGCAGCGACGGAAGCCAAGTTTCACCAGCTATATCGGACGAGCGAGAGAGTACCTTTCTATAACGCTGTCATTGAGCTGGTCAAGCAGTGCCAGATTGCCTTGATGGTATTCGACAAACTGGCTCCTGAGTTCGTGGATGGGCTGCTGTGTGATGTGACCGAGGCAGCCGTAAATGACTGGTGGACAGACATCGGCACCGATTTGTACAATATCGAACCGAGTGACGGTGCCTTGGGGCCCACAAGCGTGGCCGCTCTCCTGGGAACGCTTCTAGGCGCTCGAAATCGACTAAACACATATGGCGCGCCCGTCGGAAAGGATTCTTTTGACATCGATAATCTGAAGAGAGGGATTGGCGGGTTCCAAAAGTCCCAGAAGATGAACAAGTCACGAAGACTGGACCGGCGGACCCTGGAACGCTTACGCCGCGTTACGGCCAAGGCTGCGAATGCCGAGGGCTGGACCGACGCCGTCAAGTCAACCATGGCGGAGCTGAGTGGCCAAGGAGGGGAGATGGTCATGGGGATGGTGCGTGGACGCGAGAAGGGTGGCATTGCCGACGTCGAGACCCTCGATCTGGATAATTTTGTACAGTGCTGTTATGGATCGAGGGCAAAGTGGCTATGGCTTGGAAAACCGCGCAAGAGCGGCCCGCAAGCTGGTTTCAGAGGAACCGATGCAAATATGATGTTTACGACCAACGATCAAGGTGGCTATGTCTGGACGAGTCGGAAGAAACCATCGACAGAGGACTTGCATGCCGAGCGTGTTGCCACTGGCCTTGACAAACAATGGAAGGCTCCTGAATCATTGGTCGCAGAAGAGAGAGACCACCGCAAAAAAGGCGTCAGCGGAAGAGTCTCTGATGCTCGGGCTGGCCTTGGCCGTTTCAAGGACGCAGTCGGGCTGCCGGGCCTGCGTTCACATCACCATAAGCACTCTCGAGAAGGTTCGGAACTGACACACGATGCCGCCTACCATCCACATATCGACAGCGATACGGAGGTATCAGTTTCCAAAATAAAAACCAGCTCTAGCATTGAAGCGGATGGGAAGGCCGAAAAGCGTCCTGATGATGATCCGGATGATCAGCCCGCTGCCCCTACTGACGAGGGGGCTGATATCAAGGCCCCTGAAATTCACATCGATTCTGCCCCGGCAGAAATGGAGCCGAAACCACACCCAGAGGAGGCCGACCAGGTTGCGGAGCTGCAGCCCGTCCAAACAGTGGACGATGAGTCGTCGGACATAGAGCGCATGCGGTCTCGGTCAACCGCAGCTTCGAGTGAACCAGGTCAGGATCGAGATGAGCCGGTTTCGGGTCTAGCCTTGATGGCTCTCAGGCGACCACAAAGCTGCGAAGATCTCCGAAATCTGGAGAATGATAACGAGCGTCGAGATGATCGGTGTGCGCGTCACCTTTCCTTCAGTAATGTTGAAGAGGTGGTTCTCAACTGGAAACCACTGGGAGATCAACCGTTGGTGGAAGATACCACCAATCTTGAAGTGGCCCTTGGGCAAGAAGACATGCTTGCCTCTGACGCCCGCATTTTCAGCTCTCGGATCCTTGAATTAAGCGAGCGCACTGTTCCTTGGGTCGAGCGACAGGTGGATGCGGTCGACGGGCTTAATAAAAGGCTTTACGAGCGCCACGAGGAGCTCAATTCAGTCTATCTGGAACGCTTTGGTGATTACCAGAAACTACGCGAAAGATCCAGCGATCTTTTATCGGACGAGCAATCTCATCTTAGCGACGGCGTCAAACGCGTCGAGTTGCTGGGCGCCAAGCTGGATTACGAACTGCATGTCCTCGAATCAAAAGTGGAGGACATGGAAGAAGGGCTCACTGACTTTGAACGACACATCGTCAACGTGGAAACCAGAATCAAGGGTCTTCTGCAAGGCGAGGAAGAGCACAGCATTTCCTGGATGACATGGTTCCGACGATCGATTGGCTTCGCGGCGTAATGTGAACACGGTTGTACGATATGTCCTTTTTTATTTTCCCCTGTTCCTATTGTACATAAGATAGACGGCGTTCCTCGCTGCCCAGCTCGCGATGGTATTAAACATTGATCCATCACCAAACAAAACAAGAAAATTCGCAAGCGGTAACCCGAACAATCTGGAACGTGGCTAGCACGAACCGATCCGTTCAATTGGAGGAAGGCCGCCTGGTCAACCCGATCCAGCGCTTCATGTCGACGTTTACATGAAGCCCATACCGCCACCCTGCTTCTGGGCGGCATCACCCTGCATCTTCTCGCTGACCTTGATGTTGACGTCGAAGAACTTGGACACGCAGCGGTCGAGGCAGACGGACTCGCCCTTGTTGAGGTCACCTTCGCGGTAGTCGGTCGGGATGCACTTCTTGGCGCAGGACTCGTTCAAGCTGGGAGATCATGTTAGATTCTTGAGTGGCTAAAGTATAGGGATCCTAGTGATGGAAGCAATCGGACAAAGAATTCAGGAAGCGCTTACCGGTTGAACATGTCCGCGATCATGTCAACTTCGGTCTCGGCAGCAGCGAGCTTCTGCTCCGAGGACATCTTGGGCTGGCCGCCGAAAAGGAAAGACATTGTGAATGTGATGGAGTTTGTATCTATTACGATTAATATCAATCGCCAAGGGGACCGGGGAGGAAAAACGTACCAAAGGTGTTGATGGAAGTGCAGATGGACGATGACGGGACCGAAGTTGGCTGAGGTCGCCGAGCTTGGGCCTTCTCCGCCTACGCCGAGTTTTTCCACTTTCCCACTCGCTTTTTTCCCTTTTCCTTTTCATCCGCGCAATGTGAGTGTCTTTCACTCTCCATGCATTCAATTCGCCCCAGGGCTCTAGGCCTCGGCTTCAAAAGGTAAGCTATTGCTATTTCTTCTATCTTCATTGCTTGTCTCCCCCTTCTATGATGATTTCTCCCATCTGCTTCAGAACCGCTGCAGTTGATGCTCTCGGGCACATGAACGGACTTGGAATAATTTCTGATCTCTCCACACTTCTTCTTAATTGTGATTATGCAGTTATTGGGAGCAATTGCTAACCCGATGTTCAGTGCAGGACTACGTGTCACCCAAATACAGAGCCCCTTCACGGCCCGACTAATACAAGCAACGCGAGCTGCTAGCTCGGCCTCCCCAGGCAAGGCATTCCAGGAACGGGTGCAGGAAATCAAAAATGCCTGTGCAGAGCCCTATCCTCGCCTAGCCGTGGACCAGCGCACACTAAGTTGCGCTGAGTTCCGTGATCGGTACAATGGACTCGCCGACAATGAATCAGTAGAAGATACGGTGGTCGTCTCTGGTAGGTAGTCGCCCAGCCTGTCCAAAAGCTCTGTACTTAGATAGTATTAGGAAGAATTCGTACCTATAGACTTGCCGGAAGCAAATTGATCTTCTTCGATATCGTCCAAGATGGCCACAAGCTCCAGGTGATGTGCAACAAGCGCCAGCTGGAGGGCATCGAGCCTGCCCAGTTCAAGAAACTGTATCGTCTACTTCGCCGTGGTGATGTCTTTTGTATGTCTTGCTGTTCTCTGGCACGAGCCATTGCTGACCGATTCAGCTGTAACTGGTAAACCACACCGCACGGGTCGAGGCGAGCTCACCGTCGACGCAACAGAGCTACCGAAGCTGCTGGCACCCTGTCTGCACGATGTCCCTGTTTACGATGCCTCGCACGAAACCTCGCCGTACCCTCGCCATGTCCAGTTCCTGGCGGACCCGGTGACCAAGGATATTATTCGGGCGAGATCTGCCGTGGTCCAATATCTGCGCCAATTCTTTTTGGATCGGTCGTTCATGGAGGTCAGCACTCCTATCATCGGGTCTGTGGCCGGTGGTGCGATTGCACGCCCTTTCTACACTGCTGCCACCGAGTTTCCTGAGCGTCAGCTGTCTCTGCGAATTGCACCGGAGCTGTGGCTGAAGCGGCTGGTGGTGGGTGGATTCGACAAGATCTTTGAGATTGGACCATCTTTCCGAAATGAAGGTATGATGATATGCATCGCAGATGAAGAATCAAGCTCACGAGTTGTAGGGCTGGACAAAACGCACAACCCCGAATTCACCACCTGCGAGTTCTACCAGGCCTACGCTAACCTCGAGGACCTGATGACCACCACCGAGAACCTTCTGTCCGGAATGGCTGCACACATCGGAGAGTTTAACAAAGAAGGTACTCTCAATCCCACCTCTGTCAACTTCACCACTCCCTTCCGCCGTATCGACTTCATCACCGGCATCGAAGAACAAATTAACCGCAAACTGCCCGACCTCACATCCTCAGACGCCCTCTCCCAGATCCGCGACCTCTTCCATGAACTCTCCCTCCCACTCCCCGAGAACGCCACTCTCCCACGCCTCCTCGACGAACTATGCAGCGTCTACGTGGAACCCCAATGCATAGATCCCACCTTCATCACCAACCCACCCGAATGCCTCTCCCCACTCTCCAAATCCTTCGTCCACCCCATAACCAAACAAATCGTCGCCGCGCGCGGCGAGCTCTTCATCGAGGGTAAGGAAGTCGTCAACACCTACGAAGAAGAGAACTCGCCTTTCGAGCAGCGCCGCAAGTTCGAGGACCAGCTGCGCTTCTCCAAGGCTGCCGATGAGCCTAGCGAGATCGACGAAACCTACCTCGAGGCTTTGGAGTGGGGTCTTCCTGCTACCGGTGGCTGGGGATGCGGCATTGATCGTCTCGTCATGTTGTTTACGGGCGCGAAGCGCATTGGCGATGTTTTGCCGTTTGGTAATTTGAGGGCTGTTACGAGACGCCCTGGCGCGAGCGAGTAACTTGCATTTAGTCTTAGTGTACGATAGTAATAGCATGAGCCTAATAACGGTGCCTACTCTTGCATCTTCAATCAATCTTATTTATGTAATTCCAAGTACCGTTGACCGTCGGTACCCGTCGGCTTATCGGCGCGGTCCGATTTAAGGTGAAGCGGGGAAGAAAACATCTTCATCTTCAACCACCATGACTGTTCCCAAGATATCCGTGGGCCAGGCGGTCACTGTGAGTTTAAAAGAACTTGAGAATGGTACGAAAAAGTCTCGAATCTCTATAGTACCGCTCTAATTCATAAAAGGGACCGTCTCCTTCGACACACTGACCGAAGCCTTTGGTCCCTCTTCGCTGGGCATCATCGTCGTGAAAGACCTTCCAGAGAACTTTGTCCAGCTGCGTAAACAAGTCCTCTCCAATGCATCCTACCTCGCTGCCCTCCCCGAGTCCGAACTCGGTGCGTTAACCCCCATATCTCCCCAGTCAGCACTAAGACTAATCCACAATAGAATCCCTCGAGAGCCCAGAGTCCAAGTACCTAGTAGGCTGGTCCTGCGGCAAAGAAACCCTCAAATCAGGAACCTTCGACACCCTCAAGGGCTCCTACTACGTCAACTGTGCCTTCTATCAGGACCCCTCTCTGCAAAGCGCTCCAGCTGAGGGTTTCCCCGATCTACCCCAGTACACGGCGCCCAATATCTGGCCGTCCCCCTCACGCCTGCCGACATTCAGAAGCAGCATTGAGAGTCTATGCGGACTGATCATTGACACGGCGGGACTCGTCGCACAGGCTTGCGATCGTTACGCAGAAGCTAATATTGACGACTATAAACCCGGGTATTTGCAACGCGTCGTAAAGACCAGTCTCACGACCAAAGCACGGCTACTGCATTACTTCCCTTCGACCTCGGAGAACCAAGAGGATCAAGATGACGACGACTGGTGCGCAACGCACGTCGACCATGGCTGTCTTACCGGCCTCACTTCGGCAATGTTCCTCGACGAAGCTGCCTCCCCACCAATTCCCGACCCGTCCTCGCCTGACTTCGTTCTCACCGAACTTCCACAGTCTCCGGACCCAGGGGCGGGATTGTACATTAGCTCGCGCACGGGTGAGATCGTCAAGGTGAATATTCCTAAGGATTGTCTCGCTTTTCAGACTGGTGAGGCGTTGCAGCTTATTACCCGGGGCAAGTTCAGGGCCGTGCCGCATTTTGTCAAGGGGGCTAAGTGTCCGGCTGGGACGAAGATTGCCAGGAATACGTTGGCTGTGTTTACTCAGCCGAATCTTAGTGAAGAGGTTGAGGATGGGTTGACTTTTGCTGAGTTTGCGAGGGGGGTTGTGTCGAAGAATTATTAGGTATTAAAGTAAGGATAGGTTACAGTGATTACTACTGGTGTTTCAACGTAAATGTGTGGAAGGATATCGTAAATGTGTGAAATGATGGTAGCAATATCGAGATATTATACATGTGGAATCGTTATTCGTTAAGATGGCTTTGGCCACTGCACCAGCAGACTGCTTTTCGACCAGGTCGCGCCACCAGCGTCTGACTTCGAGGCTCATGTGCCTATTCGTCCGAGTCGTCGATCTCTTCCTCCGCTTTCTCACGGAATGGAATAGACGCAGTCAACTGTTCCCCGGAAAGTTCCATCTCCGAGACATTCCCACTTAGCCCCTCGGCATACTCCTCCGTCTCCTCATCAAGGCTCTCAGCCTTCTGGCCAAGTCCCGTGCTAACGAGTTTACCCGCTGCGAAATGCTTCTTCGGTGGACGACCAGGGCCTCGACTTTCATCTTCTCGGGGATCCTTGAACGCAAGCCTCAAATCGCCACCACGGGCACAGTCGTTCAGGATACGCAGAACTGCCTGCCACCTCGGCATGTTCTCACGTTGCTCGGCAGCAGGACCAACCTCCACGCCGTTCATCGTAGCCAATCCCAGCGTCTCGGCGCGGTAGTCGCCCCAGAACCAGTTTACTCCCTCTGGGATGCGCGTGTCTGCATGGGCTGAGAATCTTCGGCCGCTTAGCATACTATGCAGATCGTAGCCGAGATCTTTGAACGTGCCGAAATGAAGGTACGCCGCTTCGGGCTCGTAGCATCGACCCAGAAGCATGTTCTTCGTTACAGCGCAGAGCCGCCCGCCTGCCATGCGGTACCACGGACCGTAGCCTTGCATGCCGACGCACTGGAACGTCATGTCGACTTCACTGTCGGTCAACCGCTGCAGCTTATCCCGATCGAAGCCCATCGGACGGTCGAGTCGCTTTGGGTCCACTGTATACACTTTGCCTGCAACGTAGGGCTGATAGGATCTTGCATACTGGGGATCCTTGGGGTCGTCGATACAGCCTTCCAGTGAGAGCCAGATTTGTTCGATGACCATTACGTCTGTGACTTTTTCGTCTTTTGTCGTGTTGGTTATATCTTCCATTATGTCCGCGGTCAGCCCGAGCGGCTTCAGCCGCACAACGTCCTTGACGGCTAGTAGCTCGTGGCCGATCCAGATCCCCTTGCAGTAAAGATTGGCGTCGGGCCAAGTGCCCTTGAGCTTGGTGTAATGCAGCAAACTCCATGACGCCATTGTTGTCAAGGCGTATTCAATGGATGGGTGGAATTGTTCACGGGCCAGGGGCCACAGGAATTGCTCATAAGCACCGAACGGCTTGATGTTTTTCAGCGGAACGTATTTATACTGGTGTGAGTACACCTTCTCATCACTGAGTGGGTCAACCAGTGTCTCGACACGGAACCCAGAGTAGGTTATCAGATCGTTCTTCTTTTTGGTGAGCCGGAAGATGTCCATGAAGTTGCACTCTTCTTCCGGGACCTGGGTGACAATTCCGGCACGCCATTGAGGCCTTCCGATCCAGGAGCCATCTTCATGCTTGATTTGAAAACACTTGGCTTGGGCATTGTACTCCAGGGTGCCATCCAGGTCGGGAGTCCACAAGACAACCTCGCCTCGACGGGGAATGAAAGAGGCCTGGAGGGTCAGGCGGACGAAATAATCCGTGAGTTGCTCATGCGTCAGCGCCCAGTCCATATTGAGACGGTGATTTATTTCTTCGTCGACCGCACCCTTCTCCTTCATGTCCATGATGTGGATTCGCCAGTAGTCAGGGCCCTCTTCATCAGAAGGGTACTTGGGGTTGAGTTCGTGGATTGTCCGGACGGGTAGTCCCTTGGCCATCAACATTTCGGCCTTGGTGCGACCTGCATGCCTGTCAGAGAATGCATCGGGGTCTTTCGCGGCAAATATTCGGGACTTACGCTTTCGAGGCACCGCTGACCTTGCAGCTCTTGCGCAGTTTGCACATCCGCATGTGCCCTCGCGATTGGTCATCAGCCAGTAGAAATGTGGAAAGAAGGCGAGGCGTGACTGGAAGTAGAATCCGCTGGGGTGTCCAAAGAGAAACGAATCTCGCTGCGATGCTATATGAGTAAGGTAGCCTGGAGGCAAATATACACGAAACTCACCTCGCTGGGATTAGAACCACGAGGCCGATCAAAGAGACCATAGCCATCAGGAAGCTTTTCCAGGATATAAGTGACGCCTAGTATCAATGTTAACGTAATCCCCGTCACCGATGAGAAGACAAAGAAAAGGATGAAAGCAAAGAGGCCGTTTCAGTTTGGATCAAAGCCATACAAGTCAAGTGGGGCTGTATGGCTGACATGAAAGTGAATACAAATGCAGAGGTCGCAATCAACCGTGAAATAAGCGGCTGATAGAGAAGCTCTTTGCGGCTCACATATGTTTGGGATTCGATACACAGCATGCAAGCTGCAGGAAGCCAGACAACATAAATAGAGCAAAAGAGATCACTATGGCTTACCCTGCTCACTGGCACCGGTCCTCTCGACCCACATCTGGGCGAGATGCAGTCGCCATCTGGTGTCGTCGAGCTTGCGGTACTTGAACTGAGGATCGTCGAGTCTCCACGTGGCCTCATCCCCGTCACTCAAAGAGTCCGCCACGGGGATGACGACTAGATTCTCATCGTCACTGCTTGTCATCTTGTTGATATCGCGACTGAGTCTCGATTAAACGCGTCTAGTAGCGGGGCACTGGCGCCCCTGAAATGAGTATGACGCAGCCAGGTCGAAACCACGAAGCCAAATCGCAACAACACGTCTCAAATGATGATTTAGAAGTGATGAGAGCCAAGGTAAATATTGTGATGGAAGGACGGTGTTCATCCATTAGATGATCACGTGTGGTCGAGTTAACTGCTATTTCAGCAGGCGGTGAACCTAGTCGGCCTATAGTGTTTCTTAGGCGGTCAGTGAGATCCGGTAGAATTACGTTGTAGCATCTGGTCGAGCTTGCATTCGACAAATGGTTGGCAAATAAAACATAATCAACGCTCCTATACACAAGATGAAAAGAAGGGAAATCATAGCCACATCTAGGTTTCAGTTCAGTTCGCGGTTACTTCAACAGATGCCTCAGAAACCTCTTCTACTGACGCTTCCTCCGCTTCGTCTGCTTCCTCCTGATAAGGTGGGGGCGCAATCTCTCCCTCAGTAGCCCAAACCTTGCACAGTTCCTGCTCAATCTCCTCACGGCGCTGCTTCCATTCGTCGACCTTGTCGAGACGCTTGCGCAGCTCCTGCAGCTCCTTCTCAACTCCGAGCTTCTCCTTCTCAGTGCCGATTCTCTCAAACTCCCACTGTTCGCCCTCATCTCCCATCCCCAGAGTAAGGTTAAAGGTGTGGTATTTCTTCAAAGATGCACGAGTGGAGATGGTGATCAGAGTAATGCCACGCTCTTTAGCCCGCTCATACAGCAGACCTTCGACATCGGAAGAGACGGCCGAGGTACCTTCATCAATGAACGCGTACCGGGGCTCGTGGTAGAACAGCCGGGCCATTGCCATGCGCTGCTTCTCTCCGCCACTGAGAACATCCTTCCACTCTTTACGAGCATCCCATCCACCTTCACGCGATGGCAAGTAGCCCAGGTGCGCATCATCCAGGATCTTCTGCAAGCTAGCATCGGATTCTCCAGCTTCATGCATGTCAATCTCGGTATGAGGGTAGAGAACCTGATCCCGTAGAGTACCCACACTCAGATAGGGTCGCTGGGGAAGGAACATGATGCCGTCAAGGCCAAATCCTCGGGGCCGGCTGACAAGTCCGCGATAGACGGGCCACAGTCCGGCCACGATGCGGGGAATGGCAGACTTGCCGACACCATTGGGTCCGGAGATAAGAAGGTGGTCACCCGAGTGGACGATGAATGACAGCTGCTCGATGAGCTCGTCACCACCCATTGGGTAGATCGAAGGTGCCACGATAGGGACCTGCTCCAGGCGGACACCGTCAAATCCATTGTGGGTGGTGCCCTGGGCGTCGGCGAGAGAGTACAGCTCAGGGTGTGCGCCCGGTGGTGGATAGTAGGCGTTGGCATGAACGCGGTGAAGGGTGGAGATGAGAGTGTAGACGCGGGAAGTGTAGCCTGCAAGTTCCGAGATGTCCTTGATGCTGTACATCATGCGCCCACCTGCGTCGGCCAGCGAAAGCATGAGGCGCTTGTTGGTGATGAAGTCTTTCATACGGTCGCGCTCACGGCCCATTCCTTCCTCCGGTATGTCTGCCAGCTCCGAAGCACCTCCTGTGCCGCTCCAGGCGGGAAGGAAGATCGGCAAGGAGGTCACCAAGTAGCCAAAGGCGGACCACGAGTATTTCAAGATCATGTCTTCGAGCATGTTGTATCGGATCTTCAGGCTGTAGATACCTTCCATCCAACGCTGCAAGTCCTTGAAACTCCGGACCAGGAACAGTCGTTCGATATCGGCACCGCCATAGAACGAGATCTCCTCGGCATTGGCCAAAAGTCTAGAATGCAGGCCGCGGAAGTCACCTTCCTTCTTGCCCTCGACTGCCTTCAATTTTCCAAACGGCGGTGACAACTTCCGGAGCACCACAGCCGTACTGAAATAGCCAGTGAGGATTCCACTCAGAGCAAGAGGGCCAAGCGAGCGGTAAAGTTGATAGTTGAATACAAACAGATCCACCATAGGTTTGCCCATTGAAGAGTACAGCGATGCAGCTGCCGAGCAGAAAAGGGTGAGGTCTTGTGTAATGAACTGGTCTGGGCCTTGGCCAATACCACCGTCCGTGTTCATCAGCTTGTAGTAATTGTTATTATCGGTTAGATAGAGGTCATGAATGTATCTCGTCAGTCGGGTCCGGAAGGCGATTGAAACCTTTGACTGCAGGAATTTGATCATCGCGTTTGTGTAGGATGCGAGCGTGCCAATGCCACACCACTTGACGATGCCCCAGGAAAAAGCCTTTCCTTTACCGGCGACCAGATCTCTCACAATCTCACCGTCCAGCCGTGCAATCAGCAGCGAGAGATATGTCCTCAGCAGGAGAAAGACACCATGGCTCATAAGCAGGCCTGTTTCCTTGCTTCCCCATCGCGGAACCATGATACTACCCAAACTGAGGAACTGGTGCAAAAAGGCCAGATTCAAGCCGGGCTTTGTAGTCGGTGGGGGTATCTGGCTGGCCGCGCCCTCTTCCCTGCTTCGAGCGGAGACTGGCGGGTTCAGGAACAGTCGGCGATGGGCGTCAAAGGTGGTCGGCTTGGTCGGATGAATCAACACCTTCGAAGTGCGAGACCCCTTGTATGGTACATAGATGGTGCGAGACCCATCTTTCCCTCGGATGCCCGAGTTTCGACGCAGCAAACGGCGACCTTGCGCTCGGTCCTTTGCCCGCTCTCGGAGCCAGCTGTATCCTCCATATCCTGAGCCGACGATCGATAGAAGCAATAAAATCGTTGCAACGAGACGGGTGCTTTTCGAAGTTCGTTTAACCCGAGAGCGTATCAACTCTGAATAGTGCAGGTAAAGCGCAAGGAGAGGGTCCTCCGGGCGACGAAGTGTCGACTGGGCGGCCATGATGCCAGATCTAGGCTTCGTCTCACGAGTTGCCCAGGCGGCAGTTGGTTAACGATGGTTGTAGGCCATGAGCGGTACAAGGGACCGGCTTGTGGAGAGTAGTGAGTTGAAGGAAGAATGAAGAGCCCTGGGCAGCCAAGGGAGCGTTGCATCATTTCATGTGAACCTCGGGATTGCGGAGAAGGCACGTGCCCGGGGTAAGCTTACAAGGTATAGCCATCCGACTGATATAGTACCGCGACTATTTTTCCTTCTTATCCTCTACTATATGGACTTCTTGACGGCTACATGTTATTCTACTTACTAGAGTACTATTTGACCGGTCGCGATTAACCCCGAGGGAAGTGTTTAACGGAGTATCCGTTGGAAGCACGCCTGCAACAAATCTGGCAGCTATTGGATGCTTCAGCTGCGCAGAGTTTCGTTTCACTATTTATTGACAATTCGGTGTTTCAGTTGCCATTTGGTCTGAAATCGTCGATAATACTCCGTACGGTCTTGGAAATTCAGGTACATCGAGTAGCTGTCATGGTACCCCAGCGGAATATGTTTCTATCTATCTGCCGCAACGATCAGAACACCCAGCCACAAAACATGTGCTATCCATGTCCGTGAAAAATGCTCCGGAAAGGGTAAAAGGGGTATGAAAATTCAGCACCTGGGAATCTGTAGGTATATAGGAGCTGTCTGTGTACCCCAACCCAGGAGGCCCAGGAAAGCCTGCAATGTCTAGATCCGGGGAAATTTGACCAGGCAAAAGTGTGCTAAGTGTTGTCATATACTCCGCATAGACGTGCAATCATAGATTTAAGCTTTTCCCATGCATGCGAATTAGTCCAGAGTTTACTATTCGATATAGAACCGTGATCGGTCTTCGGTCGGAAATCCCGAGATCGCTATGATTGTTTACTTGAGATATCTCAAAAAGTAGTCCTACAAGGGCTTGTTCCCGAGAAACCCGAAAGGCAAGAGAAGGAGGCACCGAAAGGGTTCGCAAATTAAGCTGAGAGGTCCAGCCTGTCGCGAACAGCAAACAGGATATGGAAAGAGGGTGGCCCTAGCAAGATGTCGAGGACCAAGCGCATGCAGAACCAGACCCACTTCAGCTAACACCTCATTTCCACAGGGGAACATGGCAGATCACTGCAGAGTTACGGAAGAGCGGGAGTCCTAAGTACCTACGGCTCATGTGCTTGGTGGCTGACAGCACTGTACTGATTCCCCAGGACTATTCATCCCCCGAGTCATCGGGTCAAATCAACCCCCGAAGCTTCCCCGACTCATTGCTGACGATTGGCTCCCATTTGCATCTACTCCAATCACACCCTACACTAAGATTGGTCGGGCTCGCGTTCATTTTAATCCGCCAATGGTGGTACCAGCAGGGCCCAGGGCATACTGTAGTTCCCGTCCACGATGCAAAAAAGGGGCACACCTGCTGGATCGTCCGGTGGGGGGACGCTGATACCCTGATCCGATCTTGCGGTGATCACGAATGTGTTTTTTTACACGGTATTTGGTCCAGGCCCTGCGCTAGTCAAACCCTCGAAGTCCGTGACCCTCATACTACAGGACTTGCCTTGAGGTGGCCATGGCCCCGAGAATGGGAACAAAAATAAAACAAAGGGCCAGGAATTGATGGCAACACGTAGCACAAACCAGCACAACTCCGATGACGGAACCCAATGCAGTGAAAATGCGAGAATGCACGGTGAAAGCGTAGCCGCTGAGGGCGTGCGGTAGCGCGTGAAAGCAGGAAATCACAGCACGAGGAAAAGGCGTGAAATGGGCCCGGTCACATTAGCACCACGTGACATCCCCGACTCCTCTCTCGCCTCAGCTAAACATTCTCCCCTCCCCAAAAGCATCATTCGTGTCGCTTTCTGCTTCTCTGCTTGGGCTGGATCCGACTGCCTTGGTGTGTGGTGATTCTTGTTGGTACCTTTGGGGCCAAAGGTGGTATGTGCGACCTTTATCCAGGGCGCTTGCCGACCCAGGAGACGTATGTTGACATCGTTATTAGCCGCGCTCTCTGCTTTTGGAGGTTCCTTTGCCTTCTGAACGCTTCGCACCCCCTGCTCTTTGTCGTTGCATGTGCATATAGTTGCCTGTGAGCTGCCGCCAACGCCAATACCCTTGATGAGTGGAGAGACCACGGGGCGAGACCTCTCACCCTCGTCTGTTCCCGAGTCCGCGGGCAAAGCACCCATGCCTTCTCCAGAACCCGCCGATTCAACCGGTAAGTCTCTGCGCATGCTCATAGTTGCGTTCGGCTTCCAAAAATGTTCGGTCGCTAACTCTCCTGGTTCGGTAAATCCAGGCCCTGAGTCGCCTCCCGACCTGCCCACCACTGATGGGGCTGAGACTCAAGAAGCAAACGCCGGCGCATCTTCCCAGCAGGCTTCCTCGTCCGCTGCACCGGATTCGAAATCCCCAGAGGCCACTGGGGGCTCCGGTACACTTAAGAAACGCCATCTTTCGATCCCAATCCCGTCGCGAATGTCCTCGAAGGCGGATAAACAATCGACCATAGAGAAGACCGAAGAACCGACGCAGGGGACATCCTCTCGGAGAGGATCCAAAGTGAGCATGTTGAGAGGTAGAAAGGAGCGGAGTCGTGCGAGTAGTCAGCGGTCGCAGCGGACGCAGGATGTGGCAAATGTCGAGAAGGCACAGGACACGAACACGCCGAGCACAACTGAGATGAACGGGTCCTCAAAGCCTCAGCAGAAGAAGAGCTCCAAGCTTCTTTCTTTCCTCAGTTGCTGTTCTTCGTCGGATGTCGATACGGACGACTCGGCCCTGCCCCCTAAAAGGACCACCATGCGACCCCCCGCCTCAAACCGACTACCAACTTCCGATAAAGCAGAAGCCCATGCTGGTGACTCTAGCACGGCGGAATCCAGGGACCCGACTTACTTGGACGAGAAAGCGAACATGCCAGTGACCGCGGATCAGCCTCACCCTCAGGAAGAGGAGCGTACCGCTGCCGCCGAGGCGCAAGGCGAGGGGACTTCCGCAGCAGTTGGTTCCTCTGACGCCCCACCGACGAGCTCGAAAGAACGCGAAGGAGCAGGTGTGATTGCGAATGGTGTAATACCTGAATCGACGACGGAGGAGACCCACCGAACCGATGAGAAAGCCGCGGCGACAGAAGAATCCGCAGCAACTGAGCCGACTTCGGAGAAGGCCAAGGCTGTGGAGAGTCAAGAGACCTCACACCAAGAGGATGTCGTGCAAGCTCCGGCCGTGTTGCCTCCTCCCCCGCCGCCGCCTGCTCTTGAGATCCCCAGCGATGCGGGAGAACAGCAATGGCTGCTTCCGCCGCCTTTGCCTCACATGCAGGACCGGAAATGCTTGGTCCTGGATCTCGACGAAACACTCGTACACAGTAGCTTCAAGGTAAGTAGAGCTCGGTTCAAAAGTCCGAACGTGTCGACTCACTTTTGTCTCAGGTCCTTGAGCGTGCCGATTTCACCATCCCAGTGGAGATTGAAGGACAGTATCATAACATCTATGTCATCAAGCGGCCTGGTGTGGATCAGTTCATGAAGAGAGTTGGCGAGCTGTATGAGGTTGTGGTGTTTACCGCATCAGTTTCCAAGGTGGGACGCCCTGTTTTGATGAGCGCCAACATAACAATCGCTGACTCGTCGATTTGCAGTACGGTGACCCTTTGCTCGACCAACTGGATATTCATAACGTTGTCCATCACCGCTTATTCCGAGAGAGCTGTTACAACCACCAGGGGAACTACGTCAAGGTTGGTTTATTCCGTCACTCCCAACCCTACTCACCTCTAACCTTTATGTAGGACCTTTCGCAAGTTGGCCGTGACCTTCGGGAAACCATCATCATTGACAACTCCCCGACCTCCTACATCTTCCACCCTCAACACGCGATACCTATCAGCAGCTGGTTCTCTGACGCACACGACAACGAACTCTTGGACCTCATTCCTGTTCTCGAGGATCTTGCTGGGGCGCAAGTCCAAGATGTCAGCATGGTCCTAGACATCACATTGTGAATGTCTCCTCCGGATCTTCCTTACGCCTGAGATTCCCCCAGATTCCCCTTTGAGCGAGTCCTTTCTTTTGTGTTTTTGGTGCGAGAAAAAGCTTCTTCCTTTCCAGCATTTCCCCTACAGTGGGTATCCGCCTTCCTTTTTTTTCATTCTCCCATCCTTCGCCTTTTCTGACGCTCCCTTGGCCCAGAACGGAACTGGTTCCCCTCCGGGTCATGGCCCATATGTTGCATCTGTTGTCTTCTTCTTATGGGATAGTCCACATCCAGTTTGGCATCTTTTCTTCTCTGTTTCTTCGAGCCACCGGCATTTGTGATCTTACTTATCTGACTACGCTCCGAGCGAGCCTTGCCCTCACCATTTCCTATCACTGATTCCCTGCCGCGCCCTGGTTTCTCCTTGTTGTCATTGCCCCAGTCCGCATTCTCCGATGCATTACGCAGGCGTCTGTTGGTTATCATGTTCCCGCTGTATCCCTCCCCTTGTCTTTTGTCCCCCTGTTCTTTGTCTTGCTACCTTGCCAAGTCCGATCTCAGTTGGCCAGCGAGAAGATCGTGCGTTATTATTCGCACCGAGACTCCGTTCCATTGGAAGCGTACCTGCGTGCAGCGTTCTTAATACCGCTCTCTCGATGCTGCCGCGGGACGAACCTGAACCATATCGCTGGATTGACTCCCACCTGCAATATGTACATGACTTTTGATCGGCTACGGCACTTCTATGCTGTATATAGTCTTTGAGAAGAAATCTCATCAAGAATACACAGTAGCTTGGCGCGTGACTTTGATTCCTAGAATTCGTTTCGCAGATGGCCGTACTTTGGTTGAGATGGAGGCGGACGGAAACCGCATTGAGCTTTCTAGTCCACATTGGGATGATGTAGCCAGACTTCACGTTTCTACCCCTCTACCAGATGATATCACTTGAAGTTTTAAGTCACCGAATCAATCGAAACCGAGCAGCTTGCGACTTTACTGAATATTCAGGCATCGCGGATCCTCGGTCACCAAAGCTCCCCGCAGTAACATTCCACCGCCCGCCACTTTTAAACCAGCACCACCTCACGCCGCGCCATCATGAAGAACAAGGAAGGCTGGGACGGCAAGCTACGGGTAGAGCCTAAGGCTGTCATCACGAACCCCGAGGCCCTAGAGGACTCGGACTACTCCGACCCAGATGCGCCGCCCGTGGAAGAGATCGACGCGGACGAGGGTAAGGATTCGAGAGGCTCAGCGACCTTGACAGTAGGATACAGTTAGCTGATGGCTTGATAGACCTCTTGGAAGATGAGGATCTAGACACAGAGGTTCGTGTTGCGACGCTCTCCTCTTTTTTTTTTTTGCTTTACTCGGTGGCTGACATGTGCTGTTAATCTTGTAGGAGATCGACCTGGTTCACATGCGCATAAAGTCCCTTCCCGCGCTGCGCCTGGAACGTTTTTCGAAGCTTCAGGTATATTCATACCCCCGTCCCTCTCCGTGTCCCCGGTAGCTTGAATGTCGAACCGATGCGACTCGGCATCGAGGAATCGCGGAGGAACCACACATGAAGCCTTGAGCGCCGTCGCAGATGACTGACTGCCAGGATAGAGGTTATGTTTCCGCCAAAACGAAATAACTCGCATCGAGTTCCCCTCCAATGTCGCCGCGTCGCTGAAAGAACTCGATCTCTACGATAATCTCATCTCGCATATCAAGAACCTCGATGAATTCGACCTGACGACCTTGGACCTCAGCTTTAACAAGATTAAGCATATCAAGAATGTGTCACATCTTACCAAATTGACGGACCTGTTCTTCGTGCAGAATAAGATCTCCAAGATCGAAGGGTTAGAGGGGTTGACTGAGCTGCGGAATTTGGAGCTTGGGGCCAATCGTATTAGGGTGTGTTGTACCTGCACGGAGTCTCAAGATACGGGTGGTTGACATGGTGTATAGGAAATCGAGAACCTGGACACCCTCAAGTCGTTGGAGGAACTTTGGCTCGGCAAGAACAAGATTACAGAGATGAAGGTATGTTTTACACCCAAGATCGAAAGAGCAAGGAGAAGTCTAACAACCGGTAGAACCTCGACTCCCTAACCAACCTCCGCATCATCTCCATCCAATCCAACCGTCTCACCAACCTCACAGGGCTCTCCAACCTCCCCAACCTTGAAGAGCTCTACTTCTCCCATAACGCCGTGACCGACCTCTCCGGTTTGGAAAAGAACACCACTTTGCGCGTCCTGGACTTCTCCAACAACCAGGTCGAGCACCTCGAGCACCTATCCACTCTCAAGAACCTGGAAGAGGTCTGGGCATCGAACAATAAGCTTTCCAGCTTCGAGGAAGTTGAGCGCGAGCTGAAGGATAAGGAAAAGCTGCAAACCGTCTATTTTGAAGGCAACCCGTTGCAGATGAACGGGCCTGCTGTATATCGGAATAAGGTGCGGTTGACATTGCCGCAAGTTGCTCAGATTGACGCGAGTATGTTGAACCCTACCACCTGCTGTTGAGTTCCATTACTGACTTGCCTGTAGATTACGTACGTGTTTAAGGCGTTGGGGTTACCATGATGTTAGTATGATGACTGAGATTATGACGACGGTGTTTTCGATGTCTTATCATTCGCTACTGGGATGGATGTTCTATGAGAAACGAAATCAGTCATGCGTGCGCCAACTTTGCAGCCTGTATACACTTTCTTCGCGAGATATTCTTAGTACAAGATCAAGGATACAAGAAACCAAAGCCTTTCTAAGATTCGTAAATTCGGGTATATAGCATGAAACTTCTTAATAAATATATATAAAAAAAACGTTGACTGGCCATAGCCTTGCACTTGTGTAGGGTTCGCCGTGAGAAAGAGGCAGAGACAGAGCAGCCTCAATACCCACGCTCCCAAGGCATAGAGTCACTCTCATCTTCGCTTTCCTTCCTCTGCATCTGCCGAGATACCCTCTTCAATCCAGTTCTTGGTTTATCTTCCTCCTTCTCCCTCTCCGTCTCCGTCTCCGACTCCTTGTCTTCCTTCTTCGTCTCCGCACTCTGCATCCCCTCCTCCCAAAGCCCTATTAAACTGCTCACGTCATTGAACAACTCTGACTCCTCGCCCGACCGGCTCTCATGGTGAACAGAGTGTTTTCTAGACGACTGCAGCACATCCGCCAGTCCTCTGAGCGGCACGCGAGACTTCGGACCCATCATATCTTGCCAGATCGTTCCATGTTTCGAGACGGTGCCGTACGTCCCGTGAAACGGGTTGCGCTGAATCGACGCATCGTGGTCGTGCATGGATGCTTCGATCGTGCATGATATCGTCTGGGGTTGTGACTCGGCCTTGGTGGAAGAGGAATTCGCGGAGGAGTCGGGTTGAAGCGTGACGGTTATCGGCGAGGCGGCGCGCGCGCGGTCTGCCGCATCGCCGGAGTCGAAGATGGCGAGGATTGGGCGGTGGTTTTTGAGTTCTGTCCTGGAGGATTGGTACTGGGTCGGTTAGCGGTGTTTGTGATGCAGCTGTAGAGTGCCTCACTTTTAGGCTGAGGAAGGTCGTCACTTCGCCGAATTTCTGCAGCGATGCGAGAACCTGCCGGCGCTCGCTCAGGTTCTTGGGAGCGGGAAATGTCTTTATGTACACCTGCGACGCTACGCGCCCGAGGAGTTTGGCTGCGGTTCCGGGGGTCGCCATTGCGGGCATTCGAGGTGGTTTTGGAGGTTGGAGTTGCGGAAAGTGTCGATCGATGATCAATGGTCCACGGTCTACGGCTGCCGCAGGTCCGCTCCTCGCATTTGACCTTGTATACACCGGTCGCTTAACCTTGTTCTATGGTTACATGAAAAGCTAATGGATTGAAAATGTTCATTTGTTTCTATTCATTTCACACAAGTCGTGCGATATCGTCAAGTCAGGTTTCGTCAAAATACATGAGAGTTTCCCTGCCCCCGCGCTACTCCAAAGCAGACCAAGATCTAATGCAACATTTAGAAGATCGGGATAGGAAGGCCGTACTATCGAGAATGTCAGTATTTGAGTCCGTGTTATGAAAAAAAGGATCCAACTTACAGCAATGGGGTCATTGAAGCGCAGACCCTTGTCCAAAGCACTAATAGCCTCGAGCTCACTGCCCTCCAACTCAAAGTCGGTAACCTTCAAGTTCTGCGCCAAACGAGTAGGGTTATTACTCTTGGGGATAACGGCGACCTTACGCTGGGTAGCCCAGCGGAGCAGCACCTGCGCCGGAGTCCGGCCGTACTTCTGAGCAACACCCTTGATAACATCGTGCTCAAAGAGCGGCGGGGTGTCCTGCGCCTCCTTCAAGTTCAACTCCATGAAACTCAAGGGACCGAACGACGAGTACGCAGTCACGGCAAGACCCTCACGCTGGGCAAAGTCCACCAGACGGGTCTGAGTGAGGTAGGGGTGGTGCTCGATCTGGAGAGTCGAAGGACGCACGCGCGCATACCGCAGGAGATCCATCAGCAGCTGTGAGCTGAAGTTGCTAACGCCGATGCTGCGTGCCAGCTTCAGGTCCACCAGGGACTCCATCGCGGTCCAGGTCTCGTGGATCGGGGCTTTGCCCAGCTCCAGTTTGCCGGCCTCGTTCTCCCAGCTGGGCGGGTACCGCACGCTGGGGTCGACGTACTTCAGGGAGATGGGGAAGTGCACAATGTACAGGTCGAAGTAGTCCACGCCCCAGTCGGCCAGCTGCTTGCGGCAGATGGGCTCCACGCGATCTCCGTCGTGGAAGCTGTTCCACAGCTTCGAGACGATGAACAGCTCCTCGCGCTTCACGAGGCCGTCCTTGATGGCGCGGGCGACACCCTGACCGGCTTCGACTTCGTTGCCGTAGTCTGATTTTGGAATTGTTAGTTACCGACGGACTGCGTGAGTGACGAAACCGAAGAAGACATACCGCAGGCGCCGTCGAACAGGCGGTAGCCGGCCTTAATGGCCTCGTAGACCTGGTCCGCACAGGTGTCGTTGTTCACCTTCCACAGACCGAAGCCCACGAGGGGCATGTCGTAGCCGGAGCAGAGTTTAACGGTAGGAGCAGTCATTTTGTATGTGAATCGCTGGAGACCTGTCAGTACGTAGTTCCAAACTTGCGTGCCAGAGAGTCAGCCTGACCGAGTGCGGAGGATTTTGAGAAAACAAAGTAACAGCGGGCTTCCAATTCTTTAAAGACACATAGGAACCAGCGCTACGTACTGTTGCAGGCTAAAGTGCGCGGCTCGTTTCACCGTAGCATCAATGCAACCCCGCTGCCCCACAACGAAGCCGGCTAAAACGATCGGCGGCTAAAAGCATCATTTTATCCTGTTCAAAGTACTGTGGAATTGATTTGAAGAATCTCAATTGGACACGGAGCTCTGAAACACCTTGAACTCCGCCTCCGCCACTCCATGCCCCAAGGGTAAAAGTAGAATAGTAGAAAAAAAGAGACAAAGTCACAGGTATAAGGGTACATTGCTTCCAGAAATATGATTATCATTACCAATAATTTTCTTCTTTTTCTTCATTAAACAGTGTCCACCGGTCCATTATCCGCGTAGCCTGCATTCGCATGCTCGGGGCCCGCCCCATGCATGTTGGATCCGCTGGACATGCGTCCGACGATCTTGTCCATCAGATCCTCCGGCGGCATGAGGCCATCGAAGTGGTGCGGCTGCTGCGACTCGCGCGAGGCGGGCACTTGATGCTCGGTCGGGAAGGGCATATGGTGGTAGCCACCGGCACCGACGTCACCGGAAATGGATGTTGAATGGGCGCCCCATGATGCCTGGCCGTGGCTCAGCTCGTCCAGGGATTGCGTGCCCGGGAAAAAGCCGTTCAGGACACTGTTGCTGTCGTGGATATTGACGCCGTGCTGATGCGATGGCACGTACTGGCTTGTATCGTGGCTCATCTGATATCCCATGCTCGGGTGAGAGAGAGGCAGGTCGTGCATGTTCATCATCATCGGCCCGCTGCTCGAGACGTTGAGGCTGGTGGCTTGGGATGTCTCGTTGGGCAGGCTGGAGGAGAATGAATCCAGTACGGAGGTTACGGCTGTTTTGTCACCGAGGCCGTCCTCGGGTTTGGTGATGGAGGTCATGAAGTCGAGGTTACCCGACGAATTAAACATATTAGCCACGTTGTCGTGGGAGGATTGGTACATGGGCCATTGGGATTGAGCCTGGCCCTGGTGAATTAGGTCTTGGGGTTGTGGCGCCTGGTAGACGTTTTGAGAGGGCTTATTGAGGAGGATAGAGTCCAGGGAGAGAGGAGGAAGGTCAACTCCAGAGCTTTGCCGCGGGCTGTTGGTTATGGTGCGGTCCGGAGGCGGGACCAGACGGCGCCAGGTGGTCGTGCCAACCTCACCAGGGCGGGTCTGGCGGAATTTCCAGACCAATATGGCCATGCGCTCGCTCTCCTCGCCGTGGTGGCCCTGGAATTGGTTCGACAGGCGCCGAGAGCTGGGAGGCACAGCTCTGATCTCCTGTACTGCAGACAAGGAGCGGAAGAAGCGGCGAGTGCGCTCGTCAGTGGCATGGACGGATTCGGGTTGTCCCGAGTCTTCAGCGATGCGCTTGTCCTGGGTCAGCTCAGTGAAGAGCCGTGCCCACCAGGAAGATTCAAAGAGCGGCTTGACTTTGGTTGATTGGGGCTTGGGTAGGTCATGGTAGGTCTCCCACAGTTCCCGTCCATCTTCGTAGAGACGAGTGCTGCAGGTCCAGTTCTCCATCTGGTTCACCATAAGTACATCTCCCGCAGTGGGGTGGCCAAAATCAAGGTCGAGTTGGATGCCGAGTCGCGAGCCCGACGGAGGAAAGTCGGTCATCAATTGTAAGTTGACTTCAAGCATGATGATATCGCAATCGAGAGGGCCATTCAGGTCGTCAAGAAGTGAGGACACGTGAGGAAATGAGGTGCGCCACCCGCTGACGTTCTCCAGAGGCATTGGGGGCGCAATGGGGTGATGCAGATCACCCTGCAGCCGCGTATATGCATGAAGAGCCTTGTCAATGCGATTGGCCTGCTGAGGCGCGCTCACCCACATGTCAAAACTGAAGCCATGAATGTTCTTCGTTCCGGCATCTTGCAAGTTGGAGCCCAGGGTATAGTGAGGCGGAGGGATGTCTCCTCCATAGGATTGCATCGACGACCTCATGGGATCGTGGTAGGAGGGATGAGCGTGGGCTCCATAGTGACTAGAGGCAGTGGGGTGGTCCATCGACGTCCTCCACTTCGGGCCCGATGATGAAGAGTGGCTACTTGACCGCTCCGGTGACTGTTCTCGGACCAGTCGCTCCCCTGTACATCATCTGGATTAATAAATGATGCTACCGCTTCCCTGATTCACAGACTCACAGTCGGGGTCTCCCTTCAGAAACGAGTCAAGGACCTGGAGATGACTCGAGACCTGCTTCCGGGTCCTTCGCTTGCCGGTCAACTTGAAGATGTACTCGGCAATCAGCTCGTTCCGTCCATACGATTTTCCTCTCTCAGACCACTTTCGTCGGCCCATAGGAGGATTGGCTTCGAGAGCTGCACCATGTTGTCAATGTCATGTATAGATCAGTTGAAACCTGCATGACTTACCCTGCTGGAAAGCATCTTCCAATTCATCAGACCAAACAGGTTCACCATCCTTACCGGTGTCACGTCGAGGACGTGCCCGATATTCCAAATACTTTTGGGACTTGAGATAGCTTCGACCCCGTCTGGGAGCTACATTGGGCCCCACGGAGTGAAGCCGTCTCAGCTTGCGTGCATGAAGCCGCGCAGCCACGGCTTGCTGGTGCATGCTCGCAGTCGGGACATGGTGAGGGACAGGATGGGGATACTTGTAAGCCAACTGCTGGAGGTGTTCTTCACGGCCGGGATCGTGTGTCAAGGCATCAGAGTATGACTGGACATTGCCAGAGGTATTCTGCAAAGCCCGATCAGAATGAGCACCGACTGTGTCGAGGGACGGTTGGTTCTGAGGCACGAGGCACTCGGGTTGCCAGTCAGCCGCCATGGAGCGGACCAAGAACAGGCTTCTCGAAAAGAATGACAGATTCCAACGATTCAACGAGGAGGGGAAGTAGAGAAGCACCGCCGAATGCTTACTGCCCAAGAACGCAGCACCGTCACAGACGGAACCCAAGAACGCAGAGGACGGATGAGAATGTCAGAACCTGGGAAAGAGAATGTGAGAGCGAACTGGAAGGTGTTTATAGGGAATTCATATCTCCCTTTGGAGAGGGATGTTGCCGCAGTAGTAGCATTGCCCAGGCCTGCTTTGCCCGGCACCACGACCCTCGAACGCCATACTCCTACGCAGGTACCAGCTCGCGCCGCGTCCAGGCTGGGTGGAGAGCACAAGGACATCCGCCATCCTTGCCTGCAGCAAATCAGGAGTCCAGAAAGGGCATGATAATGAAGGAAAGGTTGCCGGATGCAAGGGATACTGGGGCAGCACGATCCAGTGACGAGGGCTTCGGAGATTTTGTGTTGCGCGAAGTCACCTTGGAGGGCACCCGCTCGGACCAGTGGTAACCCGTGTTGACATCCATCTGCCAGTGATGAGTGGCGATGGCAGGCTATGAGGAATGTTGGATGTTCAACGACGTCGATGATTGACCGGTTGACCAGGGTCCGGAATGCTTCTCATCTTGGGAAAACAAAGCTAACAAAGCTAGCGCTGGAATGTAGAGCGCGGACGGGGAAATGAAAAATAACTCGCCACCCTACAATCCAAGGTGTGTAAGGTCCTAAAGTCCCAAGGCCATGGTGTATAGGGTGTAAAGGGAAGGATATACAAGATCAGAGTGGATTAGGGCAAAAGACGGGAAGGGCGCAGGAAAATCTGCACCTCGGATCTTGAACTGCTTGACAGCCGCAGGAACGTGTTGGGGTATCTCTTGTGCTCTCGAGGGCTAAAACAGTAGAAAAAGTACATGCGTATCCACACCGTTGTCCACTTTCTTGCACTCCCATACGCAAGGGATATCGCGGCCCAATCATCTCGGTCCGTCGGTCGCCCTTCTCGCAGGGAGAAAGGAGACGGGCCTTCATGCTTCCTCCTCCTGGCCTCCTACAGTGAATTTCTTTCGCCCGGAGCCCGTAAGCTGTTGGAGCTTGACCCTGTCCACCTGCTCCCCTACCTTCTTTTCTAACCTCGCGATCTCCTCCTCGGGATCGACAGCCTCCTCGTTCGCGAATTCCAGAACCAGTCGTCGGCCCAGGAGATGCGTGTTTTTCAACGCGTCAATGGCATTCTCCGCCTCGCGAGCACTGATAAAGTCCGCAAAACCGAAACCACGCGCAGAGCGATCGAACTTCTGCGGCACACGGACGGACCGCAGCTGACCGTAGGCACCGAACAGTGACCGGATGTCTTTCTTGGTAACCTGGAAAGGCAAGTTCTTGATGATGATCTTGGTTCTTCTCGCCGCAATTTTCTTGGCGGTATCTTCCCGCCTCCGCTCTTCCGCGGCATCCATGCCCTTGTGAGACGCGCGGATCAACAGTTCGTGTCCGTCCAGCTTGTACCCATTCATGGCGGCGAGTGCCGACTGGGCTTGAGCCTTGGTCTTGAACTCTGCAAAGCCGAAGCCCATGCTGAGTGTCTGACCGGGTTTCTTGGGGTCGGGCTTGGTCTTGATACGACCGGTGACGAAGCCGTCCAGCGGCCGGAAAACCTCCAGAAACTTCTCGTTGTTGGTCGAAAAGGCCAGGTTCTTCACGAAAAGGGTGGTCGTAAATGCGCCTTCGGTTTCATCTGCCGCAAAGGTATCGGATGTGGAGAAGCCTTGGCCCTTGCCCTTTGTCTCAAGAGCGACGTTCTTCGGGGCCACGTTGGGATCGAACAAGTCCTTGGGTGCCTTTTCCAAGAAGAGAATGGAGTCACCCATCTTGCGGTAGGCTAGACCCCTGAACGCCTTCTGCGCCTCATCGGGTTTCGCAAACTCGACAATGGCGATTGTGCCACTTGGCGGCATCAACAATCGGATAACCTGACCGTAAGGATCAAACAGCTTCCGAAGCTCCTCGCTTTTAACACCGTAGGAAAAGTTCTTCACCAGCATTGCCGTGTTTCCGCGTTCCCGGTGCTTGAAAGCATCAATGTTTACTCCGTTGGCAGCGAAGTATGCCTTTGTCTCCTGAATAACATGTGTCTCAGCATGTGCCTGCTTCACAGCGGCGTCTGAAGATGTAGGATCTAGCAGGTCTGATTTGGAAACACCCAATCTTTGAGCTACGGATGACATGACGGCATCAGACTGGATATATATTAGCATTCAATTCTACCCTTCTTCAAGACGGAGTCATCTTACATTCATGTAGAGGGAGTTCCAGCTGAAAGTAGAAGATGTGGCATTCATCTTCCGCTTGATTTGGGTTTGCTTCTTCAAAGGAAGCTTCGACAGGTCATATTCGTCGATCTTGTATGTCTTCTTCTCGGAAGCTGGAAGGATGTGTAGGATTCGGCCCTGGAAGTGCTTGCCGTCAAGATCTCGATAGGCATCGACGGCCCCATCCGCATCTGCGTACTGCACGTAGGCGAAACCTTTGCTGGTTTCAGTGCGAGTATCAAAAGCCACATGAATCTGCATTCCAATTTCATTAGCGTCTGATCAAAAATATATTTGACGAGTTATTGTGCAAATGGAATGTTGAGTTGCTCTTCAGATAAACAAGAAGCATCTACTAAAATCTCTTGACCTGTTCACATCATCTGCATTTTGCATCGGATGTCCCTATCAGGAAATTCATCATGCGAGCACTCTGCCGGAGGACCGGCGTCTTTGGTTCGGGCAGTGGGGGCAAGGAAAAAAGGAGATAAAGGTACTAACCTCTTCGAGTTTTCCATATGGAGCAAAGAGTGGCTGGAGATCAGCCTCTTTAATGTCATAGGCCAAGTTCCTGAGGAACAGGCGCGCCGAAGCTCGAATCAAATCGATGTTTTGGTCATTGATCGGTTCCTGATCTTCCCGCTCGGGTATTTCTTGAGCTACATCGTCATCATTAGTTACGGGCTCAGACACGATCTTCTCGGACCCAATGTTCTCAATTGCCGCAGTGCGGGATTCAACATTGGACCGGCGTGGTGGCTCCGTCGGTTCCTCTGCTTTGTGTTGTTCGAAATCAACCTGCTCATCCTCGTCCAAGAGACCCAGGAGACGACTCGTCTTAGACCGGAGCCAGTCTGCATCTGATACAGGACCAGCCTCTTCAGGCTCCTCTGTCTCTTCCTGTGCAGGTGTGTCTTCACCCTCATCTGCCCCGCTGTCCACGGCCATGGGCTGAGGTTGTTCCTTACTAGCACCAGTAGAGGGTTCTTGCGTCCGAGCTTTCTTCGGATGTGAAGGCAGCTCCTCAGTTACACTGGTATCCTCAGTTGGTTGGTTAATAGCCGGCGTGGGTTGCTCTGATGGCGGGATCATGTCATCGTTTGCCCAGGTCCGGGTCTTGGAGTTATGCATCAAAGACATATACTCCTGCAGCTTGGGGTCCTGTGCCTTCTCGGCGTCCCTCTTGCGCTTGAGCGCATTCTCAGCGGTCTCAACTGCATCAAGTCTCCGTGTGGGGTGAGCCCTGTCTGACTTGGAATCAATCTACAAAGATACTGGTCAGTCTCGAGACCATCTGAACGGGTCAGCGGGGGACGCATAAAAGACAAAAAAGACTCGAACCAACGACACAACTCTCACATACCGGTCGAGCAAGATCTACCGAGATCTTGGACATCTTCATGTATGTCCTGTTGAAGTAGCTTGCAGCTTCCTTGGCTACTTCATTGCTTTTGAAGCCAACGAAGCCCATGCGGCGCTTGGGCAAGACATGGGCATCCGTGACCTGAAAGCGGCCTGCAAAATGACTGCGAAGCTGGTCATTAGAGCAGGATGGCGGAAGACCACTGACAAACACCCGAGTTGACTCCATTTTGGTGTGTTGTGGCTGAAAAGCCTTGAGGCAAGTTCAGTAGTAGAAAGTCTCGAGGAAAACTTTTTTTTTGCGTCTTGTATGGGCATAGGCGGTGAGATGTGCGGTCCACTGTGAATTGCAGGCAGAAAGTAAAAGGCGGTAAAGCGTGGGCCTCGACGCGCTCGATTGCCGCGCAGCTTGAATCGTCAACGGACACCCCTCACACGCCGAAAGGATCGCTATTCTCGAACGCACCGGATCACTGTGATACGCCCTGACTGCAATAATGGCTACCGAGAAGAAGGACAAGATGGAGGGTAAGATGGTCCCCTCTCCCGCGGCCGGTGACTGGTGACTAACCTTTGTGTACAGCGCAAATTAAGTCCGTGGACATGGTACGAGACGATGGCATTCGCATTTCCTGGTCAGGCTCTTACATAGTGATATAGACGGAGGATATGCAGCAGGAGGCCATTGCCCTTGGTAGGAATCCTGGATATCCCCGCAGGTGAATTGCGACTGATTTCTTAGCGATCGAGGCTATGGAGAAGTACCACATTGAGAAGGTAAGTGCACATTCAGTTTCCCGCAGAGACCTACTTCCCAGAATGCCTTACTAACAATTCACAGGACATCGCGCAGTATATCAAGAAAGAGGTCCGCGCTGACCCTCCCTGCACCTCCTCATATCTCTCGCTCATAACCGCTATAGTTTGACTCTCGGAAGGGTGCTACCTGGCACTGTGTCGTCGGCCGGAACTTTGGCAGCTTCGTCACTCATGGTCAGTGCTGAACAGTTGATCTCGATCGAGATCCACCGCTGACCATCCCCGCAGAGACAAAGCACTTCATCTACTTCTACCTCGGCCACTGCGCCATCCTCCTCTTCAAGACCCAGTAAGCTGGACATTGGTTTGGCAACAATGAGTTTGGGGGCTTTCAGGAAGAAGTCAGGCAAATTGCCCTTTACAGCGATCCTTTGTTGCGTGTCATGACTTTCAGCTATTTTACCGGAGCGCTTTCCATACGAGAGAATTGATGCATTCTGTACACAATTTCATTTCAAATACTGATGATATAACCCCTGAAATATCAGATGTAGAACAAAATACAAGAACTGGTGTATTTGTGTTTTCTACACGGGTCACATGGAATCACGTGCCTTCCTGCCAAGAAACCAAGCCATAGCGGCCGCTGCCTTGATGTTCGATGTTCATCTTTGGTACCTTTTGCACCTCCCGTCGACATTATGGCGATCTGTATCACATTCGGCACTCATGGTGAGTTGTGGCTCTGAGTCGGGGGCTATGGACCCTGGGGTGGACCCGACGCCTTATCTGGTGTCGCGTCTTTACTCTTGTGACTCCAACCATCTATATCGCGGGATACTGACTTGGTAACAGAGTTCACGAGCATGCTCGAGGGCTATGAGAATGTCCGTGCTTATTGTTACAACTGTATGTTCTGCCCTTGATGATTGTCTTTCCACGAGAGTTCAGACCTGGACGGCCCGCTGACGTATGTCCATAGGCCAGCACTGGAACGGCCACTGCCTCACTCGATGGTATGTATCTCCAGGTGTATCCGTACTCAAAATCTGGCTAACAATATAAAACAGGCCATTCTTCACCGTTTGCTTTGTTGTAAGCATATTGTCTTTCTTCGCGGGCATTGGATATGTATGACTGACGTGATCTTCCTAGCCTCTGATTCCACTTTCGACCCACAAGTATAAGGTAAATCTTCTTATTACTTAGATCTCAATCTCTCGAACTTCTGCCACAAGACCAGCGTCTATTTTACAACCACTAACAATCAAGTAGGAGGTTACATGCTACACCTGCCGCTTCACTCAAGACTTGCGGTAAGTTGGTACCCATAGCACCCAACAGGCCCCAAAACTGACAGTACCAAGCGACCGGCCTGATATCACACCAGACACTAGGCCGCCGCCGCATATGCAATGGGGGCCACAGCCACCCCCTCTGGCATCCGGAGGTTGGCAGCAACAGCAGGACCCTGGCAAACAGCAACCTCAGCAAGAGTCTATGGGATACAAGTAAAGCCCACCTCGTGGTGTTTGTGTACCCAGCTGCAGCGTTGACTTGTTTTCTTTGGGGAGTGGAGTGAGTGGCCGGGGAGGGATGAGAATGCGTTTCAGCCGTATTTCGGCAAATTGTTCCGTGGCGTTGGGATCTGTTTTCCACTAGCAAAAGACACTAAACCTGAAATACCGATCTATGAAATGGGAACTGAGTAATTCATGAAACCGTGGTATTATAGTAGAAACTCATAGCAGGGGTATAAAAAAGCCGCATAACCATCCCAACCCCCTATCCTAACAAAAAAGTAATACAATTGCGAAATCTCAAGAGGAAGTATTCAGCATCTCCTTCCCCTTCTCCTCGACCTGCTCAGCCGGCGTCGCAACACCCGAAGTGTGCGAATCATCAGTCTTCCGACCCTCATGAACCATAGGCTTCCTCCCCATAAGATCAAGACTCATCATCCGCACAACACGAACAATACTCTCACGACCTTCATAAAGCGGGAAAATAACAACACCGAAAAGTGTAAAGAACAACCACAGAATCCCAACAACAACCCAGCCAGTAAAGAACTTCTTACTGAAGACATACGAAGTACCGTACATCGGAATCGGCCAGAGGATCAGCAACGAGAAGGCCATGAAGACCGTCAAGGTGCGAGAGTAAAACGCGGCTTTGTTCAGTTTGCGAGTTTCTTCATCGGATTGGTCCTCTGATGGATCTGTTTCGCCGGGGACGAGCTCCAGGTCGACGTGGGCGGCCGCCGCGACATCGGTGTCGTCGACTAGGCGGATTGCGCGCATTGATTTGTAGTCGTAGTTCTGGGGCCCGAAGACGTAGGTGAAGAACGGGACGAAGACGAGCGGGCTGAGGAGGGCGGCCACGTTGCCGGCTAACATGGGGTAGTTGGCTCCGGTGGTGGTCACGTTCAGGACTCCAGATTCCTTCTTTGCGGTCACCAGCCAGGCGATGAGAGAGACGGCCAAGCCGAGCGGTGGTGACGCGCCTGCTGCGATCCAGTTCTGGCCCTTCCACAGTAGGGTCATGGCGCCGGGGAAGACGGCGGATGAGATGATGACTCCCATCAGGAGGTACAGGTATCCCATTCCGATACCGGCGTAGTAAAGGCCTGTGGCAAAGCCGGCCATGATGATGGAGTAAATGATGCAGGACATGTGAGAGATCCAAACGAGCTTCTTGCCCTTGGCAGAGGGGTCGATGTAGGCCTGGTAAATGTCGTAGGTCCAGATAGATGAGACGGCGATCAACTGGGCCGAGAAGGCAGAGGTAACAGCCATGAATATCATGAGTGTTGTCGCAACTGCCCCGCTATAGCCCAGTAGCTTGACTGCTGCAAAGGGGAGGACAAGTCCGGCTGTCACATCGTCGCTGCTGAGCCGCTGTGAGCCTTCGAGGGCCAGAGCTGAGATGCCCAATGTGCTGGCGCAGAGCCAGGGAATGGCGAACCAGCAAAGTCCGCCGATAACGTAGCCGGGGAAAGCGTGGACAGGGCTTGCGGCGATAGCTATTTCAATTAGTTTGCGCATTGGTGTTGTAGGGGCTGTGGCTATTTACCTTTGTTGTAGTAACCGTTGTCAAGGAAGACAGTTCCAAAGTTGCCTTTCACAATAGTTAGCAAAACTATACGAGACCAGAAGAAACTTCACAACTCACCAATCAGGTTGATAATCCAGAAGATACCACCCTCCTTAGACCGCATAGTCAAGTAACTGCCCTCGGCATTACCCTCAACAGGATGAGCCTTCGCAGCCAGAACCAGAGCATCATACATCTTGCCCGGCGAACCCAGCTGCGCATTGGTAGCGTATGCCGAAAAGGCAAACAGGAAGATAACCACCAAGATAACCACGGTATGCAAATAATCCGTGATGAACGTCGCCTTGATACCTCCAAAGAGAGTATACAGGACCACGCCGATGGGAAAAAGGAAACAGGCTGCTGGGGTAGGCACGCCAGTAAGGGAAGTCATAACGGCTGAACCGCCCGTGAGCAGCATGGCCGTGACGAGGATGTTGGTCATGAGACAGAAGACAATGAAGACAACGTGCACGGCGGTGCCGTAGCGGGCGTGGATAACTTCGAGGAAGGTGTGGGCATTTGGTGCGCGACGCTTGAGTTCAATGGCTAGGGTTGCGAAGAGCAAGATCTGGACCGTTGCGCCTGGTAATCGTTAGTTATGTTTTTGGTTTGGATGTCGATGTATAAGACTCACCCGATGCATAGAAGAAGGGTCCCGAGATGCCGTATTTGTATGCCACGGCTGACGACTGGAGCAGTGTTGCTGCCCACGTCCAACTACTAACCACTGCGGCAGCGACAAGACCGGACTTGACGGATCGTCCCGCCGTTGAGAACATTTCGGAGGTCTGGACTTCATTCTGGTATCTTGATTCGGAGATGTTGTCAGTTGATATGTCTGATACAGGGTAGTGACTGAAGCTCACCTCTTCAGGGCCCAGGTAATAAAGATCATCAATAGCGCAAAGGCGAATCCCAATCCCAGGATAATACCGTAGCCAAATCCTTGGGACAGGGGCGCTGTAAAGGTAACCGTTCCAGACGACATGGCTGGACGACGAGCTCTAACGTGCTTGAGCAACAGGCCAATTAAGGCGATATGCTATATAGGCAGGGCAAAGGAACGAAAAAAGAGAAGCGCGAGGTTCAAATATAAGTGGAGGTCCACAATAGCTTCAGTTGGAATGGAATGTAGCGGTGGAATGATCGTTCTAATTCTTCATTGCATATCATGCAAGACCCCCGCAACACATGCACCCATCTTATAAGAAGCCCAGTAAACCTGATTTCACCGTGACAAAGACTCAAAGCTCCGAACTCGCACGCTTAAACTCCGGGAAAAGAGAACATGCTGATCCCAGAGCTTAGATAGTCCACCCTCGCGGCCAAGATAAGGGCTACGCCTCTCGTAATGGCCTCGGGGCCGCGGACGGCCACAGGGCGTCGGCCCTAAGGAAACTAAGGAAGAGCAGGGAGTGCCCGGCCTCAAGTTCAAGACCAACCTATCGCTGCGTAAAACCAGTCGAAGTTGACTGCGTTATCAGGTCGTCGTCTTGGCATCAAGGATCGTGATTGGCTCTCGCGCGGGAGAGATAAGACATTCCGAGGCGGCTGCTGCGCGCCATTGAATTGTGCTTGGGGTCGAGCGGAGTCTGGGCGTGGAGAATCGGGAGAGTTCGCGGCGCTGATAAAGACTTGTCAGTAACTATCACGTCCTGCTTACTCGATCCTCGTTATCATTAGTGACTACCCAGGCCCCGGCTGCAGACCATGGTGCTGGTCCCAGTACTTAAGGTACTCGGCCGATTAAGCTTGAAATGACTGAATGACTGCTTAGATTATCGGTGGTTCGCTCGTCATCGCCCAGGCATACCGCGAGGTACTTTATACTCAAGTATACGCGGTCTCGTCTCCCGGTACTAAAGTCCGAACTCTACTCAGACACCATTCCACATCTGGACAACACGATCTCGGATACGAGCTGATGATGATCCAGGCCCAGATCCAGGACCTCATTAACGATTCAATGCAATTGACTCTGATATGATACAGACGCTTAGATATCCCACCACCATCTCGGTAACCGCCACTTTCGAAGGGTACTCTTATCCTCTCACTGCGCTCATGGACGGCGCAGATCAAGGCTTGAACCCCGGTCAGGACACCGAAACGACACCAGGACACCGACCTATACAGCAGATAGGTCTTCGGTGCTCATGCCCAGCACCGGAAAAGAACAACAAAACAAAAACACCACACATGTCAAAGAAAATGGGGGACCACGGCAGTAGCCAATGTTGGAGATCCCGCGCCACCTTCAACGGAAAGGACAAATGTCACGGGGTATAGGAGAGGAAGGTTGGTTGAGAGAAGTTGAGGTTGTCCCGCAATCTGAGTCGACAGCAGATGGCCGCGCCATCGATTGCGAGAGGGGTGTATTCGGTGGAAGCGCTTATGCGGAGAACTTGCGGGTGATCTTGGCGATGACTATTGCAACAATTAATATTCCGACCCATCCACATATATAGAAACTCGTAAACATACCGTGCAGGCCAACAACCGAGAAGATGAAGCCCAGACTCAGAACCAGGACAACAACGGGGTCCACGCGGAGACCGGGGCTCTCGTCAGTGTAGAGCTTGAGCATGGTGCCGGAGGAGCCGCCGGCACCAGCAGAGCGGGTGGAGCTAGGACGGGCATTGCGCAGAGTCTCCTTGTGGTCGGCAGTAGCACGGCGGCGCATGGCAGCGCGAGGACCGCCGGGGGCAGTGGGCGAGGAGGGACGGCTGACGGAGGAACCGGAGGCAGCAGCGGCTCCAGCGCCGGCGGACTTGGAGTCGGGGCCAGACTCAGCACCCGAGGTGAGAGGGGAGGTGGGACGGGGGGAGGCCTGTATGGAGATGGAGGATTAGATGGATGCTGGATTTCTTGAAAGGAGGTGCCCAGGTGGTGGGGATGAGAGGACCCGTGGGATCACTGGATTGGTACCGAAAGGTCAATTGGGTGTAGAAATAACTCACCATTGTGATTGAATGAGGATAAAAGATTGGAGTAGAAAGGGAAAGGAAAAGGAGTGGAAGGAAGTTCGGGGAAGGAGAGTTTGCGGAGGAGTTGCAGTTGAGGCCACGATCGCGGTTTCCCGTTTGGTTACAGGGTACGGTACCGGTGTTGTCATGTGGCCACCTGTACACGCAATAGTGTGGTAATTATGTTACAAAAGTTACATTGATCCACCAATCAGAGACATGTGACCAGTAGCTTCTATAAGAAGTCAGACTGGAGGCACACGACTGTATACATAGCAAGTAAAAAATATAAACAAAAATACATGTCATTTGATTTATAACCGAGGTATCTAAAGGACAAGTAGGAACGTAGGAACAAGATGTGTTTTTTCGTGGTAGAGGTCTCATGCTTCGGCAATCTTTGCTCTTACACATAAAATGCTTGGAAGGCTACGCAGCTGAAGAACTAGGTCATATATTTGAATTTGAGTTTTTAGATTTTGAAGTAAGTTGAGGTCATTGGAAATGCCGTCTGTCTCTGCACTGTCATAAATGACATGGGAATGGGGGAAATACCCCGGGAATCATATCCAAGTAAAACGCCACCGGTGCTCTCGTGAAGGATATGTAAAAGGCCAAAGGGAAAGTAAAGTCACAGAAGTTTTGGACCCGTGGCAGGGAAGCCAAGGTCAAGGAGGGAAAGGTCGCAGCTTCGACGCAGGTGAGATATCATGTAAAACAACACGCAGATGACAGGCTTAAAGAATCAGTGTCCGAAGACGATAATCACAAAGGAAAGAGAAACCGCTCCAAGTACAACGCCGGGAAGAGATCGTTTTATGAAATACACTGTACCCTTGATCCCGTGGAGATCAATCGATCATCATCCGAGACGGAACCTGACTGAGAACATTGGAGGAGAGCTCAGTTGTCTTCTCCTCGGGATTGCCCTTCTTCTTGTTAATGTGCGGCTTCAAGCCCCGGTCGAAGTTGTGCGCGCACATGCAGGCGTTGATGATGGTGATCACGATCAGGACGAGGGTGATGATGGCGAAGAAGGTCATCGAGGGCCGGGCGGGCAGATATTGAGGGAACGTGGCCGGCGCGTACATTCGGTACAGCTTGAAGCAGAAATAGGCCATGGCGGCGAAGAAGAGCATGATGATGACGATCATCCCGAACATGGATTCCCGTCGGACAAACCAGGCACCGCAGGCCAGGATAAGGATAGTCACGGGGACGGCGATGATGGTGAGGTAGAATTCAGCATCATGCTTGGAGGAAGAAACAACGACCAGGAACTGGACGGTGAAACCGAGGAAGAAGAAAAAATCGAACTTCAGCAGAGCGATGTAGATCTAAAAAAAAAAGGTCAGATGGTGAACGGAATGAAGGGCTGGGCGAAAGAAACCTACCTGATAAGTCAGATAGCGGCGCTTCATACGCAGGTCCGCGCTGATGTGCTTGTAGATTGTCCAGGCGAACTCGTCATACAATTTCCACGCAACGAAGGTCATGAGCAAGCTTCCAAGGCCCACTATGCAGGGAATAATAATCAGAAAGGGCTGCGATTCCGCCCAGACCAACGGGCTGATTTCCTTCATGTCGGCTAATACGGAGACAGCGTTTTGGATCTGCTGCACTTGGACAGCACCGTAAATGAGGAGTCCGAAATTGCACAGGCAAAGCCCAATGACTTGAATGGTGTTTTTCATGCGAAGGGCATCGTAGACCAGAACCAGCTCGTAGAGGAAACCGAAACTGTAGAGGGCGAGGAAGGTGGGGATGGTCTTCGAGGAGGGACTGTCGTTCGCCTGCTCTTGGATTTGAAAGTTCGCGAAGATATAACTAAAGGAAGGTCGCCCGTCAGCGTCCTATTTTCTCATCAGCCGGGCGTGAAACATACCATTCTAGACCGAGCGTCACCAGTGTTTGGATGAGCGTGACGATGGCGAAGGACCATGTCCACGTGGTGTTAGGGACATACACCCTGCTCGGAGTCGCGGGCGGCGCGACATTTGTGTACCCCTCGCGGGCGCGAAACGCCATTGTATCCTGGCGAAACGAGGGATCGAAAGATCCTCCTCCTAAGAGTGAGACCGAGGCGTTCGACCCATGGGAGGGGATTTTGCTTAAGTGCTCCGAGGCGAAGCTCGGGCCCGCAGAGTGCTTGGGGAAAGACACAGTGGCGGTATTGCCCACCTGGCGGTGGTGTTTCCTTATTTATTGAGGGGATGAGAGTCAGGTGTCGGGGGTGGCAGGGCCCTGATACGTGGGCGAGTCGAAACGTCGGAAGGCTCGTGTGCCAGGCGGGCTTGGCGAGTTCGCTGGACCAGGATCGGGATTCGTGAAGATCAAGGGGGTCGTAGAATTAGACTTGAGCGAGTCTTCGTCACATCAGACTGCAGGGCACAGCTCGAGCCAGTCGAGTTCGCGAACGAGTGACGGGAACAAAAACAATGGGAGTATTTTGTCCCGAGTCGTGTGGCCCCAGGCGATTTGCGGCTGAGAAGCGGCGAAAGATGGCGAGCGAGGGCTTATGGGGCCGTAAAGATCTCGAAAGAAGGAAAGCGAGTGAGTAGGACGGCAGAGGGAGAGAGAGTAAAGGAAGAAGTCAAGTGGTTAGACTCAACGGCTACCGGTTAAGGGGCGGACCCATCCGGGGTTCAACACAATTCTTCGGAACATACCAGCAGAGGGCGGGCCGCACAATTCCACTTCACTCGAACGCTAACTTCTACGAGTTCCTCCACTGACTTCTCGAAATTCTAGACACCTTTTTCCCCCCTTCATCTTCAAGGCCCCCTGAGATGTGGCTCAGGTGGGGCCAGGCCCATCGATTCGCAACAGGTACCCTAAATTCTGCCTCGACGAGTTTTTTACGTGGCTGCCTTGTCATCCCTGGGGAAAGCGATCGAGGGACTTGTTTTGCCCTATAGAATACCCTAATGTTTTGTTGACTGTTTTGTCTGCAAATCGCAACCGCCGGTACGCCAGACCAAGCCACTCCTTGGCCAAAACATGTGGGATTTCCCTCTTCTAGCAGGAATCCGACCGTGTGGCTTGTCTCAAACATGACCACTGGTGGTGGCTGGGGGGTGTGTACTGTACTTGACTGGAATGCTACGCTACCGTGGCTGAGGCTGAGGGGTAGGCTTCGGCCCTAGTGCCCGCGTGGGATCGTCTCTACTGTGCCCTCTGGTGATCTATAGTGATCGAGGATCGGGCGATCTCTTAGACCCGGATCTATGCCATTGTACCGAGTAACTAGGATACAGCGACCAACTGAAGCGGCTTTCGCATGTGAGACCCGTATCGGTGTAGAAGCGCATATGCAGGGATCAGCCCCAAGCTGCAGATTATTGCCTGCGCCGAAAAGGTCCAGGTCCATCCTAGATTTTTCCTATTTTCAGTGTTTACTCAGCGGGGAAACGTCAGGGTCAAGCTTACCTGATTCCTCCACCCAAAGACTGATGAACCACGGGTTGATAAACGCTGATAACTGGGGTGGGTTAGTCCACCGGCCCCGTCTAGAACACTTGCTGTGGAACTCACGTTGATCACCACCGAGTAGAACATGATTACCTGCATCGCATATTCGGGATAATTGTCGACTACATACGTGGATAGCACCGTGTTTCCGACCTGTGTACCCGCCGCATCTACTCAACGGTCAACGAGCGGTCTTTTCAGCAAACCCCGATCGGTACTCACAAAGGAAGAAAGCAACTTGACCGGTCATCCAGTGCCAATTCCTATCCACCGAATTCCCCCAAAGAATGAGACCCACCGATGACACCAGTGCAGCCGGGTACCCGAGCCACAGTCTCATCTCCGGAATGCGTTGCGAATCGTTCTTGCAAGCTAATCGAGTAACGAGCCAATCACTCAGTCGTCCGGAGCAGAACACCTCAGCGAAGACGAGCCCCACGAGGAGACCGATGAAAAGGAGGCCCTGCACTTGAACGGTCCGGGTCTCGTAGGCCAATGGCTCCATCGTCATGATGGAGCAAATCCTAATTGGGTCAGATGGATTGTCGATGCGGTCTGGGCCTCGGTTCCTTACCACCAGTATTGGAAAAAGACATAGCAACAGACGCTGATGGAGATTGTGGGATATGTCCACAGTTTGCAAAACTCTAGGACTGCATCCCAGAACTTGGGATGGCTGACTCCCGGAATCGGTCGGAAATGCTGTCGTCGTCAGAGAAGCAGATCATTCGTTCGGAAAACAGTCCTTACCAGATGTCCCAGCTGTTTCGTTCGTTTGATGTCGGAAATGACATCATACATTGTTTCCTTGCACATTTCCTGTCCCTCCAGACCCGCTTCATGCTCCAAGACCACTGCCCGTGGATACCGGGTCTCTGGGAGAAAGAGACATTCACATACAAGCAAGATCCCGAAGAGGATAGTAACATGATAGCTGATCCAGTATTGAGAAACAGAGGCTAAGAAGCCACCCACTGCACAAGGAGTCAGCATGGTCGGGTTGATACCGGTCCTTATACATACCCACAGCACCCAGCACAGTCCCAACGTTCGCAGACATCGCCCACAGACCCACGCGAAAACCCCTCTCATGCTCGAAAGACAGATCGTTAATGACCGTCAATCCAATATTGGCAGATGGGCCGGCACCCACTCCCTGGAAAAAGCGTGCAGCCATATAACCCGAAAGAGAGTTACCTTTGAGGGAGGTGCACCCGCTCGCCACAAGAGCAATGGCGGTGCTGGCAATAAGCACAATGCGCCGCCCATAGGTCTCTGCCAGAGACGAGGTAACGAGTGGGCCAATAGCTAGCCCAAGACATGGTACTGCGAATGACCAATTCACTTTTGTATATGTCGTGTCAAATTGGACCTCGAGCTCGGTGAAGGATGGAACTGGTGCTGTGGTGAAATAGGTGAGTAGGCAGTAGGCAAAGCATGCAATCACAATGCACGTGTATTTTTGAACAAAATTCCAGTTTAGAGGATCCATAGGATCTCTCGTCACTGCTGGGTATAGAGGATCTCCAGATGGACTCAGCCGAATCGGTTTGGTCTGGCCGGCCTTCGCGTTTGCCGGTGACTCTTCGATATCAGGGCATTTACCGAGTGACATGACTGTTGCATGCCCAGAAAAGAGAACTAAAAGTATACGATAAAGCTAGTGAAATAGGAGACTTGGATTCTTATTTAACCTAGATGGCCATCCGCTGCTGTGTATTATCCTGCTTATCTCTCCCGTGCCATACTACCCGGCAGTAAGAGCAGATAACGAGGAGACTGGGCTGATGAACAAGGCTTGTGACGGTTCTGTACTTGACACTAGTCGCTGCCATCTCCTCCGACTTCCTATTCCGTGCTAAGTGCCGAGCCTTATCGCCTAACCTCAAGCCAGTCGCCGCCTTCCCCGCACGCAACCCCCGTTTTTAGCGAGAGATATCGGCTAACCTTGGCGGATCGGCGGGTTTCCCATCGCCAAGGGATTACAATGCGATTATCTAATGGCGACTGAGGATCATTTAGGGCCGTGGTATAAATAATCGAAAACATGAATAGCCCTGGGTAGATTTGAGCACCTCCAAACACAGCCTGCTCCCAATCATCCGAGCACCGATTCAGTCACCAAACGCAACCATGCTGTCGGTTTGGGCAGGCATCATCCTTTTATTCGGATATGTCGTTGGTCAAAGGCTATTCTCACCTTTGTCGAAGGTGCCAGGCCCGTGGTTTACAAGGTTTACGAGTCTTTGGATCAAGTACCAAGAGTTCACGGTGAATCGACGGGAGGCCATTCATGAACTTCACAAGGAATACGGGCCGGTCGTCCGCCTTGGTCCAAATGAAGTATCATTTACAAGTCTCGAAGCCATCAAGGAGATTTATGCTTCTGGAGGCAGTGGCTATGACAAGACGGAATTCTATTCCCTTTTCAAGCAGTTCAAGACAAAGTGAGTCTCTACCAGGTTGTTTCCGGTCGGTTTTTTTGCTGACATGACGAAGGACTATGTTTTCTACACTACCCAAGGACGAGGTACGTTGATCCTAGTATGCTGCATTGGAATCTGTCTGACCACTCTACAGCACAGCAAGAGAAAGCGCATCTTCGCAGAGAGGTATGCTATGACCAATGTCATGAAAGCAAAGCCTCTGGCTGCTATCCATGAGCGTGCAATGGCCTTTGTGAACCAGTGTGCCGAAGCCGGCAAGAAAAGCGTCGATGTATATGTGGGTACTCTGGTTGTGCCAGGCCTTGAGCTTTGCTAATGTTCAAATGCAGGTGCTCCTGCACTGTTACGCTGTCGACTGCGTCACACACTTCATGTTCAGTCCGGGCGGACTGAAATCGCTCACCATTCAGAAGGACTTTGAGATCATGCGAGAGCTAACCTATCATCAAAGTCTACAGAGTGAGTCCCGCCTTTACTGACAATCATGGTGGAAGACAGTGAATACTAAACATAACTCAGAAAACCTTCTGGAGTACTATCTCCCTGCACTGGCCCCATACTTCCCCAAGATTCTTCATCCGCGAGCATCCCCCAAAACCAACCAATACGTACAAGACATGGTCGCACAGTCCGAAGTCGAAAGCCACACACTCGTGGAAAAGCTGAAGCGCAAGGATTCTAACCTGGAGCTCATCCAAGCCGCCGCAGAATGCAAAGACCACATGGCAGCAGGAATCGACACAACCGGCGACGGCCTTTGCTTCCTTATGTGGGAGCTTTCGCAATCTCACAACCTTGAATTTCAAACCAAACTTTACCGTGAATTGGCTGCTGCGCCGGCAGATGCATCCTTGGATAGCTTGGTTTACCTCGACGCGGTCATCAAGGAAGCACTGCGTTGCTCGCCGCCTATCCCGATGTCGCTGCCTCGCTATGTTCCACACGGTGGACGAATGATTGACAATTACTTTATCTCCGCGCATACGATTGTCAGCTGCCAGCCTTATACTGTGCACCGTTATCACGAGGAGGTATTCCCCGACCCGGATCGGTTCTATCCTGAGAGGTGGCTTGAGGAGAAGGGCGCTGCGGAAAGGAACAGATATTTCTTTTCCTTTGCTGTTGGAGGTAGGGGATGTACGGGCAAGAAGTAAGTCTCCCTGAACCAATATTGACCTGGGATGATGCTAATTTCGGAGTCTCGCCTTGGTGGAGATGAAGACCCTGCTACGAGAAGTGTACTCGCGCTTCCAGACTACTGTTGCTCCGGACATGACGGGGTCTATGGAGATAGACGACCAGATTATTTCGTCGAGGCCAAAGGACCAGACTTGCAAGTTGGTATTTACTCCTGTTTAGATGAGGTTTCGGTTGAATATTGTGGGATTCAGGACATGGGGAGGGAAATCGAAATGACCAATTGAATGACACTATTTCCAACTATACCCGCGGTCAAGATTATGTTGAAGTTAAAATAATTAGCACGGTTTTGTATTTCGTAAAAGGAACGAGGAGACGCTCAAAATAGTTGCTCGAGCCGATGTGCGGGGCGTGAGGGGGAACCCACGACCCGATAAGAGCGATCACCTCAATGGCTGGCCTTCTCCTCCAGATACCCGATTCGTATCCATCACAAGCTCATACTTCCGCTGCATCCTTTCTCCATTTTCCATACCCGGAGCCTGGTGTCCTCCGCGGTCCGCAGTTCACCCGTTGTTGCCAGTGCAAACCGGCATAGGCTTTTCCAACTAAACCCCGTTTCAATTGATCCAAGATAATCATACTCGCCATCTCAGCCATGGCCAACCCTAACCTATCCGTCCCAACAACCTGTCGCCTCTCCACGCGTCTCTCGCTACAATGGCTCCCAGAGCCCGCCGGCGAAGAAACAACCGACACAGTCGTCATGTCCGTGAACGGCTGGTACTTGGACCTCCGCATGAAGAAAACAGGCGGAATGGACTGGGCAATTGCAGGCCAGCGAATTGTCGAGAGCCAAGACCCAGGTTCGTGAGCCTGTAAAAAATGCTTCCCCGTTCCTGCCACTGACAAGTCTACAGTCAAAGTGTCTTTCACACACGAACTTGACTCCCACAATGCCTTTGAAAGTGTTGATTGTGGTACTTTCGAGCCACTTTCGCCGGGCGTTGATAAAGAGACTGGGTCTATGTCCAATTATGATCAGCCCGGGGCTCCTGTGATGGAGTATGTGGAGATCTGGAAGGAGCTTTCTTTCCGAGAGGGGCCTGAGGGGGCCTTGAAGGGCATCTCGTGGGTCCTTGAGTCGGATGACGGGGTTGTTAGCGAAGGAGAGCAGGAAGTCTCGGTGACCAAGACATTCTTGGGCAGGATCTGGGGGACTTATTTGGCCCTTCGGCAAACTCAACTCCATAAGCGCCACAAGGACTCCTCTGGAAATTGGACTGTGAGTAAGTCTGGACTCGATGTTAGTGCTAGGAGGGAAGAATGGGACTCGGGATGGATTGAGAAGGTTGTGTTCGGAGGAGCTGCGGAGCTCTTGCCATCAATTACTGATATTGAAGGCGAAGGAAAGGGATCTTGGAGAGTTCCAGGCGAGAAAGTGACGATCAAGGGAAAGTCGTATATTGTTCGAGCATTTGAGGAGATTCAGTGAAGTGTTTGAATCGCTGAAATAATCTACTTTTGGTATTCTCCGAGCCAATTGGCCCTGACGCAACATGTTATGGCCTCCTAGATGCAACAAGTCAATTCCAGCACTTAATAGCAGTAAATACTTTGCAATCAAATCCCTCATTCATCAACACGCGACTCCAACCAAACCGGCAGAATAACCCACCTAGTACCCAACCAAGAAAGCGGTGAATATATTCCCACAGCCTCATATTTCTTCGACTCATCATCTTTTCTTTTTCTTTTCCTCAAGCGCCATCCCCACCAATGCTGCGTTTCTTTGCTACACACGACAGCAGGCTCACCTCTGTCCTCGCCTGGTTCGTCCAGCGTGAGACCCTTTGCAAATGAGAAATTCGGAGAATTCTTCAACTACCCAACCCGCTCCCTCTTCTCTCGAGAAGAGCGGAGCCGGTGCTGCCCGTGAGGGCCTGGTGTGACCTTTCGACACACCTGCACTCGGCATCAGAAACTTCGGGGGACTCGGCTTGCCGTTTTCCCCATGGGAGAGTCGGTGCGGAGATTGTGTGTGAGAACACTTTAGTGCAATACGCAGCATACTTGTGTTCTTCTTTTCCTTCGGGATTTGAAGGCGCGGTATCATTCAATTCCGATCATTCTGGTGGGGATGGCGCTTCACTTCTTTTTTTCAGGTCGGTTTTTTGTTTACCCCCCCTCTGATGGCTGCTTTGTGCGGCGGGTGGGTCTGGAAAGGATTGTTTTTTTTTGGCGACCTTGCTGATTAGTGGGGTTGTGGCCATGTCCCTGAGGTCCTCTTTAGGTTCTTTTCTGGACGTGGTGGTGGTGGTGGTGTGGATGTGTCTGCTTGTGTGCGTGGGCTGGAGCCGGTCAATGTCTTCGGCGCCAGATGTTTTTCATCGCCCTTATGGTTACCACAGAATGCAATCATGGTCTGGGGATACATGGCCAGAGCCTGGCAATGAAATCAATTTTGCTAGCTTACTAGGCCCAATACTGCATGCAAAATCTCAAGAAAATTCTTTTACTAGTAAGCAGCATGGCTTTAGAGTAGCCTGGTAGGCCCAGCTGGACCACTCGAGATGTAATAGAAAAAAACATGATATTGCCGTCCCTTCTATTCTAGGGACATGTAGTAGAAATAATAAAGATTCATTGCCTCCGTCAGCTTCTCGCCATTATCATAGGGGCTTCGTTTTGGAAGACCCGTCATTTTACTCCTCGTCGCCGATCTACAGATATCCATTAGCACCGTCTCACAAAACAAAAGAGTGTGACATACCTTGGGGGCGAGGTAGAACCGCAAGTGACCGCTTCCCAGACCGTACTCAACGAGCAGAGGCACCTCCTGAGACAGGTGTAGCTTTACAGAGCTGGAAAGGTTGGAGGCCTTGCAGAAGTTGACGAGGTACTTGAGGGAGAAAGTCAGGGCGACGGGTTCGGAAAGGGAGATGGAGACGTTCTGGTCGGGCTTGTCGACGTTGGTGTGCTGGCGGATGGTGACGGAGCCATTGCCAATGTCACCGGAGCAGGAGAACTTAACGCCCTCCTTGCTGGCCTCGATGACGACTGAAAAATCCCAATTAGACATGATTCCAAAGCTTATGGCGCAGACGACTTACCAGACTCGGACAGGGCGTTCAAATCCCTGCAGATACGCTGGAATTCCATCGCGGGCATCTCGACGGTAGCGGCGTATTCAGTCTCGGGGATAGCCAGGTGCTCCTGGTCAATATCCATGAGCTTGAGATCGTACTCGCTGAGGCGGTCGGTCTCGGCGCTCTCGAACATCAGGTTGACCGCATCGGGCGAGTCCTCGGCCTTCAGGGTCAGGATGTCTTCATTTTGGGCGGCACGCAGGACCTTGGTCAGGGAGACCAGGTTGATGCCGAGAGCGATGTTGCGGTCGCAACGGTACGGGGAGAAGCCCTCCGCGCGGAGTAGCATGGAGACCAAGGCAACGTGTGAGTTGTCCATGGCCTGCAGCGCAATACCGGAGTCATTGCAGTCGAAGTTGCAGTCCTGCACCAGATCCTTGATGGCGTCGACGACCTAGGGATTCCAACATCAGTTTATGGATCGAGGGACGTGAGATCGTCATAGTGGCTAGACGTACGCGCTTCAAAAGGCTTGCCTGCTCGAGCCGTGCTTCCAACACTGTGTCGTTGAGTTAGTCGGGGGTTCACGCACCACGGTCGGGTTTAGTGTGCTCAAGACTTACTGTTGATGAGGGGTGTGTTTGTGGGTTATTAAAAAGAGGGGTAGGAGCGAGGAGAAGGCGGCGTCGAATTGACGTAGAATTGAGTGGATAGAGGAGGAGGAGGGCGTGGGTATTCTGGAAGTGGTATTGATGAAGGTAGAAAGGCCAGCGGTCTGATTATAAGGCGAAATCGCGTCCGAGGGTTAGTGGGGAAACGCGCTCGCGCGCGTTTGGCGATATGTCCTAATTGGGCTAGTCTTATGCCTTCACAGTAAGGTGTCTGCAGTATGCGGCCTGAGGCCAGACTTTTGCGTATGTTATATGGTAGGTACATTGAGTTCCATTTGAATTACAAAAGAAGCTGTACTGTACAAAATGCTGAGGGAGGCCAAGAAAGGCTCAAATTCCAGCCAAAAATAGCCACGGAAAGAGGATCAACCCCTACACAAATAATGGTACAAACGAAAGAGAAGTGCAGTGAAAGAAAACCGAAAAAAGTCCCAGTAAACGCCGTATTCGCCAGATGCTTGTATAGACGTCAGGGTATCGTATCAAAATTGTGCTCCTAACCACTCGAACCCATTGAACATTGAAGAAGCCGTGGGATATGTTGGAGCAGGAGAAAGCAAGGGAACGAGTGACCGGTAAATCCATTAGATACTAGTCACTCGTTTAGACTGGGTATTTCGAGGCCGCTGTTTGATGACCATCTCCAGTTCCTTGAGCATGTTCGTATTGGCGTCCACTTTCTCGCGGGCGGTGGCCTGTCTCACCCTTTCTTCTCGCACGCGAGCCAGACGTTCATCTCTGGTTAAAGATGCTCTCTTATTCCTGGACGCGGGGAGCACAACTGCCTCGAAGATCTCCTCATCATCAAAACTATGCGTCAAGTCGGGGCGAGAGTCGCCGTTCAGAGCTTTAAGGGCGTCAGTGGGGCTTCCTTCGACAGCTGTAGTACCCCCCAGGCTAGGGGTTGGTGACAATGGCAAGACTGTACTTGTGGGCCGGGAGCGGTCCAAAGTATTGAGACGGTGTTGGCTATTCACCATAGCAGCTTTCCCTGCTTCCCATTCATGAAGAAGAGCCCGAATGTCGCCGCCAATCGAGTCGTACTGCGAAAGAAGAGTTGCTTCGAAATCACTGGTGTCCGGCCGGTCCATGTTGGCATTGGTCTCCTCACTGACGATGTGCATTTTTGCATGCAAGGAACGCACTCCCTGGAATAGGGAGTTGAGTCGTCGGAATTGTGCACGCACATTCTCCTTGCTTGGGGAGGCGGTCGGCAGCGGAGACGGAGGAATGGCATCCCCTGCGGAAATTAGCCAGTGTTTCTTGTCGCAAAACAAGCGGAAATACTCACGATCTTCCTCATCCAGGATTCTAGTCATTTTAGTCATGCTCGCTCCAGTGACTGCGGCAAGCTCGCGCATCTCCTCCACGGCGGAGCTCCATCGCGCAATATCTGAGGCGCCTCCGTCGGCGCTCAGAGCCAACAGACAGCACAAGACGCTTTTTCTGACGGTGTATAGTTTCCCGAACAAGTCCCGTAGGGAACGGAGCGAGTATTGGTCTTCCAGAGACCGGTTTACCAAGGTCAATTCGATCGCTTCTAGGTCCTCGAGTCCAATGTCATATATGTCGTAATATTTAGCCAGGTTTCCTTCGTCGGTAAGAGGGCGTAGGGTATTTTGGGATTGAATATAGCGTTCGAGCATCGACCAGAAACATTCCGACACGGCCCGGCGAAGTCTCAGGCACCGTCTGGTCTGAACTTGGTCCTCCAGTCGACTAATCGGCGGTAAAGGTGTGCTTCTGTAAAGCAAAGTTAGCCCATATATCTCCCCCATTACACTTGTGGCGTCTCACATCCGATATCCTCTGGAAACCAGTTCCACCTCCTGGATGAAGACCACCGAAGCGGACGCAGCCGAGTCAAATCCTTGAGCATTTCCAATGAAGGTGCCAGCAGCTTCCACAGCCTGATGCCGCAAGTATTTAAGCCACTGCCTCTTTGCGAAAGCATAGAAAACAACGCCCAGCACCGGGACAAGAACCAAGAGCACTCCGATTCTTCGTGGGTTGAGCCCGGATCCCGTTTTAGACCGACACCAGTGTAGCAAGAAAGCAATCGAGAAAGACGTAGCGCCGGTAACAATGGCACCGTGCAGACCGAATGTTGTAGAAAGAGAGGGAAGCTCTACGGGTTGGAAAGTGGACGCAACGTCTGCGGCGGAGGTGTAGGAGGGGGCGCTATGCTCGTTCAACAACTGCGAGGCGACGATAACGTATCCGAACTGTTCCAGAAACCTCTCATTGTCACCTCGTCCGATGCGCGCATTTAAGGCGGACTAAAATCATTCCAGCTGTCAGAATATGGCTCCCACCATGGGTGACGGGGGCAAATACTGAGCAAGCACTATACAACTTCTCAGCCACCCTTCCGTGTCGCGTGTTTACCAAATGCAAGGGCTTCGGCAGTTTGTTGCGTACACGCTCCTGGAATTTGGAGGCTCCCCGTGGGGCAAAGTTGGTGGACGGAACGTCTGCTTCATCCTCACTGTGCATCTCCTGGACAAGCCAGTTCTCCTCACTCTCGCCTTCACCTGATGACGACACACGTGAGTATATAGTTTCTCTGCGTTCTGGCAGATGCGACGAACCTTGGAGGTAGTCGGCTAGCGGCGAATTCTCATATACGAGTGACTCCATGGCCGAAAATCATTCCGGAGCGAGTCGAGGAATAGAGCGGAGGCGGAGACGAAACGCGGAACGGGGGAGAGGATGAAACGGGGTTAGGCAAGCCGCGCGCCTAGGGACATGTCGCAGAAAGACCACTCTCCAGTCGTTGTATCGTGTGAGTCTTGTTAAGATTGAGAGACAACTCGGCCACGTTGAACATCCGGGGAAAGGAGAGGTCACGGGGGCTCAATTTAGGGCAGAGGACCCACTCGGCTCCTTTTTCGATTACTCGGGAACTCGGCTGATCAGAGGTTACATATTTGACTTCATAAATTGTCAACTATGATTAGCGTGTACTATTGAGGATAACCTAGGTCTGCAAGGAGCAGATTATCATCTGGGCTAACTTGCAGGGTGAGGGATCCGAGGAGTATGCCGCCGAACCAGAGATGACAGAAGTCAGATCAGGAAACTGCGCCGGTGCAGCCGCCAAGCACCTATGGACAAGGATGGATAAAGTTACCGTTGTAGACGTGCCGTGTACCAGATAAGCCTGTGAATGTTATCCATCGTGTTTCCATTTCGGGAAGGCGCGCCTTGAATGTCACGTGTATTTCCCCCGGTCGGTATTAGATAAGCTCAGTTGCCCTGGACAACGCGCGTGTCAACAGGCCCCAATGTACGCTCTATCGTTGACACGCGGGAGATGCGCGTGGTTGATTGCTTGAGTGGACGTGTCTTGCACATTTAGATCTTATTTCTCATTCTCGGCTCCCACCCTCGAGTGTTTGAATCATTCCACCATCCAACGATCTCACCGCTTCTTTGAGATCAACAACCTGCAAGGGTCAACTCTATTGACGATACAACCTCGAATCTCCATTTCGACGTATCCATCCGACCTATTGATGTTTCCATAGCTCTCCAACCTGCAGTCCAGACAACTCGATAGCATGTCTGGAATCTTGAACGAAGCTGTCACCCCTTGTCCGTCGAGGTCGAGATCCTCAGGCATCGGCGAAGACAGCGGCAGCGAGTGGGCCAGTTTGCTGGAGGGAGACTCATATCGTGAGCCCACTGGACAGATTGAATTTACTACGGAAGTACGAGCACCGACACTTACTGGGGTACGGCCTCGACGAGCCAACCGAGCTAGTTCTGCTTTTCAGATCCTGGAGGATGTGGTGGAGAAGCCCACTGGTCCAGCAGAGAAACGAAAAAGACCAAATGGAGTAACCAGGCTCCCCTCGGATCGCAAATCATCCTTGCTTGCTCAGCCGGCCCAACGATTTCGCCCGAAAGTCAACTTTGCCCCGAGTCCACCATCCCGACTTGTGAAACCAGAAACCGAGACACGACCGAAGACTCGAGGATTCGGAACAAAGGCCGGGGACGGACCCCTACCCGAACTACATCCAAGCTATGGAGAATCACACCAAGTTGGAAACGAAGATGAGCTGAAGAAGCACGTCCGGCGCAATACGGTGTATATCCCACCGGATGATACTACTGTGGCTAGCGTTTTCATGGGGCTGTTCAGTCCACTTTTGAAGCCACGTGGAGATTATCTGCAACAGATTGTGGAAGATACACAGGTCAACACTCTCGAGGCCCGAATCGCAAAGCGTCAAGCGAGAAAATCATCGACGGCGTACGCTCGCAAGGTTCCTCTACAGCCAAGTGCGAAGATTGCCCAGGAAGCCGCAGCAAGGGTCGATGTTGTCGGTAAAAATGGCGGCAAAGAAAATATCCCCCCAGGTACACTCATCGACATTGAAAAGAAGAGCACCACGAAGTTGGTCCCAGCATCAAATCCCAAGCTGGTCAGCACCGTATCGATAGCAAAGCCCGTTTATCGCAATACTGCAAACCAAGCATCGAAGCCAAAGACAGCAGATCTTGTTACTTCAGCACCGAAGAAGGAAGAATGGAAGCGCGATGTGCTGAGAGAAAAACAAGACAATGCGAGATCCCAGCCACCTCGTGTCCATCGTGAACAAGGCTTCTCTAGGGAATCAAAAGCTCCATTCAAAGCCTCCGCATCGCTCAATGCTAGGGCATCTGCTTTGTCGGATCGCCTTGGACATTCAACATCAAATCGCTCTTCAAGAGCTGGAAAAATATCGAAGTTGGAGGAGCTGAACCATCAATATCCCATGCTCATCGACAACATTTCAAAACCTGCACTATATGAAGAGAATTGGCTTTCTCATCAGGAAACAGTGATTACACAGCTAGTGAATGCGTTGTTCGAGTGCACAAATGGCGATTTGGACACCTACGACCCGAATGCTCTTCGCTTGGAATTGCTTGAACTCTACCACACCGAGTACTTCACCCAGCTCTATAGCCGACTGCAAGCGTCCTTGTCATGTGGAAACTTGAGCGTTCCCAAAGACATTCTCTCCCGCAACAGTCGTCTGAGGCACGATCTGGGTCTTCGACGCAGATACCTTGACATTTGGATTCAATCGTATGACCTCCGTGCCCTGACAGCAGCCTTGGAGACGGTTGTTGGTCGAAAGGTTTCAAGTGATGCGGGCTTTTTCGAGACTGGTGCTGAAGCTTTCCAAGAGTGCACTGCAAAGCACCAGAAAACGATACTCCGTAAATTGGAGGGCTTTCTTGAGGCATTCTTGCTGCGCAACGATGACGTTGATCTGTCCGTACCTGGAACCAAGGACAGTTCGACAGAGATTCAAGCGAAGGCTTATCGTCGGACAGTGCTTCGAAGCATCATGATGGTTGTTCTCCTCGACCAGGGACGACAGTCTCTTAGAACTGGTCTTCCATGTCGCCTTTTTGTGGCATCTTCGCCTTTCAAATCTTCTGTTGAAGTACTTCAGGGCTTGGCACGTTTGCTTCTTCCTTCTTGCGGTGATATTATGAAGCCGTTGAGCCATCTTGGTTGCCATCTATCTTACAAGCAGCACCAACTCCAGGAGTATAGCTACCAGATCGACAACATTGCTGTAGACCTGAGAGATGGTGTACGGCTGACCCGCATGGTCGAAATTCTTTTCTTCAATTCAGAACATGTACGGTCTGATGTGGAAGATCAGACGGAGGTCACCCTGTCTACTGGGCAGGCTCTTTCATTGCCAGGGGACGAAAGAGACCTTCCTCTTTCCAAGCACTTGAAATATCCGTGCGTCAGTCGTGCTGCCAAGGTCTTCAATGTACAAATCGCTCTCTCTGCGTTGAGCTCCGTGCGAGGATCTGGTGCGATTGTCCAAGGCCTGCTGGCTGAAGACATCGTTGATGGTTATCGCGAGAAGACCATCGCACTTCTTTGGGCCCTGGTGAGCAAATGGGGCTTGGCTGGTCTAGTCGACTGGGACGACGTTAGCAAGGAAGTCTCACGGCTGAAGCAAAAGGCTCTTTCGCTTGGCCACGAGAATATCCAGTATGAGACTTCGTGCATGGCCAGCAAGTCCAGCGAAGGTGATGAACATGCCCATCTACTTCAACAGTGGGCTGCAATCTTGGCGGCTCTGAGGGGCCTTTCCATCAACAATATGACAACCAAGTTTGCGGACGGAAAGGTTTACGAAAGTATCGTTGATGAATACGAGCCATACATCACTGGCAATCCCCGTCTAGTGACAGCCACGCAGCCCAGTCTATCATTGGAAACACGCCTGCGCTTGCTGGGATGTAGCTCCCAATTCGGTTAGTAGCCTGCAAGAGGAAGCCTACCCTCCATCTCAAGCATATGCTTATAAGTTACGAACAGCACATCTCGTCTCCCCCGGTACATTATCCTCGCACATTCTCGACCGCGATTTCACCCTTGGTGCCCTCGCATTCCTCTGTTCTCGATTGCTCTCGGCATCGAGGCGCTGCCGCGCAGCCACAGTGCTGCAGCGCGCTTGGCGAGCCCGCCTCGCAGTTCAACACAACTTTCGTCGCACCGTTGCCAAGAATCTTGCCACCCACTGCGCAGCCGTTGTTCAAACACGAGACGAGATCCTGTGGGCCAAGGGCGTGATTACTCGACATTGGAGACAGCACAAGGCTCGCCAGCAGTGCAAGGCACACGATTTGCGCAAATTTGACTATCCCCGCGTTAAGACCGCCGGTCGTCGTCTTTGAAACACATTCCACTCTACCAACGGCCCTTGCCGTTCTCGAGAAACCACCGTCACTGGTGCACAGTGACATCCTAACGATTACGAAAGCGACTCGTTCTTTTGAATTTTCATTGATAACCCCTCTTGTTTACGGAGTTTGCGATATCATTGAGCATGGAAGCGCGTTGGGATTTGGTTTTCGGATTCACTCATACCCTCATTAGACATCCCATGCATTCTGTTATGATATCCCATTCGAAATCGATCTTTCCTACTATGATGACAATGCACAGAAGTTACATATCCTGAAGTTCCAAGTTCAAACATGAAAAGCAGATGCCTTGATCTACGAAGCCACGACAGGGCAAAATTCATTTACAACAGCAATTCATGGGTCTGTGTTTTTGCCTCACGTGTCAAATGTCGAATTGTGAAGGCCCGAGAAGTGTCACTCCTTGTAGCACTTAGGTGAATGCAGGTGAGACTGAGCCACCGGAAGAGGACGGACGGTTCGAGTCTTCGCTCGTATAATACGAGGAGATAGGTGAAGTCGACATTGGATTGGATACAAGGTTCTCGGCCCATTCCACTCAGATCTACATAGCTTAAAAGCCAATCCACGAGGGCCAGGAATGACGGATGTGGCGTGTGTAACCACGTTGCGCTTGCACAAATGCGTGCCAACTGCATGCCAACTGCGTGGGCAGTGCAGTCATTATACCGTTCGCCACCTGGCACTCCAAAGGAACCGGATCCATGAAACCCCTCATCGCGGCGGTTGTAATTCGTGTACTCGCCGGGTATTCTGCAGAACGGGACGATCCGGCTCTGGGGTAAACTCAACACGGGAAAGGATCTCCGTGCCAGAAATGACGATGGACCCCAATTCGACCTCAGCTCTCTTTTCTTGCAGCGATTCTTAAGTGCTCGGACTAAACACCATGCCGGGGGCTCCTTGGAGATCCCAGGGCTGCAATACCTGCAGGAGGCGCAAGGTCAAGGTATGCAACCCCCACGATCGCCGTGTCTCGGCGTTATTAACCGCCCCAGTGCGACGGGGAACGACCCCACTGCGCTCGATGTCTTCGAGGTGGCCACCGCTGTGAAGGATACGACCGATCTCGAAAGTTCGTTCATGCCTTCTCTGCGCCCGAGGCCGCTTCGAAAAACCTTCCCGTGACAAAGCGACAACCCCGCAAACAAGATGCCGGCTTTTCGACGATCAACGTCAACACGCAGATCCGATCCCAGCTCTTTTCCCTATTCATCGATTCCTATATTCCCTCCCGACCGCTTGGCCAGATTAAATTCCGATGTCAGCCGGCTCCGAATTTATTCGAGGTATTCCCCGCCCTCATGAATGGCAGTAATAGCCAATTACTGGACCGGGCGATATCTGCGCTTGCCTCTGTCTTCGTGGGCAATAAAATCGGCAATGAGCAGTTGATTCGGCATGGGGTTGAGCTGTACAACAATGCCATTCAAGTGTTTGCACGTCTTATACCGCAATCGGGGCTCCCGGTTCAAGAGGTTCTCTGTGCAAACGTCGTGTTTCAATTATACGAGGTAATCCGTTTCCTACTTGGAAGCTTCCATGGAGATATCTAACACGTTCAGCTCATAAATTGCACCTCCGGGTTCTCTGGATGGACGGCGCACATGGAAGGCGCCAATGCCGTGCTTGCTCGACACGAGCAGTTCCTGGAAAGGGACGAACTGACCAGAATGTTACTTCGCCAATTGAGGCTATCCAATGTGAGTCCAGGCTTCTACCTTGATCCGTTGGAATGAAATCTGATCCAGACAGATCTTCCATGCCATAGGAAAATCCAAGTCAGCCATCGCTTTCTGTCCAATGTGGCGATTCTTATCACCCAAAGACTCGGATGACCCCATCGACGAAATCATCGATATTCTCATGGCCTGCACCAGTCTCCTCGAACAAATGAACGATGTGCGGTTTACATCTGACTCTGAGCAATTAATGCAACAGTGTTGGGATCTCAACATGCAAACCATGCTATGGTACGAGAAACTCGAGTCGATCCATGGAAAACCGCTCTACACCAAGATTCCGGACGATACCAGCATCCCTCGGAGCCAATCCAGCAAAAGCTTCTTACCAGAAAGATATGAATTCTCAGCCCTCGACGTCGCAGAGTCACATATGCTCTGTTGGACTGCAATGCTCATAATGTACTCTATTTTCCATCGACTGGAGGTGCAGAAAGAGCATCTTCACCCCGGTTATACCTCCGACAACGAAGTAGCCGAAACCTTCCTTGAAGGAGCGCAGCACTACGCCACTCAAATCTGTCTCGGCGTGGGTTACTTCCTCCAGCCACATATGCACATTCTTGGTGGGCATAACTTGCTCTTCCCGGTCAGCATGGCATCGCAGTTGTTCCATAGCAACGGACTGCTCGACCAGTACCAGTGGTGTCAGGAAGTCTTCGCTGCCCTTGAGGCCACTGGGCTTGGGCTAGCCAGTGTTTTGCAGGGAACACCGTGGTCCAGATATAAACAGATCAGCAGCCCAACGACGGTTGCTGTTGAAGCTGAAGATAGCCCTGGAGAGGGAGATGATATGTAGGTGCGCGACGAGCTGTATCATTTTACTGTGATTTTATATATATTCAGTGTATATTTTCATGAAAAGCGCATGCAATTTCATACCTGTGCTATGCTATTCCGATAATGCAGAGCTCATAAGAAGGCTTACATAACCGCTGCAATGCTCTCTGTTTCAATGACGGGCACTAGCAAAGTTATAAAGAACGCCTGTCGAATTAATCATAAAGGCTGCTATGTACCCACCCATTATTTCTGAGTGGGCTCGTTCTTTGTGTTGTGTTCTTCTGCCTTCTTGAGACTTCGGCCAATATCATCCTTTTCTGTCGTGCTTAACGGCTATGCAGAATCCATCTGTGAAACTTTTACATTGGTTTATTCCTCCATATATGGATTTGTTGTCAAATGGCCCTCAAGTCAAGCTTCGGCACTACCTTTCGGTACTTTCAAAAATGCGAAAAGATCGAAATGCCTATTGTCTACTTTTAAGAGGTAAGGCTCCGCCCTATAACCAAGTATGTAATAGTATAGTGACGACAGGCTTGACTTATATACTTCAATTGCCTCCCAATCTAAATTGAATGGGTTTTTGTGATGCAGATACTTGGCAGCTGTTGGTTTTCTCTAGTTAGCGGCGATCAATATCACATCAATGATTACTGTCTGGAGAGGAACGGATTGCATCTTTTGAATGAAATTATGCCGTTGCCATTAAAATGATAGATCTTTCAAGTTCTGAATTGTAGGAGAAAACCATCTATATTAGGCGTCTTTTCGATTTTCATAATTGCTAACACTAACACCAATGTAGATGTCGTCATGTAGTCTTTCAACCCAGATTTCGCACCTGTGCAATGCCTCTGTTGCTGACAAATGTGTCAAATATAAATTCTTTTGCTTTCTATATACTCCATCAAATTCACAACTTCAATCCTTCATTTCGAATTGTATAATTAGGGCATGATTGAAAGGATTTCTGGACAGAAAACCTCTTCACCAAGATGAACTTTCTTTCCTGCTTGTTTCGTTGGCAAAAGGTATCTTTCCATTATTGTTCCAACTCATATCAAATTTTGGAGAAGCAATCGACGTCTGAAAGCGCTGATCGCTCGCAAAAATCGTTTGCCGATTTCTGCAAAGAATGCGTCCCACCCTTTTGTAGCCTGAGCCCTGTCCTGTTCAATGGCCACCTTCAAACTGCATGGACTCAATTTGACATTGAGGATATTCCGGTCTATTACAAACGCAAATTGTTCGACTCCGATGATTCCTCTTACAGCGGACAGTTCTCGGTTGACTTTGTGGTACGCCCGTGCGTCGACAACCGTGTCGTTTCCCAGACCAAACCAGATGCAGAGCTTCCAGCTCGTACGACCTTCTTTGAACCCCAAGAAGAGATCGATTTCATATCTACAGAAGATTCCAGACCAATTCTCCTTGTCCCTCATGGGATGTCTGGGGGATCTCATGAAACGTATATACAGCACGCCCTTGCTCCTCTTGTGACACACGAAGGAGGATGGGAGGCCTGTGTCATCAACTCAAGGGGTTGCGCCGGGTCCAAATTGACCACTGGTCTTCTTTACAAGGCACGATCTACTTGGGATTTCCGGCAGGTCGTGAGTTGGTTCAAGGAGCAATTCCCAAATAGGCCACTTTTTGGAATGGGCTTCTCCATCGGGGCAGTCATGTTGACGAATGTATGTTCCGGTCTCTCCCTCCCGCCTCCAAAAAGAATTTAATTATGATTTTTCTGGCAAAGATGAAACTAAGTCTGATATGACAATGAGGCAGTATTTAGCCGAAGAGGGTTCAAATTGCCCGCTCAGAGCTGCTGTTATGGTCTCCAACCCATGGAAGTTGGACTTTGCATCACATGCTCTCCAGCGGTCTTGGATTGGATCGGAAATTTATTCCAAAATACTAGGTCACAATATGAAAAATATCATCAAAAGGTAAGCTATCACTTAGGACTATGAATATAGCGGTAAGAAATTGACTTTATACATAGAAACAAAGATATAATTACACAAACACTAAGAATTGACCCGGAAGCCGTCGAGAGAATAAATTATGTTCAAAATTTTGACCGGTAAGTGGTTCAAAAATTTGATCTCGGTTTGAAGGTTCTGCCTAGTTTCTCATTAAAGCAGCGAGATCCAGTGTCCAACATGGGGCTATCCGACAGAAGATGCGTACTACCGAGATGCTTCTTGTGTTGACACAATGCTTGCTATTCGAATCCCATTTTTAGCCATTCAAGCCCTGGATGATCCGGTAAGGGAAGTTGAAGCGGCAAGTAGAGAAAGAAACTGACTAAAAACTTCTCAAGATAGCTACCAAAGACGCAATACCATTTGCAGAGTTCAATAAAACCCCCTTTGGAGTACTATGTGTTACACCTGGTGGCGGTCACTTGGGTTGGTTTGAGGCCGGGGTGAGCGTTGGTTTGTGAAACCGGTACATACGATATGTTTGCTTTTCCCAAATCGTGACTAACACTACGCTTTTAATAAAGACTACCAATTTCCTCAACAAATTGGCAAAGGAAGTGGATCTGGATGAATCTATCAAGCTCAATAAAAACCTGGATATCGAGCCTCTGGTGAAAGGCGAGGCCTCAAAGGAACGTCTGCAATTATTCAATCCACAAAGGCTGCAGCCGGGAAATCTAAAATTGAGAGCAAAACTCTGAAATATGGTTGATGGTGATAACTGAAGGAGAGCCTAGTTAGCCTTAATTTAGAGAAAATAGACTGGTAATTCTGAAGAAGTTATCCCTTGGTATGTGTTGCAACTTTTTCAGGAGAGATCCATCCCTTATGCTAGGACCTCTATAAGAGAGTTTCCTAAGAACCTATATAGAAACTAACGCTATGTGATCGCACAAAGGAATAAAAAGCACTCTTCTATAATTAATAAACTCTCTTCCTTAAGGTAGTCACAATCGCATAGTTGAAGTTCCAGTTTATATACTTGCAGTTCCATCTAGTTCTTCACCTGGTCTAATCCCTAGCCCTAACACGGCGCTAAAGGGTAGAACGAGGGACTTAGAATCGGTTTACTGCGCTGCGTATAGAGCTGATTTCTTTATTTTTAATGGCCTGTATAGCTCATAAAAGGCGGCTCTCCTGTTCGATAGACTTTTGGGCTATTTGAGAGCGGTTTAGTGGCATAGTGGTACGCGAAAAAGTTGTTGGGTGGCCGACTCGGTGGTTTGGCCCACCGGTACTGAATTACGTTAACTACTAAGCACGCACTGAACACTCACTAACGTATTTCCCAAGCGAATTTCCCAAGCGAGTGGCCATCTTCAAAACACCATAGTAAACGCGATATTATACCATCTTATATCTCGACAACAATAGACTACGATAAAGTCTTCTTCTAGTACTATATTTGCTATAGCATATCTAGCCTATTTACAAGGCCTAGGGAGATTTAGTGGTACGATGATTCAGTAATATGTATTTGTAGTTAAAACATCTAAATTACAGCGTGTTTTATGGTAACATAATAAACCAATCATTGCACTAACTTAAAGTTAGTATATACTATTTCTTATGCCAAACAATGCTAGTATCAGGAGGATGAAGTAAAAATAATCATTGTTGTTGAGAAATGAGGGTGTAAAATATCGCGTTTACCATGATGTTTTGAAGATGGCCACTCGCTTAGGAAATAAGTTATGCATGACTAACCACGCAGAGCGTCACTGGTCACATGACAGTACCATGATCACTGAGCCTGAGCCCATGCTGAAGTCTACAGTACTCAGTGATCCTAAGCCTGAGCGCCATAAAAGTTGCGGCAGCCTAGATAGGAAAGGCCCCACCTGGCAGACTTTATCCCGTCTATATAGGTGCATATATCGCACATTTCGTAAACAAACAACGGTCAACGCAACCCCAAACCGCTTGACCGCTTGAAACGTCCGAGCCCAGCAACATAAATAGCTCACCACCTTGGCAAGGGCCTTAAATCAACCGGGGTGAATATACAGGGATGAACCGGGTACGCAGACAAATGAGGAAGAGAGCGAGGAAGAAACGCAGGAAGACGCGTGTTGATCGCCCGCGTAGTCGCCGTTCGCACTTCTTCCACCGCGAGTACATACATCTATGTATCCACGCTCTATCCGTGAACTGTACATATACAGTGGCTGGGATTCATCATCTCGAAAGATGATCCGGTGGCGTCGCTACGTGCTTTCAGCCCCATCTTATCATGATATCACAGCCCCCACCACTTCTATTTTCGTTGAGTCAAAGGCACCAGGTACTATTCCTAGTGAAGATCAGCTCCACCGTGCGTGGGATGACATCGTACTAAACACCCATGCCCGAACGCCTAAGCTGTGATGACGACATGAGACTCGGGATAAGGGCTGACGCCCCACGCGCGTTCACGGGCGCACATGACATTTCCTCGACCGACCGGAGAAGACAACAGGCTTGAAAACCATTCATTGCGCCGAGTGTGCTTGGACGCCGTGCGGGACGTTTCGGCACTCACTGGCGAGTGCTGTGATGCACTGAGCGCGGCCCGGTGACCTGTGTTCTCGGCCAACCAGGTTCGTGAGAGTTGCCGGTGCTTGTCGATCGGTGTTCTAACTTATAGTTTGGCGAGGGCTTTTGTTTTGCTGGTGTACTGTATCGGGAAACTACTGATACGGTGTTGTATTGGCCCCATGCGATTTGCAGTTCGTGTTGTACTGTATGTTCGGTGCAGGGAAGCTGATGGGCACTAGGCTTGTTCCATGACGGTGGCTTAGGTCCCCTAGGAGTCTCATTCGGTCTTAGTGTCAATCCTGTGCATTGGCAGACTTCTATATTTGCACCATAGGCAGATTCATTAAGGGGGCGCAGCATCGCAGACAGCCCGGGTGCCTTGCGTGTAGAGAAACTCCGTATACAATCTGACCACGGCGCGAAGGCAATCTCCCAGATCGGATCGATCCAATTCAAAACGAGAACCAAGCCAAGCCTGTAGCCGTCGACCTCGCTAGCGCTGCCACTGCCACTGCAAGGCTCCTGGACTGCATTGGTTGCACGACGCGACGACTTGGCGCCAAAACAATAGCTAAAACAATAGCCAAAGCTCTCCACAGATGATTGCCAAGACACCTCCTTGATGCTTCAGGGGCAGTGTGATCGCCATGATCGCCCTTGGCGTGGTTCATTTGCAATTGCATCGATTATGCAGTCCACTGTGTGACGATAAGGACTTGGCGCCGAGGCCATCAACCCCTGAGTATTGAACCTTCTCGAGCCAAGATCTTGAAGAAAGGGGGGTCTGCAGCCCTGGTCCACTCGCTCGGAGAGAGTGGAGTCTCCCTGCTCGTTGACAGCTTCCGCTCATGCTTCTCGCGTTGAGAGTAACACCGGTCGCATTCTGAAGACTCGCCCGGGTTCTTGGCAGTCTGAAGTATCGGGCGTTGTCGCCAAGCACCGCAGCGGAATGGACTGGACCCGTGTCTCCCGCAAATTGCCGTCTCCCTGTGTGCTGGACGATCTGGTCAAGACTGGTACATGATTAGGGGTGAAACTCAAGAGGAACTTCTTGGCGAGGGGTATTTGGGCGATCTGGTTTCATTAGTGGTTTCGAGTGGTCGACCTGATGCGATTGGTACGGTAGTATGTGTTGGACGAGACAGGGGGCACATGTCTTCTGATCTAGATACGGTTTGCACCGAGTCTCGTAGACTCGGTCATATAGCAGACCGGGCAACGTCCGGGAGGACTAGAGTCAGCACGGAGTATTGTAGCATTGCGAAAGCGACTTGGCCCTATGCACCAAACCGGGCACTCGGGACATGAAACGCTGCCTGCGGTCGCGACGTTGGGACAGAGCAGGTGGCTTGGGTGATCCAAGGTTCCCATGTGAACTTGCGAGTTTCACTGCAACATCGACGGTGAACACGACTTGTATTGTGCGCAGGGTACAATGCCGGGGATATCCGATGTATGAAATAGATTTCAAATTTCGTCTAGTGCACCAAATCAAGTGCCTGCCAGAGACACGAATTTTGGAACCCTAAGGAAGCCGAAACCCTACCTTAGGGTACGTTCCCAATTGATCATGGATAAATTGCAGGGGCAATTACGACAGCCGCTGTCAAAGCGATGAACTGTCGCAGCTTAACTGTTTCTGGGCGCAGTCGCAGGCGAGTGGAGAGAGCCGATAAAATGCCTCATACAATTGACTCCAGTTCCACGCGCTACTGCGCACTGCACTGTGCGCTTTCCTCTGTTAACTCAATTCTTCCCGCGTTTTCGTACTCGACCTACTTGCATATGCTAAAGGACTCCACTTCCCCGGTTGATGTTCCGGTCAACTCTTGTGCGTCTGTCTGGTGCCAGCCGCTGGCCCCAACCGAGACACCACTCGCACAGTTCGCACCTTATACTCCGTAGATGTACGGTGCTAAATGACCCCACGCTTCGAACAACGGTCCCGTCTGGTGCCAGCGCAGCGCTTAGCTTTGGGATGATTTTCGTAGATTTGGAGTTCTCGGGAGATGAGGGGGTTCTTCTTGGCCCGTTCCATAATCTTGGGCCACCCTCATTGACATCACTAGATGATTGGACATGCTGAGTCTTTGTGTGGAGATTTTTTGTCTCCGGCATTTACTAGGTACACGAGAGATTAACATTACTACGAATCTCGTATCGGTAACCATACCTAGGAAGTACCCAGTCGATCGACAGGATCTCGTGCCCATACATACGTGCTTCTCTTCCCCTCAGTCGGAGAAAATCCCTCGGAAATGCAAAACCTTGAGACCTTGTTGGAACATCCTGGACTGACGCGCAAGAAGCTTCGCGCTCGAGTTCAGTGAATTCTGACCGGTTCGTGCGCGAAATGGAGTGGTCTCCTAGGGGCATTGCCCAACGCAACCGGGGCCATGCCTGCTCACACAGATGAAGTATGGGGTGATCGCGAAGCTTGTCATGATCTCAGAGCCCTAGGGCTGCACCGAGCGGATTGGAGGATTGTATGATTCGTGCTCCAAGTACCTACCTGGGTACCTTTCCAACTCTCTTCGGGTACTCCCCATGTACACTGTACACTGCTTGCCAATGGGTCCGATCCCGTGGATGATCCGGATTGCGGCTGACCGCTTCTCTGTCCCGTCGCGGTAGCCCTCACCAGCAGAGGCGATTGGTGCCCGTAAGGTCATTTGATTCAGTAATGAAAATGCGATATTATCGGAGTTGCGGTGGGGTCGGCGGGTTTACAGTAGACACACGTTTCACCGCAGGAACACATCGTGGTATACCGATTCTTTTGTTTGGTCCACGCGACTACGATTTACTTTGAACTGTACTTCGCCACGGGCATGACGGAGATCAACGAGGAGACAAAAAGACGCCTGGCGTACTACTGGCATACTACGGGCTTACTGAATCTCTTGGCGTCATGTCGAAAGCGCCTGCTTCTGGGCTGGTGCATACCTGACAGGCTGATTGAGCTGCACGGGTGATCATTGGTCTGTATACCAAGACTGATCTGCCGGGCAGGTAGCCACCATCACCCTGGGGTGGATGAAGTGTCCGGTGAGAACAGATGCTTTCCACCCGGAGAGGCCCGATCGGTGCGTACGGGTAAATCTACGTCAGAGGAGTCCGCATCAGGGAACAAGGGAAAAGTCGGCCATTGAATACCAAGCATTCCAGCGCGGGCTGCCAATCCGAGGGGAGTAGTAGAATCCGACACATGAGGAGAAACATATGACGATGGAGGAAGCGCGCTGTGCGCACGACAAGAGGAACAGTGCTGAGGAATACTACAGTTTCCTACAGGTTACTTGGGGTCAAGGGCTCTCACTTTCCCACTAGTCATGACGGTACTAGTGTGGACCTCGAGAGTTGGCCCGGTGGGACTAGCGTCCAACCAAAGAGGGTTCAGGCACAGGAACAGGCCGCTTTGGGCTCCCCTTACGCTGCGTTACGCTGATTCAGCACCGTGGACGGGGGATGTCGGGTTGGATTACCGTACCAGTACCGTACCCCGCCCTCGTGGCGCTGCATTCATCCATTTTGTCGAGGACTGGAATGCGGGCAAAGAGCCAGATGGAGATTTCTAGGGTGGTCAAGGCGGCGGTATGTTAGATCTACTAGATATGATAGCATCTACCACGGAGTATTTCGCGAACGACGAAGAAACAACCGATCATTGTGCATGTAAGTAATTGCCCGGGTCGGCCTGAAGCGGTTTAGTCGACACAGAAATGCCTCATAGCTAGTAGCCGACCACCAACTCGACACACAATGGTCATCGCATCCACCGGGTTTCAGCGAAATTGATGATCTCTCTGCATGCGTCAGGATCGAGTGACTTTCGTGCACCGAACCGTTTTGGCCCTTCCGACACAAAGACAATGCAAAAAAATAAATAAAAATAAATAGCTCACTACTATTTTCGAGGCGCAGGAACCATATCCCCGTACTGCAAGCTGCAGGTGGGTCCTTGGAACAAGCGTGGAAGGGAGGTTGTGGCGGGAAAAAAAGAAAAATTCAAAAATCCAGAAAAAAAAAATATCCCCCGCTAAACCCAAAGCAGCGGCCCCGTCCTCCGGCGTATCGTCACTCACGCCTTGCCCTCTTCCCCCCCCCCATGAAGCGGGTTTATACTGTGACCTTCTTCCCTCTTCATCTTTTCCCCCCTTCCATATTTCTCTGCTTTAAAACATTCCTTTTATTTTTTTCAACTCTCCACTCTCCACTCGACAGCACAGACTCCTTGGCGCTAAGCCGAGAGGTATTCTGCGGACTCAAAGCCATTTTCTACGACTATTCCTCTTGGCGGCACCCTCCAGTCATTCTTCTTCTTTGGTCCTTTGCCCCCCAGTCATGCGCTTTATATCATGACAAGCGTCCTTTGCGGGACTGTGTTGTGCCCTCTGGGTCGATCGTGATCGATATTCGAGAGAGCGGCGAAGTATAACCATACCGTGACCTTCGCCACTTTTGATCTTGTCCAACCGCTTTGTTTGGAAACATGGCTCAATCCGATGGTCAAGGTCGACCGTTCTCGTTTCATAACCTCTTGAAGATGCTGCTTTCGACCAACTCGTCCACGCAGCCGGCTCACGACGACGCCGAGCTCGTGGACGACTTGGACGAGCCTCCTGATCAGCACATATTCCACGCCACCCCGATGCACACCGAAGATGCTATCACCTTCTCCCGACCCTCCATGGGAGATCGCAAAGAATCCCTCCTCACCCGCGCTCTCAAGACCAGTCCTGAAATGTCCCCTATCGATTCTCATTCCGCACTCCACGACTCTTCCTACAACTACCGCTCCTACCCTCACAGCAACATCAGTGGCATCTCCACGGCCGAGTTGACCAGTGATGGCGGCATGACCAGTCCGTCCATTGCCAACTCTCCGAGCCCGCCACTTCCTTCCCAGATGATGGGCAAGGCGCCCGCTCCCATGGCCGGCATGAAGGATCATACGCCGAAGGTCAAGGTTGTGGACTCCAACGAGACCTCTGTTGAAGCAAACCTTGGACGTAAGCGCTGTATCAGCTTCGCCTGCCGCCCCAAGGCCGACTCAAACGAACAAAAAGCCGCTGCGCCACCGGCTCGCCAACCAAGCCCCCAGAATGTCAAAGCCGCTCCGGAACCCCCGACACGCAAGTCCACTCTCACTTTCGTCTGCCCTGGACGCCAGGCGGCCATCTCAAGAGAACGTTCTCCGGCTCGCAAGTTTACCCTTCGATCAAAGAGCCGTGGCTCTCCCGCCCCTTTTGCTCGCAAGTCATCCTCCGATCATGCCGAAAGCTCCAAGCAGAAGGAGATCACTGCGATCACTATTCCCAAGGGCGTCCCCACCAGTGGTCTAGGCAAGTTCGAGGAATCAGAGGCCACTCGGTTCCATGAGTTCGCCAGCTCCATCGATGAGGATGATGAGTGGGTGACCAAGTCAACCGAGTACCCCGAAAAGATCACCTTGAGTGACTGCATGAAGAAGGAGAACGCCATTCGACGACTCGGTGAAGAGGCCGAGGAGGAAGCTCAGGATGAAGAAGATGAGGACGACGACATTGAAGACGTGGCCGACGACGGTTCCACCGTTCACGACTTTTCCTCGGATGATGGCAACGAGTCTGATAACGAGGCTGGCTTCGCGGACTCGGACGACAGTGATGACGATGGCTCAGACTACGAGTTCTGGGCCCCCTCGGTTGCTGTGCAAGAACCCAGTGTGCTCTCTATCGACATCATTTCCCCGACAATCGAACGTCGTGCCTCCAACACCTCCTTCGACTCTATGACCGATGACCACCAGAACTGGCTGCCGGCACCCGTTCAACGGATCCCTGGCCGTCACTCTCCCAAGGGTCTGCGCATGCGTCCGGGAACTCCCAACCTGCCTGATAGTACCGACTTTGTCTGTGGAACCCTAGATGAGGACCGTCCTCTCGAGGCTGCGTACAAGTCCTGCATGGAGCAACGACGTCTCGAGAAGCTCGTCCTCATCCCCCAAGACATTGATCCTAGCTTCCCGACAAGCGACCCAGAGGACGAGGAAGATCTGGAAGATCTTTCCGGTGATCTGGACTCCGTCGTGCTCGAGCCCCCTCGTGGCCGGGTCGAAGGCCAGTCCCGCAAGACTTCTCCAAAGCACTCGCCGAAGCGCATTGTTTCTCCACCGCCGCCTCGCCGTGCTGGCCGTACCTCTCCGAAGCGTCTCAAGTCTCCGCCTCCTCGAACCCGGGCCAAGTCTCCACCCCCTCGAGTCCGGGCCAAGTCCCCTTCTCCGGAGAAATGGACACTGTCAGAGAACATGCCCGTTATCCAGTCGCCGCAAGGCCTCAACATTAGCCATCTTGTTCAACGACCGCCTATCGTCCGCACCAAGTCGCTGCCTAGGACGCCGAACCCGTTCTTCACTGGCATGCAAAAGTCCCATCGCTGGCAGGGCATCCATACCTTGGCCGAATCACCGGAGCGTGAGCGCTCGCATACCCGCGAACCTGTTCATACAAGAGGACCCGTCGATATTGTCGAGGGCCTCGAAAAGAAGCGCCAGAAACGAAAGGAAAAGTTCTGGCGCCAACATTGCCGTAAAGCTGCCAAAGAGCAAGCTGTGCGGCGGCCGATTCCCGGCAAGGGAGCCGAACGGATGAAGGAGCTTGGCCTCGAAGTTGCTGAGAGGTGCAGAGCTTACGGTGTCGGTCAAGACGCCCAGCTCGTCCTATCCGTTTAGGTTACCCAAGGACCATTTTTGATGTCCTATAATTATCCCTGGAAAACTATTTTCTGTACATATCTACTTCTCTTCCCCATATTTGGCCCGCTACGACCCCGGGTTACCATTCGCTCTTACATACTTAGCCAACTTTGTGTCATCCACTTAGTTTTTCTTATACTTCTACCTCTACCTCTATTAATTCGAGGGAAAGCTGTCTTTTGCATCTTTCTTTTTTCCTGCCTATGTTCTCTGAGGAGGCTTCTTTCCCTTCGAGTTTGCATGGTTGCGGTTGCATATACCCCTTATCTGAATTTGCTGCATTTGTGGACACAGTCGGCGGGTCAGTCTCGGCCTGAATCAAATACTATATACTATACTGGATACCATATCAGCTCCATCTGTAGTAGTAGAACACATCTCTGGAGAGTACTGAGACTAAGGATTCGATGGAATTCGTCCACCGCCGATCCCTTGCTGCCTGAGGCCGTCAACCTCCCGAAAACAACATCCAACTCTGTCTTCTTGCCCTCTTTCCCCCTCCATCCACTCCGTCGCCTCCCTCTCGTCCGCGATTCCCAGCATCCGATTTCCTTTGTCCGGGCTTTCTATCCATCCTCTTAGCTCCTCGATTCCGCTATGTGGCTCGTCAACTGGTGTAAGTGCCCGATCCGGCCTTCTACCCAGCCCAGTCGCCGCACCCCAAGCAATCCAAACAAGGGCGCTGGATCTCAGTGATGCCTTCTGCGGACTTCACGGGTGATGCGTGTGACTCTGCTAGATAGTAGACACACGCCAATACCCCCCGGCGCCAAGGCTTTGGTCTGCGGCTTCACACCGGGATCCTTGAAAATCTGCGTTTTACTGATTACCTCTCATCACAGTCTACGATGTCCTGGCTTCGCTCGGCCTGCTGAACAAGCACGCCAAGCTGCTTTTCCTCGGTCTGGATAACGCCGGCAAGACTACGCTGCTGCACATGTTGAAGGTGAGTGGAGGAGTGTGAAGGCATCCAACGTGATCGGGGTCTGGACCGAGGTTCGACTCGGCGCTGCATGGCGGATGTACCCGCTCGTAGCATCGATCGATGTATGCTTTTGTGTCTTGATGAATGATGTGCTGACGATTGGTATCCGCATAGAACGACCGAGTCGCTGTCCTCTCGCCCACCGCCCACCCGACCTCCGAGGAGCTGGCTATCGGCAACAACCGCTTCACGACCTTCGATCTGGGTGGTCACCAGCAGGGTGAGTCAAGCCCCTAGGAAATGACACGGGGAAGGAAATAGCTAAATGAAGGATAATCACAGCCCGTCGTCTCTGGAAGGACTACTTCCCCGAAGTCAGCGGTATCGTCTTCCTCGTCGATGCCAAGGACTACGAGCGCTTCCCCGAGTCCAAGGCCGAGCTTGACGCTCTTCTGGCCATGGAGGACCTCGCCAAGGTTCCCTTCCTTGTCCTCGGAAACAAGATCGACCACCCCGACGCCGTGAGTGAGGACGAGCTGCGCCACCAGCTGGGTCTGTACCAGACCACCGGCAAGGGCAAGGTCCCGCTCGAGGGAATCCGGCCCATTGAGCTGTTCATGTGCAGTGTCGTCATGAGACAGGGTGAGTAGTGCATCTGCACTCTGCGTCCACGCAAATTGGCTAATAACTGATAGGCTACGGCGAGGGTATCCGCTGGCTGTCCCAGTACGTCTAAGCTACCGGCTTAGTCCTAAACACCACACCAGACCAAATTGGTATTCCACGTCTTGACCCAAGTTTGGAAATCGCTTTACCCCTTCACCCTCCCCTCTGCTTCTCTACCTTTTCCGGAGTTGCTGTTCTATATCCTATCCCCCATATTCACCCTCACGCTCGTCTCGATGTGTCCTCCACCTTCCATGCTGTACTCAACTTGCATGTCCCTTGATTTCGTTTCCCCCCCCCTTATTGTTTATTGTTTTAACCTGCAGCCTGTTAGCCGGTGACCCTTCCGAATACTATAGTTCTAAAATTTGGCTCTTATTCTTTCTCCGAACTGCCTGGGTGTAGATGTAGATGCAAATTGACTGCTATGTGCACCGAGTTGGGACTCGGTTCGGTTTGGTATACTCCATCCCGTAGCGTTGCTTTATGTTTAGGGCTACTGCAGTGAACCAAATCAGGTCTGAAGCACAGAGAAACCAATGATCACTGTCAAAGTCATTGATTGCATGAGAGACTTGAGTACAGTGGGGCCTTGGCTGGTTGGATACTTTCCGAGATTGCCACTACCTTGCAGACTCGAATGGATAACTCGAGCCTCAGCATATAGGAATGCTATTTTGCCTGTACACGGAACGAGCAACAGGTATTACACTCTACGAGTCCAAGAACAATTAAAGTGGACAACACATGCGTTCAATTCAAGACACAACCGATAAGCAGAAACAAGATAAAAATAAGATAACCAGGTTTCCCCCTTTCCAGGATGCCCCGAGAGTAAACATTCCGTCCAGATGGTAAGAAACAAAACAGGAACGTCAGGCGCGAAAAGGGAAGGAAAAAGAAGTTGTAAAAAGAATCAGTCGAAGGAAAAAAAGAGAAATTCCGATCCGGATGTTAACAGAGGTTGCAGTCGCGTGTCGGCCAGGAAATGATGGCGGGGGTCGCATTCCGCACGGGGAGCCCGGATAGAGAAGAAGGGATTAGCGGAGGGTGTGAGAGATATTCAAGGGAGGGTGTGGTGGTGGGCTGCCCCGGCTGGAGGGATTCCTCGGTCGTTCATCGCTTCGTCGGTCTGATGGGGGGTGGAACTCATGGAGGTTGGAGGAAAGAGTTGGATGTCATGGCGGGGATTGTTTAGCGTGACGACTTCGGGATTGTTGTGAAAAAAAAGGCTTATCTCCGCCCGAACCTGCTGCACATGGGAAAGCTCGTATTTGTTCCTTTATTTCTTCTTTTGCTTGCGCGGAGGAGTGGCGGCGGGCCCGCCGGAGCTCATGCTCCCGTAAACGTACTTTTGTTTCTTTTCCGCTGGTTTCAGAATCTAAAAAGAAGAAAATATTAGACTCGTATAAATCATGCGAGGATGATGAAATCCACTTACCTGGAAGGAGCAGAGCAGGCTCTCGTCGACGCTCATCATTGCACCCGCATTGTCGAATTCACCGCAGTAGTTGGGTGCGCTGAATAGCGTGACCAGCTGGCGCTTCGAGAAGAATTCGTAACCGTCCTCCACAACTTGATGAGCACGGCATATCAAGTCCATATCGTGTTTCTGGAGGAAGCGTGACACAACGTCGGGGCCGAATGTGAAGGAGACACCGCGGTCGTTTTCGCTCCAACCGGTGATATCCTTGTCCGGATCGGACCACAGCAGATCGCAGAGAAGACCGCAGTCGGGAATCTAGTGGAGTCAGCGATCATGGCCTTCAGCTGAAGACAGTCTGGCACAGTTTCTTTTTTTGCCACTTTCCTCGAGTCCAAGACAACCACTTGTGCCAGGGGCGATAAGCAAACACGAAAGTACTTACATCGGTGGGACGCATAACTCGGCGGATCTGCTCCATCGAGTTCAGGTCGGGGCTCAGACCACCGTGCATGGTGAAAATCTTCTCGTCAATGATGGCCGCAATGGGCAGGCAGTTGAAGCAGTCGGTGAAGGTCTTCCACAGCTTGATATTGTATCGGCGCTTGCACTCGTCGTAGAATCCATAGATACGGTTAATGGAGGCACACTCGTGGTTGCCACGGAGGATGAAGAAGTTCTCAGGGTATTTGATCTTGTAGGCGAGAAGCAGGCAGATGGTCTCAAGAGACTGCTTGCCACGGTCGACGTAGTCACCGAGGAACAGGTAGTTGGCCTCCGGGGGAAATCCACCGTATTCGAAAAGACGCAGAAGATCGTAGTATTGACCGTGGATATCACCGCAGATCTGGAGAGTGCACAAGTCGTTAGAACGCGCATCCCGAGCGGAATGCCGGGTGGGCGGTAAAATTACGAACCTTGATGGGAGCCTCAAGCTCGAGCAGAATGGGCTGGGAGATGAAGATTTCCCGGGCCTTGGTGCAGAGATAGCGGATCTCCGACTCAAGCAGCTGCACCTGCTTGCCAGGGCGGCTACCCCTCACTTCCAGGAGCCGATCGATGATCGAGTCCAGATCAACCTCTTGGTCGGCCATGATGTGCGGCCCTTAATGAAAAGAGAAAGGGGGAAACGGAGAAAGGAAAAAGAACGAGACGAAAAGCACACGCGCGGGGGGAAGGGGTGATGACTTCCGGGGCGGCGAAGAATTAATGACGCGGTGGTTGTCCTACAAGCGTTGACAGTCATTAGCAAATGGTTGAAAAGTAACAAAGGTGCCAGTCCGATTCCCAAATCTTGAGATCGGGATAGGAGACGAGGCAAAGACAGGCGCGTCCCGTGTGGATTTTTTTTGCCGCTTGGGATTTCCTCACGGCCTTCCTCGACCCTTCAGGATAGACAATAGATATCGGCGTAGTGATCGAGAGGAAGGCTTACCAATGGAAAAGAACTTCGATGAGGTCAAGGACTAAAATGTGAAGGCCTTGCGGCCGCGGCTTTTGAGGTGATCTGGCAGGGATGCCAGACGGGGTGGACGGGGGAACACTCTGAGAGAGATTTGACGGTGACTGGATGTCGAGATAGAGATATCGGCTGCTGAACAAGTTGGAAAGACCAAGTCCGAGGGGAGAAGGCTTCGGCTTCGGGCTTTGAGGGGACGAAGGGAGGGGTGGGCGAAGTTTTCCGACTGTCGGAGAAGCAGGAGGGAAAAGGGAAAAGAGGTCAATCAAGGGAGAAAAATACTTCTCGCACGGGCGAATGTCACAGAGATCCAAAATAACGGGGAAACGCGATGAAGCGGGCCTTTGAAGGATGGAGAGAGGAGAGAATCTTGCACAGGGAGAGGAAGCGGGAAGTTCCAGAGTTTGTGTTTGCGGTGTTTGGCTTCCGGTTATAGATCGGCCTGGCTATTTTTGTCACTTCATCTTGATGTGGGTTTTTCTTTGAATTTAGTTTATCTCTACTCGTTTTTGCTCTGCTAGATCCTATTTCTATTCTCTTGTTCATAAATATTGACGTGGCGTGGCCGAGGGGCTGCAGAAATGCACCTTTTGGAGCCGGTCGAGACCGAGCGCTTTGTGCCTCACTGAGACCTCGCGCTAGCAAAAACACAGTCTAGTTGCAGTCCAAATGGACAAACGAAAAGAGTGTATAGAATGTCATTGTCCAACCGTGTCTCACTTAATGTAAGTGCAAGTTGTGTAGCTCACTACGCTCATCCTGGACCTTAAGTGTCGTCTACTCTATCAACAGAGGTTGCGAAGGCTCTTATATCGAACAAGGCTGGTCTTATTGCCGAACTTGTGCTATGCACATTCATAGTTATTTATGACTCAGAATCACAGCGAGGCCCGTAAACGCAAAACAAGAGGGGAATAGAACAGTCAAACCGCCAACGCCAACGCGCCAAAATCATACAACACACGCGCTCTAAGGAATTTTCTTTCACAGTGCCTTCCAGAAAGATGACGCGAAAGAACCGCAGAAACATGCGTTTTGATGCGGGGATCAAAAAAAGACAGAACGCAACAGGCCATAAATGTTCATACATCCAACCCACCATATCTCATAAGTCATCCAAACGCCACGAACAATGCATGGGGAGCAGCTCACGGGGCTCGCTCAAAAAAAAAAAAAAAAAAAAAAAAAAAAAGGGATAATCCGAAAGGTGGTGCTTCCTATACGAGGAACGAAGAGCACAAGAAGATAATAGGAAGAGTGGTAGAGGAGAGCGTCGACACATGATGAACAGGGGGTTTTAGCCGCCCAACGCATGGCCTCCACTCAGAATCGCTTGGGTGTTGGCCCGCGCAAGTGGCGCAGTAGGCAGGGCAGAGTGGTCCAGGCCTGTCGCAGCCAGGTGTGCGGCCAGGTTCTGGGAATTGTCCCAGGAATGATCTCCCAGAACATTGAGCCAGTTATGGCCTACTTCCTGTCGGAGAACCTCGAGCTGCTGGCGACACAGCTGCTCGTCCAAGCCCCAATCTCTACCAGGAACAGGTTGCACCATGGTGGGCTGCAACGGAGGCGGACTAGGGGAGGTTGGCTGCTTCAGTGGGCTCTGAATGCTGGAAGAGCCGGAATGAGTGCTGCTATCCAGTCTCCATTGGTGCTCACACGGGGTCACTCCAGTGGGGTCAATCGGGGCGTGAGTCTGTTGAGTTGGAAGGACTGCATTCATCGTTGGCTCGTGAGTACCGAGGCCATCTGGGTTGAATGGGTTATCAATTGAGAGGTCGATGATTCTGCGGCGCTGGATCTTCTTGCGACCTTTAGTGCCCCCTTCAACATCGTTTCGCTGCGCAGTCTTGGGAGACTCACGCTCCTCAATCGGTGCCTTTGGAAGAGGCTTGTCCATGAGATTCGCATGGGCTCCGGCAGTGGGTTTCTGCACCATGACCGATTGATCAGCGGCACTCGAGCGCACCACAGGCGTAGCTTCAGGCTCGGCGACACGATCGGCCAGTTGCTTTCTCTCGGTATAACCTGGACCACGACCATCGATGATGATGTCCTCGGCATACCCGGGAGTTCGACGGAAGAGGTTCATGATGACAACACGGTAGCCGGAATGGGTCTTCACAAAAGGGTTTCCGGATACCCAGATCTCTCGTATCTCAGGGAGACTGGTAAGCCGTGCCATTTCCGTCGGGTCCATGACATTGTTGTCGCGAAGGTCCAATCGTTCCAGAGAGAGCAGTCGCTCGATGCCGGCCAGGGAACGGAGTCGGTTGCCCCGAAGGTTGAGCGCCGTGATGGCGGGAAGAGGATTTCGTGAGATCGAGTGGAGAGACTCGATCATGCAGTAGGATAGGTTCAGCGCGCGAAGGGCCATCAGACTTGCCAGACTGTCGGGAACCTCGGTGAGAAGGTTCGATGACAGGTCTAGCGAGTTCAGCGTGTTGGCTACGGGAGCAAGGCTTGCGGCAGAGATAGACGTAAGGGAGTTCTCCGGAAGGCCTAGGTGCCGCAGGAAGCGCCACTTCGAAGGCGGCAGGACACCCGGAAGAAGGGTCGACGAGCTCCCAGTGCGATAGCCACCTGAGGTATCGCTCGAGTTCGAACTTCCCGAGCCAGTACGTCGAATGCGTGCAGACCTGCTGTGACGGTGACCATGCTTGGTGGCCGGCCGGGTAGGAGAAATGCTTTCAGCTCGGGTACGAAGCTTCGCACCCTCCGAGGCACCTCGCAGCATTGGCGCCGCTCGGGGGCTGCTGCTGGTTCCAAGTGCTGTTTCTGCGACGGGGGAGCCAGGAGCAGAGAGAGAAGAATGGTCGGGGGTCTGAACAGGCTGGGAGCCGGCAGTGCTGCTCCATCCAAGCGGCGGGGACTGCTGGGACTTGGCCGATCGTCGCCGTCTCTTGTCGATATCGTCCAGGACGATGCGCGTCAACAAATCGGCCGGATCATCCAGATGAGCCCGCTTGATGGACAAGGTGCGCAACTGCTCGGATAGTCGGTCCCACCCGTAGAAAGAACGGTAGTCTATGTCAATGATCTCTAAAGCGCTCAAATTTTTGAATGAATGCAGCGGCACCGCCGTGTCGAATGGGAATTCTTCGTACCCGTGGATCAAGCGAGCTCGGTGGTCAGGGGCAAGTCGCAGACAGGGGATTTTGGTGAAAGCAGAGTAGAGATACTTCAGATCAGCTTCCAGGGCCAGTCTGGCCTTATCGGACTTGGTGGCCGAATCCTTGGATCCCATACCAAAGGAGGACCAGAGACCGCTCATGCCGGACATGACACTACGAACACTGGATACGGAGTGGATGGAGGCGCCATCACCCTTGGACCGCTGGGGCTTATTCAGAAAAGATACGTAGGACTGCGATACCTCGGTATGGATGTTCTCCAGTCGGACGTTCATAGGACCCACGGCAATGGACAGATCCTCGAAGCGAGAAAGCAGGTAGAAGAGGTGGTGAGGGGTGAGGGTGAGTTTGGCGGGCTTGATATTCTGCGAGGTGAACTTCAATGCCCCGAAGGACAGAGCAGACGCCAACGTCAGGGAGGAGGAGGAGAGGGAGGATGGCGATTGTGGGGTCCCGACATTCTTGAACTGGCGGCGAAGCTGGAGGGCATTGGCAAGCGCTTTCTCGTGCGTACGGACGAAGCTGGCCAAATTCTGGGTAGAAGAAAGAAATAATTAGCCATACCCCGCGGATACTCGACATCTCGCGTCGAGAGAGGTGGAAAGTGTCAAAAAAATCCAGGACTCACCTTGATGAAGAGTTGTCCATCTTCAGTGTTGAGCTTCTCCATGGCGAAAGCAAGAGACTCCAGCTAGGCAGAATCCCAGCCTGGAGAACTCCGAAGATGGAACACTCAGAAGATGCTGCCAGAGAGGGTCGACATTGTGCTGCGACCTTGAGATCGAAGGAGTGCCGGGCTGCGCGATGTGAGGAGTCAGCGCGATTGAGCAGGGTAAAGGATAGGGGGGCACCAGGGCAACAAACCTCGTGGGAAAGGAATGTGCGGAGTTGACAGGTCCAACTCACAGGGTTTCCAATGAAACCTCCAGACTGCAGATGAGGAAGGGTGAAGGGGGTAAAAAAGGGAAGCGTAAGAGATTTGGTGGCACGGGGTAACCGCTAAATAAGAACGGCGTCTGATGATCGCAAAGATAACAGTACCGAGTAAAATACTCTGCTACTAAGGTTTTTTGTTACCTTGGGAAGTTCGCATATCTCACGGGGTTTTTTTTATTTCAAGTAAATCATAAATCATAAATTAACGGTCTGATCGCTATTTCATTTCCTTTTACGTTTCGGGCCCCTCCTCACGTCGACCATAACAACCCCTCTACTCCCGTGCTCTTTTCCATTTCAATCCATGATGGGAACATCAATACCAGAACGAACCATCCCAGACCAAAAAAAGACTGCTAATGTCCTCTCCTGCAGCTAGTATTCCTACTAACCCGGGTTGGGGTGGCAAAGGCGCGGTGGAGGGGTCAATCTTTTAGCTTCACAGCGTCTATCAGACCCTTCGGTTGGATGAACCGATAAATTTAGAGGGGAATGTTTCCTCATGGCCCCTCCTATGATGGTTTGATCTACCTGCACGGCCAGAAACCGTGGTGGATGGAGCATTCTGAGTCGATCCTGGCGAGCAAGGATGCTTTGTCTATCACGCCGCGGTGGGGCCCCCCAAAGGTCTTTCCTCCCCGATCGACTGTGAAAAGGGATTGAAAAAAAATAAAATAAAATAAAAAAGAATAAAACCAAAAATAAAAAATACAAGCCAAGAGGAGTTGAAAACCCACCACCTCCATCATGCGAAACTTAGTGGCAGCTGCCAAGTTGTTGATCCTGAACTGCTCAGCCCACGGCAAATATGTTCGTTGCCCTGTGCTCTTCTACCTGGCCCGCTTTTTTTTGCCCTCCCTAGTGCAAAGGCCAGCTGCCGTGTTCCCGAAATGTCCATCCGAGGTCATCTGCATGAAGGCAGCAGATCACTTCAGCCGCGTTATTGGCAGAGAGGCACATGCACCGTGATCGGAATGGTCACTCTGGAAATGAAGAGGAAGACTAAACAGACGAAAAATAGCGAGCGCGGGCCATTTGGCGCTGGACGGGCGATTCAATGAGCCGTCGCGGGACCTATCAGAGCGGAGGAGCAGCACGGTAATTACGCTACGGAGTACTTGGGACCGAGTCATCCCGCACTGACATCTGACATTCCGGGCCAGTGGAGATTACCGATTTGCGAAGTTTTGGGATTAGGGGTGTATACGACTCCAACATTGAACATCAAACGCTCCATGCTCAAGTAGGTGGTATAGGAAGCATTCCATCGAATGATTCCCCCGCCCTCCGCCACACCGCTCCCTCATTCCCGGCCCGACTGGGGACGACGGAGTACACCGAGCCATGGTTCACTCATCCCTTTCCCGTTTCATCCATGTGTTTGATGCTCCGTGTATACTTGGACGCCTCGGTTCGCATCTATTTCAGATCGTCCTAGCGACCACATTTTCGAGCTTATTTGCCCATTGGCCTCGTTTCCCAGGGAATCCCTAGGATGCCAGGCGGGGTACGATGCGATTGTCCTCGCATTCCTGGCGCTCGGTTCAATCTCAGATCCCGGATACAAAGTAGACCTGCAGTTTCAAGGAGTTCGCAGCGACCTCGCTCCACACAAATCTTGTGTTCCCCGGTTTATCAACTCGCCATAAACACTAAAATCAATGGAAATTTTTCCTGCCACCACCGGAATGCTGCGCACGTGGCAATTGCGACGATAATCAAGGGCGTAGTACGGAGTACACATGACGGGCGTCGCTATCTGGGAATCGAGCATGTCCCCTCTCCCTGACTAGTACGTACGCAGTAGGAAAATCACGACGGGACAACACGAGTAACCGCCCTCGGGCGTTTGGTGGGACCCACTGATCCAGCACGAGTGTGTATACGATGATATCGCGGGCGGACTGCTTATTGGGTGAGACACGGCACGGTCATTTGCAGATGCGCCAAGCCTGCCCGTGGCTCGCTGAATTGCGTCGCTTTTCCTTCTTCTCTCTTTTGTCCTTCCGATCTCTTCCCCCCTCGGGGAGTATTCGCCTCGCCTGCGGGTCCGTTTACCGGCGACGCCACAATCTTAGTCCAGTGAGATTCGGACTCAGCGATCTGCATAGCACTAAATCGGGAAGTCCAAGTATCAAAAGAGGTACACCCGATGTGACATACGCCAAGGTTCATGACTCTGATGGGGTGGTTGGTTTCGTAGACGGGATCATAAAAAACAACTACGGCAACTCTAAAAAAGAAATGGGCGGCTGTCGCGCAACGCAAACAACCCGCACCTCCCAGCCCAGATCAAGCCTTGGGAGGATCTGACAAGTCTTTTGATAACCCCGTACGATCACGGATGGAAGCTCGAAGGGAAATACAAGCACGACGCGGTGGCAGTGGCAATGCTTGCTATTTCATCAATATGCATGGATGCATTATGACCCAGGAAGGGCTGATCAGCGTGATCAGCGTCCAGGGTCGCAGATGACCAACTGGAATGGGAGTCTGAGATGCGCCAGAAGAGCCTAATTAGTAACCAATGACGCCGTGCTGCACATCTTTTGTGAATCGTCCCAGTCATGTGACCGAGGAGATGCGTTTCCAATTTAAACACCGAGCTCATTCGCCTGCATCGTCCGATGTCGCGCCGACTCGGTCAACAATGTATGCATGCGGCTAGCGAAACGGCTGTTCTCCATCATCAGCCCATAGGCTGCTTTCCTGTACCACCATCTCAATTGCGGCAGAGCTAACAAACTCTCCTCGCCCACCAATCACCTAGCAAACCAGACTTTTTGCCTCAGAGATTCGAACGACTTCGCATCTAGCGGTGAAGCCCTGCCGTGCTCCCCTCCGGAGCTTTTGTGACGTTCGCTACCAGGATACCCTGAATTACCCCGCCGGTAGAGTTATCTAGCGCCTTGGGGTACATGTCGGAGAATTGGCTTTGGATGGTATTTCGTATGGTCTTGCATGATCGGGGCCACGGTTGTTACACGAAGTTGATCGGCGAGCAAACTCTGCGTAGCATGAGTTCATTATTCGTCGGGATGTCGAATCGGGATTCGACATGATAGCGGATCCTCATAATTGTGGTTTGGTAAAGGCATTGATAGATACTGGTAGGATACTGGTAGATACTGGAGATAGATCTTCACGGCTCCAATTTTCAAGGGACACCGCAGATGCCCACCGATGAAACGAACCCCTCTGTTTGCTTATCTGCGGGGCTTCCCAGGGTGATCCACATTGCACCAGCCACCGCCCCACAATGTGGCTGGTGCGGATGACCTGCACGTGATGCTGACGTCGTGAGCTTCCGGATTCGACATGCTTCCTGCCTTCAGCTCTTGTACAACATGCATTGAAACATGTCCGCCGAGAAGAAGGCCACACAGTACGGCCGCTTTGACCCGGCCGGTCTGCCGGACTACGATAACGACTTTATCGACCAGGACGACCTGGACCGTTTTGAGAAAGCGTTGAACGCCCCGGAAGCTTCTCCGTTGGTAGCCATCAACGACTGGCGTCCGATCAACCAGCGCGTCCGTAAGACAAGAGGTCGGCGCAAGGCCCCGAAACGAAGCAAGGATGAAACGAGAGAAGGCGTGCTATACACCGTCCTGAAATGGCCACTCCTGTTGACCGTGTTCGCCTGGATCTTAGTGCTGGGCTGTGGCTACCTCCTGGTGCGCGTGTACATCTTCCTATACGAGCAGTGGGTCACCTGGCGGGGGAAGAGGCAGCGGCTTCGTCTGAACCTGTCAGCTCAGACAAATTACCCGGACTGGTTGAAGGCGGCACAGAAGCTGGACACCCATCTCGGGAACGAGGAATGGAAGCAAACCGACGAATATGCTTACTACGACCATCTCACGATAACCAAGGTGGTAACACAACTGAAGAGCGCAAGGAAAGATGTCGAGAAGGAGATACAAGACGGCAGGGACGGTGTCAATGAGCTACCCGCCGTGGAAGAGCTTCGTTCTCTGCTGGAAGCTTGCGTCAAGAATAATTTTGCTGGTGTGGAGAATCCCCGCATGTATAGCGAAGCCTACTCGGGAACCAAGGATCTGGTTCAGGAGTACATCGACGAGGTACATGCGTGCATCCAGTTGATCTTGGATAGTAAGCAGATCGATCGGCAGACAAAGTACCAGCACTTCAAACACCTCGATACCAACTTCGGGCGCACGGCACTGTGTCTCTCGGGTGGAGCGACCTTTGCTTACTACCATTTCGGGGTGGTCAGGGCGTTGCTGGATAATGGCGTCTTACCGGAGATCATCACGGGAACGTCAGGCGGAGCCCTAGTGGCCGGCCTAGTGGCAACCCGAACCGACGAGGAGCTGAAGCAGCTGCTCGTTCCCGCTCTAGCGCACCGGATCCGCGCCTGTCGTGAAGGGTTCACGACGTGGATGCTCCGTTGGTGGAAAACGGGTGCTCGGTTCGATACACTAGACTGGGCTAAGCAGTGCAGCTGGTTCTGTAGGGGCTCAACTACGTTTCGAGAAGCCTATGAACGGACCGGCCGCATCTTGAATGTGTCCTGCGTGCCCTCGGATCCCCACTCACCCACCATTCTGGCCAACTACTTGACAAGCCCGGATTGCGTTATCTGGAGTGCGGTGCTTGCTTCCGCAGCCGTCCCTGGCATTCTGAACCCGGTCGTATTGATGACCAAAAATCGCGATGGCACGCTCAAGCCTTACTCCTTCGGCCACAAGTGGAAAGACGGTAGTCTCCGAACCGACATACCCGTCAAGGCCCTGAACCTGCACTTCAATGTGAATTTTACGATTGTGTCTCAGGTATGACCTTTCCGATTGTATGCGTTTTGATCTCCACTAACGCCTAATTAGGTCAACCCCCACGTGAATCTGTTCTTCTTCAACTCCCGAGGAACTGTGGGGCGACCGGTCACCCACCGCAAGGGACGTGGTTGGCGCGGCGGTTTCCTAGGCACTGCTATCGAACAATATATCAAGCTCGATCTGAACAAATGGCTCCGTGTTCTCCGACACTTGGAGCTTCTCCCTCGGCCACTTGGTCAAGATTGGAGCGAGATTTGGCTTCAGAAATTCAGTGGTACTATCACGATCTGGCCAAAAAGTGTTCCGTCTGATTTCTATCACATCTTGTCAGACCCAAGCCCAGAGCGGCTTGCCCGCATGATCCACATGGGTCAGCAGAGCACGTTCCCGAAAATTCAATTTATCAAGAACCGGCTGAACATTGAGAACGCCATCATGAGAGGACTCCAACAATGCTCCACCACCGGAGGGCGTTCTCTATCCCCGATCCTATCTCGTCGGCTCCACAACTCCGAAAACGAGGATATGATGGAGCGACGATTTGATGACGGCCTGCCAGAACGGGACGATTCCAGCTCCAAGCATGGGTCGCCTTACGTCGACTTTTCTGACAGCCTGTCCCAATCAACCTTCTCTACCGCTTCACGCCCTCAGACCCCTAGCTCTCGAAGGGGTAGCGTGCTGGAGGAGATACAACGCCAATCCGCCGTCTTTTTTGATGATTCTGACCTCTACGGTGACGAAGACGCCCTAGTCACCTGAGCCATTTGCGGCGGCTTAAGCGCCTCGGCGACCGAAATCAACGAACGACATGACGTCGACCATGACCCATCCTTGTCAGGTCACTTGCACCTGCATCCTCCGTCATGCCCCCTCCCGCCCGACATGACAGGCGGCTCTCGCAGATCCGTTTTACTCGAGCGAATACTCTCGGGTCCCGCTTGCCTTTGCAACCCCATCACAGCCCGCTCTTTGACTTTTTGCCTTTCGCCCCCCGCACTCTTTCAGATCCTACATTCGCATGCCAAGGAGCATTGTTTCTAGGTCTGGGTACATGGTTATCTCTTTGACTTTTGCGTTTCCCGCGTTTGCCTTATGACACTGACAACGGCTTTGTTGGCTACATGGCGTTGAAGAGTGTTTTGTACTATATATCATCTTGACGACTGTACGACTATAATATAATTTCGGGCGGGTTTTTGAATGCATTTCAAATCGTATTTTACAGCGTGTGCTTTCATCTGCGTAGTACATTCTTGTTCATCTATCGGGCGGGGTTGCGCCCCAAGATAACGCCGTTGACATCAGCTCCGGCGTCACGGAGGTCGACATCAGATTAAACTGGGGCCGCTAATGCAATCCATCGATGCAGAATGCCGTCATTCATAAATGGACAGCGATCTTAAGCGGGGCGTTATTGCAGGTTAATTTCCCTAGTCTGTACACGTTCACTCCAAGGCTGGCAAATACCAGCGTAGGTATTATTATTATCTTGCCTATACTAGTCATGCACGCCGGGGCTCACTTCCCATTTGCCACATCGGTAAAATAGTGTTCAAGTCGATCGTTCAAGTCGATCTTGAATCCCACTATCCCGAAGTAGAAAAAGGCCCCGGACTGAATCAAGGAAATATCTAGCCCATTGTGAAAGCCTGATTCTACAGTGAAGCAAAGTGCCTAAAAATAAATATGCCACCATAATGACCGGCTCAGTAAACTGCCTAAGTAAAGCATAATTTCGCCCTATACTGGCTTCAAACATGACCCCAACCACTGCGGCCAGCTTTCAGCATAGTTACCCCAACACGCAGCTCCAACACGCCCAGCAGAACTTTGAAAATTCAAGCTCTTCCCAGTGAGATTGGTCCGTAATGGAAATAACTCCTCGAGATAAGTTGACTCGGGGCTACTCCGACGAGATGGAGCATCGAAGCACTAGATACTGTCGCGAACGCCGCCCGGAAGTAGTTCGCAATCATTAGTCAACTCTTATTCATTTGTTCATTTAGTTAAAGTTGACTAGGTTGAATATCCTCCTAGAGATAAAAACCTCCACCCAGTCTTCTCAGTAACATCGGCGGATTTAGGAATTGAAGGACTCTGATTGAGAAGCGATTTGATATCACCGCAACAGTATAGTAAGGGATATAAGGACCGAGGGGAGGAGAACAACGCATGTTAAGTCTCCCGAGAATAAGACAAGACTTGGAATGCCCGGTAAAGATGAGAGAGGCTTCAAGAGAGATTGTGGGATGTCGAGCCTGATGAGCCTCAATGAGTAGGAGTTAGATTGAATCCGGGACCTGCAGAATATAAGCCAGCCAATCAGCGATCTGATTGACGGCGATCAGTAGCGTCATTGGTCTAGTGGTAGAATTCGTCGTTGCCATCGACGAGGCCCGTGTTCGATTCACGGATGATGCATTCCTTTTTGTCTTCCTTTTTTAAGAATCTGAGCCACGTTTACTTGGAGAATCGTACTGTTGACGGGGATTTGCATGCCGTGAATTTGCCGATGCCGGCGCATTGATGACAATCGGTAACGATAGTCCAACTTCGCTTTCGATGCCGATGCACAATCCTTACGTTGCTACCACGCGGCGTTCCTGCAGAGAATCACAATACCGTACCGCTATGAATGAGCACTCTAGACTTGGACTGTGCGAATCCATGGTTGTGTTTTTGTAGAAGGGAGGATGGGCAACCTGGCGCTCGATATGCTGGCAGAATTTATCATTGTCGACATGGAGTGGAATGCAAATGACTTGCTAAAAGCCCGAACTAAGAAGACTTGGTACGGAGGAAGTCGGGTCTAGAGATGCGCAGATAGCTCTCGCTAGAGCTTCATTAGAGAATGTATTCAATGTTAGCGCCGGCCCAGAAGGTACATCATCAGAGAATTGAAGAGCAGGCTGCCTCACACCAGTAATATGGGCTATCAGCCAGAACATGAAGTAGTTTTGCGAGGTGTGAATGCGAAGTATAGAAACAAAAAGGATATGCATCATCCGTGAATCGAACACGGGCCTCGTCGATGGCAACGACGAATTCTACCACTAGACCAATGATGCTACTGATCGCCGTCAATCAGATCGCTGATTGGCTGGCTTATATACAAATTGGTATAAAACCGTGATTTGCCCTCAGACAGCGGCTGGCCCGAACTCATCGATGATTTATGTCTGGGAAAGCGGTTGAAAAAAACTATTATTATTTCTTTTTCTTTCTTTTCCAACGTCAATTATCATACATATCAGCAAAAAACACAACTTAAGCATTCAGGGTTGGTTTCGTATCAAATGACAAGCCACCTGTCAGTGACAGCTTTCGCAAGCTTCGCATCGCCGGCGAGCACATGGAGAGTCTGAAGAGCAAAAGCAGCTTCATGTGAAAAGTCCTCAACCAATCCCTTGGAAGCAGAAGTCAAGGTCCCTGGAGCCTGATTTGCTTCGCCCATCACCACATCAATGCCATCTGTGTCTTGCTGGGCATTCCGCTGAATTTCATCGCCCAGTTTGAGCACCTTATTGTATGCTTCAACGGCCAGATGAGTCAGTCCAAGACCGTGGTAAACCCGCGCAAAGTTAAATTCCATTTCTTGACGCTCTTGCAGGAGCGTCCCGGGTTTCTCTCGGACACGGCGATATTCATCCATGAAGGAAAGACCTTGCATGATGAGGAAATGCCGGTTCTCAGATTGTCGCTTGAAGGAGTGGTTGATGTAGGAAAGTGCAATGGAGAGAAGAACAGCGGGGTTCTGATCGTCCAGGGCATATGCACGGAAGAAGTAATTCAGGGCAGGGTAGAAGCTGCCTCCAGAGTAAAGCATGTGGCCGTAAAGAACAAGCAGAGCCGTATCGAGTTTTTGTGCTGGATTGGGCTCGCCGTCTTCATCGCGGGTCGAGAGAGAGGCACGCTCCTTCCAGATAGACTGCCGGGCACGGTTGGGCCGGTCATTGAATTCTGGTAGAGTATAATCCATCGCCTTGATCTGGCGTAGCATGAACTTCATGCTGGCGGAAGAATTGAAGAGGGACTTCCGCGGGTTATTAGAAAAGTTACTCAGCATTGCAAAGATTCGATACGTGTCGGTAACGAATTGGTACTCCTTGACAAACCAACGAGCCTGGTCAACAAGAGCTTCTTCATCGCGGGCGCGAAGTGCACAAGCTGGCGAGGGATTAGCTATGGCCAGCCCAAATGACCGGGAAGTTACTCACTGAACCAACAAACATGAATCAACTGCTTTTTGGGCATGGCATTGTGCCAAATGTTGGCATTTCCAGCGGCATCGAGGGTTTCATATGCTTCTCCTTGCTCACCCTGTTCAGTCACAAGGAGAGCATACTGAAGGAAGATATCCAGCCATTCATCAAAGGGGATTCCGTGGTAGTCGGTCGGTACAACGTCCTGTAAAGGCTCCTCTGCTGGTTCACCTGCATAATGGTCAGTTCAAAGCCGATTCAGGACAGTCTGGTAAGGATGACCTACCACCCAGGGATTTCTGCAAACGCCCTGCCATCTCTTGCATTTCGTTCATCATTGTCATATCTTTGCCTTTTCCAGACTTTCGTTGCGCTTCGGTCAAATATCCTTGGAACTCCATTGTGCGTGCAATAGGATAGAAACTGCGATTGGACCGGAAGTCACGCAACAGCGCATCGGCAATGTCAAGCCAGTCCTCAATGGCTTCTGTGTCTCCTTCCTTGATAAGTGGCTCCAACTGTTGCATTTTGCTGTATAGAAACTGGATGTTTTCCGTTCGATTGGCTTCCCCGGTCAGTGACCGCCTCCGGCCGGTTGTTGTTGCTGTCCATGTCGCGAGTCCATCGGTGGGTTTGGGCGCAATCGGCCTCGGAGCTACAGTGCCAGTCCTGAATTCATCAGCCAACTGCTCAAGCCTGTTGTCCTTTCTCCGTCGCCGGGTCCTGGTTTCCTGGCGGCCAATCAGAACAGCCTCGTTAACGAATTTGAAGGCTTGTTCGCTCATTCCGAGGCTCTCGTAAAGCCTCGCGAGTTCCACCCGCGATTCCATGTTCTTTGGGTCATGCTCGGCAACTGTAAGATAGCAAGTCTCTGCATCCTCCACTTTGCCCAGCCGTGTGCAACAATCAGCCATGGCCATGAAAAAGCTGATGTCAGCATATTCCGTGGTTTCTTGAATTGGAGTATAGAAACGGAGCGCCTCGTCGAGCAATCCGATGTCCTTCAGGGCATCTGCAACCTCGCGGAAAAGGTCACCATAATCAAAGATTCGAGCGCCTTCCGCAGTATCGTCTGGGTTCAGCCATTCAAAATGGTGCTACAAAAGGGTCAGCACAAATGCCATCTAGTGTTGTTGATCAAACTTACCAATGCTTCATTGTGGTTTCTTTCACCCATCCTCAAGCGAAACAAACCCATTTTAATTCGAAGTTCGAGCGGAAGTCCAAGACCATAAGTATCCCGAGGCCATTGACCAGGGACGAACCCTTCAGTCTTGATACGGCGGGGGGAGTCTTCCGGATCCCATTCTCGGTCATCGTCCTCGAAATCATCCCACATTTCATCATCTTTGCGGCCAAGAAGCCACCTTCCCAGTGCTTTGAGAGCATGGAGTCCCTCGTCGGGTTGGCCCACGTATCCGAACAGCTCGGCGTAGATGTTGACATCGGACCAAGAGAAATCACGGACTGTTTCTGGGTCACGCAACAAATAGCGGTCAACACTTGCCGTCCAATGTTCTATTGCCTTCGGCACATCGTTGAGGTCAATGTAGATTTCTGCCAAATGTCGAAGAGCTCTGGGACTGTCTGGTTGGTCCTTTAGAATCCGCTCGTATTCGGCGGCAGCCCGGCCGTTGTACCCAAGCTCGCGATAAATTGCTGCCCTTTGGTATCGAACATTATAGCTCTTGGGGCTAATTTCAATCACACGACTGTAGCAATACATCACGTCGAGCAAAGCACTTTGTCGATCTTCGCCTGCACGTTCCAAGAGAAGCCGAGCGACCTTCATCCACACTGAAGGAACTTTTGGTCGAGTATGAGCACCATTCCAGAGAGCCGCCACGGCTTTGTCTTTTTGGCCTTGAGCAAGGAAAATCTCCGACAGCAATGAATGAGCTGTAAACATCTCAGGGTTTACCTGGATAGCTTGCATCACCAGCTCGGTAGCGCGCTCGTAGTCGCCATCAATGAAGGCTTCAGTGGCCCCGGAATGATACATCTTGAACTCCGGGCCGGGTTCCAGTGGTTTACGGGGCCCTCTTTTAATTCCCTTGCCACCGCGGGCGCCGTAGCGACCTGAGAAGCGACCTCCACCTCGGCGACGACGCCGCCGCGCCCCGGCTGAATCTTCATCGTCATCGTCTTCTGGAGACTCGTCGTCCTCTTCTTCATCGCTGGCCTCACTGTCAGTGTCGAACGTAACATTTATGTGGGCAGAAATCCCTACCTGCCACTCCCATCCTCTGTGTACACAAATTCAGAATCTTCATCCTCCCCATTGATATCTCTAGGCGGGGCTTGGCTTCCTTCAGATAGCTCATCGGCTGAGTAATCTTGCTGGCTTTCCGGATCGTTCTGAGGAAACAAATCTTGATACAAACGAGGGTCAATCACCGATGCAGCATGATGATCGGTGGTTGATTGCCGGGCTCCTTGCCACGGGTAGTGCAGAGTCTCATCGATATCCGGGTACGCAGGTCCCTCTGGCGGAGGGGACGTATCCATCGGAAAATCATAGTCTGCCATGGTGACAACCCGACGGGGAGGTTGGCAGGCCCATTCAAATCGAAAGTCCCAAAGTTCTGATAGCAGACGATAATTGCAACGGCCTATCAATCATCAATCGCGGATAATGTGCGTGGTGAACCAGCCCGCTGGGACCATGGCCCAGACCGTTTGCTAGGGCGAGAGTCTCGAAGCGCGTTTCAGATGCAGCAGCCCGGATTATTCATAGTAACAGCTCCACCAGAGCGTATCGCGGGAATTTGATAAATCGAATCTGAACTTCAGCGTGATCACGAGCAGAAGGAACAGAAAGAAGTTGACGGATGTCGTGGTCGAGTTCACTTTCATTCCCGGAACCCGTGACCCTGAAGCAGAAAAGCCTCTTTTTCGCGGCCGCACTTCTCTCTTCCCCTCCATCTTCCACCTTCACCCTCTCCTCCTCTCTCCCTCTTCCTTTCTTCTAGGGGACCCTCTCGGCTTGTTGTGTTTGACACACTATTGCCTTCAGGTCCTGACTCTCCTTCGTTCGGGTCTTGTACGCCGCCCTCCTCGTCCTCGAGTCTTTGTGTCGACCCAAAATTCGTGCAGCCACTGGACTGGTCTGTGCCATTGTTGTCGCCTAAACACGAGATTCCAGGCCTTGCTGTGTTTTCCGTCACCCTCGAATCTTGCCTGGGTCCTTTGATCAGGTTTTTTTTGCTTCTATTTTGTTACGCAAACTCAGCAGGTGCTGCAGGTGTTTTGCAGTAATCTTTCCCTCTACTGTATTTACTATTCACCTTTCACTTATCCCGCCTGTGAGCCATGGCCAGCCATATCATCGGCAACCGCAACAGCACTCCGGAAGCTGCCCCGAATTCCACGCTTCGTCCGCCCTCGTCCGCCCGCAATCTCGGTTCACACCAGCTGCGAGCGTCCGCTGACATGTCTGGATTCCCTTCCCCTCTGTCCTCTCGCAGTATGCGTCCGTCATCAGAGGTTTTCTTCAGCCAACAATCTCAGGGCCAGAACAGCACGGAGGATGCATTGGATCGAGCGGCCCAGCAGTGGCTGGCAGACATCGACCAGTACGAGACAACGCTAGAGGAGATGGCAGCCGCTACGCTTGATCAGGATTTCAAGGATGAACTCAGTGCCATCGAGCAATGGTTCCGTGTCCTGAGTGAAGCGGAGCGGACCGCAGCTCTCTATGCTCTGTTGCAGCAGACAACCCAGGTGCAAATCCGGTTCTTCATCCAGGTGCTGCAACAGATGTCCCAGGGCCACCCGATGTCCGGACTGCTTTCTCCGGCCAATTTTGGTGAAAAGGGTATGACATCCCTTTTCTTTAAAAAACCGACTGTAACTAATGTGCTTCCGATGAATAGATGCCATGTCTAGCCGCCTCAGCGATGCCATGTCGAAGCTCAACATGGACAGCTCACGGAGTTCTTTGGGCCGGCCCCCGCCATCCCCGGGCGCTAAGCGCAACTCGGGTCTCGATCCCTCTACAATTAATGCAATGTTCCCCGATGCCGCCGCCGCGATCGCGAAGAAGAAGGCGGAATTTACTCAACAGACCGGCAATGCTCCTCCGTCGAACCGCAACAGCGCGGTCTTCGGGGACCGTACCTCGTTCGTTGCACCCACCATCTCGGCTCCTGATAACAACGACAGCCTGGGCCAGCCTACGGCATCTCCATGGGCTCAGCGCGGTGGCCTTTCAGACACCCAGCCCCCCATTGCCCGGCCAAAGTCTTCCTCTGGTCATCAACCCATGGGTCAATTCAGCCAGATCCCCTCTGGAATGCGCTCTCCCCTTCCCCAAACTGCCACGATTCCGGCTGCCGATATTGAGCCTCCGCTGCTCTCGCCGTACAATGTTGGAAACCATAGCTGGGCTTCGATGACCAACACCCCCATGACCGCCACCTTTGGTCACCAGCAACAAAGCAATCAGAACACCCAGGCGGACATGGTTGCCAATGCGACCGCGATGAAGCTGGCGGCCTTGTCCACGGTGAACAACCGTATTGCGCTGGACGATGCCCGAAAGTACCGCCGTGCCCGCTCCAACGACGGCCAAGGGAAGAACTTGGCTGGCAACCCCACCTTCTCCCAAGGTCTGTCGAGCCCGGGCTTGTCCGGTTCCATGGCCGGCCAGCTGTTGAATGCTCAGCAACTTGCCGCTCTGCAGGCTCAGCAGCAGGCAGCCATAGCGGGTCGGCGGTCTCGCCCCACGTCCCCCGGCATTGCCATGCAGGGAGGCGGCGGACTCGGCCCCATGGGCTTCACTTCCCCGCAGAACAACGGTTTCCTCGCCGCGTACGACCCGAACAACCCTCTGATGGGCAACGGACTGAGTTCGCTGGGCATGGGCCAGTTTGGTCTTGGTGGTGAGGGCTACCTGTCCGACCACTCGGAGGTTACTCGTGGGCGCTCGCCGCGTGGTCGGCGTGGAAGCTCGAAGCCCCCGGAAGACCCCACCGACCCGGCTCTTCTGCAGGACATCCCCAGCTGGCTGCGATCCCTTCGGCTGCACAAGTACACCGACCACTTGAAGGATCTCCAGTGGACGGAACTGGTTGAGCTGGATGACAAGGCCCTGGAGGACCGCGGAGTCAATGCGCTGGGTGCACGGAACAAGATGCTGAAAGTGAGTTAATCCAATTCTGTCACGTTATTCTGATTATTAACAGATATATCGCCAGGTCTTTGAACAGGTTAGAGAAGCCCGTGCCGACGGCAAGCTCGAGAACCTTCCGTGACTCTGATCCCTTGTGCATGCGAGCATAGCATGGCGAACTGTCCACTGCCCAAGCGATTTCATGGAATTGAATTGGCCCCTTCCACTTCAATATCCGCCATGTGTGATTTTCAAGTTTTCTCTTCTTCTTTTTTTTTCATTTTCATTTTGTCCTCATTCGTTCTGTGATCTTTCTTCACCTTAATACGATGGATGATGTGGGATTCGACATGTATCAAACGCAGTGATGTCAAACGGATTCATGAGGAGGCGACTTCGGGCTACTGAACATTGAAAATGGCTGGGTTAATCGTAGATATGAACATGATTTTGTTCAATTGCAATCTATAATTTCATCTGGACTCCGTACAATTCTATATGTTTAGTTTAGCTTAAGTGGCACCGGCGCGAATGTGTCTCCAATGTGCCAAGTGGCCCGTGCACTTCTAGAAACCCGCGCCCGAACCTCCCGACCTCGTCTCGTCCACTCCGCCTACTCACTTCGACAGCTGTCCTCCTCGACCTTCAATTGCAGATTGCAAGAGGTCTTTTGGGAGAATCGATAATCTACTCGTTGTGAATCCCATCTTCCTGTCCGGTGCACAGCCCCTGAAAGCGCAACACCTCGAATCTGAGAACGGCGACAGCAACACCGAACACAACCTCAAAAGCAAGAGCCCAGTGCCTTGAATCAGTCGTTCAAGATGGCACCAACGAAGCAGGAGCTATCCCTGCTCATAAACCCCCTCGTCCCCGAGGCCGTCCAGCACAACTACCGCGTACGTCTCCAACCTCCATCAACACCTCGAATAACCACCCCTCCAAACACCTACTTACCGAATCTCTCCTTCTAACACCAAAACTAACTTCTCAAAAGGTCCTCTCCTCCCTCCACAGTCTAACAGCCTTCCTCCTCGGCCTGTCAGCAGGCATCCTCGCCCTCCAATCAACAGCCGGCTTCGCCTTCTACTTCGGCGGCACAGTCCTGGTCTCCGGTCTCTTTCACCTATTCCTAATCCAGCGCTCCGGCGGCGCCGGTGCAGGTGCTTTCTTCCCCGGTAATGGCGGCGAGATCGAGGGATCCGTTACGATGGCGAAGAATGGTATTGTCAGTATGCAGTTGGATGGGAAGAAGGGCGGGTATATCCTGAGGAACGGCGCTTGGAGGGATGTGTGGTTTGGGGGTGGTGTTGTTAGTGAGGCGCTGAGTGGGTTTGTGCTTGGGTGGGCCGGTGTTGGTGGTGTTTTGCGGTGATCGAGCCTGCGTGGTCTGGTATGGGTTTTGGTCTTTAGTGGGCTCTGGGTTTTGGATGGAGGGCGTGGCATGACTTTGTTGTGTAGATTGTGCAGATGGACGACTTTACTGTATTTTATGCTTCACTGTCACTATCAATACCAGGGCTACACTACACTAGGCTTTGTCTGGAGTATCACGGCGGTAAATAACTAGATTCACTCAGGTTTCTACGGATTTGAAAAGAATACGGAATCAGTATGGTTCGAAATCAGTATGGTTGGAAAATGAGTCAATGCGATCTATATAGCTTTGAGGGTATCCCTAGTAAGAATTCAAACAGGCCAGTAGCCCGAAGCACAGGACGCCAAAGAGAGAGATACGTGATAAAACTTCCCGAAAACAAATGGGAAGAGATCGGCAAAATATTAACAGGTCATATCAGGTCATATCAAGTGGCCTCCACACCGGGGAAGGTCCACAATGGATGGAAACGTATGCATATGCTAGAGAAAAAAATGCTTCACATGTGCGGGATCTCGTCGGACGAGTTGGCCACTGCACTTTGCAGCGCGCTCGTCAGATCGATGTGGAAGAACGGCCGGTTCATGCCCTGCACGAGTGCCACCTTGCGTCGGCTGCGGTATGCCTTGCTGTCTGTCAGGTCACGAGACAGCTTATTCTTGCGAATGTAGTCGCTCTCCTCGGACGAGGCGGTCTCGACACCGTGTGTCTCGTGTTCTGTGGAGGAGGAGTCGGTGGTCTTAATGCCGCTCTCCAGATCCTTGGGGGGATCGTGGTGGTGCAGGCCCTGCTCGCGCTGGTTGTTGAGCATCTCGGCGAGGGCCGCGGCGGAGGAGCTGCCTTCGATCTCGGCCACGCTGAAGATCGGCTTCCAGCGGTGGAAGCCATCGCTGGAGGTGGGCGTTGGGTATCCGAATCCGGCGGCCGCCAGACCACGCTTCGTCCAGCGGTTGTTGATGTGGGCAAAGTGCCACTGCACTGACCGAGGCGAGGCGTACAGGTCCAGCTGGTTCCGCACGTCGATCAGGTTCTGGATCGATGTAACGTCCACGTTGTTGACGGAGGAGAAGTCAAGAATGACGGCCTGCAGCAGCGGGCGGTCGTCTTGGGTCTCATCCTCGCCCTTGACACCAGCGTCGTTCCAAGGGCGGTCACCAGGTCTCTTGAACGCGTGAGGGTTGGTACGGCGAGTGGACCGGAAGATGGTCTGCACCAGAAAGTCGGTGTAGTGATTGGCATTGGGATAGTTGAAGCCCTCAGAGAAGCGGTAGATGAAGATACCGGGAAGAGGTTGCTCAACTTCAATGTCGGGATTGGAACCATCGGTGTGGTTGATTGGCACGAAGATGGACCGGTGGGCGTGGTCCTCGTGCTGAGAGGGATCCTTGTGGTTTCCGGGAGACCCGTACTTTCCATCGCCGTCCAGGAGGTGGTCTCCCACCACCGAGTGGATGGTAACACGGCCGAGGAACTGACCGCGGGCCTTGGCCACACGGAAGAGCAGAACTGCCACGGACACACAGATTGTGCAGTAGATGCCGTCCTCGATAGAAGAAAAGACGGTAACAACGACACCGATGAAGAATATCATGGCATCGAAGGGAGAAACTCGCCAGAACTGGTACACGGTGTTGGGAGGGGTAATCAAATCACCTACAGCGTGGATGATGACACCAGAGAGAGAGGCCTGAGGAATGTAGAAGAACAGGGCGGGCAGGGCGTAGATGGCTAACAGCACCACAACCGCGGTGATACAACCTCCCAGAGGAGTTCGCACGCCAGCCTTGGACTTGATGGCAGTACGCGAGAAAGATCCAGTCGCCGGGTAACCACCGAGGAAGGGACCGAGCAGATTGGTCACACCGATACCAACGAATTCCTGGGAAGGATCGATGGTGTAGTTGTTCACACGACCAAAGGACTTGGAAATGGCAATGTGCTCGATCAGAAGAACGATGACGGCAGCTGGCAGTTGACCGAGGAAAGCCTTGATGATGTTGGGATCCATAGTCGGCACGGCGGCCGCCTGGAATCCTCGAGGCACGGTTCCCAGCAGAGAGAACAACGGGTTATCCTTTCGGTGCAGATTGACGGCCGCACTGACCATGGTGTAGAACAGAATGACGAAAACGGTGCGCAGGGTCGAGGCAAAGAACCAGATCTTGGCGCGGTGCGGTTGCTTCTTCGCGGCATAGGTGCAGCTGAAACGGATAATATACAACATCGCACAGGCCGTGACACCCATTGCCGCATCGATAGACGAGGAAGGCAGGTACTTCAGAGTATTGATAATGACCTTGTAAGTCGCACCACGAGTAGAGAATTTGGCTGTTTCACCCAGCATGGTAGAAACCTGGCCGGAACAGATGTTGATGGCAGAGCCGGTCATGAAGGCAGATATAGCGGGCAGCGGGATGAAATCGACGATGAAACCCAGTCGGAGCAGGCCCATCGTAGTGACGATACCACCCAAGATGACTGCGAGGCAGGACGCAATAACATGGCCGGGGGTATCGGGATACTGCTCTTGGACCTGCAGGACGATTGAACCAGTCAAGGTCGACATCACAGCCACGGGCTGCACAAAACAGTTAGCACATCCTTCCACAAAAGCTCGATTGATGGGGCAAAGCTCACCCCGATGGTAATGTCCTTGGAGGTAGCAAAGAACCAGTAAACCAAGACACCCATAAAGGACGAGTAGAGACCGTACTGCACGGGCAGCTCAGCCAGCCTGGCATAGGCCATACCCTGGGGCACGACGACGGCACCGACGGTGATGCCCGCAACCAGGTCGCCGAAGAGCCATTGCAAGTTATATCGGCCAATCCAGTTCAGGAAAGGGAACAGACTGATGAGGTAGTTGATTAATTGACGGCCGGACGGAGCGGTCTCACGGATCCATTCGATGCTCGTCGGTTCGGGCTCGTTGTAAGAGTAGGTGTCGACGGTGCCAACGGAGAAAGCCGATTCGCCCCGAGTGACAGGGTCGGCGGTGGCGCCCAGAGGATCTCTGTATGCAACCTTGACACCAAGGCCTTTGGCAATGGCATTGCCAACCTTGGAGACCTTATCTCCAGCCATGATCAGGCACGGGAAGTGTCTGAAGAAGTCGAGTGCCAACTATCGAAAGGCAACAGGTCAAGACCCAAATTTTGAGGGTCAACGGGTATCCAAAACGTGGCGAAGATCCACAGATATCAGAGTCGAAGAAACTCAGTACACACGGCCCATGATGCCGGCCAAAGGAAAATAGAAGTAAAAGGGGGAGTGAAAGGCGTGCGTGATCCGGGAGGATACGGCGTAATATCAATCTCCCCAGATTTCACTTAACTTCGAACGCACAGGACACTGAGCAGGGATCACACGGAAGGTTTAAGAAAAGGAAAGTTCGACGTGGACAGAGCAAGGCATAAAAATGAAACGGATACATCTGGTGTCTCACCGATGATCGCACTTCCAGGTACTGTAGAAGGCCCGGGTCCACTCGGTTCTTCAGACGGTCTGGATGATGACGGAGCGCTAGGCGGAGTTAATTTTACGGCATTCGAATCAGACAAGAGCGTTGTATGGGTTCAGGAATACCCTCGGGCCCCCAGTTCAGTTACACCGTGTCGATTTCCCTTGACTACGGCAACTTTCTAACCCATTGAGGCGATGGCCAAGCTCGTGCAACTCGTGCATCGGGAGAAAAGCAGGCATTGAAAATGACATAAGCCAGCGCCAAGCCCGGGGCATGACGAATCATCGCATCCACGCGGGTGCAAACGATCGGCCGCGCTCCACTTTTATCCCCGCTCCTCCAATCATGTTCCTTCCTGATGGTGAAATCAACCGCCCCGATGGTGACAGACCTTAGCAAAATTCGCCCTGTTCCACGTTTCGTCTTGTACCTTGGCCTATGGAACCCCCTCGACTCTCACTTACCCACCACAGAGTTTTGCCTCCTCAATCCTGCTCGGTGGACCTCGGACGGCAGTATGTTTCCCATTCCGGAGCACCATCCACCACTGGGGGTCTTGGGTGAGTTGCCGCGTCTCCAGTTTGTGTGGGCTCCCAAGCCCTCTCCAACCTGGTCCGCGCTTGGCAGAAGCTCTGTGCCTTGCTCCCTACTCTATTTGTTAGATTGTTAGGGTTGGTCCCTACCCCGTTCTCTACAGTACTGTACATGAAGAATCGACCTGCGCGATCGGGCCTACTGTCCTTTCTCGGAACTCCGATCGGCGCGTCTGTTAACTCCGTACGGAGTGCACATTCTCGTTTCTGACAGAGCCATGCTCCGAATCCGATGGTTCCTAAGCAACGGACGTTGCATATGGGGCGTTTCTTGCATGCACGTCCTCAGTTCACGCCATCCAGATCCAAATCACGTCATGGAGCTTATCACGGCCCATAACCCTATGTACTGTAAACTCGGACTCGGAGTGGGCCAGTACCTATCAGCTTAGCCCCGAGTCGGTCCACCGTTCTTTCGAGAAGGCCGCTTTTCTTAGTAACGTATAATTCTGCATCGAACTGTCACGCGTGGGTGAGTATATCGGGTACCTACGGCCATAACGTATAGACATCCCCAGTATATCCGGGCTGCCATTCACGTGGCCCAATTGATCATCCCGCGACGCAATTGTCTTTTCTTTTTCAGGGGTCTTTGGCGCAAGTCACGCGGGTAATCTGAGCTGATCCCCGACAACCCCGTTCGTATCATGTTGCAACTACATACCACCTTTCTCTGTGGTGTAGCCTGATGCTATTACAGCCGCTTGATGCGCTCCCCGGATCAGAATGCAGGGGAAGAGAACCGTTCGCTCTCCTCAGTTCTATGAGCTCATGATGTCAGACGTAGTGTGCTCCGATCAAGGTGCATATGCAGGGCAGGTACAACATGCTTGGTGGGGAACCCAATCATCGTCCCTCCGTGTCGTCATAATATCTCCTAAGCTCCGACAGCGTTACACCACAGCTTTATCTACGAGGCTCCGCATGTAGAAAGTCGTCTGTTGACGTTCTGCTGGTCTCGAACCTGATGCTGCGATGCTTGGCGTGCGTGGGTATGAGCGAATGCGATGGACGAGAATCTTCCCGATGATAGCCGTCTTGAAATGAAGTACATAGTATATCTACCTCTCAATGGCATGGATTTAGTACAGTACATAAGAACATATTTTAGCTCCGCACTAGATTCTACTACTGTAGGGAAGATTGACTGCTACTGACTCATGGACAGGTTCCAACGGCTCGGGAAATCAATTAGTTCTGTACTTGTCAACCCCGTTAGCCAGATTAGACCCGAGGCATCCCATGCCCCGGTGTCGATCAATAGTCGTCTGGGAATTGCACAGCCAGAATGAACCTAGCCAACAGCGGCAGTTTATGTAGTCTGTCCCTAGCCGGAGAGGTGGAGCGGGATGAACACCTTGGGTATGTCCCACAAGGTACTCCGCATCCAGTATAAAGCATCTTGCCGATATTATACATTTCCAAGTTCTTACATATCCTACAACCTACAAGTACGGTCTCAGAAGATCGGTTATGCCAATGAAGAATGCATTCAAACGAAAAATCACGCAATGTCTATCCAGAGTCGTCATCAGTGCAGGCTAGAAAAAAAAAGCAGAAAAAAAAGAAACCCATCATGATCACCCCACGATCCTCCGTCCCATTGACGGAGAGAACGGATCGATTCTTTTTGATTCCCTCGCAGGGCTGCATCGTGAGCTCATCGTTTCATCACGGCTTCTCTTCATCGCAACTCCTGCCGTCACCCAGATTCCCAAAGCGAAAATCAAATATAATTTGGAAAACGCATGAGAACAGTGAGCTGAAGCGTCAGGTGAAAAAAAGGGAGTTACAGGGGGTAAAAAGAAACGGAAAGAATCGAGAAGATATGAACCTTCCTAATACTTCGAGCGAACGCCATCGCAAAGCAAGTGTTTCACAGGACCAGAAAAGAAACAGAACTTCGTTCCCGTCATGCCGGCTGGCCCCCTTCACATGGTATCATAAGCGAAGTTTCATCAGCGGCCCCGGCACTCCGGGCCTTTCCCTCACGGTGTCTATTGTGCTCTCGCGCTTACTGAGAGGCGCACTGCACGCGCTCAGCACCCGCGGGAACGTCATCGTCGTCCTCATCCATGGCGGAGCCGGCGCCGTGGGCGCGGGCCTGCGAACCCTCGCTGGCATCAGGGTCCTCCAGCTCGAAGTCCTCGACCATGGCATCGGGCGGGGGCTGGTGCTGCTGGATGCGGGGCGGGAGAACCTTCTCGAGGAGCTCGAGGTTTTGAAGCTCATCCTTCTTGGGGAACTTGACGTCGAACTTGATGTAGAGGTTGCCGTGATCGTGGTGGCGGAACGAGGGCATACCCTGGCCCGGGATAACCTTGATGGCATCTGAAAGAGAAAAAAAAAAGTCAGTAAAAGCCATTCTCAGCGATTTATAGGAGATGGAATGAAACATACCGGGAACAATGACCTCGCCGGCGGCAATGTTGACGGTCATCCATCGGTCGTCGAGGTGCTCAATGTGGATGGTACCACCGCCAAGCGCGGTGAGCAGGTCGATCTCGGCCTGGTAGAACAGGTCGTCGCCCTTGCGCTGGAAACGGGGGTGGGGCTTCTGCTCGATCTCGAAGACAACATCTCCGGGCATAACACCGGGCATCTGGTCACCCTCGCCGCGGAACTCAATCTTGTGGCCGTCGCGCACACCCTTGTCGACGTGAACGTGCAGCACCTTGCGCTCCACGATGGTCTTCTTACCGCCGCACTTCTTGCAGCGGTCCTTGTCGCGGATGATCTCGCCCTCACCGTTACAGTCGGGGCAGACGGTCTGGAAGCGCTGGATCATGGGACCCATCTGGCGCATCATGGTCTTCATACCGCTACCGTTGCAGCCTGTGCACTCCTTGACAGCGCCCTCCTTACCACCGCGGCCATCACAGCCAGGGCAGATAACGGACTTCTGGAGCGCCAATTTCGACACCTTGCCGCGGTAGATGTCCTCCAGGTTAACCTTGTGCACATGGTGGATAGTACGGGCCTTCTTGGGGCCGGTATCGCGCATTCCGCCACCGAACATGCCGCCGAAGCCACCACCGCCGCCGCCGAAGAACTGCGAGAAGAGGTCCTCGGCGTTCATGCCACCACCACCGGCGCCGCCCTCCAGGCCCTCCTCACCATATTGGTCGTAGATGCCACGCTTCTGGTCATCGGACAGGATCTCGTAGGCGTGCGACAGCTCCTTGAACTTCTCGGCGGCCTCGGGGTTGTCGGCGTTCTTGTCTATACAAAGCGAGTTGAAGTCAGCAAAAATCCCGGGAGTAGCGGCGAGTTTAGCATTGGGGACGTACCAGGGTGGTATCGAAGGGCACCCTTCTTATAAGCAGACTTCAGCTGGGCCTCACTAGCCGTGGGGGGAACCTATACAAAGCGAAGAAGCGAAATGTTAGTTGATGCTCGGATGCTCCTATCCTGGGATCTCTGGAGAATTGCCCAAACTTACCCCCAAGAGGTCGTAGTACTTGGTCTCCTTGACCATTGCGACGAGGCAAAAGAACGTGGAAGATTAAGAGAACAAAAAGAAGCGACGAGAAGGGCGAAGTAGAAGAAGATGCCCAAAGTGGTGGGGTTGGATGGGTGTGAAAGGTTGAATATCTTAGGATAAGACGAGCCGAGAAGGCTGAGTAACTTTTTTCCAGGTACTGTACGGGACCCGTCACGATAAATTACCCGAACATTCGGGATTCCTCTCTTTGAGCCAACTCGCTTTTTTACTAATTCTATACAAAGAAAGGGTCAAAGAGGCCTGCTTTTACCCTCGTGGCTTCACCTTCTGGCGCTTTCTCTGCCTCATTCGGCGTGAAGTTTGGCCCGAGCGTCGATTCCACGGGATTCTGCGGCCTTCGATGATTTTCTCCGCGCTTCCATGTACCACACGGGTGTAAATCCTGTAACGAAAGGGGTCTTGTCTTGTATTGATGAGTAAGGGCGATCAGCGATCATTGATTGATTCTGCTTATTCAGATGCAGGTTCTGTAAGGCGGTGTCCCAAGGTTGAGTCGAAGTATGATTGGGTTTGATTTGATCGCCTCCCAGTACGGACGTATCGTTTGGTCTTAAAGGATTACTGGAAAAGGAATGAGTTTTCCTTTTCCGCCACGCTCTCCGCCACAGCTTCTTATCGATAAGCGGAAAAGTTCTGCAATCGTCGAGCGGGACTCGCCGACGTCGATAAGGCATTGATAATGGACCCGGTTCCCCTCATTCGTACATTGTAGAAATCATCTCCCACCTGTTAAACACCTTAATTGACCCTCAATTTCATCATGAGCCAGGAACCCGGATTCATCGCAGCTGTGGAGGAAGCAAAGCAGGGTTACGCCGAGGGGGGAGTTCCGATTGGCGCCTGTCTGGTGTCCAAGGACGGCAAGATCCTGGGCCGAGGCCATAACATGCGCGTGCAGAAGGGTAGCCCTGTGCTGCACGTCAGTGGTCATATTGGGTATTATATTAGCAACGCGACTAACCATATACCAGGCCGAGATGTCCGCTCTCGAAAACTCCGGTCGTCTCCCCGCCTCCGCCTACGAGGGCGCCACTATGTATACCACTCTGTCGCCCTGTGATATGTGCACCGGCGCCTGCATTCTCTACAAGGTGAACCGTGTGGTCATTGGCGAGAACGAGAACTTTATGGGTGGAGAGGAGCTCCTCAAAAACCGCGGCAAGGAGGTTGTCGTGGTGGATAACCAGGAGTGCAAGGACCTGATGGCCAAGTTTATGAAGGAGAAGCCGGAGCTTTGGTAGGTCATGCTTGTTTTTGATTTCTTTGACAGCAAGTGGCATCTGTGCTGCCCGGTCTTGCTGGGATCTTCTTTGAGCCGTGCTGATTGTGACGCCGTACAGGAACGAGGACATCGCCGTCTAAGTCCATAGAAAATTTGCATATAATAGCCCAAACAATGCTGAAGGGTGCTTCATATTCCACCCGATTCATGTTCATTTCTCAATTGCTGATTATCTCGTGTATCGTCATAACTTTTGGGCTCTTGGCCAAGAGTCATTTTCTGTTAGGCGAAGGTACTGACTATACCGTGAGACGGTGAATCTCCTCAAAGAAGAACTTGAGATGTTCCGGGTCCACGAACGGAGTGACGCCTATTTTTTGAGTCAGTGTGAAAAGGTAGAGAGGTGACGGTATGCACGTACCGTGTCCCAAGTTGCAAATCCAACCCTGCTTGCCCTTCTTGAAGCCCTCGACCATCTTCTCCACGGTGGCAGTGATAGCAGGACGGCCTCCATAGAGCATGCCGGGGTCGGCATTGCCCTGAATTGTCACCCGGCCGTTGGCAATACGCATCGCCTCGGCGGGGTCATGCAGCCAATCCAGACCCACAACGTTATAGCCCGACTCGCAAAGGTCATCCAGAGCGTACCATGCACCCTTGGCAAAGACAGTCATGGGGACGGGCTCCAGGCCCATCTCCTTCAATCGCTTGGGCAGGTTGGTGGAAATGTGACGCAGGTACGGGAGCGAGTGCGAGGCGAACGTAGCAGGCGACAGCTCACCGGCCCACGAGTCGAAGACTTGCACCAGCTGGGCACCGGCGGCAACCTGGAGTGCCAGGTATTCCACACAGATCTCGGCAATCTTCTGAAGCAGTGCCTGAGACTCCTTCGCGTACTTGTAAACCCAGGTCTTGGACTGGACGAAGAGCTTGCTGCCACCGCCCTCGACCATGTAGCACAGCAGCGTCCACGGCGCACCACAGAAACCAATGAGCGGAACGCGGCCTTTGAGCTTGAAGCGTGTGAGCGAAATAGCCTTGTATACGTAGTCCAGCTCTGCCTTCACGTCCACATCCTTCGCCATCACCTTCTCGTACTGTCCGTCCGTCGGCGACTGAAGCGGCTCGGGGAAATGCGGGCCCTTCTTATCCACCATTTCCACCTTCATTCCCATGGCCTGCGGGATGACCAGGATATCGGAGAAGATGATGGCTGCATCGATGAGGCCATCGTATCGGTCAATGGGCTGAAGAGTCAAAGTCGACGCGATCTCGGGCGAGCGGCAGCATTCGAAGAAGTCACGGCCGCCTTTGGCTTCGTGGTACTCGGGAAGGTAGCGACCAGCTGTTTCACGGAGGTCAGACACTCAAACACGGAATTGTAAGTCGAGAAATGTAGAGTTGAACTTACCCTGTCGCATAACCCAAATCGGGGGACGCTCCACCTTCTCACCTGCGATTGTCAGCGGAAATTGCTCGAGATAGACTTGAAGCACTTACCCCGTGCAGCCCTCAGCAGCAGGTCGTTCTTCAAAGGCTCGAATTGTTCTTGCATGATTGCTGGTTTAAATGCAAGTCTGAGGAGGGGAAGTGGTGGAATTTCTCGGGGTGCCACGGGCCAACATTGGGTTGATCCGTTCCCCACCAAAGGACCTTGTGAGGACTGTACCTCGGATCTTCCCCGCCGCTTCTTTGCTGTCTATCTTGCACCCAGGTGAAATTCTCTCTACGACTTTCTATTTGTATGGTGTTTCATACGATTTAATTTAGACGTCTCTTATTTCTTCTATATTGAGCCGGTAGAATGCCTCATAAAATGTTATGAACTCTTGATGTCGTTGCAAAAGCCCCATCGATCCCAACCCTAATAACCTTAAACCACGTTCCACGAATAATCAAGTCTATACTATGAAGAATCGGCATTTTCTTCTCTTTACTGCCAGCAAGAGTAAAACGGACTAAAATCATGTCAGTCTCTGAAAACATATTAAGCAGCACCGGGGAAAGACTCACTCTTCCTCGCCTCTCCATCCAACACACTTGTAACAATCAAAGATGTGAGTAGGGTCGTACTGACTCTTCACCTCCAGAAGTTTGGCATAGTGTGAGCCAAAGTAGGTTTGCTGCCATTCTGGCTCCAAATAGTGCGCTTCGTTGAGGTACGCTCCACCGCCAGGGCTCAATTTCTTCAGGGGATCCAACAATTTTAGGAATCCATCAGCGACCTTCTGCAGTACGTCGTCCTCCAGTGGTTCCAACCATTCTCCAACATGAATCACATGCCAGAGGGCATCGCGCCAGGCTGGATTGACGGAGGATGCTTGGTTGCTATCGAGATTGGTGACGGGTGTTTCTGGGACAATTTGGGCTCCCGTCAGATTGAGAAGACTTCTCGACGTTGCAATGCCCTGCAAAATACCATCAACCAACTCATCAATACTGTCAGGGGCAGTGAAGACTTTGCGAGGAATGAGTCGGGAGCCCAATAGAGAGAAAATGCCAGACGGCTCCGTGACCTTGGCAACGGCGGCAGCGACGGACAGATAGCCTGCATAATTGGTGTAGGTGTTGTAGCCATTTTCAGAAACGGAGAGGTCGGTTCGGTTGTTCAAGAATTTGGCAAAAGATGCGGTGGCGGATTTCAACTTGGAGCCGTCGTCGCCGTAGGGCAAGACGAGGCCGATAGAGAATCGCTCGGGAAAGTAGTCAATCTGCCCTGTCACCAGCTGGGCCGACCAGTCGATTTGGTTCTCTGCATGGGCGGTCATGATCTCGCGGAGAGCGACATTTTTTGTCGCATTGGAGTTGTAATCGGCGCCTGTGAAATTGGCACTAAAAGTGTAGGTATGAATCGGCAGCGAAGGATACGTTTGGACGCGATACTTGGTGAGGACGGCAAAGGTGCCGCCTCCTCCGCCACGCATGGCCCAGAAAAGCTCTGGATCATTGCACTGGTTGATAATGCGCAATTCTCCGTCGGCAGTCACCACTTCGAATTCAACCGCATTGTCGGCCATCAAGCCGTAGGTTGTTGTAAAGGATCCGATACCTCCTCCCTGACCAAACCCACCGGCGAGGCCGACAGATTGCTCATAACCTCCGGTGATATCCATGCCATGACCGTTGAAGAAACGGTAGGCATCACCGGCGATGACACCGGCTCCAAGTTCTCCAACATTCTGCCCATTCGCTGAAGGACAATTGTTGGCGGTGAAATTGGAGTAAAGCTTGAGTGTGTTGAGATTGTGAGTCCAAATGGCAAGAGTGTTTGGCACCGATGATCGTCCATAAAAATCATGACCCGTGTTCTTTATACTGATGCGAATGTTGTGGGTTTTCGCAAATCGAAGTGCGGCAGAGATATGGGACGAGTTGCGAACGTCAACATAGTAAGACGCCAGTCTCCCAAGGGAGCATTTAGGGTACATAGTCTCTTGCGGGTTGGTCTCGAGAAGCGTACAGCCAGAATTATGACAGGTCTCCCAGTTTAACCAGTAGGTTTGTCCAAAATGCTCACCACGAAGGACACTACCACCGTAGTAGTCTTCGATGACCTTGCAGGCAGCTTCATCATAGTAAGGGGAGTTTTTATAACAGGGAGCGGCAATTGGAACGGTTTCATAAAGATGCCCATCGATACTGGTGTTGAATTGTTGCCATTCGCGCATAGATGGCCAGCAATTTTGACCAGGTCGACAGTCGTAACCAGGGTCAGTGGCTGCATACGTCTGGCCGAGAGAAAAAAAGAAAATAAAAGAGGTCAAATTGATCATCTTGCCCTGCCTTGAAGATCTATTTTGAAACCTGAATAACGAGAATGAAACGGGAGTGTGTGATGAGACGCCCTTTCACCGTACCACTGCACTAACTTATATATCGTCTCTCTTCTGCATTTGAACTGCTTACAACCTACAGGTCTTGCTATAAGAGGTATACTCATCGAACCTTGGAAGCATCAGCACGTTGTGTTCTATGATCGGCATGACTTGTTCTCACCGCAACGGGCCAGGCAAGGGTCATTAGACACCGAGAACAGTACCAATTGCGTGGATTCGCTTGACATTGGCAAGGCGCAGCCAAAAATAAGAGACTCGCCTCAACCAAAAAGCACCAGATGCTCCAGTTCTGCGGGCCGATCGTATCTGCCAAACATCGAAACACTTTCCCTTTTGGGACATCTCATGGGACCCACTTGACTGCCCAATCAACATCCACGCCACCGCCTCGTCCCCGTCCGTTCAGACCGAAGATGGCCATTCGTCAATCGAGAACGTAATTATCAGCGACCCTTTCCGGTATTTGGTATATACCTCGACCTGAAAATTTAAGTGACACGCTAGACTATAATCGGCGCGGGAATCGGGGCCCTACAGAGCTCCATTAACCTTACTTGCGATCCTCTCTAACTTCGGAATGCAGTGAGCTTAACTTAGGATTGAGGCGTTTGGAGGGCTGAGAGTTGTTGCGTTTCCCTTGCCTTATCAGTCACTTCACGAAATGAGAAAATTCTGCAGCCGTGAGATATAAATATAAGGCTTCCTCGTCGTTACAAGTCAACATAATTCCAATAAGATCCAGATCACTCAAGACCCAGCAAGACAACCTTCATACAAACATTAACCTTATTCTTCCTAAATCTCGACTCATTTCTCAAATCAACGAAATCAACAATGGGCGCCGTCACTGCAGAGGGCATTGCAATTGCCGAGTTGGTAGTATACATCCCAATAGCACTACTTGCAATTTTTGTGGTTTTTCGCCATGGGTTCCACAGGCAGCTGGGATGGATCTATCTCTGCATATTCGGTGGCATTCGGATCGGCGGCTCCATCATGGAGATTCTTAGCAGCAAGCATCCCGACAATGTCAACGATAAGGAGTGGGCTACCATTCTTCAATCAGTCGGCCTTTCTCCTCTGCTTCTCTCCACCTTGGGCCTCCTGAAAAGAATGTTCGTTCAACTTTATCCCCAAATGCAAGAAGGCCCGGCGCTAATCGGTCTATAGTATCGATGAGACATCCGAACGTGTCCCCTCGGATCCAAACTCCAGCAAAAATCTTATGATGCAAGGTTTAGCTGCTTGCCCCGGGATCATTGGTAAACTGTGAGTTTATTCCAGTTCGGTCAATTCAAAAAAGGAAGATCTCCTGACCGTTTCTCTTTTATAGCTTTTCAATCTACACCAAAAAAGCAACCGCCACTTCCCACCGCAGCAAGATCATCCAGCTCATCCAAATACCGGCCCTCATTGCCCTGATCCTGGCCATCAGTGGCGGCACAGACCAAGCCTCATCCAACGTCTCCGAGCACTCCGGCGGCAAAACCAAGACCCGCGTTGCCATGATACTTTTCCTAGTGATCTACGTCGCAGCCTGCCTCTTCTGGGTCATCACGGTGCGAGACCTGAGCAGGATGGCGTCCAGTCAGAAGCGCCTCTTCCTCGGCATCTTCGTGGCTTTGCCTTTGATTGCCGTCCGCCTGGTCTACAGTCTGATCACCGAATTCGGCAACAACCCCAAGTTCTCGCTGATTGATGGCGACGCCGCGGTCCAGCTCGGCATGGCTACGATTGAGGAGTTTATTGTGGTCTGCATGTACACGATTCTGGGCTTGATTACACCCCGTTCCAGTATCGATCCTGCTGTTGGAGGTGGCGTCATTTCACAAGATGCACATGATCTCGCTATGGAGGCCGGCAATGGCCGTCATGCTGGTGCTGCCAGTTCTCCATACGATAATTTCCCATATGCTCAGGCTGGGGCTCAACATGCTTATGTTCAAGAATATGCAGTGAAAGGTTATTAATTGCAAAGACTGAGGGCTTGCGACTCCGCCCATGGACGTGCCGCCAAAACACTCGAGTCTAGCACAAAGAAGGGTGACTCGAAATCAACCCCTGACTAGACTATCTGATTCTTTTTGTTTTTGCTTTCAAAGATTCTGAATGGTTATTTATGATGAGCGAACGGAACTTTTGGGTTGCGATTATAGACTTGCTATTTATTGTACGACATTTCACGATAGTCCAAACTAAAACATCGATATTCTCGTTCTCTCTTTCACCAGAACTAGGTTTAGACTTCGACGGATGAATGTTTTCTCTGATTATCAGAGCTCGGAGACCCTTGCTCGGGTGATAACCAGGCTCGCGAATGCATCCCCTTTCGCAACAGCTGGGCCATAGCCAGCGCTTGGTTGATGCCCATAGAATGTCCAATCTTATCGAGGCAGAGAACTATCCATTTACGAAGATCGTTCGACGCAAGGCCTGAGTTTGCGGCAATCAACAGCGGCCAGACCAGGGTGACACCTCCTGCCCCTGTTGCCTCAAAAGGACTAGAAGGGGACTTCCAACCGGATCCTGAGCTGGGGCTCGTCGGGCATATCGTAAAGGAGTTTTGCAGAGGACTTGTACTAGAGAATGACGCTCCCGTAGATTCCATCGATGACAATGATGATGGCGTGACTGGAAGCAATTCAGGCCAGAGATCCCAAGTCGAGAGATCTGCTACGTCCCTGGCTGCTGGACTGGAATCTTCAAATTCATAGCTGTCCTCAATGCCTGCACCAAGATGGAATGGAACGCTGGCACAGATGTCTTCCACGAGTTGGTGCGCGATCTGACGACTTTGACCGGCCAAGTTGGACCGTTGTTGACGACCATTCTCATCGTACCCCGAGGACTCGAGGTCATTCACGGTGTCAATAATCAGTTCATGAATGATAATTCGGGCGGATCGGTAATTGTTCCAGATGCTGCTTGCGGTCAGACTGTGGTATACGTGGTAACTGTCCCCCCAAACAGCTTTGGTGAGTGGTTCCCCATCAAACATTGGAATCTTGACAGTTTTGTAATTCCATGGATGGGGAACATTGATAAACAGTGACATAAGTTCCGCATCGATGGTCAAGGCGGTACGGAGGATCTCGCTAGGTTCCGTGATGCTTTTGTTCTTCAGGGATGCGCAGAAATTGCTGAGCCGGATAACCAAAAGCCCTAATTCATCCTGGATTTGGTCCTGAGGGTTCCGGTATTGCTTTGCATCCTCCGTGAGCTGGGCAATTATTGGCGAGCTGTACTTTTCTTGGTAAATTTTGCTGACGGTCTGAGCAAATCAGGGTTAGTACAATCTCTCTCTTGGACCAATGGTCTGTCTGTTCCCCACCGCCTGTTCCTTGCATTTACATTATGCCATCAGGCCCTAGGGATGACTTACAATCTGTGTACGTAACTGGGTGAACATATCCAACCCCTCCCGTCGAGTCAGTTGTTCCGGGCCCCGAAACTCGATCAGCTTTGCAGCACCTTCCATATGCTTCATCCAGCGGTCGATAAATAAGTCGTCGGTGCAGGTCATCACCTCGGTACGATTAGAAACCAAAATAAAAGAGTAGCAGATCGTCTGCCGGATTCACTCACTTCAAACATGCCCAGTAATACCACTGCTGCCAAGATGTCATCTCTCGTTGACATGACAGAATCTTTCAGGGCATGATTAGTCTGTGATAAGGCGGTGGTATATTCGCGCCTCGCTTTCAACATCATCTGTGGGGCCAGACGAATGTTGGATAAGGCAGCCAGCCCAACGGCATTTAGGGCAGCATTAACCGCCGAATTTCGCGGGTCATTGATCAGAGGCACCAAATATGGCATATGGCCCCCACGTGGTCCTCCGGCCATGTAATTAGAAAAGACATAGCCCTTTGCTAGCTCCTGCATTGGGTAAGCAGGGCTGCGTCGAGGCCAAGGTACGCCACTTTCATCATCGGCTGATGCAGCAGTGCTGGTAACACTGGGCACTGTGTGCTTGCGTGTGAGGCGTTGAGACTTGCGGATTACTTCCTCGCTTTGGTCACGGAAGCCTAAGTCGACTAGATTTCGATACCCAGGGCAGTCAACCTTGGCCCGCATACACTGGGTGCATGCTGGGGACCCTCGATCGCACTGGGGAAATGGTCAAGACATCATTCTCCCATCCCCCTCCCCACATGGACTGGAACTTACCTTCAAGCGACGAGTGCGACAGCGCTCACAGGCACTGCTTGGCTTACCACGATACACCATTGGAGATATCGTGAATGGGAAGCGTTGCGCAGGCTTACCGAAAAAAGCAGTCGATGCGTTCAGTCACTGTAGTCTATGTGGATTTGAGGGAGGGAGATCAAAGAGGGGCTGACGTTTATAAGTCAGTTTTGGGCAATCAGTTCGACGTGGTGCAGGCGCATATCATTCCCCACCCAAAGATCCCGCGGGGTTGGTACGACTGCCGGATGTGGCAAATGGTACGTGTTAGCCAAAGCTTATGGAGATCGGCGCTCCTGCAGTCACATATTCTCGTAGTTTTTGCCCTACTTCGATACATGACTCGTCTAGCACGTTCCTCCGAGATTAAGCAATGAAACAAGGTTGTCCCGCTGATCTACATCTCAACCACCTGAATTCGTTATCGGGGACCCCGAATCAGTCCTCGTATCCTCTTTAGCCACCATTTTAGCAGCTCGTCTCCAATATGCATAATATTATCTTTTATTCAATGTTGTTGAGGTTCACCCAAATGGAAAGCCAGGTTCATAATATATGTAGTCATCGTATTCATTCGCTCTCAGATGTGGCGGTTGAAGCTCATTGGGATATATTCGTACATTTCAAGGACGACGTGGCTCAATCATAAAACTTCATCTTCCGAAGATTTACCAGGGTGTACAAGGAATCATCGAATACTTTCTTCTGATTCGGCTCCAGGTTCACTGGAAGGTCAGTTGTGCCCGCCAAATTGATTTCAGTCACCATTGAATCGTCTGCCGGGCTCCAGCTAAGACTGCCTTCGGAGGAGCTGACTTGGAAAGTTTCAATAAGAGTTTGCGGTGTTCCGGGGCTTGACTTCCACATATTTGTCGAGTTAGGCTCCCGGATCGTATCCACGCAGACGGCAACGGTGTTCTTCGAAGGAATGCCAGTCACATCGAAGACATTTCCGGAAAGCTGAATGGTACCCTGAAACTTGAGGGTGTGATCATCCTCAAGAGTGAAGGAGAGAAGCTGTGAGAGCCTGATTGTGGAATTAGCTGGGTTCTTTCACCGGCGTAGAATAATACGTACCCTTCCAACCCAACCAGGATTGCATTTACAGGACCGGCAGGTTGTTGGAGAGACACTTCCCAAATTCCCCGAACAATGACGTCCTGGGTTTGCACAACCTCATCCAGCGAAATCTTTTGCATAATCTGCCCTTCTGTCCAGTTCCACACAATCAAGTAACCATCACCGCCACCGGAGACAAGCACCTTGGGTGCCCACGAAGGAATGCAGAGCTTGCTAACAAAAGAGGTATGCCCCAAGCAGTACTGCTCAATGACGTGTGCTTGAGGGAGCCCGCGTGAGACACGAATGTGCTCATCACGATCTGCAGTGAGGATGTAGCTTCGTGCGCGACTGTCAGGAGATTCTCCAGACACCGATGCGGAGATCAAATCTAGAAGGACCGAAACATGGCCGATAATAAGCTGATGCTCGAAGTTAAGAGCCTCCTTCTCCCCAGCGGCAGCCTTTTTTTCGGCTGACAGCTGTTGCCGCTGCTGTTCCAAGGACAACAGGTTGCGCTTGGTGTGCACGGTGAGCGATGTCGCAGCTGGCCCCAAGGGCTTGTAATGTTGCACCTCGGCACGCTTCACATAATCTCCGGGAATCAAAGGTAAAGAATAGGCATCTCCAAACTTGTCACCGCACAGGAGAGTTTGGCCATCGGGGTTCAGTGTCAAAGCACTTGGACGCTTTGGCATTGTTCTGCAACCAGATTAGTATCTGTATGATACTGGAGGTATGTTTATATCACTTACCGAGAACTGAGCTCTTGCAGCTTGCCTTCTTCACTCAAGGTGAAGACCCGAATACACTTGTCCTCAGCGGTGACGGCTGCTACATATTTGCCGTCGAGAGAAACAACCACGAGGGGAATATTGGACCAAGCTGGGCCCTTGTCTTTTGAGCCCTTCTTTGGTGCCGGCTGCTGCTCAGCCTGTTCCTTAGAAACCGAAGAGGGATTTTGTTCCTTTTCCAGGTGTGCCTGGGCCTCTGTAGAATCTGCACCAGCAGACTCCGAGGTGTCTACGTCCTGGGGCCATACATCGAGGCGCTGGCCAGTCGCTGCATCATAGGTGTAGAGGTGTCGACCTGCTGAGGCAACCAGTACATCTTGCTGGCCATCTGCCAGTCGATTGACATACTGCAGACACTGAAAAGGGTGTTGAAAGCTGGCCATGACAAACTCTTTGAATGGACTCGGCAAAAATTTCAACACCGTGGAAGGCCGATGAGAAGTGCACCAACCTCAATGAGAGGTAGACCCGATCCAATTGGAAAAGGAAAATGGGTCAAGAAAGTTGAATTACCTGGAAAGTAATTCAAAAAGAGCTCAACAACTTGAGGCAATTCGACCTCAAGCTCTCAATCGCTTACTCACCACGTATATCACGTGACCCACTAGCGAACCGAAAAAAGAATTTCCCACAATTCCGCACCCGCGAACTCTTTCTCCAAACCACCACCAAACACCCTTAAACAACCTATCTTCATTACAACAAGAAGAAATGGGGGGCAGATCCGCTACCAAGGCCGCTTACTTCGATAAGCTCAAGGCCCTTCTCGATGAGTACCGCACCGTCTTCATTGTCGGTGTCGACAATGTCTCTTCCCAGCAGATGCACGAGATCCGTATCTCCCTCCGTGGAGAGGGTGTCGTCCTGATGGGAAAGAACACCATGGTTCGCCGTGCTCTCAAGGGTTTCATCACTGAGAACCCTGAGTTCGAGCGCCTGATGCCCCACGTCAAGGGTGAGTTCTCCGGCTCGATTTTTACAAGTCTTCACTGGAAATCAATTGAGCATTGAGCTAACATAACATCTTCCTTACAGGTAACGTTGGTTTCATCTTCACCAACGGTGACTTGTCGGCTATCAAGGAGAAGATCCTTGCCAACCGTGTCGCTGCCCCCGCCCGTGCCGGTGCCTATGCTCCCGGTGACGTCTGGGTTCCCGCCGGTAACACCGGTATGGAGCCCGGTAAGACCTCGTTCTTCCAGGCCCTTGGTGTCCCCACCAAGATTGCTCGTGGTACCATTGAAATTGTTTCCGACCTCAAGCTCATTGAGGCCGGCAGCAAGGTCGGTGCCTCCGAGGCCTCCCTGCTCAACCTGCTGAACATCTCTCCCTTCACCTACGGTATGACCATTCAGCAGGTCTACGATGGCGGCCAGTGCTTCAGCGCCGATGTCCTCGACATCAGCGACGAGCAGCTGCTCAAGACCTTCACCTCGGCTATCCAGACCATCACCGCTATCTCTCTGGCCGCCAACTACCCCACTCTCCCCGCCGCCATGCACTCCCTCATCAACGGCTACAAGAAGGTTCTTGCCGTCGCTGTCGAGACCGACTACTCGTGGCCCGAGATTGAGGACCTCAAGGACCGCATCGCTAACCCCGATGCGTACGCCGCTGCTGCTCCTGCCGCCGCCGCCGCCCCTGCTGCTGGTGACGCTCCCGCCGCCGCTGCTCCCGCTGAGGAGGCTGAGGAGTCCGATGAGGACATGGGCTTCGGTCTGTTCGACTAAGCGTCTTATCATCGGATGGGATACGAATGCCATGAATTAGATCTACTTAACCCAACCCTGAAAAGGGGTGGTGAATGAAATGACTATGAATTGGCCACGGATTTTTACCCAGACTTGTTCAATGGACGTAGAAAGTACGCTCCATTACCTGTCCCGACTGAAAATGGTGAGTTTACCCTCTTTCCTTGCTACTTCACACCCTCTCCTTATCACATATTGCTCTGCACCCGGCGAATGATTATACATTTTTAACCCCGAGCTACGGCTCTGACGATTAAAACGCAACAACAACACTCTAATTTTTTAATGACGCCTTGCCTTGTTTTGCATCTGCTCTTCACATCATCATTTCTTGATTCTTGAAGCAATTGCTAACTATTTTGAAGTCGATAGGTTTTCTCTACCATCAGCTCGTAGTTCTGATGTCTTCGTAGCCGGTTGTAGGGAGAGGGCGGGCTGGAATTGACCGTGCGGTATGGGTAGGATTTGTGGACTGAGTGTCCTTGTTTTCTATTGTATGAAATATAAGGGCACTTTGCAAATGAGAAATCCCAGTGACGTGTTCCAATATCTATCCACGCTTATCTTCACCCTAAGATACCAGAACCCTTTACCTTCGTAGTACATCTCTTTTCCCCCTTACACCTTTCTGATCATCTCACTGGTCCTACATTCGTTGATATATATCGATCTCCATCTATGTTGCATCATCACAAGTCTACATATGGATGTTTGGGTCCGGTGATGATGCAATATCGATAAATGCCGATGACTATAGGGTCAATTAGTCAGATGTAAGAAGACGGTAAAGAGTAGGGATTGGTAGCTGGTCATGAACATTTAGGAGCCGGTTCATAATGACGTCGTCAAGTAGCGCTTGTCAAGTAGCGAGAGCCTAATGTCCAAATTTCAGTTCCGCTCTTGATAGAGGCTTAATTGTATACGGTCTCAAGTGATCAAATACCCAGAGAACCCACAAGATCTATTCATGGGATCTGTAAAGTGAAGATTTAATTAATTACAATGGATCCCGACCTCGGAATGCGATGAACATGAAAGCTTCTCAGCGAAAACAAGCTAGGCATCATCACTACCTCGCCCAAACCGACCCCCAAAGCCACCGAGATCCCGACGGAAGAACTTGCCGATATTCTTCAGGTTCTCATTCAAGTTGCCTGCAGCCGTGGACTCTGATGGAGTATGCGTGTGGCTGATCTGCTGAGCGGAGGTCCCAGGGGCAGGCGACGAAGGCGAGGAATCTCGAGCAAGGCTGTTGTTCGAGGTGCTGCCTGTGATGCCCGCGACACCAGATGACAAGCTGGGGTTTCCGAAACGGTCGACGCCGTCTTTAGCCGCGGAAATGATGGCCGATCCGAGCATGGAGGCGTCGAAGCGTGAGGGCATGGACGGGCCGCTGCCCAGGCCTAGGCCTTGCGAGACGGAGCCGGTGGTTGTGGCTATGGGACCCTGTAGAGCTGTGAGGATAGGGTTGCTTTGTTGTAGGCCGGAGGCGTAACGGTCTGATGCTTTGTGCAGCTGGAATAGCTCGACAAGGTGGTTTTGTTCTTGGCGGCTACGGATGCCTTTGACGTCGAGGATCTTGCGGAAGTTGTTGTTGTTGCGGTCCGCGATGTGAATCAGGTATGCTTGTACGAGTGCCTCAGCTGGCGACGGTCGGACCTGCAGAGTTTTCAAGAGGGTCTCGATCCTGAAGAAGCTACTATTGACACGTTTAACGAAGCCTGCCGGTGCTGGACTGGGAAGGAGAGATGAGAGTCCGCTCTTGAGCGTGTAGGAGTCAAGGAGCATCTAGAGAGGTGTGAGTTTGGAAACGTGGTCATTGATGGAAGACATACCTGCTCGGCGCCTGTTTCCGAGACAGGCTTGCATTGAAAGACGTTACTGATAAACAGGTTCGACATCAACTCGACCAGATGATCGGAGAAGGCTCGTGCATACTGCTGCTTGTGCAACAATTGAAGAATCTCGGATGCTTTTTCTTTGGTACGAGAGAGTAGCTCAGCAACGTAGGAGCTCTGGTCGCTGACAGCTTCAATCTTACTCCACGGCGTGTTACGCATCTCTCGCCAGCAAGGCTCCAAGTCGACTTCCACCTGCCGGACGAGGCCTCGCACGGCAGCAGATGCAATGCCCATGAAAGAGTCCGCTTGACTTTGCAGGTCGACGGTTTGCTTGAGAGCCTCATCCAATCGACCCTTGATCTTCTCCTCTAACTGGTTGCACGTGGTGTAGCAGTAATCGGCCGTGTTAAGAACCGACACCAGGTCTTCTATCGACGGAACCTTTGATGGTGTGTGGGCTGAAGGACGTTCGCTGATGTAGTTGAGAAGGACTTGCTGTGCATATTGATCCAAGTATTTCGCGAACACCTTTGCCAGTTCTGCCAGACTGCCACCCGTCGACAGCTTGGCACATTGCTGCAAAGAGTGTCGGTAGAACGTAAAGAGCTCGGTCGATGATGAGATGACAGTATGAGAGTTGAATTCCTCGTCCGGGGGTTTCAAGGGCTGTTGACGGTACTTCGGCAGGAGCGCAGCCAGCTGCTTGTCCTGTGCTTCCACCCAGACGCTAAGATATGGCTCGAAGGCTTCGGAGATGGATTGGCTGAACGCAGGAATCTCGGTCGAGGCGAAGGTGTCTGTAGACGTGCGAGAAGAGGGTGCAAAGCGTCGTTCAAGAGAATGCTCAAACTCCAATGTTTCTTGCAAACACGACAGCAGCAGGTTGACATCAATTGCCTGACCGCTGCGCACCGACCGGGCCAAGATGCCCTTGTAATCGTCTCGTGTGCCCTCACAGAAAACATTGGCCAAGATTTCATTCACCCTCCAAGAGGCCGGGAAGATAGCCGCGTTCTCTTCGTCGTAAATCTTCAATATCCGCCGGAACCACGAATACCTGCGAGAGATATTGTCCAAGGATCCAGCCTCTTCGTTGTTTCTAAAGACCTGACGATACTCGCGAAGCTGGGTATTGCAGTACCAAGTCACGATGCGGGATCGAGCATGCTCGCCCAGCGCATCCGCGACCAAACATGCCTCTGAAAGCACTCCCCGTTTCTGAGCGACCTCGTTCTTGGCAAAGGCTATTTCAAAGTCCTCGCACACTTGTTCCAATAGGTCGCGCTGGATATCCGCCACATTTCGGCTTAAAATGGCGATCTGGTCGATCGATCGGTACGACTTGAAATGGGCCATGAGCTGGATCACCGCCTGGAGAAGCTGCGCGCATTCGCCGTACTGTCGAGTGCGACTAAGCGCTTGCAGCTGATCGTACGCGGTTGTCAGCATCTGCAGACGCTTGAGTGCTGTCATCGACAGTGTCAGGTTCTTCTTCGCGTTGTCCAATTGCTTGATGTCGGCGGTCATGTCCGTAATCGCCTGCTCGGTCGTCAATGCGCGCTCCCGCACATCGTCGATTTTCTTGAACAGCTCCGATAGATCGGCTTTGGCTGTCTGAATTCGTTCTACGCTCTCGGCATTGGAGGTGACCTGCTCCTCCACCAGCGTGCCAATGTCGTAGTCCAATTCATCTTCGTAGGCATGAAGCGCGTCGGAGATCTGGGAGACGGAGGAGAGGGTGGAGGGGTGCGAGAAGATGGCATTTAAGTGATCGACAGGATCATAATCCACTGGAAATCTATAGGTCAGTACACTGGTGCGCGCACGGTATAGGAGCTGTCCGCACCTGCATCCAAGGCGTCGAGGGTGGGCTCCTCGTTGGGTGGCATTGAGCCAGTGGTCGGGACAGTAATAGCAGTCATTCCATTAGATTGCCAGATTCATCCTGCACTCGGCCAAAACGAAAAAAAACAATGCTGTGCCGAGGCAATGCAGTTGAGTGCAAGGTAGGAATCGGACGGTGAGGTCAGGCGAGTCGCGCGGGCCGCATCCTTGGGGCGGCCGGGGCCACTTGGCGACTTACGCAACCTCGCCTCTACAAACATCGGGGACTACAACTACAAATGTATGAAAAGACAAAGGAAAATTGATGTAGAATATGTTTACGAGCTTGTTATTTTTGTTTCGTGGCCATATCTTAACCATTATTTGGTCATTTGTAAAGTACAGAGTTGAAAGATACACGAAACCGTTGCCGTTCGCCTGAGCCATGCAAAATAGAGAAGAAACTTCAGATAAATCATACCCCCGGCATACTGTTCTCCGTACACTTCCCATTCTTTGCACAGTAGTGAATAAAGCCGATTGATAGCGAGTAGAGTAGGGAGTAAGGTAGGGCTGAGCCGGTGATCAGGTTAGAGACCGTTCATGCCGTAGGGAGAAAAGCGTCGGCGGGAAGGGTGCCCTGTGCCTATTTGTAACATGTTAGCATTGATCTCTCATCACAAAGAGTATCACGAAGTTTACCTTCAATTCTTCGAAGTTCTTCCACGCGGCCTCAGGGTTCCAGCCATTGCCCGAAAGGGCCATTTCCGAGAACTGTAGGGTCATGCCAGACTTGGCGCTCATATGGGCAACTAGCTGTTCTTGCTGGACTTGAGTATCGGTTTTGCCAGGGGCGGGGGAACCGTAACCCGCAGGAAGGCCGAGTTGAGCCACGGGGGGAGTAGAGACGGGAGCTGGAGCAGCGGCGGCGGCGGCGGCGGCGGGAGGAGCAGCTGCCGGATGGATAGCCTGAGGAATAGCCTGACTCTCTGGGCTCCACGCCTCATTACCGCCGTATGCCCGGAGACACAGGATATCGCTGACAACTCGGATACCACCGATGCCACCTCCGGGACCGATGATGAAGGTTCTGTCGAAACTGCGCGTTTCCACTTTGCCTCCAACACTCTCCTCAAACTTTCCATGCACCATGATTATGAGACCGCCCACTCCAGTGGGGCTCTGGCCGGTTGGGTCAGGAAGTCCCGGCATTTGGTGGCATTCAATGAGATAGTCGTCTGCTTGGGTGGCCATGTCGGGATGGCGGGTTTGAGGGAGATCGTTCCACAATTCAAGGATCTTTTCAGCACCAGTGTAGATACGCGACATGCGTGCAGGGAGATGGCTGATTTTGAGAAGGTTCCGGCTCCTCTTGATGTAAGCATCCCAGCCTGCGGTTTCGATTTGCTGGGCTTTGGGAGCCTGGGTGTTGACGTTCATGGAGAAGGTGGACTCATTGTCGTAAACGCCCTTGATGAGTTCAGCGCGGTTGTTATCGTAGCTGACGAAAAAGGCGCGAATGAAGTTCTCGGCGATCTGAGACTCATCATGGAAGTATGGTGCTTGGACAGGAATGGGGGTCTTCTTCTGAGCCGCAATTTCCTCTGCAGTTCGAACCTCGACATTATTCAAAATGCGTAGCTTCGGATACCACTTCAACATGGTGTCCTTGAAAGTCGGGACGGCGCTGATGGGGTTCCCACTCAGATCCAGAAACTCCAGGTTCCGGAACTTCCACCGCCACCCACTCATTGAAGACGGGTCCTTGAAGTTGTTGTTCGTGAGATCAAGGTTTTTCAGATCGGGGACGGTCTGAGCCAGGGTTGTGACGACTGTGATATTGGCAAGTTGGTTGTCTGCCAGACTGACACTCTCCACCGCCTCACGTCGCTGGGTGGAGCTGGTGAACTGCATCTCCCAGACTTTCATCAATGCCGGGAAGAACTTGGACTCCGTAGAAGTGCTGTTGAAAATTCCCATGGCCTGCAGACCCTCATCGGTCACGAGCTTCGAAAGGTCGAGGAGTTTGGTATCCGGGTAGTAGCGTTTGCCGAGAATAGCCGTCATCTTAGATTTCGTATCTGCAGTTGCGGCCGAAGTGCCATTGCTGGTAGCCAGGTCGCGATCAAGGGCAGAAGTTCCATCGTAAGGTTCGATGGTGATATGGACACCTGCAAACAGATTGTCATTAAGTCGAATCATCCGTTCCGCCAGTTCTGGCTTGACGAATACCACAAGTGTGTCGCCTTCGACTCGCGACTAGTCGAACGTTAGCAAGGTGCCAAAGACCTTGAAAACCGCCCGTCACCCAAAGGAGAAATTGCCAGGAAGCCCAGGAAGTGTCGACCGTCGTCGTGCGAAAAAGGCCGTCCGTGCGAGCAAACACCGGTACGGGTGACGTTGGCGTTGATATATATAGACCGATTCTCCGAATGTTGAACATACCTTGGTAATTTTGGCGCGTGGACCCGATTTGGTGGATGCGTTCAGTCGTCTCTCGAGAAATGCGGTAAGGCTTTCGACGCCGCCGTCGCGGTTGGATGCCGCCTTGCTGTCCTTCCAGTTGCGAACACTGAACTGTTCAAGGTTGCTTCCGCCGGAGCCTTTGCCTTGCCGAATATTGGCCTGGGAGTCCTTGCCGCCGGAGACTGCTTTCTGAAGCAGATCCAGGTTCCTCTCACGCGCCTGGGGTCGGCCAGATGCACTTGATCGTCCGGTATCGCCTCGACCACGCTTTCCTCCCCGTACACCAGGTCGATCCATATCCATGTCACCGTCTCGGTCGGTGCGCGTCGGACCCCGCTTGCGGATGCCCCCGCCACTTGTGCCGCCGGAGCGACGAGACTTCATGGTCTTCATGTTGTGTTTTTGAAGGTGAGGTGGAGCGGGGGGTGCAAAACACGATCGACAAGAGAAAACGGAGGGCGATGGTTGACCTTGGAACCCTCGTGAAGTCGACTGCGCGCTGCGCGCCTCAAATCAGGCAGGAAGGTGTTGTTCGCATACAATGGAGGGATTCCGGAGAAATCCACAAAACGAGAAGAAAGAAGAGAGACGCTGAAGAGGGAAGAAATAAAACAAGGCACCTGCCTACACGCAAAGAATAGGCAGCCGCAAGTACAATGCGATCTGAGAATAATCACCGATGCGAAAAAAGTGACGTGAAGATCACGTGGGCGGTGACTGAAGAGCTGAGTCATGGATACCCCACCAATCAGCAGCTGTGATCTGTCCTCACTATCAGCGGGTCCATCTATACACGCTCTCAAGCCTCGAACACTTCTGGCCAGCTTGCACCAGGCCTCATTCTTGGGTGGCTCAGCTGGGAAAGTCAGGGCCGACAAAGTCAATTGCATTGACTCAAACTTTTGTGGGTGAGTGTGTCTTCCAATGCCCCATCCCATCTCTGTTGTGCCTGCGTTCCCTCCGAGGTCGATTGACCACCAGGGCGGCTTGCGCGTTCAACGAGAGCTCTGCTAATGTCTCCGACTTTGACCTTCAGACAATTTCACTGCGTCCGCTATCCTTGATTCTCTACTCGCGTTCACGGTTCGCCCTATGACCGTCAATTGTCTGGCGAGATGCCCGCAAAGTCGCGATTCACGAGGCTAGACGCCTTCGCCAAGACCGTTGAAGATGCCCGTATTCGCACGAACTCCGGCGGTATCATCACCATTGTCTCGCTAGTAGTTGTCATGTGGCTCGTGTGGGGAGAATGGGCTGACTACCGGCGCGTGGTGGTGGAGCCGGAGCTCATTGTTGACAAGTCGAGAGGTACGCATTCGAGTTCAATCAACACATATATACGCTCGGGGGATTCCATCCTAATGCCTTGGTAATGGTCCAAACAGGAGAAAGAATGGAAATTCATTTGAACATGACTTTCCCGCGACTACCGTGTGAGCTTCTGACCTTGGATGTCATGGATATTTCGGGTGAGCAGCAAGTGGGTGTTGCGCATGGCATGAACAAGGTTCGCCTGTCTTCTGCTGCAGAAGGAAGTCGAGTCATCGACGTTCAGTCTCTGGACCTGTGAGTTTCCTATGAATATTGGACTGAATCTACCGAAACCCGATCTTGAGCTTAACCCCCACCTCCCTTCCAGGCACTCCCCCGCAGACGCCGCTACACACCTTGACCCGGACTACTGTGGTGATTGCTATGGAGCACCGGCGCCAGAGACTGCCATCAAGGCCGGATGCTGCAGCACTTGCGATGAAGTCCGGGAAGCATATGCCGGAAAGCAATGGGCCTTTGGTGTCGGAACCAATGTCGAGCAGTGTGAACGAGAAGGCTACGGAGAGAAACTCCGGGCGCAGCGCCGGGAAGGCTGCCGAATTGAGGGTGTCCTTCGTGTGAACAAGGTTGTGGGCAACTTCCACATCGCCCCGGGTCGCAGTTTCACCAACATGAACATGCATGCCCACGATCTCGAGAACTACCTCATGCCTGGTACCGCCCCGGAGGACCAGCACACCATGACCCACGAGATCCATGAGCTCCGCTTCGGTCCTCAGCTCCCCGCTGAGCTCGCCGGCCGCTGGCAGTGGACCGACCACCACCACACCAACCCGCTAGACGACACCAAGCAGGCTACCGACGAGCCCGCCTACAACTTCATGTACTTCATCAAGGTTGTCTCGACATCCTACCTCCCTCTGGGCTGGGACCCAACATTCTCGTCTGCGATCCACAGCGCCTACGACAAGGCACCTCTTGGCTCTCACGGCCTGGCATATGGCGCCCAGGGAAGCATTGAGGCCCACCAGTACTCGGTGACCTCGCACAAGCGTTCCCTCATGGGTGGCGACGATGCTGCCGAGGGTCACAAGGAGCGCATGCACGCCGCAGGCGGTATTCCCGGTGTCTTTTTCAACTACGATATCTCGCCCATGAAGGTCATCAACAAAGAGACTCGCCCCAAGACCTTCACCAGCTTCCTGACCGGTGTTTGCGCCATCATTGGTGGTACTCTGACTGTTGCTGCGGCTCTGGACCGTGGTCTGTATGAAGGAGGCATGCGTATCAAGAAGCTGCACTCTAGCTAGATTTACTCTACTGCTGTTCCGTAGTTGAGCGTGAAAGACTAGCATGTGGGGGACTGGGGTTGAAAGCAAAGTGGGGGCACTCGTGGCGTTTTTGGGATACCTCAATACATTGAATTTGTTTTAGTTTTATGCTCTGGGGCCATTATGTATCTTTCATTAACTAGCATTGAATACTCTGCAGCTCCTTATATCTACTTCGTCGACCTCAGCTTTTGTACAATTAGTGAAGATGGTAAAGATCTCATGGCTCATTGATTGACGCTGCCTGCATAGATTTACACCGATATCTTCTTCTTCCAGGTCGGTGTTTATTACCACTGGCTCTCGCTCGAGTGAGAGTCAAGTGAACGCCTGCGAGCTTGAAGTGTAAGTGCGGAGATGCCTGTACTTACGAAGTAGCTAGTAGCTCATGATAGAACGATATAGTTAGAACGACTATATCGTTATGCCATTGTGACAGGAATGACGGGAAGCGCAAAAGCCATCTTGCAACGCTATCTGCGGTTGAGAGTTTATGGCCTAAGTCATCTCTATATCAGGCCGTGGCAAAGACCAGTTTTGTAAGTTGGAGTTAATGACAGGGCTTAGTTCATGGACGTATTTGACGAGATCATTCGTTTATCCTCGGCCAAAATAGACTTTATCAAGACAAGACTGGGCACATTGAACATCCTGCGAGTTTCTAGCTAGTATTGAGACTCAGGACGGTGACTCGTGGCATTGAGAATCTCGCAACAATCCCAGAGCCCTGGGAATTGATATCCATTCTTCATGCCCGGCTGTGCGTTGGGAAAACCTAGCATTTCTCATGGTAATGTGAAAATTAAAGGAGTAGCATGCCTCGGGGAAAAGCAGGTCTGTATTCACGTGCAAAATCTTGGGAGATTATCCAAGTTGCTGTTGAGGCTTTTGCACTTTCAGTATCTGTTTAAAGGGCTTCGGGTCCGGCAACGAAACAGGTGTATCCGTACGCTTGGAACTCTGAATCAAATGATCAAATGAAGCAGAGCCACCAACACGCGGTGTAAACGGCTCAAAGTCCCAGAGATACCCTAGTGTCCTGAGCAGCGAAGAAGCAGAGTACGAAACCGTCTCTCCATCCGAGTTAGTCCCTTTCTGCTCAACCACACCCTTAGCGACCCACGGCGAAATCAGGAGCGTCGGGACACGGCCACCTAGCCGATCAAAGGAGAAAGTATAATCCTCGCCATTCGGGGCCTCCTCGGTGTAGGTCAGTTCATCCGGGCGCGGGGCTAGAGGCGGCGGGACGTGGTCATGGAAACCGCCCGTTTCGTCGAAGGTCAGGATGAAAAGGGTCTGGTTCCAATGAGGACTGGCGCGGAGCGCGGCGTACACATTTTTGATGAGAGTTTCGCCCTGGGAGATTAGGCCCGTCGGGTGCATTGAGGTCGTGCCCAGGCCACAGCAGGATGGCTCGATGAAGCTGAAATCGAGCAGCGTGCCAGCTGCCGCGTCGGTGTAGAAGTTATCTAATGGCACGGCTAGCCCTTGGTTACCGCTGGTAAAGGTCCAATTAAAGAACCAGGCGTCAACCATCTGTTCAGCTGGGTCGGTGTAGTAGTTTTTCCAGGTGCGGTTGGTTTCAGACAGCTGTTGAAAGATGCTGCGCTGGGTGAGACCGTGCTTGTCAGCGTCAAAATCCTCGTCGTTGGTGCCATGGCCAGCAGAGGTCCCAGAGAGCACGAAGGCGCGGTTTGGGGCCGTAGGCTGTAGCGATTATTTAGTCTCGAGTTAGTCATGGGAATAGGTATGCATGATGACTTACGCCAGGGAAATCTGAGTGCCAATGATTGAAAGTGAGGTAGTTCTGCACCAGGCTCGTCAACACTGGTACCTGCTCTTCGGTGTAATAGTTGAGGACCTGCTTCGCGAGCACAGTCTTGTTGGCATCGTCCCCATAATAGCGCAGCTGCTCGTACACGAAGCCCTTCTGTGCAGGAGTCAACTTGCCGCTAGCGATGTCGGCATTGTTGGGAGTGAAGGTACCGTAGAATTCGATGTTGTTGCCAGTCACCGAGTGGTCAGGGTCATCTAGAATGGAATCCATGTTCTTTGCACTGCTGCAGACCGTGCCTTGCGAGGGCTCGGTTAGATTGTAAGGGTTGCAGAAGGGACCGTTGTTGATGGGGTTCTCAAGACCCTTGATCGTCTGGCCGCCCAGTAAGTTATCCAAGGAGCGGTTCTCCATCTCCAGAACGACAACATTCTTGATATGTCTCTTCAGATTCTCGATAGAGCTTGACGAGTGCGCGGTGTAGGAACGCTTGGGCGGCACAGCAGAGGCCGCGGCCGCGAAGGCCAGGAGTCTGAGGAGGGAGCTAGCGTACATGAGCGGCCCAGTGGGTATAAAGTATTGATGCAGGCAACTGGTGTGCTGGAGATGGGTTCTTTCTGCAAGTAACCCTTCTGATCTTTATAACTAACATAGGGCAGCATCGTCTGCAACGCAGGCCTTCGCTCGGAAATGGCCGTCTGCTCCTTCGCATCCTACATGTGACTTTCCTGGTCATGGTCTCGCTTGAGTCGGAGTGCAGGACAGGCTGATGGTCCACTGTTGCTGCGGGGTATGTATCGAGCCTCTCAGCTGATGCCCATTCGGGATGATCCATATGGAAACGTAGCCCATCTGATTGGCCGCTCTGATCCATGCCCCGGGCAACAAGATAGCAAGATTTGCGGAGATAGACAGGCACCGGGTCCGACGACGCAAAGCCGCTAGCGCCGTGGTCCCTACCCATTCAAGATGAAGAAGTGGGGATGCGAAGCGCGCATAATCTTCGGGGGGTGGAGAGTCGATCATGTAACGATGCCTTTCGTTTGGAGTAAGTCGCGAATGGCGAGGTGTCTTCTGATGGTAAATTGGTGGATGTGAAAGTAAAAGTGGAAGGTTGATGCGGATTGAGGGGTTCTTGCGTAGTCCTGAAGCGCGGAGAGCTGCATCATAGTGATATCCAATAGTTCCGAATAGGCTTTGAAAACTGGTCATGAATGTATAATGTACCCAGGCTCACGTTTTGTTTCTTGGGAGTGAGAGTCCAGTGGTAATCAATAGATAATCAACATATCGAGAGTTTTCGAAGAAAGTTCATAGTGGGAAACTAACCGGAGAGGTCTTGAAATAGAGCAAACAGTATAGCTTGCCAACCCATCAGAAGCGCATTAATACGCCTGGGCTTGGGCAGGGCCAGCAATATATCATCTAGGTACTCGCTATCTATGAAAATGAAAATACTTGCATTTCAGAACCCAACCACCCCAGTTTCAGGGACCTACTTTGAGAAACGGCGATCTTGGACCCCCATTGTACGGTTCTAAAAGTCGACTCACAGCAATAATACGATACTAGATTTCACAAGATCTCACTGAAACAGATATATCTATCTTAAGATGAAGGAACACTAAAGCCTTCATTCAAGCAACTCTCTATACAAATTGCAAGAAAACCTGATCAGCACCCAGGACAGCAAACGAAAATAACAAGGGTGGAAAGCACATGGCATGCAAGAGATGAAGTAAGACCCCTTCGCGCCAGACCGATCTGGAACTCCATACCGATGCGTAATGCAAGCAAATGATGAAAACAAGGAATGTGTAGACAAGGAAAAATAAAAAGCGGGATCAGCCGTGAAGTCTAGGTCTATGCAGGGATGCAGACGTGGCGTTTTGGACATGAAGGAAATGGAAGGACAAGGATTGTTGATGGACGGTTTAGAATGAGACAATGAAAAGAGGCCATGATGGCTTAATAACGCATGGCGTTGTAGTTGTTGGGGTAATCTCCGGGCTGAGCATATTGTTGGCTTTGCTGGTAGCTCGGCGGAACCTGTGCGGCAGTCTGGGGAAGCTGCCCATACCAAGAGCGCCGGCGTGGCTCATCGGGGCGGCTCATTTGGTTCAGAGCATCCCAAGTGTGGTTGGCTCCCGGGAGGTTGTACATGGATTGGTGGGGAGCTTCCTGGGACGGGTAAATCGTGGGAGCTTGCTGGGGCGGGTAAATCGTGCCAGCATGTTGGGGAACATATGGTGGCTGGTGCATGACCTGTTGTCGATGGGCAATCGCATGCTGAACCATCCGATTCGACATTCCCTCCCTCATCTCACGTTTCTCACGTTCACGGGCATCGATTGACGAAACAAGGCCGCTACCCTGAAGCTGCGGTTGGGGGTTCCGGTTGGCTTGATTCATGTTAAAGAAGGAAGAACCAGTCACGCGGGCAACATGCTCCTGCTCACGAGCGGAAAGATGGGTCGAAACATCGTTATAGTTGTTCAACATCGTTCCGGTGCCGCGCGATGAGGGACGATAGTTGGGATCTTGATGGGCGGTCATGCGAGAACTGGAACGGACTTGATTGGCCCAGTCACCAGATACTGGTCGGGGCTGCGGCGGAGGAGTGTTGTCAGACGGGGAACGGAGATGCATATGTATCGGGGGGCTAGGTGCTGCTCGCTGCTGGACATACTGTTCCGGGGTGAGACCTCCAGCAGGGGTAACAGGGCGATTGGTAGCCATTCCAGGCTGCCACAAGACACTCCGTCGGTATTCTTCCTGGCTAGGAGTCCCCTGGTGTACCCGGTCCATTTGGCTCGTTGGAACGGACAGCCGATATCGCTCTGCAGCATCCAAGTCATTCCGCTGGTTCGACGTCTTGCGCAAAGTGTCTCCCGTAGTCGGGCGTCCGGTGGTGGGCATATATGCCAATGTCGGACCGAAGTCGACTGTAGGAATATCTGGGTTGATGGCCTCGGCGGGCCTTTCCGTGGAATAGTGAGCGTCGCCAATTACGAGGTCTTGCCTAGATGGCATTCCGACTGTCTTCATGACACCCATTCTGGGCCTGGTAATGGACTTCTCGGACTTCTTGCTGTAGACAGACTCATGTGTGCTCGCATAATCCGGGGAAACAGTCGAAGCATCGTCATAGATACTCTCTTCCTCATTTTTGTAGGAAGAGACCGGCGAGGGGAGATGGGGGGCAATTCGGTTCAGCGCGTCTTCATCCAGGGTATGCCGGAGGTCGTCATAACTTGGCTCTCCATCAGGTGAGAGGGGTTCCTGTCCAAAGAGTTGTCTCCGAGGAAGAGGCTTGCGCTTCACGGTCCTTTCAACATGGAGACGTCGTTGGGGCGATGGAGTGCCGCCAGTACTGGGCGTTGCCGGAAGTTGCTCCGTGGCCGGCGGTGCTCGCACGGGGATTTCAATGCCAAATCCTTCACCACTCGAAGAGTGTGCGAGAGCGGGGTTCATGTATGCTGCCTGCGCTGGAGAAGAGCCATTGTGAGAAAAATAGCCTTGTGACCGTTGATCGATGCTGGTATCGGAAGGATGGTCATGGAAAGCGACCGCAGAACCGGCCATGCTCATTTTGCCAACAGATGTAAGTTGTGACAGAGTTGCATGAGACATCCTGTTATTGGCCAATCTCTGTTCCGAAGTCGCTTCGGGTCGGTTGGCGGGCATCGATCGAGGTCCGTGTACAAAGGACGGCGGGGTTGCAACTGGAGATGGTGGGGTACGAGGTGGAATGGGTTCTCCGTTCAGGTCAGATTGCGCAAATCCGGCAAGGGGTCGGTCATTTTCAGAACTGGTGCGCTCAGCAATAGGCGCTACGAGACCCTGTGCCCTGCCACGTCCCACCAGATCCTGGGCGGACGAGTGAGGTGAATCGTCATTGATTGAACTGTAGCCGGGCCTAAGCCCGTTCTGCATGCCCGTGATGTCTGAAATTCCACGAGAGTGATAGACTGGGGGCTCGTTCTTTGGGATTTCGTGAATGACAGCTTCTGCAGATTGGTTGAACTCAGGCTTGCTCTCAGGAGGAGAGAAGGGTTGGCGAAGAGGGTTGATCGGGGTATCACTGTTGCGCATGGAGATGCTGGAGCGATAGCGCGGTTTGCTGCTGTTGACGCTGTTTGTTCGACTCCGGCCGGTGGATATCCGCTTCTGTGTCGCCTCCTTAAGCTGTTTCCTCCATTCCGCTTCACTCCATTCCTGACTCCCGGCAATCTGGAGAAGGTTGGTAATATCCAACACATCCAGGTAGCCATAACGACGCTGCTTGGGAAAAGCAAACATGATGCTTTTGATGTGGTTTGTGTCAGCGACAAGGCGGGTCGGGCGGCCATAAAGATTGAACGTATCGAACGTCGGGAATAAGAATCGAAGCATCGTCTCAAACCCAGAAACCGCAGCATGCAGTTCGGGCATGACAAACACCAACCCTTCCGAGGAAGACTGAGGTTGCTGGTGCATATGAACTCGGCCCTCCAGCTTCACCAAGGTCGATTGATCGATAAGGGCTTTGGACTGGGGGTAAATTGCGTAGGCGGAGTACACATTGGTGACGGTGGCGATCGGCTGCACCTTCTTGGTCTTCTTGGTCTCGAAGAACTGAATGTTTCCAAGGACCGGGATCGACAAGCGGTCGTAGGCAGACTTCTTCATCACCTTCCGGGCTTTCTGAATTTCCTTCTCGTTTGGCGGGTTGATCACGAACCAGCATCGTCTCCATGGCGTTCCCGCGCCAAATCGCACACGCGCCCAGTCCTCATGCTTGAACTTCGTAGGCATCAAGATAGACTGGATTCCCGGGAGGTGCTTGCCTTTGGCAGCGATGAGAGAGCCGGTGTAAGCTTCATATAAAGAGGTGTGTTCGTACATGGAGAGGCGAATTGCCGCCGTCCACTGGGTCATTGAATGAAATGAGCTGAAATGTAGCAAGTACCGATTCTTGCCGGCCGAGGAAAGACTGAGGACATTCTTCAAAGGTGCCACGGCTCCGTTGCGAATAGGCAATGTCTCGATCTGCGTGCGCGGCAATTAGTTTTGAGTCACAAGCTGCGCAATGGAAGAAAGAACGTACCATCTTGATCGACGCATCAGCTAAGTTGATGAATGTCGCAGGGGGCTCTTGACCATCCGCCGCGTCCAGCGCAGCAGCTTCCCACAGAGAAAGGACCGTTCCGACCAGTTGAGCGTAACATTCTGTCCACTGGCGATCGGCAGTCTGCCGTCCGTCTGCGCATTGCATTAGTCCACATGGTTGCCCCGCATATGAAGAATGCCCTTGATTACGGGAGAGAGAGAGATCACTCACATGTATCCTGGTCATTTAGCTTCAAGAAATAACCTTCCTGGTAGACCTTGTTGGTGTGGATATTAAGAAAGGAGAAGATAGGCGACAGCTCCGGTGGAGTATCCTCGGCGTGCTCCATCAGAGGCGGATTGCGCGAAAAGATCACTGAGGGAGGTCGCGAGCCCATTCCGTCATTTCGTGGGGTCGCACCATTGACGAGCGACAGTTCAGAGGGAGGTGAGGGCGTTTCGGGAGAAGGTGAATGCCAGCGGGGCGGAGTTTGCGACGGAGTCACGTTGGACGAAGACCTTTTGCTTTCCCTCCCAGAGTCATTGTTCTTGGGACCGCTAAAGGTTGATATAAACGAGAGAACTAGAGTAAGACGCAAGGGCGAAATCAATGATGGGGTTCCTGACATGCTCCCGGGCCGCTGATCAACTTACCACGCGAACGACCCATGATGATGGATGGGTCACCAGACCAAAAACCCCGCCTTCGACCAGCGCTGGACGAGTTGTGAAAAGTCGAGTGTTATAGAAGGACACAGGGAAGGAGGCCTCAAAAGGAGACGATAGCGCACGGTCTCGTAGGTGGAGCTAGGATAAAGGAGTCCGCTGGGACCGAATTCTCGCCGGAGCAGGCTAATCCATCGAGGTCCCTTGTGAGGAAGTAGGGGGTCTCCGGGAGATGTCAAGCGAAGGCAAAAGCAAATACCGGGCACGAGGGGAATTTCCGCTAGACAGTCGCTGCCAAGCGAGAGGATGACGTTGCGGGTTCCCAAGACGGTCTCTAGTCACCGGGACTAGTTCACTTCGGATCGGGGGTAGAAGGGAAAGTGAGAGCGAAAGGCAAAAGAGAGAGGTTGGGAAGGAACGAAACTTGACAGATTGAGGTTGCGGAAGAGGCGAGACAGGCTGGACCGTGGAAGAGAAAAAGTTGGCGACAGCAACACGCTTGGCAGGTGGGACAGGACGTGCGAGGCCCAGAGACGCGTTTGAACCCGAGACGATCGATGCTAGATACGATAAATCTGACATTAAATCTGACATTAAATTTTACAATACACCAACCAGGTCCTAGGGTATATTCTACAGTACATACACATCCTACAAAGCCGTGCAGAGTACGGAGACATCCAAAAGTGTCGTCATCCAGCGAGATCGGCGGTGGAGAGTGGCTACCCAAATTTAGCACAGCTAACTGTGCATGTCTTGGCCGAGTCGAACTATACTCGGCTTTGTTCTTTTTCCATTTTTCCTCGGGTACGGATTCAGGCACCACTGTTTTCTTTGTCAACTCTTTCAAATTGTCTAAGCCCACGCCCTGAAACGATCATCGGCAAACTTTTACTTAAAACCAAGTGGCAATGACGAGCGGGTCAGCGCGGCCCAGCTGAAGACTGCGCTTCTCCGGTTCTGCCGTGGACGCGCACTTCATTCACACCGCCCTGTATTTTTACTTTGTAGGCCCGTCTTTGCCTCCTGGTTGGCCACATTGCGCACGATGTTGTGGCCCGATGAAACTGTTCACTGGTTGCCTCTTGAAAACTAGGAACACGCAGGAACGTACAGGTCCTTACATGGCACCCGGACCTTTTCTTTAGGCTCCCCCAGGCACAAACCTGGTACCGGATCCCGCCCTCATTTCTATGGTCGCAAAGGCGTCATTTTGGCAAGTGGTCCACAAATGTCGGCATTTGCTTCATTGTGGTCCCCTGTCTCCTGGTGATTGGCCTCGAGCACCTGAGATCGGATTGATCACCGCCTCTGCCCCAGAGATCCCCGGTGCAGCTGTGGCTAGGTCTTGTACCCGGGACCTTTCCTGTACACGGAGTAGGAGGTTCATGTTTAGGATCAGGGCCAGGCTCAGGGCCATATCTGTATGTTGCACCTATAATTAACCCCTTGGCGGCCCGTCAGACCGATTTCAGTTAGGCGCCTGAGAATAATTGCCTTTGTTGATTCCTCGCGACTGAGACACCGTGGCCTTGGGTGCCAACCGGTGGGTCATGGCGTGTCATCCTTTCCGGTTAGGGCTCGGACACTGGACACATGGTGCCTCCGCGTGTCTCACGGCAAAATGGCAGCATGGTAGCGTGACCCCGTGGTCTTCTGGGAAAGGGGTTAGAAGGGGTGGGTTTGCCCCTATCCTAGTGATCACTTGGAATACCTCCGTGCCATGTGACCTCATGGCGAATGAGCCACAAACTAGAGACACTAATCAACGCTAACGGGCTATGGTCTACAACCTTAGTACCCCACATGCTTAAGCAAATATAGTATTCAATTAGCAAATAATATATCCGTGTCCGTTCAGGGAGAACTCTGCAGTCATTTGACAAAGGGGACGCCCCTGTCGATCTGGGGAAAGCTGATGCCTGCTTGTAAGGCTGATGCATGTAGAATAGACTATCACTGCAAGGAGTATGGAGTATGGAGTATAGAGCGATGTATTCTTCTTCCAGTCCTGTTACTAATCGCCTGGCACCTGGGCAACGTGGATTGTATTATCTGTCACTCATACGCTTGAATTATCTTAGCCTGCGGTGTGCGACTCCTTAGCAGACTCAGAAGTGGGTCAACCATACTAGCAACACTGACCTCGGGAAGTTACCGTAAATGAACCATCACGGGAGATCTACCAGTTGACGCAAAGTTAATAGTGCTTTGATCTCTAAGCATCCAGGTCTTCTACAGTTATCACCGTCATTAATCTCCTATTCTATGTCTGCAGTGCTGCACTCAACAGCCTGACGAAAACCCATCGTAACACCCTGGGACAATACCAATATATCTCAACCATACCGTTTTCTAAAGAGATCTCAATATACGACCCCCGCCAGGAGCTTCTCTAGGGTATAGGGCACGAAACCGATGCCTCAGAGAGCCTTCACAAATAAAGCCTGGCGTCCAGCCATTCACGCTCAAAAGTTTTTCAAAAATATATTAGTCTCACTGCTATATAAAAACTTTCTCATGTTGCTCGATGTTTGAATGATGCCGGGGCAGCTTTAACGGACCTTTATGCCGTCGCTGACTATTCTGATAAGTGAACACAAGTCGGGATACTCTTCATATGGAATTGGTATTCATGGTTCAAAAAATGAATTCCATGCAGTATGCTCACCGGCGACTCATACATCGCATCGTTGTTGTCGCTTAGTCGTAATGCGCTCGACCAAGTTGAGACTGTCTGCGTTGGGTAAACCGTGGACGTGTAGCGTTTCGTCTTTTTCTTCGTTTACCGTCTCATCCCTCCGATTCTCTACAGTCCTCCGTATCTTGTCCAGTTCTTGGTACGACCTCAACCTGCACTTATCAGTCACTCTTTATGTGTCCCTCGGGTACACATGAGAGTGAACTGCACATTTGCTCCCAGGCAGTTCCAATCACCCCGTCTTCATTTTACATCGCAATCTTCCCCTTCTTAAGTCTCGTCCTCGGGCGTGTCCTTCACATCTATCACGCACCTAGCAACGTCACGTTTGCATCTCGTCGGTGAAATGGAGCATCATACGGGATTGGTGGACACTCACCAGAAAGAAAACGTGAAACGCCAAGTCACCGAGGCAATGAAGGAGGGCTTCAGCCCGCCAAAGATGCCATGGTCACTTCCTGACTCTGACAGTGCTGACACTGACACGGACAATGTGCCTGAAGACGATGTGCCCGAGGACGATCGTGCGCAGACTGTCTCCACCGTTGATGAAAATGAGAAGGATTGCTTCTGGACTGAAAGTGATCCTACTCCCCCGGTTCCCATCCCAGGAGCTGTTTATCGGGACAGAAGCCTCGAGAATATGAAGAAAGCCAGTCTCGAATACCTGAACGACATCGTCGAGGAATACATCATCGGCTTCGACCTCACTACCTTTCCCCAGGTAATCGCAAATTGGATACCTACACTGAGAGCTACGGCTCTACCAGGCTCGTACGAACATCTGCTGCTGCTCATGTTTGACCAGGTTCTGGAATTCAACAAGTTCCAGAGCACCCTGAGAGAGTTGGGTGTTGCAGGTTCTCTCGACCCCCGTCGAGATGGTACCTTAACCATAAATCCACGGCGTGACCGCAGGGAGATTGGTAGAGGTAGAGGCAAACGCAGAGGCAAGGCTGTCTTGTTCCCCAAGGGCCGAATCGTCCAGAATATCCAAACCACCGACGAGGTGTACTTCTCGAGAGAACTGCACATACTCAGATTGATGGTTACTCCTCTTCGGGATGAGAAGGAGGAAATCATCTGGATAACCAGCCGAGAGGAGCAGCCGGATGACATGATCCAGCAGTTCGATGCAGCCAAGTTGGTGATCAATGACTTCAAGAAGCGCCTGATAAAGGCACTGCATGAAGGCCCTGAGAACAGTAAGTAACTCGTTTCCCTATCTCTTCAACAATGCTAACGTAAACCCTTCAGAGGCCATCAATCTTCCTGCCGCCAAAGGCCTCGAGTCCCCTTCATACCGCGAGAGACGTCTCCGAAACTCCAGTCTCCACCAATTTCGCATGGACGCTTGCAAAGCAAGCACTGAATGGGCACGATTCCCACCCAGCGAAACCGAACTGCGCAGACGGTACGGCCACTTCGGCACCTGGTATGGTCCTCACAAGGAAGCAGTCAAGCCGCCAATTAAGAACACCCTGCCTCCCGTACGGGTTTCCTCTAACCTGGGCTGTGAATTCGACAACATAGATACCATCCATCCCATCCTGCGTCGCGAGGGAAGGATCCTCACCCTGCTCGTCCAAATCACCCAATGGCTCGCTCTAGCCCGCGGCTTCTCCGCTGTCCACTTGTTCTGCGACATCACACGCCTGTTCAGCGTCCACGGCGTCGACCTTGGCAACAAGGCACAGGTGGAAATCTGCAAGCAGCTGACCAAGTTCCAGCTGATGTGCGATGCCCTGGTCAGCCCGGTCCTTCTTCATTTCCCAGTCAGTTCCAGTGTCACTAAGCAGTTCTCGCCCACGTTCATTCAGGGCGTAATTCAGGCAAATAGAAAGATGGAGGATGCTCTTGTCGACCTCGATACACTGTACCACAGTGTTAAGGATATCTCGAGTGATTCGCCTCCCCAGCTGCTGGAATGGGTAACTTGGAAGGGCCAAAAACTCCTGGCGCTCAAGATGCCTCGTCTGTTTGTTTCGCATACGAAGATCCAATTGCCTTTCGCCCCTGCTGAGATCTTCTCGGAGGAGGAGCTGGCTGCCCATCTGGATGCGATGGATGTTTAGACATGCACATTAAAAGTCTTGCTTACCTCTCGAGCCCGCTCTTTTCGCTTTAAGCTTCGATTCGTCTCGTTGCTTATTTTGATGCTGCATGGAAGGAGGGTGATTTCGAGATCTAAACAATGAAAATTAATTTAAGAATAGCAAATCAAATGAGTAACAAAGTTCGTGATTTTCGTAAGGCCACCTAAAACTCCTAATAAAGTACATGCATGAGCCTGAATAAATGCTTTCAAGAACTCCCATCATTCCGTGCGTACTACATCTTCATCTCTCCATTAAGTGGTAAGCAAGGACAGGGTCTATCAGCGCCATCTCATCATGGTTGGGTATCATAGAATCAACATTGCGCTCAACATCCGCAGAAAAGGTATCCTGCATAAGGAAATCAGGGTCCGGGCCATTGTGCTCAGGAAAACTGGACAAGTCGTTTTGCTGTGGGAAGAAAGGATTCTCGTCCGATACACCGTTGGCAGGTGTGCACTCATGTGAGTAAGAAGGCTCGGAGTGATCGAACTCGAGACCGTAGATGCCAAGTGCATTGCCACCGGGGCCGGACTTGTCGGACAGCAAGGCACGCTGCATGAACAGGCCCTGAACTTCGTCCTCGGAACACCCATGCTTGGCTGTCATGTGCACCCACAGATCATAATCGCGGTGGAATCGGTGCTCGCACGAGTCGTAGAAGCAGGGGATGTGTCGGCCTGTTTCCTCGGCGTAGCCCTGGCCAGTCAAGGCTGCCAGTGTAGAGATATGGCCACCACTGGACGAAGTATCGATGCCCAGTCGCTGGCGCCGCTCGGCCTTGGCATTCTGGTATCCCAGATGGGCGGTGCGGACGTGCTCTTCTAGTGCGAGCTTGCTGCCATACCGCTTCCCGCAACCAATGCCGTCCCATCCTTCAACTTTCTTGGAGGCGGATAGGTCTGTCTCGCCGCATCCAAACCGTTTCTCCCCCTGGTGGACGGTACGGATGTGGACCGTCAGGTTTCCTTTCTTGGTAAAGCTGCGGTCACAACCATCCATGGTGCAGGGAAAGACCTTCCTCTCCTCGAGGCTGACGTCTCCGTGAGCTACCTCAAGATGGCGACGCAATTCTCGGGATGTCGAGCAGACGATGGGGCAGTTGGGGCATTTTGGAGGATGAACAGTTCGAATGTGCTCTTGAAGAATGGTGTACGTAGGAAATGTGACCGAATAGTCGTGGTCAGGGTCGAAAGTACCCATGCCGGATGCTTGCTCTTGCAGGTGTTGGGAGCACTCCTCACAGCTAAATCTCTTCTCCGTATGGACCCGGCTCTCGTGAGCTCGAAGATGGCCCGCCGTATCGAATGCCATTTGGCATTTCTTCCCAGTTTCCGGGTCGACAAAAGCACACGGAAACGGCTTCTTGTTCAGATGCACTGTCGTAATGTGTTTCTGGAGAGTGGAATGCTTTCGGAAGGTCTCTTCGCATGGCGGATACTCCGTACAGCGGTACTTGTCTCTTCCGTCGTGCGCCGCAATATGACGACGGAGTCTCGAGCCTGTCACAAAGCTCTTACCGCAACCTGGGCGGTCACAGACGTAGTCCCTAACTCCTGTGTGGGCACTCTTCACATGGTGAGTGAGATGCGAAGCCCGCAAGAAGGTCTTGTCACAGCCCTTGAAGGTGCATTGAAATAGCCGCTCATTATTGTGCGATCTAATGTGCTCTTGAAGTCGAGCAGGGCGATTGAAGGCCTTGTCACAGCCCTCGAATGGACAGCGATGGGTTTTGAGTTCTGATGGGTATCGGGAGGAGGAAGTCGAGAATGGCGTCGCCGGTGTATCAAGCATGTCATCGTCCGCTGCACTGGGTGTCCCCGGTGCCGAGTACTCAGCATCTGAATGGGCTTCCTCGTAGATCCGGTCTTTGGCGTTGATCGTTAGCAGCTCGTTCAGTCCCTATCGAGATTCCAATGTTGCCGCTTACCGTCGTTATCCATCGCGGCCTGGTGTAGCCTTTTGGCCTGCGAAACCCATTCATGGGAGGCCTTACGCTTTGAGGCCATGCTTAAGGATGCCCCCGAGCAAGGAGGAGTTCACATTGAAGCAAAAAAGGAAGATGGGGGTGCTGCGTCTGACGAAAACTAAAATTATTTTGCCGGTGCGAAAGGGCGGTGAGCCCGAACACGGACTAGCGTGGTGGAAGATTTTCCGCCTTTTTTGCATCGCGATTCCTCACTTCGGTCCCGCGCTCAGGGTTTCTCTCTCTTTGATCCCCTCGACTCCGTTCCTTGCAATCCAACATGTCTGACTACGGCGACGACGCTGGCGGCGAGAAGTAAGAGTTTCCCATGGAGGCTAGAGCGGCGCGATCCTTGCAGATTGGTGTCCCTGTTGGAGCTTTCGACCACGCCTCGAGATTGAAGCGCATGCTAACTGGATCTGCCCTGAAGCTACGACTATGAGCCTCATGAGGATGTTTTCGAGGAAAACGAGCCGGAGGACTTCCTCGATCAGGAGGGTTTCGAGGATCACGATGGCGCCGAAGGCGATGATTCCTACCAGCCGGCCATCAACGGAGATAACGTCGTTGTCTCGGGCGATCCCAACTCTGGATATTCGGGCAAATTGATGGAGCAATCGCGCGAGAAGAAGGTTCCCAATGACCAGCGCACGACTACCCCATACTTGACCAAGTACGAGCGCGCGCGCGTGCTTGGTACCCGAGCTCTGCAGATTAGGTGCGTTGCGATTACTCAATGGCTTTGTTCGGCCTGAGATTGCCCTGGCTGACATTGATCCCATACAGCATGAACGCTCCCGTACTCGTCGATCTCGAGGGTGAAACCGATCCCCTGCAGATTGCCATGAAGGAATTGAACCAGAAGAAGATCCCTCTGATCGTGCGCCGGTATCTGCCCGATGGATGGTAAGTGGTATTGGGATTGCTATGAGGGTGAACAATTGGCTGACACGGTATATAGGTACGAGGACTGGACTTGCGAGGAGTTGCTGTAATGTGGGCACATATGCTGCCGCTCGTGGGGATTCTCTGATATTTTTTTTGGGTGGGTTCAGCATAGCGTTCGGAGTTTGGGAGTCTCGAAACCGTGGCTCAAAAAGAAAAAAAAGGCACCGTCCTTGGAACTGGGCAATACTGTACATGAACTAGAAAGAACAAAAAAATAATAACGGTTTCTAGTAGCTCTGTTCAACCAAGGTGTACCTAGGTACACAAGCCAAAACTACACTATAGAAACAAGGTAGAAGTCAAAATAATATTACCTAGACATATCTTCTAAACCGATCTAGATCTAGATCTTGTATTTGCCGCAGCAGGGCACCCATCCGCACGTGAGGCGTGCTGTTATCTCCCCGAGAAACCTTCAAGTCCCACTTTTCCACTTTGCTCTCTGCAAGTTATCCGTCTTATACCGCGATCCCGCAGATTATCATTCGCCTATGTCAGGCACAGCATGCACAAGGTCGTACTCGAACCCCTCTCGCCTGGGTAAATCGGCACGCTTTCCGTAAATCACTGGACACGCCCTATACTAGACAATTTACCCCGAGGATGGATCCCGCCCATCGTCCCCTATGGTCCAGGCAAGTGGAGGCCAGTGGGCCACGACTACCCAAAAACCACTTCTATTCGGGTCCTTCCGCCCCCCAACCCTGAAGTGCGCCCCGCTTGCGGTGCGTGGTTGGTTTATAATCAATCCTGGTGAATTTTTTTAATCTGGGACACCGTGACTCAACCTTGGGGTCACTGTTCGCACCGCTGCTCTTGAGAAACCTTTCTCGCCAGAGCGTTCTTCCCATGTCCGTCTATCACGAACTCGCCGCTGGAAAGATGGGTTCGACTAATCTGGAAATAGAGCAAAAGGTTCTTGCCGAGCCGATATCCGATGCTCCGATCGCCAAAGATGAAGAAAAGGCAAACGTCTCGGCCTCAGACCCCGACAAGGAGGACGAGCCGACCTTCGATACTGGTCTTTTTTCCTGGCTGCAGGTCCTAGGCTCATTCTTTCTCTTTTTCAATTCATGGTATGTACTTCCTTGTTCACGCTAGCAGTTATAACAAAGAATGCGCTAATATAATCAACGCATAGGGGAGTAATCAATACGTGGGGTGCATATCAAACCTACTATGAGCAGAACTTACTGTCTGATATTTCGTCGTCCTCAATCGCCTGGATCGGCTCCCTGCAGTCTTTCCTTTTGATGCTCATCGGTGTCATCACCGGCCCTCTCTTCGATGCGGGGTATTTCCGTAGCCTCATCGGCTTCGCAGGTTGCATGCTACCGTTCGGGTTGATGATGACCAGTCTCGCAACGAAGTACTGGCAGCTGATCCTCGCACAGGGAATCTGTGTTGGTTTGGCAGCCGGTTGCCTCTTCGTGCCTTCGGTTGCTCTCCTGCCGCAATACTTCCGACGCAAGAGAGGTTTTGCCAACGGCCTTGCCGCTAGCGGTAGCAGCATTGGCGGTGTTGTCTATCCCATCATGTTCAACCAATTGCAGAAGAAGGTCGGCTTCCCCTGGGCCACCCGAGCTATCGGCTTCCTCTGCTTCGGCACTGTCTGTATCTCATTTAGTATCATGCGGATTCGGTTTCCGCCAAAGGAAAAACGAAAGCTCTATCAGCTCTCTGCTTTCAAGGATCCCGGCTATTGTATTTTCTGCGCAGCCATGTTCTTCGGCTTCTTGGGCTTCTATAATTTCCTCTTCTACGTGCAGTCCTACGCAATTGACACCGGAATTGTGGACGGCAATCTAGGATTCTACCTACTTTCTATGCTCAACGCCGCTTCGACCTTTGGCCGCATCCTGCCCAACTTCCTCGCCGACCATACCGGCCCGCTCAACATGCTCACCCCGGCCGTGACCATCACCTCCGTCCTGGCCTTTGTGTGGATCAGCGTTCACACCGTTCCGGGTATTATCACCTTGTCCGTTTTCTATGGTTTCTTCTCAGGTGGATTTGTGTCACTGCCGCCAGTTGTCATGGCCAGCATGACACCCGACGTGCGCGACTTGGGCACCCGTCTCGGTATGGTCTTTGCCATCACTTCAATCGGCCTGCTGATCGGTACACCCATTGGTGGTGCCATTCTGAGCGACACCAACAAATATCTCGGTGTGCAGTTGTTCACTGCCTGCTGCCTCGTCACATCTGCAGTTCTCATGGGCACCCTCCGATTCGTTCGCTCGGGGCCCGTCCTAAAGTCTAGAACTTGAGAGTGATTTGGAGTGGTCCACGGACTATTGAGTTATATGTGAGATGCAGGCATCTCATGCCGCTCATCAAGTGTCAAAGGCCCAGTTCCAGGGGCCACTGTTACACCAAACTTTGCTTCATAGACGGGGCATTATGCGGGCAAGCGTACAATCTTACCACGCTTCTTTAATCACGAAACACCGCCGTCATCGTGGGCCTATCAACCGGTCCGAGAAGGCGGCCCATTATGTACAACCGGGTACCTTGCATCCCTCGGATCATGCATTTGCGAGCGTCGTGAAATAGGTTGGATAGGCTTATCATTACCGGTATATAAAGGATCGAAATATCTATAGATACAAGCCGAAATCCGTTCACTTAGAAATAAAATCATAATATTCTCTTGCCGATTGCAAGTATGCACGAACAGTCCGGAACTCCACCTTGCAAGCTATGCAGAAAATAACCAGAAACTCCGCCCCGATGTAAGAAACGTGGAATGCCGTCCCTCATCACACCTAGGAAACATCCTCAGGGCTCACAAGGAAGTCTTCGCCCTTATCTCGAATGTGTTCAAGCTTCGTGTCCCGGCTACACGGTTTGCGCATGTCGAATGCATCTTCACCGGAATCTGACATTCCCGTTGGGTCGTCGCTGTAGTAATTAACCACTCGCCTGAAGACTGAATATCTGTCGTTCATGTTAGCATGTAGCGCAATCCCATGAAGTGTAGTGAAGCTTACCCCATTCCCTTGTACATATCTACGGCAACCTTATTCCCAGATCGGACATACAGGTCAACAAACCACGCGTCGTTGATATCAGACCCATGCTCCAGCTCCTCAGTCAGCTGGCTGGCATAGCCAAGTCGGCGCCAGGCGGGGGCAACGGTCAACACCGTGATATGCCCGTGCCACGGGGTGTAGTGCTCGGACTGACGCATGGAGGGATGCTGCTCTTCGAGCTTGCCCATGACTATAATAGTTAGCCCGGTGTTCAATTTATCTGACCTAATCAAGATTCTTACTGTAGCCCACCACGCCGGCATCGCGGTCCTTCACCGTGCTGAAGAGCGACGGCCACTTGGTGAGGTAGTTGAGATAGAAGCCGAGGTCGTAGTTCTCAGTAAGCGGATCGAGGTTGGTCGCATTGAGCTTAAGCAGGTCCAGCGGGGACATGCGAGTGATTGAACTCATTTTGGCGAACGAAAGATTGGATGAGGATCAATTCATGAAGAGTGAGGAATGTGGGGTTCTATCGTGGGACATTATTCTGCCCGGGCGGTGGCGGCCTACTGCATTTGTTGTGCCGTCGTCGTTCAACTTGACTTTCGCAAAGATCACCTTTTCCTTTCTCTCATGATATTTATTTCTTTTGCTGCTTTTGTCTTGTTTCCTACTCGGACGATGCAGGATTAGACTCAGGAGACTTCCCCGTTCGGGCATCCCGCAATTGGCCGTTATCACTATCATTACCGTTTTGGCAGTCCAATAACACTGCGTGCTGAGGGTCTTGTTACCTCCTCTTGGACCTTGAGTTGCTATTTACTGTCTTATCCTTTACCTCAAGCTACTCTTATCCGGAGACCGAGTGCTCCCCTCTCTATCCGATGCCGCCCCTCCCTCCGTCTCCCCTGAAACTTGCTCACCGCCACCCCTCAATCATGGACGACTCACCTATCTCACCGGGAACACAAGGAGTCAATGGGTTCCCTCCTTTAAGTCCCGGCTCACCGCGAACTCCCCGTTTGTCCGCTCCGCCATCGCCAATCATGCCCCGCCAGAACCTACAAGGTATGAACGGGTCACAGCGAGAGTCTATAGACTTCTCCGCTGATACAGGAGGCGGGGGTGGCCTGGGAAACCTTGCCGATGAGTTGGCGGATGCCTGGGAACAGGAAGAAGAGGGATACGGGTACGCCTCGGGACAGGAGAATGTCCGGACAGGGTCCCAACAAATGGATCACAGCGACGGGGAGGATACATACATGCAATCTGTCCACGATATGCGTTCCGGATCGCCTGGGGTAGACTCGCCTGCCAGAAACCGTCTACGGGCTCCTCATCTGCGGCAACACCGGCGGGCAGAATCACACTATGATGGCTCAGACTATGGAAACGACTCCGATCTCGACGAGACCTCGGATATCTCCCCCGCTTTGGAGAGTCAGATGGCAGATATCGAAAGCCTCGCGCGGCGGGGCATTGAGAATAACGGGAGTGAAAATGACCATGTCATCCAGCGGACTGTCGAGGCACTCCGGGATCTTGGTGGACAGAGTGGGATCGAGAACAGTGCCATGCGGTAAATTGGAAATAAACAGGCGTTGTCTTTTGGCAGATATCTAACTTCTGGTTGCAGACTCATTACTGCCCACTCCTCTATTACATCGCACCTCACCCACCAAACCCGCACCCTCCAGTCTCTCATCCACCCACTCCTCTTCTCGCCATTCCCCCTCCTCTCCGAAGACGCCGTTGACTCTCTTATGCCCCTGATTGACGAAGGCCTCTTGCCAAATCTCCCATATCCATTCATGGAACAGACTCGCCGCGACTCTAGGCCATCTACACCCTCCCAACCTTCGACCAATCCACTTGTCTCCTTGCAGGCTCTCATCTCCCAAACCTCCGACATCACCCATTCTCTCCGCGGTCTGAGCGACACTCTCTACGAGTCCCGCCAGCTGACCTCCACTGCATCACGACGTCTCCGATCTGCCCGCGAACTCGTTGCCGATCTTCGACGCGAGGAAGAAAGTCGCGAGGAGGGCTCACGTTGGATCGAAATCGGCGACTGGGACCGCCGGTTGAAGGACCGCGAAGCAGGCAAGGAGTGCGCAGATGTTGTCGGTGGTTTCGAGGCCGTGTGCGGTGAATGGCGGGAAAAGCTGTTCGGGGCTGGCGCCGAAGTAGCTGCGGCATAATTTGCATGAGTCATATTCCTGTTGAGTTTCTGGAAAGCCCGCGCGTTTCCGGGACACCACTAGACTGTTATGAGCTTTTCTTGGGTTTCCCCTGTCTGATATCCACCTTTTTATTCTTTGTCCTTCCCTTTTTTGGCCCCAGCTGGTCTGTTTATATCCCAATTCCGCGATGTTGTAACTTAGATCGTTATGTATACAGCTATACACTATTGAATACCACTCATTTGACTCGCACGTATCTTTCATCTTACCTTTCGGATTTTAAGCGGATCTGTTATTGGTATTTCTAGGCTCTTTTCCCTATCATGGGAAGGTATAGATGCCAACTTGACTGCTAATGATCAGTATCAGGTAGTTGGGTAGGGTGCTGGCCGGATAGTGAGGTTTGTCCCGGCTTCGTTTTGCCAGGCTGCGCGACTGGAGGGTATTTTGGTGAGATCAAAACGGCTATGGGTTGTAATTATATCCAATTGTATGATTGGGTCGATATACTCCGGTCATTTGAATCAGGGTGTGCTTTTTATAGGGGAAGTATATGCGTTATGTTTAAGCTTCGGGAAGATTGGTACCGGCTATGAACAGGGTTCTTGTCTGGGAAATTGTCCAATTGGAGCCTACTGCGGGATTAAGAAAGGCAAATGGTGTTATCAGTCAGAACTGAGTGGGTGGACTCCATTTATGAACATAAGTGAACTATACGGGGGCCAGGCTAAGTCCGCCTAACTCCGACACGATATAATCTGATAATCTCCGCTACATAGAAAATTGAACACCAGGTTGAGATATGAATCAAACAGTTTTGAAGGTCTAAAATGATCCTATTCACTGAATCCCACCCAAATTGGGATCAAAACAATGGGGTTGAACAAGATATTGGCATCACTTGGCATCACGGATGACCACAGCCCATCCGGAAACAAGGAAATTAAAAGACAAGACAAGAAAAACGCAGGGCGAAACGATAGACCATGAGGCTCGCTCGAGCCTATGATACAGTCATTGCAGAGGGGGTCATGAAAACACGCGCCGGATAGGAAAAAGGGTCACTTTTTGCTCGTTCCCTAATATGAGATGTGAAGAAAATATAGTAATCCACCTATGGAGACGCTTAGCTTTGCTGCTGCTTCCAGCGGGGAACCCACTTGCCGCCGGCGGCAGCCTTGGGCTCCTCGGGCTTGGGGGCGGAGGGCTCGCGAGTTTGACGGGGCACAAAGCGCTCGCTAGGTCCGTTGGAGGGGGCTTCGCGGGGAGCAGGGGGCGGCGGGGCGGAACCAGAGCCGGCAGAAGCACCAGCACGCAGGTGGGGCGGCACGTAGCCACCACCGGCCCTACGGGCAGGAGCCTCCTCGCGAACGGGCTCGCGAACGGGCTCACGAGTGGGCTCACGAGTGGGCTCACGAGTGGGCTCACGAGCGGACTCGCGAGCGGACTCGGGGGCATCTCCGCCAGAGGTCTCCCTGGAGGCCAGACGGTCACGCCAGCCGCCACCAGCACCAGCAGTTCGTGGGGCGATATTGAGACGGGGAGCTGAGCGTTCGGCGGGCTCGAAGCCACCACCAGTTTTGCGGGTAGAGCGACGGGCTTCCGCCTCTTCTTCGCGCTGCTTCTGGCGAGCAGCAATCTCGTCGAGTTTTCTGCGAAAAGTAAGTTAGCCATGTGTTTCCCCAGCCATAGAAAACCAAAACATACCCTCGCTCCTCCTCGCGCTTCGCCTTCTCCTCGGCCAAAGCGCGACGGCGCTCCTCTTCGCGGGCAATGCGCTCCTCCTCTTCGCGCTGGGCACGCTCCTCCTCCTCCTTGCGGCGGAGCTCCTCTTCCTCGCGCTCCTGCTTCTCGCGACGGCGGCGCTCCTGGACCTCCTTGACACGCTGCTTCTTCTTGGCCTCGAGCTCGCGCTCGGCAGCCTTGCGGCGCTTCTCGAACTCTTCGTGGCGCTTCTCCGAGATCTCCTTGCGGAAGCTGGAGAATTGAGGGACCAGGCGGCTCAGACGGTGCTTGAGGGCAAGGGCCTCGGCGTGCTTCTGCTTGGCCTCCTTGAGGGTCTCGGCCTTCTGGATCTCGTAAAGCTCCATGTCGTGCTTCTTCTGGTTCTCGTAGTCGGTAGGGATGTGCTTTAGCTCCTCGCGACGGAAAGCACGCTCCAAGTGGTCGATACGCTTGGCAGTGGTGCGCACCCGGTCGTTGAGCTCGTTCTTCTCCTTCTCAAGCTGAGCCAGCTTGATAGCACGCAGGCGGTTGGCATCCAGCTCATCCATGTCGAACTCGCTGATGTCAATACCCTTGACGCCGGTCTTGAGCTCCTCGAGCTGCTTCTTGAGCTCCTCCTGGCGGATGCGGTCCTGCTCATCCTTGATGCGCTTGAGCTCACGGTCACGCTGCTCATCGGCGAGACGCTGCTTCTCAGCCTCCTGGAGCTGCTGGGTGCGGATGCGCTTGCGGGTCTCCTCCTCACGCTGCTTGCGCTGCAGAGCGTCGGTGGCAGCCTCCTTCTTCTTGTCGATGACAACACGACGAGCGAGGGTCTCCTCGTGCTCCTGGGCGGCGCCCTCCAAAGCACGGGCCTGAGCAGACTGCTTGGCCTGGAGGCGGAGCTCATTGTATGAGGGATCCACGTACATGGAGGTGATGTGGAGGGTCTTGGCCAGACGCGCCAGCTGGAAGCGGGCAATCTCGGCCGGGGTGTGCTGGAGGCGCTGGACAGAGCCAAACTCACTCTCGGCAGATCCGGCACCACTGCCGGCATGCATGGCCTTGGAGGAAGAGAAAACGTCCGAGTCGAAGGAAAGGGTACCGGAGATGTGGTCCACGCGGATGGCAAGATCGCCCTTCTTGCAACCGTTCATGATGAACTTCTCAATCATGGCGGGGGTAATCTGGAAGGGGTCGGGGAACTGGGCAAGCTCGTATACGAACTGGAGCTTAACGGAGTCGTAAACCTGCGACAGCTGCTGGAACAGACGGGTGAGGATGACCTGCTGCAGGGGCACGACGTACTTCTCCATCTCGGGATCGGCACCGATCTGCTTCAGGATGGGAGTGATCTTCTTGCAGATCGAGAGCGGGTGGAAGTCGACCTCAAGAATGTTGTACAGATCACGGATCTCGGGGCGGACGCGCTTCAGGAGGCCCTTGTTAAGAGCATCCCGGAAAAGAACGGAGCGGGATGGGGCAGAGGCCATACCCAGCAGGTTGGTGAGACGGGTGTTCTTGTTCTTGCGGGCCTCGTCCACGTCGACCAGAGCGCCGCGCGAGCGGTCAGTGCTGATGACAGGAATGGACAGAGCAGACAGGAGAACGAAAGAGGCGGCCTTGGTGATCTCGGCGTCGGTGACAGAAGGGTTTTCCTTCTTGGTGCTCTGGCCGGAAGCTAGGGCCACGGTGGAGAGACGGAGCAGGTTGTAGTACCGGTTCCAGGCGGCGGCGTGGAAGAGATAGTTCTCGCTGACAAGGAAGATACGGGCGAGCTTCTCGTAGTAGTTGGCCATCATGACGTTCTTGGCAGGGCGCTTGCTCAAGTTCAGAAGGGTGTGAATATCCTCAATGCTGCGGAAGGCCTCCTGCCACAGCTCCAGCTCAACGGCAACGTTCAACTGCTGGAAGCGGGTGTCCAAGTGGCGCTGCTGGGTATCCGCGTCGCTCAGGTTGATGGCGTGCATCTGGGAAGAGTACTTGGCGGCATTCTGGACATGGTTGCGGAGCAGCTCGCAAAGACGGCGGAACTCGGTCTTGCGGGTGTACTTGAGGCAGAACTGGAAGGCCTGCAGAGCGGTCGACTGGTACATGATCTCGAGGCGGGCATTGTTCTTCAAGATTTCGAGAACGGTACGGTAGGTCTCCCACAGGAACTTGAGCCAGGGAGTGACGACGGCGCGGTCGGTGCGGTCACGAGACTGTTCACCGGATACGGTGGCCAGCAGGATGGTCTCGGGGGTCTCGATAGCCTCCAAATCGTCGATGTTGGAGGAGGGAGCAGCGGACTCGAGGGAGGACTGAATCTCATCGGCCTTGGTCTGGGCCTCGGTGACCTTCTGCTCAGCGAGCTCGATGAACTTCTTCAGGACGATCTCGATGGTGCCGACATTGGTGTTCTGGGCGATGTTCTTGTACTGGTACAGACCATCCTTGGCGGCCTTGCCCTTGCGCAGGTCGACACAGAGTTCCACGAAGAGGAGCATGACGGGCTCGAGCGAAGCGATCGGGCTGCTGCGGGTACGCTTGGAGGTGACATGTTCGTGGAGGACGGTCAGGGCGGCGGGGGCCTGACCGACGGCGATGAGTTCCTGAGCCCTCTACACAGGCATTGTTAGTGGATGTTCGGGTCGATGAGACCGTAGAGATCGGATAGATGGACGCACCTTGAGGACATTCTCAGGCTTGATATGCGGTGGTGGCGGCATGGTAGATAATCAAACCCCTTCGAGAGGATTTTTTTTTTTTTTTCGTGGGAAGATGTGGAGGGATCGAGAAAAGCAAGCAGGCGTCTTGCACACGGGCAGTGGTCCTAGACCGACGTTAAAAATGCTGCCACGCGAAGTACCTATACCTGGAGGGGAAGATAGGCCTGTTGTGCGTGAACCAGCAAAAATTGCCCGATTCCCACTTTGGCTTCAGGCTAAGCGATGGGGCTGTCACGTGTGACGCTTCTGCCTCAGGCCGTGTATTTACCCCCGTATCGCGATTACCGGGGCACCGCGTGATGGGGAATCACGATTCCTAGTAACTAGAAAAAATGTACGAAAATTATATAACGGTGATGGATCGGGCTTACGCCGTACAAAACTAAAAACAGTTCCATTTCAAACATTCGACTTGGACGGGTCAGATTTTAATGATATGCCCAAGTCCCAGCTACCGAGTTCAACATTATGGCACTATTGATCCCCGGGTGCCCGGTACCAGCAACGGGAGACGTGTAATCAAAGGCACACGGGCCTCCCTGTACCACAAGGGCAAACGGGGAAAATCCCTCTTCAAACTTGTCAACTTTCACATCCCTTCCTTTTAAACCTTTCCACTCTCTTTATCTTTATTCGACAACCCGTCGAACTCGCTGGGCAAAAACCCCCCTGCGACTCGTCACCTCCCCCCTCCCCCCTTTAATCCGGTCTTCCGCCTTACCCCCTCTCTCCTGAATAACCCCCCTTTCTCGCGATCGCGCGCCGAACTCAATTCGCCGACCACAATGCCTGCGTACGAACTTCGCTCCGGTGGTGATGTCAAGAACAAGAAGCAGAGTGTCGCCGACCTCAAGTATCGCCGTCTGACCGAGCTCAATGCCCGCCTGAAGGAGGATCTCGACCGCCCGCGGGTCAAGGTGTCCGAGGCTGCGCTCTCGTACGGTTCCCCTTTTATGATGGAGCCGCCCCAGCAACTAACCAGGTCTTTGTGTCTCCAGTCTCATCAGCTACTGCAACAACACTCGCGACTTCATGGTTCCCTCCGTTTGGGGCCAGGTACGTAGCGCTTGTTTCATCCGGGCGGGCGCAAGACTAATATCTGTCGCAGGTCGACAAGCGGGAGGACCCCTACGCCCCCCAGCAGCAGGGCGGCTGCTGCACCGTCATGTAATGCAACTCATGACACTAATTACTCTCGATCGCCCGTGACACGATGTCTTGATTTCCCTTCTCCTAATTCCGGATCCCGATGATCGTTTTCTCTGCCCCCTCTGGACCCGACCACGAACAACCACCGCTCGCCTGCCGGGCGCGGCGCGAGATGTGGACCCTGAAGAATCGTCTTGCTGGCCCTGCACGACCCTTCCACGTCTATACGGGACCATGCGGGTATCTTACCTTTTTGATATGTCGTTATTCCTTGTCAACCTCGGCAGTTGTGTCCCGGACGCTGCGTGATGTCGAGTTTGCTCTGTCTTTTCTATTTTGCCGGATGTTCTTCTACTACTACTTCTTCTTCTTCTCTTCCATTGCCACATTCCCCCTTTGTCGTCCTGTGTTTGAAGCCAATTTCCTTTGTTCTCTGGGTTCCTCAAAAACCTCTCTGTCTCTGCCGGAGAGTCGGGTTGCCATTCGTGTATCATAGATTCGATTTGCATCCAATGACCAATACAATACCGATCTAATCTACTAGTGGACCACGTAGCTCCTGCCTAGCGTCATACTTTCCATATCAAATCATATCCAGCCGATCCCCGGGTACATGCAGCGCACACGACCTGACCGAATCAGGAAATCACCCCGCTGACATCATCCCACCGCAAATTCATCCTCCATCAACATCAACAACATTCTCGCCTTAGCTTTCCGGCGTCAACGTCCAACCATCTTCAGTCACCTTCTCGGATATTTTCAACCTAAACACCAGGCACATACTGCAAGTTCTCAGCGGGCGAGACTCTCTCAACGTCACACATCATACCTCCATCACGCCACCTCGATAAAAGACCAACCACTCACCATGACGGAGCCCATTGCTCCAATTGAGAAGAGCGTCGCAGGTGAGACCACGGGCCCTGCAGACAATATGGCTCTGGAGCGCGTTCGCCTCCCACGGATCGCAATCCAATTCTGTACGCAGTGCAGGTGGATGCTGCGCGCTGCATATGTACGTCTGATCTATAGCTTCCTGCCTTGATATGTCCACGGGTCCCATGCTACTGGTTTCTCATATGCAATTCAAACCCCCCTCCGTACCACGCACACAGAGGGTATTGCGAAGACTTGGATACACATACTTACTCGAGTCCAGTTCGCCCAGGAACTCCTGTCGACATTTAGCACGGATCTCGGTGAGGTAGCCCTGGTACCAGTGACGGGCGGCGTGTTCACGGTGACTATCTGGCATGCCGGACCCTCGGCTTCGGGAGAGGCCGCTGCACAAGAGACACTCCTCTGGGATCGGAAGCGAGATGGTGGATTCCCTGGTACGTTGTCGTTCCATTCTCCCATTTTATTTTCTGTGTATTCTGCGGCCCTCTTGCATCTCGGGCTTTTCCTTTGTTCGATATCTTATCGGCTTGAACTTACGTGTTTTCCTGTTGCAGAGGTAAAGGCGCTCAAGTCAATGGTGAGGAATATTATTGCACCGGAGAGGGACTTGGGGCATACGGATCGGGCGTTGAAGAAGGCAGGAGAGGATAAGAAGAAGCAAGAGACTGCGGAGGCAAAGAAGGATTGTGAGGATTGTCAGTGACTTTGGTAGTTTAGAGCATCTGAGATGATATCATACCTAGGGAGGTACATAGAGCCTTCAAGAGGAATATATGAACGTGATGATACCCACGAGCACTACTTGACGGCCCTGGAAGTGTCTTATCTAGATACCTCAAGTCGGCGGATTAACCATGCTACAGTCACTGGAAATCTTGACAGAAAGATTTAATATGTATATTGGAGAGAAAGTAAAAAGCAACTCAGTCTCACCAAGCTTCAAATCCCACAGGACTAAATAATAGTCGACGCCACCGCCCCCAATCCGGATTCTAAGATGACCGTCCCAAAAAAATCCAAATACAGATTCCAACAGAAAAGAGAAAAGAAAAAAAAAAAAAAAAAAAAAAGCAAAGAACGTCGAACATGTCCATGATCATCACACAATAGGGCGCGTGGCCCAATGCAGTACTACTCTGACCCGAGAAGCGAAGACACGCCCGTCTCGTATAGACGGGGGAGTACGTGCTCATTTGGAGAGCGTGGTAGACATACACCTTATTTGTGGTTGGAATTATATTCGCTTCGTGTCCGAGACAAGAGTCTAGCTCCGTTCGTCAACGCCGTTGGGATCGTAGGATCACAACCCAGAACCAATTTTTGAGAAAATTTGGAGCACGCTTGAGCCAAGTCGTGAAATCGTGCTGCTCCCTTCGGCACCTCAACGCTCATCAAAATGCACCGTTAACCATGATCGCATAATATACAGCCGGCAAGAGTATCATATCAATACGCCAGCTAGGGAAGGGTGAGTATCAAAGTCTCAGCTTTCGCCGTGGACTTCGTGTTGGTGGTTACGACGCTTCCAGAAAGCAAGCCGAATGCGACTCCGGCGCTTTGTGAGCCTGTGCAGACCACCACGCTCCCCGTTGTGGTGTGTTTCCTGCGGGGCGTCATTCTTGATACTCTCGCCGGTCGTGGTAGATTGAGTCGGGCTCCGAGTGCCGTTGATGTCTGTCCGAGTAAAGTCTTTGTGGTGCCCATTCTCGGGCTGGGGTTGAGCTGCATCCACGCCGGAACTATGGCCACGGCTGTAGCTGCTCTCCTGATCACCAATATTCGAAGCATATGATGTGCTAGGGCGCGTGCTATTGTCGTCTGGCCCACCGATCTCGCTCTGAGGCGCACTATCATCTGACACACGCTTCTCATCCCCGCTATCCACGGCCAAAAAGCTCGAGGCATTGGTTGCGGGTGAGATCGGTGTCATGTTGTTGCTATACGCGCTGATACTCTGAGTTCGCGTGCAGCTGTTGCGGTTCGATCCCGACAGGGCAGAAGTGCGAACAGAGGAACTGTGATGCGCGTGGTGACGCGGAGGACCCGGCGGGGCCCCTTGACGGGAGCTGCTCGGTCTCTCGGAAATAGATTCAGGGATAGATTCATGCCCTGCGGTGCTCATCATGGCATTGCCACCATTGGTAGCTGAGTTAGCATATAGAGCAGCGGCTAAGACGGCCGGGTCTCCAGAAGAGTGGGCCGAATCAGCCAGAGAGGTATGATATTTTGTTCCAACGGATCCTCGGGCGGTTTGTGGGGCACCGGGGATAGAAAAGTATGAAAGATCCGGCATGGCGCCCGCCACAGCGCTTGCCGACTTTCTTGACGAGACATCGGAAACAAAAGGCGTGCCGGTAATCTCGATTTGAGGACCCGGTGTATCAGGTGACACGACTGGCTCGATCGTGTTCTCGTTGTAGGCACCATCAGGCGAGTCCGTGCTTTCATCGGGCTCCGGTGATGAAACGTCCTCTTGGTCGTCATCCACAGGTTGCAGGGCGGCCCTTGGGGTGCTCTCTTCGTCATTTGCCTTAGTATGAGGGCTTTGAGAACGAGGAGAAACCGCGCTCTCTGCCCGATCTTCAACGGGCAGCCCCTGTCTCCGCAGCTCATCATTGGCATGCTGCTGCCACTGCGCTTGGTTGCAGCGAATATGATCGGCAGTAAATTGCAACTGGGGAAGAAGGTCGGAAACACCCTCGAATAGCGGAAGGGCGAAGATGGACATGAATCCAATTTGGCCCGTGGCCAGCTTGTAGATATTGCCCAACTCAGGCGGTCCGCCAAAAAGCGCGGTCTCCATCCCGACCTCCTTCTCCATCTCACCTTGGTTGGCGAATTCTTCCTGCAGAATTTGGGTCCACTTCTCTGCAATCATCCAGGGCCGAGCCACATTGCTGATATCGGCGCACTTGATCAACAAACCGCAGACAAGGGTCTTATACATTTCGACATCCTGAGGTTTCCAGCCATCGACCGACTTGTTGTTCTCGTGGTATTTCTCCTGCAGAGATCCCATTCGCTGCATGAACTTCTGGTGAACACCCATGTCAGTGGCCAAGATAGAGCTAATGAGGAGCTTGCGAAGCTGCTTGTCCTTGAAGGCTGCAGGCCAGTGACGGCGAAGGATCTGGGAGAAGGCGGCGCAATGGAACGCCTCAAGGACGGAGTTATCGTTATATAGTTGCGCCAAAGGGGCGTTGAGTTTGACGAGGAAGAAGTTGTTGACTCCCGGGTGGCCGACATCGTGGCCAATTGCGGAAATGAGTAGAGTGAGGGCGTCGAATGGGGAGAGAAGAGAGGCAATGGGAGCCTTTGACGTAGAGATTTGGCCAATCGGTTCGTAAGGAGGAAGGGCGCCGATGTGAAGCAGGAAGCAAAATACTGACTGCAACACATCGATCGCATGGCGGAAATTGTGGTAGAGGACGAAGTTATTATAGGCAGCACGACAAGCGAGCAAGAACGTTTGCAATTCACCGGGCGTCAATCGCCACTGTTCTAATCCGGGCAAGTTGAAAGCGTGCTGAATGATCTCGCAAGCTGCCAAAACCAGCTCATCTTCGGAGAAATCGTGTCCAGAAAACTTCCAGCTTCCAACCTGCTCTTTGATGAAAGCTTCGCGGTCGGGTCCGACGCGGATTTCCCTGAAAAAAAAAAAAAAAATGAATGAATACTCGGATCCAGGTTCTGGATGCAAAAATGAGACATACCGTTCTTGAAACTCATCAATGATCTCCTCCGGATTGCATATTCCTTTCATGAGTTTCGACACCATTGCCTCTCTCAGATACGCATACGGCTGTTCATCGTGAACACCAACCCAGGAGAGTTTCCGATTCTTTTTGTGCGCCAGAAATCGCGACATCTCCCTTTGGGCTGACCGATGATATCGGTATGCATGGACCACAAGGCCCTGAATCCTAGAGCGATCAAGAGGTGTCGTCAAGACATCGATAGCACCGGCATCGAGGCACCGCACAATCTGCTTGTGTTCTAGAGTGACCGGGGTCTTACTCTGCGGCTCACTCGTCGGCTCGGGCGCATCCGAGCGAGGAACGCGCAGAATGGCGATGGGAATGACGAGTTTCGGGCCACCTTGCACTTGAATATCGTTTGAGACGCCTGATAAAAGGCCCACGCCGGGTGCTTCGTCCGAATGCGAGGAAAAGGTGAAGGTGCGCTGAATGGAACCGGGTGACGGGGGACCGTTGTCTGCCCACGACGCTCGACTAGCCTTGCGGCGGGCGACGCTCGATTCGTCGCTATTAAAATCGATACCGAAGAAGGCGAATATCGGGGTACAGTCGCTGCCGGATCGATCGCTCAGCTCGGCGAGTTTTGTAGCAAAGGACGCTCCACTCTGGCACAGGTATATCTTTTTACACACGTCCAACAGTTGGTCCAGGTCGGCCTGCAGTGCGTCTGGCTCCTCGGGTAGGGTGAAGGAGCCGGCGGATGACACGGTCGAGGCGTCAATGGAGCTTCTGCGCACCCATCTCTCCGACCGAACCCGGTCGTCGATGTAGACGCCCGAGCATTCCACGCGGTCCACCATCATGACACAGGGTGTTTCACACGCCGATCCACGCCGCCGCTATCACAGTAACCACCGAGAGATATCGAAAGATGAGAGAAGCGAGGCGGTTCGACGCTGGTTTGCATATGGCCCAAACCCGGAAGGAGAGCGCGGGGAGATGGAGATGAGGCGTATGAGGGGCGTGAGGTGTGAAAGGTCAAGGAGGGCAGTCCGGGGAACAGGTAGAGAAACGAGCGGCGAGTCCGTACAAAGCGAGCCGAGATGGAAGAATCCGGTAAGGAAGGACTATCGTCGCCCAACGGCGAACAGTGCGGTTGTCCTGCAGCAATCCAGCCGTCGCGTTGCAGACTGGAAGATCCGAGACAAACCCAACGGGTCGCAGTCGAGAATGCGCGCGGGTTCTCAGCGCTGGACGTTGAACGCCACAGATGACGGCACGTGAGGGGAGACGGGAAGGGGGTCTTTTTTTTTCCCCCTTTGGTGACGGGGTAGTTAGAGGGTGGATGGTATGAAGAACAAAGGAAAGTGGGAAAGGGTCACGACGTGGACGACATAGTGGATCGAGGCTATCTCAGATCTCGAAGGAAGAAAGAGAAAACAAGTGGAGGGGGACACGGGGAAGGGGCTTCGGTCCTCCTTCCAGAAGCCCTTGAGGGGGGCGGGACGGGATGATCCTCGATTACTTGGTTCTTCCTCTCTGGACGGTACTCGGTACTCGGTACTCTTGGACGGTTTGTACACCCTCACCCTGTACGCCGTGACTGTTTCGGTCTCTTGATTCGGCCGCTAAAAAAAACTTCCCGGTCTTCTATACTTCCTTCTCTTCATGATCACCCCCTTCTAGAGCCTCGATCCCGGTCGGTGGACCCATGACGCCTCCTCTCATTTGCGCACGCACAATTTTTTCTAGAAGGCCCACCTTACCTAAGCACGCCTGTCAATTGCCTCGTCATTGGCCGGCTGCAGGATCGAGGCTCCGGGGAGTCCGCCGGGCGTAAATTGGCGGGCGTAGGAACGTAGGAACCCCATCCCGGCCTGCAAGTTGCATGATCTCATCACTTGTCGACCCCGGCCCACGAAAAGTAAACACCTCCTTCGAGTCCCAGGTCTAACCCTAGACGTGTTCCCCGCTTTCACCGTTCCTGATGCATCCTCCGTGGTTCTGCGGCGATCACGACGTACGGGGGGGTGGCCAGCCAATCATAATGCCACCGTTTCCTAATCCCTACATCGGGTATATGTGAGGAATCAATTTCATTTCTTCATTGGATCGAGTCCGGGTACCCCGGTCCCGAGCCCATGCCGCTCGTCCCTTTTACGTTTCTGCGTTAGACCGTGCAGATGATCTTCCCCTTGGTCGTGTTGCTCTCCAGTAACTGGTGCGCCTCCACGATCTGCTCAAAGGGGAATACCTTCTCCACGAATATTTTGAAAGTCCCGTCGCAGAACTTCGGCAGCGCATGCGAAACGAGCGTATCTCTCAGTTTACGCTGGTATTCTTCGTCCCGACTGCGTAGTGTACTGCCTTCCACCCGAATCCGCTTCATCAACAGAGGTGCGATGTTCACTCCCTCGGGCAGCTGCACACCACCCATCAAACCCAACAGCACCACACGCCCGTCTTTGGCGGCCACGTTCAGGTTACCTTGGAAGTAAGGAGCGCCGATAAAGTCAACGGTCAGATTCACGCCGGCACCGCCGGTGGCCTTCTGGATCTCGGCGGCCCAGTCCTGAGTCTTGTAGTTGAAGGCGGCCGTCACGCCAAGCTCCTTCACGAGGAAATCGATCTTCTCCTGCGATCCCGCCGTTGCGTAGATGGCCTTGGCACCCTCTGCTTTGGCGAGCTGAATACCCGAGATAGAGACGGATGAGGCGCCTGCGTGGAACAGGACGGACTGTCCGGCCTGGAAGTCGCCGATCAGGAAGAGAGCCTGCGAAGCGGTGATCCAGGTCTATACGTGGAGCATTAGTCCGTTGCTTTCCTTTGTAATTATAGATGGAGCTTACCTCCGGCGCGCCGGCAGCCTCTTCCCACGAGAGGTGCTTGGGCTTGTGGATAAGCATCTTGGTCGAAACGGCAATGTACTCCGCGTAAGCACCTATTGCATCATCAGTATAACGGTCCCTGAAAAAAAAGATACCGAGAAAGAACCAGAAAGAACATACCGCCATAAGCAAGGCCAAACACCTCGTCTCCGACCTTGAAATCGTCAGTCGTCTCGGCGCCCAGGCTCTCCACCACGCCGGAGAACTCGACTCCGATGGTCTCGGGAGCCTGCGGCGGAACCGGGTACCGGCCCTCACGCTGCAGCAAGTCCATGCGGTTCAGACCGAACGCGTGGATCTTAACAATGGCTTGGCCGGCAGCGGCGCTGGGCTTGGCGATCTGGTCGACGAAGAGGGAGGTCGCGGGGCCTTTGCCGCCCTTGACGGCTGTGTTGAATTGTAAGCATCGAGATTACTTGGAGCTACATAGATTGTGCAAAATTGCGATGAACTGAGCTCTTTTCGAGCCGTGCATGTTTTGACATCCTGCACGCAATGTAGATGACAGGGATGGCGGGGATGGCGGGGTGGGAAGCTTACCAATGGCACGCATCGTGGAACTCATTTTGATCAGAGAGAGGGTTTCAAGTGAGCTTCAAACCTAGTTGGAGCGGATGCAGTAGCTGGAATCTAGATTTTGTTTTATATCCTGCGCCTGGTGGATGGAATTCGTCCGAAGTCGAGTGAATAAGGTGCGCTGACAAATGGTGCAGTGAGGATCCATGTGTGTGCAGCGGTTAGCCGGCACGAACATCTGAGATGATCTACGATTCAAAAAGTTCCGACTTCAATATAGCGAATGGAATTCAATTCTTCTAATCGCGCAAACAATGGAATATGGTAGTAATCATCAGAAGTCGCCCACCCTACTCCATGCAATCCACGAATCCGTTTCCATGGACCACCCCAATCCTCCTCGAGACTCCGCGTGGTTTTTGGTTGCCGTAATCGAAGACGCCGAGAAAATGACACAAAGGAAAAGATGAAACAGATAGGTACGGGCACCAGACAGATGCCCAGGGGGGGGGGGAGGAAAAAAAGACCCCGTCACTTTTTTTCTTTCGAGGTACCACGCATATGCAATAAAAGAGAATCCAAAACAGCTATCATACAATCGAAGAGGCTCAGAACATTGACTGTCTGAGAGACGGTGAACAATATTAAGAAAGAAGGTTCTTGAGAGATGGGCTCGCGCTCGCCCCGGAATTGGCGCCGGTGCCGTTGACGCCTGAGTGTCGATTGGCGCTGGAGGTCCCTCCCATGAGAGAAGGTGGTGTGTCCTCCGGCCGAGTTGGAGGGGTAGGTCCACGCGGGTCTAGGCGCGCCTGCGTCACCGGTGGCGAGTGTGAAGGCGCTCCCAATCCACGATCAACCGAGTACATCCGCGGGGGAGGGCCGCCGTTCAGCGCACTGAGAGAGGTTTGAGGGGATCGGTTGACTGTCGCGGACACAATCGGCGGAGACGCGGAAGCTGGATACGGTCGGGGCGGAGGTTGAGAAAGATGCGGTGACCGCGCAGTCACGGGGCCATAGGGGCTTTGATGGGTCGGATATCCTTGTGATGGCGGCGGAGGGCCTGCACTCGGATAGGGAGACGGCGACATCCCCGGATGGGTTGGCGGATAGTTGCCTAGGCGATGAGCAGGCGGAGGCGGAGGCGCCGCGGCGTAGACAGGCGGTGACATGCCATTGCGCAGGCTGGCATCAGTTGGAGGCCGCTGCTCATAGCCCCCAGGGTATCCCGGAGGAAGAGCACCGTGCGAATGAGAATGAGCAGGCGGCATTGGCCGCCCGATGGGCACACCAACTGGAGCAGGATGGGGGGGGAGGATGCGAGTGCGACACAAAGGTATGCCCCGGCATGTGCGGTGGATTCGCCGGCATCGGGCGTTGAGTGGTATAAGGTGAGGGTCGAGGATCGGGCACAGGATCGGCAGGGGGGTTCTTGATGTGGCACTTGTGGCATTCATACTCCCCAATGTCCCCATTAAGATGCCTGAATGAGTTTTGTGATGGATGGCGCGAGTGGAAAGAGGGACTAGCGGAGTTGAGTCCAACTCCATTAGCCAAAGGCGCCCGACGTCCGCTAGGCCACCATCTGGGGCTGAAATCGGACGCACACCGCACGCATTTCCGGGGCGTCACAGCAGAAATAGGTCGCGTTGCTACTGGACGCTCCTCTGTATCAATGTCCATTTCATCCGGTGCATCCTCGGTAGGGATTGGTAGAGGCTTGTGGGTATCTTTGACAACCAGGCCATTGCTTGTTGAAGGGCGTCGGGGTCCTGTGATGATTCCATGGAGCTGCGGAGCGACGACGGACTGTTGCACGTAGGCTGCCTTTCGCGAGGTCCCGGTAAGGGTAAGGTCGGCCTGTTTGTAAGTTTGAGCGAACAGCTGCAGGGCATTGAGACCATTCTGGCCAATCTTTTCGCCAACGTCATGAAGATTCGACACAGAGTGGCTGGGGCAATAGATCACAGGCGTAGCGGTGCCAACCTCATCACCAAGGCGAATGGTCTGTACGCTGTCTCTCCGAGAACTCTTCACCGGTGTGACATCGATACCAAACCGGTAATTTGCTTGGAACGCACAGCCGATGTGGAAGTGGGCATTGCATCCAGGTGAATGGCAGGAGACACATGCGCCCTTGTTAGATTTACAGATCTTGCACACTTCACGCCACCGTTCCTTGGGGATGGATCCAAATCCCTCGGCAGGCTCCAGCTCCTCGGCATCCCCGTACTTGATCTCGGGCGTCCATAATGAGCACATCACGTGTGCCCAGTTGTTGCCAGCGGTGCGCTTCAGGGGCTCCCGGGGACCAACGGGCTTGCCGACAGCTTCCTGGCGTTGGCGGTAGAGCTTGATGGCTTCGGAGACCATCTCCTTCTCCAACCTTTCCTTCTCCTTGTCTCGCTCTGACTTCTTGCGGCTGTTATTCTTGGTCGTCTCCATGAGGTCATGCTCAGTCCACGTCACAGGGCATAAAACACATTCGTAGGTCGTAGAGATCGAAGGGCTGCGATCATTCGAGCACATATCGCACAGCCACTTGCTGTTGGGCCGCGATCCCTGCACCCCATAGCAATTGCGGTGAACAGTCAGGCGACAATCTCTGCAGGATAGATGTTCTTCACCGGTAGGGTCAACCTTCCTGCAAATTGCACACGGAAGAGTCTTCGCCTTGGGCGGATCAGGGACAATCGGAGGCGCATCACCCTTCTCAACACCCACCTTCTTCTTCAACACAGGCTCAACCGATGTTGCAGTGGAGGTTGCAGTGCTAGGGTTGTCGGAGCGAATCTTTTTCCTGTCCTTGTCCAACTTGCTTTCGTGCTGGAGTTGAGGGTTGCTGTCGACCGAGATTCCCATGGCGATCGCAGTCGCAGCCGTGGTACTATTGATCGTAAAGGGCGTCTCGGTGGCCAGGATCAGCTGTGCCAGCATTTCCTCGTCGATGCGCCGCCTCCAAGATTTGTTGCCGGTGGTCGCAATTCGCTTGCCAACTTCATCCACGTCCTCGTACAGGATAGCATACTTACGCCACAGCAAGGCACAGCGGAGACAAAGAGCGACAGTGAGCAAAGAGCTCTTATCCTTCTTCGCGGAGGGATCGGAAGGAATCGTGGTGCCCGGCGGAACAAGGGGAGCCCGTCGCCATTGTCGCGAGTGACGGGTTTCGCAGAACTTACACTGGAAGCCACGCTTTTGAATCGCTGCCTTCTCATTGTCGAAGGCAGAATCATCGTGATCGTCAGCGACGTCGTCAAGCAACTTCGAAGAAGTGATGCTCTGTCGTCGAATCTCCTTCTTGCCTCGCCTCCCTTCGTAGCTGCCCCAGACCTGTCGACCACGAGGGGTTTTCTTCCACATATAGTAAAACCGTACAATCTGATAAATCGGGACGGTTTTGACATGCTTCATGATGAGGCGCCACTCTGAACCATGTTTGGCGACTCCCTGTTCGAATAGCTTGACTTCCTCCGGCCGAAGATGGGGCTCCTTGAGGTCCTTGTACTTGTTGACCTTCTTCAATTTGGCGAGAGCTGCCTGAACATTGAAGCTCTCAGAATACAGGAGTTGGAGGGCCTTGTCCAGGAAATTTGTACAATACTTCTCCACTCCAAGGTCGGGCGCGAGTCCCTTCGCCTGGCGCATGTAGTCGTCGATGAACTTGAACCGGTCCGCATCGCTCAAGTGAGATCCTGGTGTATCATCTTCACCCCTTGAGGGAATCTGATCTGATGTTGGCATCTTGAACAACAGCTCGGCGGTGCGTGCTTGCTTTCCATTATTCATCGTGACCGGCTCATCCTCGCCGCGCTGAATGTAGCCCGGAGGCTCATCCTGGACCCATTTAGGGCGGTTGGCCTTTTCTAGTTTTGCAGCTTCAAGCGCAGCTGCGGAGGGCTTTCCAACCGTCTTCGGGCCCCCTGCTGCCTTGGCAATCTTCTTTTTGGCATCGAGAGACTTCACATACTCCACCGGCCGGCCTGGCCAAGGAGGTACGATCGCTTGATGCCGCGGTCCGAGTCGAGAACTTGCGCGAGGGTAAATCCGGTCATCGTAGTCGAGAGCATCCTCCACTCTACAGTGCATGCCCAGGTAGCGGTAAGGCCACATCTTCACCTGTGCCATCTGCTCTATCGTTTCTGGGAGCGGCATCGATTCTTCCGCTCCTGCCGGGGTGCTAGCGGAAGTTCCATTGGCAACTCCATTGAGAGGATGATCTTCCTCTTCCTCCTCCATGACCTCATCCTCGCCATCCCCTCGGGCCTCGCCGATTAGAGGCGTGTTTCGAGCCTCGAGTTTGCGTTCCTGCGCACGACTACAAGGGGCACAGGCCCAGGCGAATCCTCGGGCGGGTTTCTTTGTCAAAACCGGTCGGACACAGTGCATGTGATAGGTAGAGCGGCAAACGGCGCAATCCACAGACTCCGCATTAGCAGCGAACAGGTGACACCGCTTGCAGGTCTTGACGGCACCCGTCAACTCTTTCCCTTTGCCGATTTCAACCAGGATGAACTTCCAGCGATCATCGAGAACTCGCTTGACGTTCGGAGGGACGTTGACAACATCCTTCGTTGGAATGACATCGTATAGGCGATGAATATAGCGATCAAACATCTTGTCGTACCAGAAACTGTCGCGAGTCTTCTTATAGACATTCAAATCGGCGATCTCGGTCACATGGCGAATCTGGCACTTTCCTCGTAACGAAGACAGCGGGCATGTATCGGAATGCATCGATGCATAGAGATAACGCGTGTCTGCACTGTGACGCTGGATGTCGCGTGGCCGGTAGTACCAATTGACACGCAACGCTTCAATGACACCAGACTCTTTCGTCTTGGATGGCAAAAGCTCCATAATCCGAGCCAAGTAATACGGCTCACCAGGAGGCTCGCAAATTAAATAGACATGATCTGGAAAATCGATGTTAGACATTGTCGGCCGCGATAATAAAAAGTCAAAAACCAACCATTCACAGCGAACGTGGTGCCATCATCAGCTGTAATTTGACCATCTTTGAGAAATGGCTCCGAGGCCTCGAAGCTGACCATATTAGTGAAATAACCCCCCTCGGAATCCCCCGGTGCGGAAGTGAAGATCTTCTTTGCAGCACTGCCGGCGCCGGGACCAGAAGTCGGATTGCTGATCGTAGCCTTCCGTTTCCTGAGCGAGCCGGATCCATTCACGTCATCTGGCCGGGCAGAAAATGACGAGGTTCCAGGAATTGAATCTTTGGGCACTGCGTTTGCGCCGGCGCCGTTGGTCAGACTCTTCCGTGATTGCGTGGGTGATGACTTCTCACTGTCAGGGTTGGTGCCGTTGACGATGGAATTGAGGGCTTCGCCGCTGTTGCGCTTGGCAACCTTTGCGGAAGCGGCATCTAACTCCATATCGATGTCACGGTCCTCAGCGTAGTTGGGCCGAGGGGCATTGCGGCCTCTGGAGCGCGTCCCATAGGGGGCGGCGGAGGAGCCGGCCGGATCGGCCACAGGCTCCGGCGAATTACTCGCGGTCATCGAGCGTGACTCTTATTCATGCACTCTTATACTAACAGGCAGGCATGGACACAAAGTGTTGGAACAGACGAGCAAGGTGCCCGCGAGAATGCTGCGGATGAGTGGTCAGTCAACGGGCAAACACCAAGGCGTGGCGCGATACATGTAGGTGGACAGTGCAGATGTTGGTATGTGGAAACACTAGAGAGAGGGGGCGAAAATCTGAAAAAGCGGGTAAACGGAAAATGGATACCAAGGGATGTGGGTTTGGGGATGCGAACATCAGAGATGGCGGGAAGGGGAAGGAAAAAAAGGAAGGAGAGATGTGGGAACAAGAAGAAATGGCACCGGAAGTGGACCAGACACACCCGTCAGATCTAACTGCAGGGGTGAAGGGTGGACGGGGACAGATATCAAGGTGGACACGGTCCCAACTTCAATGATAGGGGAGGCGCCAACGGCGGCCGCCTTGGGAGGAAATACAAATAACTTACCGTAGACAGCACGTAGATTGGGCGGGAGTGGGAGTGGAATATGCTATGGCGAAGGGGGGGGGCAGAAGTGGGAGAAGGATAGAAATATGGGAAGATAGAAAGGTGGGAAGATGGAAAGATGGAAAGATGGAAAGATGGAAAGATGGAGGGAGGCGAAAGATGGACAGACGCGATGGGCGAAGGGGAAATAATAAGAGTTAGGTTAGCGAGTGGTGCGAAACAAAACAAGCGCGCAGCCACCCGGGGAGAGGAAGAGAGGAAGAGGAAAAGAGATGGCCGAATCGGGAGAAGGAAACGGGCCGTTAAGTAGAGACGTTATACACCAAAAGATGGGAGAGAAAAGAGAAAGAGGGAAAAAAGCGTCGAGGATCCCGGGCGTGCCCCTAGTCCCGATATGTTAATATGACGGATCCTCAGGACATTCGAACCAAGGGAAAAAGGCGCGAATTCCCAAGTTGGTCGTCCCAGATCCGATTGTCTCTGTCATTGGGCCTAAGCCCTGGTATCCCCTTGCTCGTTGATCTTCCGATGCTAAGCCCGGGCTACGGGTTGAATCGATGATTGCGAAAGTGCTGTGTTTGATACTCAAGGCAACTTAGAGAGTACGAGAGTAAGTTACGAATCAAAGAGAACGGGTTAGTCAGGCCCGTAAATGACGAGCCGGAATGCTGTCACGTAGGATGCTGCGGGTTGGATGTAGCCCCAGGAGGGGGGGGGAACCCGCGTGTGCATCTTCATGTCGGGCCTCACGATCTCTGCATTCTAAAGTTCGGACAAATATTGCGAGAGGTCTCCTTCCAAGGTTGGAACTTCCATCTACCCCGGGGAGTGGACCGATCCGAATGGGACAGAAAGTGCTTCAAATGGCCAAGCGGAAACCGTGTATTTCTACCGGAATGCCAGACCATTCGTGACGACTGATGTCGGCGTCAGGTTGTGGTAAAGGTAGCGTGGAAAATGGCACTAAGCAGCCGGACTCCACAGGTCCATCCACAATCCCTGCGGAAAAAATACGGGACGGTACGGAGTATGTACACTTCCTCTTTTCCCTAACCCGCAGTGGGTTCTAGAGCCCTTTTGATTTGTCTTGTGCCACCCTTTCCACACTTGGGCAAGCGAGACCGGTCTCTGGGATCGCTTATTTCATACGGTCATCTGGGATAGGCACGATGCTATAAAGACACGGGTATTCCTCAATCAATACAAATATATACCTATGTCAAGACTACGGATACCTAGGTAACTAGTGATTCATGATGTCCAGGGGTAGAATCACACGAAAGAGGCGAGTGCAACACCCGATCCCGGCGTTCGCATTATTAGGGGGACCCCTGGGATATATGTCCCTGGGTCGGCACTATTGAATCATACTTATCGTGCAAGTCGGAGATACATGCGGGAGGAAACCTTGGAAAATGAAAATGGAAACAAAGAAAGAGGATAAGATGGAAGCAAGGGAAGGGATGGTTCGTGCCGGTCACTATCGAAAGGTGAACAGGACAGCGACATCCGACCACCCTAGACACCAATCTCCCTAGGTAATTTAAACTTCTACCGCCCACTCGGTCCAATGACGATCCAAGCCGCCGAGAACTGCCCGTTGTTCGCCGAGGATGATTTGCTCCCGGCGGCTGTTTCGTATCGCCACCTTGCATTAGGCCAAAGCTCCAGAACGTGTAGCCTCGATGCCCACATATGAAGTACCTAGGTAACATTTTCATCCCGAATGTGCCTACAGTATATACCGAGTCCTCTCCCCTCCTTCCTATTCAGTTCCTGGGAAATGGCGGAAGGCGCCCATCTTGTGATATGGGGCGATCAGACCTCCGCGGAGTACCTTTTAACTCTGCAAACCCGGGTAAGTGTGCACACACGACATTTGCAGAGACCATCATATGGTTCGTCCACGTTGCCCGGGTACTCGGCTGGGCTGATGCGTAAGTACCGCAGGGCGGTTTGTCGGCAATGGAGGGGATATATACACCTGGGCGGTACAATGCCTCACATTCCACGACGGCGATGCAGCAAATTCCCGGTTGTCGATCTGCATGTCGCAAGATTGGCTCTGCATCCGCTCGCCTCTAGCTTTTTCAAAGATATGCGTAGGTCTGTATTGGTAATTGCCATCGAGCTCCATATCTACGGACCCGTGTTCACCGACGCGACTGGGTCTCGGATCGAAGCGCAATCCACCCGGGAATGAAACAGCCTTGCTAGAAATAGGCAGCAGTCTGCGGGAGCCAAGCCGATCTTGATCATGCAGGTAATTGCGCTATTACGCCTTAAGAGTACTATGTAGAGAGATTATCCACGAGAACCCGGGGTAGCGCAGAGAGGGATTTTGTCGGCATGTAAAACCATGCCCCATGTTATGCTCTCGTGCAAGGGGACCTCTCATGGGCCATGGGTGCTTTGATTTTCATGCAAATCCCGCAGATTGAGGCAAGGCTAGGCACTCTTTTCCATGCGTGGCTCCGATCCAGGAACCGATTACTTAAGGCGGATCGTGGCCTGAGGCCCGTCACCAACGCCGAACGCGTTGCTTTGCATCAGCAAAGATAAAAGCAAAATGAGAACAACTTATTGAAAAGAATGGCCGGGGTACCAGGCACGTCGGAATCGGCCCAAACCTTTCAGTACCGTGGATTTGAGACCTCCATTGATATCGCCCGCCGCCAGGACTACCAAGTAGCCCCGGTGGCCGGGTACAAAAGACCATCAAGCGAGCAGCCTACCGAGACTTTGAAGTCCCTCGCCCCGCACGGGCCAAGTGAAGGTGATGAACTTCTAGAGCCTCCTCCGTTGGAGTTCGCTCGAGCCACGTTGACCCCTCTCGCCAACCGATTTACCGCCAGTAGGATCCATCCTGGGTCGGGGGCGACAGCCCCAGATGATGCACAACAAAGGGGCGTGTCAGCCGTCCCAGGGTCCAGCCAAAACCCTCTGCTGTCACTCACGAACCCCAAGTATGGTCTGCCTGATATGCTGACGGCCAACTTTGGTGCCTTGGGTGTCAACACGATTTATCCTTGGCAGGCATCCTGCTTGTTGGCTCGTGGTCTTCTGTCGGGGGAGCGGCACCTGGTCTACACAGCACCCACCGGCGGAGGGAAATCTTTGGTAGCCGATGTTTTACTGCTCAAACGGATCATCGATAATCCCACCCGTAAGGCTATTCTGGTCTTGCCTTATGTTGCCTTGGTCCAAGAGAAACTGAAATGGATGCGTCGAATCGTCCAAGACGTGGAGAAGAATGTCCCGGATGACGAAGAAGATGATCATGAATCACAGTTCCCACGCAAGCGATTGAGAAGGGTACAGAAAAACATCCGCGTCGCTGGGTTCTTCGGTGGGAGCCGGACGACGACCACCTGGGCTGATACCGATATCGCTGTTTGTACAATAGAGAAGGTCTGCTATCAAAATCTTGATATTGTATGCGCGGCTCTGATTGTTCCTTAGGCCAACTCGTTAATCAACAGTGCAATCGAGGAGTGTAGCATTGGAGACTTGGGAGTCGTGGTGCTCGATGAGCTGCATATGCTTGACGATGAGCACCGAGGATATCTCTTGGAACTGATGGTCACCAAGCTGCTTTTGCTGCAGCAGGATATTCAGATCGTTGGCATGAGTGCCACACTTTCTGTAAGCCTCCTTTGGCTACTTGCACGTGGAAAACAACCGCTCACAACGCTCTAGAATACAGAGATGCTAGCACAGTGGATGAATGCGAAGTTTTATGTCTCTACGTACCGGCCGGTTCCCATTGACGAATATCTGGTCTATGAGAACTCAATTTATCCAGCTGCCACTTCGAGACAACTGTTCCAGACAGCTTCCAAGCTGACTGGGTCATCTTCCTTACACGATACTATACCTCCTGATCGGATCATTGAATCCTCACCTTTCAAGCAGCTAGGCAATTCTGCTACCAATTCCATGGTAGCATTGGCAGTTGAAACGGCGGCAGCAGGTTTTGGGGCTTTGGTATTCTGTGGCAGCCGGGGAGCGTGTCAAATACATGCTGCTACCATTAGCGAAGCTATGACTCTACCTTCGGCAGATACGGACGAAATGAGCAAGCGACTTGACCTTCTTGCTGAGCTGCGGAGTCTCGCATGTGGTTTGGACCCAGTGCTCCAGAATACTGTCATCAAAGGCGCAGGGTTTCACCGTGAGATACTCATCGTTTGTTGCTCTGGGTGTTTCACTGACTGCTGTTTCAGATGCCGGCATGACGACAGAAGAGCGGGAGCTGATTGCGCAAGCTTATGATCAAGGAGTGCTGAGAGTGCTTGTGGCTACTTGTAGTCTTGCCGCAGGAGTCAATCTCCCTGCCCGGCGAGTCATCATCAACGGTGCCCGAATGGGCCGAGAACTGGTCGGTCCAGCGATGCTGTAAGGCATTTTTATCCCAAGCCTACATAAATACCGCGCTAACTGAAGCAGACGCCAGATGTGCGGGCGTGCAGGACGGAAAGGCAAGGACGAGGCTGGAGAGACATATCTGATATGCATCAAAGCCGACATGGAAGCCGTGTGTGACCTATTAGATGCTGATATGCCTGCAATCGAGAGCTGTTTGGCCCCCGAGAAGAGAGGCCTGAAAAGGTATTTAAATCTCTTCGGGATATTGCTCTTTGTAACAACTGACACTACAAGGGCACTACTCGAAGCCATAGCGACAGGGCTAGTATCAGGTTGCGAGGCGATCAAAGAGTATGTCCGGTGCACACTTTTGTACCGTACGCTCGACAAGAAGATTGCCTACAGTATTATGAAATCGGCCCTACAGGAACTCGTCGACGAAGATCTATTGAACTACAGAAACGACGAGTCTTACGAAGCAACGCTGATAGGGCAAGCGGTCGTGGCTTCGGCCTTCTCTCCCGAGGATGGTCTCTTCGTACACGAGGAGCTCAAGCAAGCATTAAAGGCATTCGTCATGGACGGCGATATGCACATCTTCTACATGTTCACCCCTCTGCAGGTGGCTATGAGCATACCGATTGATTGGCAAATTTTTCGCAATCAACTGGACCATATGGATGATAGCGGTCTGCGAGCGCTACAATTCGTCGGGGTTCAGCCAGGATTCGTCAACACAATGTGAGTATCCCAGACCCTAAAATGAGAGTCAATCAAGCTAACCAAGTGCACCTGACAGGGTCCAGTCTGGTGCATCAATGAAAGAAACAACACCAGCCCAACTCAAGCAAGCTCGCATTTACCGGCGCGCATACACAGCTTTCCAGCTCCGCGATTTGAGTAACGAAGTCCCGCTCTCGACAATTGCTCGGCGGTACAAGATCCCCCGAGGCACAGTCCAGACACTAGCGCAACAGTGCCACGGGTTCGCAGCAGGCATCGTCAAGTTTTGCCAACGCATGAACTGGGGAATGCTGGCGGCTGTGCTAGACCACATGCGCGATCGTCTCGAAGCCGGGGCCCGCGCAGATCTTCTTGAAATGGCCCAGGTTACTTTTGTCAAGAGCTGGACTGCTCGGCTGCTTCGTGAAAATGGCTTCAAGAACCTACGTGCCCTGGCTGAGGCTGACCCCAAGGATCTGGTGCCCGTGCTCATGATGGTATGGTATTTTTCTTCGGGGTCACAAAAGCGATGTTAACGCAAATTCCATACGTAGGTAAACCCTCGCAAAACACAAAAGAGCCAGCTCTATCCCGGAGAAGCAGAACGATACGCGGCGAAATTGTTGACCAAGGCAGAAACTATCATTGCCTCTGCAAATAAGATATGGGGTACGTGCTGATTATTATTTCCATGGTCGAAAAACTTGCTAACACCACAGCAATACCTAGATCGAGAACTGCAGGTTGAACTGGAGGAATGAAGCCATACAGCTTGGCATTAGCGCTGATGTGACGAGAGAGCGTTGATCTTGAATAGAGATCCCCAGGCATCACAGGGGCTAAATTTGCCCTATCAGTTGCTATCATTGATATCGTTCATTATGTGTACTAGTACCCAACCCCTGCATATCACCTAAAATCCATTCTGTGCGTTCTGTGCGGCAATCACATCGCCCTTGTCAACAAAATCTGCCAGCATTGCGTTCGGAGCGTGGTTATATAGCGCCTCGCATTCAGCTGCTTGCGCCCCAAGACTACCAACACCAGTTGCTGCATTGGTTATGGAGGCATGGTCGCGGTCCGGGATCAGGATACCCAGAATATCTACATCCAGAAAGTGGTTGACGATGTACATGCGGCCTGATGCAGAGGCACCGGGGGGACGGTTAATGCTGCAGTTCGAGAAGGAGGGGTCGGTCACGTCGTACGGCGTCTCAAAGTAATAGTCAAACTCATTGAGAATATAGTCAACCTTTGTAGCGTCGGCACCATAGTCTTCAACAGGAGTCATGATTAGTTTGAATCTTTGTTTACCGCGACGGACAACTCACCCAGAAATACTACAAGTCTCTTCCCGCTCGAGATCAAATCACCAATAGTGGGCCAGCTATCGAACGGAAGTGTATTCGGGCTGGAGGATGGGACAAACGCATAGGAATCAATGCCACTGCTGGAGAACGTATCTCCGAACTCGGAGATAGCAACCGAGTCCCCGTTTGTCAGAAGCAGGGTAACCACTTCGTTTACGTTGTCGTCCAACCAGCCCTTGACAGTCCCTAGGAATGACTTGAGGGTTCCTGCATCCTCGAGCCAGCAGGAAGTATGGCACAGTTCCAGGACTTTGTCATCTGTGATAGAATGGTGGGTTTGTGCCTGCAGGAACCTGATCCCCATGTCCAGCTGCGCCTTGATATCGATGTTCTGGTTCTGCTGGGGCAGCTCCCCGACAAACGCCGAGTCGTGCGAGCCCATAAAAGTCACATTTGAATAAGAGCGCGTACAGTATTCCGCGCGGCCGTTGCAGATAGTCGCGGCGGTGGCTGCTGTTCTAGCCGTCGGCGCGGATGAAGTAGAGGATGCACATGCTTGTGGAAGCACCTTGGCAACACCCGGAACGCCGAGTACAGGCTGGCAAAGCAGAAGCGCGCCGAGCAGAGCTCGCGTCAGTCCGATCCGGATGGGGCTCATCGTGTCTGGTTTGCACGCTAGGGGGGGGACAGAGCGGTATTGAAGCAGAGATAAATGCAAATAGCGGACTTTTCACGCCTTCTTCAAGTACCATTCATAGAATGAACGTGACCACCGTCCTGCCACACGAGAGGGCATGGTGACTATATAGGTGTAGCTGGCGGTCATGCAGCCCGCAGGAGGTGACCAAGTCCCAGCATTCCACATGTCGGCGATCCCTAGCCAGAAAGGAAAACACACAGCGTGATTCGGGTGACGAAGATCATGTCATGGCCTCATGCTTGCTTCGGCCATGATGATAGGACACGTTGGGCGCGTCCAGCGTGATCGCGCCCCTGTGACTCGATGCAACGGCAGCCCCGCACTAGATCAGGAACAGCAAGAAGTCCTTATCGAGGTCGTGGCCGGGGCTGGGGCTGGAGCTGAGGATTTGAATTTTATTAACGGAGTAAGCGATTCAGCTGGGTGCTCCGTGGTCGCATTCGGGCCAGGAGGTGGGCCAATGACGGATCTTTCTGCGCCAGGATTCACTAGGGCGGAACGGGCGAGGTAACTAAGGACGCATATGCTTTGACGATCAGTAAGGTATCCTCGAATCCCATAAGTTTGTGAGGATTCTATTGCAGTGGATCTTGTGGAACTGCATGATCTATAAGACAGGACGATGCTTAGGGTGAACCGGCCGTGGGGAAAGCACTGGCTGACATTGACAAGTCGCGGACCTACACAGGTACCCCTATTCGAATTGCTTCCAGAGAGCCTTACTGACGAAAGTATTCCTAGGTGTACCTGGGATGTCAAGACTTGTATCAGGTAAATTGGTTCTTTAACCTGAATTACTTCTCAGGCTTTGAAGGTATTTTTTCGACTGCACTTTATATTTCCAGTATCTTACCCTGCAGACAAAAAAAAAGACATTTGGATAGACCACCAGTTAAGCCCCATCAGATAGCCAAACAAAATTAAAAAGTCAATAGAAAGTACCACTTAAATGCGATAGGCCGGCTATAAACAATTCTCCCGGGTCGGAAACCTGGCAGATGGATATTCTGCCAGGTACAGCAGCAGGTACCCCACTCCTCGGACTGAAGTATAAGATCCAAATTTTTGACGAGACCTTTAACCTCGATTGAGGACAAATACCTGAATACTAGGAAAAGAGAAATCATCTTGTACCTGTCGTGGACTGAGCCGGGCGGTGAATCCCCGCTCCAAGACGAGGCTCCGCCCCAGGCAATGCGCAGTTTACGTTAGTTCAACGTCCGAGCTTGAATCGACCTCCGCTCTCATCCCACACCACTTTCCTTGAGAAAAGATCCCACGAGCTGCACAGTTTCTTCTATCGGCCCGGCCTGGACCCTTCACTTCCCTAATCCGGCTCCAGCAATGATCATTCGGAGACCTCGCTCATGAGCTCGATGGCTGAGGGCAGTGAGGTCAAGGAAGGAGAGGATGAGCTTGATCTGGGCGAAGAGGACGGGCTTCCCCAACAGCCCGACCATGGCGCTCTCGCTTCCGACCGCCAGCACTCCCCGCAGGAACTAGCCGACCGGGAATTGGACGCAGTAGACTATGCGGAGATCCACGATCAGGCGTCCGAGGAGACCGTCGCACCCGAAGGCCCCGAACTCCCCCAGACTCCTCCGGCGCAATACGCGCAGTTCCACGCCACCTCGGGAAGTGTAGATGAGACGGCATCGACTCCCGATGACACCCCGTCTTTGCATGTCAGTGGTGCCCTGAGCGCGCAGTCGGGGGACCTTTCTAATTGTCAATAGGGATCCGTTCCGTCCTCCCAGAGCAGCAGTGCGCTAGCATTGCGAAGCTCTCCACGAGTCAGCCCCAGTCCATCCCACCGTCCGTTTGACCTCCGCTTCCAATCCCGACTATCGTCGTCACCTCTAAGTCCCTCGAGACAAGGCTCGCCATTTCTTGCCCACCTCCACTCTCGGCAATCATCAATTACGAGCCAGCTCTCGCCGACACCGGAATCAGACAACGAACCGCCGCAGAGTCCGTGGGATGTCGTGCGATGGACAAAGCTGCGAAAGATAACTGGGCAAGCCTTTTCGGAGATCGGCAAGCGCAACTTTGGGCGGCCAACATGCCTGGCAGTTTCTACGTCCATCGTGATTGGCACATCGAAAGGAATCATCCTTGTATTCGATTATCAGCAGAGCCTGAAAACTATCATTGGAACAGGCACAAAAGGTATGTTATAGATCCCCGCTGTCTGGGATCATGCTAACAATATGCCAGCTGTTGAATGCGGGCCCATTACTTCTCTAGCCCTGTCTGCAGACCACTCCACCGTGGCTGGAGGCCATGAAACGGGTGACATCTACACGTGGGAAATCTCTCGATCGGCGCGACCTTTTCTCCATATTCCTCCAATCCCAGCAAACCACGTTGATACTCGAACATCTGATGGTCACATTTCCGGATCCGCGGTCATTCATATCGGTTTCCTCGGCACCCGGCGAACCGCAATTGTATCAGCCGATACAAGAGGAATGGCATTCTCGCACTTGGCAACACGAGGCATGGGAGCAGTAGCTCGAACGGTCAAGACCACTCGAATCTTGGGCCGATATCCGCAAACTGCACCGGAAGAACGTCGGCGAAAGCCCAGCTCTGTTCTAGCTTTCTCGCCTCTACCTCTCGGCAACGTGGAGCAGCCGTACGACTCATTAGGACTCGTTGCTATGTTAACTCCATACCTTCTGGTGATTGTCTCCACGACACCAGTGGCGCAAACTCAACATAAAGCCCCGCGGCCCAAGGAAGTGCCGGCACACAGTGCCATGACCGGAGCTTTGGCTTGGTTCCCTGCAATTCGATTGAAGGGCAAAGATAGCCAGACGTCTAATACCAAGCTCGTCTATTGCTGGTCAAACGTTTTGACCGTGCTGGAAGTGACCGAAGCGGAGACGGACGAGCCCTTGGACCGCGATAGACCACCAAATCTTGTTTTCAGGGCGCGCAGTAGATGGAAGGCCGACGAGGCTATCGTGGCCGTTCAATGGCTCAGTCGATCCGTACTGGCGGTGCTCACAATCACACAGCGACTGCTGATTCTTGAGGATTACACCATGCATGCCACGGATTCCATTGACCTTGTCCACCGACATATCTACCATACCGACCTTTTCTCTTCACAACTCCATAATCTCGTCGAACAGCTTGACGAAGAAGACACTTCGATGCATGGCGTTGTGGCTGATGCCTTTTATATGAGCTTCCGCGCCTACAAAGGCCGGCTGTTTTTGCTTGGCTACAATGAAGCGCAGGTCGGCAACCTTTCAAATTGGGCTGACCGACTCCTTGCTCTCATGGAAGCGGGTGATTTCATTGGAGCTATCCGACTGGCGACCTTGTATTACACAGGAGCCGCAGAGAAGCTCACAGTTGGCCTTCCGGAAGAGGATGTTCTAAGACAACCAATTGTCCAAGAAAAGCTTCTCGAGATGATCTCTGCGTCGCTGAAATATGCCTTCGGTCGCAATGATGAAGCAAGCATTGGACGTCTGGAGAGTAAGCAGCTCGAGGACTTAGCAGGGGTTTCCATTGCCGCCTGCATCCATATGGATGATGTGGAGTTTCTGTGGGAGGAAGTGTTCACTTGGTACGAGGAGCAGGAATCCGCAGGCATCTTCCTCGACGTCCTCGAGCCGCGTATCGTCGACGGGACCATTCGCTCGCTGCCTCCAACTGCCGTCAAAGCTCTGATCAATCACTTCATCAAAACTCACTCGGCTGGCCGTTTGGAGGAGATCATCTGTTTGCTAGACAGTACGACGATGGATATCGATCAGGTTACAACGTTATGCAAACAACATAACCTATATGATGCGTATATATATGTGTGGAACCGCTGTTTAGCGGATTACATTGGGCCGCTGGAGGAGCTCTTGCATTTGATCCCCACGCAGACCGAGCCTTTAGTCAATGGTGATCATGCCATTGAAATCAAAAGGCACATGAACGCGATGAAAATGTTTCCTTATTTGTCCTTCGTTTTCACCGGCCGTATCTATCCCACCGGGGATGAGATGGATGAAATCGAGGCATCGCGGGCCAAACTCGCTCTGTACCAATACCTCTTTTCGGGCCAACTCTCCGGGACAGAATCCGCCAACGGTTCTAACAAGACGGACTCGTTCTCGCAACTCCGGGCTATGCTCAAGCTCGATGCTTCCAGCTTCATGAGCATGCTCAATGAAGCTTTCGAAGACAGCTTTCTTAACGAACCCGACTCCGACGAGGGCCCTTCTCCAGGTGTGTCGATCAATCGCCAGTACCTGATCAGCATTTTACTTCAAGTTATGGACGCATCTTCATTTGCACCTTCCGATACCATTTACTTGGACATGTTTGTTGCGCGCAATCTTCCCAAATACCCCCAGTACATTCTTCTTTCTGGCACAACCCTGCATCAGGTCCTTACCCGTCTATGTCAATACCCGGATGAGAGCATGGCCGGCGACTGCGAATTGAGTGCCGAATACCTGCTGTCATTCTACCACCCGCCAGACATCCAGAGCATGGTGCCCCTGTTTAAAGAAGCTCGCTTTTTCCGGATTTTGAAGTCGACCTACCGTTCCGAGAAGCAATACCCGCAATGGATCATGACATATCTCGAGGATCCGAACGACAAGGAAGCCATCTTCACCGCCCTGCATGACAGTCTCCGCTCAGGATCCGGGCTCGGCAAAAAGCAGAGGAAGGATGTGGTGGATGTGGTGAAGGAGCATGCCAGAGAGATTGCTGATATTGACGTAATGCGTGCTGCTCAGACAATGCAGGGTCTGGCCCCTGAAGCCCACTCCTCGTTCCTGCAGGTGCTGGAAAAGGAAAGCTACAAACAGTACCAGTATCTTCTCATCCTGGTCGAGCCTCAAGAGCAGAACGGCGAAAAGTATCCTTCCGTCGAGAACTGGATGATTGAACGTTACGTGCAGCTTCTCTGCAAATACAACCCAGCTCACGTGGCAGACTTCGTCGAAGGCCTACGAGTTGGTGAGATTCATCTGGAGGAATTGCTTCCGTCTATCGAGGAGAGTGGAGCCATCGATGCTGCAGTGATCCTCCTTGCCCGGCAGGGCCAGGTACGAGCGGCCTTGGATCGTCTCGTTGCACACTTGGGCACGCTGGAGTCCGGATTGGTGGGAATTCTTCAGAGCGTGGGCCAGACCCCTGACACGGCTACTACAGCAGAGGCGATCGACGATCTCCTTGAATCTCTGAACAAGTATGCCGGGGTCGGGACGTGGCTCTGCCAGGGCCAGTCCAAAACAGCCAAGCAGAGTCGACCGAGCATGAATGGGCAACGTGGTGTGTCACCACTTGAGCAGCCCCTGGCATTTGACGAAGCTCTCTGGCTCGACCTCATCGAGGCGGTGGTGCGCATTGCGAGCAACGTGTTTGCACTCCTGGAACACCAATTCAGAGACTCGGAGACGCATCAGCCGGCATCCCGGAGCGGAGAGACCGGACGGTTGACTACATCATTCCGCACACTGGTTCAACAGGCCTTCACCACGTTGCTTGCCAGCACCGTGAAAGGTGGCAGTCCATCAAGCAGCGAACGCAACGACATGTCCTTCCTCCGCATTCTCCGCGCGTTTCTGACGCGGGCTGCAAGCTGGTCACCGTCTCTACTCGAGCTGCGCGCCGTGCTAGCGTCCATCTTTTCCGCCTACTCGTACGAGAGATCCCTCCTGACCCTCGCCAATGGCATGCTAGACCGCGACCTGTTCGTGCACGTGGACGAGGTCACGCGGCTCCGGCAGCAAGGATGGCGACCCCGAGGCCAGGTGTGCGAGATCTGCCGGCGGAGGATCTGGGGACCCGGCGTGGGCTCATCAAGCTGGACCGCGTGGGAAACCCGACAAAGTGACGGTCGCCAGCGTCGAATGGCCAGGAGACTCGAGGAGGGCCGTGATCCGGCCGAGCGGGGCAAAGGCAAAGCAGCTGCTATGGGCGCGGGTCAGCCTCAGCTGATGGAACATGCCCATGATGCCGCGGAGGAGGAGGCAGGGACCGAGACCGGATCGGTCGGCGAGCTTCCCCTGGAGCCGGTGGTGGTCTTCTCGTGCCGGCATCTGTACCACAGGCAGTGCGTTCTAGATGCCTGCGTTCATGGTCGACCCACGGATGGGCATTCGTTCCGGCGAGATGTAGCATGGCCAGAGGCCGAGCTGTTCTGTCCGGCGTGTACATAGTGCCCCTTTTTTCTTTCCTCATTTCTTATTTCTTATTTCTATTTCCTTTATCTGTGTAGTTCAGCAGGAGATCCGATAGGTGGCATTTTGCGGTACGAATAGGATGTGTCATATACTCCTTTCATTTCATTTCCTCATTTCACTTCATTTCCTCCTTTCATTTCATTTCATCCAGTGCTTCAGTCCTTCAGTAAAGCGGGTACGGGTGTACGCGTGCAGCCCCGTTCTCGACACGTCCGCAATTCGCCACGTCTTTCCTTTTGTCGCTCGGGAACCAAAGCATGAGTCGCGACGGGGATTAGACGATGATCTCATAGCGAGTGTGGCCGAGTGGTTAAGGCGGAGGAGTACGTTGCACCTCTTCTCTCCTTCCCCGTCAACTCTCATACTAACATCCTCATCAGTTTAAGCAAATTAAATACAAAACCCCTCTTTCGAAAGAAATCTAGGGTTCGAATCCCTACGCTCGCAAATCTTTTTTTGGTTTGCAGCGAGGATCCAACCGGCGGTCAGCGCGGTCGTCCCGGTTTTTGGCATCGGAGGCAGGTCAAGAAGAAGGTCGAAGGATGCTTCATAGTCGGGACCGGGTCCAGGTCTGGGACCCGGCTCCCGGCAGAGTAAACGGGCCCCGAGCAGGGCCTATCTATCTGCGACGGGGGCCACGAAGGATCTCCCGTCCGTCTGATCGGGACCCGCCATGGCGGATGTCACTTGAATTTACGGTAGAGATAAGAGTAGAGATGAAACTGCGATCGTCCGTGAGCACGTCTGAACTAGATTCGAAGGGAGAGCAGAGTATTCCCGACCTTGTCGACTCTCGATTTTCCGATTTTTGGAGCTATCGCCATTTCCATACATCTGCCGAGTAGAACCAAGGGCGAGGCACTGAAAGACCCTTGGAAAAAGGACCGAATGGGACTGCGTCGAAGGAAGAAAAAAGGGAAAAGGAAAAGCAAAGCTTAATTGATAGACACGACGACCACGATTCGTCGATCGCGCTCGCCACCAGCACAATTCCACGGCGATTGGACCGGCCGTCCAGCCGGGCGTCAAGGCCGTGGCCAGTGATCGATGCGCACGCCGGTTTTCCAGCCAAAACAGCCGGCGACTCGCTGGTCGCACCGACTTTTGGCTTTTCCCCGACCATCGTCCAGCGAGTCAGCGGTCTCGCCGCCGTGATCAACCTACGGTTCCGAAACAACCAGCCCTTCTCGCAGCGTCTGAAGTTCCAGACTGCCCTACTCCGTACTCGACTGCTGAAACATGGGGAGTCTGCACCTAACCACATCGGTCCAGTCGTGGCTCCGCATCTACGAGATCGGGAGAGTGTTATGTGCCGGATCATCGCCGGCTCTTCTCTTCTCAGCGGTACAGTGTGCCATCTCCATCTGATGGGCGGTCGTGTCGGATGATCCACTCGCGTCACCCTCTTCTGTCCTCGATGTTTGGATTTGACCCAAGTTGTTCGCACGGAAGGTCTGGCCAGAGAAGATGTTTGGGTCCGGCAATCACGGCCTTTGGTTCCGTTGGTCAAGGATCCAGGGCAGCCTGCTCGTCCAGAGAAGGTGATGGGTAGATCAAGCCACCCTCAGGGCATTTCAGCGATCGGGACCCGCCGTTCGGTCTAGCGAACCCCGGCCACTTGCCGCAACGGGAATATTCCTCCGCATTTCGTATCTCTCACATGGCCCACTTGGGCCCTGTCATGCATGTCCCACAGGCGTCTCAAGATCGGGTCTGGTGGATGCAGGTGTTCCACGCGTCGTGCCTTTCTTTCCCCCTGTTTAAAAGTTGGCATCGTTTCCCCTCTTTCATCCTTTTTTTCCTTCATCCGATCCTTTGTTCGTGTGCTGTTCACATTCCTTTCTGAAGGTATATACTCCTACCCAACTACGGGTTGTATATCACCTCACTCTTTCTCTTCTTCATTCTTTTTTTTTTTTTAAACAGTGACCTCTGCGAGGCACATTCCCCGGTCTTTGACAGACTATACCTTTCTCTTGAATTTATAGCACGCGAACAAAATGCCCTTCACGACCACTCTCCTTACGGGTCTGGGCCTGCTTGCTCAATTGAGTGCTGCCGGCTACACGTTGCAGGACGATTACGGCACCGACAATTCCTTTTTCAACCAGTTCGACTTCTATACCGTGCGTTTACACGGGTAGCTGAATAGCCTGAATCACCTGCTGACCTTAATTTTAGGGACAAGACCCTACCGACGGCTTCGTGAGCTACGTCGATCAATCGACCGCCAGTAGCAACGGCCTCATCAGCACCGGTGGCGGCTCCGTGTACATTGGCGTGGACCACTCCAACACCGCCACCACCGGCCGCCAGAGCGTGCGGCTGCAAAGTACCAATACCTACACCCACGGTCTGGTGATTCTGGATCTGGAGCACATGCCCGGTAACGTCTGCGGCACCTGGCCCGCCTTGTAAGTTCTCTCGCCCGTCGTATTTCGATATTTGGAAACTAATCCCTTCATAGCTGGATGGTTGGCAGCAATTGGCCCAACAACGGCGAGATTGACATCATCGAGGGTGCCAACACCCAGTCCGTCAACCAGATGACCCTGCATACCAGCGACGGCTGCTCCGTCGGCAACTCTGGCTTCACCGGCTCCGTCTACACCAGCAACTGCTACGCCGAGGCCTCGGGCCAGACTCCCAACGCGGGCTGTGCCGTCCTGGACAGCAGCACCCAGTCCTACGGTGACGGCTTCAACCAGGCCGGCGGCGGTGTCTACGCTACCGAGTGGAACAGCGATAACATCAACATCTGGTTCTTCCCCAACTCCAGCGTCCCTTCCGACATCACCAGCGGCAGCCCTGACCCTTCGGGCTGGGGTACCCCCGCCGCCAGCTTCGGTGGTAGCAGCTGTGACATCGACTCGCACTTCAGCGAGCTGCAAATCGTTTTCGACATCACCTTCTGCGGCGTCTGGGCCGGTGACGTCTGGTCCTCCGGCAGCTGTGCCTCCAAGGCCAGCACCTGCAACGATTACGTGTCGGACAACCCCTCCGAGTTCCAGCAAACCTACTGGGAAATCAACTCTCTCAAGGTCTACCAGGACAGCAGCTCCTCCAAGCGCGACTCCATCCCCCAACCCCACGCCAAGGCACACGTCCGTGCCGACGTCAACGAGCCCATCGAGGAGCCCAAGTCTACGATCGAGCGCTCGGCGCCGTACATTCGCCCTGGTCCTCGCCCTGCCTGGAAGCACCGCCGTGATGCCTTCAAGCACGGCCACAGCCACGGGCAATAAATAACCTCGAAACTGATAAATGGATTATGACAAAGACGACTTGAAGTCGGGAACTCTGCCAAGGGATCTGTGATCTCTGTTTGACGATTGAATGTATACACTCTTTTTCTTCTTCTTGTGCTGGGCATTTACTTTTTTTTTTTTTTCTTTTTTCTGTATCATGTTCATGTTTACATGAACCTGCACTTTCTTTTGGTTGGATGATTTCCACGGGTTTCTCGGCGCGATGTTTGAATACCCGTTCTCACTCGTTCACTAAGCATATATTGGCATTTTGACTGAACATTTCAATGAATTCATTAAAAAAGTATTGTTTATAAAAATATTTCCCACCGACATTCAACTCCAAGCCCGGACCAGCAAACATCCCATGAACCCAATCTACCTCGGCTGTAGATTACACCAAATCCGACTACCTACCTACTGTTACCAAGTTTGGGGAGAACCTTGGAACGGAGATCAGGTACAAGGCACAAACACACCCAACCTGGGGTGATACTTCATCAGAATCATTCATTACAGTATATACAGCCAACTACAAAAGCTCGAATAGAGTATGCAAAATCTAGATCAGAGCGGAACGCGGGAGAACGCAAGAGCGTCCCTGTTGTCATCCGTCAGACGACCCCATTCAAGAAGAAGCCGGAAGAAATAGATTTCCATATCCTCCTTGCGCAGCGCAAGCTCCGTCCACTGGCGCCCCTGCTCGGCAATCCACGAGCCCTGGTTGGTATGCGCATCCATGCGCATCGGGTGGTTGACATCGGCACCGTTGGGGTTCGGCACGCCGGCAAAATAAGCCAGCGTGCTCCAAAGGCCGTGGAGCCGGATATCGATGGGCACGAAGTGGAACCATGATACGACGCGCGAGTCGAACCATTGCCGGAAGAGACCCGTCTTCATGGGAAGACTGTGGCTCTTCAGGAAGGGTAGGAATCGGCCGCTGAACCCGGCGCCGTCGAGGTCGAAGAGGAATCGATGCGCCCAGTGCGATTGGAAATCGACGTGGGAGATTGTTCCCATTTCCTCGTGCTGGACGTCGCAGTCTCCGCAGCGGGTGATCGGGTCTGCGAGATGGACGTTTGTTTGCAGTTGTAATTGTTCCGAGGGCGCGGTGCCATCCATGACCTCGTACTCATAGAGGCCTGGACCGGCTGGTAAGAGCACAGAGACTTGGCTCTGGGTGTTGTTGTTCATGAGGTGGGCGAATCGTTGTCGTGGCATGCCCTTCCATTCGTTGAAGCGGCTGTATCCTTCCGAGGTGCTCCCAATCCAGTAGAGCGAATTTTCCTTTTTCTCGTATGCGGGATCGGGGTACTCTCCAGACGGTTTGTACTGGACTTTGTCCATGTAGTTCCACGGGCTGGGGTATAGAATGTCGTTGAACCCAGTGAGAGCGCTTTGACTGAAGACGGGTATTAACTCCTGGGACACCTTGAACGAGGAGGGAGAGATCAAGAGGCCGTGAAGGAAAGCCAGGTCGGGCTGGTGGCAGATTTCAGAAGCTAGATTGAAATCCAAGGGGAATTGTCCCATGGTATGGGGCTCTGTGCAGCCCAGGCAGATGTCACGACGGTTCCAAATTCGTCGAGTGCGTGCCCTAGACGAAGGCGGGCAAACCGCGCTCACATACGGATCCCACACACCTCGCCATGCACCATCCGTGAAAATAGTCTCGTTCGTTTGGTCTGCAGGCTCTATGGGGCCCCAACCTTGCCCTCTGTCTGCAGAATAACTTCCTACCACATTTTCCGGGGGGATGGATAGATGTGTTTTTGCTTCTCGCTTTAGCTGGAAAGCCTTTTCCCAAGGCACGGCGACCCGAGGCTCGTCATTCAGATTGAACACGAGATCCATGTCTGGAAGATGCTCGGAGAAGTTTTCGATCATATCTGCAGCTCCTTTGACCATCCATGCATGCGTTGGCTTAATACCTTCTTGGATATGGGGTTTGCCATTTCGAATGCTGATAGCTCCGAGATCATTAAAAGGATTCGTCGCCAACTTTTGTGTCATGTCCCGAATCTGCGCTGGGGGGATGGCTCGGAAAGGAAGCAGATTCTTGTAGATCTGATCAAACTCGTCGATGACCAATGAGGATCGCTTTGTTGCATATTCCCACCATTTGTCAAATCCAGGAGGCGGAAGCTGCTCATAACGTCTTTGATATTCCAAAACAGCATCTGCGAGAGTCTTGCTGGCGCCAGCCTGGGTGATGTATTTGTCGAAATGAATGGTTCCTTTGTGAATAAGGATGTCAATTGGATGCGTATGAGAGAATTGGTGTTTGCCAATTGCGAAGATCACGGCGATTCCGCATAGGATGGTGAACACTATCTGGAGCGAAATATTCGCGCGGTATAGTGACTTTGACTCTTCCTCGGAAATGATGCGTGCAAGAAGAAAGAGGACGGCTCCGGTAGATGATGCAACAACAGTAAGAACGGCCTGAGTCGTCGAGATGAAAGGGAACGGCATTTGTTGAAAGAGCAAGGTCGATGTGGAGGAAAAGTAGATGAATATGAAACCGCCAAAGATCGACAGCCCTAGAACGCCATAATGGGGCAACTGGGAAAAAAAAAAAAAAAAAAAAAGTCAGCTTCCGTGGTTTACAGTATGAAAATAGAGATATCCTCACCATCTGCCACGCCGATGTCAATAAGAACACGATTAGTAGCGCCTCGCCAAGAGCACTGCGTGAGTATTTCACATCCAGGAAGGGCTGGCCGCTGTGTTCAGGACGACTGTTCGTTATGAAATTCGAAATAATGCTCCAGATGAGAGCAATGCCCTAAGTTCGCCGTTAGATATACGTGCCCAAGAGTCCTCGATATCGCCACTTACCAGGAGACCAGCTCCCAGTGACACCAATGCTCGCTTTCTCCGCTTGCCCTCATGCCCAGCTCCGGTATGGCATAAATCGGCGACCCCAATCAAAAGGACTGAGTCTACCAATGTGTTGGTGACCCTGATGATTTGAAGGCGAGCCGCTGCGTTGATGACAATCGGGCACACGTAGGTGGACTGGCTACCAGCCGTGAACGACGCGGCCATGTAGCCAGCTACTGAAAGGAAGGCAGCTGCAATTATACCTCGAACGCGGCTTCGAGTCAGGAAATGGAAGCTTCGTCGGCAGGTCGAGTACGCTAATTGGATAGGCAGTCCTTGGGACCGTTGCAAGGGAACATACTCCTCCCTTGGCTGTGATCGTTGGTTGCGCCAATAGTCGTAAAGCGACACAACGAACGGAATGGCATACTATTTCACAAGAGACACGGTCAGAAATCTTGCTATCGAATCACGGAAGAGCATCCAAGCCTTACAGCATATCCATCAGGCACGCACTCGGAATGAAGAGTGACTCGGCGAAACAACTCTACTCGCAAGCAACAGAGGACCAACAACAGGCCGACCTTCCACCAAAACCGGGACAGCCAGAACGGAGATTGGGGTAGAATAGGCTCATTAAAACCCAGAATTGGAGATGACGCAGTCGAGATTCGCGGCGATGACAGTTCAAATTGGTCGGAGAGCGGAACGGCGGTCCATTTACCTTTTGGCGAGGAGGGTCGAGATGCTGCCGGAACGAATCGGCCCAAACTTATGAAGACTGCTCCTGTGAGGAGGCAGACCAAGACGGCCGTATGGACCGGGCGGTCTTCAGAGTGTGTCAGTTTACGCGCATCCACTAGCTCGGTCGCGACTCACCAAAAGCAAATGTGGCATTATAGGATGCCGCAAGGAAGAAAGAGCTCAAAAAGAAGATCCTAAAGAGAATGCGACCATCAGGAATCGCCTTTTTTCCGCTGGAATGATCTCGCTAGCTGTTGACTTACCCCACACAGACCTTGAGCCCAGTGTCGGCGGAGAGTAGCACCATCGTGCGCCCAAGCTTTAACGTCCTGAATGGATGGTATCGCAGTCCATTGCGCTTCCTCACAAGAGGGTCAAATGTCCGATGGGAGACCGTACCGTGCGCGTGTGCGAGGTCGCAAGAATTGGAGATAACCGGAACATGGCGAAAGGGACAAGGTCCGTTTCGAGTGGAGACCTCAGGGGATTGACATTGGGCTGGATGGACCAGCCACTGAGACGAAGCATGCGGCTAATCAGAGACCAGCATAGCAGGGTTCACTGGTGATCGAGTTGCGTCAACAGTGGGCGCTTTGGATATGCTGGAGTACGAAACCATGGGCCCTGCCTTTGCCTGATGTGGATTCCGGCCAATGAGGCCGGCGGTAATCCAGATAGTATCCACTGCGGCGTCTTCCTTAGCCTAATTCCTCCCTGGCAGGAATGCGTTTTGCCCAACAAGATATGCCGAAAGCGATCAGCGTCCAGAATCAAGAGTTGGCTCCCGCGCGCTCCACTTGGGGCAGTCTGAGTGTCAGAGCGCACGAGATCGGCACAGGCACCACGATCACTTTTTATCTGTCTCAGCGCTTCCCCAGAAGGCTGGCAAAGAGAGCTGTGTAACGTCCGAGCACCCATCACCGCGTCATTCAAGGGAGGTGGAGCAACGTGCTTCTCGAATCGGCGGGTCCAGTTCCCAATTGGGAAAACCATATTGAGACCCTCCCCGAGCGCTGGTCATGTGATGCGATAATGTAATCACCATAGGCGGTGAGACAGTTCCATGGGAAATGGCAGGCGGTGTACGATAGCAGTATGATTTTTTTTCGTTGGCCCATTTTGGAACGCTGGAGATTCGGCGGGATTCTCTTTGATCAGCGACCTTGAATTTACGGCGATTCAATCGAGGACCGGAATTTGCTAGTGCCTGTCTTGCACAGCAATCTCGAATCTTTCCCCTCGACAATTCGACAGCGAGCGTAAAGGCCCGGCGTTACTCGTGGCCAGCTCCCCAACTTCATCATGCCGCGCAAAGCGATTGACTCGCGCATCCCCGCCCTCATTCGAAATGGCGTGCAGGAGAAGAAGCGCAGTTTCTTCGTTGTGGTGGGCGACCGCGCCAAGGATGTCATCGTGCATCTTCACTACATTATGTCCAGCGTGGACGTGAAGCAGAACAAGTCCGTGTTGTGGGCATACAAGAAGGATCTGCTGGGCTTCACGAGTCACCGGAAGAAGCGCGAAGCAAAGATCAAGAAGGAAGTCAAGCGTGGTATCCGCGAGCCGAACCAGGAGGACCCCTTCGAACTATTCATCACCCTCAACCAGATTCGCTATGTGTACTACAAGGAGACGGAGAAGATTTTGGGTAACACCTACGGCATGTGTATTTTGCAGGACTTCGAGGCCATGACTCCGAACCTGTTGGCGCGCACTATCGAGACGGTCGAGGGAGGCGGTATGGTGGTTCTGCTGCTGAAGAGCATGAACAGCTTGAAGCAGCTGTACACCATGTCCATGGATATTCACTCGCGATACCGGACGGAGGCCCACGAAGATGTGGTGGCCCGTTTCAATGAGCGCTTCATCCTGTCTTTGGGAAGCTGTGATTCTTGTTTGGTTGTCGACGATGAGTTGAACGTGCTGCCCATCTCCGGCGGCAAGGATGTCAAGCCGCTTCCTCCCCCGGAATCCACCGATGAGTCAAAGTCCGGCCCCAAGAAGGAGTTAAAGGAAATCAAGGAGAGCTTAGCAGAGGCGCAGCCTATCGGACCGTTGGTGAACCTAGCTCGCACTGTGGACCAGGCAAAGGCTCTTCTGACTTTCGCCGATGCAATTGCGGAGAAAACCCTGAAGAGCACGGTTACTCTGACCGCAGGCCGTGGACGAGGAAAGTCAGCCGCCCTGGGTGTTGCCATTACTGCAGCTATTGCACACGGATACAGCAATATCTTCATCACCTCCCCGAGTCCCGAGAACTTGAAGACACTCTTCGAGTTCGTGTTCAAGGGCTTCGATGCGCTCGGTTACCTCGACCATGTCGACTACACAATCCTGCAGTCGACCAACCCTGACTTCAATAAGGCCATTGTGAGAGTCAACATTCACCGCCAGCACCGTCAAACTATTCAGTACATCCAGCCCCAAGATGCGCACGTCCTGGGACAGGCAGAGCTCTTGGTCATTGATGAGGCGGCCGCTATCCCTCTTCCGCTGGTGCGGAAGCTGTTGGGCCCTTACCTGGTGTTCATGGCATCCACCATCAATGGTTACGAAGGAACCGGTCGATCCTTGTCTTTGAAGCTCATCCAGCAGCTTCGGGAACAGTCTCGAGGTGGTGTAAAGACCGATGACACTGACGTTGCAGACCGCAGCACTGGTAAGGCCGCCAAAAGTACAGACAAGAATCTCGGTGGTCGATCCCTCCGCGAGATCACCCTCGCAGAGCCTATTCGTTATGCCCCTGGTGATTCCGTTGAGAAGTGGTTGAACAAGGTCCTCTGTCTCGATGCCACACTACCCAAGTCTCGCATGAACACCCAGGGTTGCCCGCACCCCTCGAAGTGCCAGCTGCTCCAGGTCAACCGTGACACTCTTTTCTCTTTCCACCCAGTTTCGGAGAAGTTCTTGCAGCAGATGATGGCGCTTTATGTTGCCAGTCACTACAAGAACACTCCTAACGACCTCCAGCTCATGAGCGATGCCCCCGCACACCAGCTTTACGTGCTTGTTCCTCCAATTGACGAAGAGGCCACCAAGCTGCCGGAGCCCCTCTGTGTAATTCAAGTTGCTCTGGAGGGTCGCATCAGCAAACAAAGTGTTCTCAACAGCCTGAGCCGTGGTCAGCGAGCTGGTGGTGACCTGATCCCCTGGCTGGTCAGCCAGCAGTTCCAGGATGAGGACTTTGCCGGTCTCTCGGGCGCTCGAGTCGTCCGCATCGCGACCAATCCTGAGTACGTGGGTATGGGCTACGGTTCGCGTGCTTTGGAGCTTCTGGTCGACTTCTTCGAGGGCAAGTTCACCAGCCTGGATGAGGATATGATTGCTCCCCAGGACGAGATGGTTCGTGTGACAGACGAGGAGCTTACGAACTCGAATCTTCTGGATGACAATGTCCACGTTCGTGACATTCGCACCATGCCTCCGCTGTTCGGTAAATTGACCGAGCGTCGTCCGGATGCCCTCGACTACGTTGGTGTCAGCTATGGCTTGACCCCGCCCCTCCACAAGTTCTGGAAGCGCTCTTTTTTCGTCCCGGTCTACCTTCGTCAGACTCCCAACGAATTGACCGGCGAGCACTCCTGCGTGATGCTTCGCACCCTGGCTGCTGGTTCCAACGATGCCGCCTGGCTGGGCGCTTTCGCACGGGACTTCCACCGCCGATTCCTTTCTTTGCTGTCCTACCAGTTCCGCGAATTCCCCTCGGTTCTTTCTCTGAGCATCTGCGAGTCCGCCAACGCTGGTGCCAAGCTGGATTCGTCCGTTGCGCCGCGCGTCCTCAAGAAGGCCGATCTTGACGCTACATTCTCGCCCTTCGACTTGAAGCGTCTAGACAGCTACGCCAACAACCTGCTGGATTACCACGTTATCCTGGATATGGTTCCCATCATCTCTGAATACTACTTTGCCAACCGTCTCGCTGGCAAGGTGAGCCTCTCTGGTGTCCAGCAGTCCATTCTCCTCGCCATCGGCTCCCAGCGCAAGAGTCTGGACGCCCTGGAGAAGGAGCTGAGCTTGCCATCTTCCCAGCTTCTCGCCATGTTCCTCAAGATCATCCGCAAGGTCTCCACCCACTTCCGTGGCCTTGTCGAGGGTGCCGTGGCGGACACCATGCCTGCAGAGCAGATTCCTTCTGGCCCCTCTGGCGGTGCTCACGATGACGTGACCGAGGACCGCTTCAAGCCTCTTGATACTGGCTTGGAGGAGGAACTTCGCGAGGGAGGCCAACAGGTCGACGAGGAGATGCGCGAGAAGCAGCGCGCCCTGATCGATGCTCTTCCCCTGGACAAGTGAGTGAATCCTCTCGTTCCCATCTCGGATCACTTGAATGAACAATAACTGATTTCTAGCCTCCAGATACGCAATTGACAACGGTTCCGCATCCTGGGAGGATGCTGAGAAACAGATCCGTGGCGGTGGAGCTAACACCGTCAGCGTGAAGACGAAGTCATCGAAGCGCAAGAAGGGTGAGACTGCGCGCGAGATCTTCGACAAGGAGGTCGACTCCAAGAGACAGAAGATGATCAAGAAGGGCACTGAGGGCCGCAAAAAATAGAGTTGTGTTGGATAATCCCGGCGTTGCTTTGCATTTTCTCACGGTGTTTTTGTGGCTTTTTTCTATGTATTCTGAGAGGAGTGTGAGATCTGATACCTAGGTACCTCGCCTCTTGTATATATGAATGACTTGATACGTCTTTTTCTACCGAGCATCTACGTAGGCATGGGTAAAGCGTAGGTTAAGAAATGGGACATTGGATGAGAATTTCTTCATTTCTTAGTGCTGTATAAGATTTTCGTCGCCTTGTCCAACATCACAATCTTTATTCCCGGCAGTGGCAATTATAATACGCGTAAGATGAGGAAGAGGCTGCAATCCAACCGTGAACTCGCCTCGTTAAATCTCTAGGAGCTGTCGGGCGCTTTTAAGCTGTGTAACAGTATCTACAAAAAGACACAGGATATTCATCCAGGCCAGCATCGTGCGAGTAATAATATGTTAATAGTTGTTTATGCGGAAAAGGTCTCACTTCTGTTTTGACGGTAAAATGGCTGTTGATAATGCAATGGCTTTCAAAAACATATGAGCCGAGCTAGACTCCGCACATGTTCGTACATCTTCATACCAATCTTTTACAGTTCATCGTGCTCGGCCTCCTTCGCCTTCTCAGCCGCGCCAACAAGACCCTCGGGCAGCTTCTCCTTCTTTCCCTCGCCGAGACGAATGGCATCCACCCAACGCTCAATAGCGACGGCGGAGTAAACGTCTTGGGCTTCATACCGACGCCACCATCCACGACGGGCATTGACAGCGATGATTTCCACCCCTTGCTTATCCTCCAGGCCCAATGCATTGCGCAGGGTCTGAGAGCCAGAGTTGATCTCCGGGACGGCGTACAGCGGGAAGAGGTGTGTCCCGCGCTGCGCGTGCTTGTGGGCAATCTCTGCCAGACTGGCAAGCGCATCTGTGGCGGCTGCTGGGAGTGCCTCGCCTTGCTCTGGGAGAAGGGCAAGTACACATGTCCCCGACTTTGGTGCCAGGCAAGACGACTCCAGTGACTCTGGGGTTGCAAGGGTAGGGAGTGGGGGCACAGGGATAGGAACCTGAGCTGGCTTGGCTTCTGATTCATCATTTGCGTCCACAATTGGCTCGTCGTCAGGGACAAACGTGGGCTTCGAGGTAGACTTGGAGGATTTGGATTTGGACTTGGACTTGGGCTTGGAGTTCGTAGACGATGCCGCCTTCCCGGAGGCATCAGGGTTCGGGGTCGCGAACTTGCTGAGGAATTCGACCATGGCCTGCTTTTTCAGCTCACCCTCGTACAGCTGGTGCTCCGCACCGCCACCGGGGACAACGACGAGCGTCGGGAACTCAGAGACACCAAACTTCTCCACGGAGGCGAGCTCCTTGTTGCGCACTTGGGCGACATCAACTGCACCGAGGAAGTCGACCGCCAGCGCGCGGATCAAAGGACTGGTCGTGCCCTTCTCTGTAAATAGGATGGCCTTGGGCCGCTCCTCGTTCTGACCCAACCACTTGTCCAAGTCCTTATCCGTTGCACGCTTCACGTGGTTCGGAATGCGGTCCACCACCGCGTCGACGATGGCTTTGGCGGTGCGCGCACCTTGATAGTCCTCCACGCGCGGCTTTCCGGGTTTCTTGGAGGGTGTCACGATCTTCAGGGTCGGGAAGCCCTGCACCCCCATCTGGCCGCAAAAGGGCTTGTTGTCGTCATCGTCGCAGTTGATCGCGGCGACTTTTGCGAGGCCGTTCAGGTTCTGGGCGGCTTTCTCGTATGCGGGCTTCAGACTTTGGCAGTGGCCACACCAAGGCGCGTAGAATCTGGGGAAGCGAAAGTGTCAGTAGGAAGAAGATCGGGGAAACCGTGCGGGGAGAGCTCACTCGACAATCTATACCAGCTATAAGTTAGCCCGCTAGTTCAATCTACAATAGCAAAGCTATAGAGCTTACCGAAGTGTAGTTTGAGTTTGCAATCAGCGAATTGTAGTCCTTTCCAGTGACTTGGAGCACCGGTGACTTTTTCGTGTAGATGCCATCGGCGTTGACGGGTAAAGCTGCTAGCAGCGAAGCAGCGAGCAAGAACGAGCTTGGAGGTAGCATCGTGGTAGACAGTTGTTGGGAGAGCCAAGAGCTCAGAAGAGCATCGCTTTAAAGTAGAAGAAAGAAGCCACCTTAGCTGGGCCAAAAGGAAGATTACGCAAGGTGTCCTGAAGCTCTTGGCATGCGGAGAGAAAAAAGCTTCTCCAATGAGAAGCTTCATCCTTTTGTTATTCGATGCCGAACAGCGATGGCCACCCAGACCCGTCTGGACACCTGTCATGATCTGGCATATCTACCTCGGGACATTTTCTGGCTTCTACTGGGTTACATAGACCCTGTCGATTTAGTCCGTTGCCGACGTGTCTCGCGCGCGTGGAATGAGGCCTTCGGTAACCCGCCGGTGTTGGCCCGAATCTTGAAAATGCGCTTTCCATGGACGAAGGAAGCGCAGGCCATTGAATGGGACAATGAGGACCCCGAAAGCCGGAATGTCTTCGACCAGGTTGTCTCGCGATATGACCATCTGGAAAGAGGAAAGCCCCGCTCCGTACAAAAATACCGCCTGTGCGACGATTTCGGCAGTTCAGGCGACCGTGAATGGTTCCAGGTTCAGCCGTGGGAGTCACACGCGAGCCACATGAGGCAGGTCGTGGACCGCCAATTCTCGGAGGCCCTGTGGACGTACGAGGAAGGGCTGCTGGTATACCCTAGTGCGGATCACCAGAGTTTGGTGCTGATGGACCTGAGCTCTGACCGGCAGTTCATGGTGCCCTTCATTATCCGCGGAAAGGTGGTCCGTAGAGTTCGACTCCAGAAGCGATTACTGGTGGTTGAGTGGGCAGAGCCCAAAGCCTTCCATTGGCTCAACGACAGCGACGGTGTGCATCGCCATTTCGCCTCATCGTTCGATGTGAAGCCCGGAGCTCAGGGTGGATGGAGTGTCATCCCTCGCAATGAATGGAAGATTATGTTCCTGGGTCATCCGCTAAGTGAACGAGACCGTTTCTTCTCCTCGCATAGCAATACGCACTACGTGATCTACATCTGGCAGCCAAACCGCAGCCTATACACGGCAGATGAGGATGCGCCCATTGAGTCTTTGTTTGTGTGGAATATCTCGAAACCATCTTCCTACAGACCATCGCTCGATCCATTTAGCCATCAAAGTGGGCCCGAGGTCGACCAATCTCCCTTTATCATGTCTCGTTTTGGCTTCCGGGATCTCGAATTCTTTTCTGTTCGACAGCGAGGCCTGCCGGCTTTACTAAAGCTCGGCATCACAGATGACTGCCACGCTGTTGAATTTACGGAAATGGCCTGCCTTGGCGACGAGGACGAGATCACGCCTTTCGGTTACCCCCAAACCATCACCACCGTCATACCCCTGCAGGGAAATGGACCCCATGGCAAGCGCTTTGAAGGGATCCTACCTGCTTATCGTGGCAATTGCAATCTGCAAATACCAATTTTGAGAGACTATATGGGCCTGGCAGAGTCTTGGTTTGGCATTCTCACAGAGTTAACCGACGACAATGCCGACTTGAGCTTCAGTCTCCATTTTGATCCAATCAACTGGACCCAAGACCAGACAATATACTTGACCATTGAAACAAGGAAAAGTCAAGTTTCCCATGAGAACCTGGACTTTACCGGCTGCGGGTTGATTTGTGGTGGCGAACACTATCTAGTCGGCGAGAACTGTAACCGTGAGCTGGTGATATATCGATTTGATCGATGAGACGTCAGCCGCAACAAGTCACTTAATTTTCGAATGTTTCCGTGAAGGCGGTCTTGTCTTGCTGTTATGCAGGTTGAGCAAAAGGTTTCTGACCGTCGGAGGCGTCGACATTAGGAGAAAGATAGATCTCCACGATGACGGACTCGGGTTCCACTAACAACAGGCAACTGGCTCCAATGCCCTTATACATCTGCGCGGCTCGCCAAAGTATTACTGACTCGATACACACGAAGGACCATGAGCATTTCCCTATCATGAAAATGATACCATACTTGCCAGAAGATATTAGATACCTTGACAAATGAACTTCATACCCAATAACCATCAACCTTCATTTTCAGTCGTAAATGTGGCCTGGGGCATAATTTCTACCGAAAACCTGATAGAACCCCTACACAGCTCTACAGCCTAGGAAAATTGAGTTCAAACACTGGAAACCCTTGAAAAAAGATTCAAAAAATAACAGATAAACGCATAACGTAGCTCTTGGATGGCATTTTAACCCCTTCCACAAAAGAGAGGAGATCAAAACTTTGTCGAGCTCTTGCTAGGCCGATGATAAATCAGAAAGGATAAAGAGAACTAAAATAGTAAGGATTCCGTAAGAGCATTTTCAACGTCTCAACCTGCCATGGCCATTCGATCAGGTCGCAAGGCTATTTACCCACTATGCAGCATTCTGGAATTTACACCCAACACATGCCATTGCACCACAGCCCGAGCAGGTTAGGACGTAGAGGGGTCTCCAGAGACGGCAAATCTTACACTCGGCATGATCAAGATGCTTCACCCACAGACCGAGGTGGTAGCACTTCTCCGTATCGTTCGGGGTAGTCGTTGGTGTATCTTTCGGGCATGAGGAACGCTGATTCCCGAGCCATCTAGCATAGGCCTCCAAGACAAGACCCTTGATCTCTTTGTGGAGATCATCAAATGTATAGGAACCGCTTGGATCCTTCAATTTGGCCTGGAAGAATGGAATGAAAGGGTGAATTGTATTGTAGACACCAGAGCGTTCATGGGGCAGTAGAACTCCGTCATCAGAGTCCTCGTCCGTCAGGCTGGCCGAGTCATCTTGTTGAGCAGACTGCGGAGACTCGGTGAATTTAGAATAAATTGTGTCGTCATTAGAAGACCGGATCTTGTCATCAGACAGGTGCAGCCCTCCATCCTCAGAAATTCCATCGTATGAGGGGGTAGACCAGGAGGGAACATGGCATTTATCGGACAGGCGGACTTCTCCGTCCACGAAGTTGTCATCGTATGTAGGCGAAGAACAGGAGTGAATGTGACACTTGCAGTCAGAGCCATGGGGAAAGGCCGCATCGCTTTTGTGCTTCTTAACCTCGTCGATATCGGAGACTGGATCACCGTGGTCAAACCCCTCGAGCCCGGTCGACAAGGCATCTTTCAGGCCATATTCCTCATTCTCCATCTCTGCTGCTTCATCGCCCACAACACGAGCTTCCATTCCCATCATACATCTCTCAAAGACTTCTTTCTGCGCCTCGGGATTGGTTCCAGCACATTCGCCGGCCCACCGGTCTATGTCGGCAGGCTGCAATGGAGGTTCAGCATCTGGAGGCTCGACATTTGTCACTTCGATCTTTGGAACCACAATATCCGGCACCTCAAAGTTTGACTCTTTGAACCGCAGAGGCACGATAGGTCGCTTGGAGAATGCTGGCTTCAGGATGTCCGAAGCATGATGAGCGTAGTTCGACTCTAGATCATAGCTCATTCCACCTTGCCTGTAACCGTTCAAATATGCCTCCCAGTGATCATTTTACTTTTTACAAGGCTTCTCAGGAGACTTCTCGCGAGGTTTTCCAGTCCGGTTGGTCTCATTTCGACGGCATGTCCAGTACTCATTATCCTGGGGAGTAGGCCACCTACGGCTCGGCCTGGCTCCGAATAAGTCGTAAAGTTTCTGAAGACGTGGGTCGTTTCCAAATGGTCTATCCAGAAGCTCGTCATGCTTTCGACGGCGGCCTTCGTCACGGAGCACATCTACTGCCTCTGAAGCCTGTATGTAGGTGGTCAGTTCATCCTCTTTCTGTCTGCCTTAATAACAAATTGGGCCATCAAAGAGGCCAAGCATCACTCACATTGCGAAACTGCTCAATTAATTCCTCATTATTACCACATTTGTCAGGGTGAAGCTTCAGTGCAAGCTTTTTAAAAGCGGCATTGATTTCCTGTTTGGATGCATCACGAGCCACGCCCAGCACAACGTAGTAGTTGACAGACGAGTTAGCTGGCATCTTGACTGTCCAGGAAAGTAGGTATTGAGTCACGGTCTGTGCTGTAAAATAGCACATAGAGTCAATAACCTGCAAAAGAGAACGAGGAACAAGCCCTCCGAGTGATAGAGAGATGTATAGCATGGGGTTGGAAAAAATACCTTATAAGAAAGGACCCTGACCCAGCTCAGCATGACCAGTACTACGTCCAGTGTGCGCAATCAACGTGTGGAGCAGAGTGTTGGTATGTTCGATGTAAGTGACGACCTTGCGTGAATGGATGCGAGAGCGAGGGGTGTTTGAGAGCTTCACTAAACGGGCAATGTCCTAAAAGACAACCAAGGTCGAGACAGGAAGCAAAACTAAGAGAGATCCAAAACGTGGACGAAGATGGCGGTCAAGGACGGATAGCGAGAATATTCCTAGACGTGGAAGCTACGAAGCGGCTGAATACGGTTGCCAGTAGCTACAGCCAGTCCCAAGGCCTCACTGGGCCTTTCAACCAGTAGTAGCAACGGGCGATGACCGTGACAACCGGCTCTATCAAGTACAAATGAAATCTGAATGGATTGACACTGATTTTACATAAACAGAGAGTCGATCTAAATATCAACAAGTCTACACTGAAGGTGACTTCGTCATGTAGATGTAAAGCCCAAGGAAGGCTTTTACATATCCTCGGAGGCGGTGGCACCGGTGATAATCTCGACCAGCTCACCGGTAATGGCGGCTTGACGCTGACGGTTGTAGAGAATCTGGAACCTGTCGGGCTGTTAGATCGGCACTGTCTCGGAAATTTTGGGTTTGAAACATACTTGTTGATCATCTCACCAGCGTTCTTGGAGGCGTTCTCCATGGCGTTGCGACGAGCAGAAATCTCGCAGGCGTGGCCCTCAGCCATCGCCCAGAAGAGGTTGTTGGCAAGAGAGTACTCGCGGAGGCTAGCCAGAGCCTCGTCGTCAATCTCGAAAGCGGAGATGTTGGCTAGTGGACAGTCAGTATCAGTGGACAGAAGTCGCCATAGAGAAATAACCTACCAGACTGGGTAATAGCCTCCTCGGAGTAGGCCTCAAGGGTGGTGGCCTCGTAGCTCTGAGCGTTGATGAACGAGTTGTAGATGACCTTGACGCTGCTGTAGTCGGTGGGCAGCAGTGAGATCTGGTCGGCAACAGCCTGGGCGTCGGCAAAGGTGGGGATGTCCTTGCAGACGTTGGCGAAGCTCAGGAGGATCTTGTCGGAGGCGAAACGGGAGAGCTGGGCCTTGGCCTTCTCGCCGAGGATGACGATATCGGCGTTGGGGTATTCGGCCAGGAGACGGCGAGTGGCCTTAGTCAGACCGGAGTGAATACCACCGCAAAGACCCTTGTCGGAGCTAGCAACGACGAAAAGGGTCTTCGAGTCCTCCAGAGGCTTGGTCTCGGCCTGCTCGAAGACGGTGTTGGAAGTCTTACCGTAGGCGCGAGACTCGTCCATGGCCTTCTGAGCGCGGGTCAGACGAGTGGAGGCGACGATCTTCATGGTGTTGGTAATCTTCTCGATGTTCTTGATGGACTTGAGGCGGCCCTCAATCTCACGCAGAGTCGCGAAGTTGGCGGCATTGGGAGGAGCAGTGCTTAGTTTGGAGTCAGTAATCGATCGAACTTCCTTCAATTTCGCTTTTTCGATTCATTCGGGGGGCGCAGTTGGCCGTGATGACAGTGGTGGTGGTCGACAGATGTCGGGGTGAAGAACCGGCCACGAGCGGGCATCGGAAGGAGACTTACCGGGTGACGGCAGCACTGCCGGCTCGGACAGCCGGGCGAACGGCACGGGAGAACATTGCGATGGAGGTGGCGAGAGGATAGACGGCAGATTAGGACTGCGGAGGAGAAGGAGGGGAGAGCAGGTCAGGGTGCAGAAGCCTCTCTTTGCTGGTTGCTAGACGGTCGGGAAGTGCGAAGTTCAACCTCCTGGGCTCCCGTGCGGCGCTAAACCCGAAGTGGCAGGCATCTACGGCGCGGCATTCCGGCTTCCGGCGCATTTCGCTGCCTGGGAAGACAGGCATGCATCAGCAAGAGTTGACTAGTTAACTAGCTACTTATAGGTATATAATTTTTACTGCTACTCTGAGCTACGAGGACTCTTCGCGTGTATATATAGAGTGACCTTCGTTGCCGAAAGACTAAAAGCTGTGAAAGAAATGTTGACTGGCAAGCCTGCTGCTTATGTCACCGCCTAGGTCGTCTATGGCTGCCTGAGTTTCCGGGAAATAGAGCAACAAAGCACTAACCAATTCGGGTCTAGTTATGTAATTTGTTGCCTCAGGCCAACAGCCCGTGAGTTCAAGGCCTCGCTTTCCATTCCATTCCCTCTTTTCCCCCATACTCAACCTCTTTTCCTCTCGTTCTCGGGTCTTTCATCCCTCTCTTTCCCACCCGAGTACCTCCTCCCCCTCACACATCTTTCTCCCCGCGCATCATTGATGTCTCGTCTTCTTTCTTGACCTCTACACTCTCTTCATTGGTCAGGATTCCCTTGACTTTCTCATTCTATCAGGCGGCTCGTCTTGCCCGAACCCGCGCACGAGTGCCCTTCCCTGTGATCAACACTCGGTTCTTTCACTCTCGCCCAGTTCACCTACTCTCAGGTCTTCGAACCACCACCATGAGCTCTTCCGAGGAAGATGTTCCCCTCGTGCGCGCAAATGGCCGCGCCAATCGTAAGTCTCCCCCGGGTGACTCGGCTGGCATATGTACCCCCTCGGCTCTTATTCTCTTTCGAGGACACCTTTTATTGAATCTTCCCTTCTGTCACTTCTCTTGTCATTTCCTTCCTTCGTCTCTTTCTCGGACTTGCTAACATGCGACCATCTGCGCTTCTAGCTACTCCACCCTTGGTTAAGTCGAACGGAAAGTCCCCAATAAACGGTGATCTTGACCCCGGCGTGTCCGTACGGTTCGGCGCCGTGCAAGACGACGACGTGAAGATGGGGGATGCACATGGGGATGCACATAGCGTGAGCAAGCGCAAGTCCCGGGCCAGTATCGACCAGAAGAAGTCATATGCGGAGCAGGAAAGCAGTGATGAGGATGATCAACCATTGGTACGCCCCGTTTAGCCCTGATACGGCCCTATTTTTGCGGCCCTACGTTTTCCCTTGCGACAGTAGTCGCAGTTGGTTTCAGCGACTGACCATTCGACAGAGCAAACGCCGACGAACTTCGGTAAAGCACGAGGATCCCGAAACCGACGACGACGTTCCCTTGGCCCTTAACGGACGGAAGCTCCCAAAGGCCTCGGAAACAGCCATTGGGGAGGAGTCTGACTCCGACGTTCCGATTGAGAGGAAGCTTTCTGCCCAAAAGAAAAAGATTGAGGCCAAGGCCAAGGCGGATGCTCCAGCTGCGCGCAAAGCAGCAGCTTCGAAGAAGGAAGCCAAGTCTGCCACGACCAAGAAGCAAACCAATGGCGTCAAGAAGGAACAGGTTGGCGACAAATCTGCCCTCAAGAAGGCGAAGGCCGTCCCGGATACCCTGAAGAAGGGCACGAGCAAGGTCAAAGCCGAGAGTGCGGATGTCGACGAGAAAGACGAGGATGAGGAAGAATATCGGTGGTGGGATGATCCGACGAAGGGCGACGGGACCAAGAAGTGGATGACCCTGGAGCACAATGGTGTGGTCTTCCCTCCGCCATATGAACCTCTCCCCAAGAACGTCAAGTTGAAGTATGATGGTGTTCCCGTTACACTGCACCCGGAGGCTGAAGAGGTTGCTGGATTCTTCGGCAGCATGCTCAACTCGACTCACAACGTGGAAAACCCTGTTTTCCAAAAGAACTTCTTCGCCGATTTCAAGGACATCCTCAAGAAAACTGGTGGTGCTAAGGACGCGCAGGGAAACAAAATCGAAATCAAGGAGTTTGCCAAGTGTGATTTCAAGCCCATCTTCGAATTCTACGATGCGCAGCGTGAAGAGAAGCGAAATCTACCTGCGGCCGAGAAGAAGGCTATCAAGGCCAAAAAGGACGAAGATGAAGCTCCTTACCAGTTCTGCATGTGGGATGGCCGCAAGCAGAAAGTGGGCAACTTCCGTGTTGAACCCCCCTCCCTATTCCGAGGCCGTGGCGAGCACCCAAAGACTGGTCATGTCAAAACTCGGGTGCAGCCAGAACAGATCACCATCAACATCGGAAAAGAGGCTACAGTGCCGCCCCCTCCCCCTGGCCATAACTGGAAGGAGGTCAAGCATGACCAGGAAGGCACTTGGCTTGCCATGTGGCAGGAAAATATCAACGGCAACTATAAATATGTTATGCTTGCTGCGAATTCCGATGTCAAGGGGCAGAGTGACTTCAAGAAGTTCGAGAAGGCCCGAGAGCTCAAGAAATACATCGATAAGATTCGGAAGGATTACCAGAAGAACCTCAAGAATGATCTGATGGTGGAGCGTCAGAAGGCGACAGCTGTGTATCTCATTGATCAGTTCGCCCTGCGTGCTGGTAATGAGAAAGGTGAGGACGAGGCCGAGACTGTCGGCTGCTGCTCGCTGAAGTATGAGAACATTTCTCTCAAGCCGCCAAGCACGGTCGTCTTCGATTTCTTGGGAAAAGATTCCATCCGGTTCTACGATGAGGTCCAGGTTGACCCTCAGGTTTTCAAGAATTTGAAAATTTTCAAGAAGGCCCCCAAGAAAAACGGTGATGAGGTGTTCGATCGGCTGACGGTAAGCGGCAATCCTCTGTTTGGGTCATTGACGTTTTTCACTGACATTGATAGACCTCTGCCCTCAACAAGCATTTGCAAAACTACATGCCGGGTCTGACCGCCAAGGTTTTCCGTACCTACAACGCCTCTTTCACCATGAGCAACTTGCTCCAGGAGATGAAGGCGACGGGCACCATTCCAGAAAAGGTCAAGGCCTATAATGATGCGAACCGCAGGGTTGCCATCTTGTGTAATCATAAGCGGACAGTCACGGCGGGTCATGCCAATGCGATGGAGAAGATGAGCGAACGGGTAAGTTCGGCTGAAAGCTCGGGTTTTTACAGTACTAACAGGATTTGCCTCCAATAGATCAAGGGTCTTCGGTACCAAAAGTGGCGGTTGAAGATGCAGATGCTTGATCTCGAGCCCAACCTCAAGAAGAAGAAGGGCGCTGCATTCTTCGAACGGGACGAGGATCTTGACATGGAATGGATCAAGGAACACCAGACCTTCTTGATCGAGGAGCAGACCCAGAAGATCAAGAAGAAGTTCGAGAAAGATAATGAGAAGCGGGTTGCCGACGGCGAGAAGGAGATGAAGGTTTCTGAGTTGAACGAGCGCCTGGAAGTTGTCAAAGAGATGGAAAAGAAGTTCACCAAGGAAAACAAGTCCGGCAAGGTGGAGGCTGAGGGCCGAGGCCCAACAGTCGAGAAGCTCGAGGCTAACATCACCAAGCTGGACCATCGCATTGACACGATGTCTGTCCAAGCCCAAGATAAAGAGGACAACAAGGAGGTCGCCCTGGGCACATCGAAGATCGTGAGTGATTCCCGCCATATACAAATCCGACCCCATCAGCTAACATATCCCAGAACTACATTGATCCTCGCCTCACGGTCGTCTTCAGCAAGAAATTTAACGTACCCATTGAGAAGTTCTTCTCCAAGGCACTGCGCGAGAAGTTCGAGTGGGCCATCAAGTCTGTCGACGAGGACTGGGAGTTCTAAACAACCAGCTCTCTGATGTTTGCAGCTCTACTTCACACTATATCTTGCTTTGTCGTTTTTCTCTTTTTGAACAGTGGAGAGGTGGCGTCCCGCGTTTTACCCTTTCCTATCTACAAGCATGAGATTGGGTGGATCCCAATCTCAATTTTCTTCTCAGGTGATGCGCCCAATTGGACCCGCATCGGATGCTATACGATAAGTGGCACGGTATATGCCTCGGTGGAACGGATCGACGAAAACACACAAAACCCCATACAAAAAAAAGACCAGAAAAGACGCATCACATTGCATTGCAGCTTGGTGACATTTGACCTGCATCGCGACTTCATTCGCCTTTCCTTGCATCGGTATTGACTTGGGTCCGCTGGTCAGTACGTAGAATTCTATAAAGGAAGATCTAGGATCGCAATGTATTTCTACCTTTGTCTGAAATTCTCCTATTAGACCTCGGGATTTGTGTAAAAAATCCAAAGTCCGCGTCTAGTTCCCTCAACTGAATGAGCGGACTTTTTGTCGGACCCGACCTGCGCGAAATGCATACATCGTCATCGTGCATGGCCAGTGGGGCCGTCTCGAACCAAGGAAATATGCCCGTGTTTTTCTCCACTTCTACAATACGACGCCAACCATGAGTTAGTCAAATTCGAAACTCTAAACTACTCCGTGCAGCACGTGGCCAAGCTGTCATGTTCGGGTTTAGGAATTGAGTTGTAGAATGTATTGATATGGAGGGCTCAATATGCAAATGATGTGTGGAACGAATGGTGAGACCGTGAGATGGGCAAAAATGAAAAGGCCAAGATATATGCATGAAGAATAATCAAAAGTCCCGACCAGTAGAGAGGTATTACAGTACAATCATCCAGGGTGCTGGACTGCCCGGCCCAGAGCATTGACGGATGGGGGAGAGTGTGAGGTCTGGTATCTGGTATCTGGTGGGAACGTGGTAGAAGGTGAAAAGTGTATAGCGAGGCGGGAATCATCAAGGGGTCGTGTCGGAGGGACGAAGCAATGCTTTCTTTGCGGACACAATGCGATGCGATGCGATAAACCGATCCAAGGAGACCGAAAACAATCATGTGAGAAGAAAGGAAGGGGTATTTTGTCGGGCTCCGCTCAGGGCCACCAGCCCATGCGCTTGTAACTCTCGACCATCTCGCGGATGCTGTCGGCATTAAGGTGCTCGTACTTGGGCTTCCATCCCGTCGTCCTCTCGAAGAGCGAGCCGTCGATCGACATGTCCTGGTCTTTGAGCACGTCAAGCTCCACGAACGGGCCAATCGGGCCGGGCCGCTCGATGTTGCTCTTCTCGACCAGCTCCGCCCACGTCTGCAGGCTGACCTCGTTCATATCGTCGACGACGTCGTCCAAGTTCATCTTGGCAAGTTGAGAGACGAGAGTACCAGTGAAGGTGACCTTGAGACCAAAGACCTCGGACAGGGCTTTGGCGACGTGTTCTTGCCTTGTGTCGTTGTGGTCGACCACGTTAAAGGCAATGTGCATTTTCGGGTCTATGGCCATATCTGACACATAAGTGTCACCCTTTTCCAGCTTTCCCCTACCGGCGCGCCACTCGGCCGCAGTCCACAGCGCGCTGGCAGCGTCCTTGACGTGCAGAGTGTTCACCTTGACCTCCTTGGTGTAGAGAAGTTCGAGGTCCTGCTTCAGCTCAAGGTGCACGCGTGCCAGGCAGATACCCATGGCGAAGTAACCAGGGTTATATTCGCCGTAGACGTGGGGTAGGCGGAGCGCACAGTACTGGAGATCGGGGATGGTATGCAGCTCGTCCGCGGCCTTCAGCTTCCACTTGGCCAACTTGTGCCACGGCTGGAGCTTATCATTTTCCTTGCGCGGCGAGGAGCCGCTCTTGTAAACGTGCGCGGTCGAGCATTCGATATAGGCCGGAATGCCGCGCTTGGCGACTTCCTTGCCGAGGGTGATGCTGAGTCCGCAGCTGCGCGCTTCGTAGACGTCGTCGGGCTGGGAGTGCCGTGTTTCGCCGCCGCAGTTGATCACGTAGTCGAATTGTTCGCCATTGGCTCGGTCGAAAATGCGCGGGAGATGCTCTGCAAAAAATGAGTCACTAGTCTGAGTGGCTGTCCATCAAGCGCCGGGCAAAATGGGCGCCACTTACGTTCGCGGCTGGCGTCCGCTTGGACGAATTTCTCCTTGGAGCAGGCTTCTTGGAACTCGGGGGCCAGCCAAGCTAGTTGCGGCAGGACCTTGTCGACCAAACGGACGTCAGAGGCAAGGTTGTTCTCGTGGATGTAGAGAGCCAGATGGCGGCCGATAAAGCCTTGGGGAGGGTTAGCGGGACCGGCAAAAACGGAATAAAAGGGGGACGCACCAAGGCCGCCGATAATGAGAACGGCAGGTTTTTTGTCGGCCATCATGAAAAACAAAAGCAATTGCCCCGCGGACACAAGCGAAGAGGGGACGGAGAGATTATAAAAGGGGTGTGAAGAGGGGAACGTTAGGAAAGGGCAGAGGCGGGCGAACAATAATGGGTCTCCACACTACGGGAGTAGAAAATTCGGGAAGATCACTGCGAATTCCTCCAAACTTCCCTCCCGGGGAGCAGGCGCCCCTTAACGACGCCGTTGATCTATAGTCGCTCGGGCTAAGGGGATTACAGTGGGCTCCGGTGGACTACAGTGGACTACAGTGGACACCACAGTGGAGCCGCGGCGAAACAACTCGTTGCCCGTGTGTCCATGGTTCCGGGTTTCCATTCGATCTGGGGTTCTTTAACTACATAGCAACCGAGGAAATGACCTTCTTCAGACCTCGGGCTTCAGGGTCACGCCGATCTCAAACTCGATCATGGTCAATTCACCATCATCCTTCGCTTTCCACGCACAAAAGACTCGATGGTCAAGCGCTTGCAGATCCGGCTTTCCTCGGCGAATTAGAAAGCTAACTCCGGACCAGTGCAAACGGACCACCGCGTACCGTCGTGACAGGCTGGGCATCTCGTTGTAAAGCTGGCGCGAAGCTTCGTCGCCGAACTTCTCTTCCATCTTATCGAGGAAGTCGTCCGAGTCACGGTAGAACTCGAAAGGTATGCACACGGGCTCTCGAGGGCTGGGGCTTTCCGATGAGGTCACCAAGAAGTAGGTGGCCAGCATGTTCGATCCGGGAAGCTTTCGCTGGCGCTGGATGACGTCCATAGTTGAAGGCGCTATTCATTAGTTAGCGATGGTCACATACTTGAGATGCTCCGTTTTACCATCGTTCAGGCAAAGCCCTACTAAGGCGCTCGGACGACCAGGCTTGGCCGGCGGATGTTTAGCAGTCATATCCATCATAACAGGCCGAGGGGCCAGAGCTTCAGTCATAGCACGCCGAGGGGCCATCAGACTTCCTTCCGTTCCTTCATGGGGAGTCAATGACCCTTTCATGGCCTCGGTACTCGAAATCGTCGGAGAAACACGCGTGTTGACATGGTTGACATTGAGACTAGTCTCAACGGCGTTATTGCCAGTGACAGGACCAGCGGCGTTTGACTCGTCCGGGTGAGAGCCGGTTACCTGAATACAATCAACAAAATTAAACCACAAAGGTGAATTCAGCAGAACCGTCAAATTGGGGAAGCTCACATCCTGCGCAACGGAAGCGCGTCGAGTCTTGGATGATTTCTCGAGGAGCAATACCAGAGCACTGGTCATGCTATGACCCATTATTAGCGATTGATTTGATACTTGCTCCTCTGAAGCAGACAAATAACTCACGGTTTCTTGTCTTGGGGAAATCTGCAAGCATCATTCCCGTCGAGACGATCTTCAATCAGATTCTTTTCTCGGTTTTCTTCTCCCCAATACTTGATTCCATATTCATCAAGAAACTCCATAGCGCACAGGCGACGTTGAGTCTCGTTATTCCGGAGATCGGCCCAAGAGTAGACGGACTGAACGTGGGTATTGAGCTGCCCACGGAGTTTATCCCAGGGCCCGGTTTTCATGTCAAAGAAGAGTCTGAATTCATCAAGCTTGCTCTTGCTGGAGAGCTCAGCTACCAAGTCTGCCAAAGCTGAGGGAGTCTGCTGGATCCCTTTGCCACTAGTCTGCATGCGTGCACTGGGGATGCTTGGTGGTGCCATCGCTCAATAATCTGGATTTAACGAAGCTGAAACAATAATTCAAGGGTGATAGATTAATCAGGTGCCAATTTGACCAGAAGAACAATGAAGGTGATAAAAGTTGAAAGTGGTGAGGATAAAAGAGAATGGAAAAGTAAAGGAAGGGTTGAGGGGAAGGTTGGGCGCAGGGTCGAGAAGTGAGAGAAGTGAGATGGACATCACTCACGACGATGAGCAAGTTTGTATCTACACTAAGAGGACAGGATACCCTCAGGCCTTATGAAGCGCCCTGCAACACATTTGGATAGGCTAAAGGATAAAACGTTTGACTGCGAGATTAAGACATGGTATACGCGGATTCAGAGCTGATACTACGCGGAAAAAGTAACTAAACATCGATACAATCACTCTGCGCCGAGGTATCTCAGAGAGTTTTTCAGCTCCTTAATAGCTGTATCAACATCGTCAAAGGTCAGGGCTGATACCGCCCACCGAGCATGTTTTTGCGCCAGAGTGATAGAGTTATCATCCACGCCATGCGAGGGCTGGCTCGGTGCAGCAGGTGGAGGAGCAATAGGAGCACGGGCAGGTGAAGCTGCGGGAGGTGGGATGTAGGCACTGGCACTAGTTGGATCGTAGAATGAAGCTGGGTTCGACGCTGGCACTGACGGACTCGCGGCCGGCGGTGGGAAGGACTGGAAGCTATTGGAAGGCTTTGAGGTGTGAGGTGCGTGGAATCCAGGCGTATCTGGTAGATTGGGGACTCCGCTCGACCCTCCAATGGTGCTCGGTGTCGAAGGCAGCTCCAGGCCACCCGAATGCTGGTCATCAATATCCATTCGTCCAGGAGAACCAGGCGCATTCTGCGGAACAGAGGGAATCTCCGGGGTCGAGGAAGCAGGCGGTCTTGGAAGTGAAGATGCGCGAGACGGGTGAAGAGACTCGTCGAGAGATGACTGACGGGCCATCTGTCGGCCTATGCGATCGGCTTCGTCTTGAATCTCCTCGACGGACGCCTGTCTTGGCTTGGATGCTTGCTCCGCCACGGATTCATCGAACGCTTGGATATCTGGATCGGCGACCTGGGCTTCCTCTTCCTCCTTTGGTGCGGGATTCGTCGCATTAGGATCCTCTCCGGCTTTGATTGCCTTCACAATTCGAACAGCATGGTATTTGGCGAACTTGATCCTTCCAGCAATCTCGGGGTCGATGTCGCCCCAGATCTGACATAGCTCGAGAAATGTAGCTGCTGCTTGGAAGGTGTCTGCTGTTTGCCTGCAAAAAAAAGAAAATCAGTCACGATGGCTTGATAACTACCCAACATGAATGCTCACTTAGTGACCTTGTTGGCTGTCATAGCCGCCTCGGCGCGACCGAACACCTCCAGTCCAAATTGCTCAACATAGGCACTTGCCGCGACGTTATCCGTTACTGTCTCGTTGTCGGGGTTCTCGGTTTTGAACTGTTTCCGTCGATGTCAGTCGAGCCCTTGAGGCCACGCGGAAGCGGAGTGGAGTTGCGACGAACCTGCTCCAGCCTATCAACCAGGTTAGTCGTGTAGAGCTTGATCTCGTCATCCGAGCTGTGAAGCCCTCTCTCGATTATCTGGTTCACGATATGGAAATTGCCTGTCGCATTGGCTGATCAGCTCCCATGTCCTAGTGCGGGGGATTGCGCACACTCACACCAGTAGGCCACCACCGGTTTCGCTTTTTCTATTTGCGCTGCACGTAGGGCGAAGCGCCCAATGTCGGCCGTTCTTAGCCCTGCGGGAATGCTGCTTGCCATATTCGAGTAGCTGAGGGTGTTTGGGGAGGAGACCTTTGGCAGATGACGTTTGGAGCTCGGTGCGATTCCACCGCCCGTGAGGGGAACGATAAAGGCCGCCTTATCTACAACTGCCGGTGATTGTAGCCTGAGGATTGTACTCATATTTCATCACTTAAATAGTTATTGTATTCGCTAGATGATGCAAAATGGGTCGCTCTTATACGTCTTCAATAATCCATTCCCCAATCTCCACCCGCTCCTCTGCCAGGGCCTCGACCTCGAAATGGTCTTCTACTTGTCCTCCAGGACCTCCGATGCGCTCAATAACAATCCAAATTTGGCCCCGCGAGTCCAGACTCGGTGACAAGTCGAAATCATCCACTCGAACTCCCGATGGAGAATCACAATGAGATCCGTCTTCCGAGACGGCGAGAGTCTTCTTATACGGTCCCTGTCCCAACTCCACAGTCATCAACACGGGCGACGAAGCTACTGATCGAGAGCCGATCATAGAGGATTTGTTCCGGGCAATGAGCTTTATGCGGGTCAGGCGAGATATTTGTAAAGGCGCCAACATTCGGTCTTTTCCGGGTGGCAGAATACCCACTCCAGACAGTGTGACTCGACGGCCTGCCGACTCGGAAGCTAATGGCTGCACCACGCACGGGATCTTGGATGAGATCCAGAGCGTGAAACGCCCAAGTTGATCCGGTGCAAATGTGGAGCAGACAATAGTGTACGTCCCCCTGTCGAGAGATCGTGTCTCTGCCAGAGCACATCCACGACGATAATCGCCGCTGTCTGCGATGATATCTCTGCTTCGAACTCTGGCGATTCGTTGACCGGTAGACCAGAAGAGCTTCACATGGGTTGCAAGCTCGGCTTCTGTGGATTCAAGTAAAATAGCAACGTCGGTTGTTTCAGAAACCTGAAGGCTGAATTGTGGATTGGAGGAATAGCGGGCTGACTCGGCGTTGCCGCCGGCGGTCAAGGCTGTCCAGGAGCCACTTGCTTTGTTCAAACACAAGTACTTGTCGAGCGAAGGGGCAAGTGAGACAGGAGAAGTCGAGAAGGCGGAGAGGGTGAAGTTTTGACTGGACGGTGGGAGAGATTGTTCCGAGATCACGGCCGTGTAGGTTGTCCGGGGGGCATCTCAAGTCTCATGAGAGTGTTAGGGGAGTCCACGTACGGTCCACGATGGAGGGCGCCATCACTCAAGGAGACTCGTTTGCCGTCCGCTTGGAATATGTAGATGCTGATGAATCCGAGCTCTCCGCCTTCTGGGCCATGATTCTTCAAGTAATAATGGTGATCCGTCTTAAAGTGCTTACCCAGCAACAGCCAGACCGTACCTCCCGACTCACTGTAAACAGAGAACTGCGGGTTCTTGACAAAGCACCCAGCAAGAACGCGCCCGTGAGACAAATCCCATGTGAAATGAACATCCTCTCGATACTTAAACAGCCCGGGGTTCCAATTGAGATAGAGATGTTGGAAGTTCTGCAAGACCTGTTCACAATCCATCCAAAAAGTCCCTGGCGAAAGAGACGGTGCGTCGGCCTTATGCCCACTGACGCGGTTCTGCATGATTTTGGGCTCTGCGCCAGCCCAGGGATTCTTTAGGAGGCATTGGCGACGTCCGTCGACCTCCTTCAGATCCAGAATCGCGTAGTCGTGCTCACTCACCAAGCCCAGACCTTGTTGTTCGAGCTCGGTTAACTTGCCGGTTCCAATCGTTAGAACCACATCGCCATATGAGAAGGCTCTGAATATCCGCCCCCAAATCTCGTCGGATGTGGCATCCTCATTATGTAGGAACACTTGCTCGGGAATCCAGCCAGTGAGCACCCATAGGTCAGTCCCCGAGTTGCTTCCCGGGAAGTCATAGCCGCCGCGAACTTTCAGGTAGGCCTTCTCGACTAGAGCAGGCCATAGAAAGTTGGGATTATTCCGGTCAATCACATGAAGTGAACGGGTTGTCCTGGAAGACGGCAGCCGGTCGTCTATAACCACTTTCCGAAAGCATCCGTTGAAATAGAAAGAGAAAATGTATTTCCCTGAGGGCGATAGAGTCGGTTCTTCGGTACTACCCTCACAAGGGTACATTACCGGCGAGGCGTGCTGCTCGGGTTAGTTTCGATCGCACCTAATCCGCGGGCGGAAGCAGGACAATGTTTCGGGCCATACCTTTCCCAGACCACGTTCTGATCTTGAGGTCGTCGCACAAAGGCTAGCAACTACCGAGCAGTCGGTCAACACATCTTGCACAAGATCGGTTGACCCGGTCACCGAGACAAATGCCTCAACATCTGGGGCCTGGTCCAATTTTCTTGCCCGCAGCAAGTCAGAGGGGCGTCTCCATCCCGCAAAGATATCACGCTGGCATTCAGATATGCGCAGATCTGGCGCATCCCTAAAACCAGTTAGAATGGTTGTATGGGTTGATCGTCGCCACTATATGAATGCAACACATACGTGAAAGGATCGCCGTCGCCGGTGACGAACTCCGATGGAAGCGGTGCGCGATCCCACGGGGGAAAAATGAAGCCGTTTAATTTGGCTCCCTCGAGGATGATGATCTCCTCACGGGTGGTGAGCTTCCGCTTGGATGTGGGGGGCCGCAAGCTGGGAACTGTTTGCCGAGCAACCGATTGCCAGTCGGCAGCAGCCTTGATCTTCTCGGCTCGGGTCAAGAGTTCCTTGCACTTGGAATCGAGTTCTTTCTTGTCATCTGCAGGTGCCAGGCGCAAGGCTCTCATATAGTGTTCGGTCGCATCGATGGCGGCATCCAGAGCCGCTTTCTGGGAGGTCGCGGTGGCTATGGCCCCCTCGGCTTGCTAACTGCCGGTCAGCTCACCGATAATCCGGCATTGATGGATCGGTATCGACGCATACCAGTGCTTTAGAAATGTTCGACTGTGGCCCGTGGGGTCTAGACATGGCGCGCTTGTTTCTAACGATCGCGTAGACCAGTGAAAGTTGACTACGGGATGTGGTTGGAGCCGACACGCCCCGCAAAAGAAAGCCCTGCGTTCATCTACTTCTGAGACCACACGCCGAATTGAACTCGGATTAGCTATAGCTTCTCGGGATAGACAAAATCAGCCAATTGTACCATATCCTCCGACCATTACCCTTCTCCTGTACACGTCGTGATCAGCGCCGATTCGCGGGTGCAGCAGGGGGACGCGGCGGACCTCGGCTTGTTTTGTCACCGCCGCGCCGAGGCCGATCTCTCATGCTTGTGGCCGGTTATCAGCTTCCTTCTCGGGTGACATCGGTGGCTATGACTTGAATTGTCGTGCTTGACTCCTTCACTTGTCGAGTCTCCTGGATCTTCCTGCTCGTCCTTTTTTCTCCTCCATCCACAGCTCTTCCGTCTTCGGAGCAAGTGTCGTTTAGAGGCCCCGCTCCGATTTCCCTTCCGCCCGCCTTTCTTTTGATCCGTCGCTCGTCGGGTCTGAACTGGTATTCGGTCGATATACACCATGACCGGTCAATCGAAACCTGTCCGCCTGTCTCCTTGGGGCAGCGCGGTTGCAGGCGCAACGGGCGCAGTCCTCGCCAACGCGATTGTATACCCGCTGGACCTGTAAGACCTTGATCCGATAAATTCCACATTTGAGAATCCGACCCGCTAACGCTTTTCTGTTTCACGCCAGGGTCAAGACGAAGTTGCAGGTCCAAGTCAAGCAGGTCAAGGGAGACGTTGGAACAGAAGAAGTCGAGCACTATGAATCGACCATGGACGCCATCAAGAAAATCGTCGAGAAGGAGGGTCCCACTGGTCTATACTCTGGAATCACGGGAGGTCTGCTGGGTGTTGCTTCCACCAACTTCGCCTATTTCTACTGGTACAGCATAGTCCGAACCCTCTACATGGCTTCAAACAAGAGCCCCAAGCCCCCCGGGACCGCGATCGAGTTGGGCCTCGGTGCGGTGGCCGGCGCGGTGGCCCAGATCTTCACCATCCCGGTTTCGGTCATCACAACCCGCCAGCAGACACAACCGAAGGAAGAGAAGAAGGGCCTGATTGAGACGGGTCGCGAGGTGGTCGAGAGCGAGGACGGCTGGACCGGCCTCTGGCGCGGCCTCAAGGCCAGTTTGATCCTCGTTGTCAACCCGGCCATTACCTACGGCGCATATCAGCGTCTGAAGGATATCTTTTTCCCGGGAAAGAACAGCCTCAAGCCTTGGGAGGCATTCTGTGAGTTAACCGGCTTTTGTCTTCGAATCCATATCCACTAACGCCGATTTAGTCCTTGGTGCCATGTCCAAGGCTCTGGCAACCATTGCGACTCAGCCTTTGATCGTTGCCAAGGTTGGCCTGCAATCCCGTCCGCCCCCAAGCCGAAAGGGCAAGCCCTTTAAGACCTTCGGGGAGGTCATGAAGTATATTATCGAAAACGAAGGACCGCTCTCTTTGTTCAAGGGCATCGGCCCGCAGATCACGAAGGGTCTGTTGGTGCAGGGTCTGCTGATGATGACCAAGGAGAGGTATGTTTTTCAGTCATGCTCTCTTTCTAGTATCCGTTTTCTAACATCTTCTTAGGATGGAACTCCTCTTCATTGTTCTGTTTGCCTATCTCCAGAAGATCAGGAAGGAGAAGCTTCAGAAGGCAGTTGACGCTGCTGCATCAACGGCCAAGACGAGCCTGCCTGCTACTCTGAAATAAGCAGTCTTTCTATGCCAATACTTCTTCGGAACCCATGGAATTTACTTCCAGACATTATTTGTGTTATTTTACGGCGTGTTGGTACTCCCTGTTACTGTACTCCTTTCGCGGTACTCCTGAACAGTCTAGACATTTCCGGCTCTGTCATTTGGAGAAAGTCGCACGATGTATCCTGCCATATTCAGAAATAGATTCCCTTTATTTACTAACGATGCTAAATACACCAGTCTATATAAAGTTATTTTCTCGATCTTGCAGTTATAACCGTACACTCTTACCTACAGCATTCCGTAAAATCCCTTTGGCAAGTATGTACCTACGTAGGTAGCCTTGACATAGTCAGATGACTGATCAGATCTTGTTGAGGGTAGTTCAGGTATGCAATACCCGTGGTTATTGAGATTAAAGACCCGAGGCTGTAAATTTCAAGCCTTAAAGCACTCCTACCAAAAGAATATATGTCATGCCACGACGTTTCTATACCCACTTTGACGTTTAATGTTGTAATTTGGCCCTGCTTCGGAATTTCTTAGACACAATGTCCAATCCTGGCAAAAATACTGAAACTGCACGTCAGGTTAACTGTCTAGCTCCAGAGATGGCCGAAAAAGCCGCGTAGTTGACCCTGGTCTACGGTCGCGTATCTTCGGCAACGATCGACAAGCCGTCTCCGACGTCCCAAGCGGTGATCACTTCTCCGCGACACCTCCCCAGCTCACCACGAAATCTGCCAGCAAGGGCATGGGACAGCATGAGATGGCCACCATGGAGCTCCGAGTCAAGCGATGACCAGAAGAAACAGCAGGAGTCTAGCTCCGCAAACTGGTCCTCCCACCCCACATCAACAAACAACTCCAGCTCTCCTCTCGACTGGACTGCTTTCACCGAACCCAGAACAATCTTCCCAACCCTTCTCTTGACTAGCGGTATACTACTCGCAGTACGCTTCCACCGCCGCTACCTGCGCCGCTTCCCCGATGCCCCCAGCATCTCGCCTTCGTTTCTCCGCCGCCGAACGGTCTTCGGTAAAGTGACTAGCGTTGGCGATGGCGACAATTTCAGAATATTCCACACACCAGGTGGCCGACTCGCCGGATGGGGCTGGTTACCATGGAAAAAGGTCCCTACCGCAAAGAAGGAACTCAAAGATAATACCGTTAGTCTCTCAACCAACCCGTTCTTTACACCCGCCCATGAGCCGCTCTTCCACGCTTTGCATAGCTAACACAAATTAGATCCATATCCGTTTAGCTGGAATAGACGCCCCCGAACTCGCACACTTCGGTCGGCCCGAGCAACCCTTCGCCCGCGACGCCCACGCCTGGCTCACATCTTACCTACTTAACCGCCGCATACGAGCCTTCATCTGGCGACAAGACCAATACCACCGCGTTGTGGGGAGTGTATACGTACGGCGAGCGTTCGATTTCCCACCATTTCGTCGTCGCGATGTCTCTTACGAGATGTTGAAGCGCGGGCTGGCAACGGTGTACGAAGCTAAAGTAGGCGCGGAGTTCGGAGGTGAAGCCATGGAAAAAAAGTATCGTCGTGCAGAATGGTGGGCGAAGAAAAGGTCTAAAGGTCTTTGGAAAGATTATCGTCGTATTGGGTCAGACTGGGAAAGTCCTAGGGATTACAAGAACCGCATGGGAATGGGCGATACCTCGGAGAATGGAGGGAAATCGAAATCTTGATCATGATTGTACATTTTACGATCACGGAACGAAGTCAACTGAATCAAATATTCAAGCATTTCTAGACATTGCGTTCACCTTTTCCTCTGTACCACCTTTTTCGCTTCGACTTTCTATACCCCCAGTGTTATGGTACGGCGCATGCGCTTGGTTATTGGGATACGTAACCGAGGAGACCATTGTAAATGATGTGCAAAAAAGCATGGGAAGGTTGCGACAGTAAGGTAAGGTAAGGTAAATTCCGCGTGTATCAATATAGTACACTAGGTTGAGTATAGCTGTACAAAGGTGCCGAAGCACTCCGATATCCTCCGGCCCTGAATCATGATCATAACACAGGGATAATAAAACCTAGGCAATCACCGCTAAGCATGTGCCCAATTTATCGGAGCGCAATTAAGAATATGTATACATGTAGACATTAGCCCTAGCAGAATCTTCGTTCAATTTCCGCGAACAGCTTGGGAGATATCTCGTCACTCGAGTTGCCCTCGACGCGCCAAAGGCACCCGCGCCGGTCGTAATGCTCAAGAAGAGCTTTGCTGGTCTCCTCGAATTTCCGCAGCCGCTGCTTCCATGTGTCGATAGAGTCGTCTTCTCTCTGTGTCAATGTTTCGCCCGTGACATCGTCCTTGCCGGGAACCTTGGGAGCATGGAAGTCTGTATTGTACACTCGCCCTGATGGCTCATGCACCCAGCGCGAGGCAATGCGTGCGAGAATCACGGATGGTGGCGTGAGGAGATGCACGACGAAGTTGACAGGGACTAAGGTATCAAGGCTTGTTGCTTGAGCGGCAGTGCGGGGAAATCCGTCGAGAATGAAGGAGGCTGTGGGGGAGATCTGGGGAAGTGAAGCGGTGGACTGCGAGGAGGATGTGGATGAGGAGTATGCAGAATTGGTAGACGAAGTTTCAGATGGCGAAGACCGTTGGAGCCAACCCTTGGATGCCAATTCGGAAGAGATGAGGCCGAGTATCATTGAGTCCGGGACCAGGTTGCCGGACTGCATTGTGGCCTCGGCTTGGACGCCTGTTGTTCAATTAGACTATAGATCCTTGATAGTGCATTCACATGGGTTCGAAGGCCTGTGCGACTTACCGAGCTGTGTTCTGCGACGCACATTCTCTCGCAAAAGATCACCCGAGCTGATGGAGGCCAGCTGCGGGAAGCGCATGAGCAGTCGCTCAGACTGCGTTCCCTTTCCTACACCAGGAGCACCGACGAGGATGATCCGCGCAGCCTTCTTCAGCTGCTTGGTTGTGTGCGACATACTGAGCGATGCCCTGCCAGTGGTGGCGCGGAGTGCTGTGCAGATGCTCCGCTATAAAACTCCCCCGGGTAATCCGTTCCTGGAAATGTTGTGGGGCGGTAGTGCTGGGGCCGGAGGTGTAAAGCAGAAGTAAAACGCGATGCTATCGCTGATGCATGGCAGAGAAAGGAACCGAGATAGCAGACATAAGCGATATAAGCAACAATGTCTAGCGCATATTACCAATTCGTGATTTTGTGGGGTTGGATGCGATTGCTTGCTTAGGCCTCCGGTGAGGAGCTCCGAGGGAATGTTAAATATCCGAGGGAAAGCAAAGAGAAATAGCCCAACAAGATCAGCTACAATACCCGGACAGACTATCGCAGTTATCAGCGAGGAGTATGATGGAGATGATCAGAAGAATGGGGATTCGGCAATCGAGGAAGCACGGGCGGCTCTTCACATGCGTCAATACTCTATTGTGGCCTGATTCCCAAGGCGTATAAGTCACATGACCAAGACCGGTCGCGCGGCGCGTGTCGCGTCGCCCAATTTGATAACGGGGGATCTTCTTAGGTAGCCCAGCGCTCGAGATCGGACTCTGGCCACACATTCACAACTCAGACTCGACACCATGATTCGACAGGACGCCCACCGCATCGACCCCAAACGCAGGGCAACTATCGACCACAAAAAAAGGCAATTCGCTGTACCAATCTACAAGCAGCAGGACTACCCGCACCGTCTGAACCTGTACGACACGCCGCCGACGGCTGAGATCACCCTCGAGCAGTTTGAGCAATGGGCCATTGATCGGTTAAGGAGTATGCATCATGCAAGCACATTTTTGTATGGCTAGCCACTAACACTTCACACAGTCCTGGCCGAGATCGAAGCATGCTCCTACCGCAATAAATCCCCCGGGGAGACCGACACTCAAATCACGCCCCTTCTCCAGAAATATCTCCCTCTCTCCTCCAATACCTCCTCTTCCAATGGTGCTGCCGACCTGCGTTTGAGAAATGAACGCCAAAAGGATCACTACTCACACTTTATTCTCCGCCTGGCCTTCTCCGCCACGGAGGACCTCCGCCGACGATTTGCACGCGCCGAGACCATGCTCTTCCGCTTTCGTTTCCAGAAGGATGACTCTCGAGAAAGACGTGCTTTCATTGACAGTTTGAATCTCGACTGGGAACCCGTGGGCGAAGAGGAACGAAACGAAATCGCCGAGCACCTGGCTAACTCGACGCCCGGTTTGCACCGGGTGAATGATGAGACATGGTACAAAGTCGACTGGGAGAAGGTCCCCGAGCTCGTCGAAAGACGGTCTGCGTATATGAGGAGGGGTAAGGCCTATGTTCCTGGAAGGGAACAGTTGAGTATGATCATGGCGGAGTTCACTGCCCGCCTGGAACGTTCGCTTGAGGTATCTCTTGATCATTTGTTCGCTACTCGAGGATTCTTAGCTAACAAAGTATAGCTCACTAGCCGAGCGCTTCCCCGTCTAGACGAGGATGACCGTCTCACTCCCATCCTCAACCACCTCTCCAAGAACTTCGGCAGTGCCGAATCTGTATACACCGAGAGCGAGGGACATGTCGATGGAGCGGAGATCAGAGCAAGCTCTATCGACTCCCTTTCTCAACATTTCCCACTGTGCATGCGCAGTCTACACATGAATCTGCGCAAGAACCACCACTTGAAGCATTTTGGGCGGCTGCAGTACACACTGTTCTTGAAGGGCATCGGTCTGTCTTTGGAGGAATGTATCCTCTTTTGGCGCCAATCCTTTAAGGGCAAAACCGACGACGAATTCAACTCTCAATACAAATACAACATCCGCCATGCTTACGGTGACGTCGGTGGTGATGTGAACCGTCGTGGCCGAGGATACCCTCCTTACTCGTGCCAGAAGATCCTGGGGGATAGCAACCCCGGCATTGGTCAAACCCATGGGTGCCCGTACCGCCACTACTCCGTTGACAACCTTGTCGGGCTACTGCAGGCAACGGGCGTAAGCGACAAGGAAGTTTTGCGGGGAGTGCGTGAGGATGTGGGCAAGCAACGGTATCACATTGCGTGCAACCGAGTCTTCGAGTCAACGCACAAGAACGAGATCAAGAAGGTCAAGGAGGACGGGACGTGGAGCCAGGCCGACCTGGACACCATCGTCCACCCGAACACCTACTTTAAGCGCAGCTACTTACTGAAGCAGTTGGCCAAAGCCCCGAGCCGAGACGCTTGAGCATGTGAATTTTTCATGAAGTTATGTCGGCCCATCACGTGCGATGGCTGTTCAATTGGCGTTGGGAAGGGATTGTACACAGAAGAACATGTAGGAAGTTTCAATTGCAATAGCATATTCATTATAGTCATAGTCATAGTCATAATCGATAAGGTTACAGAAGGTCTGTGACCACAGCTGATTCCCAGTGAATCCGAAAGGATCGGAACGACCTTTCAAAACCAGGTGCCCAGCAACGGGTCAAGTCGATCTTCGCTCGACGCGAAAACAACTCCATCATGGGAAAGAGTGAAGTTGTCGACAATAAATATTATATTTGGGTCGGCGTGGAAGAAATTGAAGAAAGAAGAGAAAGTGAAAAGCGCCGAGATTTTAACGATGTTTGGATACGGCGGGCGGCAGAGACCAGGAGCGCTGCAACCTGGCCTTAATGGGGGCATCTCCTCACACAACTGCCTCAACTCCACCTTGTGTTCGATCCTCTTTAGTCATTCGGGGCTGTCTTCCTGGGAACTGGGTTATGCTCCGTGTTTCTTTTGTCTGTGCCTTGGAGTAGTCCGATTCCCACTTGCCTGCGACTCGACTCGCTCCGTCTAACCGACCCCCTCCTCCCCTTGTCAACACCGGTCCAAGACCTCCACCGCCACCCGCTACAATGGATTTCGAGGCCCTGAAGGATCAATGGAGTGATGTGGAAGACCGTGATGGCATCCGGCTGAGCTGGAATACTTTCCCGAGCTCTCGCATGGTTCGATAATCCCATATGGCTGCTATACTGCAGTCGAGTGTCGCGTCATCCCTAACTTTGTATCTATAGGAAGCTTCTCGCTTGGTCGTCCCCATTGCTGCCGTCTACACCCCCCTGAAGGAGAAGCCGGATTCCCCATTGCTTCAATATGAGCCGGTGACTTGCAAGCAGCCCTGCCGGGCGGTGCTCAACCCGTATGCGTATGTGCCGTTGACTCTCTCTCCCCGCCTTGCGGTGAACTGACATCCCCTGTCTAGCACCGTCGACATCCGCGCCCGGATCTGGATCTGTCCCTTCTGTTTGATGCGCAACCCTCTTCCGCCTCACTATAAGGATATTACGGAGAACACGATACCCCCCGAGCTCCACCCCTCCAGCACCACGATTGAGTACCAATTGGCACGGCCCGCCCCCGCTCCTCCGATCTTCCTGTATGTGGTCGATACTTGCCAGGAGGATGACAGCCTGCAGGCGCTCAAGGACTCGCTCGTCATGAGCTTGTCTCTGCTACCGCCGAATGCGCTGGTTGGTCTAATTACCTATGGCACAATGGTAGGAACAGCAACCCCTGTCTAGGATATCAACACTCAAATGCTGACTCTTGTCAACAGGCCCAAGTGCACGAGCTCGGCTACACTGAATGCGCCAAGTCCTATGTGTTCCGAGGCAACAAGGACTACACCGCCAAGCAGGTGCAGGAGATGCTAGGCCTTGTTCAAGGTGTGCGACCCGGCATGCCCCCTCAGCAACAACCGCAGCGTCCTCCCCTCCCTCCGGCTGCGCGCTTCCTCCTGCCCGTTCAACAGGCCGAGTTTCAGATCACCAACGTCCTCGAGCAATTGCAGCGTGACCCCTGGCCCGTGGCCAACGATAAGCGTGCCCTTCGTTGCACCGGTGTGGCCTTGAGCGTAGCTGTTGGCTTGCTGGAGACCTCCTTCCAAAATGCTGGAGGCCGCATCATGAACTTTGTCAGTGGTCCCGCCACCGAGGGACCTGGTAATGTCGTTTCTCCTGAGTTGAAGGAGCCGATTCGATCGCACCACGACATCGATCGCGACAACATCAAGTACTACAAGAAGGCTGTTAAGGTAAATCTTCACAGAATACCAAATTTGTGTGTTCCAGCTGATCGTGATTAGTTCTATGACAACCTTGCCAAGCGCGCCGCAAACAACGGTCACATTGTCGACATCTTCGCCGGATGTCTGGATCAGGTCGGTCTTCTGGAAATGAAGAACCTCTCCAACTACACCGGAGGTCATATGCTTCTTACGGACAGCTTCACCTCCTCTCAGTTCAAGCAATCCTTTGTTCGTGTGTTCGACAAGGACGTCAATGACAACCTTCTTATGGGCTTCAACGCCTCTCTTGAGGTCCTTACAACCAAGGAGCTCAAGGTCACAGGTCTTATTGGTCATGCTATCTCACTGAACAAGAAGTCGAGCTCTGTGGGTGAGACGGAATGCGGTATTGGTAACACATGTGCCTGGAAGATGTGCGGTATCGACCCGTCTTCCAGCTATGGTGTATACTTCGAGATCGCCAACCAGGGTGGCCCCGCCGCTGTGCAGCCCGGCCCTCAAAGAGGCATGATGCAGTTCTTGACATACTACCAGCATTCCTCCGGACATTACCATCTCCGGGTGACCACAACAGCACGTCCCCTCAGTGGACCTGCAGGTGACCCGACGCTGGCACAGTCCTTTGACCAGGAGGCCGCTGCCGTACTCATGGCCCGTATCGCCGTCTTCAAGGCCGAGGTTGATGATGGCCCGGATGTCCTGCGCTGGGTGGACCGCATGCTGATTCGACTGTGCTCGCGGTTCGCCGACTACCGCAAGGACGACCCGACATCATTCCGTCTGGAGAAGAACTTTACTCTCTACCCACAGTTCATGTTCCACTTGCGACGAAGCCAGTTCTTGCAGGTATTTAACAATTCCCCCGACGAGACTGCTTTCTACCGCCATGTTCTGAACCACGAGGATGCTGGCGACTCCCTGGTCATGATCCAGCCTACGCTCGATTCCTACTCTCTGGAGGTTGAGGGTAGCCAGCCCGTGCTGTTGGACTCTGCTTCCATCCAGCCCGCGCACATTCTTCTTCTCGACACCTTCTTCCACATTCTTATTTTCCACGGCGAGACCATTGCCGAATGGCGGAAAGCTGGTTATCAGGATCAGGAGGGCTACGAGAACCTCAAGGTGCTTTTGGAGCAGCCTAAGGAGGATGCTAGGGTTCGTGTCTACAACTTTCCCTCCTTTATTTTGGGTTTCCTTACTGATAGCTTTACAGGAACTGATTGCCGATCGTTTCCCTCTGCCCCGTTTCATTGTCTGTGACGCCGGTGGCTCCCAGGCCCGTTTCCTGCTGTCCAAGCTGAACCCGTCAACCACCCACACCACCGGTGGTTATGGCGGCGGCGTATCGGCACAAACCATCTTCACTGATGACGTGTCGCTCCAAACGTTTATGGATCACTTGATGAAGTGGGTATTATCTTTTCCGATCAAGCAAGCTCCTCTTACTAACTGCTTTTAGACTTGCGGTGTCCGGTACCAGCTAGTTTTGTAATGAAACGATAGCCATGAGAGCAAAGGGCGGTCCTACATCAACCCCTTCGGGTCTTGTGTATCTTTAGCGGTGATTAAGCTCTTTTTTTGCAATATAGTAGTAGATTGAATGGATTGATACCAAGGCAACCTTGAAAGCATGCTACCCGATCGGGTCATTCTAGGTCATGTGATTGGGGCTGTGCCCTAACTCCTTTAACGGGGCCAACTTTCGCTTAGAGAGCAGCAAGTGGGTCCCCAAGAGAACTTCCATTAATTCCGCCGCGAGTTTTCTTTCCTTCTCTTCCATCCATCCCCTTCGACAATCCAAGGCAGATCGACTACCTCTCGCACTCGCCATGCGTGAGTATCATCCCCTTGGTCAGCCTTTCAATGGCGGCGGCTAATCTTCCTTCTGTAATTAGCTCCCAAGTTCGACCCCAATGAGGTGAAGATCATTCACCTGCGTGTGACTGGTGGTGAGGTCGGTGCCCAGTCCGCTCTGGCTCCCAAGATCGGTCCCCTTGGTCTGTCTCCCAAGAAGATTGGTGAAGACATCGCCAAGAACACTGGTGACTGGAAGGGTCTCCGTGTGACTGTCCGTCTCACCATCCAGAACCGTCAGGCCGCCGTCTCGGTTGTTCCCTCCGCCTCTTCCCTTGTCATCAAGGCCCTCAAGGAGCCCCCGCGCGACCGCAAGAAGGAGAAGAACATCAAGCACAACAAGTCCGTCCCCTTCGATGAGATTGTTGAGATTGCCCGTATCATGCGCCACCGCTCCATGGCCAAGTCTCTCCAGGGTACCGTCCTCGAGATCCTCGGTACTGCCTTCTCCGTCGGCTGCCAGGTCGACGGCCGCAGCCCCAAGGACGTCTCCGATGACATCCACGCTGGCGAGGTCGATGGTAAGTTTTTGATTTATTTCCCCCCATATCCGACCAACATCTAACAGTTGGCACAGTTCCTGAGGAGTAAATCACTCCCTTGAATGGAAAAGAGGTGGCTATCTGCTTTCGTAACGACATTGTCTCCATGATGCGGAGCTAGTTGCAGAATACGACTGTTGCCTCAAAAAAGAAAAGCAAACCATGTTCATGAGTCATGACCTTGATACCTTTTTCCTTCGCGTTTCCTGCGAATGTTGGAATGAACCAATTCATCATTCGCATTTCCTTTCCGGTTGTATACTTCTTTCTTCCCATTTCCTGATCCTTCCAGTATTCCCTCTCGCTCTAGCCTCCATGGCGACGAGGATACTGGAAGCCGTACTGCCCCGATGCAGCCCAACCCCCATCTCCCTCGAGGAACCTTCACAACACTCTGGCCCTTACCGTTCTCTCCTTGCGAGGTTTGAACTTTACCATATGTGGTATAGGCTTATTTTAAGTGAAGGAGAGCAACCCCGACCCATTACTCACCGCGGTAGCCTTGGAGTCCGGCCTTCTGGTTGGGCTTTGTGGCTACAGTGGTCCATATACGGGTCTACATCTCGAGTCTCGGATTTATCTGATCTCTTGTAGATTGTAAAGCACATTTAGTTCATGCTGGATTAGTTGATTAATTTTTCATTCGCGGGGCTGTCGGCCAATTGACATATTCTGCGAATCAAAAATAATCCAGTCAATCAACCACTCAGTCATGCCTAATTTAATTTGAAAGTTTAATTTTCCATCTCAGTCCACGGTTCTTCGATACCTACTCTATCTTGTCCACTTGCATATACTTACCGCCTTATCAAGGCCTCCGAACCTTGGAAGGTTCCAGGCTGGACGTCCCAAGGTTGCGAGCGCTACATGTACTCAGTACCTATGTAGATACCTATCACTTCGTACTTCTACAGCGCTTTCTGCGAGGATAGATATATATAGGTCACAACGATATAGCCCAAGGTTGCATGACTCGAATGCACGCTTCAAAGCTGGAATATATATTCGGTCATTCGCACCGGTGTTTCAACTGTGATCGCTCACGCAGCAGTCCTCCGTATATTTTATATGGGTATCTCCACGCGCCCCGAACCCCCACCGCCATATGGCGATGAGCTTGTTTGCGCCATCTTGGGTTCGGCCAATGCTGCCAGGATTATCTGAAACCACCAAACGGCTGTTGAGGACTTGCGTACAAAGCAAAAGAACCATGCATGACAAATAAGGCTCAAGCAATCCGGCGCATGACTAGGGGCCACGACGATTGGACCACTGTCTTGCACTGTGTACATGAAGCGGGCTGTGCCCGCAATACCTGGTCCTTCCTACAGAAAAATAAAATATAAAAGTGTACTCCGTAGCGTCAGCAAGACCACGCACACAGCTGGCCCCAGGAGAAGGGACTCCACACACCCGACGATCATTGCTCGGATCCCCCTGGCTGCTTGTGCGTGGGCTATCCACCCATCCACCGGGGGGTGGTGGGCCGGGTGCTGCATATTCGGTGGCCCATGATGTGCACGGTGACTGCTACAGTTTTAGTGCGCGCCGGTACTGGGTAGTGTCACTGGTCTTTGGTCATCGAGGGCCGGGCAATATCGAAGTTGGACAAATGAGCGCTCGACCACAGGAACTTTCTTTCATTGCCTTGTTTCATGGTACCTGTTTCCCCCTCGGCGCCTGTATCACCCGACTTGCATGCCATGCAGACGTTAGGACCCAGGATACCTACAGTGGGGTGTGTCGAGTTGAGTTTGCCGATCTTCTGGGAGAAAAAGTCGCGGTATGGAAGAGACCATTCTTTCCCGCTACGACCGTGGAGAGCTATGCTCATTACATAGCTGCCGAGCCACGCTCTGGGGATACGAGATGGCCCAGAGCGAAGTGGCGCTCGTCAGAAAGAAAAAAAGAAAAAGAAAACCTTTAATAATACAGAACAGGGATCGGGGCATCCTTGCAACCCCAGAATCCACCCGGATAGGAAAGGATGCGCTGCGGCGGACTAGCTAACAGGGGGCTGCGTCTGTCACCGAAATTATGGAATTGGCGGTGGCTGCAGGGCGCCTAAACCGATATACCAGGGTTTGGTACGGGGTGTCTTGAGTACATTTGTTTTGGTGAAGGGAAAATGGTCGAGTATCAAAGGCGCATAATATGAAAAGAAAGGTAGAGAAAGGACTGGCCAGCCAAAGACGGAAACGGGCTCGACTCGATCATCGTACTGTAGCGGGGCGACACCGATCCTTGACTAGTCGACCGGGCGGAACCTGTGGACCACTGACGTTGGCCGCAGGATGGAGACTCCAGCCAGAGGATGGTTCAGCCGTTGGATCGAGTGGGTCGGTGGAGCAGCGAGGTGAGTGAGAGAAGAGGGTGAGGGAAGGAGATAGAAAGAATAGGGGTTGAAGGGAGATGCAGAGATAGAACACGAGAATAAAACCAAGAAAATAGAAAGATGGAGAGAGAGAGGGGGGATGCGTTTTTATGTAGTTGATCGGAGGAAGATCAACCAAGTGATGTGCAATCCTTCATCTGGCGGACTCCTCCACTCGGCTTGGCTGGAGGCCCGCTCCAACTAGCACTTTCTACTCTATTCCCCCTCTCGACCCATTCTCTTCCCCCTCTATCTCTTCTCTCTTTGTAACTATTCTCCTTCCTTTCGCGCCCTCGCCCAATTCCTGCCAAGGTCTCGCCTGCATATCACTGCCCCCCTCCGTTTCGGCCGCTGGCAGATCACCGCGCCACTCCCCTTCTCCCTTGCGTCCTCCGTGAATATCGAATCTGCTCGACTTGGGCTTCTCCTATCTTTATCAACCTTCCCCTCGATCGCGTGGACGACCACCTTGCGATCCCTCGATGACGATACTGTGAGCCGGTCGCTTTACTCACGTCTCCAAGACTAGCTGTGTGGCCGTGGTCATACCCATAATGAGGTGTCGAAAACGCTTCAAGGAGGATGCTTGTTGATTACCCATCAATCTCGACTGATTCTTAGTTGATATTCTCGACTGTCGCCTCTGCGACCTCGGCCTCTCGCCAAGGAAACGGACCGTGGTGGTCGAGGAGGTGAACGAGACAAAAAAAAGATGTTTCCGACCGTCGCGCCTTTCCCTTCGGTTCAGCCGCATCACCACATCCACCACTATCCCGCCCACGATGCCATGCATCAGCCTTATGATGTGAACGACCCCGCTTATTACTCTCATAATGACCCATTCATGCATTCCTTTAATCCAACATCCCGCTTACGTTTTCAAATGCCGCATCCTGTCCAACGCCTCGATCCTCGCGACGCCACGGGCTCGAGTTCGAACGCAAACGCCGCGGGGGAACATGCGCTTAGGAGGAAGACCCCAAACGGAACCCTGGCAGCCGGTTACGATGGAACCCCAGGCGACACCACGATCCAGCCCGCACCAAAGCATATCTTGGTCTCGCCGCTAGAGTCCGGGCAATTTCTTCCTGCGCAGGCGGGCCTGCAGCCGGAAAACTGGCAACCGCTTCCCCTCGATCAAGCCATATCCACACATATGAACTTCCCGCCCGTCTTCAAAAACGAGGCGGGCGACCCGATTGCCGCAGGAGAGGTGATCCAGGATGCGAATGGGGCAAGCTGGGTTCGTCCCGTCAACTATCCTCCGGGGGTCGACTCGGTGCTTAATCAAAGCTTGCCCCTCCAGGCGACCCAGCGCTTCCTTCTGCACAATGGGGCCTATATTCCGACCGTTCTTCCTGCAACTTTGCAGCAGTGTGTTGGACCGACGGCGTCTGCTGGGGCCGGCCCATTTGGTCCATATTGGCCGGACGGTGCATACATTCCCTACCGCCCTGTAGCATTCCGCGATTCACGTTTCGGCTCTCCTAATCCCAACGGACAGCCTCAGTCCCTCTTCGATATCAACCAGCAGGCCTTCAACCATGCACAGATCCCGTTGGACACTCGCTCGGACTCGGGATTTGCATGGGGGCAATCTGCAACCGGTGTTCCTCCCCAAAATCCTCTCATGAAAGCACGTTTCCCTCCACGCCATTCGGATCTGTTACCATTCCATGTCCGCGCCAATCGATCCGTATCATCCTACCCTAATCCTCTCAACAATGAACCTATGTCCTGGACTGGCCGCCCACCAGTCCACGGCTTCCAACCCCCAGGGCCAGCAGTGGTTGCCAACACTGAATTCAAGGAAAAGGTTATGTCCTGGGCACATGGTGTCTACGTCGACCTTCTCGCAACTATCCACCAGGCTCGCCGCAACAGCATCTCCAACGGTGGCGCGGACGGTCAGAACCCTCGTTTCCTAAAACCGAACATATACCCGAAGCCTCCTCGCCAACCAGGTCTCGATTTCTCGCAAAGTAATGCCCCCGAAATCCACCGTCACAATAGCTACCCGTGCAGTCAATATGATGTACAAAGGCAGAAATCGGGTCTTATGGCAAACCTGCGAAAGGGAGATCCTCAAATGAACGTTCAGGGCCGACGTCCATCATTGAACCAATTTTCTCAAGCCCACCGCGCGTCAGACTCGCAAATGCGTGATGTCGGGCGCTTTCCAGGTGCATCGGCCCACCGATCCTCCAGCACTCTTTTCAACGACGGCTCTCCAGTTACCAATGCAGCATCTGCCTTGGAAATGCTATCTCATCTATGCATGGAAAGTCATTGGGAATGGACTGATGGGATACTTCTTGGCGGCTGTTTGGCTTATGGTTTAGGTGACTACAACAAAGCCATGCGCTGGTATTCTAGGATTATCGCACGCGATTCAACGTGAGTATATTTTTTTCAAAACTTTTGGTTTTGATGCTAACTTTGTCAATATAGACATGTGGAGGCCATCTCTAACCTTGCTGCCACCTTGTTGGCCCTTGATCGGCGAGAGGAGGCCTTGCAGAATTGGCTTCGTGCCGTGAAGTTGCGCCCGAGTTTCTTTGAAGCTGTTGAGCATTTGATTGGTCTTTTGTGCAGCAGCCACCGGGGCAAAGAGGCTGTCAACATCATTGATTTTGTCCAAACCTCTCTTCGTCATCCAAAGGATGGAGATTGTTTCAAGACGGATGAGCATGCTAGCGAGCCCGAGAGTGATGCCGAGAGCAACGTGTCCGATGTGTGCATGTATGACAATGCATCCTTTGATTATGATGACGATATGGGACGAGGGCCGACTTTGAACCCGGGCTCGCCTGAAACGACGCCTGTCGGCTTCGCCACGAGTGGATATGCCATCCCGGGCTCGGACAATGGGAGAATGCTCGCTCTGATTCACGCCAAGGGCAACATGCTCTATGCACTTGGTGACAATGCTGCCGCTGCGACCGCGTTTGAAGATGCCGTCTTGATTGCCGCTGGAAGAAGACGGCACGGTGTTCAGAGTCTTATCAAACAGATTTTCGCTGCCTTTGCCCCCGGATCGAGTAACGGATATCACCAACCGGAGCCAGGTTCCGGGGAGAGCGTTCTTCTGTATCCGGACAGAGCTCTGCAAACTGCGAAGCTCGTGTTCCGGGCTAGCAGTGGCACGCCGCCGGGACTTAAGTACGTGGCCGAGGGAATTTCCAGGAAAGCTGCCATCTCAACTACCAGTAACTCTCTGCTCTCCCTGGCAAAGATCTATCAGGACGGCATGTCGACTGTCTCGTCCAGCGCACCGAGATCTGCACCCGGCGTGCGGGATATTCTGGCCCTGTACTACCTTTCCCTTTCCCTACAGCCAAGTCCATCCACTGCGAACAACGTTGGTATCTTGCTCGCCGGAATCCAGAACAATCCGCCGGCTCGAGGGCTGGTCCGTCCCAATGGCGAAAGCCAACATCCGGAGATCCCTGGTGTGGTGCCTGGAAGCGGGATTTCCCTCGCACTGGCGTACTACAACTATGGGTTGCATCTCGACTCCCGTCATGCCCACCTCTACACAAACCTGGGCAGTTTGTTAAAGGACATTGGACAGCTTCAGGCTGCCATCAAAATGTACGAGCAAGCTGTCCAGTGCGATGGCAATTTCGATATCGCTCTTGCCAATCTGGCCAACGCTGTTAAGGATGCCGGTCGGGTTAACGATGCCATTTCATACTACAAGCGCGCTGTCAAAGTGAATCCTGAATTTGCTGAAGCTGTGTGTGGGCTGGCCAACGCGCTAAACTCAATTTGCAACTGGGTCGGCCGTGGTGGCATTGTCAACGGGCATGGCTTCCGTGATCGCTGGCATGTGGATGACAAGGGGATGCTTCGAGATGCTCAGAGCAACGACACCGGTACTGGCTGGATTAAGCGTGTCGTGGACATTGTCGACCGACAACTCCGTGAAGGCGAATACTGGGGTCGTGGACTCCTGACATCTCACACGGCTGAACAACTGTGTTCTCAGTTGGCTACCGCATTGGACTCGGGCCGCTTTGCCTCCAGCCGACGATCATCCCTGGTCAAGGTCCTTCAATCATGGGCCGGACAGAAATGGGAAGGGTCGCGCATCGTCCGACTCATTGAGCGTGCCATCCGGTCAATTACATGGCAATGGTACCAGGACCGCTATGTCTATGGCAAAGACTACCCTACCTCCAAATACCGCCGGCCTCAACTCCCAGCAGCGCTCACTGCGCCAAACGCGCCGACGGTCCTGCCTTTCCACACCTTCACCTGTCCGTTATCTGCGAAGCAGATTCGCCAGATCTCACAGCGCAACGGACTTAGAATCTCATCATCTACTCTACGATTACCCTGGCTCCCGAGCACCGTGTTCCCACCCCCGTCGCCCCCAAATCCTTTCCTCAAAGTTGGCTATGTTTCGTCGGACTTCAACAATCACCCTCTGGCGCATTTGATGCAATCGGTGTTTGGATTGCACAACACGAAAAAAGTAAGAGCATATTGCTATGCTACTACCGCCAGCGACAAGTCCGTCCATCGCCAACAGATCGAGAAAGAGGCTCCCGTCTTCCGTGACGCGAGTGGATGGTCGGTTGACCGGTTGGTCCGGCAGATTGTTGACGATGGAATTCACATCCTCATCAATTTGAACGGTTACACCCGTGGAGCCCGCAACGAGGTCTTTGCCGCTCGGCCTGCGCCCATTCACATGTCTTTCATGGGATTTGCCGGCACTCTTGGTGCCGAGTGGTGCGATTATATCCTCGCCGATCAAATTTCAATCCCACCCGAGACTCTGAGCCCTGGTCGGCGAACCGCGCGCATCGAGGACCGTATCCTTGAGGAGGACAATGGCGAAGATCTCGATGACTGGGTTTATGGCGAGAAGATCGTGTATACTCGTGATACATTTTTCTGTTGTGATCACCGACAGAGTGCACCGGATGCAGGAGAACGACTGCTCACATGGGATGAGGAGCAGGTTCGGCGCTGGAGAATGCGGAAAGAGCTGTTTCCCAAGCTCAGCGATGACACCATCATCCTGGGAAACTTCAACCAGTTGTACAAGGTGAGCCTTCTCTTCGATTGATCGGTCTCAATTTCACCAGTTACTGACATTGTGCTAGATTGAGCCCACGACATTTAGGACGTGGTTGCGCATTTTGGCGCGAATCCCCAATGCCGTGCTCTGGCTGCTGCGGTTCCCAGAGACTGGCGAACAGAACCTTCGGGACACTGCCAAGGCGTGGGCGGGCGATGAGACGGCTTCGAGGATCATCTTCACCGACGTCGCGCCGAAGAACACGCACATTGCGCGAGCGAAAGTCCTGGATCTGTTCCTCGATACACCCGAGTGTAATGCACACACGACGGCCACCGACGTCCTCTGGAGTGGAACGCCGCTGCTGACCTTGCCACGATACAATTACAAGATGTGCTCACGCATGGCGAGTAGCATCCTGAGCAGTGCGCTCCCCAAAACCGAAGCGGGGCGGCAAGCACGCAAGGAGCTGATTGCCTCGTCGGACGACGATTACGAGAACAAGGCCATCCGGCTTTGCATCGACTTGCAGTACGTCCCGGGCGGCGAGGGCCGATCCCGCGGCCGTCTGGCGGATATGCGACAGATGCTGTTTATGCAGCGACATAAGAACAAGCTCTTCGACACGGCCCGCTGGGTGCGTGATCTGGAAGAAGCTTACGAAGCAGTGTGGGCGCAATGGGTGAACGGCGAAGAAGGCGATATCTTGTTATGATATGCACAGCGAAATTATACCCCTTGAGCGATTTTGATTATGATTATGATTTTTTTTTTTCTTGTGGTTTTCATCTGGGTCGTCAAATGTTGGGGACTTTTGGTAGTTGGGGTTTGATGTATACGCAAGGAGCTGGAACTCATGGAAACGCAGGAGTTTTGTCATTTCCACTGCCCAGATAGATGGGTTTATACACTCTTCACATGCCGGTTCTCTCGAGCTGGCCATACATTCGTTTCTACTTGGCATACCCTGCATCTGTCCCGTTGAACTTGTAGTGAAACTTCGTATACAAGGGTATCAAAAAGGCCCCAGGTAAGGAAGGGCGCACACCGGCCCAAGTGTACGTACCCGCCCCAGTCGCACAAGCCAGCCGGTGGTCGATTCGATTCGATGTCTCACAGATGGTCCCGGTTACAGTCATTCTCGAAATCGCCTTGACCAATGTACACTGAGAAACTCTTTCCCAGCCCCACCGCGAAGACCTTAGCGCAGATCATTTATTGAGCGGGCCACATAAAGTTAGGGGCTCACTAAAATGCGCTGTGTATGTTACCGTAATATGTGACAGAAGATGACATTAGGCGTACGAAAAGACAACATAGAATTCCACGGAATTCTATGGTGGATCTCTGCAAATCATGTGGGGAAGGCCCTTCGCGCTAAGTAACTTGAAGATCTGCTGGGAGACCTCTTTTCTACTTCTTCTCCGCCTCCTATTGTGCAGGATGTGTTACAGTGTGTCCCGAAACTGTTGCAACCGCCTACACTCTTCGAATGATTATCTAGCCCCGCGAGTAACCCTTGAATTGAATGTTCCTGTAACAATTCTTGATGGCCATAGCCCCCTGTTCTAGTCTATCAGAGAAAGTTACTTGAACTTTCATTTATATAAGTTCAATCTCTTCTGCGCACAATCCTTTAAGGTCAACAAACTCTCCTCGCATGATTCCGTGTACATAAGCAATGTCGATTTTCTTTAAATGCTTCTCACTTCCTGTCTTTCGCAACACAACCGGTGTTGGCATTCCAGCGATGAGCCACACCTCATCACCTTTTCGCACATTTTCGGTTCCCTTGCCTAGAAGGCCTTCTCGTGTACGGAAAAGTACTGGGCGGATCGTACTCGTCCGTTCTTCCACAATATTACGGAATTTCTCACGGGCAAGGATTACATCCTTCTGTGGCGTACGCACTTTCGGAAATTCCAGAAGCATAGTGAGGTTAGGAAAGAAGTCCATGTCACTCTCAGCTAATGTCCCAATCGTCCTCTGAAGGTCCGTCAGAATACGGAAGTATGTGCTTAGGTCATTTGCTGCAAGAGTCAGAAGACACTCGCCCACCCAAAGTGCGAATATAGGGTGGTACATTTCCAGAGCCGATATCGTTGATAAGTCCGCCTTGATTACTCCCGACGCGAGAGTAAGCCATAATGCCTGGCTTCGTGGTTGGCCATCAAAATACGTTGGTTTAAAGGCGCAAAGAAACTCAAGTATATCTGGTAGTGCCCTAGCGATCCAGGAGCCCTCGCACATGCCTTTGTAGATAACAACCCTATCTTCAATAACGTCAACCTTCTGTGCATTGAGTACTAACCCATCGGGTCGTCGCACTATCCAGGGCGAGGAAAGTAGCGATTTTGCTGCATCATTTGAAGGTTTGAATGCGAAGTCTCCATGAGCCAAGTTCAGCCCATTGGCATAGTTCGGAACCCAGGATGGGAGCTCCAGTCGGATGTTTGCATATCCTTGTAAGCGAGGATCATGATTCTGGAAACATAATAATCGTGGATCTTCTGAGAGGAGGAGTCTTGTGAATCTGGTATATGTTTCGGCGGTGGAAACTCGATAGCTCACTTCCAAATTCCGAAGAGGACTTGCATCCGAGAGACCTCTCTTTATCATTCCGAGAACTCCATACACCAAGTCCTTTGGGTCCGTCGCAGTGGAATTGGATGAATATAGTAATATATTGAAGAGATTTCCAGGCGACCTTTCCTTCATTCCTTTTCTCAGTGCAAGTATATCCACCATTTTGGCGCCAGGAGAATTCATTTTGCCTGCTCGGGATGTTGGGAAGCTAACAGCGAGAGATGCAGCTTTGATAATTTTGTCGATGCTTACTTCAAACTGACCACAAAGTAGTGAAAAGTGGGTAGCAAGACAAAATTCTTGTAGAACCCACGTTCTCGAGAACCACGAGCGGTCCAAAATCAGCTTCAATGCATTCCAGTGGTCATTTGAATCCGCGAGTGGTCCCAGAAACGTTTTCAAGGACTGGGGATTCTCCACTCGGGCGTCGATTAAGGGAATCTTGGCGCTCTCGATTATGGTCATAAAATCCAATGCCAGGCAAGTGGTTTCTTCAGCCCTGCCAAGCCATATAACCACAGACTTTGCCTGGGCGTATACATCTCCCATCATTTCAACTTGTACTGCACGCTCATCGAGATTATCTTGATCGATACAGAGGGCGTCTATCCAGATGTATTCTTTGAGAAGGTGGCGATGAAATTGTCGTACGTCTCTGAGGAAATCAAAAAGGTTTTGGGTGACGGGGATAGTACCAGTTTCGCAGAATATCTGCATACATCGTTCTGATGTGACGCCCCGATCTGTCGCCTCCTTCCCTGGACTTCCCCAGGTATAAGACAGTGCTATATAGCTTTCCTGAGTATCTAGCTCGACTTCTGTCAGGGTGCAGCAAGGCAAATCACTGAGCTCTTGGTCAAGTATCTTTAACACACGAATAGCCTTTGAGCTGGTGAGGGATTGGTATTGGTAGCTAGTGAAGGCCTCCGAGGCCATAGCGATAGATGTAGTAAAGGGATGGAAACGGATACTATGCGATGGGTAGTGAAATGCAATGGAGTCGGGGTGCCTTACAAGATAAGTTAATGGTGATCAACTTCATTTCAAGGATCTAGCGGATCTAACGTCAGAAGACACCCGAATATAGTCTAGTGTCTTGGCGAAAGGGGCAAAGAAATTTGATTGAAGAGTAACTTACAGATTCCATGGCATTCTATTGTAGCCTTGTACGATTGTGTAAAGTGACGTAGCAACATACGATACCATACGCTTACGGCGCCTCAATTTAACGAGGGCCGCTCAATAATAGATCTGCGCTAAGGTCTTGGCAGTGGGGCCATGAAAGAGTGATTGAGTGTGCATTGGTCAAACCGATTTCGAGAACAACTGTAAAGGCTCAGCCATTATCACGGGGAGTCTCCACGACGTGATGACCGTGGGTCCCCGAACGGCCCCAATGCCTATATTGGAAAATGCTGTGACGAGTGTCAGATCTAGCGGATCGATCGAGGCCCTTGAAACCGAGAGCAGACACATCCCGACAGCCGGGTACCTTTTGGCGCTAGGCTGGGAGTGGGCCAAGTGCAGACGGCTCCGAGATCCTCCGTGGTCCAATCAGAGGCAGTGGATGGAAACGGTTGAAAATCTCGATGGACGGGGCTTCGCCTGCTTCGGGAAGCTCGTTGATACTTGGATAGAGCATTCCCTTTTCGAGTCGCCCGTAGGGTGACATATGGTGGTCGATACGGGACACCGATCCCACCGAGCTCCGATTCCCCGAGTGCCCGATTCTCCAGGGCTATACTGTAGAATCGCACCGTAACGACGGCCCAGGAACCGGGAGGCCAATCAGACGGTGAACGTAGCGAGTCCGAAAATTGGGGGCGTCAAAGTTACTGAGTCGGGCGAGGGGAAGTGTCGATCGTATCCGACGGACTGGGACGCAACGGGCGAAACTGAGAACTGACCCCGCTGCAACGGAGTATCTCGTATAGCTGCGTATAGTTTCCCGTTTCTCGAAGGTCGACGGTCCCCGTTGCACCCAATTTAAGCCAAAAGATCGGATCACCCCCTGATCCGGTCGTGGGCGGCCCATGGATCCAGCCCTCAACGGCCCGTGTGTATACTGTACATGTACATAATTTTTCCTACCGTACTCCGTACATGGGGTACATATGTACATAGGTACATGCCGAGGTACGATACATAGTTCGTATCCCTCCGAGTAGATCGAGTTTGGCACCGCCTGTCATCACGGAGATAGGCTCTGGCGACGCTAGTGAACCGCCGGCAAACTCAGACCAACTTTTCCCTTCTTTGTCGGCTTCTTTCACCTCTCCTTCGGGTTTCGCTGTGGGAGTTGTGGGCATCTTTCTGGGATCTTTCTGGATTTTCTCATCGCTGGGCGGAACAAAGCGAAGGTCCCCTGGTCCACCCCTCGACCACGCTGTTTCACCAGGGTTTGATCCATTCCTTCGACCCGTTCTCACCTTGTGGCCCCGTAATAGATTACCGGACAATTACCCCATTCCAAATATTCGAAAACCGATTTGCCCGCTATTGATTGTGCGATGATCAGGGGGTGCCCGGTTATGTATGCTGATTCGACCGCACCGCATTTCCATATCACCCGGCTGTGCGCCGTGTGCGCCGCGCCATTTTGTAAATGATTTTGGTTGACGGGTGCAGCGGCCCGAGGACTGAGAACCAGGAGAGATAGAAGAGGTAGATGCGCAGTAACCCGCGGTACAAGAAATGGTCCAGACGAAAAAAAGTACTTTGCATGACAAGTAGCACGAACTACTCGATCACACGGGCAAAGTGGAGATCTTTCTCCTCGCCACCACAGCGAAGCAACATCGGCAACGGCCACAACCGGGGCAGGCGGACAAGCGAGTCCGTGGCATGCACGAACTGCCCCGCCGTTCATTCCGTCAAGAGGTGACCAGTGCGATCGATGCATCAGGCCATTGGCTCACCGATGCCTCCCAGGGCGGGAACGGGATCGAGGGCCACATCTGACTCGCTGACTCGCTGGCTTGCTTGCCTCGCGCAGCGATCGCGCACAACTGGTTGGTGGCTGCCCGTTGGAGGTTGGGCCCGATGCATCTGCGGACGAACCCCGTTTAAACTTTGCCGTTCTCGTCACTATGTGCGTGCAGATTGAGAAATGGGCGTTGTGCATGGACCCCGGTGAGTACGTTGGTTAGGGCCGTATCCTTGCCTTTGCGTCCTCGTGAGCGTGCATTCCTCATGTGGGAGAGTGACCGTGTACTGTGTGCATCGTGTATCGTGTATCGTGTACCGTTCATCGGTCTCGGGGGTGGTGATTTGTGGACCGAGACGAATCGGTGGCGGGCGTACCCCATTGGAACCCAACCGGGGTTCCAGAGCGGTCTGGTCTTCATAGTCATAGTACTCAGTACTCCGTACCTGATAAACAACTAGACTACCGGTAAGGTTTATTGAATGCCCATGTTCAAGGCGAAACAGTTGATTCTCTGCGCAGGGGTATTATGCTAGCAATCCCAAAAAAGAACATCCCGGGCGTAACCTCGAAATCTCTCGACAAAACTCCAATGATGATCCCCAAATTATAGACCCCGCTTTGACCGAAAACGAAAAAACACCCGTATTTTGAAGTTCCGAACCGTGGTAATACACATTAAGAGTACAAAGGAGAGGGAGGTGACCAAAGGGGAAAAAAGAGTGAGCGTGAGGGTTTTTGGCACATGTACAAAACGGCCGGGCTCGATCCATGTCGACCCTGGAGGGGGGCATAAAATATGTAACGGTGAAAAAAAAAGGAAAGTCGTAAATATCATCAGAACAGCCCGCCCTAGTTGAGCAGGTTGTTCACTCCCATCCGCGTATCACGGGCGAGCCCCGGCTCCGGCTCCGGCCTTGACCAGGGCTTGGACAGATCCGTGGACTGGTGCCATGAAGCCAAAGTCGGCTGATGCTCCATCCATCGCCGCTTGGAGGCAATGTCGGAGAAGGACTCGAGCGAGCGAGCCGGGTAGCTGGGGGAATCATCCACTACTTGGACGGATGTACTCGGGCGCCGGGCCTCGTACTGTGAGACCACGGGCAGAGGAAGCATCTGCGGTGACGGGAGCGTGCGGGGAGAAGAGGAGCAGACGGAGTTGTGGTCGGAGACCATGGAGGGCGGTTCGATCGAGGTGGCATTGGAGACCTCCGAGAAGGCGGGAGAAGTCAAGGGTGCTTCGATGGGGCGGTTGATAGAAGGCAGAGTATAGATGGGAGAGAGTTGGCGGGTGGTGGAAACGGACTCGCGGCGCGAGTGGGAAAAGGTCTTGGAGCTGGACTCGGAGTCGGCCCAAGGGCGAGTGCTGAATCGTGGCCGGGAGGGGCTCACGACGGAGGCGCGCGCATAGGGTGCTTCGATGCGGCCGCCGAAGGTGCGAGAGGCGGTTGGCGTGGAGAGACCGCGGCGTTTGCGGTTCATGCTGCCGTTCCACCAGTTCTTGACGGCGTTGTCGCTGCGGTTCCCCAGCCGGCGGGCAATTTCAGCCCAGCGCTTGCCCATTTCGTTCACCATGCGTTCGATCATCATCCCCTCGTCGGAGGAGATGGGCTCCCGGTTGAGCGAGGGCTTCAGGTTTTGGTGGAAGCGTTCTCGACATTGCTTGGGCGAACGGTAGTGCATGTGCTGGGAGATGCGAACCCAGTTGTTGGGGCCCTGTTCACGAACGAGTTGAAGCAGCAGCTGGTCTTCTTCGGGGACCCAAGGTCCACGACGGTGAGAGGGAGCCATGTGGAGAGAGTTGGCGAGAGGGAGGAGAAGCAAGGACGGATCAGGGAAGTACAGAGTCAAAATTCAAGCCACCAAGAGCAGCGGGTGATGATTATATCTGCAATCTGCAACCCAGGGGGACGGGTCCAAGAAAAATGGCCAGCTCCACTCGCACACGCTATGGGAAGAAGATCACGATCCAAGATCTCGGAGCTGACAGTTCGGAACAATACGCGTATTGACGTGGTGTAATCTTCGTTGGTACGCAGCTCCACCTGTCCCGGTCCCATCGCATCCATGGCTCGCAGGAGATCATAATAAACACGCCCTACTTTTTGGACATTCACATGATTCCTAGATTTCTTGACCATGCGCTTTCTTTCTTTCTTTCTTATTTTGTTTTTTTCCCCCTTGACGACTCGATCCACCACTCACCCGAAGAGTCGTATGAAGAAAGGAAGAAAACAAAATAAGAAAACAAAATAAGAATAAAAATAAAAATAAAAATCATAAAAAAACAAATGCCCCGGGGATCGTCATCGCGACCCGGGAATCCGGGCTGAGGAATCCCGTAATGATCGTAGGGATCGACCCTGAGCCCCGTCGTTGGAATTCCAAATCACTGCCCGCGCTAGAGGAAGCTATTTTTTAAAAACGTCCGAGCGCAAATAAATCGAAATAAAGCCCAAAAGGGACAGTGCGGTCACCGCACTAGGCCGTTTCGGGGAAGATCCAACGGGCCGGCACAAAGCAACTTTGACCGGGTCCAGGTCTTGGAGCAGCTTCCCTCGTGTGGCTTGGTGTAGCTCGGGTAGTTCAGGGAGCTTATGTTACCGATCGTGTCGAGCATAACTACGGAGGAGGCGAAAGTAGGTCTATCCCCGGTATTCAACACTGAGCATCGAGCCAGGGGCGAACTGGCGACACGGACGAGCGTTTAGGAGGCCCAGTCCTGACTTGCTCAGCCAGCCCATGCACGACACTCCGTCCGACGGTGTTCGATCCATACGCAATCGAATCCATCTCGAACTGTGATTGGTTTCATCGGCGGTTCCAGGAGCTCACACGGCGGTCCACCGTGGATCCCGAGCTCGGATCGTATTGACAAATTCCCCTCTTAAGACAATTGGAATATGGGGAAATCGTACATACAGGATCACGCCCCCCGTCAGTGACATGTCCCCCCCGAGCAAGTCCGACAGGAATGTGGAGCGCTGCACGTCTCCTTTTTTCCTTTTGGCCCTGTGTATGTGCCTTGCAGGCACACCTCTGGTCCAATCATGCCGTCGTCGCCGTGATGCCCGTGATGGCTTCCCGTCTCTTTCGCAGGGACTCGAGGCCTTCGCTAATGCAACGAGCATGGAGAGAAGTGCATGGACCACCTGCCACCTGTCACGACCTTTTGGACCGGTGGCGATCCCCGTGACGTGACGTGTTTGACTGCAGGACGATCTGATCGTCTCTCGGCTGCACTGCGTGCAATGCCCCCCCCTGGTAACCAATCTATTTCCCGTCCCTCTTTTCCCACTATGTATTTCCCACACCAAGCCCTGGTGTACCGGACTTGATACATCACCGGATCGGAGCTAGAGAGATCGCCGTTCTGTGGAATTACCCTTTCGGGTCCCTCGCATCGGGGGCCCCTCCACTTCCCTCCACCCCGGTGGAAACCGTTGAGAAATGCTGTCGCCAGCCACACCTTTTTTTGCTTTTTCTGGACCGGAGGTGTTTTACATCTATTCCTAGTCCTTTTTCTGCCAAGGCCTCCCTCTGTTTCTTCTCGTTCTATTCTTTGCCCGAACCCCCCTACCTATATCCACCCCCACCGTAACGAACTTCTTTCCCCCACCGTCACTCATTGGACTGGGTATTTGTCACTCTGGACCCATGTCCCGGTTCGGGCAGGGATGTACGGGAAGAGACAGACTCTGTAGAACACAATTAATGAATTCCAGACGGGATTCTCCCGCTCGGTTAAATTAAGGAGACGTTCGTGTCAGATATTTTTGGACGCTATCAAATGGATACGGGATACGGAATACGAAGCGGAGTCGATGCTTCCAAATCTTTTGATTGATTCTTGATTTCCAAGTTCCAGCTCCTTTCCAGTTCGGACGGTTCCAAGGCCAAGTCTGCATGAATGACGGAAACCCCCATGTGGATGAGATCAAGAACGTTGTGGACCTATCGGATTTCCATACCTGTGGGAAGAAAAAGCTGTTGTGTCAACAGGATGAACCCGACCTCCTGGGATGCAACATCGACTAGGGTGTTCCCGAGATGTGACAGGTCACCACTTCTGCACCAATCAGCGGTCCGGAGGCTATTTGAGATAAATCCCTGTCGCGCGATGCAGGGATCCCCGCCGATCGCACCCGTGCACGTCGAGACTGGAATGTGGTGGCTCCCCTGGACCCTCCACGAGTGGTCGAAGGAATCAAACACTCTATCAGTTCCTGGGGGACGGGACCCGTCTCAGCCCGAGACTACCTCAAACAAAGAAGCGAAGCGGCTGGGAAAAAGGAAAGGATGCAAAATTCAAAATAAGTTATTGAGTAACTGGAAACCAGTGGAGCGAACGGCCTCGCAGCCGTTTCCCGGCTGTCGGGTTCTCCCACGCTGCGTGGCGCGGGCCCCATGTGTCACGTGGTTTGGGCCGTGAGGGCAACCAGGGGGGAGGAATGGAGTGGATGATTATTTCAGAGTCCGAGGGTGCCTCTATGTACAGTACAAACTACAAACAAACGGACCTTTGTTTGGAAACTGCCGTTCTGGGTAAATGGGGGAGTTTGATTGGCCGGTGACCGTCGGGGTTTAGACCTCGGGGACCACACGTTATATGGTGCCCGGGCTGTGGGAAACCGTTATACGCACCACGCCTCTTTGGGTGACCTGCCTACACCTGCAGCCATCGATCCGTCCTGAAACCTCCATGGGGCTGTCTGTACCGAGCGCTTTGGGTAGGGGGGGGGGATGTGTTACGACGAACCCGTGCACCGGAACCGTTCCTGTCAATACTTCATGGGCATACCCTACTCCATTCTCGGGACATCACCGAGTAGTCGTACTGGAAGGGAGACGGTGCCCCGAAGAGCGGGCAGCCCTGGACTCAGCAGAGAAACGGCCGATGCCCCGCCTCTACACCATGACTGGCTAAATCTCCGCTTAAAATGGGGGTTTGACAACGGTCTCTCGAACCAGTTCGTTTTGCCCCTCAAATCCCGTAACAGCCGCCACAGCCGAAAGGAGGGGCACAGACAAGGTTCACCGAACAAGATACCTACAATGCCCGTGAAATGGCCACCCAAGTGACCACCACGCCAAGCGCCCAAATGAAGCGAGTTCTGAATGCACCCGTGGCCCCTTCTGGGAACCGGACCGTCAATCTATGGGGTTGCAACTGTTGCGTCAACCACCCAGGTCAACTTCCCGCTCCCGGCTTAACCCTATCTACCCGGTCCAAACTCAATCGGACTTCCCAGACGAACTTCCCAGCACAAAGGTACCCGTGACAACTGCGTCTTGGCGTCCTGCCGGGAATGTTCTGTGGTAAACTCTATGCTCTGGGGACAGGACCTGAGACCTCCGACCGTTGAGTAACTTTCTCGCCGGCTCCCCGTTAGAAAGCTAGAAAGCTACAAAGCCGGGGTTAGAGGGGAGGCACCGGTTTTTTTTTTTTTTTTTATTTTTTTTTTAATTTTTAATTTTTTTTTACCGTTTTCCTCTACCCCTTTTCCTCTTTTCTCGCCCTTGGTACCAGGGTCGAAGGGTTGTGGAAGGACCGAGTGGAGTTGGTGCAGAGGGGGCGGCACATGCCATGACGATTCCAGCGGGACATTCCAAATAATGATTCATGTTGTCGGTTTTCTCCAGCCCGTTCTCATACATACGAGACGCCCGGTGGGCCTCGTTTGAGCCGCAGTCAGGGGGGAGGGGGGGGGGGGGGGGGGGGGCGGCGGTAAGCTAGCATCCGTTGATTTGTATTTCTGGACCTTTTCGTGCCTCCTACCGGTTTAGGTGCTTCAACGCGAGCTCCGTCCCCCACCTGACTCGTGAGACTGGCTTGGCTTTGGTGGGACCTCGCCCCTATGGTACGAAATAGCCGCTCTCGGTGGAGAGCGCCATGATGCAATGACTCTTGGACAAGCCTAGACCACGTCTAGTTCCAAACGGTGGTTTAGCGGTCTACACGTGTCTGCCATGCCCTGAACTGTGGGGCGTAGGGCATCACGAAAGTTGAATTAGTTAGTTATTGAACCTTGGTGGCAACAACCAACGACCTTAGAACGTACAATACTGCCAAGATCATAGTACAGTACATCTTACCTACCTAGTTTGAAAACGATAGTACAATCCGAATTTCTACTGCCCTCGACCCTGTTATTTCCTGGCCCATGTCTTATTCACCCGCTTCGTGAAACTAACGGGATATATATCTCACCTGAACAGGGTGCCCAAGTCTAGAACGGCGACCTGAGGCAGATAATGCCCCAGGGAAACTCAAAACAGCACAGGAACCTGTTAGCAAGCCCACTTGCCCCCTGCCCCCCCCCTCATTCACCCCACCGGGTTCTCGATCGATCCAACGACAACCATTCCAGATGGCATCCATCACTGCAAGCCACACCAGTTAGATCGCAGCCCAACCGAACTCTTCATGCTGCCATCCACAATCGGTCACGCAGTGGCAAAACAAGGAACCTGGGATGACACCGCACATGGGGAAGACAAACTAGGTAATCGACCGGGGCTCGTGGTGGTGGCTTCCGGCAAAACAGCTGGACCTGAGACCAGCGGATGCAAGGGATACAAGGCAGGAAGGTTGGAAGATCAGGCGATCAGAAGATCAGTGGATATGCAAGGTTGGGCCGTTTAGCTTTCATGGCTTGACGTTATTGTTTTTCTTGCGTTGCGGCGTCGTGCGCCTAAAGTTTACGCTGTCGTACACCGAGGTTGTCCGGCCTTGGTTCTGGCTGGGTCTTTTTACACTTTTTCCCTTCGTATTCTCTTTTTTGTTTTTTGTTTTTTGTTTTTATTTTACTTTGAACCGGGATATTGAATTTAAATGTACAATGGATTTATTGGAAGTCAAATGCCGGGCCCAAATCCGTGGGTAGCACCATGTGGTCCGCAACTGGGAACCTGCAGAATGAGACGGGAAATCGCATGTCTCGGGCACTCCACGCAGAGTTGATCCCCCCCCGTGCGGTCCCGGAATTCCCTCGTTTTCCCATGCCTCGTTTCTTGATCCCCCTAGCCTCGACTCCAAAACGTGCCAGGAGGTGTCTCAGCTCGGCTCGCTGCTCTGATTTCATCATTCGACCGACCGTCTCGGGTCAGACGGCGGAAGGGGTCTCTCATTGGACCGCTGCTCTCTATATGGCGTTGTTCCTGTGTGTCTCGATGCCGATGCGGCGCTAGATGCGTAGATTTACAGGCTGCGCTGAGCTGCATGTATTCAAACTTTTGATATGAGCTAGCTGTATGGAACTGGTCCTTGTACGTGTATGGCTTTGAATTTGTATGACGTCTGACAGAAACTTGAATTACGCTTATATATGTAGAGTGCTGCATTACGCTGTCAACACCGGGATAAGGTAGCAGAGAGCAGCCCGATAGCTGTCTGCTTTTGAGACCAAGTCTGATTCAGCTCTATGGCCATAGAAATCACGCATGTATACGACCCTATCGTCAATGACGTCATCGCTTCTAGACCGAAGACTTCACTCGGTATGAGGCTACTCTCCACCACATTCGACTTTCAGTGCCTGAAATAAACCCCCGGTACTAAGTCCAACATGTCTCTACTGGCCCTACGCAACGCAAGTATTATAACGGATGAGAATACAGACCCACGGGAATCTGCTCACTGGAGTGCGAAGAACACTCTAGCCATCGCCATTGTTTTCATGGTAGTAGCCACGATTGCATTTCTCCTTCGACTTTACAGCCGACAGAAGACGGTCTGGAGGGTGGCCCTCGAAGACGTGCTGATCGGCATCGGCCTAACTTTTTCGTATCTGCTCAGCGCATGCGTAATAATTGGTAATTCTTTGACCCTCGCGTCCCATTTAGCAGCGGTCTACTGACCATGACAAGCCGCCTGTAATGGGGTAGGATACAATATTTTTGCATTGCCACGGCAGACTCGAGAACGAGTCGGGCTTGTAATATCCCATATCTACAGCGAGCTTGAGAATGCAATATCACTAATCCTACTTCATTTAGGTGTTCTGGATCGGGTAAAAGTTTTGGGTCCTCTCTCATTTGTTCGTGAAGCTATCTATTATCTTCCTGAACGTCGCTTGCTGCATGTTTCTGGAAACTGGCAGAAGGTAACGACGGGGCTGATGGTCTTTACAACAGCGTGGGGCATCACGAGCATCATCGGCAATGCTTTGCAATACTTGCCTCCGCGCTATTTCTGGCCGAGAGATATCGACGGCCATTGTCCCGATGATCAAGAGGCCTTTACAGTTGTAATCGGGTCCCTTGCTCTCGCGGAAGATGTGATTCTTCTGATTATACCGATCATCGTCGTCTGGCAATTGAAACTTGTGCGGGCAGAAAAGATTCGAATCACGATACTCTTCTCATTTGGCCGTCTGTATGTGCTCCTTTTTTACCTCTGGCTATCTTCGGGCTTTACTTATAGGAGTAAAGTGTGTATATTTGGTATCTTGCGGGTTTCAGAATTGGTTAATTATCACGCCGAAAATTTGACTGGTAAGTCGTTTACAATCTTCGAGTCTTTGGTTTCTAATAAATGAGGTAGCCAGCGGCGCATTTGAAGTTACCTGGGCGGTGCTTGAGATCAATTTAGGCATAGTATGTGCGTGTCTAGTGCTGATGCGGCCATTACTACATTCTTGCGTGACCTATCTCAAGCGGCGGTTGAGCCAGGGTAAGGCATCTCTATATTCAGGGAGCTGAGTCTTAATAAAGGTATCCATCCATGTATTTGTAGAAATTTAGAGCTTTCAATAAAAGATCGTGTCCTTAAAACAGATGAAGAAATGAGGCTAGCCTTCATCCCTATTTTAGTTCCCTACTGAAGCATCCGTTGCCTCGTGCAGGCGGACCGTCACTACCTCCGCCGGGGAGCTTGTCAGCGCCAAACCGCAGCGGATCTGCCAGTCCGGATTGACGTCCTCGATTTGATCAAAGCGCTGCAATAGACGAACAAGGACGTAGCCAGCCTCCGTAAGTGCGAACTGCTGACCAATACAGATGCGAGGCCCGCCGTTGAAGGGGATGTACTCCCAGCCCGCCCTGCGGTTAGCCCAGCGCCCGGGCTTGAACTCATCGGCATCCGGGCCCCAGAGGTCCTTGCGGCGGTGCATGACGTGCGTGCTGTACATGATGTGTTGTCCCTTCCGGATGAAGATAGGGGAAAGACCGTCGCGGCCACCGCCGCGCGGGAGGGAGGTGTCACGGATGGCAGAGCGCCGGTTAAAGGGGACGACCGGATAGAGACGCAGGGTTTCGTTCATGCAATACTGCAGGTCCTGGCAGGATTTGAGGGTGGCGAAGGTGATATTCCGGGGCGCAGAGTAGGTGCCAAACTCGGAGATGATCGTTTCACGTAGCTTGCGGAAGACAACAGGGTGGCGCGCCAACATCAGGATGGTCCAGCTAAGTAGGGAAGCGGTGGTATCGCGACCAGCCAGGAGAATGTTCAAGAGTTGCGAGCGAACCTCGAGCGGGTCCTGTGTCATGGAGACTAGGGCATCTAGGAAGACGTAGCCCGTGGGCTTCTCCTTGTCCACGGAGGCCTTCTTTCCAGTTTTTACGGCAGCCAGCGCATTATTAACAAATTTGTCCACAAACTCATGCACCTGCTTGTCCGAATGGCGGGTTTTCTTATTGTCGACAATCCAGGAGAGCTTCTCGAATCGGGCCCGCTGGGCCGCAACCCACTGAGAGTGGTCAAAGAATGAAGCGAACTCATCCTCGGGCCGGTTGAGGCCGTGCAACGCACCCATCTGGCTTTCCACACTTTCGCCAAACAGAAACTCCGTAGCGGAGTCGATGGTTAGTCGGAAGAAGATCGTCTGGATATCGGTGCTGGCGGTCCACCCATTCGCCGCCACGGGCAGTGCCTTCATCGCCTTCTGAACATGGTCTTCCTCTAGATCCAGCTGGCTGATCTGCTCGCGGGTAAACTGGGGGCGTAGCAACGAGCGAGACCGCGACCATTCCTCGCCGTCAGCCGTGAACTATACCTTGTCAAATACATGTCACTTTAGCGTTAGGGTAGCAAAAGCTTACGATTCCGGTGCCCAGCAGTGGGTGCAGGCTCACGCGTCGAGCCGCCCCAAGCTCGAAATCTTTAAACTGAGTCGCCAGCAGTGCCTGAATGTTCTGCGGATCGATGGTGAAGATATTGTTGCGGCCAAGATTGCGTAGGACGAAGGTTGTGACGTAACGGTTTTCCTTTTTGCTAATGACCGTCACACGATCCTCAGCCAGCTCCGGGAGGGTGTTCTCGCGGTCGGCGGCGAGCGACGCCTTAAGGTTGCCGATTCCCAGCGGGTCCTTACATGGGTACAGCGGCACGGCCCCACAACCCAAGCTCTTGGCCTTGCGCAGCTGCTGCCACGAGACGAACAGCAGCCGGATGATATGCAGCACGAGCGCCGCGGCCGCAAAGCCGAGGACGAAAGAGGTAGCCATTGCGGATATTGCTGCTCAGGGACATGAGCGACATGAGCGTTGCTTTATCTCTTACATGAACCGAGCGAGTCTCGGCAAAACCTCGGCTGTGCCGAAGTGGCCGAGTCCAGACTAGTCGCCATCAGGAAAAATCTATGTGCAGTCATCTTAGTGCGTAATAGAAACGGAGGTGGACGTTAGAGACGATTGGAGGCCTCGGAGCAAGTGCGTCTCGGCTGAAGTGGTCGCGAATCCTGTTGGTCGCTTCAGTGTGGATTGAGGTAGGTGGCACTCATTACATTCAGCCGTCTGAGTGGGAGTCGTGTGTTAACCGTGCGTTAGTGTGACTTGATGTCCTCAGTGACAGCCAACGGAAACATACTCTCCAATCAACGCAGATGCAACCGGACGGTCGACGGTGTGAGATGTTATACCTCGGGCGAGGCGCAACTACTTGCTACGCTAAAGTGTGGTCGGGCTATCTCGACAAGATCCTGACACTCTTCCCGGAGGAGAGGGGGGGGGGGGGGGGGGGCGTTAGCAGGCTATTCTACTGGCTAGACAGGACCACTCTCTAAGAAGCGAGAAGTATATGATTTTATGCATGATCAAAGAGTGCGCGCCCACCCCCGCACCGAGCCTGCCGAGCACTGCCGACGGATCTTCATTATACTACCAGCCGTGTACAACGCTGGATGTGGATAAGATACCAACCAACATTCGATGACCCCGGGGTCAGCTGCAATAACTATAGTTGCTTTTACGAATAAGCAAATCGTAATGGATTGGATCCTAGAATACCAGGTACGTGGTCGAGTGTCGAGTGTGGGGAAGCTAGACGTGGGGTACAGCCTCGGTTCCACATATGGCGTGCTCTTATTTGGTTAACAACCCCTCGGTGTCATCGGTCTCTTTGGTTCTTTCCCCAAATATCCGATCCCCAGCTGCATGATGGTCGCGAATCCAGCACCCCGAAATGGGCGAGTGCTCCGAAGCCGTTCAAGACTCGTATGCCAGCGGTGTCACTCTCGGAAAGTAAAGTGCGACTTGATAATGCGACTCCACAATAATGGCACTTGCACTAATTGCGAAAAACGTGCCGAGCCCTGTCAAAGGAGGGAGCATAAGACGTCACACAGGGAATATATTCCGCCATCCCAAGTCCCTTCACAATTCGATCTGTCACCACTCGGCAATCTCGGTACGACACCGCCAGATCCTTCGTTCATCGACGAATCGGTCGGGACCGGAGCTGCTAGGCGCAGTCTGCCCCCGAACGCATCTGCAAACTTAACCTCTGCTGTATCGGATAATCTAGCATACGTCGGAGAGTTCGCGGTCCTGCCAAATCATAGGCCGCTGCCTTCCGAGGCCTCGATCGTTGTCGGGTCCTTCTCTAGGACAGTCGAGGAACAAACGGTGGCTACCACAGAAGCTGACTATTTACCACCCCAATCGATGATCGTCGCCCTCACTGGGACCTATTTCAAATATCTCTACCATAGGATGCCTGTTGTGGATCGTCAGGACGTTGTTCCCACGTGCCACTCCACGCTTCTGCTACAGTCTCTATGCCTAGCGGGGTCTATTCTCCGTCATCCAAAGTCAACGACAAGTCTTGTGGAGAGCGAAAAATACTACTCAAGAGCAAAAGCACTATTCTACACAAACCACGAACGCGATCCCATTACCATACTCAAGGCGTTGTGTCTCCTCGCATTGTGGAATGTCACTCCTCCTGCTGTGATAACGATCGACAACAGCTGGAATTGGCTAGGTCTTGCTATCCGTCTTTCCTTTCAAATGGGCCTTCATCGGGAATCAACGTACTCGCAAAGATCTACCCCAGGCTGTGCTCGCAGAATAGGGTGGTTTCTCTATGCGCATGACAAATTGCAAGCGGCTTGCTTTGGCCGGCCCCAAATGATCAAGTCACAAGACTTTGATTTAGATCCACCGCGTGTCACAGACTTTGAAGACGCTCAAATGGAACAAGCCCGTTTGTTCATCCTCTACGCAAAGTTGACGACCATTTTAGAGAAGATGTTGCCCCTTCACCACCGGGGAGTTTCTACCGGTCCAGACGAAGCTTTATCTGTTCTCTCAGATTTAAAGAATTGGGTGGCAATCATCCCACCGGATATTCGACTATTTGATGAACGAGGCAATAGAATCTACGAACGTGGCTTCTATGAAATTCTTACTTGGTATTTTACTTGTATCATTACATTTTTCCATGTCCATGGACGACTTTTCCACCCTTCAGCCACATTCACGATAACCTTGGTGGCGTCTTCATGCATGATCCGCCTCTATCAAGAGATGGACTACCGAGACGACATTAACTATCTCATGTCCATTAACAATTGGTCCATGATGGTAGCTGCGCTTCCTCAACTCAGCAGCATCCGCAACGAGAACATCACCATTAACCCCGGAGACGAAAATCGGCGTCGTGATCCACTAGAATTGGAAGAGCTAGATATTCTTTTGGGGGTCCTTGCTCAAAGAACACTAAAGTTCCCCGGTGCGAGGGCAATAGTTGAAAGAATTCTGCGCTGCAAAGCCGAGATATTGTCACATGGTGGTTCACTAAATCAATTACCAGGGCTTGAAGACACAAGGAGAGCGTCGTGGGACCCGATTTGGAGAGAATACACTCCCATGCCGAGAGTACACGAGTTATTTCCATTCGATCAGCAATTGAGCCCGAGAATAGAGCTACTGTCCACGATGGAAACGGAAAACTCTACAAACGGACTTTTCGAAGGTTTCACGGACTGGTCAATAGAGAGTCTTTTAAATCTAGATACACTCAACTCATTTGTCTCTTAGGGTATGGCTCTCGTCAGGATAATACAGGATAATAATAAATTGGGGCAGTCACTCGGTCCTAGTCAGGAAATCCCACGTAGAGTAGCACGGGTCAAATAAACACAGTAATACTAATGTAAGCAAAAGTGAAATTACTTATGTGGATGAACATAGTGAGCTAGATTTCCACCTCGCCTCGAAGTTCCCACAGTCTAATTTTTTTTTTTCGAAGACTACACCCGCTCCGTTCTCTTACACACGGAATTTAAGCGCTAATATTGATTTAAGGTATAACATAACTTCAAGGGAAGTGACAAGTAAAAACTATTCTCACAGCAATGACTTGGGCGAATCAGTGATTGCTTTAATGTACTCGAGTCTCGGAAACTCGTAGGATTTGAGCATCACCTCCTCCTTGATGCCATAAAATCTCAACGTTATTGACATCTTTCCACCCCCTGCTGGCGAGGGTAGCCAGTTATTTTTCCATTGGGCTGGCGGTGGAACGTCCGCGGGTTGCAACAGAATAAAGAACTCGCCATCCTTGGTTTCGTCATCGAGTGGGGACCCATCCGGAAAGGTCATATTAGCTCGATCTCCGAGAACATACCTATTCATGTCATTCTTGACGAGATACTGGTCTGCATCATAGGTGGTCAGACTCCAGAACCCGGTCTTGAGGAGAACAGGTCGGCGAGAGAAGCGTAATAAAACAGCTTCGTCATTTTTAAACCTGAGAGCCTCTGGTCGAGATGGGTAGATTGCCTGATCGCTCGTGACGCCCAGATAGCCGAACTTGGCTATGTAATATCTTGCAACATAGTTTGATCCAAAATTTCCCATAACTTCGGGATAAACGGAAATCCATCCATTACCAAAGTCCATCATGCCACCAGGAGCCTGTCGACCATCACGAGCTTGAGTGTCTGCAAATTCGGAGACTTGTGAGATGTCAACTCCTTCAGGACAAGTGAAAGCACCATCTTTCATTCCGCTTCGAAGGAGTATGTCAGAAATCCACTGTCTGTCCTCCAAGATAGAGGAAGGGTTGAAATGAGCTAGTGATGCAGTCAAGTTCAAGACGACTTGTTCGGGAGAAACCTTCTGTGACGGCTGATGCTCAGGGGCAGTAAAAATGGAGAGCTGAAACTGAGGAGCCAAAGGTCCAGCAAACCGGGGGACAGAGCACAGTTGAATCTGATCCTGATATGTACAAACTGCTTCTTGGTCCTGGACAGCTTGTGTCGTGGCAAATCGCGCAACGCATATTCCGTAGGGGGTGGGCAGATTGACATGACCCATAACAACGCGATCGCCTTTGTAATCTGGCGGGGGACCGACAAAGAAACCAAAATTTTCACTGGTATATCGGATGAGGTAATTTCCCGCCTGGTGACCTTGAAGACTGCCGATGTTGCCAATGTCGTTTCCATAACTAGTGGAAAGCCAAGAGTAAGCTGACTGGTTCCTAACGGGAAACTAAATGGCCGCTTACAGATCGTAGAAGGGATAAACCCAGTAACGGTCTGGGATTTCTGGTATAGAAATTTGCAGGTCGTTTGAGGACAGATCCACAAAGATAGTGGAATACAGCGTGTCCGAGTTGGGCCGAATTATTTTGAGGTCATCTGAAGTCGAAAGTCGTCGGTCATGGTAGAGAGTGTTGGTGCAGGCATTGGGAAATTGTGCGACATATTTGCCGTACTCCAGGAGAGGGTAGCCATACTATATAGCAACAAGTTAGACTTGACCACAGGATTCATCCATCTTCGTCTTACCATGTATGCAAAATTAAGCGCATGCTGCTTTTTTTTGGGACTGTCAAATGGCGAAGAAGTCATCTTTCTTTGCCTAATCAGCAAAACCGTTGGTATCTATGCGATGGCTAGGAAAAAATATATTTATGTTGTTGACAGGGGTATTTATAGAGTATCCCTGTTAGTTTAAAGTGAAAGTCACCGAGCTGTCTACCCCGCTGCCTATCCCGCTGCCGAAGTATTTCGGGATCTGCACAATATAGCCGAGCAATACCTATGGAAGGCTAAGATCACTCGCCCTAAACGCCACAGAATATTGAATTTGTCTCAGAGGTAACGGTGGGGGGAGAAGAGTGACTAGTAAATTTACTGAATGCAAATATGCACACAGAGGATCACGCGGCTTCAATCACACCTAATATGGGCCCTCTAGTAGTAAGATATTACCGTTATGATCACTTATAGCATGCAGTAACATTCGTGGGCTTTAGAGATGACTATTTGACACAATTCTCACTCCAGTAATTCCCGCAAATGAAAGCAATTTATTGAGAGCCTGAACATCGCCGCCGAGCACTTGTGCTTCACATGCATCCCTGCCAGTCAGGATCTGCTGCAGCTCATGCTTGTTTAGAGATAGAGATAAATCTATCTGGGATTCCACGCCCGTCATACTGTCATTTTGTTGTCTGTAAGTCAAAGCGCCGTTGCTGAGGATCAGCCTCCACGTTTCCTGTACGTCCGTAACGCGAATATCAATGCATGTGCACTTTTCATCTTTTCCAGCTTCCTCTCCATCAATTCGAAGGGCCAAACCACCAAGCCACTGTTCAATTGACAAAGTCACTGGAAAATTCCCTAGCCCGGATGGATATCTGTTCCGAGGTCGGTCTCCTCTCCTCAGATCCAATGCTTGGCCCAAGTAAAAGTTTCTCCATGTTGCATTTTCACTCCCAAATCCAAGGCGCTCAAAGACGTCTGCCAGCATTGCTTTTCCTTCAGCTCGCGAGGCAGGAGTACCCCCAGCTTGGTCTCCTGCTACGACAAGGTGACCTAGCAAAGTAGCGGCGAATCGTAAATCCTTCTCCTCGATGAAGAGCTCAGCCTTGACCAAAACTTCATTCACACCTCCAATGCATTTGATGTACCTGCAACCCTCTTCATGTGGTGGCCACTTCCAGAGATTCTCTGCATATCCATCAAACCATGTCATATAACGTTGGTATATGCCTTTCACGTTATGGCTCACACTGCCGTAGAATCCTTGTGTATGCCATGCCCGCCTCAGTAAACCATTGCCTCTGCAATCTCGGTGCCATTCCAGCCGTCATTCATCCGCCTCACTGTTTGGTCATGCAGGTAGGCATACAGATCCCTTTGCTCTTCTAACAAGCTCTTTACCTCCTCTTTTCCCCATGTTGACCAACTGTGACTACCGAACAAAACATCCGTTCTGTTGTTTCCACAGTATAGAATTAGAGTTTCGTCCAGATACCTGCTCCACGCCCTCGCATCCCTGACCAAAGTACCTCGAAGCGTAGTAATATTGTGCATAGAGTGGGCTGCACATTCTGGGATCAGAAGAGCCCGCTCATCGGGGAAGTACATGTTTACTTCAGCCGGTGCCTCGGTATCTGGCACCATCTGAAAAATAATCCGAACATCGTCAATAGTTAAAGTCTGTCCAGTGTGCCCAATGTCGATGGTAGGCGGGATAAGGCTGGTCTTGCCCTGTGAAATTCCCATCCCTAGTCCGACACCAACCTGCCCGACAGGAGATCTGGGGAGAGTGGAGCCATACATGTATACGGCACGGTGGCGCATGATAGGTCCCGCAATAACATTCTCCGAGGTGACCTCCTTCATGAAACCCTCAGGAGCAATGATGTGGATATCGTTCATCGCAGGACCTATCTTGGATTCCGGCAATAGTCCAGCCGCTCCGCCATAGTGATCAATATGCGAGTGAGAGAATATAATTGCTTTTATCGGGCGAACACCTCGCTCGGACTGGTAAAGCTCCAGTGCTGCCTTGGCACATTCACACGAGACTAGAGGATCAATGACAATAATGCCTGTTTTGCCCTCAACAAAGGTGATGTGGGAGATGTCAAAGCCACGAACTTGATAGATGGATGGGCTTATGCGATATAGCCCTTGCTTTGATAGCAGTTGAGTCTGGCGCCACAGCCTGGAGTTGACAATTGCTGGGCACGGCTGTTCGTTGACGAAATTGTACTGGTCGTTGTCCCAGACTATCTTTCCCTTGTCGTTTTTGATCAAACATTGCTTTCGTGATACTATGAATCCGCGGTCGGCACTTTCAAAGTCTGCAATATCGTCAAAAGAGGGTGAAGTGTCGCTAAGTCGGTTTTTATTTGCCATCTTATCGGGTGTCTTCGTCTTTGAATGCTGATAGGCGTGCTCAGTTCACCAGATTGACTTTAGTTGTAGTTACGTAGTTACCAGTGCGGGGTGTAGCACCTCTAGTATTTATTCCCAGCGCTAATGCTGTGGTACCAAATGGCAAATTATACTCTCGGCAGTCATGATCTCGGCGAGTCCACATACCCTAAGCAGGTGAGAAGAAGCTGATCAACCGAGCTTGCCGAGATTTATATCTAAACAGCTTTGAACAGGCCAAGGCTCCCTGCCCTTCTTTAAATATAATAAAACATCCTTAGTTCATTTAAAACTACCTTATGTCGAAAATAATATCATGTTTGCAAAACTCCGAGAAGATTATGATGGAATATCTCGAAACAACAGATCAGCATCCGCATGAGCCAATTATAGACGACCTACTGCTAAATATCTCAAAGCAAGTACTATAGGGCGCCCAAAAATACCGTACGTAGCTACGTCTCCACCTTAAGTTCAGGCGCAGTCACGGCTGAATTTAATAGCACTCTGTTTAACACCGACTTCATCGCCTCCTCTCAAGAACGCACAGTATCTCTTTCACCTATTACCGCAACAGTTTCGTTTAACAGGAATTCCTGGGAAGACTTTTGGGAACGGTAGGACCTATAGAAGCTCATCACTCCCCACTTCGCCGAGTTTACCGAAACATTCGGTAGACTCGGGGCAAACCTTGATAGCCCAATCGTTCAATGCCGACATATTAATAAAAGACCATATAAATTTGTCCGAATAGTAAATCAATTAGCTTTATTGCAACCCTCTTAATTCTAACTGTGCTGATTTTGAAACATGGCGACCGACAACAACGAACCGGAAATCGTATGGCGTCCGTCGGAGCGGCAAACCATAATTTCCATGGACGAGTACCGCGAACACATCAATAAAAGCTTTGACTTGAGACACAGCAACACAAAAGACCTTCAGAAATGGTCTGTGGAATATCCGCATGATTTCTGGATTGATCTATACAAATACTTGGATCTTGCGCCTCCCCTGCCATCTGCCATCAACAAAGCCTACGATGACACCCTTCCAATGAGCAGCATTCCACCGTTTTTCTTGGGACATGAGATCAACTATGCGGAGAATGGGCTTTTTGCCAACCCAGATCCTGACGCAGTGGCATTGATCGGTATTAGAGAAGGGCAGGGCATCTACAAGGACGAAGGAGAATTTGTTACTTGGCACGATTTTCGAGAACGTGTCAGACAGATTGCAAGTGCACTGAAGCGTAGTGGTGTTAACAAAGGAGATCGGGTTGCTGCTGTGGTTGCTACGTCAACTTGGGCTATACTCATTTTCCATGCGGCGGCCTCCATCGGGGCCATCTTTACATCGATCAGTCCAGAGCTTGGAGTCGATGGATGTATATCAAGACTACAGCAGGTCACTCCGAGCTTTGTTTTTGTCGATAGCCACGCAATCTACAAAGGCAAGGCAGTACCTACGAAACAGAAGATCGAAAAAATATTTCTGCAGCTCAAACCACGACCCCAGGTGTATGTTATACCGGTAGCCGCTGCTGGACTCGGTGGATTCCCGCCCATGGACGAGTTTCTAGGGAGGTCACTTCCTTCGGACAAACTCTCATTTACAAGGGTGCCATTTCATTACCCCTGATGATATGTTATTCCTCTGGAACCACCGGAGCCCCAAAATGCATCGTCCACCACCATGGTGTTATTATTCAGTTCAAAAAGATATCGAAAATCCACAACTGCTTGACTCCAGGAGACGTGGTCATGCAATACAGCAGCACATCTTGGGTTGTGTTTTATGGAATGTGCGGTCATCTAACGGTTGGAGCAACAATCGTGGTATACAATGGCAGTCCCTTGTTTCCAGATGCAAAACAACTACTGCGTATTTGTGAAAAGTATAGGGTGACACTTCTAGGTGCATCTCCACGTCTGCTATTGGAAATGCAAATGTCTGGAAGTGTCCCGAAGATTGACTTCGATCTCTCACCATTGAAGACGGTCCACACTACCGGCGCTCCACTATCTGTAGAGCAGTACAGATGGTTTTATCAAGCTTTTCCACCTGCAGTACAAATATGCAACATTGCTGGAGGGACCGAGACGGGCACTGCTCTTATTGCCATGGATCCATCTGGGCCAATCCATGCAGGAGAAATGCAAGTTCTCGGACTTGGAATTGATGTCGATATTCTGGACCCAGTGACTGGGAAATCGATTGCCCATACAGGAGAAGCTGGGGAAATGGTAGTCAAGAAGCCATACCCGAGTATGCCGTGTTTCTTCTGGGGTGACTCTGATGGCAAGTTATACAAGTCAGCCTACTTTGAGCGCTTTGAAAATATCGACGTCTGGGCGCAGCACGATTGGTTGAGGAAAAATCCAGATACAGGAGGCTTTATCATGGAGGGAAGAAGCGATAATGTCCTCAGTGAGCTAGATCGACCTTGCCTTCAATCTATCAATTGCTAATCAAATTTTAGATCCATCCGGTATCCGTTTTGGCAGCGGTGAAATTTATGCTATCATTGAAAAACGGCCATTCACCGATTACTTCAGTAACTGCCTCTGTGTTGGTCGTAGAAGGGAAATTGACACGGATGAGCAGGTTTTCCTCTTTCTTGTGATGAAGCCTGGGGTTTACCTTACACAAGACTTTCGCAACAAAGTTGAAACAGCGATCCGAAACGGACTATCGCCGCGCCATGTGCCCAGGTTCGTGTTAGCTGTTCCGGATATCCCAATGACAATCAACGGAAAGCGGGTCGAAATAGCTGTCAAACAGATGATAAGTGGCAAAGATGCGAAATTGAGCGCGACAGTCCAAAATTGAGAGGCCATAGAATTCTTCCGGCAATTTCGAGACCTGGAGAGCAATACAATGGGCCGAGCTAAGCTATAGATGGAGGCACTGATATCAACAATTGAATCAATATCGCGACGGAGACGGCGGGTACATTCATCGTGATAACTTACATAAGCTTTTGTATTCTTGTTTCTGACTGATTGTAAGATGGAAATCCTCGACCGCGGAGCTCTTCTTCGTATAACGCCGACTTGCCACGGGAACAGAGAAAGCGCCGGTGTCTTTCTCGCAGACTAATAACTCGATTCTACAAGCTCCTCCAGCCCGCCGTATGACTTACGAGGATTCTATCGACTACTAGCGCATACAAAGAAAACCGGTCCTTTGAGTTACAAAAGACTTGCCGGTGCGGCGAGAAAAAAGGAGAAAGCGGTCGAAAAGGGTTAAAAAATATGAGCAAGACCGACAACGCTCCTGCGTCCACTAGTAGCGTGATAGCTAGGGCAATTAATAAACTGTCCCAGATGATAAGTTGTTATTGCTACATATACTAGGAGGGATCATTGCCCATTAATGACACAATCATTCAGACTCAATCCATCGATGCTTTACGTTTAACAAGTCCTTTCCCAGCTCTCTACCACCCTTAAGTACTTACACGGTAGAACACTGGGAGTGTTTCGATCGGACAATCCACTTCAACCTCGCTGCCACCCTTATAAATTCTCGGGATGCCTTCCTGAGGTACGTTAACCTTACCCCAGAGAGTCCAGAATGCCCCAGCAGGGAGATAGACCGTGATGGTGCGTTGTCCAGGCTCCAAGACCGGCACCACCATATATCGGGATCCAAACATATACTGCGTTTCCACCTCCCAAGCCCGCGGGTCCTGAGGGAACTCATAAAATAGGGTCCGTATCACTGGCGATCCCTTCTCGTGAGCCTCCTGCATCAAACTGCGAGTATAATCGCGCAGCTCCTCTCGAATCCCTATAAACTTCTTGCAGATCTCGTAAACCTCCTCCCCGTACGACCAGATCTCATTACCTGCTCCACTGGCAGTTGGCTGGCCCTCGGGCTTCGGCTCACAGTCTCCATGAAGACGCATCACCGGACAGAATGCACCCCATTGAAACCACCGTGTGAACAACTCCCGGAACGCTGGGTCGTCCGGGTTGCCACCGTGAAACCCGCCGATATCAGTCGTCCACCAGGGGATACCGGCGAGTCCCATATTCAAGCCCGCTGCCAGCTGGTTCCGGAACGAGCTCCATGACGAGGCAATGTCGCCACTCCAGACCAGGGTGCCGTATCGCTGGCTCCCAGCCCATGCACACCGAAGCAGGTTGATTATGTTCGTCTGGCCTTCTGCTTGCATCCCCTCGTAGAACCCGCGTGCATACTCTTTTGGAAAGATATTACCAATCTGCATGTTGCTCCCTGCATGGTAGCGGTAGATATCAAAGTCGTAGATGGAGTACTCGGGCTCTGCCTCGTCCAACCAGAAGACCTTGATACCGCGATCGTAGTAGTTCTTCTTAGCCTTGCTCCATACAAACTCGCGTGCTTCTGGATTCGTAGCATCAAAGTGTGTAATGTCCCCGTCGCACTGCATTGCAACACGCATGCCGCGGTCGTGCCGTATAAGCAACCCACGCTCTAGCATCTCAGGATAATTCTCGGAGGCGGTTTCAACGGTTGGCCAGATGGAAACCATGAGTTCAATCTTGAGTTCTTTCAGTTCCTTCACCATGGCATCTGCAGCTACTCGTTAGCAACCCAGACTGGGCATTGAAACAGGACTAGTGCACCCTTACCCGGATCTGGCCAGAACTCGGGGTCGAAGCTCCATTCTCCCTGGTGTTTCCAGTGAAAGAAATCAATGACAATTAGATCAAGAGGAACTTCTCGAGATCGGTACTCTCGGGCTACATTGAGCAATTGCTCTTGATTCCAATAGCGCAGCTTACACTGCCAGAAACCAAGACCATATTCGGGCATCATAGGGACGTATCCCGTCACGCTGGCATAAGCCTCTTCAATTTCAGCTGGCGAATCACCCGCCACGATCCAATAGTCAAGTGCCCTGGTTGAATATGCCTCGAAACTCATCACGTTGGTGCCCAGCACGGCTCTCCCGATCCCTGGGTTATTCCAAAGAAACCCATACCCGAGTGATGAAACGGCAAACGGCACGCTTGCCTGAGAGTTGCGTTGTGCCAGTTCGAGATCTGCCCCTTTGAGATTCAAGTACGGCTGCTGGTACTGACCCATCCCGAAGATCTTCTCCTTGGGATCCAAGGACTCGAACCGCATGGTGAGATGGTAGTCACCACCAAGAATGGGCCGTAGCTCGCGTGCTTCTATCTCTAATGCACTGCATTTGGGGTCACGAGGGTCCCGTCGGTGGCGGGCGTATTCTTCGAGGATCTTGGTCCCGTTCGAGCTGTAGATTATGATCTTGCCTCGTGGCGAGACGGTGGCTTTGATCTTTCCATTCGTGATGCTTGCTTCTCCGTCAATAGGGATATCGATTATAGAGCGATGACCGCCGGGTTTGGATAAAAGAGCCCAGTCCTCTACGGGCATGGATGCGAGCTTGGTTGCTCGTATGCGAACGGCATTATCGCCCCAGGGTTGAATCCAGAGAAGATGATCATCGAAGCGAAAAACAAGCTTGTCGTCTTCGGAGAAGATCATCTTGGTTGTTAATAGGTTGTGTTCAGATGGGAAGTCTTTGGGAGGGGAGCTGAGAGGAGGGGCGCCGCTGACGCAGAAACGGCCGATTCAAAAGACCCGCCTTCGAACCCTTGTAAGACAAGACTGCGCTCCCTCGTTGGCTAGGGTAATAGGTAGCTGTCCACTGACCAGCGCCACTAACATTGTGGGAGATAAAGGCGCGAGTCCAACGGTCGTCGCCTGATTTGCGGGGCGCGGAGACTCGAGCCGGATTAGCCTGAATTGACTTTGATCAAACACGGAAGACATTCAAGAACGCGTCTCTCTCGTCATTTCGTTTGCCAATTTTGCCAACTGTCTGAACTGTGTACTACAAATAGTAGCACAGGGAGGGTTTCAACGGGAGAAAATCAAGCCTAGGAACCCCTAATTGTCTTTGTCGAATGTGGTCTTTATCCCGCGACGAGGTACACAACGTCTTGCTTGTTTTCGCTTGGGGAACTGGACCAAACAGATATTGTAAGTGGGCCTCATCACATTATTCTCTTAGTGCTACTGAGTTTCGCCTTAGACATTTCCTCAAAGTTTTTCTAGATGTCTTTGTATTTTTTTATATTTTTTTTGCAGCACCTAGCCAGAACAGGCAGAATAGAAAGATGTGTCATTTTGTAGCAGAATGAGAAAACTAAAAATAGGGCAAGGAAGAAGAGAAACAAAGAGAGAGAGAGAGAGACAGATAGATCTGAAGATGTATGCACATCAATGCCAATCTAGGCCCATTCAAAATAGGCGTTCTCACAACCCAGGGCATCGCAACTCGGAGACGCGCTGACTTGACGAAACTCGGGGATTTGTTACCCCAGTACCCAAATCCAGAGACCAACACGGCCTGCAGCATAAGATGCAAAGTGTGCTCCTAAGATGAACGGAATGAAGCCGCCGAGTTCTCCAGTGAATCAAGCTCATTCCGTTGATGTTCGTCCCCCACACGCTAAACCCAAACGGGAACGCGGGAAGGTCGCGGTTTTTGGCCTCCAAGTTCTCCCCTCGCTCACTTTACTCTTAAGTCATTCTTCTCTTCTCTCCCTATCACTCCCGAACACACCATGGCGGCTGTCACTGCGCCCACGGGATATCAGCACCCTGTCGCTGACGCTTCAATGGATATTGAGATGGATCTTGACTTGGGCCCGGAGCCCGAGCCCGAGGCTGAACCGATTCAGACCGTAAGTGCTCCCGTGTGATGCAACTCCGTTACCATTGAGCAAGGCTAATATGCGCTGGTAATTAATCTGTATAGGATGCGGCCACTCAAGAAGCCGCCTTTGACCCACTCGCCGAGGAGGCGTTGTACGAAAAGGTTCACGTTCGCGGCGTCGACGATTTGACCACCGATAACATCAAGCAATTCGCCAGCAGTCATTTCCCGACAGAGACACCTTCGCGCGTCGAATGGATTGATGACACCTCCGCCAATCTCATCTATTCGTCTCCCGAGATCGGCCTCCAGGCGCTGGCAGCCCTCACGCAGGTCGCCGAAGAGGAAGATGCCACGGCCCTGCCACCACTACGTCTACGGTCGGCCAAGCTCCTCGCGACACATCCCGATTCCGTCCTCCAAGTACGGTCTGCAGTCAAGACCGACCGCAAACAAGCGCGTGCGTACGAAAAGAGTCGCTTCTACCTGATGCACCCGGAGCATGATCCCCGAGAGCGCCTGCGCGATGAACTTTCACAGCGAAGACGAGGCGATGATGACGAAGGCTACCGGCGGCGCCGGTTCGATGATCGCGAACTGCGCCGGCGTAAAGACCGCGACCAGGATGACAACTTCGATGCCAACATGTATGATGATCAACCCGCCAGCTATTCCGACTCGGAACGTGGCCGTGGCAGCCGGAGGGGCCGTGGCCAGAGGGAACTATTCCCTGATGACGACCGCGCGTCTGGACGGCTTCGAAACCGCAGTGCGTCCCCGGGTCGGGACACTCTTGAAGATGCAGACCGTGTCGATCGATCCCACGATACTCGCAGGCGATTCCGTGAGCGATCCCCACCGCTGGGTCGTCGAAATCTCGGCAAGGAACTTTTCCCTGGTTCCGGAAACGGGGATTCAGGTGCACGCGAGTTATTCCCCAACAAGCCCACCTCCAGCTACATCCAAAAGGAGCTTTTGCCCAGCAAAGCTAGCAACCACCGTCGATCGGACGCCTTTGACGCTTCAGACGAGGCAACAGATCTGGGACGCAGGATCACCGTTCCCGGAAATCGCGGGGTGGAACTCTTCCCAGACTCCAGCTCTGGTCGTGGAGAGGACCAAGGCTTTGCAATTCGAGGCGCATCTCACGGCATGTCTATTAAGGGCCGGGGTGCTTCCGTCCGTGAACTGTTCCCAGACAAGTATAATCAGAACAGCAATGCAGGAAAGGAGTTGTTCGATGAAACGCTGGAGGGCCGCGGTGGCCGCCGGCGGAGAGCAGAAGACATGTTCGGCTGAGAATGATCATATGATAAGTGGATTGGAAGCCGGGCGTTATTCGATTGTCTCATAGAGGAGGTTCCTTGGCAGCATGATTCAACATGGCGTTATGCAAGTGAGACTTGGAGAAGGATTTTGGATAAAGAATCGCACATTGATAAATACCCTGCTCTATAATCAAAACACAGTCAAGATAATATAAAATATTCTGAAGCTCCCCACCATTCGTCGTCCATCTCCCAATGTTATCGGTCGAAGAGTAGAGCGAGCCAGCATGGGAAGTCGGGCTTTAAGCGACGTTCTCGTTTTCGCGGATATATGCTTCCGAGGCAGGACACGATTAAATCCTATTATGGATAATTATCTCCGATCCCAAGGTTTGTCAGACTCATGAAATAGTCACCTGTTTATTCTGCTTTCGTTCAATCAAGCTGAACGTGAGTCGATGTCTTGGAGCTAGTAGTGTTTTGCATATCTGATGCCCATCGGCGATAATGGGGGTTGCGCAACAAGTAAACGGAAGACCGTTTCTAATTTAAGCCCGCCAGCTATACGAAGTCCAACTTGATCAAAAAGTTCGTACAAATATCAGCGATATCACCTGCATTGTTTGTGTGCAGTCAGTATCGGGGTTAGACCTTATCAAAGCAACAGCGAATCGGAAAGTCGCGACCGCGGCCGAACTTCACCCACAGCTTCCTATATCTCTCGACTCGTGAGAACATGGCGCCCTCTGCAACAATAGATGCGCTAACGGGGGCTTTGGTTGCTCGTTTCCTGCGGACGAATAACTACTTGGAGTCACTTGAAGCTTTTATTCGCGAGGCGGATCTCCCTGTGGACGCAGGGCAGTCTTCGGGCGACGACACCAACAACTGGACCATTCAGGGCTTGCTGGAGGAGAAGAAGGCATTTGACCATACCGCAAACTTCGAAAGATATGGCAAGAGTAATAAGGATACAGAGTCTTGGAGTGTACCAGGTAAGCCGTCTACTTGGTTGGCACTGTCTGCCCTGAGTATCAACCTATTCTTTGCTTTGAAGAAACTGCCCAATCCCATGCATAATTTTAGACTGACAAGCTCTCAGCACCATCAAAGGCAACCATAGTGAACACACCGACATCATCGAATCTTCTTGCCGCCTCAGTTGAGCCGTGGCAGTTCCCTGAGGATGATACAGAGACCCCCACCACAGCGTCGGTCATCGTTTCGACAGGTGCCGATAGACAGGTACATCTGTCTCGAACTTCGAAGAATCATAATTTTATCACATCCTTCTCGAGTATATCGGACTCGCCGGTACTCGCGTACGTCTCCATCCTCAAGGGACGATATATCCTGATGACCAACATGTCCGGGCGCTTGACTCTTCTGCACGGGTCACGCGTCCTGGATAGTCGAAAAGATCACTCAAAATATGCTGTGAAGATTGTTGCCTATGAAGAACAAGGAGAGGTTGACTCATCACCGCACTTTTGGGTTGCCACCGCCGGCTGGGATGCGACGGTCTACCTATACCGTATCGACATCCTAAATGGAGAAGAAGCACCGGTGATCGGAGAGCCCGTCGCAAGCATCAAGTTGAAGACAAACCCAGAATCGCTGGCATTCGTGCGCCATGCCTATACCAACGAGTTGATCCTCCTGGTTTCGCGCCGTGACTCTACTTATATTTACTACTACCAAGTGGCACCATCGCCCAAAGAGATCGGCGACCTGAATCAAAGCGAAAACAATGCCAACCGAATCTTACCCACCGCCGAATGCCACCTTCTTGGACAGCAGAATCTGGCGCCTCATTCAAACGCCTGGATTGCTTTCTCCCCAGCGCACATGGCTCTCAGCCCGCACGATCCCGGCCTCCTGGCGGTAGCTACATCTTCGCTTCCACACATGAAGGTGATCATCGTCCGGCTCTTGTTCCCATCAACCGGCTCTCTGGTTGCGCCTAATGTATCCGAAGATGTACCTGTGACCCAAGCTTCTCAAGCACTAGAGGCTCTGGCGCTGCAGAACCGTGAGGACGCAGCTATCTTGGTCCAGGCCAATACATTTGCACCCCAGACGGCGTATTCGACGCCCCAGGTGGTCTGGCGGCCTGACGGTTCGGGCGTGTGGGTTAATGGAGATGACGGTGTCATTCGTGGCGTTGAGACAAAGACAGGGAAGGTGGTTGCGACGCTCAAGAATGGCCACGAGCCTGGCTGTAAGGTGCGTACTATCTGGGCGGGATACGTTGATGTGCAGATTGAAGGCGAGAATACAGGACAAGAGGAATGGGTCATCAGTGGTGGATTTGATAAGCGATTGATTTTGTGGAAAGTTTGACCTTGAATGTATAGAAAAGACTTGATTGTGATTCTAATTCTTAAATAATATTGGATGGTTTTTAAAATAAATAGGATCAAATCCAAGTACGGAATGCTACTGCTTACGGAGATGTAGCCGTTCATAGATCAACCCTTTCGCCACGAGGCGCGAGCGGGCAGTAGATAGACACGGTGGACATCGTTCTTGGCACGTAATAGAAAATCCTTCAGCAGGCGCGCATGAAAAAAGCACGTTGCTGTACACACATATGCCGGGAGTATGGGGGAAAGGGATGGGATCGAAACAATGCTGGGGGTAGCGAATTGTCTCGGGAGTTGCGACTAGAGAAGCCGCGAACGGCCATGCAGAAGAGATGAGAAACGCGGAGAAGATGGCTTCCCGAAGTGGGAATGGACCCGCTGCGTGGATATCGAATTTAAGCCTGTTGATTTCTGTATCTCAAACAACACCAGACGCGCCGCGCAAGGACACTAGCAGAAACCAGGCCTATTCGAAGCAGCAGATCGTTCGTTGATCATCGCACGTTATGTTCCCGGTCCTTGCGCGGATTCCCCTAATTTTTCCTTTTCAATTGCGTCCACATTTAAGCGGACTCACGCTTGCCCTGGTTGCGCTCCTTCTGTGTGGTTGTTAGTTATTTCGTTGATGATGACGAATTTCGACCGAGGGTGGACAGCCGGAACGGTTCAACGTACCAGGGCCTTCATGGTGCCGTGAAGAGCGTGACGGTGGTTGCGGCGGAACTTGGGGTCAACACCCTTGAGGGAGGGGTAACGGTTGGTCTTGGGCTTCTTGATACTGTGCAGAGAAATCGCGTCAGCATTTCGGTCATATAACCAGTTGGCACGATGGGCTGAAGTAGAGAAAAATCGAAAGCCTTGGGTTGTTTCAAACAGCTGCCCCAGTGTGTTCCACTTTGAGATGCAATATTCAAATCCAACCGTTCAACTTTGCTCTTCTCCCCTTCGCCGGACGATTGTCGTCTTGCAATAGAAATATTCGGACGTCGCAAGGAGTTCTCGTGTTCAAAGGGGGGTACGCACCCGTTACGGTGAGCCTTCTGGCTGTTGTGGTGCTGGGAGGCGTTCTTGGACTCTATAAAGCGCAGGCGAGGTCAGTGACCGGGATTTCTCGACAAGGAACTCGGCTGAGGCAAGGCAGTCGTAGAGGGTGAGACGTACTGGCCATCTTGACGGATGTGGTCGGTGATTGACGTTGACGGGATGGTGAGAGAAGAGGAGGTGCTTTCCGCACTCGACCCAAATGGAGGCTCGGCTAGGGCTCGCTTTGTGTGGGATCTCGCTTACCGCCGCGGTGCACGGACTCTATCAGCGACCCCTACGTCAACTCTAGTCTGGCATCTTGCTTTGAATAGATTTGTCTGATGCATTTTCAATATTTATTTTGTCTACCGGAAATAATTGGTCTGTTTTGGAAGTCGAGTGTCGGCATTTCTTCTTTCTTTCTCTGCGCTTGAAGAAAATTCACCCATCACGTGATGTTACCCGTATTCAATATCACGTGATCATATCGAAGTACAGGCAAAAGTGTCTACAATGTGCATGACTTTTTATGAGATCGGATGCGAAGAAAATTGATATACGGCACAAGATGAATAACCTCTAGGCAAATTTGGAGTAGAATTGCCTGGAATGACCATTCAACCCAGCACCCGAACGGTTCCAAGCCCGGCTCGTCTGATTTAAGTACTATGAGATAACGGCGAGAAGATGACATGAAAGAAATATGATAATTATGATGTCTTATATCCAATATAATCGCAAATTCATTACAACACCGAACAATCCAGTTGCAAAATCGAGTTTGTACACACAGCACATACCGGGTGGGTTCACCACGTGACTGAGCCACTAGGGAACAACCGGCTCCGACTTCGACCTTTGCACCGCAACCTTCAAGAGGGATCCTCCAGCCTTTGCACACCCATCAATTGCACAATGAGCTCCTTCCGCTTCGCTCGCTCTGCCCTGAGGGCTCGCCCCTCCCTCTTCAGCGCTCCCGTCCAGCGCCGTGGATATGCCGAGGCCGTCGCCGACAAGATCAAGCTGTCCCTGACCCTTCCTCACCAGGTACGTTGAACCCATCCGATATGACCTACCCGTCTTCATGGCTCCCGGACTAACATTCCTCTTCTTCATAGACTATCTACCGTTCCACCGGCGTGTTCGTTTACCCTCTTTTCGCGCGCTTCCACGACGCTCCCTGAGTACTGACGAACCTTTGCGACCACAGGACCCAGGTCAACATCCCCGCCGCCTCCGGTGACATGGGTGTCCTTGCCAACCACGTTCCTTCCATTGAGCAGCTCAGGCCCGGCCTTGTTGAGATTGTTGAGGAGGGTGGCGCTACCAAGCAGTACTTCCGTACGTTCGATCCTTGCGCCCGGCCCGTACCGTGACGGTCAACACTCAAGTCGAGCAAAACAGCTAACGGTTTCACAACGACAGTCTCTGGTGGCTTTGCCGTGGTTCAGCCCGACTCCCAGCTGAGCATCAACGCCGTCGAGGGTTACCCCCTGGAGGACTTCAGCGCCGACGTAGGTTCCGCCCGTCTTTGCGACAGCACGATTGATACTGATGGGAATTACAGGCTATCCGCAACCAGGTCGCCGAGGCCCAGAAGATTGCCAGCGGCAGCGGCAGCGAGCAGGATATTGCTGAGGCTAAGATTGAGCTGGAGGTACGAATCTCTTATTTTTTCTCGACACGACCATTGACTGACTTCTCGAATAGGTTCTGGAGACCCTGCAGGCTCTTGTCAAATAGATGTACATATCCACTTGCGCACTCCTCATTTGAACGTGTAGAATTATAGCAATTCTCTTTGTTGATCCTATTCTCGTGTTTTTCTCTTCCCTGGTAGAACGGGGATGCACCTTCCCTCGGTGCACGTCTCTCTTTTTGCGCATTTTCTCTCCTTTCTCTCACTTTCCCTCCCCCTTCCACTTTGCCTGTGATCCAACAATGCGATTGATGAGAAAACCTCTGGGCTGCATCGATAATCGTGTGACAATGACTGACACTCCCCCGGAAGGCTTTCTCTCCCCATCCTTCGCGTCTGTCATCGCGTTTGGTGACCTGCCGCAGCATGAAAATGCCGCACTCGATGAACTGCCCCCCCGCAATCGTGAAATGAATCCAACGGGGCGAATTATGACTGAACAACTCGGCGAGGCGCTGGACGGACGGGATGGGAAGCGATACCCTCGACTGGAGTTGGATCCCACCATGGACAAGTATCATACCCTGGACGGCCTCGCAGAGCCGAAGAACCCGCAGAATACTCCAGCCTCTAACAGTGGTTGCGATAGCCCACGCGATGCCCCTCGACGCGATAACGGAGAGGGTCTGCGCACCAGCTCCGCTCCTGCTACCCCGGCCTTGACTATCAACTGGTTTGAAGACCCGCCGGATGAGGACTCGATTTATCTACCTGGAGATGAAGAAGATAGTACCAAGAACCAGACGCGTCGTTTCTCTGCAGATGACAAGCCGCGCTCGAACTCTCCCATCACTGTGCCAAAGGGAGCCCACCTCCAAGCGGCTGTAGATGCCAGCCTCGTGGGCGAGGACATCGGGACGGCCATCGCAACTCTGAGATGTGTTCGATTTACCCCACCTCTGTACTCATCTCCAGCACGTTCTCCACCACGCTCACCTCGCCCAGTCAATCGCCCACTTCCCTCCGTGGAACGAAAACAAGACTACATCTCCACCTATCGGCAGCAAAAGCAGAATGCGAAATGGAAAGGTTTGAACCGTGCTCGTGCTCAGCGAGTATCGCCAAACCGCAGCCCTGTGAGAGCTTCTCAGCCTTCGTCTAACCCTGTGAGTGGGCAGCCAGGAATCCGCTTTTTGTCACCATCGAAATCGGCGTTCGGGGATGATCGATCGCGCTTGACGGGCCTGTTTCAAAGCAGCTCGGATCAAGAAGCTCCAGAGATGCCTGGTGCTCTGACGGATGAATCGACAGTTACCAACGGATTTGCTCCATCAAGACAGGCGTGTGATCTCGCTGTGATTTCATTCTCTCTGTACCGCTTCCGATACCCGGGATCATCGCGTGCAGGTGTGTTGCAGGTGCGAATGAACTCTACAATCATCCCGCTGAAGCCTTCGCTGCAAGAGGGGAAGACAAATAAGACGGTAGTAACTCGCATGGCGGTTGATGATTTGCTCTTGCATACCTATGTCGTCGTGCCAGCCTTGATGCTGCGCCTCCCTCTCCTCGGTGTCTCAGCAGCTAAACAATTCAAGCATTCACGACTCGGTCTTGCTGCAATTCAACTTTGGAAGATGTTCTGGGTCCTGGCACTCAGAGCTCTCTATTTCGTGATGCTCAAGCTGGGTCAAGATGTTTACTATCACTCGGAGCCGCGTCCCCCGCGCCAGAAGAAAAAATGCTCTGCTTGATGACGGAATTCGAGGGAATTCGGGGATGCGTGTACCAACCGAGATGGCTGCCGACTATAATACCAACTTCCAAGACTCCACGGTCATGTTTCTTTATGTTTTAAACATACCAATGACTGCTCAACTGCCACTCTTGTTTTTCAATTTTCTGATGAATGTCTTATCTGAGGTATGATGGGTTCTGCCTGGACGCTTGTTATGCACTGGCATTCTTGTTTCCCATGTTATGACTGAGCATGTCTTTGCCTGTTTAGTCAGTATCACCCGAGTATGTCTATTTTTATGATTCATGAGGCTTATGATATTCAATTCACTCCATTTACATGAAGGATATGAGTACCTGTCAATGACGCCGAAGCCTTGGAGGCCACAAATGGCCTCCTTGACACCCTTAACTTCGGACAGCGACATCTCGAGCCATTGAATGGCCTCCTCGCTAGCGATTCATGCTCATGCTCATGCTCATGCTCAGTATATCCGACATTCATCTTACGTAGCAAATTATGCCACTCAATTTCCTATGCTATCGCCATGGAAAATGAAACCTCCGCCGCGTCCTGACTCCTCAGCCAATTCCACACGTACATTATTCAACTCCTTGCGCATTGACTCCGGGCTAGCATTTTCCAGAAGGGACTCGAAGTCGACTAATTTTACCCCTCCTTCCGTGACGAGAAAATTGTATCGGTTCACGTCCCCATGTACAAGTCCCAATCCGTGTAGTTTCTCTAGAGCTGCTTGGCATATGCTCAAATCTTGAAAGGAAGCAGGACGTCCCTCGATCTTCTCTAACAGAAGCCCCATAATGCGCCCATTCTCGTGGATATGGCCGAGGAAGCGTGGGGTCAGCCCGGAACCTTCAAGCAACTGATATGCTCTTGTTTCCTGTTCGATACGAGGAATCTCCCATTCGAACCGTGCTATTTTGGCGATTATAGTTGCTGGTGATAGCAAGGTGATTGGAAGAAGCGAATGTGAGACGGCTTCTAAAGCCATTGCCGTGAGCTGTCTGGTCTTTTCCAACTCTAGACAATTAACTAGAGTGTGATGCCATTGACACTTGACGCCAGCTAGTGTTCGGTTCGAGAAAGAGGTTTCAATATTGCCGCTAGATTCGTCTCGCGAGATACGAGCCACAGTCCATTCCTCGTTGTAAGGAAGATTCGGCAGGGACTGAATAGGGAATGAAAGCGTATCTCTATCAAAGGTTCCGGGAGATATGATGAGATATTTGACTTGGTTTTCAATGCGCAGTCTGTATTCACTTTCAAAAGAATCATCATCGTCCACTTCCATGGACAAAATGACCGGCTGCATTGTCGAGTTTGAAGTTTGAAGGTCAGACATTTTCGCCATTGGACTGCTGACTATGATTGTTAGCTGGGTATTTATGCTTTTGAGGTTCCCTCTACCGTCGCTATGCCTCCTTCCCCTTTTTATTTTTAGAAGACCACTGTCATTGAAATACTCTGTTGCCTAAGGGATTAACCATTACTGTTCACAGGATATGTCGGGAATGCAGATCAGGGATTCCTGACAGCTGATTGGCTTAGGACTAGCCGTTAATGAAGGCCTTCTACCTATTTATAGACCCCCACACCCTTTACCGCGGCCTAACCCCAGCTTAGCGGCAAGGGTTCAACGCAATTTGCCCAATCAATTCCGCCACATAAGTCATGTTAGCGGTTGGAACGACTTATGTATGATCCAACCTGCAGCTGGAGAACTCGATAGGTGACCAGCTTTGCAGAGTCCCCTACAGTAGTTATTTTAGCGCAGCGGTTACTTGAAACACCCAAAATCTACGAAGCACACTTCCGACAGATTATTTATTGGTCCAGCTGTCTTTGCTCCCTCAAATTTGGAGAACGTAGAGTTAAATGGCGACAAATGACAGCCATGATAGGCTAAGCCCGATGGCAGCCACCAAGCCCGAAGACCCCCAAACGCTTCCAGAGCCAACGGCACCTGGGGCAAGATCTGGCTCGGAAGCTATAAATTGTTCGTCTTGGGGCGTCATCTACACAGTAACATTATCGTATTCTACAATCAATCTGTTATTATTATCTTTCATTGCATCAAGGAGAAGCAAACGTTCAGAACAGAACCCCCGTCCCCCAACCAAACAACAACAACAACAACAACAACAACAACAACAACAACAACAACAACAACAACGCTATACAAGTTTCTCGATAGTGCAAGTGAAGCTCAACTTTCAGCACTAGTCGCTTGTATTCATCAGAAGCGAACGAATACAACTCATTTGACGATATAACACTGTAAGGAGACAGTTATTTCTCATATCTAAACTCCTTTTAAGTTGAAATATTGAAATATCCTTTTAGGTTAATTATGTGCACTTCAAAGTTTATCAAATATACATGCGGCTGTAAGAAGGAGATGGAGTTTATTCAGTGCCCGGAGCGGCAGGGGACCAACGCAAAATGTCATCCAGTTATCAAGCAATGGGGCAAGGATTCGGCCAACTACTGTCCGAAGCATCTCGTCAAGCCAGACGCGCCAGTGAAATACACGAGTTAAGGTGGAGGTCTGGAAGAAAGCACAGTGTTTGAACTGTGGGGCTGCATTTACGTTGGGATGTCTAGAAATTTGTCCGGTTTGTAGGTTCTCCTTGGTCACTTAAAATGTAGTCTGGTTGCAATACATTAGCAAAACAGATTTCACATCATTGTCATTCTCTCCTATTAAAATATCCCCCTCTTCGAGCAGCCTCCGGCAGCTCAGCTGGCCGGATTTTACCTTCGTCACTCGATCTCCACAGAAGCTGTGCCTGTTCACACCATCGAAAATGTTCCAAAAAGCGATCTCGCGCATACACTTTGTCTCGAGCCTCAAATGCCCATTTCTCGCCCCTAGCGCCGATGATGTCTTTTTCAAGAGCAAGTTGACACCCGGCACACGAACATCCGTATTCAATTTTGCCAGTTTGTTTATCGTAATAGGGAAGTGCACACGACCCCATATAGTTGAATTTTTTACTTCGTTCTGAAGTGGCTAGCTGGGCTTGCGCGAGGGTATGCGGCTGCCGTCTACAGGCTAAAATAGCCTGATGAACAGAAACAATCGCAATGCGAGATTTGTATACAAATTCCTCCATTGAATATATTCCAGGCAAGGTCTTGAATGACGTCAATTGGTCCAGTTCGGCTTGAGTTAGCTTGAATTGCTTTCGGACAGCGGCAAGAGTCTGCACTTGGGTTTCTGGAGCCACCTGGAGGCATTTGAAACAGCATCGCCTCCAGGTTAGGAGGGATATGAATCCGCCGAATTCGCCGCAAAGAGTACAAGCCTTTATACATAGTGCATTGTAAAAGTCGAAAAGAGATATGCCGATGGCAAGTCGTGTCCGTAACAAAGCGCAGAAAAGGTTCAGTCCATGCGAGACTACCATCTGATACTGGCGGAGAGAGTCTACCATCTGTCGTGATATGTGATTTATTTGTCGAAACTTGAATAGAGAATGCATATCCAGACGGAACAACGTGTCATGCAAGAGCTCGAGGGGTAGCCGATCGAGGGAGCCTAGTCCAGCATTCGAAGTTCGCTGGAAGGGTGTTGCTATTGACAGACGAATATCAACGTGTTCCCGAGGCGGGTACCAGATCACGGACAGACAATAGTCTTTGCGATGGTAAGCGGTGGTTCGAACAATAGCGTCGGACTGTTCTTCATCAAAATGGTATTCGGTGGCGGAACGATATCCATGGGGTATAAAGATAGCCATTCTCGATTTTTCTGGACGCTTGGAAGAGGTCGACCTAGGAAGGAATCGCGACTCCCCTGTGTACCGGAAATGTTTCTGCCGGTAGCCGGGCTTTGCTGATATAAGCGGGTCGGTGGAAACCACACTCTTGGCTTTGTTCAAGGCCGCAAATCTACACTAAACCAACGTATCCAATACGTGTGAATCCTTTTACTTACAGTCACTTCACAACTTACTAAAACTCATCTACTGTTTGGCCCGGCATAAATTGGATGGCCAACGAGACTGAGAAGCTCGAATATAAGCTTTGACCCCGGATAAAAAGAGACGGAACCCTCTTCGACGTTCACTCACCGAGATGGCCGCTCAAAAAATAAGCAGACGGGTCGTCTGGGTGCGTTGGTGAAACTGCAGGGGCTAAGCGACGATTTTAAAAAGAGGGGATAGGGAAGGGAAAAGCATGAGGTCGAACATTTGGGGGTTGTCTATTGTTATTTAAACATTGTATAAGTTATATGACAGTTCCATATTACGGAGATATTGTACTATTGAGGCAAGTGTGGCCGAGTGGTTAAGGCGCTGTGTTTAGGTTATCTCTGATAACGTCCGCAGTGGGAAACCTCGCGCGTTCGAATCGCGTCGCTTGCAAAACTTTTTATAAAATTTTTTGAATCTTCCTCATACTAAATAAAACCCCCGTTTTTCGTCAATGAATAGAACCAGTCAGTCCATGGGCCTATGATGCAGTGATATAGGCAGTTAAGTGAAAAGAATGGAAATGCGAGATAAATAGAGCTGTTGAGACTGCCCGGAGAATGACTAAACTGATCGGGACCAGCAATGCCCTTATCTGCATTGCATGGTATGAGACCGTATATGTATATAATTAAAAATAATATTCTGGTGAAAGGACAATTCTACCAGCGACCAGGAGCACTTGCCTTTGAAGAATCGTGATCCTGGGGCAGGGGTATCGGAAGTGGAGCGACAAGGGCTCGGCATGGCGAAGAGCAAAACTAACCAGAACGAGTAATTCCCATGTCCAGCGTTTACAAAGGTGAATTTTCCCTTCGACTCCCTTGATCCTCAGATATCTCCATATCATCTACAAGTGACCCAGCAGTTTTGTGATCCACATCCTCACACCTGATGCTCCATGCATCCGTCCTGTGAATAGCCATGGCAGAATTGGTCCCATTCGCCGGTCTTACAGGCGCCGTGACAGCGAACGCAGCTGCCGAAGTTCCCAGTCCCTCGATCTCATCTTCCGTATATTGGGAGCGTATATTAGACTCCTTTGGGCCTCGATTCATACTAGCGAGCGCATACGAGTTTTCGTGTGCAGCACCGTATGAACTGCCATATCCTCCACCAACGCGTTTATGCAGGGAAACGCTGAGCATTCCGCTGTCGAAGGCGTCAAGGAAGGGTTTTAAACAAGGGATGCATGCAGTCATGAGGCTGACGCAAAGATTGAGTTGAGTTGTGATGCTGGTTGCGAAGGCGTCCGTATTCATGTCTGCGAGTGAGTTGGCTCTCTTCATGAAGATGAGGCGCGCGATGGTTATGATTATAACACTGGGTTTGGAGTTAGGCCAAGCAGCGGAGGAGTTTAGGAGTTAGAGTTTGAGACATACAAGATGCGGAAGACGAATGCGACTATAACTGTGACCTTTTTGCCGAATGATACTTGAACCGGCTTGATGACGTACATTGGAAGGATGCAGATGACTAGCTCGGTAGCGATGTCGACTGGACATATGGCGGCCCAGAAATCAAACTAAACGGATGGTTGCATCAGTACGTATGGTTATATGGTGTGTATTTGGGTGAAAATCCAAACTCACGATATTGATACAATGTCCATTATCCACATCCCAGGGCCTGGATGCCCCACACTTGAAAGCCAGAGTAAAGAAAACTGGAACAGTCCACACGGCTATCAAAATCGATGACCAGCGACATATAGTTTTGTGACGCTTGTTCACACAGAGCTTTTCCAGGAACTGCAAGATGGACACTTTGGCAAGACTCAAACAGAGGACGTATAAGAGATCCGATGAGTAGAGGGCCTGGCAGGCATACAGTGTTAATTACCTTTGAGTAGAAAGGTAGATTGAGAGCGGGTTACCTTTTCCACTGTGGTAAAGTGGGCTGCGGACATCTCGGACTGGAGCTTTCCAAGTCCATGTACAGTACCATTGAGAATAACTGCAGATTGAGCGATAGCCAAAGCCTTTTTAAATAAATGTTAATATTACTTCCAACAAGCACCTCATATTTCAGGATATGTAAAAGCAATAAGTGGTCAAGTACCTACCAAAGCAAGAGATACCATTCCATCATCCCATTGCAGCGACCGAAGCATATAGTATCGAAATACCAGTCGTGTCCACACAGCCATGATCATCATAACCAAGAGATATAGGGTTGCAATAGCAATTTCGTCCGCATGGTCAATGGCGGTCGGCGCCCGCGAGAGTCGTATAGGCAATGCCATAGCGATGCTTCACATTAATTCACATTCAGGCTTGAGGGTGGATTGTATAGTTTTGGGGGGATCGATGGGTAGCGATAATCTACAAGAACCACCAGTACCGTAGTATTGACCATCGGCGCTCCTGGTATATTGGACTGCGAACCGGCGCAGAAGATGGCCCCGATGGCCCCGATGGCCAGATCTAGGTAGATCTGGGCATTCCTGGCGTTATTTTGGGTCCATGCAATCTATATTCTATCCACAAAATCCCTCAAACTTGGAACCTTATTATACTTGTCACTAAGTCTCATGCACCATCGGAGCCTACGGCTACAAAACGGAAGGAAACACGGGCTAAGTGGACCGGGGCCTCGTATGGATCGGCCATCCAGGGGCATCCATGATCCTTCAGGATCGGTCAAACTTTAGGCAGCGCATTTTAGCCGAGTTGAAGTAGCATTGTTTGAGTCGGTCTACCATTTACAAATAACATTCCTTATTCTATAAGGAAATTGGTGGCGTAAGTAGGTTTCAACCCGATTATTCTCAGGTTATCCTTTGTTGACAATCGTGGCACGACTTAGTGTTCCTTTTTATACTCATGTGCATAATTTGTATCTGTAGTCACTTCGATACTTCAAATCTATGGATGTAAGAAACGTACATTTTTGTTTTACGTACTACATGGAGATGGGAAATCGGGAGGTTCGTTGTCGCTTCTGCGAGGAAATCAACAAAGTGCATTGGCTAAATCTGTCCCACACGATCTGCTTGGGATCCACCAAACAAATTTAATGATGTACTATGATACTCATCGGCTACGGAGGTACTCGTCAACTCCGGAGGTACTCCTACGTTGCATATGGGAGGATGTGTGGAGCCTACACTCATTAACTTGATTGGAGCACTCGTTAGCCCATTCGTCCGCCGTCGGACTCGCGGACACAGATCCATGTCAGTTCCAGGAGTGGATATGCGCGGCCCCATCCGCTCCCAATCTGGCATCGCGTATGTACCTAGAGTTATATTTGATTAGGATGACTCACTGCAACTAGCCTAGTAGCCTTCGCTACCATCTGAGAATAGTAAAGGGGAAGGGCATGAAGAAAACAAGGTAAAAAGACGTTGAATTTATGTGCAAACATAGACAGGCTAGGACATTTAGAGAATCTCCGAAAAAGTGCGGCGGATACTATCTCTATCGGCTGGACCAATATGGATATTAAACATTTTGCCCAATGCAGACACGCGCTCCTCATCGGAGCTGAATATCTGTATCACCTCCGATGTGGCACCCATCCGCTTTTTTAACGAATTATTAAACAGCGTTAGGTCACCCACAAAATTGTCACCCGCCTCATCCAGGAGCATCCGAACACACACAACATGATAAGTAAACCAGCTGTCTCGGCTGGTGCTCATATAGTAATTCACCATGGTGAAATCGTCGGGAATGAACTCGGTCTCTGTGAAGCAATAAGCGGGGATCCAGTCTCCGCCCCCATTCCGAAACTCGTATTGCCAAAGAGCTTGGGTCTTGTTGGTATGTTGGGTGATTGGTCCATAGCGCAGGCATCCGGACTGGTCACCCACGTTGTGGAACTCGAAATCCCGAGTTAATGGTACAGGCTGGTGTGGTCCATTTGATCCAAATCCCACGTCTATCAGGTACTTTTGTTCGCCGATAGTAACGAGGTTGACCATGTGGTTCCTGGGAGGAGACTTATTAGTGATGATTCTCCAGGGGGCAATTGATATTCCCTGCTAGCATAGGTCGCAGGGAAGGGTTCGAAGATCACTCCCTCGAGGCTTCCATGTTTCATGCGGGGAATGGGTGATCGTCAACCGTACCATCCATCGTATTTAGGGCCCTTCCAGTTCTTCGAGGCCGACATTGGCTGTGCAGCTTCATTAACCCTTCCCCCGACCGAGGTAACCTGGTAGCCCAAGCTTCGCAAGACAGTTCCGAAAAGCGTACTGTTCTCCATGCAGTACCCTCCCCGCTCGGACTTGTCCCCCACGATCTTCTCGAAAACCTTTTGCGTATCTATGGAAATGTGGCGTTGCACCGAGTAATGCAAATCGAGGTTTTCAAATGGCACTGCTGCCACCTGATATCGCTCTAGTACCTTCAAGAAGGTTAAAGCGGTCTCATTGTCACTAATTGCACCAGTCTGAACGACTGGAGATTGCCGATACTTCGCAGGAAGTTTTATTCTATCGAAGTATTTGTCCAATTGCTCCGGGGAGTAAGTGGGACGCTGAGACCAATCAACTGTCGAGCCCATGTTGAAATTGCTGGAAGCACCGGTGCAGATTGGAAGAAAGAAACGTGGCAAAAACAGTTTCAAGCGGAAGAAAGGAGAATGTCCAAACGCACGGATCGTGACGAGTGCGAACTATAGGTCAAAAATTGATTGAGTGACTCTGATCAAAGGGAAAAGAGTCGGAAGGAGTCAAAAAAAACCCTGGAAAAAGGAGATTTCCCAAAGATGTGGGATAAATATGTCTCCGTCTCCCTTCAGTGGACGGGCCTTCGGCTTTCGGCCCCAGTGGATCTGACATCGCTGGGACATATCGACAGTTGGCCCGCCGGTGGACCCTTCTGCTTGCCCAATCGGGTGAGAATTAATCCAGAAATCATTTTCGGGGGGTGGGACAATGTAACAATCCCAAGGAATCCCTGCAAATTAATACATTAGTGTGAAAGTTTGAAGAGAAAAGCCGTCTTCACATGGCCGGTAATAGCCCCACGTCGCATTGCTTAGCGCAATGAACCGTCTCTTCGCCCCCTTTTCTTCTCATATTGCACCGTCCATTTCAAGATTTAGGTAGTAGTCTGGTCTCCACTTAATTAGTCAGTACGTTTTGTCTCGGCCAGGCTTGGGGTCCAGAATCTCTTTCCATGCGCTAACCTGGTTTAACTTCGCAAGTGCAACACATATTGCCACGAGGCTAAGCGACCACCTCAATCTTCCAATGGGGTATTGGATCCATCTGCGGCCGGCCTGATAAGCGCAGCCTTGGTTCTTTTTCTTTTTTTTTGTTCTTGGAACCCTGGCTTCTCTATTCTTACTCTCTCTTCACTCTTATGCTGCCATAGATTTGGGTGTGATATACCTCCCCCTTTGAAAAAGATGGTTTTCAAGGATGGCAATCTAGCGGTTCGGGAGCTAAGCTCCCAGCGCTACAAGGACCGCGATGACGAGGATATGGCCAGGGCGGGCAAGAAGCAGCGTTTCGAGGTGAGTTACTTCCGACAAATATTGAACCGGGTTGGAAGTTAACCAGTACAGCGAAACTTTGGCTTCTTGTCGATGTTGGGGTTTACCACAACGATGATGTGTACTTGGGAGGCGGTGCTCTTGTAAGTTCGAGTATGAACCCCTCACGTGTTCAGAAAGCTCATCGATTATGATAGTTGTAATACAATGGCAATGGCTGATGGAGGTCCCGCAACTCTCGTCTATGGATTTATCTTTTGTTGGATGGGTGCACTGGTAACAGCGGCCTCCCTGGCCGAGATGGCCTCGATGTACGATGACCCGTATCCTTAATCCAGAGGCTCCATTATACTAACGCAATCCAGGGCTCCTACTTCCTCCGGTCAATATCACTGGGTATCAATGCTAGCTCCCAAAAGTCAGGCTGTATTCCTGAGCTGGGTGACTGGCTGGCTGGACTTGATCGGATGGTGGGCGAACACTGCCGTGGGTGTTTACTTCGGTGCAACCGTTACCCAGGGTCTTCTTGTTTTGAACTATCCCAGCTACGACTTGCAGAGGTGGCACGGAACCTTGCTGTGTTTTGCCGGGCTGGTTGTCTGCGTGCTCGTCAATTCAGTTGGGGCAAAGCTTCTTCCTAAGGTGGAAGGTCTCATTTTGATCCTTCACGTCATGGGCTTCTTTGCCGTTCTGATCCCTCTTGCCTATCTGGCACCTCACAAAGATGCTTCGTATGTATTCGGTACATTCACAAATGATTCCGGGTGGTCAAGCTCCGGATTGACTTGGTTGATTGGGCTGATGGGAACCAATCTCCCCTTTATCGGTACGATACTCTCCCATATCTCCCAATAACCCGTGTAATTTTATCTAACAATACCTGTCAGGTTATGATGGCCCCTGTCACATGGGTAAGAATGAATATGACAGCCCAACAAAATTATCTCGTACTAACGCACTCTTATAGCTGAGGAAGTCATCAACGCGTCTGTCACTGTACCCTGGTGTATGATCGGCACAATCTTGCTAAACGGTACCCTTGGATTTGCCATCGTCGTCACCTTCCTATTTTGTATCGGTGATGTCGACAAAGCCCTGACCTCCGATACTGGGTACAGTTATATCGAAGTCTTTTACGCCGCCACCAACTCTCGCGTTGGAGCCTCCGTGATGGCCGCCATCCCCGCGGCGCTCGTTATCTGTGCATCTTTCGGTTTCCTGGCTTCATCTTCCCGTCTCACCTGGGCATTTGCGCGAGACAAGGGTGTTCCGTTCTCGGACTTCCTCTCTCACGTCTCTCACGTATGAATTATCCCACCTCCGCGCCCAAATAATATAATAGCAGTCACTAACGAAAATCCATTATCCAGCTGAAAATGACCGGGTCATCCCTCCCCATCCGTGCCATCATTCTCTGCGCTGTCATTACAGGCATTATATGCATCATCAACATTCCCTCCAGTGCTGCGTTCAACGCCATGATTTCATTGACTACAGCTGGCCTTTTTGCCTCCTACGAAATTGCTATCGTGCTCATGTTCTTGAAGAAAATCAAGGGAGAGCATGTCAATTACGGCCCCTGGACTCTCGGCCGATGGGGGATCCCTATCAATATGGCATCAATTATCTTCCTTACTATCGCCATAGTCTTCTCCTTCTTCCCCCAGGGTCTGCCCGTCACTCCAGTTAACATGAACTGGTCGATTGTCGTCTTCTCTGGCGAGTTTTTCCTTGGTCTTGGCTGGTATCTAATCTATGGAAGAAAGATCTATAATGGGCCTATTATTGAGGCCGGTGTGGTGGTAAGCACGGAGGAACAGTATACTGTATCCTCTCAGGAATAAATATCTGGGGGCTGAGTGAGTGCCACTCATTTGTATCTAACATAGTATATACGCCTATCTCGCAATATTTTGTACACTTGAATATACGCTTCGTTTTAGACTATAGGTGGTATGAGCCTTGTTCCGTCCTGGTTTTCCGACGACTGTTCTCTGGTACACTTGGTTGCACCTGAGCTTCTTCCCGGATACCGATCCGAAAATAATTTCGTCAGTTGTGACCACGGTCGCTGCTCGTCCCTTCTTTACTTCAGCAGAAATTGGCTCCGGGCAGGTCGCCTACTCCAACTTAAGCCTCAATGCCTGAGGCTCCAATTTCCTGCCATAGTTAGCTCCCGGCTCCCCGACGACAGACATCCGCACCTTGAAATATGGCTTCTAGGGGCGTCCATCATCTGATCACCGCCACAACTGGCTCTGCAACATGCAACATGGGGTATTACATGAGAAATGCGCGATTAGACATTATTCTCATTCCATCAACGGAATCCACCACCATTCCTGGACTCTGTGTGTGTGTGGACCCACTTCCTGAGGTTCCAAGAATTCATACCGCGGCCCGTCGATGGAACCGGGCCGATCCGATCTAGCCCGATCTGACCCGATCTTGTTTCCCAATCTTTCTCATCAGACGGGGGAAAAATGTACCGCCAAATTTGGGGAGCGTCGGGGTATTCGGATATGCACTTGATTCTAATACCCAACTAATTGATAACAGTTTCTAGTAATACGTTGATCAGATTAGACGAATTGGTCCTGAGACGTACTGTAAAAGACCGCCTAGTGGTGAGTTCAACGACGGTATGAGGGAAAATGAGGGAGGTGGTGAAAGGGCAATTAAGATACTGTTTACAATTTTACACAGGACGCAAAAAGAAGTGCCGGTTTGAACACTGTCCTCAGGGAGGTACGGTTGATTGAGTGATTGGCCAAACAACAACATATTCTCCACAAAAAATAGAATAGAGAAAAACGAAACAAATTTTCATCCCAAAGTTGCCTTCCCATTTCAAATCATTTCGCTCGCAAACATGTCCATTATCCAAGAAAAATCATTTCACGCACCAGAGCATTCATATCGACAAGAAGTTGAAACACAACTCATTTATACAGGTCGTGGCAGTGTCCATCCTGGACAGAAACAATCAGATAACAAAAAAGAAAACCTGCCGAGTTCTTTACTCAAATTCCACGCCGGGCCGTTGTTGCCTGTCCTGTCGCGCGCGAGCTCTCTCAGCTCTTCTGCGTCGTCGGTTGTTAGCGTAGGACCCGCTGGCTTCGGTGCCGGTCCATGTACCGGGTGACGTGACACTCCCAGGGCCGTATGGCATACTCGAAGGTGCAGGATGCGGGACAGGAGGTGGCGGCGGCATGACACTGCTTTGAGACTGAGACTGGGGAAAGGGAGAGGGAGGCATGCTGCCTGATGGAGCGGCAGGTGCTGCCATTGCGGCCTGCTGCTCTCGTCGTATCTGCTCGGCCTGTAGGCGCTCCTTCGCCTCAACACGGCGCCAGCGATCAGATTCATGTTCTCCCCCGGACAGGGATCCTGCACTGCTACCGCGACGACGAGATTTTCGGTCCTCTCTGCGGCGTGCTTCACGTTGCGCAGCGGCTTCTTCTTCTGTCAGTCGGCGCAGCGTGACATGTCGACCGTCATTGTGCATCTTCACCTTGACGGAGACTGGCGGTGACTCACCATGGTCGTCTCGTCGGCTCACGTCGCTGCGGCGATGGCTGGATGCGGCGCCCATTGCAGCTCCGGCAGCAGCTCCTGCTGCCATCTCCTCCGCGTGGTGAGAATGGGAGTAATGGGAAGGTGGCGGTGGGCCTAGGTCACCGGACAGCTCATGGTGTACTGGAGGAAGGGGAGGAATGTCGGAGTGTGTAGGGTAGGCAGCGCCGGTTGCGACTGGTCCTGCCGAGAGGGGAGAGCCGTGTGATGATTGTCGAGGTGGTCCAGGTGGCCGAGGAGTAAGATCGGTTGGTGTGAGATCACTTTCAGTGTAGGAGCTTGGGCGTCGTCGCTGCGGATAGAATCCTTCACCTTGCTGTCGTCGCTTGCTGTTCGCTCGTTGCAGTTGCTCGTCTTCCTCTTCTCGGCGGCGAATGTCGTCGAGTCGGCGTTTTTCATCGTCATCCTTGCCTTTGCGGCTGAACATTCTCTTCACCGCAGCAAAGGCGCCAGCGCCAAGGATTGCATCACGAACCCCATGCGAGGGACGCCTCTGCTGAGGCTCAGTGAGATATGTACTATTGTAGTAGTATGATGAACCGGGACTCTGAGGCCTACTAGGTGGACGGCTGGGGGGTCGATTGAGAGGTGCTTGATGACTAGGCTCCGGTCGTCCCTCTTCCAGTCGACCGAGAGAGTCTTCTGAATAGCTGTCGACGCGCGAGTGGGCGGGTCTGTATCGTCCTGATTCGGTGTCCTCTTCACGGCCTCGTCGACGATCCCACCACTTCTTCGCCAACATACCCGCGCCTGCTAATGCACCGAGTTCAAGGATCTTTTTGCCCCAGCCACCACCGCCATGGTGACGAGAAGACTCATCAGAGTACTTCTCGTCCGAAATAGACGTGCGTGACTCCTCATAAGCCTGGCTTGTAGGGCGGTTTCGTTGGCGCCGCTGGAATATTGAAGCCAGCCCTGCTCCAAGAGCACCTCCGGCCAAGGCCTCCCCTAAACCACCACCGCCACCACCATGGTGTGACTCTTCGACAACCGATGGTCCCGTGTATCGACTACCGTGTTCACTTGCCATATGATACCCCTCGTCATCGTAGAGGTAGGACAGAACGAAGTAAGCCATCAAATATGCAAAAGCCGCAAGCGCAAAGAGGATAAAAAGAACCTTGGGGGATCCGTAGAGCGTCAGCCCCAGAGGAATCTGAATTATTCCTAAGAGAGCCAGAGCACGACCAAACCATCGGTGAATCTAAATTCAGGAATTAATCGGGACCAACGTGGTTTAATCAGGGCTGACTTACCACCAACTTCAAAGGAACATGGTGTCGCGTCCTTTTGCTCTCTTTCTTGTGTACAAACCAGCCCCAAAGCATCTGGAAGATGACCATGACATAGATTGCCAAGCCAATCCCATGGTGCGGGTTGGTTAAGCTCCTCTCCGGGCCAACGGCAAACCAGCCCAGCACGAACACCACCGTTGTCAACAGTAATGTCAGCACTTGGAACCAAGCATGAAGCTTGAATGCCCAATATGGATTCCATCGGGAGTAGTAACGGATGATAAATGTTGAAATCGGGACGAGACCCAAGAAGACAATGGTCGCAATCACACCGTGGGCAATAATTATGGAATGGTACCCGGCCATATCCTTGAATCGGTTTCCCATGCCTGAAATATGTCAGTTCGACAGTAATTGATCATTCGGGTCGCAAACACCAACCGTTGTATCGCATTGTCTCAAAGTTCACACCCATCAGGTTGGGCAGCAGGAACGTGTCACGCCCCAGTTCCCATGTCCCATCGCCAACATGAAGTGTATTCGACGAGTACGTACTGCTCCCGGGAGCAGTAAGTGAGTCTGTCATTTTGATGATGATTGCCCCAGTTCTGCGCGGTATCGAATCTCTGGAATGTCGGATTTACCGAAGGAGATCTATCGAGATCTCCCGATCCGAAGAATGCACCATGCGACGTGATCGGCGACTCGATGAGAATTCTGGTTCACCGGCGACCTGACGAATGGAACTTTATATCAAAACTGCTCGACTATGGTTCTCCGTGGATGAGGGTTCGTTCGGTCTTCGCCGAGCGGGGAACGTAAGCGTACCGTTAACGTTGATGTTGACGGCTCGAAGAAGGGAGGAAGTCGCACAAGTCCAGGGAGTTTCGAAGTGATTAGAAAGGGAGAGACTGGGAAGAGATTGGGAAGACGGCCAGGAGTCACGGAATCGATGAGAACGAAAGGGTAGTACAGGATCAACAACGGGCTGAGCGAGTCCCTTGTCAACTGTCTACCGCGTTGGGTTTAGTGCGCCAGCGCATAACCGGAGCAACGGGCTGACCGCCTTCCACCTCAAGATACGATCAGATAATATCACGTGATCCTACCGATTGCGGATCACCTGACTCTTATCACCACGAGAGCCGTCATTCCCATTCTTTCATTCTCCAGGTTCAAAAACCCAAAGGGCGACCTTGAATCCCGCGCGGGGCTCGGTCCAAACATGGCTCAGCCTCAGATGGAACTTTTTGTTCGGGCCCTGTCTCGGTAAGTGCCCCTTGCAGCTCACATCCGAGTTTCCGTCAACAATACTGATAAGCCGTGATAGCCTCTTAGGATGGATATAGTATGTTTAATGCGAGCCAAGTTATCTCTTTCTGAATAGCAGGCCGACTCTTTTTGGGAGAAGGACATACTGACCCTCTTGATAGCATGCTGAGCTGGTCGGCATCCTTCTATCCTCAGATTATAATCAATTACAGACGCAAATCCACCTCGGGGCTCTCGATTGACACCCCCACCATCAATACTTTGGGGTTCGCGTGTTACACAATCTACACGGGTGTCTTCCTCTATGCGCCCATGATCCGCGCGCAGTATGCGGCCCGGCATCCCTCATCGGAGGAACCCACCGTTCGCTTCAACGATTTGGCATTCGCTGTCCATGCCGTGGTCTTGTGCTTCATCATGTACACGCAATTTTGGCCTTCAATATGGGGGTTGCATGTGTCTCGCTTCCAACGTATCAGCAAGACCATGCTCGGCCTGTTCTGGGGGTCCGTCTTTGCGCCTCTGGTGGTTATCTGCATAGTGCTGGTGCGAAGCCCGGATGGGGGTTACGACCCATCGACATGGGCGTGGATTGACGTGGTGAGTGATCCCGATCATCCAGAGAACGGCGGATTCTAATACAGTCGACATTGCCTCAAGATCTATGCAATTTCGTATATCAAGCTGGTGATCACCGTTCTCAAGTACGTGCCGCAGGCGTGGTTGAATTATAAGCGGAAGTCGACCTACGGCTGGAGTATTGTTCCGATGTTTTTGGATTTGAACGGCGGGGTTTTATCACTGGTGCAGTTGGTGCTTGACTCCAGCCTTCAGAGCGACTGGAGCGGCATCACGGGAAACCCCGTGAAGCTTCTTTTGGGTAATGTCACTATCTTCTTCGATCTGATCTTCATCTTTCAGCACTACATCCTCTATCCGGATGCACCGGATACCAAGAAGAGGTCTCACGACGGAGACACCAGGCCCTTGCTGGCCGACTCGGAGGGCCAACGTGACGTATGATGACGGCGTCGCCAACGAAGCAATCGAACATAGGGGCCAAATGAGAGACATTATGTGGGGACGTCGCTATAATTGTAGAATCTAGGTTGGAACCTCGATTGGTTTGAGACAGTGGGGGCCGAAGCCGGGATGCGACGATACCTAGAATATTAGAGAACCATCATGCTTTTGCAGCCCCATCGACTATTCAATCACCTGCCGAGGTAATGAGTGGAGACCGGTGCCGTGGTTTGTAGGCTGTCGTCATTAGAACAAGGCCCCGCAATCAGGGTCTTTTTTGGATTTTACGGATTAGAAATCGAAGTTCATCTATCTGAGCTACAGTAGCTTACGGTAGGCGAAACCGGCGAGAAGATCCGTCAGCAGGAGGGAGGGGAAAGCCACCTTTGCGGCTTGGAATGCACGATGCGGCCCTCGCTGCACGAGACACCGCTTCTCGCGTTTGCTGGAGACCGACCCGCCCGTCCCCAACCTCTCTCGTGAATGGCCGGCCCCCGGGCTAAGCACTAAAAAAGGGTGAACGGGCCAATCGGTGCCCCCAGCAAGTCTCTGACGGAGGTCAGAGCTCGGTTCTAATCGTCGGTGTCGGGCTCGTCGAGGACTCTTTATGGATTTCGAGCTGAAGGAAATATGCCAGTCCATTTTCCAACCTGAGGGTCTCACGTATCCCGCCTTGTTTCAGGAAGGATCAACGTACCATGCGGAAAGGCTCGAACGGGAGCCTCTCCGCCAACGCTCCAGCTGGACTGGCCCGTACTACCCTCTAAGCACGGCCACGCCTTCGATGCTACCTTTACGTCCGCGTTACGATCAGGTGTCCGGAGGAAGATCTGTACGTGAGACCTGAGCATTCGGCATTCGAGGGAACGCTGTAAAATCTCCCGGGGACTTCACGCGGGTGACCCCCGACGACACATCTCGTCCCTTAGGGTGCTCTGCAGAAATGAGGCTCGGGCGTTCTCCACGCGCCCTCCACCGGATGCCAAAAATTAGCTCCACCGGGACGACGGACGTCGGACGTCATGGGCATCATGGACATTGATGGACATTAACCCTCTCCACGACCAAAGCCACACTGGCTTTGGGACCGGTAAACCCCCGCAGCCAATAAGCCGGGGATACGCGAGGCTGGAACTGGCTTAACGCCGGGCAGCATACCTACTCAGTCATGCTCGTCGCGAATCACCGGAAATACCCTGGGTACTCGTACTCCAGGCCTATCAACGGCCTTCGTAGCCCCCACGCATTTTCGGCCCCCCTGCACTTCTGCTCAATTCGGATTTCGCTTTTCAGCCCTACCCACAGTGATCCATGCACTTACGCTCATTACATGACTCGATCTTCACTTGCTATCCCCGATCCCGGGTCTGAATCATCATGATTCACCGCGGTTCTAGCGTCCCAGGTGCCCCCCCCCCCCCAACTCTGGTCCCTTGACGAACGGCCCGGGATGCATGTTTTGTTTTCTTTACCATTCTGAGTCAAATGCGCAGATCTACTCTGTTTTCTCCGTTTGGTACGGAACGCCTAGACTTCATCAGAAGCACTGCCTCATTGACCTTATATGCGGTACAGATCGGACTTACCGTGACGGACCGATGACCCCTGGGCTGTGGATTCCCGTTACGTTCGACTCGACTCGAGCTTATAATTCCCCCTCTTGCTCATCATCTTGACCCCATTTTTCTTTCCCCCCCGAACGTCATCTTCTTGAGCCCAACTCCAAGCACATGGCCGTCTGCTTTCTAATTAGCTCGGGGTTAAGACACACAGGTATTCCAAGTACTGGTTGACATGAGAGTTCACTATTCTCCACCGAACACATTGTTGGGCTTTGACAAGAAGGTCGGCGCTCCGCCTGTGTTTTCCAAAACGGCCGTCTCCAGCAAGATCGTATACTCTCCGTCGGATATGCCCAGAATGAGGAAGAACGAGTGGGAAGCCAGAATGAATGGCGAGGTGGCTGTCAGCGCTGGACGCGACACATTGAACCACAGCCAGCTGGAAGGCCTGATCGACGTCCCTGTCAGCTCCTCGACCGGTACTCATCTACCCGTTGTTCAGTCACATCTGGGGGTTGTGCCGGCCCAGCCTGAACACATGTCGTCTTCCATGGCCCCGGACAGTTATCTATCTGACCGGAGAGCCTCGCCCGTCGGCGATGCTGTGGGCTCTCTATGTGCCTGGTCCAGCGCATCGGATGCCGACATGCTGGGACTCGGTGTGTCATCTATGGATCCCGCCGTGTCGAGGTCACCCTTCATGGAGCCGTATTACAACTATGGGGCTTCTCAGCCCGTGACCAACTCACAGTTTCAAGGCATCTCGCGACACACCTCGGAGGAAATCAACAGATGGTGCATGGAGAGTGATCCAGCCTCGAGCTTCTACCAGTCGAGTGCACCCTACCCGGCCATGAACTCGCTGGCATTCCCTTCTCCGGAGATCCCATCGAACGTGTATCCGCTTCTGGGTGAGCACATGAGCACTGATGCCGAACAGTGGTTTACTCCACCCCTATGTCCCGGTCCTTCTGCCATCACACGCCCAACTTCAGAGAGATTCCTCTCTCCAACCTCTGCACCAGCGGCCTCCATCGACTCCTCCTCCGTAATGAGCACGTCGCCAGCCCCCACTCTATCTGACTTTGAATCACCATCGTCTCGCCACCGACCGGCTTCGCCTCCTTCGAATCCCGCCGATCTCACGAGATACGGAATTCCGGCCGGAGACGGTGTTTGGCGCTGTGGGTACCCGACATGTACCTCGCAGGCCCTTTTCCGTCGAGGCTGTGATCTGAGAAAGCATTTCAACCGGCACCGAAAGCATCTCTTCTGTCGGCATGAAGGCTGCCCGCAGTCGAGGCAGGGCGGCTTCTCCAGCAAGAAGGATCGTACCCGCCACGAGGCAAAGCACAACCCTGGCATCGTCTGCGAGTGGGATGGTTGTGAGCGGGTGTTCAGTCGGGTCGACAATATGAAGGATCATGTGCGGCGGATTCATCGCCGAGGTGACAGTTGATGATGCCATCGATTTGAGACGTGGCCACGGTTTATGGTTTATGGATGCACGAAGACCGGGTTATACGGGGTTTGATTTGATTTTCTTTCACATTTTCTTTGGCTGTACAATTACAAGTGGGAAAAGATACGGTGAACAAGGCGAACAGGGAATAAATTGACTCCTGGCGAGCAAGTGATAGACTTTTGGCGAACTGGAAATCTTCAAAAACGACAAAAACCCGAAGCGAAAGGGAGGGCCGATGCATGGGAATCGGGTTTCTTTGTCATATGATAACACTACTCCATATACAATTAACGGCTGGACCGTTACCGGATGAATTACTGCATTCAGTTTATTACAACCCCTCCATTACCCCTCCGTGAAGAAAATGACAGATCAAAATGTCAAAAATAGCTTTCAACACAGCCGTAAGGATCTCTGCGGTAGAACCACCAACGGCCCCCAAACCCAATTCCCAATCCAGCGCGTACACCGAAATGACTCTCTATTTTTAATGCTGACGCAGAGAACCCAAAAAAAGGCCTCGCTTTCAACTAATCCATCTGAATACTACCTCATGTTTCTATCGAGTAGAGCTGAGGTTAGTGCAGATACAACGCCACCCTAATCCAGGCACCAAGTGGCCTCGATTGCGATCGCATCACTTGCCCGAAACAAAAAGCTTGCCTAATGGGGCTTAGAGCCCGCCCCACTGTTTTGCAGAGTCGAATGGACTACCGTTTTTAGTCATTGAGTTGTCCTCACTATGGATTCACAAGTGACCCTTGTTCTTTTCTTGATTTGGGGGTGTCTTACGAGGTGGAATTTGCCATTTAGTTCTCATGCAATGACACAACGTACACTATACATTTTACTGCTTAATTGAACCTAGGAAGCAACACCCATTCCAAATCTTGACTATATCCCTTATTGAACTTGCAACGCCCGACATATTTCCTTCAACCGTGCACTATAGCACTATCCAGCCCGGATTGCGCCCGGCGTTTCAGATGGGGTTGGGGCTCTGTCGAAAAATAGAGGTACTCGCGACCGAACCACCCCGACGCCCTGCACATGGGGCCGTCCCACGTGGCGGATCCTTCGCGCCGGGTCTGCCTAGCTTTTTTTCGATGAAGTATATTAGTAATTTCCTCGAGAAAAAAGTACCACTTACGGCGGTCAGAATGTTGTCTGTTGTGCGACGGAGACGGCAAGGATTCGTGGCCAGTATGGGGCCTGGTTCAGCATACGTTAAGTCGTATTATGTTGAAACTCTGGATTTACGACCTCGTTCCGAATCCTCGTCTGATCTAGCGCGGACCACCTCGGTGTCGCGTTGCTTTTCATACTTGGTGCAGGCTGCCCTCCCTCTCTAGATTCTTGAAAAGGCTTCATTGAAACGTGAATCTTGTTCCGCCCTCTTTATCCAGATCAGTCCCTTTGAATGTACGTGTGAAGGCTAGGCTTGTCAACCGAACCAAAAAAAAGCCTCTACCACACTAAGGAACCGTGGGTATTCTACAAACCAGTAGCCTTTGGAATAAGATAAGAGATAATTGGAAGAATTTCAGAGCTTCAGAATACGAAGACAGATCAAACACCTCGTTTTCTGCTCTCGGCCTTTTGTAGCTCGTGGCCCAAAATCAAATACAAGAAGAGAAGGACGAAATATCTGACATGGAAGGGAAGGAAAACGAGTGGACCATTTCCAAAGACACGCTGTTTGAGGCAATCCACAGAAATTAGATAAATAACGAATGGCCCCGTGTATCATCATGCTTCTAACAGGTTGACATGTGGTATCATCGAAAAACAGAAACGGGAATGGGAACGCGAACGCGAATGGGAAAAGAGCTGGACAGGACAGAAAGGTATCACGGATGGGAAATTCGTTAACGCGTAAGTTGAAGGCTTTGAGAGGGTAAGAGGACCATGGATGCTGCATGGGTATACTTCTCCCATCGCCGGAAATCGCTTGCAAATCAATGAAGGCAGCGGGCAACGACCCGACGGTAGTTCATGAAATTATGCTGAATTCATCCTCCGCCGTCGACCTCGTGAGCTGCCAACGGGCCGCTGTGCGAGGACTTGTCGGAGGATAGGATCGTCTTTGTTTTTATCGACGTGGTGGACTCGGACATGTCTATCCAAGCAACCAATCAGTCAGTCGGGTCTCGAAAGGCTTCTTATCAAGAGTTACATACCGTTGAAGATTATCAGGTCGAGGGTATTTATGCTGTTGGTCGGGGCAGAAAGGACAGACATAGCCGGGCGAATTATGTACCAGGCCATGGCGCATCATCTCATTCTTGCGCTTGAATCCTTTCCCGCCTACGCCACGGGGACAGCCGTCTACGGGACAAAAATGAGGTCGATCTTGAGAATGCACGTTGGCATGGGAGCTGTTGTTGCGTGCACGTTAGGGCAAGAGCTTTATCTATGTGATGTTATACTTACTTGAGAAGATATTGGGTTTGGAAGGGCGCCGCCGTGCACCCGGGATGTGTGCACTTGTAACTACCTGTAGCGGGGACCCCATTGGCGGATGGTTGGGAGCTAAACGAGGCTCGTTCCCCCGACCCCAGGCCGGAGCCAACCTGCTCTGTGGGAGTGGGATAGCCCGTCGCGGGACTCTTCGCGGTCATAGGTGACATGTCGTAGGGAGTCGCCGTATGAATTGGCTCAGAGAGAGGCGGAGGCGGAGGCGGTGGTCCTCGCCAGAACGGTGCAGTCGATGCAGGAGACGGATTGTTGGAAGCATCCTTGATGCTGACGGGAGACAAGTGCGAGAACGGACTGGGTGGGATTTGTTGTGGTAGGAATTGAGGTAATTGCCGATCGTGGGGCGAGTCATTTCGTGATGATGCAGACCCGGGGTAGGAGCATAGAGGAGGTAACCCGTTAAGTCGGGGGTGAGGAAACTCGTTAGGTGAGAGTCCGTCGAGGGCGGATCGGATAGGTGGAAGAACTCGACTGTTGCCACTACCAGACTCTGGAGAAGTTGCCGCGCATGATGATGGAGGTGACTGTAAGGAGAGAAGGGAGGGAAGGCATATGATTTTCTCGGGAGATCGTTTAGTTGAGTCGTTGAGAGAGGAGAGGCCGGGGCGGTCTTCGGAGGGTCTTCGGTCTGGAGCTTGGATCGAAGGCAGTACGCGATACCCTCCAGGCGACACTGAGGTAGGTGTAATGCCGACAGGTCGTGGCGGCGGGGGCAGAGGTTCTTTGCTCGGCGGCGGCGGGTTTGTCTTATGACGTTCACCCTCAGCTGCATCGCCATCTCCATCTGCACCACCTTCACGTTTCAGGTCCGACGCCTGCTCCTTCACCTGCGGCGAATGCACCTGGGTCTTCTCCGCTGAACATCCACCTCCACGTTTCTCGGGCAGTTCCTGCTTCAGGGGCGAGTCCGCCAATGGAAAGTAGTAGGCATGGGCCGCGATATCCGGACGTTCTGGCGCTAGATACCTGATCAGCACGGAGTCGCCGTGACACGTTTGAGTCTGGGATTCCGGCAAGTGCGGCTTACGGGAACGCGGCGTTCCCTTGGCGCTTGCGACGTCGTTGCCGGGCACGAACGGCGGGAGGGGGTCGTCATCTCGGTACTTGACGGTCTGCGGCTTCGGGGGCGGGGACCGGTTCATGGCATCGTCCGAGTCATAGTTGTCGGACGTCATGAAGGCAGGACCGGGAGCATAGAGCTACCCGTCTGCCTTGCCGGTGAGGTCGTTATGGTTTATGCGGACGAGACTCGATCGAACACCATGTGAAGAGCGTTGACAACACGTTCGCCCTGTACCCGTTAGCGGACGTCCCGGAGTGCTATAGCTGTGAAGAGCCGCATGTCCCCCGAAACGGACCGACGGCCACAAAAGGAAGGAAGGCTAGGAGTAAGAAGCAAGGAGCATGGAGCAAAAGAAAGCAGAAGAAGCAAAAGGTAGGAAAGATAACCCGTGCAGGGCTGGACTTACCGCGGGAGGGCCTGAGGGAGGGGAAACGAAGGTAAGGTTAGGACGAGTGAGGCTCAAAATCGAGAACACCCAGTCATATGATACCAGCAGAAACCGAAAAACTAGGGGGCTAAAAAAAGAGAAGAAAAATGAACATGAAGAAAGAGGGGGGGGGAATTAGAGAGCAGAACGGGGGACGGGTTGAATGAGGCTCTTGAAGGTTGAGTGGAACCCGAGGCTCTTTCCGTTTTTCCCTTTCCTTTTTCCCGTTCGTCCTTTTCCATTTGCTGTCCTCCCTACGCGATGTATTCTTTCTCCTCGATATCACCGGCGTTGTATAGGTTGCTACAATCTACAGTCCCCGGACTGGACGCAGATGACAGTCGGAGGATTTTAGAGGCCCGGTCGCACATCCCAAGATTCTCTTTTCCCTCGCAAGGCTCCACTATTTCGCACTTCGGAGTCTTCTACCGGGGTTCATTCGAGTGGCACCGCACCGCCCTTTTTCCTCCACTACTCCGGAAGGGAACCTGCACGCCTCCACTATGATATCGATGGTCGTGGTCATGGTCATGGTCGTGGCCGTGGCCGTGGCCGTGGTCGTGGTCGTGATCATGATCGATGAGATTCACACTTCATTCTCCGACCACCGTGATCAACGGAAGCAGTCACATACCCCTCTCGAAGGATTGACAACGCAACGTGATCCACGTTAGCCCGCGTTTCAGGGAGAAAGCCGGTCAGCCCCCTCCTTTCAACCAGGCAATACGCGGCCCGCGCCGAGATTTCATTGCGACACTGCACCTCCTCTTCGCGGCCTAGCGACTATGACTAGCGCTGTCGGGGCCTCTTGGGTGTGGGTTCTCTGGATTCCTGGGTTCTTCACACCCCCTCAGCCTCACTTTACCCGGAGCCGCAGGCCAACGTAGCCTCATTCCTGCCCCCCTCTTTCCTTTCTGACCCGCCAATTATAATCCTCCCGGGGGGGAACACGTACCCCCTCCCCTGAGAGTCCCCGAGAGCGGGAACGAGCGTACAGGAGAGCAAATGGCCCAAATCCGGAAGACGGTGGGTGGCGCGTTGACGTAACGAGGTGGTGCGCACGCAGAAAATAGACTGGGTTCTCGACCCCCAACGTGGACCGAATGAGCGTCGCTGACAGGACGTACGGAAGTCCGGAGTACCTTTTCTGGGATCGTTGGTACGGAGTACGGAGTACTTCCCCTAAAAACAAGTCCCCCCGATCCCCCCGGTCTCTACGGAACCTCCTACCAAGCTAGGCAAGTAAATAGATTACCCCTTCTCGATCGGACTCGAGAAACTTTTCTGAAGGTTTTTATTCGTTCGATGTATGTACAGCCCATTCCCCGATTGGGTAGCCCAGAACGAGAGTTCGAGATTTCCTGTCGACTCGAAAATAAATTCACCGAAATGTCTGCCGCTTCAGCCCCTACAATTTGCCCTTCTGCTGGGACTGCCGTTGTACCTGTTTGACCTGCTCCCACGCATACAGTGCAAATGGCTTGGCCCGCTTGCCGTAGTCGCTCGCCCGCGCACTGCTCGCCTGGCGGCCTGCAAACCGGGCCGCAATGCCCTGCATGATTACGGAGCCTCGGAAGGCGAAGAACGCATCGCCCCAGAGGATGTCCTCCGCCGGATTGTATCCGGCCACCGCACTGTACCAGCGCACGCAGTCCTCGCGCGACGGTAGCCCCTGCACTCGTCCGGGCTGGAACATTTCCGTCTGGCTGTCCGCCCCGTCCATGATGTACGGGCTCGTCAGGTTGCAAAAGTCCGATAGCGGATGGCCCACGGTCGCCATTTCCCAGTCGAGAATCCCGATCACTCGCGGCTCCGTCCGGTGGAAGATCATGTTATCGATCTTGTAGTCGCCGTGTACTAGCGTGCCCCGATCGCGCGGCTGCGTCGCCTTTTGCGCGAAGAATGTCACCATGTCGTTAAAGTGCGGCAGCTCACCCACCGGTTCCTTAGTGTCGGCGTCGACCACCTGTGCCTGTGCCTTGGACACCGTCGTGAAGGTTGCAATCTGTCGGTCGTAGAATCCCGTCGGCTTGCCGAACTTCTCGAGCCCAACCGTCTTGGGTACCACCCGGTGGAATTTGGCGAGCGTTTCCACTGCGGATTTCCATCTATAAAAGAGTGAGTCTCTTTTTGATTCTTGGCCTTCAAGGATATCTCCACATACAGTGCATTTCTCTCCTCTCCGCTCACGCCAGGCATCGCCGGGTCGGTAAAGTGCCGCCCATCCAGGAACTCCATGATGTAAAACGGCGTGCCGATCACGCTGTTGTCCTCGCATAGACAAAGAGCCTCGGGCACTGGCACATCGGTCTGGCCTAGTGCCTGAATGATCTGGAATTCTCGTTCCACTCGGTGTGCCGTTTTGGACAGTAGCTTGCCCGGAGGCTTCTTGCGCAGGACGTACTTATTGCCATCGGCGCTAATAAGCTGGTACGTAGGGTTGGATTGACCGAAGCCGAACTATATATAATGAGTCATCTGTACATTCGACCTAGACATGGTGCTGAACAGTCTCACCTGTTTCAGTCCCAGCGGAGTCTTGAGATTAGGCACATGTTGGTCAATATACCGCTCCAGCGATGGGAGATCTATAGGCTGGCGCACTTCTCCAGCCATGATGCAAATTGGACGAAACGTGAAAACTGAAGACTCAAGATTTCATTCGGGATATATACAGAAGTGGAAATGAAGTCAAACCCCAGAACAACCGGGGTACCTCGGCCCCAGAGGACCCTCGGCCGCCTTTGAGCGGGGAGAGCAAACGTGCAAACCGTGCAAATCCATTTCCCTTTCACCGCCCGGACGCGCGCCGCGTCTCGCACGCGCAAGGGGACTGCGAAAGCTCACCGCGAGCCACACCGCAATTCCGTGGGTCTCTTTTTGTTTTTAATCCGTTGACCTTTTCGTTCCTTTCTTCCTACCCAATTCGAAATCTCTTTCTGGCCATGACCAAAGAGACCACCCCGCCGGCCGAATCCATCCCTACTCGAGAGCCCCCTCCCTCCCCGCCTCCCCGCTACATAAACGCACCAAGACCGACGCCATGACTGTCCCTACCGCCCCTGCTGTTACCTTGATCCAGCAGCATCTGCCCCCGCTGCTTGTCAAGAAGCTCGTAGCTTCTGCTAAGGCCCCCACCCGGGGTTCGGCTTTCGCTGCGGGGTACGATATGTACAGTGCGAAGGAGACGGTCATCCCCGCCAAGGGGAAAGCCATGGTTGACACTGGCATTGCTATTGCTGTACCTGAGGGGACGTGTATGTTTATCCGGTGCCTGGAAGCTTTTGGGATCATTTCCGATGGACAATGGCAGCAATTGGACTAAATGGAGGCTAATATTCGATTTCTGGATTAGACGGCCGCGTGGCTCCCCGCAGCGGTCTTGCTTCTAAACACTTCATTGACACCGGTGCCGGTGTCATTGATGCCGACTACCGTGGTGAAGTGAAGGTGCTTCTGTTCAACCACTCTGACGTCGACTTTCCCGGTATGTAGGCATGACTCGTGGGTCGCGGTTTATCTGCTGATGCGTTGGAATACAGTCAAGGAGGGTGATCGTATTGCCCAGCTGGTTCTGGAGAGGGTAAGTTCACTCGGTCGGTTATTCAGGGATAATTATTCTGACGGCTTTTATAGATCTACACCCCTGAAGTCACCGTCGTCGAGGAGCTGGAAGAGAGTGTCCGTGGCGCGGGTGGATTCGGCAGCACCGGCGTTTAGAAAAAGATGAGAGATATTTGCAACCAGAATCTCTGGAGACTTAATGAATTTACATGTCGAGAACGACTCAAACCCAAAACATATGAATTTACTTTGTCTGGATCTAATGATGAATCTATATACAAACCGAAAGCCCGTTTTGGTCGTGATAAAATGATGCTTCCCAATTTATCCCTCTTGCTCCGCCTCATTTGTAATCTAGTCGTATCTCGTCTTGTTTACTTTCTCTAGACCTCTATTGCAATTGTGCCGGGAGATCTTCCTTGCGCCACTGTTGCACCTTGAACTGCACGAGAGGATCCCGCAGGAATCGCGTATTCCGGACCAGCCGCACCTCGGCAGCCTTGGTTCGACGCAAATGGTCGCGCTTCTGCTGCTCTTCGGGGCTCAGGTCTCCATTCTGTTCGGGCAAGGCAAGCGCCAGCTCTGCATTGCGGGCCTCCATGGTCCGCTCGAGGATGCTGTGCATGCTAGAGAGCACCTTGACGGTCGCTTGTGCCAGCGGCAGATTAGTGGCCGGAACGCTGTCGGGGGAGACCCACGACTGGGTGGTGCGAAGATCATCACCAGCAGCCACGACGGCTTCGCGGAGTCGGGCAACCATCAGGGCGGCGAACATGTCGCCCGTGCCGCTGAAGAAACAGTCGAGGGCGGGGACGTCGATCCGGAAAAGGCGCGGAGATCCGTCGGATTGCGTGGTGGAGCCGATGACGGTTAGGAAGTTCTCGGGCGGGCTGGGGGTTTTGCCCGACTGGGATAGTTTGAAGAGCTGAACGGAGGTGATGATGACATGCGGGACGGAGTAGATGCGGTGAATGGCGGTGATGGCCTCGGCTAGAGTGGCGAGGGAGGTGATCTTGATGCCGGAGAGGACTCTGCGGTTTGGGTTAGATGTGAAAATTCAGTTTTTCGAGATAACGGCCAATATGTAACCCACTCTGCTTCAAATTGGTTCGGCAGAATTAGGTCTGCGTGATGGATGATCTTCTTATAAGCGGGGACGACATCGTCATTGACGTATAGCCGGCCCTGGTCACCCATGACAGGGTCCAATACTAAGACACAATCGTCAGAGGGTGCATCACCGGAAGAATTGGGATTGACTCACCCCAGAAAAATGAACCAGGTTTCTGCTCGGCCTTCCGCCTCAGGTCAATGGCAATGTTGCCCACGGCTTCTACAGCGGCGGCACTGGGGGCATAGCCGGACAGCATCACATCAAAGTCAGTCAAGTTACTCTGGCAGAGACCCTGGTAGAGATCCGTAATTTCCGGGGCGGTTGCGCGAGTGCCCTTGAACTGCCGGTATCCGGTGTGGTTGCCTATCTCATGGGTTAATTGAGGATATCCGGGAGCCGTGGACTCGTCCGAGTCAAGTCGTTCAAGGTCAGACGTACTGAAATGCACGGTATTCAATGCGGCGACCTCACAGCCCATGGACTGCATGACAAAAGTGGCCATGGTGTTTCCCACATGGCTGGTGGGCTGTTAGCCGTGATGACTCCACGGTCGAGATGATCACGTACCCATAAACCACCTAGGAACACGTTAGAGCTGCGAGTGCACAGACAGAGAAACACTTACATGACTGGCCACTGCCAGTACCCTCGTCTCGGGTACAAGCGATTCGGACATGATTGTTGTAGTCAAGTAGAAAGGTCGCGGGGGAAGAAATGACTCCGCCCCGAGTTCTCCCTTACCTAATTGGTTCCCGTTACACCGCGGGCAACATCGATATTTCGATGACTGTTTATCATCGTCAATTGCGCGAGATGATCATCGTAGATCATAGGATTGACTGGTTTAAGAGAGGTCTGTTTGATCGACACGAGCTGCCCCTCGTGCTCATGCGAGCTCCTTGCCTCCCGGCGTCCTTTCATTTCACGGAAGCGAAATGCAAATTGCGAAACGAGACACGAGACACGAAACCAGTCGCATCGAGTGACACGAGAACAATGGAAATACCGAGTATAGCGAGCTTAGCTGCTCCGTATGGGAAGCACAGCAGAAGAAGGCAACCCGAGCCTACCGGATATCCGTCTCACCACCGAGCAACCCCAAACTCTCTCCCCTGAGCGATGCCGACTCCACCGAACGATCTAGTCCTGCATCGGCCCCTGCTATTTCGGGCTCTAGCGCACTTCGGCCAAGTTTACTTTCGGTGTGCTCAACACTAAAATCTCAACTTCCCCCCGGGGCCTCGTCTCTACACATTCGCTCATTCCCTTCGCTCGGATGTCGAGCTGAACTTCCTTCTCTTGGAGGGCTTACGAGTGCCATGTCGCTCAATTCATAGCTCTATCGCCTCGTTCTCTTTCAGCCTTCGTGGCTACGTCGTTCGTTACATTGATCTCATCGTGGATCCCTTGTCCAACAACGGTTCAGTCTGCCGCAGCAGTCGAACCGCGTCGCTCTCTTCAATGCCAACCCACTCTCGTTTATCGCGATGTCGCCGGTCGCATCCCGGCCGGCGCCTATCCATAACCATCAGCTCCCTTTACCAGAGCCTATTAATTCTAATGCTTATTCTGTGCCTTTTGCCCGCGTCCACACTGGCTCAGCCTACAACCGTATCAGATGTCGTGAACATTCCGCGATCGGCTGCGGCTCCGAGTGGAGAGATCCCCGACGATCACCACGGGGGATCTTCATTCCTCGAGACCACGCAGTTCCGCCGCGAGGTTGAGATCGATTCGACCGAGACAGGACCCAATGGTAGTCTTCTACTACCCCGAACCACGACTTCGGATATGCCCACGCCATTCGACTCCATGTCCAGCAACTTTGCCAACGCCACCTGTGTATCATTCTTCAAGAAATTCCTGTCCAACACGACTGTGACGGACTGCCACGCGGTGTCTTTACTGCTGGAAAATTCCAACTCGTTCTTCCATACGTTGACCTCCGCCGCGGCTACCACGCACGTCCTCAGCATCGCGTGCTCGCAACCTCTCTCCAAATGCGCGTCCATATTAACTAATCTGGCCGAGGAAATGCTCCTCGAGGATAATTGCGGCCGGGACTATCAATCGAACAACTCGGTTGTCCAGGGCGCGTATCAGGACTTGATGGCGTATCAGCCCATGTACCTCGCGACCTGTCTCACCAATTCCGCGACTCAGAACTACTGTTTTGTTGACGCTGCGAAGAACACCACCTCCCCAAATGACTACAATGTTTATTTTATGCCCTTGGGCGGCACAATCGGTTCCGGTGGTCTGACCTGTGGTCAGTGTCTGCAGGACACAATGAATATCTTCGCCCATTGGGCCACGGTCAACGGCCAGACTCTCGACACCACATATCTCCCCTCGGCCAGGAGTGTTAATAATATCTGCGGTGCTGGCTTTGTCAACGCCAATGTCACCGTCGGCACCGATGTCACGTCCGGTGCCGGGTTGACAGTCCCGTTGCTCGACGCTCGGCTCGTTGTCTCGGTAATATTACTCACACTTGGGGCGATATCGTCGGGAATACTTTAAATTCAGTCACTACCTTTGTGATGGTACCAAATGCCTCTTTCCCTCTCTCTTGTTTGTGGAAGTACGGTCATGTGTGATGTCAGCGAATAGCGTGTCCTTCTTTGTTTATACCTAATTCTTGTCAAGTACTTAGCTCGATCTGTACAATCTGCCGAAGTACCTACCAATTTTCATATCACCGTGTGCATTACTAGTTGCATCTACGAATGGAAACGTGAGCGGTCAATCAGGGGTTTGGGGGCGGAAAACACAGCCCTGAGACGATCGCGGCTCAGCCTCGAATCCTCACCAGGTCGCATGCCAGACCCCTTTCAATAAAGCCTGCGGCCTTGGCCCTTGGCGTGAGGCATCTCCATTCATTACTTTGCTCTCGTCATGATGGTCCTACCCCAGGTTCCAGGCACCCAGCCTGCACATCAAATCGCTGTGCTCCGACCGTTGGCCGACTCGCTCTACGACTCCACCCGCGAGTCGACCGACCTTATCAATCAGGCGCACAATGAGCTCGGCTTACTCTTGACGGTGCTTGGCACCGCTGAGACACAGTCCTCATTCCTGGGCGATCGCGAGAATCCGGAACTAGAAAAGACGCTAGAACGCTGTCACACCACGCTCCTGGATTTGGAAAAGCTTCAGAGTTGCTCCGAAGAGGTGGGGCCGCAGAGCCAAATCTCGGACATTCGCGCGCGATTCTCGGACTTGATCTTCGAGCTTAGTATTGCGAATGCTAATATGATGATGTTTGTATACTCGCTGGCGGCCGAGATGGTGAGGATACTGATTTTGTCTTCAGATCGTCGCAAATTAATGTGAGTCGTATCGTGCGGGGCTTCATCGACGATGTAAAGTCTGGCAAGCGGGAGGCAAAAATTGTCGCGAGTGCTCTGGACGATACCTCTTCAAGCGGTGATCAAGAAAGTGCGTGGGAAAAGCTGCAGCATGAGTTGCAAGATGCTGGCATCGCCCCTCAATTGACATCCCAGAATCGTGACATTATCATGTCGACTCTTCGAAAGGCTGCGGATCAAGAGGAACTATTGAAGAATATCACGTCAACAGCACAAGCTTCTGATCCAGTGGATCTGATACAACCACCATCAGATCAGGTGGTTGAACCTCAAGCTGCGTCCCAAGAAAAGGGCATTTCCGACAAGGAGGTGATACCGAAGAAAGAAGAGAACTTCCCCATCCCCGTCGCATTCGAGATTCAGGACACGGATGACTCCTCCAAACACGCGTGGGCCACTATAACCTCGCCCATGGAAGACTTTCCGATTCCCGTTTTGTCTGAGCCAAGCCTTATGGCCCAAGACACCGACAAGCAGGTGGTACCGCTGGCATGGCAGCCCGACACACTCCCAATTCCCGTGGAAACAGAGAACAGGAGACACAGCAGGGCCAGTATAACCAGCTCTTCAGCATTCAAATCCCAGCAAGCTATGCCTACAATTGCACGGGGTAAGAAACCCAGTCTGATGAGCCGAATGAAGTTTAAATGGAACAACTCCAAAGATGAATTTGTTGCATTGATTCAAATGGGCGAGGTCTGCTCGGTCAAATACGCGCTAGATAAAGGTGCCGACGTGAACACGATGAATTCGCAGGGCCAGACTGCCCTGATGGTTGCCGTCTCCTACGGCCATGAAGACGTTATCTCGCTGCTTTTGGAATACGGTGCCAAAATGGACAAGATAGGCACCCACGGCGAGACTGCTTTAGGAGTTGCTGCACTACGAGGATTCGATGACATTGCCCAACTGCTTCTGGTCCATGGTACCAATCCCAACTGTGGGAAAAACATGGGCAAAACGGCCCTTTCTCAAGCTGCTATCAGCGGGAGCTTGACCGTAGCCACGTTACTACTGGACTGTGGTGCCGACCCCAACGCAGTGAGTTCGAATGGTGCCACGGCACTGGTTTGCGCGGCCGACAGCGGCCGCATGCAAATTTCCCAGCTTCTACTCGAGCGCGGAGCTTTGGTGGATAAGTGTGGTTATCCTCGCCGAACGCCGCTTTTCAAGGCTGTGCAGAGAGGCAATATCGGAATGGTGGAGTTGCTCTTGTCGTCTGGCGCAGATGCTCATCTTCAGGATGTTCATAAGCAGACACCCATGTCGCTTGCCATCTCGCTTGGCAGGGACGAGATTGTCAGCATCTTCTACCAACATGGGCTTGAAAACGAGAGCCACACTACTGGTGCTACTGGTGTCCTTCATCAGCCTGCCGGGCCTGGTGATGTGAAGAGTTCTGCTATTTATCAATATTATTGAAATCCAGAGCTCTATAGCCTGGAGATAACCATACTTCATAGCTAGCGCACTGTACCTGCCACCCACGAAACCGCATAACTATCCATATCTTGCACATATCCACTCAACCATAGAAGTTTCAGTCCTAGCGGCTTCGAAAACAGCCTTTCCCATCTCAAATCTCTACATCACTTGCTCTTCGGGTGCTGTATTGGGCTCGGCGCCTACAATGTCGAGGTCGGTCACAGGTTCACGCCTCAGATCGTCTACCCAGGTCCCAGAACAGTAGACTTTTATTATTGAGTGGTTCGGGGTATAGGTCTACCAGGATGGTGCGGAGTTTGTATACGAGTGTCCTGATTGCCATTCATGTCTCCTCCAGAGCTTAGATCCGAGGCAAATCCAACGTTCGGGGTAGTTGTATAACAAGAGAAAACCTGACGTATTTTGATGAGTACTCGGGAATAGGAAATGCAAGTTACTGGGATGCGGTCAAAGACCAAGCTTATTTTCCTAAACGCCGCCGACGAAGAATATCTCCAGGAGCCCTCACGGCAGGAAGCAAGACAAAATATCGGAAGACGCAGAACAAGATATGGATAAAGCAAATGCAATCAAAGATGAGCATCATGAATGGATACAGGTATAGGCGCTTGTCGTTCGTGAAAATTGAACAGGGGAAAAAAGGTATATGCGTTAATGGGGAGTGTATAAAAAGGAAGCGCTCAAAAGCAAAGATGGAATCCGCAGACATTCAGCTTCTCCGAGACATGCTGGCCCCGAGTGCAACACCGACCAGGCTCTGTGGCTCGCCGCCGAAACTGGTACCAAGGTTGGTCATTGTGGGAGAAGCGGGACCCGAGATCGGGCTTTGGGCTGCATCGCGATCACGCTTCACCCGGAAATAACCCAGCTTCGCGAAGCGGCTTAGGTGGGTCCAGAAATGACGGCCGGCCGGATGTGAAGCGATACGGTCCAGCAAGTCGACCGTCGCTTCACGTACAACCTGATCAGGATGGAAGAGCCCCATGCTGAGATAGAACAGACCCGCCTGGTTCTCGGGTGCCACTGTCAACAGTTGGCAGATACCGGCATAGTCTTTGACGGCATGAGAAAGAGCCATGTAGATAGCGGCAGAGTCGGCATGGGATAACTTCAAGGTCCGCAGCCTGTCATGATGATGGTGCAGGTCGGGTCGCTGAATGGGACGAGCAGGGAAGTACATTGCGGCGATGTCTTGAATGTACGAGTAGTATGACCGAGTGTTCCGCCAGCCCTCGATTCGTGAAACCGACGCAGAGAGTTCACGCTGCTTGGCAATTTCATCGGGCCACACGTAGCCATGCCCCCGAAGCGATGAAGGGTCTGCTGCATCAGCCTGTTGACCAGTGGGGCTATCAGGTGAAAGCTCCTCCCCAGGGCCAATGATGTAGAGGTTTGAAGCACCATAGACAGTCTCCTCAAAGGCGGCGGCAACTCGGGTGAACTTGGTGATGTATGCCCGCCATTTTGCACGGATCGCATTCTCACCGTAACGATTGGCAATGCTACGCAGGATATCCTGCATGAATAGGTTGTCTCCCGTCGGATCCGAGTTCACATTCGATGTATGATTTGGCGAAAGTGCATTCTGCTGCTGGAAAAACAAGAGCCCTTCTGTTACCGGAGCCGACTCAACATGGCTCGAGATCTTCATACGACCCGTCGGGAGATCGCATAAAACGTCCCACCATTCCGGGTGATTGTCGAAGGTGGGATTGGTCACACCCGCAATGAAACCAGGGACTTTGAGTAGATCATCGACCTTGGTCAAATCGGTGTAGGGGAAAGCATGGCGGGTGAAGCCGCGCAATATTCCACCAGACGCCAGTGCGCAGGCCGCAAGGACTGCCTCGGCCACCTCTCCAGATGGACGATTGTGCCCGAGGAAAACGACACGCTTCTGTGTGAGAATTGCATTGACAAGAACGATGATCGGGTGCGTGAATGGGCCACTTGTGGTCAAATGAGGATGGCTCGGGAAAGGTTGAGGGGAGGTGGCATGAGGCCCAGAAAACGTCTGGATAAGCTTGACCAGGGAAAAGTCACCCACCGTCTCCGGCCAGATCACGGTGGGAATTTTGACCGGTATGGGAATGTCGTGGTAGACCACTTTCGATTCGAACTCGTGCGTGTCTCTCGGCAACAGGTATCGACTGATTTTCTTCGGTGAGTATTCGCCGTCCTCTGACTCTTCTTCCTCGCGCTGACGGATGATCTGCTCGAATTTCTCGATGAACATCTCCTTGGTGTTGCTGGACTGTAGGATATGGCGCTCTAGTATGGACATCTTGGGCATCAACGAGAGGTCCATGTTATTCACGGCGTCGTAGAGGGATGCGAGGGTTTCGGGGTAGGGTGACTTGAAGTAATCTTCTAGCGCGAGGAGAAGGAGTGGCTATAGTTGTGAGTTCGTGCTGTCGGTAAAAGTACCAGACGAGGACTAACCTTGTAGATGTGGAGGAATGAATGCCTTGTACAGATGGCCATGGCTTTGACAACAGCACCGCTGTCCGTGTATTAGTTCCAGTTCTCCGCGATCGCCATAAGGATAGACATACCGCCGGACTGTGTTATCCTGCTTCGTGTTCACCAGGTTCAACACATACATCAAGGGCGGGCCTTCTCCACCCTCTTCCTCGTCGTCACTACTTTCTCCATCGGAGCCTTCATCTGGGTCCTCATTCTGAATGTCGGCGCCTTCCTCGTTCCCACGATATTTTGACTTGCGCTTTTTCTTCGTCTTTCCAGCCTCCGTTTCCTCCTCATCGTCACCGCTTGTGTCCTTGTGCAGGAAGAAAATGGTCCAATCCTGACTCCGCACATGGGTTTGATCTGGAAGCATCAGCTCCGCCAGCATGCTCTCATCGCCACTGATCGCAGCCGGATACTGGTGCTCCATGATCGGACCCCGGTCGATGTGGAAGGAGGCCACTAGAATGTATTCCACATGGCGCTCCGGCGAATCCACCGGGTATTGCGATTTGCATCGCCGAGGCTTATGGCCGGCCACATTGTCGGCGGAAATGCGTCGGGTCGAGGAGTGCGAGCCGCTGGGCGAGCGCCCTACGAAGGAGGGTGCGGGGGACAGTCGAGGGAGGCCGTTCGTCTTAGGATTTGTCGACAGAGTTTCATTCGACGGTCGATATGGCAGCGTCGACGCCATGTTTGAGAGACGAGAGGGATGCTCCGAGTCAGGAGGGGAAAGGCATGTCTTGACCTTGAAGATGTGTCTGGAAGCGTACCGCACGCCGATCACCGACCCAAGAGTCAAAAGGCGGTTCAGGGGTCAAAAAAAGGGAATCTCCACAGCGGGGGCGATTGCCGATAACAGTGCCGCAGTGTACTTCTCTAATAAAAGTAACGTATGCGAATCTTTAGGCCGAGGACACGGTGCACCAGGTAGGCAGAATCTTCGCATACTAAATCTTCATATGAAAGGTCATAGCTACTAGTGCAATTGACAGCTCCAATCGATACATACAAAGATCCACCGCAACTCAACAGCTCCGAACACCGATCGCGGCACGTGCCCGATCGGGCCGACTTGTTGCCGGGGCATTGTTTACTTGCTTTCAACTACGCAATGGGAGACTCCAACCTCAACCCCCACACCATGGTACGATCTGAAATGACACCCGATAGAGCCAGTCGCTGATTATGATGCAGTCAAGCAATCCTACTTTCAAACCGTCCCCTCTATCGTTTGGGTCCCCGAGGCCATCGCCCTTCCGGCGGCCCTCGACACCGAACTCCCCACCCACCAATCGGCCTGGCACGCCTGGAAGCTCTCCAAGCAGAAGTGGCTATACACCGATGGTATCACCCAGCAAGCTCAATCAGTCGTATACCGCCGCCGAGGATAATTCCGTATCCCCGAGGTCCGATCCCATCCCGCAGCCCAAGTTCACCAGAGAGCTGCCTCCCTCCCCGACTAAAGGCGCACGTTCGCCCGGACATTCATCACCGATTGTGGGAAACCGCTCGAGTGGGATGGGGGGTGCCGGTACTGATGCTGCTGCAAAACTTCCGCCCAATGTGGCGCGGGAGATCCGAGAGGCATTCCAGGTTCTCGATCGCGACAACGATGGTTTAGTCAACAAGGATGACGTTGCAGATGTGCTTATGAACCTAGGTAAGTGGATCGATTTTCCCTTCGAACTCAAGCAAGTCATGCTAACTAACCATCCCTGCAGGCCAAGATTCCTCGCCGTCAACACTATCGCGCTTCTTCCCATCGAGTTCTAGCCAAACCATCAACTTCCCGACGTTCTTGAACACATTGTCCGAATTGATGGCACCCATGTCTTCTTCTCAAGACTTAATTAATGCGTTGGCCGCGTTTGATGACGACGATAATGGCCAGATCGATGCGGCTGAACTACGTGATGCGCTTTTACACACAGTCCCCGAGGATGGAGGGAGACCATTGACAGAACAACAGATCGACGAAGTCTTCAGCGGCTTTACAGGGCGGCGGGCATTCGGTGGTCGGGCAGCGAAGACCGGAGGTGCAGCCAAGAGAGGCGAGGTGTTTCAATATCACGACTTCGTCCGCAGTGTTGTTGGTGGAGAGAACGGAAATAGTGGTCAGCGCGAGCCAGGAACTGCCCGGGTTTGAAATTGTATAAATGATCGTCTTGGTTGGCGTTGGGATGTGGGCTTTTAATCTGCTTATTTTGTTCAGGCGATGCAGATAGGATGTAACAGTCACGACAATACAATCCGTTAGAGATGATCCCAAGTAACGAGTGGTGGGCGCTTGCTCCGCATTCTCCAACGGCAGAAAACCAGCTCCAGCCACCGCAGCCTCAAAAGACACCAACTTTCCTCTCAACCTCTGAAACTTACCAGAGAATGCCTTTCCAAAGCATTCCAATGCGACACTAATCCTGACATGGCCAAATATCAGCCGTCCTGGGGCCTCCCTGGCCCTGAGGTCCCGGCCTCACCACGAACGATGCGAACACTACGGAAGATCCAGTCCCACCAGGTCCTGACTACCTCCAACGCCCTCATTGCTCAAACTCAATCTTCCCGGCCAGGATCTCGCGCTGCTGATCTTGGATCAACGATATCAACGGCAAACAACACGGCTCGGGCGCCCGTACATCGACGGGCGCGTTCCAACAGTGACGCGGCAACTCGTGAAGCGGCGCAAGCGGCGCTCGTGCCAGTTCCCACCCAGAGGCGGCCTGCACGGAAGACAGGCTCAGGCGTAGGGCTCAAGAGATCTCTTCTCGAAAATCTGCTTCGTGATGGTCCACAGAATGGGAGAACTCCGGAGGCACTGCAGGAGTTGAAGTATCTCGTTCTATCGACCAGGGTGGATGCGGATGGAGATGGCATGGTAACTTTTGACTGTCTGATTGAGGTATCCATGGCAATACTAATTTCTTCTTGTCTCTAGTCACCCTATCGGATCTACCTTTGGCTCATTCTTCTTCATGTTCCTCCGTTCCCGACTGATGATTACCTCGCTCTTGTCCACCGCGGCGGCTCCCCCGCCTACACCAAGATCCGCAATGATACCTTTCGCACTCTCGCTACCGATCCTCTTTTCAAGCGTCGCGTAACAGAGGCAAGTCTGATCCGGCTGCTGAACGCGGTGGCATGGAAGTTGCACGACTCCAAAGTGAAGACTCGCTCCCGCCCTTCCTCGTCCCGAAGACGGGAGATGGAGCTTCTGGTAAACACACCTCCTAGTATTGCAGAAGAGCCCGAACCAGGCTCCGCCGGTGGTGCCGTGGGAGATACCGCGATCTATGTTCAGGGCATGAACGTCCTCTGTGCGCCATTCTTGTATGCGGCTCGCAGCGAGGTCGAGGCATTTGCTCTCTTCCACCACTTTGTCACCGTGGAATGCCCAGGCTACGTTCGTAGCACCATGGATGGAGTCCACAGAGGCCTTCGGCTGGTTGACCGATGCTTGGAGATCGTGGAGCCTAAACTGGCCGCTTATCTCTTTTCCAAGGGCATGCATGCTGAGCTATATGCCTTCCCTTCTGTGCTGACTCTTTGCGCTTGCACACCACCGTTGCCAGAGGTTTTGCATCTATGGGACTTCCTATTTGCATATGGCCCACATTTGAATATCCTGTGCATTGTTGCCCAGCTAATCCGTATGCGAGATGAGATTCTTGAGAGTCCGAGGTAAGTTCGATTCCTATCCATGGCTATGTGACATCTGACAAATTGATTAGTCCCAACAAACTTCTTCGATCTTTCCCACCTCTGCAAGCCAAAGACATCATCGCTTTGACTGTTCTTCTGGTTCGAAAGATCCCGGATGAGGTCTATGCAGAGATGGTCAATCATGCAAAATGATTTTCTCTCAATATCCTCTTCAACTGCTTTGCATTCTGATATATTTTTTCTTTCATCACGGGCTTTTCATCGAAACGGCGTTCTGGGCATATACTTGGTTGTTTGCAGGTTTGATTTTGACGGTTATGACATGGGTCATGAAAATGGTTTCGCACGAACTCAAGCAACGATAGTCTGAAATGAACTGATGATTTTTCGATTCAAGACTGAGGCAAACGCCTGGGCAGCTGCCAAATACTCCTTTATGCGTAACGGTGTCCGTTTGTTCTCAAGTCGGCGCTGATGTCGACAGTAGCTCTAATGACCGTTTCTGCATTCCTGACCCGTCTACAACCAACGGGTTATGAGGGTCAACTCTCTTCCTTCCGGGAAATTCCTGGCCACATCTGCCACCCTCTGAACTCTTGTCGCTGACTTCCAGGTCGGGTAGATCCTCTTCCAGGGCAGCCATTGCTCCGTCCCAGCTTCCGCTACGTACTGTGCCGGGCCCCATCGTTACGCGGATCTGCGCACCCATGAATGTCGTGTTGTTGAGTGTAGCCACGGCTCGCTTGGCCTCTTCAATGGTGCGCATGATGGCTGAGCCTAGGGGCTGGTGCTGTGTTTGTGTTTGGTTGTCAAAGGCTTTGGTCACTGTTACATTGCACCGCTCGACGGTTCCTGCACCCTGTAGAAGGCCTTGCAGGTCTGCTGCTGTGGTGGCCGCATTTAGGTTCTGAATGTAGACTGCACGTTGAGTCGAGTCGCCTGTCGGGCTGCTGCGTTCGGTATAGTTAGCCCAGGGCTTGCGTGGTTGGTGATGAGGATAGCCATCGCTCGTATCGTGGAGGGGTTGGATGGGTGAGACCGGGTACATTGGCATCACGTTCCAGCCTTGGCCGTCACATATGGAAGAATGCATCAGTGGGGATGGCGGAAAGCACTGCATCGGTTGCATTCTGGAATCGGGCATCATGGACATGTAATGGTGGGGTGACATCGCCATTGGGCCCGCTATGGATGCATATTCTGGGTATGGGTATGTAGGGGTTGTCGATTGGATGGATCTGTTTCATGGTTAGAGGCTTTGAATCCCCCATAGAGCCAGGGCTGCGGATCTTACTCTGGCGAGATGGGTGATGGAGGCATGACCACGTTGCCCTGGGATTGTGGGGGTGTGGAATGGCCGGATGCATAGCTCTGTATCACTGCTACTGCTTGTGGGCTTCTGGTAGGCCCGGCGATGGGCTTTGTAGGCGCGTTCGTGCGTGCCAGCGTCACAACCAAGCTGTGACCGTCCCATCCATTGGTTGACAGCCGGTCTATATACCCTGTTAAAACCACGACACCAATATATAGGTTGAAAGCGGACACATACGATAAGTGCGCCACGCTTCATCTTCATTTTTCACAATGATCTGCCCTAGGCCAGTGGGAAACCCATGGTTGTCATCGTATACCACGGCCTGCCGAATATGCAGAGCCGTCTGACGCACGAGGTCCTTCAGTTCTTGCCAGCGACAGTGGGCGGGAATCTGCCCTCACAGTCAGAAAAGTCGCGATTGGAAATATCCTGGATAAAAAGTGCTTACTCCCTGGAGGAACACGACGAATTCATCATCCGATCTGCGAGATCTTGGACTGCGTCCCTTTTCCCGGCCAAGAAACGGCATTTCTGCAGACAAATCTCCAAATCTCTCGTTCCAATGATGGGCTCGGGCTGTTGCTGTTTTCCCGACAGGCGGTGCAGCTTGATCCGAGATACAGACGGAAGTGGGATGTTTGTCGTTCGGTAGACGATCACAGTGTTCAGTATCTTGAAAGGCCACCGGCGTTGCGAAACAGTCGGAGTTCAACTTGTCCGACCGGGCTGTGGCCGGTTGGGTCTTCAACTGGAACAACTGCTTTGTTCACGATTAAAGAACAGATGCTGGAGCTTTACAGTTAGCGCAGGCCATTCAAGACATCAATGTGGGCGGATCGATCCCTATTGTCTGGGACGAGGGGTAACGCGACATTGTAGACATCACCCCAAGCGTGAAAGAAGCATCTCTTTTTGGATACAGAAGACCAAGGAAACCGGGCTTACCTTGCTTCTCCTCAATCAATGCAGGTCAACGGATTGGTCTGACCGACACATGCACGAAGAAGCAGAACCCTCCTCGAGCCAGAGGAGCGTTCGGACTGTTATAGGGAAAGTGGCAAGAAAAGAGCGAGCAGTGAAGTGTCTCTTGTGAATGTATCACTAACCATTTCCATATCATGGACAAGCTGGCTCGACACTAGTAATAATAATTCACGTCGGCCTAGAAGCGGGCCCTTAGGAGCAGACCCAGCTCGAAGGCGAGACCCAGGAGATGCAGGTAACGCATAGAGAGGCCTTGGCCATCAGCCAGTCATGTAGGGGATCCATCGTCTCCTCCTGTCGGCCATGCTGAGATATGTCATTTTCGGTCGCGAAACCTGAGCTCAGCTTCCACCGTCCGCTGCCAAATGCAATAAACCCTCTGGCCGTACCACTCTACTGGGAATAGTCTCAGCCCTCCAGAAACACCAGGGTCATCCGTCCGCTTTTGCTTTTTTTTATTCTTCCCCCTATCTTTTCTTTCCCTCAATCTGGAGCCAAGCCAATTCCCTATTGACAGGTTCGTCTCGATCCTGGATATACCGGTTCCCACTGAACACAGAAGTGAGGGCAAGCGAGGTGATTGATGGAAGGCAAATCGCGAAATCTTTGCATAATGGAGTTATCTTGCTCGGGGTTACACCGCCAGATCCGGATCGGAGGTGCTCTGAGGCGTCACCCAGGGAGGAAGGTATGTTGGAAAGTGGAGCTGGGCGGCACGGCCCATATCGATCACATTGGCCTCTTGTACATATGCTGCAGTTACTCTCTAGCGTGCAGATGCCGTGGAGCTCTCTAATGGATATCATTGAACCAGATCGGACCCGCTCACAGAACCTAGAGATCGGCGATCGGGGGCCCGAGAGAACCCTGCAACATGATCAATCAGACGAAGATGTCTTCAGTGGCGTGGATGGTTGGATGTTGCCCCGGCGATCTGCCATTATTGATTTATAACGCCATAGATAAACAGGTACCTGCAGTGGCAGCTCGATATCGTCGTGGCTGGCTGCTGGCTGCGAGTGCGTCGGGAAGGATTCGAGTCCCAACATGTTTCTGTTCTGCTTCTGCTTCTGCTTCTGCTTGTTCAATCTGTCTGATGCTGTATGTATCTCACCCCGCGCAGACGTAGTAACGTGGTTACACGGCAGCTTCCCCTCGAGGAACCATGAGGGGTTTCCGAGTTTGGTAATAGTAACACGAGCTCGCGTAATGAGAAAAGCCGGATCGTTGTATCCCGTGCCGACCGGACGGTCCTCGGTGTTATCCGGCGTGATCACGGCCAGGGCATGTGCGACGCCGTCAAATGACACGTGGGAATTTCTGGCCTTCCGACCATGGGATGGAAAGCTGAGGATGATGTGAATTCTTTTCCAATGTCCCTCGTGACCCTAAATCATGGAGCCGCGGTGATCAACATAGGCTAGGAATCGACTAGAAGAAGTAGTCGATACTGGCCTCCCAAGATCGGTCGCCTCGCGATACTAAGATCTCTACGGGTTATGGTTCACGGTACGTGGGATCGGGTAGGCTTCTGAAGGTTTATAGATTCATTTTCAGGGTTTCTAGGTTCTTTTTAGAAAACTTCGAGGAAATGAATATGGAGACATGAAAATGTATGGCTCAGGACAAGACATCAATACCATGTTAATGATATGCCAGAAATATTGCTCAACCGATCAGATATCGTGTATGTTCTGACCTTGCAGGTGAATAAAGGCGTCTGGGGGATGACCTGTAGCCTGGGTACAGGACAAAGCACCTATTATCAAGTCGAGGTCCTCGCAACAAGTCGACCTCACTATCTTCCCAGCTTCTTTCAACTTCGAGATTTTGGACCGGGACGCATCCGCCTTCCCGTCTGGTGATGGCGAGTAGAGATTGGTAGTGGCTCGGAGTCCGACATAGTACTTCTGGATTCCGGAGCGAGGTGATGTTGGATATTTATAGAGAAGCGAGAGAGAAAAAAAGACATTCGCTCAGGGAGGAGAGTTTGTTGAGCTCTTGTGGTTTTGCTGAGGATGTTTTTGTTTCGATCGGGGTCCGGCAAGGTCCTCATCGTACGAATCCGACCTTGGCGGCGCACCGGTGACAGTAGTAGGAGTTCATGCCGAACTGAACAGCCCCAGAGGCGGTGTGGTTACCTAGGCCGAGAGATTGCTGGCAGCGCGAACATCGGACGAGGTCGAAGGCCGGGGGTGAGGATGAGCCGGGATGGGAAATGGGGTGCGGTTGCGGCGTAATCTGAACCGCGGGCGAACTCATGGTGATGCGATGTGGTGGAAGAGTTCCCAAGGTTGAAGAGAAGAGCTGAAGAGCTGAAGAGCTGGAAGAAAACAAAGGAAGGAGAGGGGGCAAGAATGCTCAATAAATCGAGTGCTTTGGGCGACAATCCCTTTGGGCCCCAGTAGTTTATTTCGCGTGAACCCAAAATTCCTCAATTTCCAGTTTTTGCCGTCTGCTGTCACACGCGTCTCGGGTGTCATTGGCGTCATGACACCAAGGCACCCTCGTTAAGACTGTCTTGATTGACTCGTTTTCTAGATCGAGGACGTGTCTACTCCCCACGCATGTTAGGCCTCCTATCGGAGGTCTACTCGAATATGCTTCGCTCCATGAGGAATATTCCCAATCTGTCAGACTTCCTTAAAGGAGTTTCCCGGAGAAACCGCGGCAACTTGGATCCGGTCGTTTTCCTTCTGCAAGTTGCCGACATGCCGGATGCTGCACGAGGCCCAAACAAGCAACGTGATGACTATAGGTTAACGGGTGACAAACGTGGGAATGTGCCGATCATAAACCGGTTAATCGGATCTCATTGTTGGCAGCAGATAACGACATACGCGATAAAGTGCTATCCCCAGGGCCCTATAGGTTACCATGGGCCACGGGAAGGCCCGACGACGGTCAGTGTAGGTGACGGTAGATCGCTATAGGCGGAATGATAATGGTTCTCCGAGGACGACGTCATACACCTCGAGTGCGGTTTCTTTACTGCGGCATTGCCCCGCCCAGACCCCGCTGCTTTTCTTCCCTGTGAACCATCCATCTCCTCCACCGCTGAGACACAGATCGAGAGACCATGGCTACTGCTCAACCCAATCTCCTCAGCTTCCCCAGCACCGATGCTCTGGCGGAGCAATTGCGGCCCTACGTCCTCCGCTGCCAGGCTGCTGCTTTAGCCCGCCACGATACCTTCCGCATTGCCGTCTCTGGTGGCTCCCTGCCCACCGTACTGGCGCGCGCCCTGCTGGCTCCCGGCAATGGCTCCCCCGATGATACTCCGCAGTTCGACAAATGGCACATCTTCTTCGCCGATGAGCGCGCCGTGCCCCTCGACCACAAGGACAGCAACTATCTCCTGCTCAAGGACGAGTTGCTGAGCAAGATCCCCGCGGAGCTCGGAGCCCCGACCGTCCACCCTATCGACGAGAAGCACGTCCACGATGATGACCCCCAGGAGTTGGCCGACCTCTACCAGGAGGATCTGATGCGATCTTTCGCTGCCAAGGACAGCGTCAAGCTGCCCTTCTTCGACCTCATCCTCTTGGGCTGCGGCCCGGACGGTCACACCTGCAGTCTGTTCCCAGGCCACGACCTGCTGCGCGAGAAGGACGCCTGGGTGGCTGCCGAGAGCCACTCTCCCAAGCCCCCGCCCAAGCGTATCACTCTTACTCTCCCCGTCGTCACCTCCGCCATCAACATTGCTTTCGTCGCTACCGGTGCCGGCAAGAAGGATATCATGAAGGCGATTTTCGATACGGAGGAAGGACGTAGCCTTCCCTCCGCTCTGGTGAACCAGGGTGGTGGTGAGAAGGTGTGCTGGTTCACCGACCACGCGGCAGTGGATGGCGTCTCTTTCCCTCGCCGCGGCAACCTTTGAAGCCTTGTTTGTCTTTTTAAGCTTCTACTTGAAGGAGCCGTGATCCTGAAAGGAACTTTGAAAAAAGTCACCGGGGACTTGGCCGGACTGGTTGAAGATCCTGGCCGATGTCTGAGTAATGTGCACAGATGGGTCGGCTTCTCTGCAAATTGAATTCGGGCTGAGATCTCAATGTTCAAAAGTGGGATCCCCTTTTTTTCGCACCCTGGCCCCTGTTCAGGGCGACCAGGGTGCGCCTTGCGCTATAGACCGCAGTGATGAAAATAGAGTTTCCATGCCAACGAGCTGTTTCGTGAATCAAGTGTTCATCAAAATATAATGGGAAGTGTTAGTAAATTTTAGAAAATGTATAGCAGAATTGCGAGAGAAATGATAGATCATCCATGTTCAGGCGAGGCGAGGCGCAAGCTCCACCCTTTGTTTTGCCGCGATCGTCGCGACCCGAAGAACCGTTCGTGATCGACTTCCTAAACTCGGTCGACCTCGGGTTTTGGTGCGATGCTGCTCGTCCATGTATGACAATTGACGCCTCGCAATCATGCCCATTCCTACCCGCTCCGCTTCACTGCGCGACCCCCGGAAACCTGTCAGTCCCCTTCAGGAGATCCCCGCGATCTCCCCCAGCATTCCAGTCCCCTAACATGAAAGCTGCAGACCTCCAACATAGCACGCCTCGCGACAAATAGTGCGACGTCTAGCGGAATTCCCACGTCTTCGCGACCGACAAAAAATAGTATTCATCCTCCCTCTAATTCTTCGCCGGCCGAGGGCCTCTCGAAAGACCATGGGGCTTCCAACCAGGCCCGGGGACCGACACAGTCAATTAGGACCTTCTCCAAGATGGCCAGCAGGGACTCAGCAACGGCCCCGTCACCGTCTTCAGAGGTCCTGAATACTAAATCCACCTCTACTCCGAGACCTCCCTCTCCCAAAAAGACCAATATGCCACCGCCATCGCGTCCGATGCGGTCAGCTTCACTGCGACAACCTCCGGCAATTGGGGCCGGGCCACCAGCAGCTGTCCGAGGCCATGCGCGACATCGCAGTCAGATGGTTCCATCCCGTACGCAACCCATTCAACCAGACTCGACGCCAACAGCACAGAAATCCCGACCACACTTTTCATCATATCAACAGCACTATTCCCCTAAGAAGCCAACCAAGCCGCCCACCCCCACCCGCGGGGTTGACGCTGAGCCCAGTGGCCTGCTTATCCCTACATCTTGGCCGGATATCGCAGCCTTGCAGACAGAGCTCCTCCAACTCAGCCTGTTCCATTCAAAGTCACTTCAAAAGCATAATGATTGGAAAGCTGAATCGGAGACTTGCCTGCGCAGCAAATACGACGGTGTTGCTGGGCAATATCACTCCGTGCTGGAAGACGAGAAGATGCGCCAATCCCAGCTGAACGCGCAGGCATTGAGCGGTTGGCTCCAGAATTGTCATGACCATCGTGGCCCTCACGACTTCCCTCAGCAAATCCAGATACTCTCCCAGGTATTACAAGAAACCTCAGATCTTGTGACCACTGGAATGAGCGGGCGGTATAACCAGGTCGTCGAGACCTTTGAGCTATGGTTTGAGCAAGCGGAGTTGGTCCGGCACGACCGCGAATACTCGGGGCATGGCATTTCATTTGTTGATCCGCTCGATCAAGCCTGGAAGGAGGAGTTGCACGCTCTACATGTAAAGTTGGAGTTATGCCAGCGACAGCTTCAGAGTCTTGACATTTTAGGCTTTGGAGAGGTGGAGCGCTTGGGGCAATCGGCTCTCACTCGAGTCGCCCAGAGCCTTGCCGAGTCAATTCAGCTCATGATCCAGGAGATTAGTGCGATGCGCACTCTCGAGGCTGAGGTGATTCGTTCGGAAAGAGAGGCCGTCAGTCAACTCGTAGAGGGGCTGGCTAGCCCGCGAGACGTGAGGGCACCGCGGGTTGGGATATGGAATAATGTATGATTATATGGACGTGATAGCGATTCTCTGTATTTTATGATAGTGCACGGATAGCAAGGAGGACCTAATCTTTAACTTGAGAAGTCCGGCTGTACCGGTTCCTGGCAATGGCGGAGAAGTATATAGGAAAACACAGCCAAGTACACCACGTACACTGAACAAACCTCGGAATAGCTAATACCCAAAATTCACCTGCTACCACCCTACGACTCAATCTAAATGCGAATGGTGACCAAATCCAGGTGAATCCCCACATGCAACCCTAACGTTCACTCGAATCTATACAAGCCAATCTCAACCCGAGGCAAATCGGCTGAGTCAGCCCAACGAGTCTCGATTGCTCAAGGCCAAACCGGTTCTTTCGGGCTTATGCGACTTGCTTCTTCGGTCACTTCCCCGGCATCCAGACCGACTGGATTTCTCATCGCTTTTCTATCACTTTGACTTGTCCGACTTCCATCCGACCGGTCATCCATCTGCTAGGACGACCCGCTTGACCTTTCCGTTCCTGACGTCATCTACACTACTCATTTGGCCATCAACGCCAGAGAAAAAAAAAAAAAAAAAAGAGAAAGCGCAGTGAGGCTTGAAGCAGTCGCAGCCCGCCATGATCACCACTTACATATAGTCGAAGCTTTATCGCCGGCGACTACACCGAGATCACCATCATGAAGGACTCACTGTACGATCGTCTCTGGCGCCGAGAATGCGGGGAGCTATCGCCGACTACCGGGCTCCGAGAGCTTTACGGCTCTAACGAGTGGATTGACGACCTGGACATCGTAAATGAGCTTGGAGGACACACAGGATGTGTGAATGCTCTCAGGTATGTGTAATGCCCCCGCACCACAATTTTTGCGCTCCAACTGGCCGGGCTCGCTGCGAGATAAGTTGTCAGACCTTGCTAATGCCGTCTCAGTTGGTCCCATTCAGGTCGTCTCTTGGCTTCAGGCTCGGATGACCAGCATTTGAACGTATACTCATACCAACCCGAATCCTCAAATGCCCCCTTCTCGCTCAGCACCACCGTGGCCACGGGTCACAAGGCCAACATCTTCTCCGTCAAGTTCATGCCACATTCCAACGATCGCACCCTGATCACCTGTGCCGGTGACTCCCAGGTGCGCGTCTTCGACATCGAACACTCCACCAGCAACAGCAATACGAACGCCAATGCGACTTCGGCATTTGCGGCTTCGGCTCGGAGCCGACGCTTCAACAACTTCTTTGAAGGGACACGTTATTTGAGTGAAGGTAATACCAATGCTAGGGTCTACCGGAGCCATGCCGATCGCGTGAAACGGATCGTCACCGAGTCGTCGCCGTACCTCTTCCTCACATGTTCCGAAGATGGCGAGGTCCGACAGTGGGACTTGCGCCAGCCGTCGTCTGCGTACCCCTCGCCCCGGGGTGGCCAGGGCTTCATGGCCTACCGACCGGGCTTGGACCATGATGACTCAAACGTTCCTCCGCCACTTATCTCCTACAAAAAGTTCAGTCTTGATCTCAACACGATCTCATGTTCCCCTACTCAACCGCATTACATCGCCCTGGGCGGTGCCCATATGCACTGCTTTCTGCATGACCGGCGCATGCTTGGGCGAGATATCTCGGCCGAAAAAGGCACCCCCGACGTGGCCACCCCGATCGCTGGCAGTGTTGATGATGAGTTGATGGGTAAGGCGACTCGATGCGTGCGACGATTTGCACCCAGAGGCAAACGTCGTATGCGCCACCTTGACGATGGGCACATCACTGCATGCAAGATCAGCGATGCAAATCCGGATGAAATGGTAGTCAGCTGGTCTGGAGACCACATCTATAGTTTTGACCTGATCCGCAGTCCAGATGCCCGTGATACTTCATCTGAAGAGAGTTCGAAGTCAAAGGGCACAGGCGCGCGTCGCAAGAATGGTTCGCGAAACCGGAAGCGCAAGCGCGCGAAGCCCACATCAATGTCATCACAGGAGAGCGGCGACCGGCATCATTCTCGACGTCGGTCGGAAGATCCTGATACGTTGCACGTACAGTACGAAAATGGAGAGTCTTCCGATATCCCGTTCCGGGAAATTTCTGAGGGGGCTGAGACACCGGAGGGCATGCTCGAGCGTGCTAGGTACTCGGTGCTGAACGATGCTCAGCGTTTGAGCATGGATATTGCGAAAGGGCTTGTGAAGCTTCGACAGGCACTGTTCTCTCTTAGGGCGACTGCCAGGGAGGCTACGGAGTCTGAACAGTCAGACATAACGCCGTATTCCGATTCGTTCCGGACTGCTTTAGGCCTGGCATCCACGTACCTGCCCTTGATGGATAAAGTCATGCGGGAATGGACGTACCCGTTGAATCCATCTCAGGACACCGTTCGTTTTGAGCGATCTCTTCGCGAGAATCGTCAGGCCTCTTGGAGATTCGTGCAAGCTGCTGGAACTCTCGCGCGAGTGTTACTGCGCCCTACAGACCATTCAATGGCCCCGATAGACTTCGCGCAGATTTTCCCTGCACCAAATGAGGATGGTCATATTGACCGGGAGGCGCAGTTTGGATACGACTTCCTCAAGGCAATTCTTCTATGGCTGCAGGGGGGTCGACAAGAACTTCTTCGAGGTTTCAGACGCGGCTCTTGTGGTCCCAGAGTGTCTGGAAGATTTCCTCTGGATGCGGATGCTGACGAGGAGGCGATCGACAGCGTGCTTCTTCCTTACCTTCAGGACTTGGCTGGAGATAACTCCATCGTGAACGTGGATGCCTCGCGGTTTGAACAGGACTCTACGCGAATCGTCTTTCAGACCCAGAAAGCTGCCGTGACTGCATTCGGGAACGCCGTGAAGTTGCCTCTGGAGAACCTCGGAACCTCGGCTGCTCGCGTTGATAAGCGCCGCGTATCCAATCCCTCTTCCCAGGTTCGATCTCTTGACCGAGCCTCTGCAACTAGGTTCTGGATTCTGCGCGTAGGTCGAGGGATTTTGATGCAAGCTGGCAACGGTGTCAACTACTCGTTCGTCAACCGTGCTTTCGGCGGACTTCATACATCAGCTGTGGAATCCGACAGTGACATTGACGTGGAAAGATCCCAGAATGATGCCGAGGCCAACGAGGAGGAACAGGCAATTCGGACCATCAATCTCGTGAGATCTGGTGGCTCTGCGCGGGCAGCGGCTGACGCAACCTCGACACCTTCGGACGGTGACGAGGGCGAATCCTCCTCCGATGACGTCTTTGATCGCTTACCTGTGACCCATGAAAGCGACAGTGATAACGGTGAAGAAGGCGAAGAAGGCGCAGATATCAGCGACGTCGAGAGCGATGGGCACGACGGTGATGGCTGGCAGATGGACTTGGTCGGCTCGGATTCAGACGATTCAGAGGATTCAGAGTCCGACGAGCCTCTCTATCTACGGGGTGCGACTCGGAAATCACGAAGAGGCGATGTTGAACTGGACACACCCTGTTTCGCTCATACACGGGTGTATCGGGGTCACTGCAACATCAAGACTGTCAAGGACGTCAACTTCTTCGGACTAAATGACGAGTACGTGGTGAGTGGCAGTGACTCGGGCCATGTGTTCATTTGGAACCGCGAAACTGCCGAACTGGTCAATATCTTGGAAGGCGATAGCGAGGTCGTCAATGTCGTTCAAGGCGAGTCTTTGAGATCCCAGTTTTAATTATGGGCTTCTAACATGAGTTTATATAGGCCACCCTTATGAGCCGACCCTTGCGGTGTCGGGTATCGATAACACGATCAAGGTCTTCTCTCCAGACCGACACGCGCAAGAACAGGCTCGCCGAGGCCGCCATATTCTTGACCCGGACAACCCGGTCAATGCCCTCGGATCTACCGAGCTCAACCTGGGTGGCCTTCAAAGCCGCAAACGTCTCTCGGACAGCTATCGCATCATGAGCCAGAATGATGTCGACCGCCGCGGCGGTATGAGCGAAGCCTATATCACGGTAGAGTCTCCCAGTCCCCCATCAGGTGTCTCGGACATCCCAGAGGAATCCAGCTACTGACTTGCGAAAAGAGAAGTATGCTTGCTCGCCTTGCTGCTACCCTTCGGGGTCGGCAAGGAGGTGCCGGCGCTGTCGGTGGTCTCGGTGCTGGGCCCGGCGAAGGTGCCAGTGTCGTTCTCGACGATAATTGCCTGGTTAGTTATGCGATTTCATACCCATATCTGAAAGAAAACTGACTGGTCTGTAGGTGATGTGATCATGGGTCTGGAACAAAACCGGAGTAACTACATATTTTATTCATTCATAGTCAGATTGTTTCTTGGGGTGGGGCATTAGGGCGTTCTCTGGTGAAATCATTGGGACAAGCATCGAGAATGGCATTAACACTAGGAATGAGCTCATAATTTCGAATCTTCTTACCACGTCTATAGTTGCAAAATGTATAGGGCGCCCCGCTTCCCAAAGCGGAAAGCCCCACATCGAAAAATCCAAAGCGGGACTTTTATCGAAATGTCAACCGACGACTAGACAGCGCGCAAGTAAAATGGCCTCTGAATTGCTGCTGGCTCGCGCGCAGACAACTGCCCAGCTCTACGCCGACCCGCACAACCCACACCTGTACCTCGACCGAGCCCGTCTCTACGAAAAGCTCGGCTTCCCCGATCTCGCCGCCGCCGATGCCTACCGCGCACTCTCCCTGCTCGAATCTGTGGTGGATCCAGACGGATTCGAGTTTCACGCCAAGAAAGTGGTCAGTAAGCCCGCTAGCCAGAAGGACAATGGCGACGGGGGTGAGAACAAGGACGAGGACGAGGACGAGGACGAGAATGATGGGACGGTTCCCGTCACGCAGGAGGAATACAACGCGCTCATCGGCGAGGTTTATGCCGTGTTAGTGCGCAGTCTCGTACGTTGTGGATGTTATCGCGACGCCTACGAGTTTGGCGTGCGTGGTCTTGGTTTATTGCGCGATCTAGAGCAGGGTGGCTCATCGGCAACAACGGTCTTGAACGAGCAGATGGATCAAATCAAGACGATCTACAAGTTCCGCACGGATGCGCAGGGTGATATTGACCTGGATTCAATTGACTCTGCTGCCCTTCCGGCACAGGGCAGAGCCCGTCGAGTCCTCTATCCCTGGAACGAGCACGAGCCGGACCGTCGCGCTCCAGAGGAATTGCGTTTTTTGAACGAGCGACTCGCGGATATTGCGCCCAAGTGCGAGGTGCGCGCTGTCGCTCTGCCGGCGTTACATGACACCACAACCGACGAGGAAGAGGTCTCTGTGCAGCTCGGTCTCTTCGCGAAAGAAGATATCGCCGCGGACGAGATCATCCTGCGCGAGTCTTCGCTCCTGACGGCCACGAACCGCCTTCACGATGATCTGTGCGACGCTTGCAATGCGCCCCTCCCTGAACTGTCTGCCGCTGAACCGCCTGTCGGTTGCGAGGGGGGCTGCGCAGATACAGTCTTCTGCAGCCAGGCGTGCCACGACAAGGCGCAGAGTATCTACCATGGGGCCATTTGCGGCCTGGAAGATGGACTTGAGTCTATTGGAAAGGATATTCCCGACCCCAAGGATAAAGCAGATTATCTGTACCTGCTGCTCCTCGGTCGTGCCCTGGCTATGTCCGCCACGCAGGACGTGGATGCACTAGAACTGCCGGAAGTGAAGTATATTTGGGGTGATTTCCACGATTTCGATCTTCAAACTGCGAGCGCAGGCGACGCCGCTACTCTGCCATTCTCTTTCCAACTCAATATTCTTCAACCGACTCGTTTCCTTGAGGAAATGGAAATTGATCCCTACGCCTCGCTCCCCCGCTACGACACTTGGGTGTTGAATACCCTTTACGCCAAGTTCCGTGGCACTGCCTCTGGTCGTCTGTCAACGTGGGATGGAGGTCCAGAACTATGTGCAGTGCACCCGCTCTGGTGCCTGGCGAATCACTCCTGCGATCCGAACGTGTGCTGGGAATGGGGTGGAGAAATTACTTTCCGAGTTCGGGGCAACGAGGAGACAGCGGTTTGGTCAAGAAAGAAGAGTGATGGGACCATCGAGATGAAGCCTCTTAAGGCTGGTGGTATTGCCAAGGACCAGGAGATTCTGAATCACTATTGTGATATTGCGTTGCCAGTCAAGGAGCGCAGGGAGTGGGCTTCTGGTGCATTGGGTGGGACGTGTCGCTGTGACCGATGCGCATGGGAAGCTGGTGAGACTGAATAGGCGGTTCATTGGGATAGTGCATTACATAGACGTGTTGGTGCGGAAGATACCCAATAGACTTGGCTTTGGTTAACTATCAATGGCATATGCATGATATCTGGGGATTGCCTCAGAAAAGGCGAAAAGACTTTGACTAAAATACACCGATTGAGTTCGTTCCTTGTTCCTAGCACCAGATAAAACCCCCGAAGGAAAATGAAAGCACAGCCTCGACATGACCATATGCAGCCAACGTAATCATTCTTACATGCCAAAGCCCCAAATTATATTGCCGTCGACGCAAGGTTTACCTTCGGCGAGGTGGTGTTCGCGAATAGCTTCGTCCCCGTGAAACATCCCTGCGCGGTGGGCTGCGGGAGCGGGAGACAGACTGATCGCGGCCTCGACGAGGCGGAGGGGATACCGACTTCGACGAGTGCCGCCTGGAACTCTTGGATGCAGGTACACGAGGAGGCGTGACAGATCGAGAGACCGATCTTGAGCCGCTGCGATTGCGCCGGCTGGCGGGAGCTCCGCGGCGCGGCGGGGTGACGGATCGAGAAGCCGAGCGGCGAGACCTATACGGACTGCGGCTAGGAGTCCGGCTAGGGGTGCGGCTGGGACTGCGAGGGTCGTAGGAGCGCGCGCGACCACGTCTTGGGGGTGTGCGCGACCTGGATACGGGTCGATCCGCTGGCGTTCGGGATCGAGATCGACTGTGAGATGCGTCGCGTCGACTGCGGCGAGGGGACCGCGAACGCGATGGCGTGTAGCTCCGACCCCGCGAAGAGGGCGTGATGGAGCGAGAGTAAGAGCGACCACGGTCCCTGGAAGGAGAACGGGAGTAGGAATAGGAGCGGGAGCGAGACCGGGATCGAGAGGAGTATGAGGAGTAAGAGGAGCGCGATGGCGAGCGCGACGCGGCTGCTGGCAAGGCGGGCACAGTGGGCCGGGGTAGGTTCTTGAGATGCTCGCGCATGTCTTCGGTCAATATACCCATGCCAATACTGGTGAAGTAGTTGACCGAGAAGCGGGTGTGTCGCGGATTCTCCGTAGGGAAGAGACCCTCGAAACTTGGTCGCAGAATCTCGTCTCGGAACCGGGACTGCAAAGCCGGCAGGCCCATGTGCTCCGCAAGATCCTGGAACAAGATCTTGATGAAGATACGGCTGCTGGAGGTGGTTTCCTCTTCGTTGAGATGAATTACCGAGAGGACATGCCAGCCAATGGCATCGTTGCTAATCATGTGTCCGAAGAAGCGTGCGATGTTGCGTAGACGGTTCGTTTCGTATCGGTGAATGGTGTCGTAGTATTTGGCAAATGCAGCCTCGAACAAGTCCGACCAGAGCCGGTTGATCTTTGCGAATCGCTCTCCGATCAGACCGTAGAACTTGGAGTATGTTCGTTCCTGGGAGCAACACTCGATAATCATCGACGGCAGTTCTGGCTCGAGACCGGCCGGCAGATTGATCTTCATCAATTTGTGACAGCATTCTTCGAAGTCGATGCTAGACATGATCGTCAGGTAGATCGTCCGGCGCAAATTAACCAGGTCAGTGTTGCTCTGGTCCTTGATGTCCATCTTTTGCTCCTCCTCGTCTGTTTCTTCGTCTGAGCTCTCGTCCTCACCATCCTCGTCGTCCTCGTCACTGTCCTCGCCTAGGATTTCGGCCTTGAGCTTTTTGTAGGCTTCCTCGTGTTGTTCCCACTCCGGATCAAATTTGAAGATGTTGAGTGTGTCCTGAGTCTCAATCTCATCGTCCAAGCCGAGGCGATGAGTAATCTGATCTTCTTCCTCCACCAGATCGAGCTCCTCCTTAACCGCTGGGTTGTCCTTGTACCGATCCTTGCGCACCTGGAAAAGAACCTCAATCATGTATTGGATGCGCTTGTCGATATCGGCCTCGTGAAGGATGTTTCGGAACTGGTCGAATACCGCTAGCGCAATCGGAGGGTTCATTTCCTCCAAATGCTGGCCAACTTCTCGGGTGAGCCCGACGGCGATTTCCACGCTGTCATCCGTGGGCTTGTGGAGAAGAAGTAACAAAATCTGAGCGGCCAACATCTCATGGGCAACCTGCTGGTTGCACAGATGAGCGATGAAAGTCGTGGACGAAATGCAGACGGCTTTGTCGTTTCGCTTGAATGCCTTGCGGAATTGAATGATCAGTCGGGACAGCAACAAGTCTCCGACCTGCGGAAGTTTGGTGTTGACAATTGCCGCCATCGCAGCATAGATAGGTGTAAAGGGCAAACTGGCCGCCTGTGCCTTCATGATGGAACGGCAAAACAAGCCCCGTCCTCGAACCAGGTTTTCTCCAAACAGTTCGGGAACGATGAACTTGATGTTGGAGACGTTGACCTTGTTGATCAAACCATTGATCGACTTTTTCAAAGCCTCCCATGCCATGCGCTGGTACTCTTTGCTCGTCTTATCCGTGATCTGCGCCTGTAGGGCGCGGAGTCGGGCCGGGGGGATGTATGTTCCACCTGAGCGCATATTCAGAAGTTTTTCGTATTCTGCCTTTGCAGAAGCCTGTTTCTCCTCGTCGGTCATCGGCTTTCGAGCCTTTTCCTTCCTTTCATGTTCGCGAACACGCTCTGCAAGCTGTCGCTCTCGCTCGATCGCGCGCTCATCATCAAGGGGAGGGACCTCGCCATCTTCCCGATGAGAACCACCCGGTGGCGAGCGACGTCGGTTTGGCGACGGAGACCGCGACGGGGGCGAACGTTTTCGAGAGGCTGCGCCTGGCGAAAATGCGGCGCCCGGGGGAGGAGTGGGCACACGGACCGCCGACTGCAGAACGACCGGATCCGACATGATGCAGAGTCAGAGTCTCCGGTAATTCGGATGGGGAGAAGGAGGAGAGGTAACACCGGGGGCGCGGTGGATGCGAGTCTCACGCAGATCCGTGAAAGCTCTAGTGCGAGTCACGTGACGGGAGGCCAGGTAGGAACAATAAACGGGACGGGAGCTCCTGACCGTTCGCCCTTGGCTGTTCGCATCGTCTTCTCCGGGAATTCGCGTGTGTTTTCTGCTACTTTGAATTCATCAATAATGGTACTGTGCTCGTTCCGATTGTCGTGTGTCTCGTATACTGATTGTTGTTCAGCTGGGCCAACTTGTCGGTTCCGCCATGCTCTTGGCCGCAACCGCAATCTTCCTTTACTACACAGCCTGGACGCTGTTGATGGTATGCATTCTGGAACTCGTTACTTCTCAATCGCTTCTAACTCATCTCATATGATAGCCCTTTGTCGACCCCGGCCACCCTCTCCACGACCTCTTTCCTCCGCGTGTTTGGGCCATTCGCATCCCCGTCATCCTGGCCCTCCTGGGGTCCGCCGTGGTGGGCACTTTCATAGGCATTGTGATGATCAACAGCAACAAGAAGAAGGCCGCCAAGGCCAAGGCTGCGGCAAAGAAGAAGACTTGAAGGGGATCAGGAGAATCGACGCGACTACTGGCCCTCGGGCACTGTACCATCACTTGTGCATACCCGGAGAAAGAGCAGACCGACACCGAGACTCGTCTCGTCTAATAGGCAAAATAATCAAGTTGAAACAAGTTCGAGTTCCAGTTCAACGGGGTCCTTACCCCGTGCTTCCAAGTATGCGTTAGGACGAGCCCTCGGCAAATGATCGGACATCGTTCATCTGGAGCTGATTCGCGTCATGGTTCCCGGATGCCCCGTGACCTACCACGGTCCCCACATGGGCAACTCTGCCTAAATGAGTAAATGAGGAAATCAAGGCGGCTACGTTCGGACTCCTATTTGGGCGAAGTGGCCCACGGATGTAAGGTGGCCATGCGTGCTTAGATAAGGGGTGCACAATACCGTGATACAGTGGCCAAAGAGAGTGTGTCATAGGCAGGTAGAACCCCGAAAAGCAAGTAAGCATAGCTAGCTAGGTATGATGCATGGAGGTGACCTGCCCGTGTGTTCAGCCGGGGAATGACGGGGTCAGCCCCTCGCCCTCTCTGACTCAGGTACCGCGTTACCCCCCTCTTTCTTATCGGAGATCGGCCTCTTCTTCCCCTCATCATCTACTCTTTCTCTCTCCGACTCTACTATACAATATATCTGGCTTCTCGGCACCCGCTGGATTACCGTGTCCAGTGTAGTGCTGTGTGACGCCTATCGCTCTTATCAAAGCTTCCCCCGCGTATCCCAAGAGCGACTCCGCTCTAGACCGCCGTCTACCCGAACCGCGATCAGCACTGCGACAAGGGTTCGCGCTGCAATAGGTAGGTGGCTACAGAACCTTGCAAATCTGATCAAGGATTTGTTCTTCGTGAAAGAGCCGTTGAGTAATGAGATAGCTCGTGTCAGGTTCCCACCTTTGTACTTCCCCCGCTTGGTCTCCCCCCACGCGAACAGACCGGTTCGCCCCCCGTTCTCAGACCTCACCACAGGTTCTGAGAGCGGTTCTCAGTGCTCTGATATTTGCCTTTCTGAGGCATCCTCCAGTTGAATGCCCCCGGCCGCACCTGACGACCTCATCCGCCAGCACAGCCGGTCCCTAGAAGACGACCACTCTTTCTCCCCGGATCAGAACACCGTCGTTCAGGAGCATGAACCAAGTGGAAAGAGTAAAAAGAAGAAGGCTAAAAAGGCCGCTAAAGCGGCCAAAGCAGCAACGGCATCCCCGCCAGATGATGTGTATGTGTTCACGATGCATTCTCGATCGGTTTCATCGGTACCTAAATATCAGCTCGCTGATTTGACGTTTAGGACGAATACGTCGGTACCTGCATCGGTACCTACGTCGGTGCCTGCCCAGGAAGAGCCGTCCTCATGCCCTGACCAAGCTCTGGATCTTGATGGTTCCCTGGACGAGCACCATGATTATCCCGACGAACGTCGAGCTCATCCCAACGTAACCTCGCCCGTCCTCGACGCCCTGGGATCAACCGAGGAAACCGCGGACCACGACCTTAACAGCCGCACCGACACCTGGGCTCAGTCCATACCATATGGCAAGAGTCCTCCTACTGATTTGATTGATGGAGATCTTCCCCAGGAATCACCAATCAGCTTTCCTACAATTCAGGAAAGAGGGGGCTTCAGCCAACCTTCCTCGGCTTCTCCTCCAACTCGAATCCGACCTTTTAGTTACGGAAGCGGTTACCGAAGCAGTATGCACTCCAGACAGCAATCGGTAGATAGGCGAAAGAGCCATTCTTATGGAAGTCCCATGAGTAATCTGGCTCCACCACCTCATATGCCCCAGGCCCATTTCTACGGAGCGCCAGACATCGATCTTCCAACCCAGAAACTTCCTGCCACGGATGGGGCCCACTCATTCTGCGCCTTCGATACTCTCCCAAGTGCGTCGTCCAAGGCACCACGAGCGTGTATGAATGTACTTCTGGTGGGAACCGATGGCGGTGTGGAAGTACACGCCATCGAAGACCGTCGAACTCGTCTTGTCGGGCAGATAACAGGCCTCAATGGTCGAATTCTCGAGGCAAAGATTTTACCGGGTCACATATCCAATGATCTACTTGCTTCGCCCCAACCCCACGTGGCTGTGATCATTCATGGACCACTCCCACCGAACGAAGAAGAAGGTCGCGTTTCGTCTGCTGCGTCTGAGATGAACGATGTTCCACCTTCGATGGCACGTGGTCCCTCCAATGATAGACGCTCAGCCAGAGACGACAAGTCATTTTACCAGACCAGAGTTGAGGTCTACTCCCTGCGATCGGGTGATCACCTTGCAACATTATTTGCAGGCAAACCGGTCCCGTCATTGGAGAATCTTCCGGGTCTCCCGTCCTTGGCACCTTCGCCTGTGGGGAGCCTGAAACTCTTCAGCAGCAGAAACTATGTAATTGTTGCCTCCGGAATCAGTGGGGAGGTCTACATCTTCAAGCATTCCTCTTCTGGGACATATCAGTGCTTGGGCAAGACTTGGACCAACGTTCAGACCGGAGAAGCTCGTCGTTACTCCACCTCCTCGAGCTCTACTGATCCTGATGGGTCTCACCATGACCTGCCTCGTACCTCCATCTCCGAGAGACCAATTCTGGCCGTGCAGGGAAGATGGCTGGCGATGGTACCTCCGTCCTCCTCTTACCGTGCATCGATTCAGGGGATCGTCCCTCCGAGTTTGCTGCATGGCAAAGTTCACGGAATGGAGACTCGCAGTCCACCAACTGTGCCATCGGTCAACTGTGCGACGGATGTAGGCGATGGAGAGAGCATCTTCGATAAATTTGCCAGGGGTGTTACACAGGAGCTGGTGAAAGGCGCCCGTTGGATGGGTGATCAAGGCCTTCAAGCGTGGAACAATTACTGGAACAATCAGCAAGGTACTGGCACGCCTCCGCCACGGCCCATACGAACCACGGACGCCCAAGCTCAGGGTTATGGTCTCTTTCCACCTACCCATGCACAGGATACCCAGACCATTTCATCGTCTGAGCCCGATGCAGTCTCCATCCTCGACCTGAAGAGATTCGATGACGGAATGGATGCGAAGGCTGTTCCCTTCCACCCTGTGGCGACTTTCCAGGTTCCCAATGGTTGCAGTTTCCTTTCGCTCTCTCCTAATGGCTTGATGCTGTTCACAGCCAGCAAGAAAGGTGATGTTCAATACGTTTGGGACTTGATGCAACTCAGACATTGCCGAGCTATGGCTTTCATGGCTGAAGATCAGGCTGGCCAAAGCCCCAATGTGCGACAGGTCGCACGATACGCCCGGTTGACCACGTCTAGTATCGTTGATGTCATTTGGACTGCTCCTCTCGGGGATCGACTGGCCATAATCACTCGTAAAGGCACCATTCATGTGTTTGATCTGCCTCGAAGCGCCTTCCAGTGGCCTCCTTTCCGGCGAGCTCGACCTGCGGGGAAGAAGTCGCCTAAAGTTGACCCGATCGGTGATGATCCTGTAGGACAGGGGCCCGCTGGAAACCCGTTGTCGGCAGCAATGAATTTTGTCGGTGGCAAGACACAGCCATTTTTCTCTGTCGTCAAAGGTCGTGTGCCGTCAACTGGTACTGCATTCCCTAAAGTAAGTGGGTTCGCACTACCGACTGCCGCGAGTATCAAGGGTGGTAAGGTTGTTGCGGCTGGCCTCAGCAAGTCCATGGGTGCAGCAGCGTCAGGTACCGTCCATTCACTTCGGCATGTGGGAGAAAATCGACTTCACTTGTCTGGCCTCGCCCGTCACCCGGCCCCTTCTCGCGTCATTTGGATTTGCAGCAAAGGACACATTTTCCTGGGCATGGTTGATGATGGGCACTTCAAATTGTACCGTCTAAAGCAAGCCGCAAATGCCCACAAGAGTCGCCAATTCCATTCCGTTGTCGGTGGGAAAGAGAGTCAATTCAAGCTTCCTGCCATTTTTCAAAGTGTCTGTGGGCCGGCACCTCTCCTCGCACACGACCCGGGACAGGTAGTCCAGGCGTCTCTGCTCTTGCCATCTGTCAGTTCGCAGCCATCCAATGCTGGGAAGGCTTTTTGCCAGCCGCTCTCACAGGCAGAGATTGAGACGAACACACCGTACCAGCCTTTCCATACGGACCAGCGAGTTGGTCTCCACGTTTTTACCTCTGAAGCAACTGACCCAACCATGTTGGCCCCTGTTGACCAATGGGTCTTTGGCAATGATATTTCGACAACCAAGGTGCACGTGAGATCGTACAGCAACAGTGGTGATGATCAGGGTGATGATGAGGACGAAATGGGCGCCATCCACGGCCACTCCTTTGGCGCAGGCGGCGACATGGAGAACCTCATCTCTCTCGGGAACAGCACCGGCAACGTCGAGGAAGTGGTCATCACCACCCGACGCAAGAAGAAGCATAGCACTCCACTCAAGGCGGACGACGGTTTCTTCGAGGACGATTGCGAGGTTCTCGACTTTGCACGAGACCGAGTTTGATCCCTTCCCTTGTTTATTTTTTTCTTTTCTTGACATTTCGGTGATTTAGATACAGTGCTCGCGCGGCGTTGGAGAATTGCAAGTGGCGTTTGTGGTTTGCGTCTTTCCCTCGAATTATAACTCCCAAATTGCATCAGACATCCTGAACTCTGGATTATCTGCTGGTTTGTGCGTTTTGCGTTTTGCGTTCTGCTCTCTGCTCTCTGCTCATGCTCTCATGCGTTCTTGACGATTCGACGCTGCTCACAGAAACCCAAATACCCAAACCTGTACTTTTGATTTACTCGCATTTCGATAGATGGAGGCTCCTCGACATTTCTTTTCTCTGCGTTCTCTTTTCTTCGCTGTGAGGATCCTTTCCTCGGACGGTCTCTACCGAGGCACGGCGCTTGAATCTCACGGGGATATTCATTCTCTCCACTACGTTCATAGGTTGAACATGCAACTCACTCGGGCCGAGAACGGTCCGTGCACATCAATACAGGGGTCTCAAGCTCCCATGATATTCAACATAGATCATTTTCGAATATTCTCGAGTGCTTTAGACAGTAGAATAAGATACCTCCATCTCCTCCTCCCACCAACCCCTAAACACTCTCAATCTCTCCGTCCGCACACCAGCCATCTTTTTTCCCGTCTCCGTCTTCATCATTCCCTCCAATTTCTCCAGCTTATCCCCGAAATGTTCAATCGAGTTGTTCATATCCCATTTCCCACCATCCCGGACAAATTTCCGCCCCTGTGCCCCGAGGAACGTGAACGTCCGTCCGATGCCAATGGCCCCAATTGCATCCAGCCGGTCTGCATCCTGCACGACCGCCAGCTCCGGATATCCCTCGTCGATGAGGTGCAAGATCACACTCGGGTCCTTGCATTCCGTTGTATAGGATACGTGCGAGACAACCGTCTGCACTTTGGAGGCGAGATCCGCCGGAGCTCCGTGTTTGAGAAGCGCGACTTCGACCATTGTCTTGGGGTCGAGTGAGTCGGCATCGGACGCTGTCGCAGACGACAGCTTGGGCAGATATTTCCTGTCTCCGATATCGTGCAGTAGAGCCGCCAGCTTGACGACCGCCGCATCGAGTTTCTTGGTCGGGTGCAGGGCCTGCTCGCCCTGGAGAATGACCAAGGCCATGTTCACCACGCGGTGGACGTGGGCTGGGTTGTGAGACGGGTCGTGGCCAGACATACAGGAATCGACGAAGGCGGACATGGAGCTGTATAATGTCTGGAATTGCTCGCTGGTTGCTTCCATGGCTGGTAACGCCATGTTTGCGGCGTTCTATATAGAGGATGGTCTAGAAACGGGGTTTTATGGCGTTGTAGATTTTATAGTAGCTTCACAGAGAGTTCGACAAGAATCGTGCCCGACAACTCGATATGCCAATGTTGTTGAGTGGGGTGCCCAGGTGGTGGGAGGTGGATATATACACAGAGCAGTTAAAACTCGTACACATCTTGGCGGTGAGTCAACTCTAACCTTCCCGCGTCTAGCTTACTCCCTGCAAGCAACTGCAGTTCGCGCTGTCGACTCGGTGCACATTCAAATGTCAGGGAGGACAATGCCGCTCCCCACCTTGGGAGCCAAACTCCAAAAGCCCGGCAGCACTGCACATATCCTATCTTAACGTGGGGAACACGGTGGGGCAGGATCTACACGTCGTAAAGTGATCTACGCCAAAAATTGGCCATGGAATGCGTCTACAACGTTGAAAATGTCCTGATGTAGATGGAAAGCCCTCCTCCGGGGTAAATTATTGTCAAGTCATTCACAGGTATCAAAGGTTATTGCACATGCAGAAAGAAAATTAAATGGGCCGCAGACGAATTGCAAGACCCGAATACATCACTCCACGGCATAGGTACGAAAAGACTCATCGTTTGTTATGAAGCAGCTTACAGAGCGAAAGCAGCAACGACGAGGCCGAAGAGACCGGCGCTCGAGGCACCCAGCTTGACATTGGCGGCAGCGTTGGTGGACTTGACGACGCCAGTGTTGGTGCTGGTGCCGGAGCCGGAGCCGAAGGTGCTGGAGGCATCGTTGTTGGAAGCTATAGATGGAATTAGCTTGAAGTAATTCTGTGGAGATGATTGGAACATACAATCAGAGTCAGAAGTCGTAGTGGCGGTAGCCCAGGTGCTAGTGGTAGTGGCAGTGGCAGTGCCGGTGGTAGTGTCAGTGAAGGTAGTGGAGCCGGTCTCGGTAGCCGCAGTGCCCGTGGCGAGGAAGTGGGAGTTGAAACAGTTCTGCTGGCACTCGGTGTACCTCTTGGTGTCGGCGGGGGTACCGGTACCCTGGGGGCAGGCAGCAACACATTTGTTGGTGTCGTTGGCCTGGCTCTCGCTGGGGCAAGGAACCTTGTAGCAATCAGCGACGCAGCAACGCTCAGTAGTGCGACCTATACCAAGAAACAGGTTAGACCAGAAAACGAAGAATGCGGGGAAGCTGGTACTTACACTTGTTGGCACACGACTGCTCGGGAGTGAGGGTCACAGTGGCAGTCTGCGCGGTGGTGGTGGTCTCCGCTGCGGCGAGAGCCAGCAAGGTGGAGATGGCAAGGATGTTGAACTTCATGATGAAAGTGTAGAAAGATTGAATGAGAGTACAGAATGTAGGGTCTTTTCAAAGAGTAACGAGTGACTGGGATGGAGGAAGAAAGATGAGGGACGAGGGAAGAGGGCAGAAGGAAAGTGAGCTTTTAAGTAGATACTGAGGACAGAGCATGAAAGCCGCAACCTGCAACCTTCAACCTTCAACCTGCAAACCTGCAAACCTGCAACCCTGCAACCCTGCAACCCTGCGTCGGTATGTTGGACTTGGTTTCCCTCGATCCAATTACAAGGCACCAATCGACCCCAGTAGCCCCAAACCAGGAGACCAAAAAGAAAGTGGCGTGGGCTCCTCATTCGCCGTGTCTGGGATTGAGCTCCGCGACCCGGCTTGTTTCTCTCTCGCGTTTCGCTGTCTACCATGGTCTCAGGCCTAGGGGTAAGTGGGTACAGCCCGACTACCTTGCTTCCCGTGAAGGGCTACAGGATCCGATGCATAAAAACAATAGTAGGGGGAAAATGGAATTTGGTCGCCCCTTGACAAGGATCTGCGCTAGACAGGGAATCAAGGAACTTTAAAGACCCTAAAGACCGCGAAGTGGACCTGTCAAATCTGGAGGGCTCGGCCGTGTCCGTGATTCGCCCGTTGGCCACCGAAGGCACCTTACACAAGCCCCTTATAGTTACTAGCTGTTCATGATAACCGACTCGGGACGCGCTATGTAGAGCGCCTCCCCAGGGCGCAAGGGACTATGTATATAGCATCGCATGCATTTTAAAAAAAAGGTCGGGGCCTATCTCGGCTTCGATGAAAATTTGGCGCGATTTCACTTCGATGAATGGCACGAAATAAGAATCATGCTCGGATCCTCACACCAATTGCTATTGAGATTCAACCGTAGAAGGGAACAAGGTCACTATGGTAAAATAGTCGGACGTATCTGCGGTGGACAAATGGAGCGCAAACACACCAAACAGCTGATTTGAGTCACCTGACCGCGCGACTGTCGCGACGCGTCAATCGATGATTTCGTGAGGAAGCGCAGGATCAGCATTTCGCCGCTCTCGGCGCAATGCCTTCGTCAGACTCCGAGTCCGACTACTTCGACAATGACTTTGTAGTGCCCAGCACTCCCGACGGTGATGTGTCTACGCGCCCAGTCAAACGGCGTCGCGTACAATCGCCCTCGCGCGGGGAAGACCGTGATAATGACGAGGGTGTCTCCGAGACCGATTCATTCTCCGATTTCGATGAGGATCTCCCGCACTACCGCGAGACTTCGGAAGCCTACGAGGAGCGGCAAGCACGATCGAAGTCTCGGAGCTTCGTGCCCAAAAAAAGCAACTTCCAAGAGAACATGTTTGTTACGCAACTCACACAACCCGACTCCAGCCCCGAACGAATTCGCGGCCCCCGGTGGAAGAAGCCAGATCCTGATCCGCCATCTCACCCACCCATGGCTCCTCCCGCGCCTCCAGTCCCCCCGGCGAATGCGACGAGGCGACCATCTAATAACTACTACGACGACGAGGAAGAGCTGAGAGCGGCGTTGGCAGCATCACTGGACGCATTTGAGGAAGAGAAGTCATTCAGAGTCGCACCGAACCCCAGTGGATCAAAAAACACTGGCACGCCTCAAACCATGTGTTCACATGAGCAGAAGAACAATTCGATGGATGTCTCGTTCGAGTTGGAGGACATACCGGAGGACGCGTTCGACTCTTCGCCGGCTCTCTCGCCGGTGTCATGCCCAGCCCAGCCAGCTACCTTTCACTCCAGCGCTTCGAGACGGCCGAACCGACCGCAGAGTCTCCGACAAACAACTCTCTTCGGCATGACTGCCCAGAGCGAACCACCAATGCCGCGAGAAGAAGATTTCGCTCCACCCCAGAAAGTTGAGCCCCCAACGCAGCATAAATTGATACAAGATGCGCTCGGCACGTGGTGGTATCCGACAAATCTGGGCAACATCCGAGACTACCAATTCAATATCACCCAAAAAGGCCTATATCACAATCTACTGGTAGCCTTGCCAACAGGTTTGGGAAAGACTTTCATTGCGGCAACGATTATGCTCAACTGGTTCCGATGGACTACGGATTCCCAAATCATTTTCGTGGCTCCCACAAAGCCACTGGTTTCACAGCAGGTATCAGCGTGTTTGGACATTGCTGGCATCCCACGGTCCCAGACAACCATGCTTACTGGAGGTGCACCACCTGGACTTCGGGCAGAAGAGTGGCAATCTAAGCGAGTTTTTTTCATGACACCTCAGACATTAATAAACGATTTGAAGACCGGCATCGCAGATCCAAAGCGCATTGTCTTGCTGGTTGTGGACGAAGCTCATCGTGCTACTGGAGGCTACGCCTACGTCGAAGTGGTCAAGTTTCTGCGACGCTACAACAAGAGCTTCCGTGTCCTCGCGCTGACCGCTACGCCTGGCTCTACTGTGGAATCAGTACAGGCGGTAATTGATGGCCTTGACATTTCACGAGTGGAAATTCGCACGGAAAATTCAATTGATATTCGGGACTACGTTCATTCTCGGAATATCGAAATCGAGACGTTCGAAAACTCGGATGAGATGCTCTTCTGCATGGATCTCTTATCTACAACCTTGCGACCTCTGGTGGAACAGCTTCGAACGATGAATGCGTATTGGGGCAGGGACCCGATGGGCCTGACGGCATATGGTCTTACGAAAGCGAGACAGCAGTGGATGATGTCCGATGCAGGCCGAAATGCCAACTTTGGACTCAAGGGCAAGGTGAATGCTATTTTCACCGTGCTTGCTAGCTTGGCTCATGCCATTGACTTGTTGAAATTTCACGGGATCGTCCCTTTCTATCGACACATTCAGCATTTCAAGTCGAATACCGACGGACAGAAGGGCGGAAAGTGGCAAAAGCAGGTTGTCCAAGACGAGAGTTTCAAGAAGCTCATTAGCCATCTCGAACCCTGGTCCAAAAACCCGGAATTTATTGGCCATCCTAAATTGGAGTATCTCAAATCCGTCATCTTAAATCACTTCATGGATGCAGGCGAAGGGAAAGAAAATGTCGACGGCAACGGTCAGCCTGCCACACGTGCCATGATTTTCGTGCATTTCCGCGACAGCGCCGAAGAGGTGACCAGAGTGCTGAAGAGATACGAACCCATGGTTCGGCCACATGTTTTCGTGGGCCAAAGTAGCGCCAAGGGCTCCGAGGGAATGGACCAGAAAACCCAGCTTAAGATCATTCAAGACTTCAAAAAAGGGACGTACAACACCATCGTCGCCACATCCATTGGTGAAGAAGGATTGGATATTGGTGAAGTGGATCTTATCGTATGTTACGACTCTTCAGCATCGCCAATTCGCATGCTGCAACGAATGGGCCGAACGGGCCGTAAGAGAGCCGGAAATATCACCTTGCTCCTTATGAAGGGCAAGGAGGAAGACTCGTACACCAAGGCCAAGGACAACTACGAGAAGATGCAGCAGATGATCGCCAGTGGCTCTCGCTTTACGTTCCATGACGATCGATCCGCTCGCATCTTACCTGCAGGAGTACGCCCAGTCGCCGACAAGCGGATCATCGACATCCCTCTAGAGAACTCCCAAAGAGAGCTCCCCGAGCCGAAGCGCAAAGGACGCGCGCCCAAACGACCACCGAAGAAGTTTCACATGCCAGACGATGTGGAGACTGGATTTACACGAGCATCGACCCTGGAAGCCAGTTTCAATAAGGCCAATCGGAAGAAAGCTGCCCCCAAGAAGCGAGCCCGCACTCCTACACCGGAACCAGTCGATGTCCCGCCTCTGGATGAAGTGATTCTCAATCCTAAGGAGCAGCGAGAGCTCGAGCATCACTATCAAAACATCGGAGACACCTCGCCGCAGTTCATTAGTGTTCCGCGGAATGATGCATTTCCGCATCTACAGCTTGTTTCGAGACCGACCAAGACTGTTCAACATGGCTCCCTCACCCGCCGAATGATTGAAGCCCTGCAAAAGATGAACCAGGCCCGTCCTGAGTGCGAGGATCATTACAAGCGGATCCTGGCCCGCAAACCCATCAAACCTAAAAAGAGTTCAACGACGGAGCGTCGACGCAGCAATAAATTAACAAAGTCATCGAAGAACTCTTCTCACCGGCTCTCAGCCCCAGCAGGCATTGATTCTGAGGCAGAGATCTCCTTGCTATCCCCCAAACCTTCAGATTTCACATCTAAACGGAGACAGTCATCTCCCCTCTTTGTCAGCGATTTCGACGATGATGGAACCGACTCTAGCCTACCGGATCTTAGCCTGCTCTTGAGTAGCTCATCAAAAGCCAAGGCTCGCAATGAAAGCAGGGATATTATGGATGATGACGATTTATGGACATTTTGATGTACAGCCACGCCTTGGACCTTTTGGTAGGAATCTGCCGTGGCTTTGGAGCCTGTTGCATTTTGCTTCACGACCAAGGAAATAGAAAGATCATTGTAAAGTCTTCAGATGCCGTAGACCGTAGATTGTTCGCATAATATGGTTCTTGGTGGATGGTCGACCGCTGTTGCCACCCGCCGCCCACAACACACACGCACCTCCGTCAACACCGCCGTCCGGAGATCTGAACAGTATACAAACCCAACTCCTCCACCACCACCATGGCCGATGCACAGTTCGATAGCGCGCTGTAAGTACCTGGCCTTGATGCCCACCATCTGCAGCTTCGCCCGCCCGACAGCCGGGACAAGCAGCCCGGCAATCCCAGACCCTGTCGTGACCCCGCCTCAGCTCCTCAGTTGCATGGAGAGAGAGACCCCCGAGCTGACCACCTCACGCCTAGCGATCTCCTTCGGCGCCTGAACCCCCGCGATACCAAGAAGAACCTCCAATCCATTACCTCCATTGTCCCTGACCTCACCGAAGATCTCCTTTCCTCTGTTGACCAACCCCTGGAGATTCGTCGATGCCCGCAGACCAGCCGCGACTACCTGCTCTGTGACTACAACCGCGACGGTGATAGCTACCGGTCACCATGGAGCAACGAATTTGACCCGCCGCTCGAAGACGGGACAGTGCCCAGTGAGCGGGTGCGCAAGCTCGAAGTCGCGGCCAACGAGTCCTTTGACGTATACCGCGAGCTGTACTACGAGGGGGGTGTTGGCAGCGTATACTTTTGGGATTTGGACGATGGATTTGCCGGTGTGATTTTGTTGAAGAAGGGTATGTCTTTTCTTGCTCCCCGGAGGAATTGTTCCCGAGAATCGATCGATGGCTGATACTCTTCTCCAGGGGTGACACCCGGCTCCCAGAGTTCCGGGGAATGGGACAGTATCCATGTCTTTGAAGCCACCGATCGGGCACGCATGTCCCACTATAAGCTTACCAGCACCGTGATTCTGCACCTGGCCAACGAGAACAAGGCGCTCGGCGAAATGGACCTGAGCGGCAACATGACCCGCCAAGTTGAGGCTGACTTGCCCGTTGAGTCGGATGCAAGCCACATCGCCAATGTGGGCAGATTGGTTGAGGATATGGAATTGAAGATGCGCAACTTGCTACGTATGTCTTTTGGCCCGGTATAGTGGTGCAATGGACTCACTGACCCTTTCACAGAGGAGGTTTACTTTGGCAAGGCCAAGGACGTTGTGGGTGAGCTTCGCAGTAAGTCACTGCCTTTCTATCGGTCGTCGTTTCAATTTGCTAATCGCACCACCAGGCCTGGCACCGTTGTCCGAGACAAATCGGGACCGCGCGACGCAGCTGGAGATGATCAAGTCCATGCAGAAGTAGTTTTCTTGTTACAGAGCTGTCATTTCCGAGGTCGATTGGGTCAGAAAGTCCAATCTAGACGGCCGTCGTTGCGTTCTTCCTTGCATAGCTTTATTTCCGTGAACATGCGAATGCTCGTCCACATACAATCGAGACCGAGTCAACGTTGAACGCCCACCACACTCGTGGATAGAGAATACTAGACGAAAGCAATCGAAGTATATTGCCATCAAGACCAGCCTATGCCAGTCTGTGGGGGTATCATAGGTGCAAAGTTATATGCCTTGCTGTCAATCAAGTGGCCACCCAGCCGGTGAATTTCCATCAATCGACCTGCATCTCAGAATCGCTATTCGACTTGGTAGTGTCCTTTTGCCTACTCGCCGACTTATCCAGCTGCTCCACAAAACCACGAGCGGCGGCCCATAATTCGGCTTCCTTGTCCTTTCCAACCGTATCCTTTCGGCTGTTAAGCCAGCTAATATCCAGCGGATTTGACGCAGCCCCGGCGCCCGCTCCACCTGCGGCACCGGCGCCTGTCGCATCGCCCGTTCGCGAAACCGGATCTGGTGCCAGGACAGAAGCTTCCTCTAGAGCATAGACCTGACGACGTAATCGAACGTCAATAGACGATAGGAGAGCGAAGTATTGTTGTGTTGCGTCTTTAAACTGTGCCTTGTGGGATTCGAGGGAGCCATCTGGGACTTCGGAGGACGGGGTGCTCGGCTTTGCGTTGGTCAGGGCCTGGATGGCCAGACCGGCGGAATGAATGAGTTTTGAAACGTCCTGCGCCATGGGTTAGCCTGCTCCCAGAGTAATTCCTGTTTGGGTATCTATCGCCCTACCTGGTCGATCTCATTGAGCTGGCGAATGCGTTCCGCGGAGGTGAAGCTCGTCGCCTGTGAGGATTCCTCACTCATGACGCCGTGGTTAAAAGGCGCTGAGACTTGTAAGGGAAAAGGGTAGCGTATCGAGAACGTATTCTACTCGAGTGGAGAGGATCAGTAAATGTTGAAGCTCATCACGTGTAGATTCCGGGGAGCTGAGCTGAATAAGCTCCGCGCGAACTTCCCAGTATCAAACCCATCGCCGACTTAGCGACCCCTCGCTCCTCCAGCGCCATTCACCTCCCGGTCCTCCTTTCTCTCGCAACCACCCACCCCTCCACCCGACACCTACTGACACCCGCATCGGAACCAATCGCTATGTCCGCGCCTGGCGGCGCTCCGAGCCCTGGACCGCGTAGCGGTAGCATGGGCCCCGGCGCAAATGGAGGCGGCATGCCCATGTCGTCGCAACCACCTCTCTCGGGCACTCCGGTACCCCAGCCACCCACTCCGGGCCAAAGTGGCCCTATGTCACAGCAGAACTTGAACCAGATTGTGAGTTACGTCCTGTGAGGATCCGGCAATTGCACACATTTCGGCTGCGGCCGTAGCACTCTTTTGTACGATGTCTCCGCGTTGGAATTGGCTATGGGTCACTTTGCATTTTGCTTTTTTGGGGGGCCCGCTTCCTTGCTGGGTGGGAGCTTCAATGGCTCATTTCGTGAACATGGGCACGGGACCCCGCGTACCTGGCAGTGAGATGAGATGGCCTGGAGGTGAGCTGGCTGAGATGGACAAAGCCCGAGGCCGCTCATCGGAGAAAGCGACGGTCTGAAAAGAAACGAAGCCCAGGCAGGCGCGAGGAGAGGTGCTTTCCTAATTAAGAAGTCCTCGCTTCTTCGTTGTTCTGGCGCGCGTGGCTTTCCCATTCATTCCCTTTTGTGTTTTCTGCTCAGCGCTTTCCCTTCACATCTCACTCTGCTTCCCCCTGCTCTTTTCGCAACATGACGAAGAAGAGCCGAAGAAGTTCCGGAATGAAGAGATCTCGCCGGGTCTTACCGGCCCTGGTCGAGTCACCTTCCTCTCCGTCGCCCGAGCCAAATCCTTCAGCAAGAAGCACTGGACAGTTGCCCAGTAATCTGCCTGAACTTCCCGCAGGACCAGCAGATCCTTCGTTGCAAAGTCCTCTCGCTCGATGCATGTTGCAGACCCATAATCAAACCGTCCGTTCGAAGGCGTTGAAGACCAGCGAGCAATGGCTGACCGGTCTATATTAATTAGGTTATCGACTATCTGGCCAAGAAGGGTTACAGCCGCACCGAGGCCATGCTTCGCATGGAGTCTGCCAATCAAGAGATTGACGGACGTCCTCTGCCGCCTCTGGGCGAAGATGCTCGTCCAAAGTTTAAGCAGGGCTTTGGTAAGCAATTTATGCAGATACCCTCGCAGAAAAAGAAGTATTTCTAACATCCGATCTAGACCTACTGAAGACCTGGGTCGAAGAAAACCTCGATTTGTACAAGGTAAGAGGACATCCCACTGTCATCAACAGGGCCTCGCGCTGATCAAATCACAGCCTGAGCTCCGCCGCGTTCTTTGGCCGCTTTTCGTTTACTCATTCTTGAACATGATTACTTCGTTGTACACCAATGAAGCCAAGCAGTTCTTTGAGGCCAACAAGAACATGTTCCTTCCGGAGCACACGGACGACATTCGTATCCTGGAGCCCATCAGCTTACCGGAGCATGTCCAGGATAACTCCACGGCTAAGCTGTACCGCGGAAACAAGTATCGTGTCGTTTTGAGTAACCCTGCCTACACGAATCTCCTTCAATTCCTCGAAAGCAAGGAAAAGGAGGGAGGTTCCGTGATGAATGCCATCCTGAGCAGTTATTGCACCGTCAAAACGATGGACCGAGCTGCGGACGACCGTTTCAGCTTTGCTGCAATGCTAGGCCAGATCGGTGCCGGCCAGTCGTTCCCTGCAGAGGATGAAGGTATCCCCGGTCACCATCCCGGTTCGGCTTACACCGGCGACAACCCAGCTATGGCTGGAACACTGCCCCGACTTCGACTGGGCAAGATGCCTATGGAGGAAACGCTGGAAGGTGATGTCCGCGCCGAACTCGCAGAAGAAGACGAGAAGGAGTCTCCCCTCCAGGGTCGTAACACTCTGGTACAGGAGTTCGACCAGATGATCAAGAAGGAGGAGGATGATGAAGCGCCTACCCGTAACGACATCCCTTTCCCACCCTCTACCGCTCGTGATGTTGCGGTTGAAGTCATGAAGGTCAAGGAGAATCGGGATCGATACCGGCTCGAAGGCCGCACTGGTGGTGTAGGCCCCGGTGTCAGCGTTTGCATGTTTACGTTCCACAACACCTATGACAGGTAGGTTCTACTGTCCGGATCAACTTGACAACCCCCCGCTGACCAACCGATAGTATTAACTGCCTTGACTTCTCGGATGATAACATGCTTGTGGCCGCTGGATTCTCGCAGTCGTACATTCGTGTCTGGAGCCTCGATGGCAAAAACATCGAAGAGGCTCACGCCGACCTGGAAAAGCTGCATGACCTGCCGCCATCAAACTCTCGCCGTCTCATCGGGCATTCTGGCCCCGTTTACGCGGTTTCGTTCGCACCTTCGGCCAGCAAGGCAGAGAATGTCTCCGACCAGGACCGCGTGCCTACCAACGCTCGCTGGTTGCTCTCTTCGTCTGCCGACAAGACCGTCCGACTATGGTCTCTTGATATGTGGCAGTGCATGGTAATCTACAGGGGCCATGATCGCCCGGTCTGGGATTTATCCTGGGGACCCTTCGGTCACTACTTCGCCTCGGCGGGTGCAGACAAGACCGCACGCCTCTGGGTGACTGATCACCCTCGTCAGCAGCGCATCTTTGTCGGGCATGATCAGGATGTGGATTGCATTTGCTTCCATCCTAATTCTGCCTATGTTTTCACTGCCAGCTGCGACCACACTGTCCGCATGTGGGCCGTGACCACCGGAAATGCCGTCCGCATGTTCACTGGTCACACCGGCAACGTCACTGCAATGGAGTGCAGCCGGGATGGCAAGATTCTGGCCTCGGCGGATGACCAGGGATCCATTTTCTTGTGGGATTTGGCCCCCGGTCGCCTTCTGAAGCGCATGCGTGGCCACGGAAAAGGCGGGATCTGGTCTCTCAGCTGGAGCGTCGAGTCTACCGTGCTGGTCTCCGGAGGCGCCGACGGCACCGTCCGCGTCTGGGATGTTTCCGCTCCTCAAGATGCCACCCAGGGCCGCGTGATCAGCGAGGGAGGCGCCGGTACCAAACTCGATGCTGCCAACGCCCCCGCGGCGGGCCAGAGTAAGAAGAAGAAGGGCAAGGACGTCGTGGTCTCCCCCGACCAGATCAGTGCTTTCCCAACCAAGAAGAGCCCGGTCTACAAGGTCAAGTTCACCAACATGAACCTGGTCGTTGCGGGTGGTGCCTATCTTCCCTAGGTGCTTCGTTCCTTCTATTCTGGCGCAGATACCCCAGGTTTTTCTTTACAATTGCATGTTCAGAATCTTCACGTCCATTCGAGATGTGGAATCTGAACTCTAATGATAGGTGTTCGGAGGGTGGCGCACGGTTGTTTACACAAAAAAGCCATGTATTCTTATCTTACATTCTCCCTGGTTGATTGACTACACGCTGGCCCCGATCTGCGAGTGTCGATTTGCGGACGGGATATAGCGCGCGTCAGTGGACGGGTATTCAGGAACCTCGATGAAATATGGACCTGAATGATCCACGTAGTTCTCCTGTGTACATAGTACTGTGTACATTATGTAGTGCGCCAGTGGATCCGATCCACCGTATCCGTGCGCCATGTGCGGCATCTCCCCCGCTTCAGTTGGCCTCGGTTCCCTCGCGATCGACAGTGTGCGAAACCCAACGAATCAGTGGAACCCAAATGTCCGCTGTCACTGCCGAGTGAGCAAGCCATGCTCGCGTAAACCGGAGCCTTGCCCGTGGATTTGTGAGTTTTGCGAAATTTGGGTTCCTGGTGCAGACCTTATCCCCCGGGTGTCAATATACCATGGCTATAACTCAGAGACCGCTGGAGGTGGACGCCGTGATTGTCGGCGCTGGATTCTCCGGAATTTATGTTTTGCATCGTCTGAGAGACCAGCTGGGCCTGAATGTCAAGATTCTCGAAGCTGGCACCGATCTCGGTGGCGTGTGGAATAACAACGTTTACCCCGGTGCCCGCGTCGACTCGCCTGCGCCGGTTTATGGCTTTGCAATGGCAAAGGTCTACAAGACGTGGAAATGGAGTCAGGCCTATCCGGATCAGAAGGAGCTGCAGGCGTATTTCCACCACGTCGATCAAGTTCTCTCCATCAAGAAAGACTGCATCTTCAACTCACGCGTCAATGCAGCCTCTTTCGACCCGGATCAGGCGAGATGGACTATCCAGACCGAAGATGGAAAGACGGTTCGAGCCAAGTACTTCATCCCCGCAATCGGCTTTGCCGAGCAGCAATACGTTCCACCCTGGAAGGGGTTCGATTCCTTCAAGGGTACGATCCATCATTCCTCCCAATGGCCCCGAGAAGGAGTCGACGTGAAGGGGAAACGGGTCGCGGTAGTTGGCACCGGAGCAACGGGAATCCAGCTCATCCAGGAATGGGCGAAAGAGGCCGCCGAGCTGGTTGTTTTTCAACGAACACCCAACTTAGCCCTGCCGATGCGTCAAAGGAAGTTCGACTCGGAGGCACGGCGCCAGATGCAGGATGACACCACGGAGCTGTTTGCGCGCTCCTGGGAGACTGGATCCGGGATGCCTGATCCCGCTCCATCGAAGGTGTTCGCGGACTATACGCCCGAGGAAGCCGAGACGGTTCTCAATCGCCTCTACGAGGAAGGCGGCTTCAAGCTCTGGTCCAGTGGATATATTGATCTCCTCATGAGCCCCGAAGGCAACCGGTTCACATACGATCTGTGGGCCAAACGGACTCGTGCACGAATCCACGATCCAGTCAAGCGCGACTTGCTGGCGCCCCTCGAGCCACCGCATCCATTCGGCACCAAACGTCCCTCTCTGGAGCAAGATTATTACGAGCAGTTCAACAGAGTGAATGTTCACCTCGTTGATACCAAGGCACATCCGATCGTGGAGATCACACCCCAGGGCATCGTGACTGACGACGGGAAGCTGCACGAGGTAGATATCATTGGCATGGCGACCGGTTTCAACTCGAATACGGGCGGGTTGTCCAAGATGGGCATCAAAGATCTGAACGGCGTGGATCTGGGACAGCGGTGGAAAGACGGCGTTCGGACACACCTGGGGCTGACGGTGCCTGGATTTCCCAATATGTTCCTGCCGTACTGTGTTCAGGCCCCGACTCCATTCACCAACGGGCCCGTGTTCATCGAGTTCCAGGCCAACTTCATTCGCGACATTGTGAAAAAGATGGAGAGAGGCGGCACCCGATCGATAGATCCCATGGAAGCAGCCGCAGAAGCCTGGAGAGCGGAGGTCCATGCAATCGGGGACATGACTCTGTTCCCGCAAGCCAAATCGTGGTACATGGGTGCGAATATCCCCGGCAAACCGGTGGAGATGCTCTACTATTTCGGTGGAGTTCCGCGCTATCGCGAGACGTGCGGAGAAGCCCTCGACAAGTGGGATAAAGTGTTCATCTGTCATTGATTTCATCTAGATATGGCTCGATTCCCGTGTATTTACTCCATATTCCATATCACATCGGCTTCTCGGCTTGTTTCTTTGTTTTTCCCGTATTGATCAGCGCTATGACGTTCCTGATTCCCCTTAATTTTCACCCCGCACAACTTGCTGTTGACCACCTCTCCACGTCTCATCGAATATGGCTGAATCGGCACCAACTGACTCGCCTCCCACGGAGTCGCCTGTGGCGACCGAGGCAAAGTCCGAGTCCAAGGAGCTCGCACCAGAACAACCACCGTCTGCAGAGACCCTTCGCAAGGTCGAAAACTACACCGTGCTGGATAAAGAGGGCAATAAACACCCTTTCAAGAGTCTTTATGCCGGCCCTGACTCGACCAGCCGCGTGCTGGTGATCTTTATCCGTCACTTCTTTTGTGGGGTGAGTTGCTTCTTCGCCCGTGCTTGACCGTGCTTGACTGACGCTTGCCATGACAGAGCTGCCAAGAGTTCATTCACGCCCTCAGCGAATCAATCAAACCGGACGATTTGCTCCGTCTGCCGGTCAGCACATCCGTCGTCATCGTTGGCTGCGGTGATCCAGGTCTCATCGACCACTATCATAAGGAAACGGGCTGCCCGTTCCCCATCTACGCCGACCCTACACGCAAACTATACGCTGATCTAGACATGGTCACCTCGTACGCCTTGGGAGAGCGCCCGCAATACTTCCGCAAGAGCATGGTGCGCCTCATCGGGGAGTCTGTGGTTCAGGGATTCAAGCACATCTCCACTGGACTGATGACCAAGGCCGGCGACTCCAGCCAGAACGGTGGTGAATTCCTATTCGAGTCGAATGACGGAGATGAGAAGCAGGTTACCTGGTGCCACCGCATGACCAACACGCGCGACCACACTTTGATTCCCGCATTGGCACACGTTCTTGACTCCGAGGGCAAGGTGCTGCCGCTGAACAACTAGATACCCGATACCCGATACCCGTTATTGTGCTCTATGGAAGGTTGAAGGATATTTATTACTGATAATGCTAGTCTAGTCATGGGCCTACAGAAGACCAAGATCCATGCAAGTTAATGCACATGTGCTTCATTTATCATTCCCGGCGAGATGAAAGATGCGAGCTATTTTAACTGATTATTCTTGTCAGCTGCGCCCGTTCCTTTCTTCATAGCAGCTGCAGCCTGCATGTCCGCCACCTTCGGTGGCAGCACCAATGCGCTGCGATCGTTGCGTCTGTAGAAGTCGACCAGTACCTGGGCTGTTTTGGTAGGCTGGTCTTCCTGGACGAAGTGACCTGCTTCGGGGAAGACCTGAAGTTGATATTTTCCTGCGGAGACATGCATTAGAGTTACACTCGGGAATACAATTAGAGGTGGAGAAACATGTACCTTGCATCTGCCCGATCATCAGCTCTTTGTCCAATCGATCCGTCCCAGCCAAAAGCAACAGCTTTCCACCTCGTGCGTCGAGGAATTTTCGGCTGAGACCGATGAACCAGTTCTCCCAAAATGGCTTCGTGACTGAAAGGTCTGTGCGCCACACCCAAGGGCGAGACCCGTCAGAAGGTTCGCTTTCTTCATAGAGTAGAGAAGGAACAGATACGCGAGCTGACGTTGTGTTTCGGATTGTGCGAGACCGAGTGCTGTACGCGTGGATCAGTAATTTGAATGTAACGGGATCAGGGAAACCCATGTTCGAGGACGATTACATACTGCCATTCTATTCCCGATGCCAATGAAGGGAATCGCGTTGGTCGTGTAGACAGATATTTCTCCATGTTCTGAAGAGCATCCATGGCAGAACCTGACAGGCTGTTAATTGAAAGCCCTTCTGTAGAATGAAAAGGGGATCCTTGCCTTCAACGACATCCAACACCGCATACGCCAGTAGCTTTGGTCCAAGCTCGCCGTTCTTCGCCACATCTGTGATGACTGCACCGCCCAGACTGTGACCAACGAGCACAATATCTGGCAAGTTCTCCCAGCCCAGTTTGGACTTCGCCTGCCCGATCACGTAGACCAAGTCCCGACTGAGGGTCTCTAGACGCAAGTCAAGCTCGACCTGACAGGTAGCTTCAGTCTGCGCAACGGCAGCGGTAGAAGGGCTATCCTGGTCGAGCTTTTCAGATATCGGGACCGTGACCGTTCGACCGTGACCTCTGGCATCGATGGACAAGAAGCCCGCTTTCGGTAGGATCTTCCGGATCTCATCGGCGCACGTTGCGAAAGACAGACCGGACGAACCCGCACCGTGGTGCATTACAAAGAGTGGACCTGAATCGGTCGGTGGAGTCACGTAGATATGATGAATGATGTGGAGGTCGTCAACTTCCTCGGACAGGAACAATTCTTGGGCAAAGAAATCCGTCCATGCTAGTGATTGCGAGGTTCTGAGATGTTGTTAATTGGAGAGCTCAACCCGGATCACCTTACGATTGGAGTATATGACACAAGATGCTCCACGATCGGGATGAGATAAAAGGAAGAAACTGACCCTTGGCTTCTTCGGGCAAACAGATGATGAGTCGGTGAAGGAACCAGAGTTCCCGTAGACGAGACCGAAGACGCCGAAGAGCCCTCTTCGTCCCGGGCCTCGTCGAGGGTCTCGTCATACATGGGGACGTCCGGGGGGAGCTTGGCCAATTTAGACTTGGCGAAGGTCTTGTGGAGCTCGCTCATGAGATGATTGAAGGAGAGGTCAACAGAGTCCGACGTATTGGAGCAAATTTGATCTACTCGTTCGCAATTCGATTGCCAGGGAAGATTCAACCTCTGTGTTTGATACGGGAATCACATACATCGCATGGGGGACAATTCGGGATGCGACGTCTGGAGCTCGACGTGCTGACTAAGATAATGTCAACGAACGGTGAACCAGACATCAATCAATTTTACTCTATTCAGCGATGAGATCCATTCGAGATCTGAACTGCAAGCCTGGTCATTTCAATTTATTGTGACGGTGCAGGTCCTTCTGGCGCACCTCCGAGGAAAGAAAGTCGGGACGGTGTCACTGGCAATCACCCCCAGGTGCCAGATCTATACATTCCTGACCCTTGGGGATTATTGTGATCTCTTGATATCGAATCAGGTAGTAGGACATGTCGTATATTGTACTGCGAATACTCATTACACACACAAATTGCCAGCCTTCCTTGGTACCCTCCAGATTCAAGTAGACAGTGTAAATAAACGCCCAAAACATGAACGCCCGGCTCGCAATTCTCAGTCAAAAGATCAATAGCTCAGTAGCCAAAGCCCTAAAGAGCGCACTCGGTCACCTCATCACTAGAACATGTTCCATCAACCTTAATCCGACCGACGGGCCTGGCTCTCCTGCATAATTTCTCGCAATCGCTTCTCTAATACTTGCCGACCCTCTCCAACGGCCCAGACTTCGTGCGGTGCGTCCCGGACAACATCCCAAGAGAGTAGATTATTTGTGATAGTTGAAAGGTCCTCCTGCCGCTTAGCCCACTCGGGGTCCTTTCGCATCTCCTGGCCAGAGCTTACAACAACCAGGGGAGTCTGGCCCATCTGGATGTGCCGAGCAGACTGTACCTCCGCCGCCGTCATGGTAACGGCAACTAGGTTCTCCTGCAGCTTGGCCTTGATGAACTTTCCAGACTGATAGGCCGAGCGGCCGACAACTCGATCTTCTCTGGCGCGTCCACGCACAATGGCCCCGACCAGGCGATCCAAACCCAGCGGCGAAATGACACCGCGAAGCCACAGCATAAATCCACGTCCCGGATTGCCGATATCTTTGAGGTATGACTCATGGAGTGGGTCAATAAGGAAGATGCCGACGACTTCGAGAAGACGGCGGCTGGCAAAGAGCCGCGAGTAAAGACTGCCGACTCCAGCCGAGACAACGACCCAGGGTCCTGATTCTTCGGCCAGAGCGAGGGCCTCCGATAGCACGTCTGCAGACATTCCTGCGGAATGGGGAGATGGTGCATTGTCCGACCATCCCAGCCCCGGTCTGTCCCAGTAACAGTACCGATTGATGGCACCCTGACGGTATGCATCATCGATAAAAGGCTGCAAGTTATGCTCAACGGGGCCCCAGTCTCCTTCAAGAAGGACGGTAGGCTCATTCGAATTCTCAGTGCGATTTCCAACACAGGCAAGATGGACCTGGTAGGTATCGCCGTGAACAGAGTACCGATGGCCGGGAGCTTCAAGCGACAGATCCCGAGCACGGAGGATCAGAGTCGCCGTGAACAAAAGAGCAGCGATAGTCATAATAGCCAACACGATGGTCTCGAACAGAACAACCACCCATTCTCCTAGCGTGCGACGAGTCTCCTCTCGGCCCGTGAGTCGTTCTTCTTCCTCACGCTTACCCCAAGTCACAGCCCGGTTCTGGATGATCTGGTAGATAGATATGACCGCTGCCCAGACGACTGAAGCAATGCCAACCCATCCTTCTTCAAAACGGATAGGTGGTACCGCCACGATGATAATCATGTCCACCAGGAGCAGAATGGAGAGAACGATGCCCAGAATAGTCATCGCCTTGGAGGGAACGGCGAAGAAAAGCAGTCCGAGCACGAGATACGCGGTCGCCAGCGTCGTGTATGCAAACTCAAAGAAGCCCGAGCCACGAGAATGCATCAACGGTGGACTGACAAAGACGGATACCAGCAGGAAGGTCCACCACACAAAGCTCACTGCCAGCGCGAAGAGGGAGAGGCCGCGCACGGCGCGCACGCTCCATAAATTGTATGGCGAAACCTGGGCGTCGATGTTAATTTGCTTGTCACCATCACATCTTATATACGAGGCTAACTTACAGCCGGATCATCTGGACTCAAGTATTCCTGACGATTGTCGCGAGGAAGAAGACTTGTGCGTTCCGTGGGTTCCTGGTGTGGAGTAGGCGCATTCTCATTCTCGTCCCGCTCCTGGGACGTCTCATCCGGCCTGTCCGTATTGTCCTTCTTTCGATTCCAGAAAGAGGCCATGTTGTCTGTAAAATGGACCCGGGCCAAATATGTGAAACGTGAAATGTTCACGTTGCAGGCGTTCGCCGCAACATTGGAGATCGCCGCCCTGTTTGATAAGATCCATATGACGTCATGATCTCCGTGGCCCAAAACTATATTTTCCTTGAAAACAAACCCGACTGATAGTAGCAAGCTCGTCCCCGTGTGATTAATAGAATAAATGATCAATTTGGCCGTACATAGCACGATTTCGAGATACGAGGCCTTGTACCCGACATCGAATACCCATTCTATCTGATGAAGCTTCATGACTAAAGTGGCTGAACTACAAGCTACCTAGATGAACCGAAAACACATTTTCTATGTCATGGGAGCTGTCATGATAGCAGGTTGGATGCAAAGGCGTTGGGAATCATGTAGCCGTAAATGAAGAGCCATGTCCATGCTCGAAAGACCGTCGCCCAGTAACATCACCTCACCGCACCCGAGTTCACCGCTGACCATCAGCCCACCCAACACCATCGAAAAAGGCCCGGAGTAGACGGGGAGACCGAGGTGCCTGCAAAAGAAAAACTGTAATCCGAAAAAGTGGTGCATGTGGCACGGCCGCCATGATTTGGATGATGGAAGACGACACGAGCGGGGATCGGGCGGCGATTCAGATAGTAACGTAACGGTCGCATAGAACCAAGTCACTCTAGACTAGTTCCCTTGAACCTTTTAGCTAGTTGTTCACCGTCGGACTTGGGAGAGATGGAGCGGGGAAGATGGGCAGTGGGTGAATCGAGTCGCCGCTTCCCGGGTTGGGAATTGAGACGAGACGGCTCAACCGCAGAGGGCCAGGGGCGCTTAGGGGGGCGCTCACCACTCTCCTGAAGAATTGTCATCAAGGTTGCCCATCCAGGGGTATTCAACAGCTGCATTCCATCGGCGGGGGCGTGGGTTGTAGCGACTCGGCAGAGCAGGGCTTCTTCATCCTGTTATTGGGTCGATGTTAGTACTGAAGATAGCGACTCCCCTGGGGGCTAAAAGCAAATGAAGCTGACCTTGCTAAACGTGGAGAGACCATGCAGGAAGTTCAGGAGGTGGAAGTCTGAAACGCCCTGAATGGCCTTGTCGGGATCTCCATGCGACATGAGCTGTTGGGCCACATGGCGCAGCTCCTGGCTTTCGCCGATGACTTCACGGTTTTCGATGGGGAAGCGGCTGTTGGTGAAAAGGGGCGTCGATTCTGTGGGGAAACCATGGGTGAGGGTCACCAACAGAAAGTCAACGGGGAAACTCGGTTTGGCATTCTCCTGGACACTGGCACCATGCTCGTTGATTCGGCGGAAGAAAACCTCGGGGATGTAGCGGGTCTTGCTGCCTACATCGTCGTCATCCTCGGATTGAACCAGCATCACAGTGGGATCTGCCGATGGTTCGACGATATCGGCTCGAACCATCTCCACTGCGGAAACGGTCGCTTGGTACGAGCTCACGGCAATGGCCCCGGTCTCATCACCGCTGAGCACGCACGTTACAAAGTCGGAGCCGAAGCGCCCCGTACGGCTCCACTTGGTTGCCTTGGGGTTCTGGGCCTGGAGACGCGAAGCAAAAGCAATCTCAAGAGATGACAGGTAGTATGAGTCGATGTGTCGTTTGCATATTACGGAGCCATCCCCACGACCTGCGTCAAGGAGATCTGTGAAAATGACTCCGACCTTTTGCAATCCGCAAAGACACGCCACCTCGTCTACTTCCTTCTCGTTATGCCAATCGTGAAGCGTGACGCCATCTACCTCACCCATCTGCGGAGGTTCGTAGATTGCCTGGACGACTGCCTTGACACCCAGCGGCACTTCCTTGTATTCTTCGTATGTTCCGTAAAGGAATCCCAGTCGTTGGGCCCCCGATTTGCGCCAGAAATCCAGGAGCGAGTTGATGAGATCGGGCGTGGAAAACTCGACATGGTCCACCATGCGGAAGTCCTGAGGTTGTAAACTGATGGCGCTGGGCTGGCATTTAGTGCAGATGCCCTCTGGCCACTGGGGGTGTCCGGATGGGCAGTCACGCCGCACTCGGTAGAATGGTTCTTGAAGGGGTGGTAGATATGAGCTCCCCGCCTCGGGTTTGTTGGTAGCTGCATTGATTTTCCGCAGGTAGGAATGGAAGGAAAGGTGTTTGATCTTCTTCTCGGAGAGATAATTTGCGTCGTAGGGTTCCAGCGGCATACAGTAGTCACACATACCTCGAGGGCCGTGCTTGCACATCCGTTGGTCCTGTTTCCGTTTGATCTTGCCGTCCCTCTTGTCCAGCAGGTTGTCTAGCGGCGACTGCTGCACTACGTCCCATGGATTCTTGATGTTGACCGAGGGGGATGTGGGTTGTGGGCGGATGGGGACGGTTTGTTCCTGTGGAACCGCGGTTCCATTCAGTCGGCGCTCGACGGTGGTGGGTGTGAAGCCGTTGGAGGTGCCATTTTGCTGCGTCGGGTGCACTTGATACCCAAGGAAGAGCTTATCCCCATGCCTTGCAAGCCATGCCATTTAGCGACGCGGTCTCTCCGGACGCGTTGTATTCGCACTTACTTAAGACCAACTTGCTCGATCGTGACTCCATCCAGAGCCTGCAACTCTCTCTCCTCACCACCGGTGCCTATCGGGCGATTGGACAGGGTAATGGATGACGGCTCGACATCTGACGGTAGGTGTTCCCGGATCTAGAACCAGACAATTGTAAGTCTTCTGTCAGGCGCAACTAAGCTCCCGAGAGCTTGGATTGGGAACTACCTTTTCTTGAAGGGAGGGAAAGAGGTCTTGCGGGTTGACTGTGAGTCGGAACTGGCCGTTCCGACTCTCGAACCGCAGGAGAATCGGCCGGGATGCCATGGCAAGCGGATGAGGCCTTGATGGATGCAGCTATGGAAGGGTATAGAAAAGGGGATGGGGTATTTCAAGTATAAGGCGGAAGACACATGGCGAGAAGTTGTTGAAGTTGGAGCTGCCGGAGCTTCTTCCTGTGACGTGACTTTCCGGCGGGCGGTACGGTCACGGAATGACAGTACCTGATGGTTTGCGCCACCGCGATTGGAGGGTAAGATTGGTAATCTTATTACGTGTAGAAGCGTATGGAATTATGCGATGGTGAACAGCGCAACATGTGAGAGATGGTTCAATGAGCGAGTGACATTATTGCGAGCTGTCCCGAAAGACAAATGGCCGCGCCCTGCCGCAAGGGTTACATCTGTACACTACGGATATCTAGTTTTTGGGCAAGTTGTGTGTATAGAGTTTTTGATTGAATTATGTAAAATTCCCTCACGAAAAGGCCATGTATCCATGTCATCATCAAAAGCCGAAGGGTCCAGGGATGCCCCAGGAAGAGGAATAAAAGGAAGCGAGTCGAGGGTGTGCAGTCACAATTACATGATAGCACACTTCTTGGGAAGACCGCACGGTCCCTCACTATTCTTCTTCTCCTTCGCTGCTTCCTGGGTGTCCCGCGGTTGCTGGGCAGGCTGCTCAGTCTCCTTCGCAGTCTGACCCGCTCCAGCTGCCGAATCCGCAGGCTTGGATCCGGCACTGCCATGCAGTCACTGGCTGCTCCTGGAGACGATCTCGTAGAAGCTCTTGCCCTGGATCTCGGCCATCTGAATTTCGAGGGCGGTGGGCTGGCGAGAACCGTCGGGGCCGGCGAAGGAGCCTGCACCCCAGGGGCTACCACCGTGAACCTCATCGAGGTTGGCCAAGAGGCTGAAGGCATTCTTGTAGCCCAGAGGGACGTAAACGAAGCCGTGGTGGGTAAGGGTGCTCATGGAGGACAGAGCAGTGGACTCCTGACCACCACCGGGGGTACCGGTGGAGATGAAGAGACCGGCGTACTTGCCATAGTAGCCACCGGTGGCCCAGATGGAGCCGGTCTGGTCCCAGAAAGTCTTCCACTGAGCGGGGAAGTTACCGTAACGAGTGGGGATACCAAAGAGGATGGCATCGTACTCCAGGAGGTCGTTGGGCTTAGCAATGGGGTAGGAAGACTTGGCCGGGGCGTGCATCTTGGCCAGAACCTCATCGGAGAGAGTCTCGGCGATCTGGAAGACGTCGGCCTGGCCGCCGGCGGCCTCAATGCCCTTCTTTTCAGCCTCGGCCAGCTTCTGGATGTGGCCGTACATCGAGTACTGCAAAACACTTAGTGGGGGAAGTGAGGGAAAAGGTCAATGGCAGACATACGAAGACGATAGCAACCTTGGGAGCCATTGTAAATGTATGAGGTATGATTTGGATGATTTGGATGATTTGGATGAATTGGATGAAGTGTTGTGAGCAAGGGCAGGGGACCGGATCTTATATGGTAGAACACTCGCCACCGAGTGACCTTTTTGCCCGCCATAGAGCCCAGTATGCAACCGTATGCAACCTTAGATATTGCCTAAGAATTATCAAAGCACAGCCAAGCTCATCAGATAGCAAATCAGTCATCGATGACCGAGCAGTTGGAGCTGATCATTGGCCATCCTGGATCCGCCCGGCTCCACCCGTTCGTACGTGGGGATTTGTCGAGTCTGACCGAGATCTGACAAATGGCTCCCTCCACCTTGCCCTGGCCTTTGGCGTCAACGTTTGGTTGTGATCTGATTCTCAGTCTACAGTAATTACGTGCTCTGGTCATTTCATGTGGTTATCCGACTCGGATGTACGATCTGGTGTCTAATCACTCCGCCGACATGATGTCATAGACTCCATGCAGAAATTGTTGGATCCAATCTTGGGAATTTGGATGGGATATGTAATAAATAATATAACGATGCAATGCCATCCAAGGAGGGGTATGCAGGGTCTGGCCAGTCCATTTTGCGGCCGGTTATCCTGCCCTGGATTGCTCTACACACCGTCGCTACATTTAGAAACACAGAATGCATGTACTAGCGCCACCTGGGCCGCAGGGGGTATGAGGGGTTCAAATGGTATGATTTGCTTGTATTTTGCGATAAAATACATGGGTATCGTGAGGGCTGGCCACTCGGGACCGCCAATATAAAGGAATTCAGTATGCTCGCGCCAGTAAAAGGACAAACACCCCCTTGCACCGTGAAAATGCAAGGCCACACCCGTCGTGGCCATTCGTAGACGCAAATCACCCTCTTCCTCGCCCGCGATAGCGTCCGCGCATGAAGCCGCCACCACGTCCACGCTCATTCCGCCATTCGCGCTCTCGCTCCTTCTCCCGCTCTTGCTCCTCGCGAATGAGTGCTCGCTCGTGCTCCAGCTCCTCTTCGGTCTTCTCGGTCCGCATTGTCGGTCGCGGTAGGTTCTCTGTCCACCGCGGATGGGCATCGGCGCACGCCTTGCCCTCGGGACAAAATCCTGCCAGGTAAAACTTGCAGAGTCGACGACGCACATGCCGCTTGGCACAAAGAGGACCCAATTCGCAGAACCCTCGATCGTAGTGCTCACATGGCGGGAGGCGAGCCTCTTCGCGGACATGTTGGTATAGGCAGTCATCGCCGTTAGGGCAGTATCCCGACCGAGAGAAGGATTGGCATTCCGGCATGCGACGCAGGTTGTACTCGTGCAGGTATTCGCATTTCAACCCCTTTTTGCACAATCCCTTGAGGAAATGCTTGCAGACTAGAGAGCCGTGCGTGGTGGAGGGTGCCAATCCGGAGGCAGTGGTGGTGGATGTGGTTACGCGCGAAGGTGTTGGATGTCGGTCAGGGCAGGCAGGTCCCAGCGGGCAGTGGCCTTCGCTGTAGGCCTTGCAGACGGGAACATCGGTGGCAAGGCCGAAACCGAAGCTTCTGCGGAGGAAGGGAGCGAAGGAAAAGTCGTTGTAGCTGGGATCTCGTATGGGTTCAGCATCCAAAATGCGCGCGGCCGCGCTTTGCACGTCGGCTGACATGGCGATCTGGAATCGAAGGAGACAGGTTCGGAGTCTTGAGACTCGGGCGGAAAGAATCTGTTCCAGAGGTTAGGTCCCTAGCAAGATATAAATCTGCGAAAGAAGATAATTTGTAGTCCCGAATCCCGAGTTTAAATGTGGTTGTGGATGCACAAGGTCTGGGTCGCGAAATGGAAGCTCGAAGGTTCTTCGCCGCCTTAGAAATCAGGAGTTTATTTGTCATGTTTGCACTTCCATTACATAAGAGACCGACTATCCTACAAAAGCGTCGATCTACCTGCCCTATATGTGGCGAGATAGGGCATAAGTCAAATAAATGTTCAGTTAGGTAGTTTTATTAATATAGAGGCGTTTCGGTTGATAAATATATTATAAAATAGAAAGAGGGCGGGTGAGCGGTCAGCTCGGTGGTGAATCACCTTAACTACTTGAGGTTTGTCTGCCTTTATAACTGGATGCGCCATATTTTTTGTGACTAGACTTGCTTATTCAGTGCTTCAAATCATACTGGACTATACATCGCAGTCCTTCAAATTGCCCAAATTCAGTTCTTGACAAAGCCCAGTTGCTGATCCACCACCTCCCGCACCATCTGTTCCAAAGAGCGCCATTGTATCTTGAGATCTTTCTCGGCCTTGGTCGTATCAGTTGGCCACGATTCACCCTCTACATCTGCCGTAATTCTTGCACCAATATTGGGGTAATACTTCTGTACAATTTGCGCCACCTCGGCCCATGTCGCCTTATTCCCCGAAATCAAATACTTCGAGCCGTCGCTGACTTCCGGGTCCAGAGCTTTGACATGTGCATCGGCGACATCCTGAATGTGCACACCAGTCACCGACCCAACTGGGACGCCGGTCATAATGGACTTCCAGAGTAATCCGTTCGAGGAAGCACTGATTTCCTCCGCGGACGTCTGCACTAGATTATGGCCGAATACGAACGATGGGTGAATTGTGACCAAATCATAATGAGGCTTAGTGGTCTTCCAAAACTCCCAAGTAGCATTATTTGCAAGCTGTTTGGATGCGAGGTAGAGTCTCATGGGTGTTCCGGCAGGGTTGTTGTGATCGGTAAAATCAGCGGCTTCGTTCACGCTAAAGTCCCAGTCATTGTCCTCTAGAATTAATATTCAGCATTGCGGTCTACCAGTAATCAAATGAGATGTTTGTGAAAGCTTACCTTTGAGAACACCACCCTCCGGAATCCCATTCAGTGGGATCAGGGCCGCAATGGATGAAGTGACAACGACCTTCTTGATGCTTGCCACCTTGGCGGCCTCATTCAGCACGGCGATAGTCCCTTTCACCGCTGGGCGGAAATATGACTCCTTGTCCGTGCCTTGAGTAAGGGGGGAGGCAAGATGCAAGACATAGTCTGCACCGTCGAGCTTGCCCTTGAATGCGGCTTCGTCTGTGATGTCTGGGACGATGACATATTCAACTTGCTGGCTATACTCTGAGAGAGCAGCCTTGAGCTTTTCCAATGGCTTTCGAAGACAAACTCGCAGCCTGTATCCAGCTTTCAACGCTGTCAGGGTGGTGGCGCTGCCAATGAAGCCAGTTGCGCCGGTAATGAAGATCAATTCAGTTGCCATGATGTGCGTTGGCGATGTCTGGAAATTAGAACAGCGTGGCTACACTTGTTTGGTTTTATAGGGCCCGTGTGCACTTCAACCAGACTCATTCTCGCGCCATTGGCTCAGTATCGGCCTGATGAAAATATCAAGAAACGATCGTGACTCTAGAGTTCATGGTTCGATTACAGATAACGCTGACAGATGAGGGTAACCTCGTCGGCGAATTCATCCCGGCTTAATGCCGAAGCTTATTGATCCTTGCAAATTGTGCACACTTGGCTTTTTCCAAGAGCAATAACTCTTACCAACCTTTGGGAAAGTTCCCAGGTGATAGGGTGATCAAGATTTCGTAGAGTGGGAGCGTGGCGGTTGCTTGGCGGTCTGATTTTTGGATTACGCTGTCTTCCCGAGCATGGATCCACAGACACCGCAACAGCTATGGCGGAATGGAGTGCACGCATCATTTGCAATCAGACCAAGGGACAAGATTATTGATCGTAATTTTTGTCAGCCGAGGCTCCTTCAATGTAGTGGGCATTTGCAGACCGGGGTGCTGCTGCGTAAGAATATTTGAAGCAGTATCATCATCCCGACTACTACAGATGTACTTTGCACAAAACCAGAGCTAGAACGTTACATAATTTCCGCAAAGAAACCAGATAGACACTCTTAATGCCGACGTATTAGACCTAACGTAGTTCCGAAGTGTTTTTGCCGTCCGAGAAAGGACATTAGTCAAGTCGGTCACTAACATCGACGTGCTCCGCGACCTGCCCGCGTTCAATATCCAAGTTTACTTCCAGGATATCCCGGAGACGCCTTTGTCGAGGGTGAAAAAAGCCCCAAATTTGCACCATGACAATACATCATGCTTTTAGCGCACAAAGGACGTCATTCCTGCAATGACTTGTATACTTGGAATATGATTAATGGTCAGAATCAATGAGCCCCTTACGTACATTAATTTTGAATTAGCATCACACCCACAGGTATACAGAGGTGTCTCGTGATTAGTATTGCCCTGCCTCCAATTCGTCAACGCACACAAGCCTCGATGAACCTGCCTGGCCCTTGGATGATGCATCGCGAGGGAGAAAGGGGCAGGAAGGCCGTTGCACCGCCTCACGATGAAGAGCCTCAACCAATCAAGTCATCCATGGTGAGATTTGACCGGGAGAGAAAAAGCAAACATCCAGCAAATTTTGCGAATGTTGTCTAGCCTGGCCGGTGTCTCCACGAGTATCCATCATAGCTCCAATCGAGGTCATCTCCACGAGCTTGACGCAGTATGCGCTGACGTCCGTCTCGATCTCGCAGGGGGCGATGACCCGTGATCTTCCTGCGCGTGAATCTCCAGACTTGGGGTGTATTCGTCCCCCACAAGGCCGTCGGGCGGCGAACGGCATATGGCCCAATCGAGTTGACTGCAGGTCTTAATCCAATCTCACTGCTCGTTATATGGGGCGTTGGAGTGGTCCCTCCTAGCCTCATAACGGACCCGGCGATACGCTGAGGATGCCCCGAGATCTTGAGCGAGTCGTGGCCACAATTGCATGACGCAGGCCGCACATTGGTCGCGATACAGAGATCACCCACCAAACCAGCCACCTTCCATGTCTCGTCGGCACTAAAACCCCTCAGCCCCGCACCATCAAAGCGGTCCCGTGGTAGTTAGGAACGATCGTTCGTGACAGAAGGGAGCGCCGCCACAGTCCCCCGATGTGCAATGCGACTCTCAATCTCGTATTCGAAAAGGACCAAGTACCAAGTCCCATCAATCGTGTGAAGTGCGAAAGCAATCCATAACACGTGACGCATTGCCAGAAAAGGAAAGACACTCTTTGGTCATTTGTTTTCTCGCAGTTTAGTTTCCGTGTCGCTTTATTAACCAGAACTGCGCATGCTTTCTTGGATGATACTTTGACATCGGTTTCCTGTAATTCTCGCCTTTCCTTTCTCTCTTTCCTTCTCCGATATCCCCATGTTTTCTGCTGCCAGGGACATCTTTCGCCGGCGGCCCGCAGTTGGCCCCGCCACTGCCGCCGGCTCATACGAGGTGCCTCTGTACACGAACGCGGCGTACTATCCGAACTGGAGGGTCTACCGCAAGCAGCCACCTTCGTCCCTGCGTTTGGGTTTTATATCCCACGTGTTCTACGCATTTGCTTGGTACGTAGCCAATCATCGTCCTTCAAATCCGTCATATACATCGATAAAGGAGGCGCTAATCTCGATCTGGGATCCTTGCAGGGTGAAGGAAGATGGCACGGTCTATGTGAGTGAAGAAGTGCCGTACGTTGTTGAGCGGAGATCTGTGCTAATCGAGGTAGTAGCTGAGTGACGAGTGGGCTGATACCCAGATGCCGGTGGATGGCACCGAGGGCTGTCTACGCGCCTTTGTTCAACTCAAGCAGCAGTATTGCAAAATGAAGGTCATTCTATCCATTGGCGGCGGCGGTAAAGGCAGTGAGAACTTTGCTGGCGTGGCCTGTAGTCGCTCCAGTTTGGATACCTTCGCACGGACCGCACGAGCGTTGGTCGATCAATACGGCCTGGATGGGATTGATGGTGAGATGGTATCCATGGAAATTAGACCTTGGCTGATTGTGCTATGTAGTCGATTGGGAACATCCCGCGGACCCGAAGCAGGGTAAAGACTACGTCCGTCTTCTCGCCAAGCTGCGAGAAGTTCTGCCTGCTCCTCAATACGTTTTGGCGACCTGTCTGCCCGCCGGCCAATGGGCGTTGCGCAATATCGACCTGTCTGCAGCACAGAAGCATCTAGACATGATCAATCTGATGGCGTACGACTTTGCGGGCCCTTGGGGATCCGAGACTGGCCACCAGGCCCAGCTCTACGGCACACCCACCTCCGGCTACTCGGCGGTGGATTACGTGTTGATGCAGGGAGTGTCTCCACGAAAGCTCATTCTCGGGGTCCCAGTTTATGGCCGGTCGTTCCTGGGGAGCACCGGGCCCGGTCAGCGGTACACCGGCACTGGAGGCGAGGATGGTGTCTTCGATTACAGCGATCTGCCGCGTCCGGGTGCCCAAGAAATGCTCGATCCACAGGCCGGTGCTGCTGCCTGTGTGGGCGCGGACGGCGGATTTGTCACTTACGATATCCCGGCTACAGTGAAGCAGAAGGCAGAGTTTGTGACTTCCTCGAAGCTGGGAGGTTTGTTTTACTGGCACATCTGCTCCGATGCCCGAGGCCCTCGCAGCTTGATTGAAACGGGTTACAACACATTACATGAGATGTAACTCGGTTGGTGTGGTGGGTTCAAAAGCAACAATAACCAAAAGTGATATCTTAAATTGGGACCCTCGTCTCCTGCCTAGGTAAATGTAGAATACTCCGTGGTAATTCTAAGCGCACGCTGTGAAACTACGAGCCTCCATACCTCATTCTATCTGGTGTCCAGCAAAAGCGACCGTCCAGAACTCTGCGGATACAAGACTTGACCTCTAATAAGTTTCACTCCTAATGGAAATTCAATAACCTCCAGACAAGATCCTTGGGACAATAAGTATCTCCATGTCGTATTTCTAATTCTCCCTCTCGGTGCTTTTGCGGCGAAACGTGGGACACGCATTCACAGTACAGCGCCGAACCGAACGCCGAGGTCCAAGTACACGAATGTGATGTGCCACCGCGGCAAAGAAACTTCGACGGCGCCCCTCACTTTGACATAAATCACATACAGTTCGCTTAGTGCTATAAACGTTCAGAGTACCCCATATTTTCCACACCGGTCCTCCCCGCGTTTAGCTCTTTAACAATGTCGTCGCCACCGCAGCCCGCGACTGCGGATACCGGGTACATCACGGAACCGGCTCCCTTGGAAAACACGTACACGTCAGACACGAGTCTTCAACGGGCCTTGCAATGTTAGCTCGTTTCCCTATTAATCTTCATCCTTGATATCTGTTTTAACACTATTCAGGGTATCTCCCACCTGCAACACTCCAGTCCGTAGAGCCGCACCTGACCCAACTCGGTGCCGAGGCGGTCTCCGAACAGATCCGCGAATGGAGTGCTGATGCGGAACGAAACCAACCTCGCGTCAAGAGTCATAACGTCTGGGGAAAGCGATATGACTATGACCGACTGGTCACCGCCGAGGGTTGGAAGCAGCTGGGGCACTGGGGAGCTCGCAATAAGGTCGTTTCGGCAGGATACAACCCTGCTCTGGGCTTGGAGCGGAGAACGGTTCAATATGCACTGTAAGAAATGATCCGCTTTGGACCCTTGACGGCGTTGCCAACATAAATTGACCACGGCTCCAGGAACTATCTCTATTCGGCGTCTTCGGGCCTGTACTCCTGTCCGATTAGCATGACGGACGGTGCCGCTTTCATTCTCGCATCGAGACTCCCCAAATTGCCATCTACCCATCCGTTCCATGCTGTTTTCAAGCACTTAACTTCGGAAAAGGACGATCATTGGACTTCAGGTCAGTGGATGACGGAAAGAGCGGGAGGAAGCGATGTTCAAAACACCGAAACCTGGGCAACATACTCTCCTCTGTCCAACCACTCGAAAACGGATCCTCTCGGGGAAGGGGACTACCTGATCAATGGATTCAAATTCTTCTCGTCTGCCACCGATGCCAATGTGGCTCTGCTTCTAGCCAAAACTCCATCCGGAAAGCTTAGCACGTTCCTGGCACCTCTACGAAAGACCGTGGTCGGGAGCGATGGAATTCCTCGTCAGGTTTCAAATGGCGTGAGAATCCATCGGTTGAAGAATAAGCTCGGAACAAAGGAACTGCCGACCGCTGAGTTGGAACTCAAGGACATGCGCGCTCACCTGGTGGGGGAGGTTGACCACGGCATTGTCACCATTGCGCCCCTCCTAAACGTTACTCGCATACACACTTTTGTCGGCACTCTGGCTGGCTGGCGTCGCGCCCTGAGTATCACGAAGAGCTTTGCAAAGGTCAGATCGACTGTTGGAGAGCCTCTGTGGCTCATCCCTATGCATCTGCGCCTTCTCGCAGACCTGGAGGTCAGGCACCGCGGTGGCATGAACCTCGGTTTCTTCACAATCGCCGTAATGGCACTCGTTGAGAACAAGGTCTCCGAGCCTTCGAAGCATGCACACATACCTCGTCCTGGCCAAGAGGCCAGCGTTGTTTTCCGGACCTTGACAGCCACTGCAAAGGCCGTAGTCAGCAAGATGTCCGTTGCGGGTATTCAGGAGTGCCAGGAAGCGATGGGTGGCGTTGGATATATGGATGAAGCGGACGAGCCCGAGTTCAACATCTCGCGAATCCTTCGCAATACCTCAGTCAACTCGATCTGGGAGGGAACTACGAACGTCTTGGCCAGCGAGACGGTTCGTTTCCTTCTGAAGCCGGGCAACATGGATATTTTCGCGGGATGGTTGAACCGTACCTTGGCTTCAATTAGCACTCCAAGCTTCCGCAATGCCTTGACTGCTGCATGGTCATCCTTGCGGGCTCGCTTCTCCACGAACAACAAAGCCCCCACTGCAATTCTTGCCGATGCCCGCCGTTATATGTTTACCCTCGCCTGGATAATGTGTGGTGCACTCTTGGCCCTCGATGCGCAGAGAGATCAGGATCGCGTGAGCATGGAGATCGCCCGCCGTTGGGTTATCAGCGCCGAGGGAGGTGTCGGAGATTTGGTTTTCCATGACATTGTCACAGTCAGAGAACAAGGGGCCTCCGATGCCGATGGTGAAGATCATCTTCAATGGGATTGCCGTATTGCTTGGGGCATCGAACTGCCCGCGAATCGGGCATCAGGCCACCGGTCTCTGCAAAAGACCATCTCGAAGCTGTAAGCATCGTACCTGCACGGTTGAAACAGTATATAGCAAATTGTGAATAGTCAAATCAGGTTAGTAGCGCAAGCCCTGTGATCATAATTCTCCAAGATTCTGCAAGTTATGTACCGTAGATGATTATAACTGGTGACATTCACAGTCCTTATGTACCGAGGTCACTGATCATACCTGGGCACACCAAGGTATCGGCAATCGAGCATCTCGGTCACAATAAGCGTCCCTCTATAAGATAGAACCCGATCGTTACGCAAGCTCGTACCTTCAAGATTTTCATTCAAAGTTGGATGTGTGTCGAAGCGGTTCTTGACAAACGGAGATTGGCGAGTGGGAGACTGGGGACTGAACTTCCCTCCGGTTTCTTCCATTCTCATTGCAATCTAGGCTAAAACTGGTCTCGGCACTCTATCGCCAGGTACAATAATCCTTGAGCTAAAGAATCCAAGGACTCGAAATATCTGAGCCATGTTTAGTGATCTACCACGATAGAAATATTTGGATCCTTTTCGCAAGATGCGAATCATACTAATCTCTTGTCGGTTACTCTTTGAATCGGGGTACAAACCCTAGAAGATTTCATTAGACCGTATTATTTGCTGCTAATAAATTCTACTCGATGTACAATATGCTACATCATTCTTCACCGTGGCGTGTGTTGCTGTACGTACCAGGTCTTAGACCAACCAGCATTATACGACGGGAGGTAGCAGGGTCAGGACTCGGGCCCGATCCCCAACTTAGATTTTGGCAGCCCGATAACCTGCGGAAGAATTCGAAGGTAAATCGGTTCCCCAGACGATGCGACAATCCCACTCGGTCCGTTCATGATCAGTTGGCTTTCGGTCCTGTGCGGTGGCCGATCGCTGGTAGATGATATCGGTGAACCCGAATTCTCCAGGTATTCCTTGTCCATCCAGGACCCATCTCCGAGCAACTTCGCGAGCCACTTCGTCGTTGTCTCGTTGGGCATCTAATGAGAGCAAGACGCCGCTCACCAGCCAGGCAAGTGTAAATATGATCTGGCGAGCAACACCTAGCACAGCTATCAGTCCCTGGCCGTCTTGACCAGGAGCCAGCTTTGCTTTCAGAAGGTTCCAGACGTTCTGCAACGTTGCCCTGAAAGCACCGGTGGAGATCCGAGCAATGGCAGTGGTGATCCACTCGTCAAACAGCTCCAAATTCTGACCCTTGGTAAGATGTCGCACCGTCTCGCTCGCCAGGACATTGGTGGTACCCTCCCAAACACTGTTACTGGCAGTGTCGCGCCACAGTCGACTCACATTGAATTCTGGCTCTTCCGGTTCATCTGATTTTCAAGTCAGATCAAAGGTTGCCTGTAGGAAGAGAGAAGGACTTACCGATATAACCCACACCACCCATGGCTTCTTGGCACTCCTGGAAAGCTAGGGTGGCAGACTTGCAAATGACCGCCTTGGAAGTCGAAGTGAAAGCCCGCAGGACAACAGTCGATGTGGCGGGGGACTTGGCCAACACAGCAAAGGCCTCTGGCACGCCATCTGGGAATCCGTTGTCCACATAACTCAACAGCGACGAGGTGAAAAAAGCAAGCTGCATCCAGCCCCGATGTTTGACTTCCAACTGGGCTAGTACATTCAAATGCATTGGGAAGGTCCAGAGTGGCTGATCGATGGTTGTGCGAGCCCGGGCAAAGGCCTTTGCGATATCCAAAGCCCGACGAAGGCACGACAGTGCGGTGATAAAGTTGTGAGTGCGCGTCACATTCAGCAGCAGGGCAATGGTTGCAATGCCACGGTCTTTCGGCCCTATGAGATGTGCGCGCACATTCCGAAGCTCGACCTCGGCCGTGGGAAGTTCCTTCGTCCCCATTTTGGTTTTGAGTCGGTGAATGCGAATTCCATTAGATACTCGCTTGATCTTTCCTTGACCATCCACGGCGGCTTTGACGGTCGGCGCAACGAAGAGAGACAGTTCTCCGGATTCAGTCTTTGCCAATAGCAGGACAATATTGCAATCGGTGGCACTGCAGAAGAACTTGAACCCGGATAGCAGATAGTCACCCTCTTCGATGTTGCCGAATCGGCCAGTCTTGGATGCGAGCGGGGAGTACGTCGCGACGGTTTCGCTATTTCGAACATCGCTGCCACCCGGGCGCTCGGTCATCCACTGTGCAGAAATCCAATTGTTTTCACGGGCGATAAGACGAGCGTAAAGCTCATGGAACGGATGGTCTGGAGGAACACCGGAGAGCTGGTGTCGCACCAATCTTGCTGCTCCCGAGGTCATAGAGACAGGACAGGAGTATGCAGCAGATGATGCAGAGAACAAATAGTTGCTTTACCACTGTTAGTTGTTTGGACGGTAAAATATAGAGAGAACGTGGAGGATTCACAATGCATGCTGCACAATGCGACGATACGGGCCGAATTCCTCTTCGTATCCAAGGCCGACAACACTATCATGGGTATTTGTCAGTATTTGAAAGAATGTTCTATCGGTTCTGGAATAAAGGTCTTTACCCATGCTTGATACCCCATTTTCCCAGCTCTTTCCAACCGGTGCTAGTCACTAGACGGTCTGCCTCATATCGGGCACCCCAAACGTTGTGGGCCTTCACATAGGGTTCTTGACTTTCCGCGTTACCAATGAGGACATTTGTTTTGTCTGAAATTGCATCCGACCCAAAGTCGTGAAGGGCCGGGGCAATCTTGGCCAGTATATCTTGAGGAAGATGCCCTATAGTTGCGCGGTCAGTACCTGCATATCCTAGAGACTACACGACCCAGAAAGTCATTCAAAGATATCTAGATGAAAAGGTACATACATTGCAAAATGCGTTCAAAGATCCGGTCTGCCGTTGCTGGGTTCTGCAGAGTCGGGGGCGAGAGGATGAAACCCTCGTCAATGGTAGAAGGTGACAACGGCTTAGGCATGCTGACGAGAACGATAAAAGGCTAGACGAGAGTATACCTGCCGTATGACGGCCTTCCACTCTGTTTTGCACTTTGTCTTATAATGATTGCCGGTTCGACATGCGGGGTCCGTTCTCCACGTCACTCGTCAAACCACTTAGTGACATCGACCTTTGCCGAGCAGTTACACCGACGAGGACCGACGACCACCGAAAATGGCCGTGAGCAGCTATGAAGATCACTATGGCTCTGGCGAATGGCCGGCTATCGAAATGCGGGGGAGCCTGGTTGGCGAGAGCCGATCTCCGAGGGGTTATCCATGCAGCTTGGGAGGTATTGATATTCGCCGGCCGATACTATATTATTTCCTTGCTTGCCACGGACAAAGTTTCCTATCTCAAACGCCAGGATAACTTTCTTATTTTGATTGTCGGATTTCCTCTTTTTTTGAGAACCAACAATGCCCGACTCTGGACCCAAGGGCGACGGCCTGCAACCGCGTCCTATTTGGACGCCCACCGTGCCGCAAGACCGGATCCCCATGAACATCTACCGTCAGCATATCAATCGGAAATTCAGTCAGAACTTGCATTCGTCTCAAGAACTACACCAATGGACGGTGGAAAATCTGCAGGACTTTTGGATCGATCTTCATCAGTATACCGGGATCATCCCGCCGTTGCCCCCGACGGTGACGACTTCATTTGATGCACACACACCGATGGAGAAAATACCCGAATTCTTCCGTGGCGCCACCGTGAACTATGCAGAGAATGTCGTTTCGGGTCGTGATCTGAACAAAACCGCACTTGTCGGTGTTCGTGAGGGCCAGGACTTGGACGGAGAAGTATGGACGTGGGGATTGCTGCGAGAGAACATCCGAAAAGCCCGAAGTGCATTGTTGCAACTTGGTGTCCAGGAAGGGGATCGAGTGGCCGCAATCATCTCGACCAGTTTATGGTCCGTCGGCTTATTCCTGGCCACAGCCAGCATTGGCGCCATTTGGACCAGCATCGCACCCGATTTGGGCGAAGAGGTAGGAGACCCTCCATACAAGAAACCCGGCAGCCTCTGATCCATCCAGGGATGTGTTTCACGACTGCAACAAGTCACTCCCAAAGTTCTTTTTGCCGACGGCGAGTCGACATACAAGGGCAAAATGCAGTCCAACGTGCCCAAGATCCAGAACATCTTCCACGCAATGAAGGTCAAGCCCGAAGTATTCTTGGTTCCAATCACTGGAACACATGAACAAGCTTTCCCTGGCCTCGACAGCTTCTTGTCAACATCGCGGTCTGAGGATGAACTGGAATTCAAGAGGCTACCCTTTTCGCACCCGCTATATATCCTCTACACCAGCGGCACGACGGGTCAGCCCAAATGTCTGGTCCACAGTCACAGCGTGATTCTGCAGCACAAGAAAACATCCGTACTCCACAACTCGCTCAGTTCCGACGATATCGTCTTCCAGTACAGTAGTACCTCATGGGTCCTGTGGAATATCATGATCGGCCATCTATCAGTGGGTCCGACTCTGATTCTATACGACGGATCGCCGCTGTGGCCGACCGCAAGGGCAATGGCAAAGATTGCGGAGTATCATCGTGTGACGTACTGGGGCTGCTCGCCTCGGTATTTGCAGGAGCTGGAGATGACTCGATGCATCCCAAAGGAGTTTGACCTTTCATCCTTGCGAATGGTACAGACGGGCGGTTCCCACTTGGGCGCCGACCAGTATCACTGGTTCTATCGTGCCTTCCCAGCGGACGTCCATCTCACCAGTGTCACCGGTGGCACGGACTTGGTGACCTCTTGGATCGGTACTGACCCCGCTGGCCCGCTGTATCCTGGCGAAATTCAGTTGCCAATGCTGGGACAGGATGTTGATGTGGCGGACCCCATGACGGGCGAGTCGGTCAAACATACTGGCAGACATGGTGAGTTTGTCTGTCGCCAGCCTTTCCCGTCCATGCCCGTGTTCTTCTGGGGCGACAAAGACGGATCCAAGTACAGGAGCACGTATTTCGACAAGTTCGAGAACTGCTGGGCTCAGCATGACTGGGCGAGCTACAACCCCCATACCAAGGGATGGCAGATCCACGGAAGAAGGTATATGCTTGTTAAAAAGCCCTGTATGTGCCAAGAGGTGATACTGACATTCTGGACAGTGACGGAGTTTTGAACCCTCAGGGCATCCGATTCGGATCCTCTGATATCTATTCGATCACGGAATCGGCACCATTCAACGGGGTCATTTCGACGACTTTGTGTATTGGTCGACGCAGACCCCATGATTCCGACGAGTCGGTTTTCTTGTTTGTGGTGATGCAGCCCGGCAATTCCTTCAGCGACCGGCTCGCCCTCGAGATGAAGGATGCAATTCGTAAGGGACTGAGCAGCAAGCACGTCCCTCGGTTCATCATCGGAGTCACAGAAGTCCCAATGACGGTAAATGGCAAAAAGATCGAGACATTGGTTAAGGAAGTGGTGTCCACTGGTGAATTGCCCAAAACCATCAGCAGCACCGTGGCCAACCCGGAATGTTTGGAGCATTTCAGACAGTACTACGCGCTGGAAACAAAAGATAGAGCCAAGCTATAGAATTCGGGAAGTGTATTATAAAGACCTCGGCTCGCTGAAAGCCGACTGAACCCTGGATTCTTGTGTAGTTGTGTAGTTGTAAGTTGCAAGTTGTATACTTACATTCTCCCCCGCCCATCCATCCACCGAGGCAGGCGCAAATTCTGCTGAGTCAACCGTCCGTCAACTCGCCGACTTTCTTGCGCATCCAATCCAACACTTGCATCGAATCAGTTTTCACCATCTTTGATGCTGGGCAGATGGGCTCTGCGGCGCGTCCAACGCGGTCCTAGAACCGTCAGTGCCGCCATCCGTCCAGGTGCGCGGGATCCGCGTTACGCCCCCTCAAACGGCATCCATGGCCGTGCAGTAAAACGAACAAATGTCGCTCAACATGCGCGATCAAATCCGCATATGCGATCGCGGGGCTTATTGACTGCGGCTATTCCCACCGTGCTTGTGCCGCCGCTCATTTTTGTCGCACTGCTGCTCTCCCTTTGGGTCTGGAAATGTTTCTGGATTGTCGTCATGCAGGACAAACTCTTGTACCTCACTTGGCTTCCGCCTTTCACGCGCTCTGAAAAGATTGCCGATTACGAGGTCGAGTGTAGACCTGTTCGATGGGAGGAAAAGCAAATCCGCAGCCTGGACGGCGTCAAGTTAGCTGTTTGCGAGGGTCGCATCATAAATCCTCGCGATGGGTCACACGCCACACGAAAAACACACGATCGACCACTTCCCAAGTCTGCACGAAAGCGATCTGTGGTGATATGCTATTTCCAGGGGAATGGTGGTTCGATGCCCATGCGACTGCCGCTCCTTTCTCAGGTTCTACGCACAATTATAGAAATGTCAGAAACAACTCTGGCATCAAACGAGGCGCGGCATATGGAAACCGAATATACCATCGTTGCTCTATCCTATCGCGGCTACTGGACATCTTCGGGCCGCGCTACCCAGTCTGGAATTGAGAAGGACGCCCAGGCTTTTTTAAACTGGGTATCAGAGACCTATAAATCACCGGGAACTGATCTTGAGATTGTTCTTTGGGGCCACAGCCTGGGCTCTGCCGTTGCAACTGCAGCAACTGCAGCGTATCTTCCTCGTCGAGATTCGGAGCAGACATTGGCCGATGGAAGCCATAATATCTCAATGGCACCCCTTGTTGGGCTGATCTTGGAGGCGCCCACGTCCAGCATCAAAGACATGTTGATCAGCCTGTATCCCCAAAAATGGCTGCCGTATCGGTATCTATGGCCTCTTTCCTGGAATACTTGGGATATCACCAGGTCCATGAGCCAAATGGCTCGCTGGAGAGAAGAATCCAGCAGCGAAGCCGCAAGCCCTGCCTCTCGCTTGCCCCCCATTCTTCTCCTCTCTGCCGAGAAAGATGAAATTATTCCCTCTTACGTCCCTGGCCAATTGGAGAGATGTGCGAGGTCACTCAATTTAGACCTTCAGATCAAGGAGGTGGCAGGGGCAATGCATACAGAGGCGCCTCTCAAGCTCGATGGCAGAAAAGCCATGGTGCAATTCATCCTGAACAATACCTCCCGATAGTAATTTCATCTATCCACCATTCAGTAATAATATCCGACGACTTTCAATTATTTCTGAAGGAGCTCAAAACAATATAGGTGTCAAAATTGATGTACATAATGTGGTATAATTGCCGTAAACACATATCAAACGTTGAGGAGCCAGGAGCCACTCCAGTCAAAGCCCGAGCCTTCCCAATTGGTGCCGAAAGGCTCCATGTTGGTATCAAAAGGAGGGAAGCCGAGGGCGTCGACCGGCTCGTCCGGCCGAGGATCAAAGGCTGGCAGTGCATTGTCGGAGTCTTGAAGATCAGCCAGTGAGCAGGTCGCCGCGGTGCGTAGACTAGAGCTCGCCGGCTCGGCAGATTGCCCAATCAAACGCCACTGCTTGCACAGCTTGACGTCGAAACCCTCGAAAAAGGAGGCGGTGTCGAGGTCGAGAGTTGGTGGGGGCCCGTCAAAGGGCCCTTGGTCTCGGACTTTCTCGGTTAATTTGTTGAGGGCCCGGAGGGGTCCAACTGCCGAAAGCCAGCGTTCTGACAGTTTCTGAAGAGAGAGTTTGATCACCGTCAGCTCATGTTCGGCTGTGCTCTGGAGCTGTGGATAACGACAGCTGGAAAGCAAGGAGAGCCCGGCGCATAGTGGATAGAAGGCAAAGACAGGTCCCAGGTAGCGGAGCTCATCACGGAGAAGGAATTCTTCGTAAATTCCCGCAATAAAGGAGGATGCCACGAGAGCTCCTGCGGGTGGAACGGTGCCCGGCGTAGGTGACCGATGAAGCATGGTCAGTACGACAAAGTACATGACCAGGAGTTGCTGTACCTCCAGGTTGGAGGTTGTGATATCTTCCTGAACTGCAGCAGATGAGCGCAACTTTGGGAAGACCTGTTTCGCCCATCGGTACACGGCATTCTCCAGATCAACACGGCGTTGTCGGGATATTTCCCGTCGTAGATAGTACTCGACGGTATCTCCCAGGTGACAAGAGATCGTGCAATATGCCAAAAAAACCTGCGCTCGGAAGTCTTTCACTGGAAAATCACTCATCGAGGGCGGGAGCACGTCGCTATCTCGGAGATTAATCGTCCTCGGTCGCCCGACTCCCACTGAGATGACATTGTCTCGAATCTGTATATGTTAGATCGAGCGTGAGGGCAGTATAGCTAGATACATACCACCAAAGACCACCATAACCGCCGACGAAGGGCACGGTATTTGGCGTTTGGCGGAGGCTCCTTGTGAAGACCTATTTGAAAGGCCATCGCCCCCGCAGTTCGAATCCAAAAGCCGCTGGTGTCCGTTGATACATCCTCCGGCCCCACCGGGTTGTACCAGTGCAGGAGACAGGCAGCCACGATCGAGATCAGGGAATTATTGCCACCACCGAAAAAGAATAAGAGCTTTGCGCGTCGGTAGAAGACCTCGCTAGACCCATAGTCCAGATGAGCCTTGGATACCCTGCTTCCAGCCAGGAAAATCGACTGTAGTAGGAGCATCGATGGCGGTGTCGTTTCATCGAGCCATTTGGGGTCGATAACGGGTGTCCAAGTGACACAATACTTGTTGAAGCTGTCCATCAGCTGTTTTTGGACGGCGACTGGGGGTAATTCAAACGCGCCCTGCTCTCGTAGCATTTGCAGGTCTGCGGCCGATGCCTGAGGGTTGGTGTAAGTTGTTTCATGGCCGGGTTTCACCATATTTTCATCAAACGGAACGCTGCCGCCCAAGTACTCGCCACGCCCGCGGTAGCTTTCCTCCTTGATGAAAGGCTCGCCATCATTCACGGGGACCGCCAAGGGCACGGGCTCAAGCTGATTAGGCCCGTTGGGGATGGCATTATCTCCCCACGAGCCGGCTGAAGACAGGCGCGGCGCCGTGACTCGGCCCTCAACGGGAGGGTCAGGCAGTTGTGAGCTGCGACGGCTCACGGACTCGGTTGCGGCGCTCCGCCTTGGAGACAGGCTGTTGGTAAACCTTTTGCGCTTTCGTGTATAGGGTCTGCATAGATCAGCCATGTACGCGTCACCGAGACGGGGTTATTCACCTGCAATCCACATCGGATTTGGTGCAGTTGGTGCAAGGGTTGTGGGTCGCCAGATCGCACCGCACCTGGTAGCCGTCAGCAACGGGTCAATGCGAAATGACATAGTAACAGAGTAGCACTACCTTTCTCTTATGACATATGATGCACGCGCTGGACATGGCGTGGCATGGATCCGGGAGGTTGGAGAATCCAAACGCGGGGACGAACCGAGGCATCTCGGGTTTCCCCATAAACCTTCTTTCTCCTCTTGTTACAACGCCGTGCTTCCCATGCCACCGCAACCTGTCCAACATGGCGGATTCAGACATAGTGTTGGTTGATACTGCATCACAACCAGGAATCACGATTCTTACCATCAACCGTCCCCATCGAAAGAATGCAGTGGATCCCTTGACCGCGAAATGCCTCTACGAAGCCGTCCTCGCCTTCGAGGCGGATGCTACACAGAAAGTGTGTATCCTCACAGGCACCGCAACATTTTGCGCGGGCGCAGATCTTCATAAAGTTGCACAGGAGAAGAATAACACTCCGGGCGAGAATCTGCAACCAGTCAACGGCCGCAACTTGGGTCCTATGGGACCCTCCAGGCTGGTCATTCAGAAACCGGTCATTGCTGCGGTCGCTGGATACGCCGTTGCAGGTGGCCTGGAGCTCAGTCTGCTGGCAGATCTACGAGTCGTTGAAGAGGATGCTGTCTTCGGCGTCTTCTGTCGGCGATGGGGGGTGCCTCTCATCGATGGAGGCACCATCCGGCTGCAAGCGATTGTTGGACTAAGCCGGGCCCTTGACATGATCCTGACTGGTCGGCCAGTAGGGGCTGAAGAGGCTCTTGCCATGGGACTTGCCAATCGCGTGGTGCCCAAGGGCGAATCATTGAAGCAAGCTCTCGACCTGGCCCGGCAGCTCATTGCATTCCCCGAGCTTTGTCTCAATACCGACCGTCGATCTTGTTACTATAGCGCTTACGATGCCTCTTCTTTTCAGGATGCCATGTCCCAGGAATTCCAGGCCGGAAGCAAGGTTATTTCAGCAGAGGCGATTGCAGGTGCAGCCAAGTTCAGCCGCGGATCTGGTCGACACGGCAGTTTCAAAGAATTCAGCAAGCTGTAGATACTCTTCGATGGGACCGCTCGGTATTTTCTGATCTATCCTCTATTATAGTAAATCAGATCAAGACATACTGTGAATAGTATACATTAATCGATGAGCTCGTGGATATCGACTATATTCAATAACCAAATCTTCAAATGGTCACATCTTGCCATAGCAAAAAAAAAAAAAAGAAACCGAAAAAAGAAAAAGGAACAAAGGGACAGGTATTCTGACACATCCGCGGGTTCCTTAATTTGTCTTCTTCTCTGTCTCTTCGGTCTCCGTGGGCACAAATTGAATCCGCTTGCCATACAGCAACGGCGTGCGTGAAATCAACGATCCCAGCGCATATCCGATATATGCTCCGACGAGGATGGTAATGGGGAAGGCTTGCCATGGACGGTCCCTAAATTGAGCGTGATAAGTCAAATATCCATACATTTGTTCTTGCAGTGCCGTTCGATACTCACCAGTCCAGTGGTATAGGAATGGCGCCAAACCAAGCGCCCAGTCCCGTACCAAGGGCGCTACCCCAGACTGGGTCAACAGGCCGAGCAATTCCCCAGACCTCTTTCCACACATACCCGTCCACGCCATGGACGTAGACCAAGGCAGTCGCGGACAGCAGGGCCATATGGGCTGCGCAAAGCACGGTCTCGGGATTGTGTGTCGTCAGTGGAGCGCCGAACAGGACGAGCAGGACGGCCAGAATCGGCGTTGCAAGCAGGGAGGTAAGGGTGAGAGAAAGGAAAGCGGGCTAAGGGACGCTATCAGCGATTGCATTGAAGCTTGAAGTCGACCATAATATCCATACCATGAGTTTGGCCCAGGCCCCAGACCAATCGTGCTTCCCGGTGTGCTGCTTTCGCCGATATCCAGGCTTACCCGGCCGCAGGGCCACGGCGGGACTGGAAGGCGAGCGTGGCGCAGCCTTCTTCTTCTCTTCGCCGTCAGAGCCGGCCTCAATGGCTTGTGTAGATCCGGCTGGTGGAAGACAGAGCACCACATAGGAAATCTGAAGCAGAGCTAACCATGGAAGGTCCCTGAGAAGCTCTTGCACCGTGTCTTGAACCAGTGCCTGGAACCGAGCAGCACATAGAGTAAGGAGAAGCACCGGGTGCACATATGAATAAACCTTTGCCAGCTGCGAGGGAAGGATGTTGACGGGCGGCGCGGACGGTTTCTCGGCGGGGGCCTGACTCGGCGAACTCGGCGGATTCACAGCTGAAAGGGGGGTTGCTGAGGCCATGGCGAGCACATTGAAGCTCGTACACGTTTTCTTCTTTTCTCCCCTGTGCCTATGGAGCTCCGGCACGCTCGGGACGCGAAAGGGACGTGGATCTGGATGCGTTTGTCATGTTTGCAATTTACTGGTGCCTTGAAGTTCAGGCATGTATTGGAGCCTCATATATCAGGCCACAACATTGGAGGGCCACGATCGTTCTGCTCCCAGACGTGTTTCTAGAGCATGGGTACACATCCTACTATTTGTACATGGCAAGAAGGCCATTCAAGACAAAACGAGCATCATTCTTCCAATTCCGATTTTAAAGATCGCACCAACACCCAACCATCTGCCCGGGACAAGGAAGAGAAAAAGGCTGTAACAGACCGGCTGCAATCACAAGAGACATACATTCGTACCACATAGCAACGTGACCAACGTGGAACCGGAAGTTTTCCACGTGGAAGGTAACAAGAGGAGAGGGCTGAAGGGTTGAAAAGGACGCAAGGCACAAGATATGCAAATAAAGGCACATGACGGGTATGAGAATCCCCAGGGCTCAAGAATACCGGAAATAATGAATACAAGACAGGTTCCAGGACTGAAAGGACTGCTACCAGGGAGAGAGAAATCACCGACTCCCACGAACGTCACAAGGCGAAACCAGTAAAGGGGTCTAAAAAGAAGCCTAGACGTCTTATCATCCTGTGATCCATGGCCTATAGATAGGAAATGAGCAGGTGCCCAAGAGCAGTATGGGACGAATTCCATAACTCAAGGAAAATGAATGCTGGATAAAGCAAATACAGGAGTCTCCGGCAAGAGACTCTAAACAGAGGAGTAAGGGAGAACAAATCCGAAGAATAACACCCCACTCTAAGCAGACGCTTCCTTCTCGGTGGCCTCCTTCAGCGCCTCAGATACGGGGGCTTCGGGAACGGGAGCTGCCTCCGAGGTGGACGTGGGCTCATCTTTCGTAGTCTCTTTCGATTCAACTGCGGGGATATTGGTCGGTGCCTCGGGGCTGTGTGGCTCCTCTGGTATTGATGGGTGCATACCTGGTCCAGGGAAAGGCGAGATAGGCGACCGAACAGGTTCCTCCTTTGGAGGATCTGTGGGTATGTCGATTGCGGGCTTGCCATTGGTCTGACTCGGCATGGTGGGAGAAAGCGGCTGGGTGGAGGATGGGTCGGTGTCCAACTGATTGGGGCTTTTGGCTCGCTCCCGTTCATCTTTGACGCCATCACGGACCTGGGCCACCTTGGCTTTGAACTTGCCAAACAGACTCTTCTTCTCCGGCTCGCTCGGGGCAGAGTTGCTTTGGACTCCGGCGTCTAGGCTGAGAGGCTGGCTGGAAGGATCGGTGCTGTGTTGGCCGCTACCGATCGAGCTGGTGCTCTGGTCTGCTCCTGGATTCGTTACAGCCAAGGGCGGAGACGAAAGGCCGAGCCCGACCTGCTCACTGCTTCGTTTTGATGAGCGGTGGAACCGCCAGCTGCGCCGATTATCTCGGCGCTCAGACCGCACGGGATCTTCGGGCTGGTCATAATCCGACTGGTCGGTGAAAGAGGATCGAGAGTTCATGGAGGGTGTGCGGGATCTATGCGGCTTGAGGGAGGTGTCATGACATGACTGAGCTGCACCCTCTCCGATAGCGTGTGAATCCGAGGGAGCATCAAGATTGCTCATGTTCGTTGTGGTGGGAGGTTTCGGGGTAATGTCGCCCATGGCAGCATCCGTTGACTGTCGGTCACGTTTCGCATCCAAGGACGTATCCGCAACATTCAACTCGGAGGGTGTTCCATGTAGGGAGTTAGACGAGCTCTGGGCGCTCATACTTGCACTGCCAGGTATCCGCTTCTTCTTCAAGCGGTTTGGCTGACGTGGTTCCTTCTGCTCGCCTTCTGGCGGTGGAGATTTGCTGAAGAGCGTGGAGAGTTTGCGTTCCCGGGTCGGGGTTACAACTGGAAGGGGTGATGATACAGGGGTTTGCAGGTTCTCTTGAGGCCGAGGAGGATCAATGACACTACGATGTTCTGCTGCCGCAACTGGTATCGGGCCGTGAGTGGAGGTGTGTACATAGGTACTTCCCGCGGTGGGCGTGGACGGAGTCAAGCTTGGATTGCGTTGCTCGGGTTCCTCACGCACAGACGGTGTTCGACTGGCCGACCGAGAGCTTTGATGGGAGACGGAAAGACCGGACGGGTTATTCGAGGCCGGCTCGCCAGACCGTGTAAACCGGGCAGATGCCACGACGGGACCCATCTTGGAGGGAAGAGTATTGCTCCGGTGGACGCCACCACCAGAGGAGGTGGGAGTTCCCGGGCTGGGAGCATTGTTCGAAGTCCGTGAGTTGCGGGATGAAACGGAAACATTGCGCCGAATAGTGTCCAGCTTGCGTTGGCTTTCCGTTCCGGCACTCGCACTCGACACGGATCGTCGAACATTTGGTTGAGTCATGGTGGGACGCGAAGGGAAACCGGCCCCGACCTCTTTCATTTGCTGTTCATCGGCGCAGGTGCCGCTCATGCCTACCAGGAAATGATCCTGGTTCTCAATGAGAAAGATCAACACGTCCTGGCTCAGCTTGTACTCTGCCGGTGCCATGTCGTGTTGGGGGTGGGACAACATGCCGGGCTGGAAAATGGCCGACAGGTTCCCCGATGTCATGCGATTCTGGTCGGACTTGGATGCGAATACAGCGAGGAGATCGAGAATGTACAGAAGCAACTGCTTGTTCAGCGGGGGAGCTCAATAATCAAGCGCTGGTAGGTCTCAACAGCCCTGGCATGGTCGAACTTGTCAGCATCCATCGCCTGATTCTCATCGAGCACCTGCTCCTGATAGATGCGTAGCGGCTCGCGGAAGCGCTCGTAGAATTCTAACGGGACGATGGGTTCAGGCAACTGATTCAAGTATCGGCGAAGGACGTTGGCAGCGTCGTGCACCGTGTATCCGGACCAGTCCAGGCCCTTTCCGTATCGTTCAGGGGAATCAAAGATTTCCTGAAGATCTTTGATACGCTTGGCGGACCCATTGAGGCGGAAGATACCCTCGACATCAGTTGCTGTGCAATGGAGTTAGCGAAGATCGTTCGGGGTTGGGGAGTTGGAGGATCCGCGAACCTTTTTCCTTCAGAAACACGCCACACTTGGCGACAACTATGGGGACGTATCCATAGATGAAGCTTTCGCCGTGTTCGTTGCTAAGAGAAATCGCTACATTCGCATATTTGATGCTGACGTTGAGCGGCACGCCGAAAATACCTCGAGGGGCTTCTGTTATGAGGAATCGTCAGCACACTGGTTCCAGGCTGGACTTTGACCGAGGCAAGCTGTCGATGCGCAACCACAACGGGCGTTCTGACCGGGCGCTCAGGGGCGCTTTCCGCGTCCCAAGGTCGGCGGCGGCGGATTGCAGAAGAGCAAGGGTAACCTTGGTGCCGGTGTCACGCTCACGAGACCGTATATCGGGACGTACCTTTCAGATCATCCTTTCTCGTGTTCCGTTTGAACTGTCTCCACCACGAGGCGAGATCTCGCCTGGACGGCGGAGAGTTTGAGGGGTCCGGGTCGGACGAGGCAGCGGGGAAGTGCACCGGCTCGATGCCAGGCTGCGATTTACCGGTCACCATGGTAAATCCGGGCGGGCGCGACGAAGACAGCTGCACTGTAAGTCGAAAGTCGAGGATGAGAGGGGATCGCGGTAACCACCTGCGTCACCGCCCTCGTGTAAACCCTGGGGCTGGGGCCAAAAATCGCGGTGGCGAACGAGGGGAGAACCCGTGAAATCTTGGGGGCCTCAAGCGAAGGAGGGAGGAAGAACAGGGAGGATAGGGGAGATGGGAGGGAAGAAAGGAGGGCAGAAGGGATGGTGTATGTGAGTGTGTGTGTGTGTGTGTCAAGGGTCTGGGGGAGTGGGATTCCGTCTACCGGGGGAGGGGGGTGTTAGGCACGAGCCAACCGCGGAGTGAAGCTCCCTCGGTGCGATAGAGGAGTCAAAGGAGAAGCAAGGGAAATCAAAGAGGAAGAGAAAAAGGTACAGAAAGTGTGCTATGAATAGACGGTAATTTCGCAGAGCCAAGGTTCCCGGGGATGGAAGAACGAATGGATCAGGGTCGCATGTCACTGTACGAAGTAGATTAAGTCGATGTACATGGAGCCACCAGTTGACCCCGGTGCGTTATGCCATCTTCCGCTCGAACTATCCCTCTTGTCTCGTTTTCTCTCTCTCTCTCTCTCTCTCTCTCTCTCTCTCGTCCATTTCCAATGTACGTCTCCGGTCTGGAGAGTATTTTTGGGGTAAGACATTCGCGTTCTGGACCGTGTCTGGACCCGGTTTAGGGGTCTTCGAGGCTGCATCCGGGCCACTCCTCAGGTACCAGATCCATCCGTTTCATTCTGCACAAAGTGGAGCCGTCCAGGACCGATGGGCTATGGAGGCAATTTGATGAAGCGTAGCCTTCTTGTTTTATTTTTTATACGGTCTACCTCGCAGACAGGTCACAGACAACCTGTAGATTGACGGCTAAGTATAGGAGTCGTGGTTCAGCCGGGGTGAAGGGATACAAGTCACATCGAAAACCTCCCCGCCGAACATCGACTAGCGTCCGGCCGCGGTTCGACTCGAATTCAGGGAATATCACGTCACGTGAACGTGGTTTGTTGGCCTGGGAAATCAGGACCGCCGCGCCGGAGGTTATCACGTGGTGCGCGGAAGAACGTAGTTGCGGATGCAGAGAAACAGCTCTTACGGGAGCTCAACGCCGTCCAACCACCGCAATCCCCATCACCCATTTTTATCGGAAACTTTTGTTTTTCTCGGTTTCCACTTCACACACAATGGACGGGTATGTTTCCTCTTCTCACTTTTCCAGCGATCTCCATTGTGAGATTTTCCTCGGGATCCGGTATTGATTGCACGTCGCAGCCTTTCCGCATCAGAGCAGCGCGAGTTCGCCTCTCGCATGGAGCGCAAGCAGATGAAGGAGTTTATGACTGTATGTGTCACCGTCCTGCCCTATCTAGTATCGATCGCGTCGACTCTCGACAACCCCGGTCGTTCGATGCTCTACGGTGTTACTCCCGACCTCCGTCCGATCTGACGCCCTTTTCCCTTTCATTACAGATGTACTCCAAGATGGTTCAGCGCTGCTTCGATGACTGTGTCAATGACTTCACCACCAAGTCCCTCATCAACCGCGAGGAGCAGTGCATCATGCGCTGTGTGGACAAGCACCTGAAGGGCTCCGCCCGGTTGCAGGAGCGCTTCCAGGAGCAGAACGCCGCCATGATGCAGGGCGGTCAGCCTGGCCGTTAAATATGATACGCGAACGCTCGGGATACCGAGGGTGCATTGGCGTAAAGGAGGGAATGAAGTATCCGCGCCACCGAGACGGCCAGGGGTGTACGCCTGACCGTTTGGGGAAGACCCCTATGGAAGCCGGCCGGGCCTCAGGGAAGCGTGTTACGGAATGATTGTCATGTCATGTCTGACCGACTGGACATATCGAAGAACCAGGGAATAGCAGATCTAGCGAGAGTTCGGCTTCTATTCATGTACCATAGTGACTCGGGCGGGAACGGAAAAGCTCCTTTCGATTCCCGATCCTCAAATACAAAAGCGGCATCGCCCATTTGATGTTGAACGGAATTTCCATTCCCTACCTAGCTTGTTCGTTGATGAAGAGCGGCTGGACTTTTATATCTTACAGTTTGGATCATTATTCCAGACACGGAAACCGATTGGGCTGCCCCCACCGGAAGGACCGGAAAACTTGGCCGTTTCGGGAGCCCGCGCAGAGATAGTGGCATCGATAGGGCAAATCTATCGAGATAACCTTTCTCACCTGCCAACGGGTTCGCTCCCCGCGATGCCGTCATTAGTAGGCGGGGCATCGGAGTATAATGTAGTGTAGACGCGGGAGACACGGCGCGACGATAGGTTCCAGAGACTGGAACTGCACGGCAGTCGGGCCAGACTCCCGTTGTCCGCGCCCCCAAAGCAATAACACCCCTCATCCTCCTCATCTTCTCCTCTCTTCTTCCCCCCCCCCCCACTCCCCTCATTGCACCTTCCGGCTCCACTCGACCGTCCCCTTCAAAAGCCCGCCGTCTTCCTCTTCTTTCCCGTCGTCGCTGTATCAACTCGTATGTGCCACCCCTCCCTTCCCGAAACCCCCGTTTACTAGACTACCTTGCTAACGGCCCCTAGCTGCGTGGGATTATAATACATTTCACCTCATACACCATGGCTAGCACAGTGGGACAGGTAAATCTCAATTCACCCTTCAAATTCCGCGTTCAAGAGATTGACACCGTGTTCGCAGACCATCACTTGCAAGGTAAGCTCATATCCGACCCCTCAGAGCGATGACGTCGGCGACCCGGACAAGGTTGGTCGGTACTAAATCATGCACAGGCTGCAATTGCCTGGGCTGCCGGTGAGCCCCTGTCCGTCGAGGACGTTGAGGTTGCTCCTCCCAGAGCGCACGAGGTGCGCATCCAGATTCACCACACCGGTGTCTGCCACACCGGTAAGCCCCGCTGTAGACCCCGCCATGCAGCTCGAGAATTTGCAGGATTGACACCAATTAGATGCCTACACGCTCTCCGGCAAGGATCCCGAGGGTGCTTTCCCCATCGTCCTGGGTCACGAGGGTGCCGGTATCGTCGAGTCCGTCGGCGAAGGTGTAACTTCGGTCAAGCCCGGCGACTACGTCGTCGCTCTCTAGTATGTTTGTTCGGACGGTGTGACCACGAAAGATCATCGGCTGACCTTCCGCAGCACCCCGGAATGCCGTGAGTGCAAGTTCTGCAAGTCCGGCAAGACCAACCTGTGCGGCAAGATCCGAGCTACCCAGGGTAAGGGCGTGATGCCCGACGGCACCTCGCGTTTCAAGGCCCGCGGCAAGGACATCCTGCACTTCATGGGTACCTCCACCTTCTCCCAGTACACCGTCGTCGCCGATATTTCCGTAGTCGCCGTCACCCCCAAGATCTCCACCGACCGGTCCTGCCTGCTCGGCTGTGGTATCACCACCGGCTACGGTGCCGCCGTAGTGACCGCCAAGGTGGAGCAGGGCTCCAACGTGGCTGTCTTCGGTGCCGGCTGTGTCGGTCTGTCCGTCATGCAGGGTGCCGTTAAGAACAAGGCCGGCATGATCATTGCCGTCGATGTCAACGACAGCAAGGAGGCCTGGGCCCGCAAGTTCGGTGCCACCCACTTCGTCAACCCCACCAAGCTCTCCGGCAAGACCATCCAGGAGCACCTGATCGAGATGACCGATGGCGGTTGTGACTACACCTTCGACTGCACCGGCAACGTCGGTGTCATGCGTGCCGCTCTCGAGGCCTGCCACAAGGGCTGGGGTGAGAGCATCGTGATCGGTGTGGCCGCTGCTGGCCAGGAGATTTCCACTCGGCGTAAGTTGCTCTCGTCCTCATATGTCTTTTCCATCCTCGTACTGACTCTACTGTACAGCATTCCAGCTGGTCACCGGTCGTGTGTGGAAGGGATGTGCCTTCGGTGGCATCAAGGGCCGCACTCAGCTGCCCGGTCTCGTGGACGACTACCTGAACGGCGAGCTCAAGGTGGACGAGTTCATCACACACCGCGAGCCCCTATCGGCCATTAACACTGCCTTCGACCAGATGAAGCTGGGCGACTGCATCCGCTGCGTCGTGGACATGAAATAGATTTTGTGAAATAGTTTTGACGACCCCCAAAAGGCTCGATGTGAAATACGACTTTCTTTGCTGTGTCGTGATACGAGATTCCCAGTGAACTGGAAAATATGGACGGGCTTTGTAGGGCTACAGGGGCAGAACCAAGGTCCTCACCCCGCAGTACCTTGCGGGTGGTCCCTCTGCTCAAGGTTGCGCGAGCCTATCTGTCCCAATTGCAATGATGCTTGAGACCCCAAATTGAAACGGTCCCCCCGAGACCTATTCATCACGATATGACGAGAACCCTTTACTACGTAGCACGGGCGATATCAAATATCAACGTCGAACCCAGGCGTAGATTACTGCCGGGAGACGGCGGGCTTAGTCCGAGATTAGTCCGAGATTATTCCTCTTTCTCCTCACCAAAAATAACCCCGCCCTTCTCCTATCGATTTCGGGCCTACAGGTGCCAAAGAAACAAACGTTATTTTTCTCATCGCCTTATCGGTACTAACGCTTGTTTCTTTGGCACCCAGTCCTTCTGTACCTAGGAGGATCGTCAGCTAGCGCCAGCCCGATCAGGTTATCTGAAGGGCGTAGAGGAGGGGGAAGTCTTGATCAGGCATGACAGATGATAGAAAGAGAGGCATATAAAGAAGCATGCTGCGCTCGCCCAAGTTATTTCGTTTCTACTGTATACTTTGATCGGCTCTATCTCTTCCAATACCCCGACGCCATCATGGCCAACGTTACCCTGCCGGAGCCCTTCTCCTCCATTGCTCGCACTCACCTCCTTCTCGGCCCCTCGCCGATCCACGCCCTTCCCCGCATCAGCGCCGATCTCGCTCGCGACAGCCCTCGCCGTGTCAACATCTACGCCAAGCGCGATGACTTGAACTCCGCCTATGCATACGGCGGCAACAAGACTCGTAAGCTCGAGTATCTCCTCGCCGATGCTCAAGCCCAAGGCTGCGACACCCTGGTCTCCATCGGCGGCGTACAGAGTAACCACACGCGCCAGGTCGCCGCGGTGGCCGCGCGGTCCGGTCTCAAGGCCCGTTTGGTCCAGGAACATTGGGTTGACTGGGTCGATCCGGGATATGACACCGTTGGCAACATCCAATTGTCGCGGCTGATGGGCGCTGATGTGAGGTTGGATCCCTCGGTGTTTGGTATTGAGCACAAGAAGACCGCACAAGCTGTTGTGGAAGAGTGCCGGTCCCGTGGTGAGAAGCCCTACTATATCCCCGCCGGTGCGTCAGACCACCCCCTCGGTGGGTTGGGATTTGCTCGCTGGGCGTTTGAGGTTCGGAAGCAGGAGCAGGAGCGGGGCATCTTCTTTAACACCGTGCTTGTCTGCGCCGTTACGGGCTCGACGTTTGCCGGTATGATCGCCGGCTTCAAGCTGCTGGAGCGCCTTCATCCGGAAGACCCGAAGCGCAAGATCATCGGCATTGACGCCTCGGCTACCGTGGATGCCACCCGTGCGCAGGTGCTTCGCATTGCCAGAAACACCGCCTCTCGCATTGGGCTGAGCGAGGATGATATCACCGACGCCGACGTGATTCTCGATGACCGTTACCATGCAGGCATCTACGGCGTTCCAGACAAGCAAACCTGGGAGGCCATCGAGTACGCGGCCCGAATGGAGGCGTTCATTACTGACCCGGTCTACGAGGGGAAGAGCTTTGCGGGGATGGCGGATATGATCAAGCGTGGTGAGATCGACGAGGGCAATATCCTGTACGCGCACTTGGGTGGACAATTGGCCTTGAACGCATACTCAGATCTGGGCCGGACAAAGGAGTAGCAGGGAAAGAATGCGGATAGCAACCCGTGAAGATTAAATCCATTCCGTTCGATTTACATTTGCTATACAACTACGTGAAAGCAGTCCACGTGTGGAAGAAAGTTTCAAGTTTCGCATTGGTTCAAGGAGTGACTCTAGTTGAAATAAGATTCAGACATTAAAGGTCTGCACGGAGTCAATGCATGACTCGCATTTAGAACAGCTTGTGCTCGAGGGTCATCTCCGACTCGGGCTGGAGGCCAACGCAGGCACGGAAGATGTTGATCAAAGCCGAGCGCTGCTTGCCGAGGGCGTTGACAACGGGAGTACCGGGAGGGGTCAGGGGAGCCTTGAGCATGTAGCTGAGAACGCTCAGTACGCTGTGGAAGCCCTTGTAATCGGCGCCATCGCTGTCGGCCTTCCAGGTGACACGGGTCATCATCTCCGCAAGCACGACCAGATCGATAATCAGGGGCGACGCCAGGAGCGAGTCCTCACAGATGTTGAACAGACTGATGGTCTGGTGGCCACCCATGAAGATTTCGGCATAGTACTCGTCAAGGGCGCGCTTGTTGTCACCAACAGCGGGCATGTACTTGATGACGACGGTGTGGTCGGGGTGCTCATCCTTCTCGTACAGAATGTGGTTGGCAGCGACCATGTCATCGACGACGTTGGACTTGGAGATCTCCTTGGAGCGGAACTGCTTCTGGGAGCTCAGATTCTTGCCGTCGTTGTTACCCAGGTGGTTGTAACTGGCGATGGAGGTGATCTTGATACCGGCATTGATCAGGAAGTCCACCAGCGCTGACTTCATCTTGGTCTGGCCCGACTTGAAGTCGTCACCGCCGATAAAGGCTCCGCGCTGCTCCGCGAGCTGGAGGGCACCGGACACGAAGGTGTTCTGGGGCGAGCCGTTGATGAACGGGGTGTTCTCCAGGATCGAGGCCACGGCAAAGACGGTGGACGGGGAAACCTCCGCGTGGCCGGCCTTGATCGAGTTGATCAGGTTGTCGGCGGTGTCGTTGACGCCCGGGATGATGTCGGCGTACCGCTCGGTGTTGGCGGTCCACATGACGATCACCTTGTCCAGGCCGTTCTGAGCCTTGAAGTCACGGATATCCTTCTGGATTTGCTCCACGTGGGCCCAGCAGGCCTTGTCTCCCTCGATCACGTTGTCCGCACGATCCTCCTGGTTGGAGGCGATGAAATCGGGGTAGTAGATACTCGGCAGCGGGGTCATCTCCGCCATCTCCTTGCGAACCTGACTCTTGAGGCTGGGCTCCAGCACCTGGGCACGGTCCATGGCCGCAGCCAGGTTCATGGCGCTGATGTCCCAACCTCCGATGGCCATATCGTTGGGGTGAACCATGGGAAGCAGGTCACGGAAGGGGATATTGATCTCCTCGCCGGTCTGAGCATCAGTGCCCAGCTTGACGGTGGAGCTCATGATGATGGAGCCGTAGTAGTTGGCGCTCTGCTGACCCTCGCGGGTCTCCCAGGACAGGCCACGGCGGTTGGCAAGAATACCAGCGGTGACGGTGGAACCGTTGTTTCCACCCCAGCCGACCAGCATCATACCGACTTTGCCCACCTTGCGGTCGACCTTGAAGTGGTAGTTGGTGGCCTTGGGGGTGGCCACCAGCTTGTTGTCCGCAGTGCGGGTCACCTCGGTGGTCTGGTAGGCATACTGACTCTTGATTTCATCGGGAGTGTAGACGACGTTGGGCGACTGAACAGTAAACAGAGGCGAGGGTTCTGGGCGAGCGGACCCGTTCGCAGTGCCATTGGCGGCATCCGAGGAAGCGTGGGGAGCCATTGTTCACGGCGAGATTGGAAAAGTGAACTGAAGTTGGACTCTTGAAATGCTTTACTGGAAGTATAATGCGTGTTCCGGTGCTCCGCCTCGGTTAGATGAGCGCCGGCCGTTGAACGGGTGATGCCGCCTAGAGACATATTAGACGGATGTGTATCGAAGGGCAGCGGATAGACTCACGAGTTAAGCTGTGTGGCGAAAATGGTGACGGCTGTACGTGATCACGTCTCGAGGAGATGTGATCGAACCTGCTGATAAGGCTTATACGAACCTAAGAGGAATTGGAAGGAACAGAGGTGGTGGAAAGGAAAGAAAACGAAAATGTGGAGGGGAAATCGAATTAAATAGCGGTCACACGTGCCCCTCCGTCTGTCTCCGGGCCCTTCCAGCTTCCTCCCCTTTTCTTTTTCCCCTCCCCCTTTTCTTTTTTTTTCATTTCCATTGACTGGATTGCGGTTTGACTTTTCGTTTGTTTTAACAGCTCCACACCAATCATAATACGATGTGACTTGCGGGATCTTCGACCGACTTCCAAGATGAGGATTGTTGGGCACTAGCTTCCCCCGAGCCGAGAATGCGGGCGAGTGTCATCCGGTGCCTGCGTCTACTGTGTACAGCTCTGCATTTCCCAAGGCTCGGCGCGGAAGACACGCCAGAAAAAGCGGGCAACCACGGTAAACCGGAAACTGAATGCGCCAATTCCGTCTTTGGTTGATGAGGGAGCCACTGCCGACACCATCCGCATCCGGACCTGATTCTCCGGTGCCTGGCCTCGCTTCGGAGGATTCTATTCATTGCCGATTGTACCATTTGCCCGGGTGCTACCTCGCTTCTTTTCTGCGATTGACAGTCTCCCTCTACAGTACTCCGTACCCCAGCGGGGATGGGGTCGGTCTCCATCCCCCGAACCGGAGAGTGATCCGTGCGAGCCCAAAAGAAAGGCCGGAACGAGGGGCACGACGCGGCGGGGCTCTCAACTGGCGGTCTGCATCTATGAGCCATGATTGGCCGTGCCCCTGAAGCCCCTGATCGTCCAAGCACAATGTACTGTAAAACCTACGGAGTACCGTGCCTCGCGACCATAAATTGCCAGGTCTGTCGGTCAACGTAGAAATGACTATGTAGCGGAATTGACCGCAACGCCTTGGTCAATAAAATTGAGTAGCCTTTATCGGTCAGACGCCCCCGCGTTCATCGCCCTCTCCAAGTCTCTCGAGAAGTTCCCTGGCATTGGAGCTGGCGAGCCAGGTGAGGACGGACGCCCCGGAGGTGATAAGGCTGTTCAGGTCGTGGTCCGGGCCATTGATGCTCACTATCAGGTGTGGTACGTGGAGGAGTGCTGTCGATATCCGGCTTGATGGGCTTAATGGCCCCGCTGTTCGAAGAACAGAACTTTGCCGCTGATAGTAACTAGCTCGAGCTACAGTCAATTTCCTGGCAGAATATGGCTCCGCTCTCACTATCATCCATAGTAGAATATGGGTCATGTTCTGTCGCAGAGCATTCTCAGCCTATTCACTATGGTCATCTAACCTTCCCTTTGCGATCAATTATTTAAGGCACTTGGCAATGAATGAATCATCCATATTAAACATAGTTTTCACTGAATGAGAATTGATTGTTTGATACCGAGAACTTGATAGACTGAGCATAGTTGCGATCCCTTGACAGTAAAGCTCCGAGACGTAAGAACGGCAACATATATACCTTTATTAGAGGTGCTCATGATTAAGTCTGAGTTGACATACTTGAACTCTAGTTTTACCTCATGTGCAAAGATACTATAAAAGATCTAAAACTTTGCCTAACCCCGGATCGCCTATTCATCCCGTTGCCGCCGCGTTCATTGGCGACATCTTTAGCCCGTCGAAAATTTCCGATGGAACAGTTGCACCAGTAAGGGCAGAATCTAAACATAATAGTCGGACGTAGAGGCAATGTCCGAGCAGCTTGGGCATCAAATGTATATGCGAGGCGGTCGTTAAGGAGTTTCTTAGCCGACTCTAGAGACTCCCTGTGGAAGTCTTGCCTTATAATAATGTATCCGTTAGGTTTAGAATCGCATTTCTCTGCAAAATCGAAAAAAGCATCTAGTCTTGTCTTGTCGGATACATCGACAAGCTAAATATAGGCATCACCGAGAAGTCTAAATAATCCCGTTTTCGCCGCATTCTCGAATATAGTATACACTACGATAACACGTATTATAATAACTCTATATTGTAATTTCCTAAGTGCCCTAATCCTTTCTTCTATATAGACATCGCTATCGTACATATTATTAAGATAATTAAATATAAAAGATCCCCTACGAGCCTTAGCCGCACTCTAAGCTAAATAGTCGAGAGCACTTCCGTTACCCTAGTATCTAGCACTATAGGCTAGTGTCTAATTTAAGTATATCGTGTCACGAGAGGGGGTCGATCTATATTTTATTAACACGGATATTAGAATTCCACGGCACCTCTTCTAGGGTCGAACACTTCTTACGAAAATGCCTAGCTTCAAAGGCGATAAGACGCGACTCACGGTATACACAGCTAATCATTAGTGCGCGTCGGTTAAGATTAGTCGTTTGTTGTAGCTTATATAGCGGCGGATCAAGACCGAAGACGCCGCCACTATCCTATAAATAGTCTATTTCAACGACTCGGTTTAGGAGACATTCACGCTATATAGCAAGTCTTAGTTCCACGGGCAGCCGGGAGAAGTAATAAAAGTCTTGAGTGTCGTTTTTCATCGAGTCAAGATAGTTAGTGGGATATTGGAGGGCAAGTTTGAGAAACTCAAGATTTATAGGGCGCGGCATAGCACCCTTTATTTAGCGCCGAATCTCGCCACGCTTGCGCCAGGGAAATGGTTAATAGAATCCGCTAGTGGGAGGGTCCCTTATATGTAATAAAAAGCCGTCCTACGATCCTACCCTATTAAACACCAGTCGCCGAATATATAGGATTCTCCCCTTTTGCGATCCGTTAAGCAGCCAGAGGGGTATCCAAGCCGATGGATCATTTTTATCTCACAGTCTTAGGCCCCTGGTTGACCGCTTTTTCTGCCATCACTGCTGTCGCTTCAGGCAGACCTTAGCTGTCGGAACGAACAGCCTATGGAGACCGAATTCGTGGATAATCCGGAGTAATATTTCTTATGTAATCAGAAATCCCCTCACAGAAGCCTAGTTATTGCGTTGTGACTGCGCTCGGACATGAATAACGGGCTAATAATTTAGACGATTCGATCGGAATTCAAATATACAGGCTTAATAGGGTGGTAGAGACTCTTTGAAGAACAGAGTAATTTCCCCTGAAGTTCAAGGGACGCTAGTATGTTTACAGTTTAGCGCTGGGAACCTTTTGTTAGTAGGGGTCTTTGAAGTACGCTGTACTTCAACGTAGACTAATTTTAGGACACCAACGAGCCTGGCTCGTCACCGAGTATGAAGCTGGAGACGTGTCTTCCATAAACCGTACACTGTAGGAGAGACTCGCCTCCCGTGACAAGCTGATAAGATGACTTTCTCAGGCCCACGCCTCCACTATCAACGATCCTCCGAATCGAGTCATACGCCTGGCCGCAGACCTGCAATGTGTCGATTCCTCGAAACCCTATCATACAGTAATTTCGATGACCATCTGCGTTGCCATAAGGACAATTGCACTGACTAGAGCAACAAAGATGGAATAAGTTCTACGAAGTTGGGAATCGAGTCTAGCCGGGAAACTCGACACATAAACCTGCGAATGGATATGCAATGCTTAAATCAAACATGATATTTCAGTCACCGGGCTTTGTTCGAAATTGTATCATTCTGTTCAGCAAAGTGAATTTCCGGCTCCGATATTCCAACGGTTTAACGATAACTCTTGCGCCTATGACGTGATACGTTGCAGAAAGAGAGAGAATGCTTCGGGGCAACAGTGTCCTCGAGTGCCCCAGCCACACCCACTTGTATCTACAGTAGTAAAAGCTTTACATTGTTTCAGACTGTGGCGGCGATCTGCGAAGAACGCCCTTCTTTCACCCTTCCGCCCTTGAACCCTTGAACCTGCACATCGCCGGCAGCGCTGCAAGGCTCACGCTATAAGGTGTCTTATTGAGAAGTTTCACCAGTAGGATTCAGCATATATTTTGGCCGGCAACTGACCTACTGACGTCAAATCTCGTTCCTGAGCATGGGATGGTGGAGCGTCGAATCTGCAAAGAGGGCGGCGAAACACGTCGGGGTGGAATGCGGGAATAACAACGCAACGCTCCGGCACCCCTCTACCCCTTGGAGGTCAACTCCTTCAAGGAGGGATGATCAGTTGTAGAAATGCCAACCATTTCAATTTAAGTGCGATTGCGCGGACGGGTGCTGGTCTGTACCGTCGGACCTGGATTTTTCAACCTAGACGATGCGGCCATATCTGGGCCTGCGAGGCAATAGCCTCAACATGATGGCCCTCATCAGCGTGACGATGCCGGCAATTATGTCCTTCGGATACAACCAGTCGATGCTGGGAGGAGTCTTGACTCTGGATAGTTTCGAGAGACAATTCCCCGAGATTGATTTGACCGATGCGGCGCCCGAAGAGAAGACGTACAAGTCGACCATCCAAGGCACCGTGGTCGCTCTATACGCAGTCGGGGGCCTTTTCGGTGCGCTGTCATGCATGGGGTTGGGCGACATCCTCGGTCGCAAAAAGGTCATCATGCTGGCATCCGCCATACAAATCGTAGGCGCGATTCTCATGACGACTGCCTTTGAATTTACACAACTCGTCGTTTCTCGCCTAGTCATTGGCCTTGGAACCGGAGGCGTTCTAGCAACCGTTCCCCTTTGGCAGTCCGAACTATCAACGACCTCGAATCGCGGAGCCCATGTGGTCACGATTGGCCCCTTTGCCGGTTTGGGAGCCACTCTCGTTCTCTTTATCGATTTTGGAATGTCATTCGCCCCTGAAAGTGAGGGATGGCGAGTACCGTTTGCACTGCAAATCCTGCTTTCATTAACGGTGATCGGGTTCATCGCCATCCTGCCGGAGTCTCCTCGGTGGCTGGTCCGGCAAGGCCGCATCGTCGACGCTCGCGAGATTTTAGCTGCTTTGGAAGATGTTGATGCCAACGATCTGAAAGTGGAAGCGAAGATCTTGGAGGTGGAATCTTCCCTGAAGCTGGCCGGGGAGGCGTCTTTCAAACAGGTGTTCCATATGGGATCTCAGCGCATTTTCCACCGAGCCATGCTAGCTGCCACCGTGATGATGTGTCTTCAGCTGACTGGCGTTAACTGTGTCACATTTTACACCAATACTATCTTCGAGACCTATCTTTCACTGGATTCGGTGAAGTCCAGAATTCTGGCCGCAATATATCAGCTAATTACCCTGATTGCCGGCGCGGTATGCGTCTACACCATCGAAGGCTTTGGTCGACGTGGCTTGATGCTTGCCAGTGCCGCTGGCAATGCAGTATGCTTGGCTCTGGTGGCCGCACTGGGATCTCAACCCAATAACCCGAGAGCCATGGATGGGGCGGTCGTTTTTATATTCCTCTTCCATTTCAGCTATGTCATCGGCTACGGTGGTATCCCTTTCCTCTACGCGGCGGAATTAAGCCCTTTGAAAATGCGTGCCACGATCAATGGCATCAGTATGGGAACCTACTGGATATTCTGCATCCTGATCACCGAGATCACTCCATATCTATTTCAGTCCCTGGAGTGGCGATTCTTCATCATCTTCGCCGGACTGAACGTCGTCATGATGGGAGTCGTGTATTTCTTGTTCCCGGAGACTGCCGGGCGCACTTTGGAAGAAATCGATCGGATCTTCATGACTTCTGACAGTATTTGGGATACCGTGAAAGCGGCTAGGCAGTTGCCCCGTTCCGTCCCTGATCGGTCGCGACACGGAAAGGAAACAACTCTCGATCATCCAGCATAAAGATCAATCGCAGCTGCAACGAAATATATGATTGAGTGGGCAAGGACGTTCGTGGTTGATCCATGAAGTCTGTTCCTATGGCACCAGGTCAGGAATAGAGGTGGTTGCTGGACAACATCCCAAGGTTACGTATAGAATAACGGAGAATAGTATACATATTTTGTACTCGAGTGCTATATGAACATTTGAATATTGCAATTTATCTACCATTCAATGCGTCTTTTTATGTACGCAATGCTTCGGACACAAAACATCTCTTATAACATATATTTTGGCGTTATCAAGGAACGCGATACAGTATTAATGTATGCAGTTTGAAAATCGATCAAGTCGAAAGTAATTCCATCCAGTTATCGAGCCTTGGAATGCGACGTGATACATCAGAATATAGTCGAATGCTTGTAGAACAGACCGAATATGAATGCCAATGGCTACAATAACTACATAGTCGGCTGACTACACCGCGTCCCTAACCCCGCAATCCCCGCAAAGCCGCAACTCTTCCCCGTTCCAATTGGGAAACATCGACGACCATGGGGACAGCAACCAAGAGTTTCTGCTGGTGAGTCATTGATCCGTGTGCTTTCTCGGGCTATCTCTGACGCCATACAGTGATCCATGCCGCTTACTACACCATAAATGTGAGAGACCCGCCCCTTGCGTGGCATCGCGACACTACCTTAACACCCGCTCGAGGCGACGGAGACCTACCACAGTGCGGCCGATGCGCTCGGACTGGACGCACGTGTACACGGAGACACAGAGGGACACAGTTTCGACAGGCGAAGGGTCGAGAATCTCGCACCCGGTTCCCTCGCAATCAGGTCTGGCTAAAGCCGCCACCACGAGGTTAGGTTCGCGATGCAATCCGCAAATCACGCTTCCTGACACAATGGTTTCCAGTGGACTTTGTGCTCGAGTCAGGCAGTGGTGACGATGGCCTGGTAATAGAGTCAACGGCTGACCGGCATCTGGAGGGGGGTTGGCCTTGCTCGAGAACACTGCGACGACCCCAGAGTTACCGTCCTTTGCTCAGACACAGCACAGTATACAAGAGGAGTACCTTGCACCATCGCATCGATCCAAGACAGAGGGAAATAGGATTGAGAAATATCAGCCAGTGGGCAAGAGGCGAAGTGCGCGTACAGTACAGCGTACCTGGCCCTTGAGAAACCCGCAAGAAGCTTCTCTCCTGAAGCAGTTTGTGGACCGCATATCACCCTTTGTGAGCATGATATTTGCGCGTAACGGAATTTTCCTCTAACTGGGGGAATTTCAGTTTGACTGTACAGACCACCAACGGCATTTCGCGGTCCGCATACCCCAACGTGCTCGTTACTGCAACACGTTATTTAACGCGATCATGGCCATGTCGGCTCGCCATCTGAGCCGCACGAGCACTTTTGACCCGTACGTGTCCGACCATTACTATCAAGCTTGTCTCGAAACACTCATCCCGGCCTTGGATGACGACGGGGTCACCATGGACGATGATCTGTTGGCGGCCACCGTGATTCTTCGCCTGCTGGAGGAATATGATGGTGAGGCAATGGAACCCCCACCCGAGACGTCGCATACCGGAGTCCACGTTAATGGCGATCGCAGTCCCACTGGCGGGGTCTGATCTTCGGGGTCATTCCTTTGGAACCAAGGCCTTCATTCAAGGACCGCCGCCGTCGGTGACGACGACGCCGAGTTTACGACAAGCGGTTTACTGGAGTGGCCTGCGCCAGGAAATCTACAATGCCATGAGCCTGCGGCAAGCCCCCGATATTGACCTCAGCTCGCTTCACTCGCTCTTTACCGCGCTCAGTCCGGATGCCGTGGACTGCGACTGGGCAAACCAAGCGATCGCGCATTGTGCAGATGTCTTATTGTTTTGCTTCGGTGCGGGCCCACGCTCTGCGGCGGTGCATGCCGATCTCCGGAAGAGAAACGAGCAATGGAGCGAGAACCGTCCGGCGTCATTTGACCCCTATTTCGTCGGCAGCGACGAGGTGCAGATCGGGGCCACGTTTCCCGACATTCGTTTCAGTTCTGCATGGCACGGTAAGGTCACCGCAGGGATCAGGGACATGCGATGAAAACTGATCATTGCGGTAGCCATCGGCAACCAATATAACGAACTCGCGGGAATCTTGCTTGCGGTGCATGATCCGGAACTGCCCACCGTCGGGCCTTTGCGAAGACGATTCGTACAGGGAGCCGAAGTAAGTGAGCGTGTGGTGTCACCAATGCTACCTCATGATTGACCGAAGCGCATATATGAACCAGCAACAAATCCGCCAGGGCGTCTGGACCGTGTGCGGCGTGGCTCTTTCGAACTCCTCCGTGCCTCCAGCGATGGTGGTAGCCTGCATGGCCATTCACGCCGTAAGAAGAGCACCGCGATCGCGAAAACGTCAGCTAACGGGCGTTGGAAGGTTGGCGATCGGTTCACGGATCGACGGGAACAGGAGCAGCTAATCCAAATCCTCGTCCGCACGGACTCCCTGCACGGATGGCCGACACATGCGCTGCAGCGCCAGCTCCGCGAAACCTGGGGCATGGACTGAATTCCCCATTGACGATAGAAACGACGATCAGGGTGCACTCGGGGTCTCTGGGGTTGAGGCCGGATTCCGTATTGCCACAGCGAGTCACCATCTGGGTCCGCCGGGCCCCATGGGAAGCCCCGTGATTGGAGTCTATCTTTACCGTCACATCGCCGAGCATCACCGCGGGCCAGAACTGTCGCAGGCGAGAAAGAACAGAGAAAGGATCGCCGTAATAAACAGCCGATCGGGGGCCACGTCGGGGTCGTACATGAATGATTCTACGTAGACGCGACGAGAACGGGTCAGTACGGACAGGAAGCGGGTGGCGAGATGCGGGAATCCTGAGGTGAATCCTGAGGGCGAGGGAAGGGTTGACGGGGGGCACTTAGCAATGACATTGACCCCGTACAGATCGGGATCCACCGAGCACAGTTTCCCCTGCGTCCCATTCGCATTGGCAAGTGGACGGCTTGTCCAGGCACCAGTGAACGAGTGGACCCGTCCATCGCACGGGAAGACGGGACCCTAGCGATGGGGATGGAGATGTAAATGTGGGCCCGAGAGTACAGTCCTGTACTGTACCCTTCGCCAGGGGTACGTGAGCCCGCATCAACAGAAAGATCGAAGATCAAGAACCCAACCACGCACTGAAACGAAAAACGAGACACGAGAAACGAGACACGAGAAACGACGGATTGCACCCGCAAGTGGAGCCAACGGCCATTCCGTCTCGCGACTCTGTGAATGGCCGGCGGTTTACCCCTGAACCTCAACTGTTGGACTTACGAATCCTCCTCCGTTCTGGAGACGCTACGCTGCTAGCGCGCTTGCACGGGGTTTAATCCTCGGGTCCACCTTCAATCCATCTTCTTGTCCAGAATTGTTTATCTATTTCTCCCGAAACACTACAACAACCCCCCCGCAATCCATGGTGATGCAGTCTGGGCAGCCTGCCCACTGAGACACCCCTCGATGACCCCCCGGCGCTTCCCCGGACATTAACACGAGAATGGCGACTATGAACCCGGGCTTCTTGCCCACCATCAAATGCTCCAACTGTGGCCACAATGTCGAGATCTCGGCCATGGGCGACCATGTGTGCTCTGCCGTCGACCACAGTACGCATCCATTTCCGCATACAATCCACCGGCCCGCTAATGTCGAATAGCCCCTGTCGCACCCATCCCGTCTCCTCCTCCCTCCGCGGGGCTCGAGGCTACCGATAGACTGAAGCCTGGCCGAATGCCCCCTCGCATCGATCCTTCAATCGCAAGTACGTATCGAATGGTGAATGCAGGGGATGCGCCGCTAACCGTCTCCAGACCGCGCATTCCTCCAGCCCAATGTACCGACGCCGGCGAGTAGCGTAGGCTCACATTTGTCATCGCCGCTCTCCGCGAGGTCGGCACCTCGGTCTCCGATGAAGGCATCCCCGGAAGATGATTCGGTGCTCGATCTGGATTCCGTCTTCTCCTTCCCGATGCCCGGGAATCGGCCACCGGCCCGCGTGGGAACCCCGGGCAGGACGGCCGATTCGACGGCACGATCGGCGGCCCTCACGCCATCACCGCAACTCGGTGTCAACCTCATGCCGGAGGAGATACAGCTTCCCGCCAGCCCACTTCCGCCCTCCCGAGAAACCGCAGAGATGGCTCACCAGCGGGGAGATTCGTCGGTGAGCCACAGTAGCTACCGCACCTCGTTGGAAAGCACTCGCCACGGAACGTCGACCGCTCGATCTTCAACGAACAGTTTCTCGCGTGGGCTCCGCACATTCATGGACGATACCCCGCCGATGCCACCGCCCCTTCGAACTCCGAACAAAGGTTCCTTTTCTCGAGACTCGAACCATTCCGTCAGCTCCTCCTATCGGAATGACCGCGAAGAAACCTACAGTGGATTTGATTTCGGCATCCAGGACCACCATCCTTCGGGCCTGCATGATTTGCCCGAGGAACGCTCACCGGAAGAGGCTGCATCCAACCTCGACGAAGCCTTCCCACCACCTACACAAACACACCTTCACCCGGCCGATGCCGAGTTCGGCAGTGATGGTTTGAGAAAGCGAAACTCCGACGCTACGAGTGAGAGCAATCTATCCGTCACGAGCTTTGCGCAGGCCTTGGGCCTGGAGAGCCATTCACAGCAACCGGAGGGCTCGACTTCCTCGGACTCGTCACCACCATCAGATACTCGCAGTGGCAGTTCCATGTCCAGCCTGCCCTCCGATGTGAGCTTGAACCGCCATAAACCATCCGATCCCCTCAATCTCGGCCCGCTCGTCAAGGAACTACCCCCACGAACGCGTCAGACGATTCTGGAACTGCCAGGTCGGATACCGGGTTCCATGGACGAGGTCCCCCCGATACCAGCAGCATTTTTCAGCCCGGACTCGCCCACTGATCCGGCGATCGGCCAAGGCAGTCTGTCATTGATCGTCGAGAAGCGCGAGGAGCACCAAAAGCGCGAGGAGGCCTCGAGAGAACATCAACCCGAAGAACCTCAGTTTCCTCCTCGAGCTCTGGAGCGGTCAGTCACCGAGCCAATCCTTCCACCACCAAGTCGATCTGCGACACGATCAAAAGGTAAATGCAAAGGATGTGGTGAGAATATCATGGGGAAATCGATATCATCCTCCGATGGTCGTCTTACAGGGCGATACCACCGTGGCTGCTTCGTCTGTTTCGAATGCCATTCTCCTTTCCAAACGGCCGATTTCTACGTCCTCAGCAATCGTCCTTACTGCGCACAACACTACCACGAGCGCAATGGGTCTCTGTGCTCCACCTGTCATAATGGAATCGAGGGCCACTATCTCGAGACCGTCGAACGAAACCCCAACCGACCAGATCGTCGTCGATTCCACCCCGAATGCCTGCAATGTCGAACCTGTCATGTTTTGCTCCAGGGTGATTATTTCGAATGGAACGGTGAAGTCTATTGCGAACGTGACGCTCGTCGGGCTGCAGCCGCTCTCTATCCACCTCCTCCTGGCCGTCGGCGACCCACCCCCGGATCCTCTCCGTTAGGTTCTTCTCCCTTGTCTCACGGATATCCTCCCCCAACTGGATATCCTCCTCCCCGGTCCCCGGGGCCGGGTCAGGGACTTCGTCCCGGGCCACGGTTCCCCTCCGGCGGCGCTCGACGTTTCCCGGAGAGACGAACCACCAAGCTCATGATGATCTGAGATTGATGAGCTCATCAACACTTCCGCACCCGTGGCTTGCAGAATGTTGTCATTTTACATTCCTCTACCCGTCGAACGTCACCAAATCGTCCGGATTTATCATTCGTTTCAAATTGCGTTATACCCTCCATGTCCTCGGTGTTGAATTCATTCGGCCGATGCCGACTGGCGTTGATCATTCATTACTCTGCATTTTTGGGCTTTCCCTTCTCTTGTATCCATTGTATCTCATATCCTTCGCATGTTTTCTTGTGTTGTTGGGCGGTGGCATCTTTTCGGCCGGTGTTTCATTATCCTCGTTTCTTCGCCTTTATGTAGATATGGTTTCCTTGTACATCTTCATCGGCTCGGTGTTTTTCGTTGGCGGCGGCGGTATCTGTGCTTGTACAGGATGAAATGAACATAATGTTTACTGCTAGGAACCGGAAATCGTATTCTATCGTTGTCTCATATGTGACCGGGCTTGGCACCCAGGTGTTCTCGTCGGCAATCAATTAATCTTGCGTTGCTCGAACTGCACGCGCTCCACGGAGGGGAGGTACTTGAGCTTGAGGAACCAACCGAAGAGCAGGAGATACACGGCCACGGCCATGATTCGAAGCCGCTCACCCACGGTGAGCCGATCCAACTGCGGATCATGGAAGGCACCTGTTTCGTTCCTCTCTTCCTTCTCCCACTCCTCACAGACTTGCCGGAATCGAGCTGGCTCATCCGTAATGACTCCATCCACTTCATGACGAATGGCCCAGCGCATCAGGCTTGGAGAGTTCACCGTCCATAAATACACGCAGCGACGTGCAGCCCGCGCTTCTTCCAAAAAGCCACGGCCGAGCGGGCCCATAAGAACAATCTGGTTGACGTTGAAAGAGATCCGCGGCACCTGCAGGAATTGGCGGGCGTAACCTAGATCGAAGCAGATCAAGGTCATCGAATAGCGGGGCAAATATCGTGCGCGCAGAGGTACATATAGCGATGACCAGCATCCCAGGACGACCCGCCGATGCCAGTCCGGTCCTATAGCCGGGATGGGCACTGATTCAATCGTTTCGGCGATTCGTCGCATGACGATATCCGGGTCGTCACTACGCTTTGGATAGTCAGTCACGATTGTCAAGCCCGAGCCTACATGCACGGTAATTTTTACCTTGATGTCAAGCAAGATCCAGATATGTTCGCGCCCGGGTTGACGCATAAAGTCCAAGACGTCGACTAGCCTCGCCATCGGCTCGTGTGGAGCCTTCAGGGTGCGAATTGTTTTTAAATAGTCCCAATCGCATTCCTCTACCTTCTTCTTGATGCCGAAGCATCGCTGCAGAGTCGCATCCTGTATGGTGAGTATTATCTCGTAAGTGAAAGGGAACACATCGCTTACATGCGATAACACCACGACTCCATCCTGAGAGAGACGCAGGTCGAGCTCTAGTGCATGAGTCCCTGCCTGAATGGCTCCATCAATCGCGCATATTGTGTTCTCTGGGAACTGTCCCTTGTAGCCCCGATGGGCGATCGTCTGGGGTAGACGTGTGGATTCATTATCAACCGATGAGTGCAAGTAATGTGCTAGAGAAATCAGTGACCCTGGCTTTTCGGCTCAAGGGTGTCACCAACCTGGAGTATCGGGGGAATGCTCCTCAAGGAGATGTTCTCGGTCAACACTCATCTTTGCAGATTGAAAAACCGGATTGGACATGGGAGGCGTATTTATCTCATCGGAGTTTGGCGGAGTTAGCGAACGCCCCGCAGTCCGCTGCACGTCTCTGGGTTTGGACAATGTCCGGCTCTGCAGTCAGCGTATGATCCACGTCCAAGCGCAGAGCAGGGAGGGTCCGGAGCACTCCAACACGACTTTAGTTGATACTGTGGGGGTGTCGTGGAGGCAGAAAGCAGAAAGCAGAACGTGGTGGAGGAGCGTCGTGGATTACTCAGCCTGGAGCTGTCTCCAAGTCTCGAGCTTCCCCAAGTCGGCGTGTTGTACCACGATCGTTTGGTCTAAGTTCTGCCATTCGGACTCCTTTCAACTATTCGGCCATGTCTGTTCAACAGTGGGTGACGCCCCTCGAGGGCCTCAACAGTCTTCGCCGAAGCGAGGCGCCAATGCCGACGCCAGGAAAGGGCCAGGTGTTGGTGGAGGTCCATGCCGTGTCTCTAAACTACCGGGACGTGGAAGGTGGGTGCTCGTCCCTCAGTTCGATTCCGTGGAAGATTAGGAGCTTACGAGGTCAAAGTTACCAAGGGTGAATATAAGCATCACAAAACCGCCGAGCAGAATGCTACCATCGTGCCCTGCTCGGATATGTGCGGCGTGGTTACCCAGGTGGGATCCGACGTGTCTCAATGGACCGTAGGCGATCGTGTGCTTTCGACTTTCCTGCCCGAGCATCAGACAGGCCAAGTCACCGAGAAAGAGCTCGCGGGCAGCCTCGGCCTCCCGCTGAACGGCGTCCTCACCACGCACCGAGTATTCCCCGCACACGGTCTTGTCCCAGCTCCCAGCTATATGTCAGATGAAGAGGCATGCACGCTACCGATCGCCGCGGTCACGGCCTGGATGTCCGTCAATGGAATGCGGCCGATGGGCCGGAGCGGTGGAAAGGACGAGTATATCCTTCTTCAGGGTACGGGTGGCGTGGCGATTGCAGGACTGCAGATTGCAAAAGCGGCAGGCGCAAAGGGTGAGTTGAACCGTCTACTGTTGGGAATGTATCTCGTTAAGTCCCATGTCCAGCCATTATCACCTCCTCGTCCGATGTCAAACTCGACCGGGCCAAACAGCTCGGGGCCGATTTGACCATCAACTACCGCACTAATCCCGACTGGGAAACCGAGGTGATGCAATGGACCGGCAACCACGGCGCCGATATCATTCTCGAGACTGGTGGGGCCCAGACTCTGAGGAAGAGCTTCGACTGTATCGCCTTTGGAGGCTTGATTGACTGCATTGGCTACGTCTCGGGTAAGGTGGATGCGCCGGAAGACCGACTGAACGTCAACCTGTTGGCACTACGCCGCACGGTGACCCTCAAGGGCATTATCAACGGCCCCAAGGATCGGTTCGAGGAGATGATCCAGTTCTACGAAACACATCAGATCCACCCGGTGGTCAGCCGCATCTTCACCTTCACCGAAGCCAAGGAGGCGTTCGAGTTTCTGGAAAGCGGCAGCCACTTTGGGAAAGTAGTGATTCAAGTCAAATCGTAGATGCGTCCTTCTGTCGATACTAGGTACTTGAGGTAAATTGGAAATTGAGTCTCACCCCTACTGGTCGTTCCCACTCGGCCTCAAAAAGCCGGCCGCGGTGCCCAATTCCTCCTTCATCGCACTGCCGCCCACCGTCAACGGCTGGCAGTCCTGCAGAACGAACGCCATCCGCGCCCACTCCGTTTCGCTGGGGTTTCGCCAACCGTGCATCGTAGCGCGCTGCACCGCGACATCTCCCCGCTGCATCAGAACGGGTTCTCCCTTCTCCATAACCATCTCAATTTCGCCCTCCAGCACGATTCCATAGTCCAGACTCTGCGTACGGTGGATGAAACACTTATTGTTGGGGCCAAAGTCCACGATACGACAGACGGTGCCTCGAGGATTGACCAGGCCGAGCTGGTCGGATTGGACGATCTTTTCGTGAGCCTTGACGTCGGCGTCATCGTTCAGATCGGCCGGGAACTGAGAGGTGGTGTACATGACGGCGAAGGCCATGTCATCGGTTTTGAATGGCTTCCACTGGCCCGGAGAGGAGGACTGGATGATGGCCTTGCCGGCGGCGTCGTGGCCGGTGACATGGCGGGTGACGGGGCGAAGAGGTGAGATTTGACCGGCATTCGACATGATGAAGAGGTTTGTTCTCTTTCGAGCCGGATTCACATCTGATTTAACTTAACGCATCGGCCGCATCTTGTCTCACCTTGATGCACGAGGAGCGGTGTGAAAACACCTGGGTTGACAAGAGGTCTGTTCCCTGCAGCGCAGAATATCTGTTGACCCGGTGCAGGCATCCACGTCATCATTCCCCGAATCGGTCGTGTTTGCAAAGACGCCGTCCCCGGTCCGCGACGCATTTCGCGTTACTTAGTGCGTGTTTTTGATTCGGTGGATGCCAATATCACTCCGAAACCCGCTTCTATCGGGTTTACTCCGGACAAATAAAACCCCCACGCTCGTCCGGTCCGCGGAGACGCGGGGAATCTCCACACAAGCTGGTCTGAGGGGCTTGTCCGTGTTGCAGACAGCGGATTCGACTATATACAATGGACATGGGCGTTCGGATTTCTCGTCACTATGTACAAACACACGTTACAGGAACCAGCGGAATTGTGGCGACGAAGGGCCCTCGCGCATGCGGTCCGTGGGGATATCCCGCGCATGGAGGGTCACCCCGTCGCGCCGGTCACGGCGCTTATTGTCAAGCAACATGTACAGCCCGAGCAGACCCGCCAGACAGGCTCCGGTAGCCCCAAAGGCCCCGACGGTGATCAGGGCGGGCATGTACTTGGGGGCATCCTGCTCCCGAAACACGTTGCTGCCGACCAGGCCCATCAGGTTGGCCAGGGGCACACCAATACTGGTAAGAAGCACACGGCGGCCCTCGTGCGCAATGTTGTTGTTATACCAGGTGCTCAGAATCACCGAGGGCGCAGACGTGCCCCACGTCATCATGAAGGTCGCAAAGTAGGCCACCTGCAGCTCCCTGTGGACGTCGTCAATTGAGGCATAGATCATGAAGCCAGTGAAGGTGAGCAGGAAGCCCAACACGAGGAAAGGCGACCGTAGCCGACTGTAATCCGAGCAGAAGGCGAGAATTAGCAACACTACCGCGCCAGTCACGTTCGGGGCCACGGTGTAGAGATTGGTTTTGACAGTGGAATAGCCCAGTCGCGCCACGATCTGAGGCATGAACAGAGCCACGCCCTGGAGCGGAACACCCAGGCAGATTTCAATGCAGAGGAAAACATAGGTTGTGGGTTGTTTGAAAATACCGATCGCATCGCGCAGGCTGAACTTCTCGTTTACCACGGCACTCGAGTCTACCTGGATCCGATGGAAGGCTAGCGCCTTCTCCTCCTCGGACAGGAATGAGGCCTCGGCCGCGCTCCTGGGAAGGTAGAACCAGGCGAACACGGCAAAGACGACCGTCGCTCCACCCTCGATAATAAACAGGTAGCGCCAGTTCGGTAGACGCGATCCCTCAATCTGGAAGACGCCGAACGAAATGAGGCCCGAGAAGGCATACGCAATGTTCGAAGCAGCGTAGAAAAACGCCAGTCGGCGGGCCAGCTCGCCGCGGCGATAGAACGTGGTCAGGTAGTAAATGACCAGGGGAAAGAACGGGGCTTCGGCCATGCCCAGGAACCAGCGCAGCGCAAAGATACCCCCGAAGTTATGGGCGGCCGAGGACAGCAATGTGAAAGAGCCGAACGAAAGCATCAAGATGGGCAGCACGCGAGCGGGACTAAACTTCTTTCCGAGCATGGCTAACGGCGGGGCGAAGATCACAAAGGGCACGAAGAAAATGGATAGCAACAGGTTATACTGATTGGGCTTGAAATGGAGATCTGTGAGGTGGTCAGTATATCGGAGCGTCATGAAGTCAATTGGCGTACCATCCGTCATTCCGTCCGTCTTTGCATTTCCCAGGTTGCCCTTGTCCAAGGCCACGAAAAGGTCTAAAGGTCGAGAGTCAGAAATGAGCACACGAGCACGAGCACAATCCACTGCAGACATACACATCACAGCCAGGATCGGGAGCAGACGCAGGTCGAACCGTCGGCAAAGACGTCGCTCGGCCTTGTGGTCGACCACGCGCGTTGCCTCATCGACGATATCGGGAGCGGATCCATAGCCCTGAAGCTTGTTGGGCTCGTCGACGGTGCCCATGGCAGCCTTGTCCGTGTCGTCCAGCTTCGGGTGTGCGGGATCCATTGTGAAGGGGATGGTGTCGACCGGTTCAGCGGTATGGATAATTGAGACAAGCTCGTGTCTCAACTGCAGCGAGACATCCCTTGCTCATGAACTCCTGGGAATGTTGCATCACAGCCCATGTCACCCCCACGCTTCTCCGCATATTGGACCCATGAGAGGGGACATGACAGGCAAGAGCGGACGGAAAAGGTTTGGGGTGGTTGCAGATCACCGGTACCAGGCGCACGGTTGCATCCGATCGGGGTAGTAGGGCCAAGTTATCTGCGGAGGGGGCCTATCGCGGAGTGCCTATCGCGGACTTTTGCCGAGGGTTGAGATAAGTGATGCCTGTTCCTGTCCCCCTGATCTCCCCGGCACGCGTCAGAGTAGGCTTTCTAGGGCCCGATATGCTTTATACTTTATACTTTATGCTTTATGCTTTTACAGGTCATATCCCGGCGCTGATCCCGGTGGCTCTCGTTAAGCGGGAGCTTCCTATCCCGGTTCTAGGGTTGCATCTGACCTCAGGATCCCTTCCGCAAAGATACACGTCTACATCAGACGGTGCATACACAGCAAACAACATCACCTTCTTCTATTAATCGATACATACACGTCTAGGTAGCTGGGGGATCGCTGGTTCCCTGCTTCCATGGTCTGGTGTCCACCACCTCTCCCCGGCGGGTTCTATCAAGGATACATCATCAGCGTAGTCTTTACAGTCGGGTCTAAACGGGAATGAATATCTGGATCAGAGCCAAATCGAATCATTTTCTCACCAGTCTTAAGCAATCCGGCAAGATCAGTTCGGCGAGTGATAGGTATCATCATGCATGAGAATCATACGGAAGGATAGACGCGCAGTGAGATAGAGAACTTACCGTTTGAGATACCTCGGAACTCTATCCTCGAGTTATCAAAGTGGAAAGGAATGGCGAATTTGATGAGAATGACAGAATTCCTGCCACGGCTTGGTATGTCCTTTATACAGGTGCCTCGGAGAGTGAACAAGATCTGCGTCCGACCCTGTCCTGAGGCGATGGCTCCTCGAGACCCGCTACGCGAAGATGTGAATATGAATCACCGTCGTGACTCACCCGCTTGATTCTTCTAGACTGCCTCGTGTTTGCCGTCACCGCAGGAAGAATCACCGCGCGCGGGCCTCATCGACTTCCCGATCGGCTGCCCGCTCGTTGGAAAGTTTCACCAACTCTTCATTACGTTATGATCATCGAATTGAACTTCGTTTCAATGTACCTCTTATGCGTCAGTATCCTGGAACATATATCACATGGCAATTACGCTCGCCGAGCTCCGGCATCCGCCTGGATCGCTTCTTCGGCATTGATCTTCCAGTTCTCTTCCTACCGCGACAGAGCCGGCCGACCTGCCACGAGGTCTTCGCTGGCCCATTTCATGCGCGCTTGATCCAAAGCTCGGTCGGTCTCCCCATCCGGGCAGACAATATAGAAGGATCTCATCTCCAGATCCTTCATCAGTTCCTCGGCGACCTGGCTCGGGTACCAGGACCCCGCGGGCTTCTTGACGTCTTTCTCGTTGGTAGGACCCACGTTCCCCATCAGCGCGGTCCAGGTCCACCCGGGCATCATCAAATCTGTATCCTCAATTGACCTTGTATCGATCACGACCGAACCTGAAACCCAGTACTCGGTGAACCAGCAGTATAAGTCTGGTGAAGGTATTCCAAGAATGAATTTCGAAATGCGAAGCACAACGGCTTTGGTTTTTGAGGCCTTTATGTTGCCTGAAAGACCGAGAATGATGATTCTTCTATCCTTTCCCTCAGTTTTAAGTTTATATCAAGCGATCTCGATCCACACGTCGAAAAGTGGGAGCGGATTTCGAAGAAACAGCAAAATATTTCGTACATTAAGACCCCAGTCGACGCCCGAACTGTTCCTCGAATGGAGAAAAAGAAGGAATACTGAGTTTTCAATCTTTGTTTCTATCACTTCAATGATCAAGACGCTACGGGTATTTTGAAGAGCACAATCCAGTCCGCAGATTCGTTTATATAAGTTAAATAAACATTATTTTAGCAAAACAGAGTTATCTATCTAGAATATTCGAATTCACTATACGTGACGTTGGCACTTACGTAGACTCCCTATTGGTCTTTTTTGGGCTTGCTTTGTAACCCCTATTTAGTTTTAGAACTCGCCTGTTTTATCTCTTCTTTACGTTTTTTCTACCCGTCGCGCCTTTAAATATTAAGATTAGTAGCTTTATATACTGCTTTAGGATACGTACGAATAAGGAAATGCGAATTCTCTTAGATGAAATAGGCCTAGATTTTAATAAATAGACCTTCTATAGCGGAAAAAGAACGATACAATAGCCTTTACTTAGCTTAAACTATCATATTAGTGCGAAGTATAAGTAGGAGCCTTCTTTGGCTTTATTATAATAATTTAGATTAGATTAGTCAAACGGCTGAAAGAAAGGATATAAAATGGTTAAAGCCGCGTAGGTATGCTTGTCACAAGTAGTTCTACTTTCTCTACCTGTTGTATCCGGGAGAAATAGGGTTTGTGCTAGGGAACTACTATACGGGCGAGATGATCCAAGAGCCCATTTTACTTTCGTAGGCATTTGGGACTTAGGCAAGAGTTAGAATAAGAGAGACCCCTCTAAATTCAATGTAGGGTTAGGGCTTTCCGGTGCATTCTGATATTCAGGAGGTATCGACTACAGTGGGCGATTCCTTTCTAGTGTGTAGATCTCTTGAGATAGATAACGTAATACAAAGTGAGATATTGCAAGCTAATTGGATGAAATAGGACTCATAGTGCGAAAACGACGAGAACCGCAGTGGTGATAACAACCGACCAGCTCGTTACACGAGATCCTGCGCACGACGCGGCGCTGGCATGATTGCTGTAACCAATATTCAACGAGTTATTCCCGAACCCCACAGTCCTTATCCAGGTAGGACTCGCACTATTGTTCACCAATATGTCTGAATGGTAGGTGTCAATAAATCCTAGAAAGGAGATTGTAATTTGACCCCTAGTATTATCCGATCCGGAATCAGAGTTGCTAGAATCCGCCGCATAGTATCCAGAAAGGGTGACGTTTGCTGTTTCGCTATCGAATTGTAGATTCACCAACGGGTCCGTCCATTTCCAACCATCAATTCCCGGCCATTCGTTTGAAATGATGGTGATGAAAAACTGATCATTTTCGCCGGGCTTGCAGGAAGGCAAAGTCACTTCAAAATTACCAAGCCTGTATCCAGAAGGCTCAGAGCCAGGGCCTGATATGTTATCGGTAACTTTCGCCGTTAGGTTGAATGGCGCATGTTTCGTTGGCGCTAAGGTGTAATTTAGACCGTCTGGGAGAAACGCTTCGCCCAAATACTGATAGGTATGGTTCACCGGGTCCTGGTACATTCCTCTGGTAAACAAACTATAGTTAACTAAAGCGATCATTATGTCTCTGATAATGGAAGCGGCACTACTTACCTAGTAGACTCTAGGAACCACTCAATGGAAGGTCGCAAAGATGGGGTCTCGGCAGACAACCAAGATGAGAAATTTGTATCTTGTTGCCAAACAGTAAGAAGAGAATCCACTGCATTTTGGCTAGTATTCAAAAGCTTTTCGGTGACTCCAAGTAACGATTCAAATTCCACGGCGAGTTCTTTGTCGTGTTGGTTATCGCAAACAGAATTGTTGACGGTTTCTCCTATTAGAGGTTTGAATTCAATGCGAGTTGTTCCGTTGTAGTATCTAGGGAAATGAGTTGACGACCAAATTGTGGTTGGGTATGAACGTACGATCCAACCCAGCTATACAAATCAACGAGGCCCGTTACGTTGTTCGGGCGGAAAGGAAGAGAAGGATTGTAAGTCGGGTCTGGGGCAGCCAGAATGGTGGTGGGAGCTAAGCTCCAAGAAACGAGGTGTAATAATATGCGCCTTGGGGAGAACATGTTTAGATCTAACATTCGAAAAACTGGGTCTTCTCAGTTTATGGACTTGGAAGCTAGAACATAATCAAAGACCTGGCCACCGACCGACTATTATTTTTCTTTTTGAAGGGAGGAAGGAGGCCCCGTGACTTCAGGGGTGATTTAATTTTAGGCGATGTAACGTATCCCAGTTCCGCTGGCATTTCATGAAAAATTAGTATCTAGTCTGTTTTAGTATATTCAATACCGCCTTAAAGGAGAAAATTGGATATGTCACGTAAAGTAATTTCGGCGGGCGGTATGTAAGGAAATGGATCCCGAGGTTAGAAAAATAACGTGTATTTCTTTGGCACCCTGTAAGAGGTATAGGACGCTTTACTACGGAGCTAATATACAGTGGCGTTCCATGAGTTTGAAACACCCCCCTTAATTACATAATATTCTGCCATCTTTTCTGCTATCTTTTCTGCCAGCTAAAACATCGCCCGTTGAATAGCTAATAACTAGTATACCACCTATCATTATCAATTACCTGCTTTACTCGGTTAGGCATAGTGACGGCTAACTTTTTAAGCATATCTGTATCTATCTCCGACTAAGCTTCTTGTGCAGTAGCTGTTAAAATTTGTAATGTCTCCTCGTTATCAGGCATTCCCTTGATTTCTGGGTGCAGTTCATAGATCTTGGCTTTTAAAAGCGCCCAAAGGTTCTCAATGGGGTTGAGGTCTGGTGAATATAGTGGCCAAGCTATCACTGCAAAGTCTTGATCTGCTAGCCAGTCCCGTATAACATGAGCTATATGAATAGGGGCATTATCCTGTTGAAAAATTGCACCTTCGGTACTATTCATTAAAGTTGGTAGCATACGTTGGTAAAGTTCGAGGATTACCTATCGATTTACACCTCCACGGGGTGAATTTGAATCTCCAAAGAGCGGGATAAGTCCTGTTCGTCGACTAGAGCTAGAGAAAGTAGCCTAAAATATCTATTTAATACCCTTATGATAAGAGACTTCTTCAATATCTTAGGCTGCTATTTGAGCCGCTGGTCTAGTAAAAGTATACTCGCGACGAGCTCCTTTTCCTCTCTCGACAGTTGATTTATTAGACTAAAAAATCTTTCTCCATTTATTAGAGTTATACCCTTAAACTCGATCAGCCTAAGCACTAGACATTGACATGGGACTCCCATGGGACTAAGGTCCGTCCCAAGTCCCACCCATGGGAATACCCATTTGGGTATGCTAAGGGAATACCCACCCATAGGAATACCCATAGGTCCCATGGGTACCCATAGACACCTGATTATGCCTGAATTCGCCTGAATTCGCCTGAATTTTGTGTATAAGATCACTGACTAATCTTTGTTATTTACGTCTGTTTCGGTTGGAACAAGTAATATCACTACTTTTTAACCTACCTACTAGGTAATTATAAGAAATAAAGTTATTTATATATATAAAAGGGTCCGTTTCATCGGTCGCATTAATGTTTTAGGCCTATCGAAGTAAAGGTAAAAAAGCGGTGGTAGAAATTATGGTTTATCCTCTAAGATATATATTTATTATATACAACCAACCACTCTGCTATTATTTCCTTTGATTTTATTATATTATAATACTAGGTTATTATGGCTTATTTTACTAGTTAATTTAATTACTATAGCTTCTTTTATATATATTTATCTTGCAAACACCTAATTGCTAGTGTAGGGTGTGTGGTTGAGAGAAAAAGGTCAGAGTTGAGAGCAAAAGTTAAGAAATTTCTAGGGGGCATGGCTCTTACTGAATTCTATGGGACTATGGGACTCCCATAGGACTACCCACATAAATATAGAGAGTTAGGCCAATAGGATAGGCTAGGTAGACCCACCCAGTACTGATTGGCTTATAAAGAACCAATAATATTAGGCTATATGCTTAAAGCCCTTAATATGCCTTACCTTCTATCTAAGCTTTTTCTCTTTACCTTGGTCTTAGTTTCTCTTCACTTTCGCTAGTATGGCACACCTCTCGGACCCTATAAGCTAATCTATATATAGCGATAGTATTGATCCTATCCTTCTATCTGATTCTTTCTCTTTTGAACCAAACGAACCAACTAAAAGCCAAATAACTAAGCTTACACCACCACCACTACTACCACCCTCTATTCAACGTGTTGGAGACCGGACGAAACAGTGGGCACTTTAGACGGAAATGACTAAGACTGAATTTATTGAATGGTTTACCACTCTATATGGGACAAAACCCAAAGCAAAATATATCCATTAGGATAGAAAGGGCCATCAATCTGATGTATAGACGCATTTTGACCAAGTTGCATATATTAATACAGGAAAACTAATAGTTGCTTGCAAAAGGTGTGGTATAATAATAAAGCATCCAGTAAAAGATAGGACATCTAGGATGCGACGATATCTAAAAAATGGTGCCTATCAGATAAAAAGCAAGCAAACAAGTATTAAGCACTTAATACAGAAAGTGGTATGTTTACTAAAAAGTGAGAGAAAAGTGAGAGCAAAATAAGAGAAAACTAACCTATTATTCTCTCACTAGGCAGTCAACTCCAATCTATCCCAACCTTGGTCTAAAGAGCTCTAGCAGCAATAGCTTTTAACCACTATCACTAGCCTACGCCTACCCTTCCAAATCATCGAGAGCGAGCACTTCCAGAAGCTTCTACGCCTAACCTAGTTAGCCCCTTTAATCCCAACCTTTCCTACCGGTCGCACGATATAGCGCCGACTACGAAATATAGTCGAAGACCGATAGAAAGATACCCTTCAGATGCTTCCACCCTATTCAAAGCTCTCAATTAGTCTAGATTGCTGGACATCACCCTTTCAGCAAGCATTTATGGCTATTACTGGTTATTTCCTAGACTAGAATTAGGATTACTAAGAGGTGCTTCTAGGATTTGAACCCCTAGAAGGAACACACACTAGGACGAATCTTAGGTTAGTCCTAACTGATACCCTTCAAAAGTATTAGATTCTAGACCGGATTATAGCTATTACTACGGATAATGCGTCAAATAACTAGACGATGATTATAAGCATCCAAGCTAGTTATCCTGGTCTACCTTTGATCCGCATTCCTTGCCTTGCGTATGTGATTTAGCTTAGTCTGAAATAGCTTCTTGGTTAGATAAAGGCAAACCCCCAGAATGACATAGTGGAAATGGTTTAGACAGAAGAGCATAGTCGGGCTACTACTCGGGCTCAGCAGAGGTCTAGAAAGCTAGATATTACGAATACCCTTCGTAAGGCTCGCAGTCTTGCTATCTATATTAATGCAAGCCCACAGAGACGGGATAACTTCCTAAAGCTTCAGACTAATCAGCCTACATTAGTCCCAATCCAGGACGTCCGTACGCGTTGGAATTCGATATATCTAATGCTTTACTGGGCTAAAAGGCTTTAATCTGATTTAAATCAGTACTATATCACCTACCGGGTTAAACAGTTAATGATTAATTCAGAGGAATGGCGTTAGATTGATTATCTTCTTTGTTTAACCAAGCCTTTCTTCCAATTTACCACTGCCCTATCTAAGACTAAGGATATTACTATCCACAGTGTTTTTAGTATCTATAATAAGCTTTTTGACCACCTTAAAGCTTCGATTTAGCAGTTGAGGCGGAAAAAGGTTAGTCTCCTATATTCTCTCCCTTTTCCGCTAATTATAACTCTGATTTTTCGCACTTCAACCTATATAACAAGGGTTAAAGTGCGAAAAATCAGAGTCATAATTAGCGGAAAAGGGATTTATTTAAGTCTCACTTACTTACTTTTCCTTCACTTCTAGGCTAGGTGGAAACGGCAGATACTTGAAGCTCTTGAATCAGCTAAAAATAAGCTTCGAGAGTACTATACAAAAACAGATAATCTAGAACTTAGTGATATCTATGCGCATAGCACAATCCTCGCCCCTCAGCATAAGTTGCAGTTCTTTTCTGGCCCTAACTGGATAGATAAAGACTATACTTCTTTATATCGAGCGAGCTTTCAAGAGTGAATAAAAGTATATCAAACAGAGAGTGATTCAATCCCAAAACCTCAGGCTTCTATCCAAGCTTCTAAGCTTGATTAATTGCTTGCTTCTGAGCCTAAATCCACCAAGGATCAGGATGAATTAACCTAATATCTCTAAGGAGGTAAGCTTACTTTTTCCTCTCACTTTCCTCTCACTTTCCTCTCACTTTCCTCTCACTTTTCTCTCACTTCTAGTCTTACCTCTCATTTTACCTCTCGTCTAATTTCTTTGGTTTTACTTAGGTTTGGTCCCAATTAGCCCTCGTCTATTCTGGAAAGATCATACGCATCAGTTCCCTACACTAGTATATATAGCATAGGATATTTTCTCTATCCCTGCTATTGGTGCTGGTGTAGAAAGGTTATTTAATTCAGCCTGGGATATCTATTATTATCGGAGGGGTCGTCTGAATTCTTCAACTATCTAAGACCTAATAATGTTTATATATACGACTAGGTTCGAGATGGAAGATCAGCAGCTAGCTTTTATCCGATCTCTATCTATCCACGAGGACGGTGAAACAGATGAACCTTCTCAGCAAATAGAAGGTTTTAAGCTAATTAGTGATACTGAGGCGGATAGGGTGGATAAGCTAGATAAGCTAGATGAGCTAGATAGGATAGATGTTTCTAGGCTATCTTCTGTTCGGGCTAGTAAGAGAAGAAAGAGTGTTTTATCTAATAAGAGTGATGATGATTTAGTCTCTTTGCCTATAATTCCAGAAAGCTAGATTTGGGCCTCTGGTCGGGTGAAAAGACGTCCTCGGGGGCCTGAGGGCTTTGAAATTCTATAGAATAATATAGGTGCTATTCTCTCATTCAAACCTCACTTTGTTTTTCTTATTTTATTACCTTTCGACTATAATTTTACCACCTAAATACCAAAGATTCCTACATAATATGCATTAATTATACCTCCTTGTATTATGGGTACTCATAGGAGTATAGGAGTCCCATAGATGGGTAGGGAAAAGGCCGTCCCACCCATAGGACTAAGGGTCGGTCCCATATCCCACCCATGGGCGGGACGGGACTGTCCCAAATGGGAATACCCATGGGAGTGTCAATGTCTACTAAGCACGTCGTGCGTGGGCTTGGGCCTCGGTAAGCTCTGGTCGTTGAAGAATGAGCTATTTTCGCTTATTCTGTTCCTAAAAGAATCTCCAAAGTGTCTACCAGGAAACACTATGATCAAGGCGAGAAAGGAGATGATTATATTTAATCTATAGGTCTTAATCAATAGTATTAAGAAGTATTGTTCTCTCTTCTTCATTAAGTTTCTTTAGGCCACCAGATCGAGGACGAGTTACTTACGTAAGACCTCTCTAGTTGGATCTAGCGATTGTAGTCTTGATTGTACCTATTGGAATAGAGGGATAACGCTCGTGGATCTCCTTATATGACTAGCCAATTGATTTGAGCTCAATGAGCTTTATTCGTTTATATAGGGCTAGCTGGCGACGTCGGGAGCCTTGGGCAACGTTTAGAGCCTGTGAAGGGTAATTATATTATATTTGCTCCTGAGAAAAGCGCTAGCCTGAGCGGGCTAAAGGCATATTTAGTGTCTAAATAGCTTTGAATCCATTCGATGTGGCACGCGTGTTTAGGGGGAGCGGTAAGCTGGCTATGGTAGGCGGTAAAAAAGAGCGGTCAGGGGGGTGTTTCAAACTCATGGAACGCCACTATACTAGAAGCGCTAGTACAGTGGTGTAACATAAGTATTTGACCTCGAGTACTTTAGGATCCACTTTTAGCCTGACCGCTTTATTATACCGCCTACTTTATTAGTACACCACACCTCGCGTTTCAACGCGCTTACTAATATATACGCTATAGTTAACGCGTTATAGCAGTCTTTCTTACCTTATTATGCCTCCTATACGTGGGAAGAGAGGCCTAGAGCTTGACTGCCTTACTAAGGCTAAGATCTGCGAATTACACGCTATAAATAGCTGGGGTGCAACAACTATTAAGAAGATGCGCTTTCCCAATATTCCACGCTCAACAATTTAATATACCCTTACCTAAGAGGCAAAGCGTCAAAAACAAGAAAGCCTTCCACGCTTAGGCGCTCCAAGGAAGCTTACTGAAGAGGATCGTGACTATATCTACGACACTATACAAGAAAAGCCATCGATATTAATTAAAGATCTACTTAGAGAGGTCGATTTTAAGGTCCATCGCCAGTCAATTTAGCGTCTAACCCACAAAATAGGTCTTCGAAAATGGAGGAAAATGCAGCGTCCGGCACTTACGCCTAAACATACTACGAAACGGCTTCAATGGGCACTCGAATACCAACACTTCACTCCTGAAGACTGGGCCCGCGTCTACTGGTCAGACGAATATACAGTTGAACGTGGAATAGGCTAGCGGCAAGAATGGACGTTTACACGTCTAAAAGACCAGCTTTTTCAGCATTCAAAAGAAGGCTCTTAGGTTCAGATAGTTCCGGCGCGAGGGAAGCAAATTAAGCAGATGTTTTGGGCTACTTTCTCTGGCTTACCGCGTCGATTAGGCCTAATTCCATTATTCGGAGATCCTACGTCTAGAAGAGGTGGTGTTTCTTTACGTACGATTAAAGAGCTCTATCGGCGTATCTTACCTACGCTACTTAATAGTATTGATAATAATGCTATTTTTCAGCAAGATAACGCGCCCGTTCATACTACATATATTGTACGGGAAGCTCTTAATGAGCTTAACTGCGAGATTATGGAATGGCCTTCTTATTCACCTGATTTAAACCCGATCGAGAACCTCTGGGCGCTGCTAAAAGCCGAAATTCTTAAGCGTTATCCTAAGCTAATGCGCCTACCGAACAACGAATCTACGTTAGATCTATTGCTAAAAGCTGCACAGGAAGCCTGGGAAGGCCTAGATATTGAATTATTCAAGCATCTATCAGAAACTATGCCTCACAGGGTAGCTGATGTTATTAAGTATAAGGGGTGGCATACTAGCTATTAGACTGAATTGAATTTCAGAGGTTTCTGCCTGGCAGTATTAGAAAAGTGGGTCCTAGGCCGAAGTACTCGAGGTCAAATACTTACGTTACACCACTGTATGTTCAATACCACGTACGACCTGGCACTCACCCATGGGTGACCTTCCGGGGTCCGGACCGTCCACCCGCCCCTCCTCTGGCGGGCGGAGGGTCTAACATCCCGACCTTCCGAAGGTCACCCACGTGACTAATTTTAGGAAAAAAGTCATATTTTAGGAGTCAATCCACTTAGGCATCTGTCCTAAATAGTAAGGCGTGTCTTATGGGGGTCGGTTGGACCCGCGGGGCGGGTGAGTGCTACTGTACTGTAGGTCTAGTTGCATTCGCTTATAGATTTCGGGTGGTCCCGCCGGTGAATGGACCGGATAAGCTTTTAAGTAAGAGGCACTATCTGCTTGGCAAAAAGGCTTAGTGCTATACTGTATTTTGCGAGAAGCGGTCTATGCACCCCACGTATTAATCTAGACAAATCCATACTTGCGTTTTTCCATGTTGATCTCTGGTTCTCTCGATACCGACGGTTTACGTGGTAGCGAAGAAGAAATGAGACCTCGGTCAGATTGCCAGATTTGGTACCCTTCTCCGCTAGAAGACCTCTTACCCTGACTAGACCCATCAGCAAGTGGCGAAGTAAAATATTATGTCTTCTAGGTCCTATGATCCCTATGGAGTATGCGATCTCCAAATCTCCGGAGGATATCAGCAAGATCAACCCAAGAACAACACGAAAGCCACCAGCATCATTTCATGGAGTATCTCACTTCTTAATCTTAGCTCGATAATCCTACTATACTGTCTTAGTCTAGTGCTAGTTTGGAGGCTTGCTGGCCAAGACTGATTGAGGCGCTTCCTGGATGGGTAGAAGCATTACAACCACACTAGCTATAAAAATTTACAGAACGGGAATGGTATTAACAATTGGGCATTCTTTCCGCTAGCTTACTCTCTATCCGGAAATGGCCGAAAGACACTCTTCTGACTAGGAACTGGCCCGGGGTTACAGCGGGAAGGGAATTTGGACAGCAAACTAAAGTCTACAAATACTATAAATACGCCCATCTTACAACTGGCAGACTAAAAGTAACACCGACAGAGCTTTTGCTAATATCCGTGTCTCATATCATTTTTTTGTCATTATGTTTTCGAACTGGATTGTGGCCTCTCTATATGTGCCTCTAGTGGCCGGTTACTTGGTTTCACCCCCGGGCACGCCTTATCCCGAGGCTTCCTCCGACTGCAGTGGCTGGGCTGAGTATGCATCTGGCCTAACATGTGCGAGCGTTGAGGATACCTACTTTATCAGCGCTGCCGATTTTGAATCTTGGGTAGGTCATCCTAGAAATTCCTTTCCTCTTCTGAGAACTCTCACCCATTAATTGATTAGAACCCCCTCGTTACCGCTTCAGGTTCCTGCTCTTTGCAATCTGGGTTCTGCTACTGCGTGCAAATCAATTTTGAGAGCACCTCTCCTAGCCCAACCTCTTCCGCATTAGAAGTGCCAACGACCACTGGCAATACTAGCTCTTCCTCTACTACTACTACATCCGGCAATAGCATCGCCACACCTACTCCTATTGAATCTGGCATGGTTAATAACTGTGATGTATTCCATCAAGTGGTCTCTGGAGATTCTTGTCAGGGCATCGCTGCCGCTGCAGGAATTACTCTCACGGACTTCTACACCTGGAATCCTACTGTTGGAAGCGGCTGCTCTAGTCTCTGGCTTGGATACTACGTCTGCACTGGTATAACCGATGACTTAACCACCGCCACTATTCCAGCAATCACCACTACCGCTGGTAATGGGATTCCCACCCCATCTCCTATCCAGAGCGGTATGGTCACCGACTGCGACCAATTCCACCTTGTCGTCTCCGATGATTCTTGCGCTGCCATCGCATCTAGAGCAGGAATCTCCATCGCTGATTTCTACACCTGGAATCCTACTGTTGGGAGCCGCTGCTCTAGTCTCTGGCTTGGATACTACGTTTGTATTGATGTCGTTGGATACACACCCAGCAAGACGACTACTACTACTTTGAAGACTACTACCATATCTAAGGGGAATGGTATCACCACTCCCACTCCTACTCAGGTTGGTATGGTTGCCGATTGCAATAAGTTTTACTTGGTGGGCACTGGAGCTAGCTGTGCCGCCGTTGCATCGGAGGAGGGTGTTACTCTTTCTCAAATTGAAAGCTGGAACTCTGGGGTGGGTAGTGCGTGTACAGATCTGTGGCTTGGCTACTACATCTGCGTTGGTGTTGTGTAAATAAAGAGAGCTTTTGGAGTGGGCAGGTAGGAGATAAAATTCTATTTACTACCATAGTAGGAGGAATTTGATGACCGTTGAAGCTATTCCAATGTATTGAGTCGCGTTTTCATATAGATTCTTCGATACAAAAGGAAAGGCGATCGCTTCCCATTGAGAGAATGAAGCTTTTGGTGTTGGGGCCGGGGGGGGGGGAAGGGGGTGGAGGAAACCGGGATAAAGCGCATTACAGTCAGTTCGGAGTATCTGAACCTTCATGGCGTCAAAGAGATAGTAACTCATTCCATCACATTGGGGGATAAAAGGCAAGTGATGCGTTATAAGGGGCATATGACATTTCCAAGCCAATGGGATGGGCAAGACCGCAGAAGAAATTGCAGTCGTCAGCTTCCCATTGTGCTTATCATTAGCTAATAGATTGAAATTACCGGAGATGCAAACGTTTTTAGGGGCAGAGATGTACGCAAAAAGTGGATACTGTTTTCATTTTCTGCGGTGTGGGAGTCGGCTACACAAAGGCCTCGGAAAGAAAAACCTTATCCTCTCGCGGATTATTGGACTTGATGTAATATGCGTAGGAAAGCTATATTTTTCATGGGTCACATGCAGGACGCTTATGTACAGGCTTGAACTTTTGACAGCGCTAGTATATCAGGCAAATCGGGCGATGCGGGACCTCCAACATGTGCCTCGTGCTAGTGGGTTTAGTCACGGGATAGAGGGCATCTGTCAGACGTGCTAGCTCTGGTGGAAAGCGGTGAATTGGTAATAACTAGTAATAACTAAAGGAGAAACTAAATACAAAACATGAGCGCCGTAAGCCCTAAAACCCAAACTAGGTAATGCTCTGACCTGCATCCGACTTGCGGCATTATTGAAGGCCTTCAGCACAAACTAGAGTGATGGGTCCGTGCGCGGCTTGGAACTTCTGGATTAGCGAGGTTACAACCGCAACAATAGAAGTAATAGAAATTTCAATTAGTGATGCGGGAAATTTCTGTGGTGAGGTTCTCTACTTAACGACAGCCGACTTCTTTTTGCAGATCATCAAGTTCTCTCCGGCCTCAATAAAGACAAGAGGGATGAAAGTTCTTAAGAGTGCACGAATAAGGGTATGATTATTTCAAATGCAGAGCAAGGCACATTACTAGCAGATGTGGACTAATGGCGTAGCTATTGAGATGACTAACTGGGATACAGAGACACAGGGGCGCAGGGACACGCTAGTTGGGTTACAGCCTGGAAAGAAAGTTAGCCTAGTGGTTAGCCAATCCAGACATCGGGAGTTCGCGGAGCTTCGGACAAAGCGATGATTGACACACTTCGAGGGACAACAATCTAGATGACAAATTGCGGTATTTCAGTTAGGATGCGCTGCTTATCTTTGCTAGAATTTCAGGTGCCACTTGACCTAAAATAAGGGCAATTCCTGAGTCTTGACCGTTCTGAGTGGGAGACCGAAACTACAGTGGTGGGAGGCGCTTTGATTGACTTGAAGGCCCAGAAAACATGAATGGACAAGTTACGCACTACGCTTGTAATAGGGTATCATGAATGCATTGTTGCACTCTATAAGAGCATCATTCTCTCGCAGGTGCACTTGGCATAGTAGCACCTGTAGATGAGTGACGAGAGATAAACGGAGACAGACCTAAAAGTAGTAGCAAATGAACCAGGCAATACTACGTCGTTGATATGGCTTTCCGCGAACTCAATTCTGTTAGAGGTACTGTATCGTTGGTCAACCTGAACCACGCCACAGCTGCTTTGAGATAAAATACTGTACATAAATTCTGGGTCTGTGACCCACATCGATTTGTGACAATACATCTCTCTGAACCACGTCAGAAATGTAATGGGCCCCTGGCTAGTAAGAATACAAAACTTATTTTCCTCAACTGAGTCTTGACCATTATTTCTGTTCCTAAGTGGGACCACCGAGCTGTTTTGAAGTCATAACCTTAGCGACCGGCTATTCAAGTGCACTGGAAGAGATAGTTTCTAACGTAATATCACCTGCTATCTAGAAGTAGTGAAATCATGCTCCACCTGGAGGATAAAACAGGACAGACACCAAGTCAAATTTTGGTACGATAGATTATGTTATTTTTCTTTTCCTGCCCGCCATCGGAATCGCGAACACAGACATTATAATATTCCTACCCGGCTCTCAGAAAACAGTGAGTGTAACTTAATCAATATTAGCTGAGCACCGCTTTAATCTTCGCCTAAACGTAAAATTCAGGTACAAAGTGAGGTCAGCCGCCCCTATTACGCGAGGATGCGGTCGCCATGGACTGGTTCAGAGTGGGGGCGTTGAGAGAACTGCTTTATTGGACAACGATGCGTATTGTAGCAGTTCATCTATAGTACACGCGTGCTGCATATTACGAAGGCGCTATTTACCTACAGTGGCGTTCCATGAGTTTGAAACACCCCCCTGACCGCTCTTTTTTACCGCCTACCATAGCCAGCTTACCGCTCCCCCTAAACACGCGTGCCACATCGAATGGATTCAAAGCTATTTAGACACCAAATATGCCTTCAGCCCGCTTAGGCCAGCGCTTTTCTCAGGAGCAAATACAATATGATTACCCTTCACAGGCTCCAAACGTTGCCCAAGGCTCCCGACGTCGCTAGCTAGCCCTATATGAACGAATAAAGCTCATTGAGCTCAAATCAATCGGCTAGTTATATAAGGAGATCCACGAGCGTTATCCCTCTATTCCAATAGGTATAATCAAGACTACAATCGCTAGATCCAACCAGAGAGGTCTTACGTAAGTAACTCGTCCTCGATCTAGTGGCCCAAAGAAACTTAATGAAGAAGAGAGAATAATGCTTCTTAATACTATTGATTAAGACCCACGAATCAAATATAATCATCTCCTTTCTCGCCTTGATTATAGTGTTTCCCGGTAGACACTTTAGAGATTCTTTCGGGAACAGAATAAGCGAAAATAGCTCGTTCTTCAACGACTAGAGCTTACCGAGGCCCAAGCCCACGCACGACGTGCTTAGGCTGATCGAGTTTAAGGGTATAACTCTAATAAATAGAGAAAGATTTTTTGGTCCGATGAATTAACTGTCGAGAGAGGAAAAGGAGCTCGTCGCGAGTATACTTTTACTAGACTAGCGGCTTAAATAGCAGCCCGAGATATTAAAGAAGTCTCTTATTATAAGGGTATTAAATAGATGTTTTGGGCTGCTTTCTCTAGCTCTAGTCGACGAACAGGACTTATCCCGCTCTTTGGAGATTTAAATTCACCCCGTGGAGGTGTAAATCGATGGGTAATCCTCGAACTTTACCAACGTATGCTACCAACTTTAATGAATGGTACCGAAGGTGCAATTTTTCAACAGGATAATGCCCCTGTTCATACAGCTTATGTTATACGGGACTGGCTAGCAGATCAAGACTTTGCAGTGATGGCTTGGCCACTATATTCACCAGACCTCAACCCCATTGAGAACCTTTGGGCGCTTTTAAAAGCCAAGATCTATGAACTGCACCCAGAAATCAAGGGAATGCCTGATAACGAGGAGACATTACAAATTTTAACAGCTGCTGCACAAGAAGCTTGGTCGGAGATAGATACAGATATGCTTGAAAAGTTGGCCGTCACTATGCCTAACCGAGTAAAGCAGGTAATTGATAATGATGGGTGGTATACTAGTTATTAGCTATTCAACGGGCGATGTTTTAGCTGGCAGAAAAGATGGCAGAAAAGATGGCAGAATATTATGTAATTAAGGGGGGTGTTTCAAACTCATGGAACGCCACTGTAGTCCGTGACAATACATGGGCCTAAGCGGGCGTCCCAACGACTAGGGTCCCGCTAATAATATACTGGCCACATATACTGGCTATCCTATGTACGGTCTTCGCCGCTTTTAATTAAACGGGAAGAAAGCGCCGTCCGGATCACACCGTATGGTAACTGGGATATGACACCCCTTGAAGCGAAAGGGCCGAGGCCCTTTATGAGCTATATAAGTAGACAATTTCCGTCTCTTCGCCTTTTCTCGGCGATAGACAAAACTTTGTGTTTCTCTCTTTTTCTCCTTTTCTGCTCTACAATGCAAATGACATTCAATTTCCTGGCCATTGCGACCAGCTTTGCGTGGCTAGTCACAGCGTTGCCTCCGGAGCTAAACGAATTTTTTGCCCATAATCCTCTCTCAATTGTTACCCGTGCCTCTCAAACTTCTGGCAGTCCAACTCTCTCACGCAATGGTGTCTTGCAGACCAATCCAGCCCTCGTTCGTGCTGCTAATGCCCGATGTCCGGTTGGCTGCTTTCAGAGTGGAAGCAATCCCGGCAACTGGACCGTTTACCACAGTGTCGATCGTTTGTCTTGGTGCAATGAGACAATGTTGCTTGATTTTGCCCTTTTCAACCCCCTGGATGACCCTGAAACGCAAAAGAGCATTCGAGCATGTACTGCGGGTGATAGTCCTCAAGAAGTAGCTTTGACAGATACTTCATGTGCTAAACTCCATGATTCAACGGAGGAATTATCAGCTAGTCTGCATATTGCTTTCGTGAAGTCGAGCTCCTCGGCCTCTGCATCAAGTCTCGTCTCTGTCACAGGACAGCTCCAGAGCTATGTGGCTCAAAAATCCGGCTGCGATCAGACAATCGCATTCGCTACTACTACAAAGGGAATTGTTGGTCTCTATGCTGGCTCAGAAATACAGCGGCAAGGCCTGGTCAGCACAGTACTGACAGATTTCGCCACCGTGTTGAAGGACATGACCACTTCTGACACCGTCCTCGTTCAGCTTTGCGGAGAGAGTCTTAACAATCGGTATATGTTTGGCGTCATTGCCAGCGCACAGGGCGACCTTTCTGCGATTCAGAATGTAGTCCAGACGTGGAGCAAGAATGAGTGTGTTACATCCTATGGAGAGACATCTGTCTGGCAAAACATCACTGTCAGGGTTCCAACCGCACAACATGTTTCCAAAAGCAGTGGCAGGACCACGACAAAAAGGGCTACCGCAAGCAGAGTTGCAAGAGGACTGCATCCTAGGTCCACATGCTCTACCGTGCAAGTGCACTCAGGAGACGACTGTGTCTCTGTAGCAGCCGAGTGTGGTATTACGGTTACAGAGTTTAAAGAATACAATCCTGGCTCTGATATTTGTTCACCCCTACCTTCTGGTCGGCATGTGTGCTGCTCATCAGGGACACTTCCTAATTTTGCCCGATCGCCAGACGCCAACGGCACTTGTGCCGCCCATACGGTCAATGGTCATGACACATGTAGTGCCATCGCCGCTAGCTACGACATTACAGTCGCTGACCTTGAGAACTGGAACAAAAATACCTGGGGTTGGATGGGCTGTTCCGATTTGCAAGTCGGGAGCTATATGTGTATCAGTACCGGCTCAGCTCCAATGCCCGCACCACTCGCGAATGCTGTCTGTGGTCCGCAGGTACCCGGTACAGCAATTGCAACAGCAGGTACGAACTTGTCGACTTTAAATGAGTGTCCCCTCAACGCCTGCTGTGACATCTGGGGCCAATGCGGGACTACTGATGAGTTCTGTGTCATCACCGAATCCACCACAGGAGCACCAGGCACAGCTGCAGCGCGTACAAATGGCTGCATTTCAAACTGTGGTACAGCAATTGTCCAGTCTGATGCCCCGGCTGAGTTCATGAAAGTAGCCTACTGGGAGGCATTTGATCAGTCGCGTCCGTGTCTAAACAGTCCAGTCTCGACACTGGCTGACAGTGACTACACGCACGTGCATCTCGCTTTTGCTGAAGTCACCTCTGATTTCAAGGTCAATGTCTCCGGTATTTCTGACCAGTTTAATACATTCATGAGTCTGGGGGTTGGCTGGAAGAAGATTCTTTCCTTTGAAGGTTGGGACTTTTCTACCAATCCTGACACTTACAATATTTTCCGCCAGGCGGTGACAGAGGACAACCGTGCGACGTTTGCCTCCAATATTGTCGAGTTTGTGCGAGAGACTGGCCTTGATGGAGTAGATTTTGATTGGGAATATCCCGGAGAGCCCGATATTCGAGGAATCCCCGCTGGAAGCGAGGAAGATGGATTCAATTATTTCATGTTCTTGGATGAGCTGGCCAACCAGTTCTTGAAAACAGTGCCAGGGACTACAATATCTGTCGCTGCACCGGCTTCCTTCTGGTATTTGCAAAATTTCCCTATTGAGGCAATCGGGATGATTACCTCCTATATCATCTTCATGACATATGATCTCCACGGGCAATGGGACTATTCAAAGACAAGCGCACAGAGTGGCTGCCCCTTTGGAGACTGCCTGCGATCAGATGTGAACTTGACAGAGACCATCAACGCCCTGTCCATGATCACCAAAGCCGGTGTTCCCTCGAATAAGGTTGTTGTCGGCGTAACTAGCTATGGGCGTTCCTTCCAAATGACCGAAGCAGGCTGCTCTGGCCCCATGTGTACCTATACCGGTCCCGCATCGGGAGCCTATAAGGGACCTTGCACTGGAACTGCTGGCTATCTGGCAAATGCGGAGATCGCCTATGCCAATGCGACGCTGGCGAATCCTGCATACACTTTTGATACTGCGAGTTATTCGGACATCCTTGTTTTTGATGAAACTCAATGGGTTGCCTGGATGGAAGACGCTAATAAGGCGGTGCGAAGATCCCTTTACATGGGCATGAATTTCGGCGGTACCACCGATTGGGCTGTTGATCTCCAAGGGGATGCCAGCACAATTACGAGTGAGTGCGATGTGCTGATCGCATCGGATGGAACGTCATTCCCAATTTGTGCCTCTCCCACTCCCCAAATTGGCTGCATCGAGGGCACCGGGAGTGGTAATTATCAGGACTTGTGTGAATTCAGTTGCCAATACGATTACTGTCCTTCGCCATTTTGCAATTGCACCGCGACTGGGACAGTCAATCCTGTGCCACTGGAGACCTCGCTCACTGTTTGTCCAGTTTCCGATTTGGATGCTAGCTTCATCAGCCTTTGTGACTTCGATTGCAAATACGGTCATTGTCCCAGTAAATATTGCGCTACCGCTACTGGAAATGAACTCTACGGCTGTGGCAACGCACCGTCTCTGATAGAGTTGTCTGCTAATATTTCAACAAGCAATCCATCTTGCCAAGATGTGGGGGCCGGTATGTACTGATCCAATCACTATCTGCCGTGTTCTCTATCAAGGCCATTTTGCAGTGACATGCAAAGACTAATCATAATTTTTGGGCAGCTGGAGAGATACAACAGTCAACTTGGGACGCAATTGGTGCCACAGACTGGTTTAGACAAAATCTCACCAATTACGACCATTACAGAGCCAATTACCCCATGGACTTGGCCAATCCCATAGGAATCGGGCAAAGCAGCAAGTATTGCGACCTAATCGACACTGGGGCATGTCACCCTGGTGATTGTACAGGGGACCAGCCAGGTTCGGGGCTTGTATACTGCGCAATCCTGTCTATGGCCAACCTCGATAACGTCAGTATCCATGAATTCTCCTTAATTGAAAACAAGAAGAGCTTCCCATCTCACTCAACTCATATCGACTTTTAGATGATGCGTCAAGTGTATACGGCAATCGGACATATCCCCCAAAATTTCACTGGGAGAGCCGGTGAAATGCTCACGACCTTCAGCTGGCCTCCCCCACCAGATATGGACTTTTTCTGGACGGAATTTTTGACTGCAATTAGTACGATGCTTGTGGTGGTCACTACCCTCACTGGAAACATTGAAGTGACGGCAGCGGGCGCATTTTTTGGTGGGCTGGTCACGGAAGGCCTTAATGCACTTCTTAATGATGATAATTCGGATAATTCTTTGGCACGAGAATATTTGAGCATGTGAGTCTTTCATTTGTGTGGCAACTTCTCTGCTGAGCTAGATTCGGGGCTAACGAAACGGCTGAACAGTGAATCCGATGATTGGGCAGATGCTCTTCAAGCAAACATCGCAACTTCCTTTTCGGATTTCGTGGGAAAGGGAAATGTGAAAATGGCTGATATGTTTGAACATGGAGCCTTCCTAGATTCACTACAGATCCCTATCATCTCCAATGCCTCAACGCATGTACCGCTCACCACCGTTGAATCACAGGTCATGCAAATTTGGGACGCAACGGTGATCAATTCAATTTGGAATGCGGAGAGTGTCTTCCTTTACTGTTATCCTATGTCTGAAGCTGAGTGTATGCTGTTCCACTTCCCTCCCAGACTTATTGTCAGCGGCTAAATAAATGGACAACCAGTCACGAAAAAAAGTGGGAAGTATAACTCCGACCTACAGGCGTGGGTCGATCAGGACGACGGGTACGGATGTTACTTGCAAGGGTAAGAGTTGATGTTGAGTCTTTTCTACTCTTGCTCCCGAGATACTGACAACTGTCTGTTTAGAATAAGTGACTTTAGCGAAGTCTATGTCTACGGCACGCCACCTGGATATAAGGTACGTTTTAATTGTTTGGTCTCAACCATAATGTTACGCAGGAGAGTAGAATATAGAAATTAACTTGGTTTCATGGCAGAACTTGGCCACTAGCACTTACCCTTTCTCCATTCCAGATGTCATCAAGGGAAGCTATGCGAGCTTTGTCCAAGGGGGCTTCAATTACACTCCCTCCGTGGAAGTGAACGTCGATACGGTTGCATCTTTGACAGCAGGGGATATTAACGACGGGAATTTGTGGACCATGCCTGGAATGTGGAATCTCTGGATTTGTGATCCGCATTCTAAGTGGAGCATCGATGAGTTCTACGATAATATGAATGACGAAGGGTATGGCTGGACTGCAAGGTAAGAAGTTGTTTCTTCTATCTACTCTGTTCAGAGCAGTTCCCAAAGCCAGGCGCTGACTTTACTACCATCTTAGTATCTGCGGTTGCCAGGATTACACTGACAAGAATGGGATTAAATTTTCTCATTATATCGATCTTGGCGAAGGCTGTTCTTGCGGTGATGCATCTTCATGTTGTGTGGATACTGGAAGCGTGGATTCATGCCCATAAGCCTTGGAGAAAGCAGCAAATTATGCGGCGACCGACACTGTAAAACTTCGCCAGCACTATTTTAAATACTCCTGAGGAGCTCTGCTATGCCAATAGTCTGACCACTGGAGGACTCGTCTTCTATTTGCCCTACTAGAGCATGGAATGGAACAAATTGACTCGCTCTAGTTGAAACTAATTGATGTAAAGGAAGTCATGAAATAAACCAATTGTAGTCATCGCTCTCAAATTTTTGAATCACTCTTCGATTTAGTACAAAAAGTCCACTGCTCTTCGATGTTCGAAGCTCAAAGTAACTTGGTAACAGAGTCACGCTAATCCGGTGGTTAGACCTCACGCAGGGTGAGATAGCGTAAATAAGGCAGTGCACAAATGATTGGAACTTATGTAAGAGCAAGAGTGGCTCGTGGAAGGAACTAGCCGTGGTAAAAGCTGTAAAAATAGTGAGATACCGTTGAATCTTGTCACTAAGAATATATAACTTAAGATTATAATGATACTTAGAATCAAAGTTTATGCTAGATTAGAATACTTAGTGCAGTTAGGCCTAGTTCGGAGAATACTCCAACCTGCCATCACGGATATATATCATTATTACAACGCAGCGTATAAAGGGACATATACTCACATTACCACTAAAGGTGCCCGCGACGATCAGGAGGCCTGTTGTAAAGCAGTATGGCGCGCTACGCCGCGTAGTAGTGTCAGGGGACCAACGAAAGATAGAAATGAGGCAACGCAGGCTAGCAGATGCGTATTTCACCGCGCACGGGAAGGTCAAAGGCGAATTGTCTAGCGAGGAGCGGAAGCGCTGGCGAGATAGGGCCGCGGAGAGAAGAGCAGCGCAAAAGATGCGGCGGGTGGAAGCATCAAGTGAAGGAGAGAAAGGGGAGAAGTCCTAGAAGTATTAATATAAGAACCAAGCTCGAAGCTCTATTTATTTACCAATCGTAGAATATGTATATATCATTAGCTATAGTAGAGAGACCACCCATGTACACGCAACGGTCGAGATCTCTTAAATTCAAAATTTTGGACGCAGGCAACGATTAGCTGCGTCTTCCGAGGCCGGCTCCAGCGTTCCTCTTCTTGAAGGCGCCACTGCCAGCCAGCGATTGAGTCCGTCCGGGGCCAAAGTCGGGCTCCCCACCTAAGGTTCCAAAAATATCACCGATATAGTTGCGAGGCTTCACGCCAGAGGCAAAAGTGGAATCCCACCCCTTCAAGATACCTTCAACGACAAGGATGCCGGCACGGTAGATGTTTTCCACGGCCGGCTCAAAGCCGCCCGCGTCAGCATAGAGTAGGTTTTCGGTAGTGGCCTCTCCGGGGTGGGGACGGTCAAAGTCGGACGCAGTGCGCATCACAATAATGCGGGAGAAGTCGGTCAGCTTCTTGGCCGATGACCGAAGAAGGGCTTCGAGCGTGGCGCTGTCTTCCTGAGCACTGGCACAGTAGTCACCAGTGCCGTTGGTGAACAACTTGGTGGTGTTCTCGAAAGCATTGCCCAGGATGTTGCCGCTGTAGTAGACATCAGAAGTAGCAACGTCGCACTCGACGACTCCCGGAGCCAACGTAGCCGCCTTGTACTCCCCACTCTCGGTTGCGTAGTGGGCACGATAGGCCTTGGCAGCCGACGAGTCAGAAAGATTAGCTTGGAGAGCAAAGCCTGCGGCGATGCTACGAAGGTCTGCGTTGACCTCAAAGACCTCCGTGCCGTAGATGCTGGTGGGGTACTGATCGGGGTAATCGGAGCCCAGAGGAATATATCCAGTGGAGTAAGAGGATGGAAGCTCTCGTATGTCAATTTCATACTGAAGAGCCACTTGAACAGCATATCGCGCAAAAGTCACCGATCCGAGAGTGACTCGCTTGGGATTGACACCTGCAATGCCGGCAATGAAGACGTAGGTCTGCGAGAGGTCGAAAAGAGGCGAGAAAGCAACGGAGGTGACGGTCGTGGCGGCATTAATCTCAGATTCGCCGGTGATCAGCTGGCAAATCTCGTGGTTCTCGGTACAGTGCACCTCTGGATAGAGGGGCGAAAGACCGGGGACGCTGATGTTGTGGGCCAGGAGATTGAATTCGGGAATGTTCCACCACGCTTCCGCTTCGGGTTGGAACTGCGACGGCCATGAGTACGGGAGTGATGAATATACGTTCCAATCATCATTCATGGGCATACCATTGACACGATAAACACCTTCGGAGCGATCTTCTCATGAGGCGTGCGGACAGAAGCCGCACATAGCGTGCTTCCACCCAAGAAGAGCGGGATTAGGGTTCGCAAGGACACCATGGTGTTGGAAATATTGGCTGCTCCGGTAGCTCGGAAGGACGGGGAGCACCGCTTTTTCAACCTTACCAGAGCTCCAGGATGCAAATTTTCAATTCCGTCGCGTCTTCCATGGAGATCTCTGAATTCTCGGAGTGGATCATTGCGCGAACTCGAGATAGAAACGATCAGCCATATTCCGTTGACGAGTGCCCGGTTCGGAATGGCGATAGCTTCTTTGATTGGCCTCGAGCAGTCAAGCTCCATAGTCTCCGCCAGCAACGATAAAGATTTTGTCTTTCAACTCGACCCGTGACTGGTCCCTGGTCCACAATCTCAATCTCCGCGGGACGTTGCTTATCCTTATCACTGCGGCCGCCCGTGAAGCGTCTTATCGCGGATGCCTTGCACGTTCAACCGTCGGAATAGGCCGGTGGATTCACCAGGAATTATCATAGACCGCGGGCGTTGACTATAGATGGAACGAGATAACCTCTAGCCTGTGGAATCATGTCGACTCCGCCGAGGAACTGTACTGTATGCTACGACCGCATCATACGACTCGACTCTGTTTCTGTAATCGAATTTATAAAAGCAACTATGAAAGTGCAGATAATAAGGTACTTATCACTTGAATTTTGGCTCTCCGAGTAAGTCGGTAGCGAAGTGGAGCATGGGGGTTGAACCAAGGTATCGACGAAGTGTGCCTGGTGGACTCCATGGAACGAGGAAAAAAAGAAAAACTCGTTTCGTGAACAATTAGAGTGCGCCTTTGTGTGGCTCACGCTCATGCGAATCAGTCTATGGATCGAATCACAAGTACCTGATGAGCTCAGGCAAGATGGGGATTGTGTGGTGATGGAATCCAGTGCCTAGTTTCAGTGTCTCAGTGCCTCAGTTGAAGTCCAGTCAACCCTCCACCGACAGTACGGACGACATCGTTCGAATCGGATACACTTCAAAGAGCCTCGAGAATGTGTACGAGCATAGCCTATGTCCTCCCGAGATACCGATTTCACCAGGGACGTACGCAAAGACTGGGCAGCCAAGGGGCAGTATGACGCGCGGGGCTCAAGCCACCGTGGAACAACATCGGTCGGCGTGGGGCATGACGCATGTCAAATAGCCTTAAATAGAAAAACCGTGACGGGATTGACAACCTCGTGTTGCTGATCAGACATCGAAATTGGTTGGCTCTCAACGTCATCCCCACTGACGTCATTTTTAATATATCGAACGTTGGACAGGGAAAGCAAATAAATCCGTCGGTCCCCACGCCGGGAAACCACGTTTACTATCCTAGCGTGTTCATTTCGGTCTATCCGGTATGCTGTTCTTTGAGTCCTGCCGTTTACCTTCTCGAGCTGACTGAAATAGCACATTCAGCACACTTCTCCGCCTCCGCCATGCCTTCAATGCACGATCGTATCCGCGAGGATATCCTCAACAAGGAGCGTGCCCTGTGGACAGCCCTCACTTCGGCTGACCCTGCGCCCGCCGTGCAGAAGCTTTGCAACCCGGAAGCGAACATGATATTTCCCCAGATGGAGGTTCTGACGCTTGAGGACCCATCCCAGTTGAAGGCCGCCTTGAAGCCACCATTCCACCGGTTTGATGGATACCAACTCGACGATGTCCGAACAATAGTTATTGATCTCATGGCCGGGACCGTGACTTACAAAGTCCGTGCGGTTCGCGGCAAGAATGAGTATCGCGCAACGGGGTGCACCACGTGGAGCCAAGCGTCAGACGGCGAGTGGCGAATCGTTTGTCACCAGGAAACACTGTTGTAGAGTGATTTGGAACGACTTGCTTGTAAATGCACAGCTGGGAGCAAGATATATGTGTGAACGGGTCATGCTGGTCATGCGTTATGAATCGATGAAGCTATTAATGTCACAACCTTTTGACTTCGTACACTCAATTTTGATATCCAATATGAAGTACAAGCTAGATGCATCTCTTTCTCCCTCGATGAATAACGCACCAACAAGCACATCCTTTGTATTCCTCAAGTCAAATCCATGGTCAAGGCGAAGATCCCCGGACGGATCAGGAAGGGCCATAACCTCGTGAACATTCCCATTACGTGGGGACAACCCGTGGGCCTATTCTGGCGGTTGAATCAACAGCATGTAGAACCACTTGGTACTGTGAAATTAGTTCAAGTCACCATTTGGGTTATTTTGCAGGCTCCTGTGCTGGAACAGCGGCCCCGCGGTATGGTGACTTACTGGGAACCGTGAACTGATACGATAAGAAGTCTCAAGTGAGCTTTTCAGCGGTTGCCGGTCAGTTCCTCTTCAACCCACTCATCATCACGCCCCTGGTCTCCCTAAACAGACCATCCCCCCTTGTTCGAACTGTCGAATGCGAAGTTCGGGAATGAACAAAGTCAAAGCGGTATCTGGTTAAACCTTACAGGATGGGGCAGCCAAGCAATCGCAGTAAGCAGTGGCAAGGAAAGTTATTCACATCCAAATATATACATGTTCTATTCCTTGCTAGTGATTAGTTACCGCGTTCAAACTCAAACTCAGACTGACTGGATCGCAGGTGATATGGCTATTCGCTGGCCAGTCCTTCTGATGTATCTACCTCAATGCCCTGTGGATTGCGGGGATGGCAACCATGACTGAGTGTCTTGGAATAGAGCACATGGGCATGATCTGCCTACAGGCCCACTACTAATATCAGCTTTTATGTCTCCACATTATTGACAGGATTGAGATGAGTTGGAAAGCCGAGGTTTGCGCGTCGCGTCGTTCTTAAGGCTCCTTGGCGGCCCAGGCGCGACAGTTCACGAACGGGTTTCAGATAGATGATTTCGGATTGTCGCTTGCTCAACCTTACGATCTGGTGAGCTCGGTATGGAATTAATCTGAAGATTGGGCAAATGTTTAGTTTATTCCTCTTGAGCGGGGCCTGATCGTGATGCTCACATTCTTTCAGACTTTTCACTTTCAGGGTCACACTGCCCCGAGTCTATTGAGATTGTGCAATTGCTCAGTTCTCCTTTTTACCGTATCTCTTTATCGGGCTTCCCAAATACCAATTGGGTACCAAAAATCACTAGACATGCCGTGGTGGGGTAATTCGTCATCTTTTGTCCCGCTAGGTTCCAACTTTTTTATTAGATCTTATGCCACATTGGAAGATTTTCATAGCGAGCAATTCCACACGAGAACCCGGACAGTTGTGATTTGATCATATCAAACCGGCACCTTGGGAACCTCACATCTTGGGCCAAATATATACATATTGACACAGCCTCATCGCCTCCCCGTGCGATAAGCTCGGGATCACCCACCTCATTCAACCAGCGCCATGGAATGCGAACGGATTTAACTTCCAGGGTTCCATTTAGAACATTATGGCTTACAGCTCATGCTTGTCCCCAATAGAGAGTGGGCCCATCTTCACCATCATCGTGAGGACCTCATACAAAACATCGGCAGCGGCCCTTTAAGGAGGTTAGCCAAGCTCCACCGCATTCCAAGCTTTGCTTAGAGGCAACTTACATAGTCGAGAGCTCAGCATTTGTGTCGTATGCTGGTGCGACCTCGACAATATCCGCGCCAATGAAGTTCAATCCGTCTAGGCCGCGGATGATGGTTCGTAACTCGCGTGTAGACCAACCGCCGGTCTCGGGGGTGCCAGTGCCAGGTGCGACTGTTGTATCATTCCATTAGCAATGAGAGTAGTGCCAAAAAGTGTTGCATGTGGAAGACTTACAAGCTGGGTCCAAAGTATCGATATCGATGGAAAGGTAGATCGGGTGCTCGGTTCCGACACGCTCTCGAATCTTTTTGATGATGCCGTCCGTGCCTATACAACCCCATTAGCACGTTGGAAAGAAGAAAATTGAAAGTTAAAAAATACCAATTGTGTCAATCTCACGAGCCTCAACAATCTCAAATCCACAATATCCGTCATTCTCATAGTCCGAAAGACCGGACAAAGTCGTGCGAATACCAGCGTGGATGTTGGTGTCGTTCCTCAACAAGCCTTCCATAGCCGCATGGTAGAAGTAAGTACCGTGATTGATAGCAGCAACCTGACTAGGAGAGCCACCGAACACCTTTGGCTTCCACGAGTCTCTGTAAGAGTACAATAATCAGTGACATCTCACACTATTTGTGTAAATGGTAACTGACAAGTGGCTATCGAAATGAATCACTGTCACCGGGCCGTAGGCCTTGTTGATGCTTCGCAGCAGAGGCAACGTGATGGTATGATCTCCTCCCAAGGTAATGACACGAGGCAGTGTCTTGCCGGTCCGCGAGAGCCCAGCATTGTCGGCGTTGGTAAAAGGTTTGCGCATCAGAATGCTGTTGTGTCCTTCCTCAATTTGTTGAATCGCCCATGCGTTGTCGTAGGATGTCACGGGGATATCGCCGCAGTCCATAATTCTCAAGTCGCTGGTGAAAGGGTTTGACTTGAGGGGAACATTGTATCCGCCGCTGATCATAGTTCAATCTTTAGCCATGACAGCCAATGTACGCGCGCTATAAATGGAGACCTTGTTTGGGACGTACTAAAGGTTGAGACGGCGAGAGCCTTGTCTGATACCACTGGGCCCGAAACGTGCACCCGGTCGGTAAGAAGTACCGGTGTCGAAGGGAGCACCTGTAGCAAATGAGTTTCATGGTTAACAAGTAGGCCAGGAATTTCATGTGTTTACCTAGGAATGCAATGTCATATTTCTCGGATTCACTCGAGAGGCACGGGAAGTAGGGAAGGCGACCAAAAGTTGAGATACCGGAGAAGACTGAGTCGGCCTGGAAAGATTGAAGAAATAATCAGCCATTTTACGTGAAGAAAAAGCGAATTGCTTCCTACTTGAGCGCCTCCATCTCCTGGCAGCGTATTATACCACAGCCCTTGGTGTGGTCCGGCCAAAGGGGTCTGGCTGTGATCCCTATGTGCCGCTACCAGGCTCAAAATTGCGAGGAATACTATAGTGCAAGCAATCATTGTGGTCGGTCCAGGACTTGAAGAGTTGAAAGGGTCTTGAATGGGCAGATGAAGATAGACTGCCGGGATGCTTTGAGCTAGATATATTACTTATGAATTGGAAAAAATCATGGCCTGAGAAGGTTTACTCCGTAACATGGGGATTTATTGTCCCTGTGCACGACCTTAGGCAACCAGGATTGCATCACCCTCCAATGCCCAGGTATCTCCCCACTCCCCTCAACATCCAAACTAGGCGACCGACTGATGATCACGGATCAAGATGTATCTATCAAAAGCCTGAAATACCCCAATACGCATGTTCTGCAAATTTACACAGCCTATATTGTGGGGTTCATGTGCTACTCTATCTTACTTCCCAATTGAGCAACCCCGCGAGGATTGCACATGGAGGGGAATAAGCGATAGGTTGTACATCATATACAAGGATATCCTGGAACTCAATTCAACTTACCAAAAGGGGAAAAAACGAGGAGAGGGCATCGGGGATAAGATAACGTGTGTTTTGGTGTGTTGTTCGTGGCTTATCTGAGGTTGCGGGTGACGAACCATCTGTGAGCGTGTTATCAGTGCACTAAATCCCCGAAACCGGAGTAGTTGTTGTAAATTTCAACAAAATTGTCTATACATTGCTTTGCACAGAAAATACATACAAAAGACACCATGTGTCGGCAATTGTAATGGTGCAAATTGGCTGAGGAGCTTACTGATTCGGACTTGGTTGATGAAACTCTTCCAACCAATTAAATGGTCATTTGGATATTTCTTCACCGTGCATTTTCCACTTCATTCAGGTTCTTGCTACTGGGAAAATTAAAGAAACAAATGATAGACGGCAAACAGCAAAGCAAAAAAGAAATTTGAGTAAGAGAAGATGAAAGTTTGGACTTAAATACAGCAGACAAGATGAATGCCAAATGTAAGAGATGATGAGAAAGATGCAGATGGGCACTTTTTTGTCTCTTCTATATAGGAAACTAAGCCCCTGTATCATACTCCGGGTTGACCCATGATGGCTGTGGTGCGTTCGTTCGCATAGATGCACCATACTTATGCAGAATACCAAAAACCAGACCCCCGCCTACAAGAACAATCAAGGCCTGCGTGGTAAACGTCCAGGTCCAGCCAACAGATGCTTCCCAGGAAGCAATAAAAAACTATTAATTGATTCCGTGTTAACAATGCTGTTCAGCCCTCGAAACCTTCAGCCGAAGACAACATACCGGGTTGATGAAGGCACCTAAGTTCAGAAACACGGCGTAAAAAGTGATCACGCTCGTTGACTGCAAAGGATAACAATCGACAATATAACTGCTGATGACGGTATTTCCGACCTGGACCCCAGCAGCAACTAAACCTTTTGTTAGCCGACACCATGCTTTCCTCCCGATTGAGATCATACTCACATAGGAAAAATGCAACCTGACCAACCATCCAATGATAGTTCTTGTCGAGACTGACGCCCCAAAGAATTGATCCGACTATTTAGTTGTCAGAATTGGTGAGTAAGACCTTGTCAGTGCACCCACCTGCTGTAACCAAGATAGCAGGATATGCCAGCCATAGTCGCATTTCCGCGACACGAACGCCGCCATTTTTCTTTGCCAGCGTTTCCACAATGAAGTCACTAAGCCGTCCCGAACAACAAAGCTCCGAGGTAATTGTCCCAAGGAGTAGACCAAGGAAAAGCAACCCTTGAATGAGTGGGGAGTAGCTTTCGTAGGCTGCAGGTACCATAGTGATAATAGAGAGAATCCACCAGTACCAAACGAATGAATACCCGAGAACTCCGATCACGATCACTGGGAATTGGAAAGTAAGCACAAAACGAGTTAGTGAGTCCCAAGGACTAGGATGGCGCATCCCAGGGACAGGTAAAAAATTCACAAATGGAAGTTTCTTTGTTCTAGGTAACTTCTTAGGGGGAGTCCCTCCGGGGAGTGCCTGCTTAGGCGTAGAATTTTGATCTACCGCCTGCTTCTCAATATCCGTTGGAATACGTGGCATGCCTTCCACAACATAGGGCTGGAGTAGCATTGTTTGTCGAGGGTATAGCGTCTCCGGCATGAAGAATATCTCCAGAACTAACAGAGCAGCGAACAGAACGGCATTGAACCAGTTGATCCACGCAGCACTCACGAGATTCAAAAAGGCACCGACTGAAATATCACAGCGATTAGCGCTTTTGAGTACTCATGATTATTGCTTGGGTTTCAACTCACAAGTCGGCCCCAGTAGAAGTCCAGAGTCGATTGCCAACACCCACAAGCCAAGCTTCTGTCCGCGCTCATATTCGAAAAATAGGTCATTCACTATTATTTTATTAGACGTGCGCAAGAACCAAATAACAAGTGAAACATACCAACGGCCATGCCGACAGTTGAAGCAGGGCTCACACCAAATCCTTGGAAGAACCGAGCAGCCATGTAGCCTGCGTATGTATCGGCCACTGCCGCTCCGATTGTCGAGACCAAAGCAATAGTAGTCCCAATCAAGAAGATAACCCGGCGACCGTAAATATCACAGAGAGAAGTCCAAACTAAAGGACCAACAGATAAGCCTAGGGCTGGGACAGCGACGCTCCAATTGACTTGTGAGTAGTTGATGGAATATTTAGTTTGGATCTCTGAGAAGGATGGGACCGTAGTTGTGGTCAGGTACGTAAACAGGAAATATCTAGATGCGCCAAGTAAGTATTTGGAATCGGGCGATAAAATCAATCCCTGAATCTCACTTGAGCATCACAATAGATAAAATTCCGTGTTTTTGAAGGCTCGACCAGTTCAAAGGGTCCAATGGATCAGAGGTAGGTTGCGGATGAAGTCTGATCCCATTTTTGTCGACGGCATCGCTGATAAGTTTTGTTCCATTTCCAATTGATGATGGAACAGCATCGATTGAGTTGTTGGTACTATGACCTTGACAGTCTTTGTGAATCTGTTTTTCATTCATGGCTGATTGACACGCGATCTCAAAATACAACGGTCGGGGCTGAACGTGAATAATAATGGGAGATGTTACAGAACCGGATTCGCATATTATAATTATCTAATCCTATTTAGCCTCAATTATAGCTCTTATCTCGAGTCTCCGTCTGACGGCTTGTAGAAGTGGAACACCTGGTCCGGGGGTCGAGAAGGTTAAAGGATAGGCGACCCTTATCAGTGACGTCTGCTAGCTGCACGTTTCATGCTAAACATTAAACAGATTTAAATGAATCACGGGGCACACGCTAATCAACAAGCCATGTGAAATTTGCAGTTTATAGTACCGCCTTTCCCAAATCGGGTGAGAACATGATCTAAACCATCAAAAGCCCCACTACTTCTAAATTCCTTTTCGGGTTAGTTCAGTCTCTCTCCTGGTCGCCCTATTCGACCTGCTGTCTATTTTCTTGTTAGACCCTCCTCGATGATTCGACTGACACTATTAAACACTTATTGGTGAAATGTCTGTGCATTCGGAAGGAATATTATGGAACCCTAGAGAGGGCCGAGCGTAGTTGGAGGCCTGCGTCAACCTTTGTATATGGAGAGATTGTGTGTATAGTGTGCTGATTTTACCGAATTCGCCCTAACAATTGGATACCTTGTTTTTGTTGAGATGCGGTAGCTCTTCGTGTTCTGAAATGCGCACAGATAGCCGAAGTAGTGGCACTAGAGAATAAAGACTTGTCTTCGTGCTTGGTTTTCGTTTGGATTGGTACATGTGTCATCTCTTTGCAAAATTTGAAGATTTTATTTTGAAAAAACCGAGAATTCATCTCAGGAGCTAGTGGCATCTTGAGTGAAAGGAGGGAAATATTAGAGGCCGGCCAACCGAGATGTGTCCTTGGAGGTTGAGGAGTTTATCACATTTGGATATATTCGAAGAATGATTTGCGTTGGTGCTGGGAATTGGTTATGCAAAAAGCATTTCTTCAATTTCTTGCATGAAGATGATCAAAGGCAGCATATGAGCACCCGGAAGGTTAAGAGACTATTTTAAGGCACCGAGCAGGCCAAGGCGACGTTACCAGAAAACAGGCAAATATGAATAAACTATAGCTAGGGAGAATTCATAGTTGACCTCTTATAGTGTAACAATCGGCTTTAGTTTCACCAAGCGTACTCACGCACATGTGATAGGGAAAACGTGTGTTGAATGGATAGATCGTGTTTATTGGTAGAACATTCACTCAACGGGACAAACTAAAATTGATTGGGAATATGCTCACCATCTCACATCAACCGATAGTTACACAAGGACCAGATGTATAACTCCGATGCGGACAAAGCCTGGATGGTCCCTCCACCTTCTGTGTTGGGAAAGTCTGGAGAATCACCAGCCCCGACACGCCCCAGCCCTTGGATAATGCCTATTATTTTCTCTAGTGATGAGATCTTCGAAATTATTTTCCGTAGTGCCTAGACTGCTCTTTTTCTACTTCCTTATCTTCCTGATCCGCCCGGATGTCGGTAAGTAAGATTGGCCTCGTGCGCCGAGGTCGGGATCATCCACATGCGCTTGTTGACGTGTCCGAAGTGACTAGTATTGAACTTGCGTGCACGCAGTTCCACTGCGGCACCCGATCTGTCGTCATGAATTTGGTACTTTCATCGTGTATATCGATTTGATGCAGATCCCTGCCGCCAACTCCATGAATTACCCTTGAAATTTTCAGCTCTCAGTTCAGCCCGATACCTACGGGTTCTGACGTCGGCTCAAGTTTGCTCGAAAGCATTACCGTGGCAATTTAATCCACCATAATGCATGAGGGCCCTATAATGATAAGCCCCCCATATATCCCTAAATATGTCTCTTTCCTCTCGGACAAATACCGACATCCTTATTTCATTTTTTGCTTCGATCCCGTCGCGAAAATGTCAGAGTATGTCAGTAGTAACGTGAATAGAAACGTGACAAGCAACGAAATCACTTTCTCCTACTCGAACACCTCGACGCCAAATGAGTATACCAGACTCCTTCCTGAGACTAGAGAAGATAACCTCCCCATAGAGGAGGACTTCCCTTGGAATCACGAGGTTGACAAGAATGCCGAGGGGCTTTCGCATAGTCAGCGCATTCTGCGTGAGTTCTGGGAGCTGTTCAAGGCTTCCTTTCCTGTAATTCTGGCATATGCGCTGCAGATGAGCCTGCAGACGATTCCCGTGATTATCGTTGGTCACTTATCATCAATGCACCTGGCTGTCAGTGCATTCTCTTTGATGTTTGCCTTGGTCACCGGCTGGATGATTGCACTTGGAGGAACAACGGCCCTGGATACCCTGGCTTCGTCAACCTTCACCGGGAGTGGAAATAAGCACGACCTAGGCATCCTTCTTCAGCGCGCGTTCTTGGTTCTCGGACTTTTTTATATCCCCGTCGCTGTCATCTGGGCTTGTTCCAATACCATTTTCCAGGCTCTTGGCCAAGATCCAGAGCTATCCTACTGGAGCTCCAAGTTTTTGACGGCATTGATTCCCGGGGGTCTTGGGTATATCTACTTTGAGGCCATGAAGAAGTATTTGCAGGCGCAAGGTCAGAGAGTCCATGTGTTTGTGTGATCATGCATAGTTGCTAATCCTTTAACTTACAGGAATCATGCAAGCTGGAACATACGTTCTACTTATCACTTCGCCCCTCAATGCTGGATTATGTTATCTCTTCTGCTATACATTGGACATGGGGCTACTCGGTGCTCCCCTAGCAGCCAATATCTCATACTGGACCTCCTTTATTCTGCTAGTCCTATATTCCAAATTCATCACCGGTTCCGAATGCTGGGGTGGCTGGTCTCGTTTAGCGCTCTCGAACCTATGGACCTTCGCCCGTCTAGCAATACTCGGAATCTTGCATATCGGAACTGAATGGTGGGCCTTTGAGATCGTGGCATTGGTGGCAGGTCGCCTGGGCACCATTCCTCTCGCAGCCCAGAGCGTTATTATGACAGCCGATGGAACTATGAATACTATTCCCTTCGGACTTGGTGTTGCAACTTCCTCTCGTGTCGGGAACTTGCTCGGGTCGCGAAATGCCAAAGGTGGTGCACGTGCTGCGCACTCATCTGCGATTCTTTCTGTTGCTTTTGGTGCTGTTGTGCTGGCTATCCTCATGGGCACAAGAAACCACTTCGCGAAGATCTTCAATAATGACCTGCAGGTCGTTGAACTCACTGCTGAGATCATGCCATTGGTCGCACTATTCCAGATCGCGGATGGTTTGAATGGAAGCTGCGGTGGAAGTCTTCGAGGAATGGGCCGACAGCATGTAGGTGCCGCTATCAACATTGTGAGCTACTATTGCTTTGCTTTGCCACTGGGTGTTTATCTTGCTTTCCATGGGTGGGGACTCAAAGGACTTTGGGTCGGTCAGTGTGTTGCCCTCTACTGTGCGGGTATTTTGGAGTGGGTGCTCGTCACTTTCACTCATTGGGACAACGAAGTTCGCAAGGCGTTTAAGCGGATGGACGGTCATGGTAGTTTGGAGTCAGGTGTAGGAACCAAGATTGTTGGTGATGATTAAGAAAATGTTGATAGATTATACTTATATATTGACTGTATAGATGCCAAGACAGATAGTCATGATCGCCTATACAGACTCGCAGTATCTTGTTAGTGCGGCTGCACAGTGCCTAGACATTTTGTGATTCAAATTTGGAAGATGAAATTTGTAGTCTACCAGCCAAATGTCTACGTATGCCGGTTCGTTCTATCAACAAATTTGTAAAGCGAGCGAGCGGTATTAAACTACGCCAAATCCTACCCAGAGGAGGTGATGCGCGCGAGCAGGGGTGGTGTATATACGAGCCGAAATGCTAGAAAAAAAGGCAGTGGAAATATGAACGTTGCCAAAGAAAGATCCGACCAGTAATTTGAAGATAATTCTGCTCAGTGGTATATCCCTGGTTTGTGACACACTAGGAACCGACGGGCACGTGAGTGCGTATGGTAGCTTGTGCGCGAGATAGCAGCGATGAAGGAAATTCTTGATTTCTTAATCAGCAGTAACCAGTTAAACCTTGCGTGTCACGGAAAAGAAATTTCTGCAAGAGCGCTGAGCTAAATGTTCGCCCTCCTTGCTCGTCGGCGGTACAGTATCATGGACACTGATTATTATGCCATGAATTCCCCTAACTTCGATATGACGCTCCCATTCGTCCCGAACACTCTCCATTTGGGTAATTCCTGAATAAAACAAAGTTTGCTATTGTTCAATTTCTTAAGTTTATCTCATTTCCCCGTCGGCTGGCTGAAAGAGCGAACTGCATCCAATTGTCCGAAAAAGATCTGCATCGTTGCTCTCTCATGCAATTGAGCGGGGTGGAAGGCTGGAGGCTACGCTTATAGCAAGTGCAGCAGCATTGATTGCCTTAATGTGTACAATTATCATTACAGAGGCGGGTCATGAGTTCTAAGAACAGCGACCAGGGTGCTTGGACCGAATGGAGACAACCTGGGCAATATTTCTGGAGGACCTGTCTAGGCCCGATCCTGTTCGGGGTTCCCGGAAAATGACTCGGGAATTTTAGGATGAGTCATGTACTACAGATCGTCTAGGAGCCCTGTCAAAACTCTTCAAAAAGCCTGCAGACTTGTGTTTTGTCTATGCTCTCATCGCGTTCTGAAACTTGACAGCGACCGTGCCCCCTCATCCGGCGAGCAGTGTGGTTGTGTGATGTCGAGGTGAAGAATGAGCGTTGCAATCCGTGCCATGTCTGATATTAAAGTGAATCTCTTGAGGCTTTGGACCAGAGAATTGAATGTAATGAGGAAATTACTCCGGGCGGTTTGAACAATCACGTCTGCTCCTTTAATCCACCGTGTGTAATTAACCAGCCGAACGAGGAAAAAGGATATCTTTCAAATTCAGAACCGCATGAGTCTGAGAATGGAATAGGAATGGGACCAGATGTGAGAACCGAAAGTCCCGGGTTCATGTAACATCAGCGGAACGCAGGTCAGGCTCCGCCAAAAATGACAGGGAACTGGGAAAACGGTGAAAAACCAAATCTGGGCGTGGCAATGGCATCAGCGTGCTCGCTTGATCTGATTATTACCCCACCGAGACATTCTAGCGCTTCAAAAAACTGCATCTGTGCGCCAAACATGCTGCCGAACATGCAGCTTTATCCACAATCACGGGCATGGATACTCAGTCGGGCAAGAGAGAGGTGGAATGGGATCCACGTCCAAGGCAGGACACGGATCGAGTGAGCCACCACTGTACAGTAGTTTTGGAGTTGCGGGCCTCGGAGGACCTGGCCGGTTGGTCTCTTCTAAGCTAAGCCTTTCTTGACAGTGGCAAATTCGGATCTCTTTTTCTCTCCTTTTGTTCCTGGGTCACCCCCGTGAGATATCTTAAGTGGTCAATCGTGTTCTTTCAACTGTATCAAGGTCTAAACATATCTAGCTTACTGCCATTTGTCGGGAACTTGTAATCTGTCGCTTTTAACATTGCTAAGGCGCCATGGAAACCGCTATGTGTTGAGTCCGATCCAATCATCCATTCGCAGAGAGCCCCACCAACGGTGCCGTGGATGGACTCGCTCCAACGTCCAAATGCCGAGCGATCGCCTATCCCGGCCGAACAAATCTCGACCTTTTTTCTGGGGATGAACAATTTGCTGTTTATTCAGGGATATTCCTTAATCTTAATAACGTCTGACGAAGGGGCTTCGGCGCGTCGATAGTTAGTCATGAAACGCTTCGGTCTCGAGGTAGATGCTTTATATTCAACGCTCAACCCGTGCCTAACCCGAATGAAGATGCATATTGAGAACGCCAGATGCAAGTATTAGCCGTGCAACAACAAAAATTTTACCATTGCAGCTTCTGTCGATCGATATGGATTCCCTACGCCCGGTACGACACATCATCATCATTGGTGCGGGCATCGGGGGCCTCGCCTGCGCACTCGCCCTGTCCCGAGAACTCACACCCTTTGTGCCCGACCTGAAAATTACGGTATACGAACGACATGATATACTGTCCACATCAGGCGGTGCCATCAACTTGACACCCGTGGCACAACGGCACCTTGCGCAGCTTGGGGTTTTGGATGAACTGAACCGAATGGGGCCCGAAGGCGGAGCGGAGGTGGATGCAATCGAGCTCTATTCTATGCGTTCCGGTCGCTCAATTGGCTCGATTGACTTTGTCGACCACCGGGGCAATGGTTATGGGGGATTCAAGGGTCGACGTGTGATGCGCATCGTGTTGTCGATGGCAATGATGACCATCGTGGAGCGGTCACCCACCGTCGACATTGTTTTCGGCAAAAAAGTTGTCAACGGAGAGGAAATAAACAACAAAGCCGTGGTACATTTTGAAGATGGCACCAAAGCTATTGGTGACCTCGTTGTCGGCTGCGACGGCGTTCACTCAGTAGTTCGCAGCCGATGGGTTGATCCCGACACTCCTTCTCAATATACGGGGATGTCATTCCTGCAAGCCAATATACCGTCCGAGGATATCTCGTCTCCTATTCACTTCCGCTCGTCTGCATTAAATGTTTCCAGGCATGGGTCAATGTTGACAAGTTTCTGCGATAGTGATTGCAAACAGATCTTTGCCGCCGCAGTCGTTCAGTTCAGTCAGGAGGACCTGAACTTCTATCGGCTTGAAGCCGGACAGGACTGGGCAACGCAACATCAAATCAGGGCCGCTCTACGTAATGAAATGCGAGATCGCTTTGGAAAATGCGCGATGCCTTGTATTCGAGAGATGGTGAATAGCAAGGCTGATTGGATGCTTTACCCCGTCTATCAAGTCCGACCCGGAGGACCCTGGTGCACTGACCGCGTCATCTTGCTAGGCGATGCAGCTCATGCAGTATGTCCCCCTCAATGCCTTATCTGACAAATTACCAAAGCTTCTTTAGATGCCCCCACGAGACGAGTCCGCCGCATACGCCCTGGATGACGCAATTATCTTTGCTCGAATCCTAGCCAAACATCGGTCGGAGCCGCTGACCGAAGTCTTTGACACATATGAGCGTCTTCGTCGGGATAAAATCAACTATGCATTCAGGGAGTCTCACCGGATGTGGGACCGAAACCGGGACATGGGTATACTGGAAGGCCGGCTCAAGGAGTGGATGATGCCCCTTTATCTCCGCAGTTATCGAGATCAGCGAGAGGCTGCATGGGAGTTTGATGCAAGCAAAATCACCATCCCATCTCCTGCGCCTAGTGAAGACTTGGTATCTTTGCATTCGTTTCTGAAAGAACAAACTCTGTAAGGGCGCCGGAATGTGCACAGGCGGGTTCTTTTTATAGGTTGGTAATGGTGTTCAGCGACGGTTGCATGGGTTGGTGTACTGGAAATGATCTGTGATTTGATACCAAAGGCCCCAGGAGAGAGACATATTTGACTTCTGCGGACAGAGGTTACGCCGTGTGATTGCTCACGACGGGCCTCCAGTCATGGTCAGATCGTAGAATTGCGGGGAGATAGCTGCGTATTGAGCATTATGTTACAGCTCAAATCATGCTACATTCCCCCCCCCGCCTCCCCTCCCCAAGATAGCAGTACTAGCGTCTTGTTCCCCTATTGTTTTCGTTTCACTCGTGCACCACTTGGACATCCAAAAAACAGGTTGTCATTGGACTACCCTTTTTGGGAAAGACAAGCAAGCTCAATGCCCCTGGTATAGTAAGGGGAAATATTGAAGCATTGCCTTTTCTATACTTCTTCAGCTATAGCGCCGAGCTTGGGTTGTGATAGCGTCGCGAGGTCACGGCTGGGTTTGGTATGGAAATAGACGAGAGGTCTTTATACACCGGATAACAAACAACGTCTTTGTTAGCTGAGACGCAAGGTCATCCACAATAAGGCCAGAAAACAAGAAGAGAATGAAATAACTTCGTCCCTATCTTATATGTGTATTAGGAGGACCCAAAAGGTTGCAGAAAATGGGAAGGTGGTTTAACTATACCTCACGGTACCTTATTGGTTTGGGATGATGGAAGCTGAGTAATCTGTGCTGATGACGGATCTGAAAGTGAGGCAACCTCGGCCCCCGCAGGGAAGAGGAGTTAGTCACTGTCCACGGGTGCTTCAACTAGGACGAGTTCTTTGCCACGAGGAGCCAGCTCGAACAGAAACCAGATACCTACTTATTTGCAGTCTATCCAATCAAGTTGAGCTCGGCTTCATACTCTCAAGAGAATGACACAAGGACAATCTGGTGGCATACATTGCGACGAGTTCACAATGGAGGAGACCTTTTCGTCGGTTCCCACGGTCAACTTTTCAAGACTGAACAACCCAGCTACAAAGAATACTGAGCTCTTAAAGCTAAGAGAGGCTATCTTTGTGGTGGGGTTTCTTTATCTGACTAACACCGGTCTGGAGGTGCGACAATTGACTTTTGTGCGGCTTTCGAGCGGGTGGGCTGATCGGGTTGTTAGGATCTTATGCGCCGAACCCACGAGGCACTGCCAAGTCTTTTTGCTCTGTCTACAGAGGTAAAGGAAAACTGTAACATGATAAACTCTCCGTCATTCCTTGGATATACGCGGCTTGGTGCTGAGACTACGGCATCCAAGACTGATATCCGTGAGGTAATTCCCCCGCCATCCTCAAGTGAACTGCAGTGAATTAAAACATACGGTCAAAGCAATTTGACTTTGGCACTCCAGGCATGAAGCCATGGACCAGCCAGGATCCATTCTGGCAGAGACTTGAAGGGTCAAACCAGGTACGCCCTTCTGTCCGCTCCAACTCCATGTCTCTGACAATGGAACACAGTATCCAAACCATCCGGGAGCACAATCTCTCGTTGAGAAATACCTCAAAAGCGTGGACGAGCTGGCACAGAGCTTTGTGCATCTGGTCGCGCAATGCCTGTCCCTTCCTGCCGACACCTTTGACGAGTTCAAAGGTAAAATGAGTCGACTGAAATTTGTGAAGTATCCGCAATCCGCGCCCGAATCCCAAGGGGTTGGCCCGCACAAGGATTCCGCTGGCCTGTTCACTTTTCTCTCACAGGACGACTCCGGTGGGCTACAGGTCCTGAACAAGAACGGCGAATGGATCGACGTCCCTCCAGTTGACGGTAGCCTGGTGATCAACATCCAACAGGGATTTGAGGCTATTACAGGAGGTATCTGCGCAGCCACAACGCATCGTGTGATCGTAAGTAGAGTTGATACACGTCGGTATCGTGAGTAGTCACTGATACCAGTATTCCAGGCGCCCACTTCCAGGACTCGATACAGCATTCCCTATTTCCTTGGGGTCAGGTTAGACCTGACTCTGGAAAAATTGAAGGAGTCAGCCGCTCATATTGTGGGCCGCATTCCTACCTCGGACGACCGCAAGAAACGTGCAGTTGATGTCCCAAGTGAATTCTTGTCTCCTCTCTATTCCTGTGTAAGTCACAGTCCGTGTGATGTGGTCGGTTCTAACAAGTCACTAGTTTGGGGAGGCGCATCTGAGAAATCGCATCTTGAGCCACCCCGATGTGGGACAGCGGTGGTATCCAGAGCTGTATTCGAAATATTCTCAACAGAATTTTAAGTAGGGCTCGGCTTCTATCGTGGTGTGTATGCAACAGAGGTCCCTGGGGAACCCCAGGATATAACGTACAGCATAGACATTATAGAGTCCGCATCAACGCGTCGTATTCACCTATTTCTGTCGTAGCCCAAGAAACGATGTGGGTCCATTCTCTGGAAACTGCATTGTTGCACGTGGAGTTGAATGCGTCCAGGTATTGGAGCAAGGTCATGGAGGTGCTAGACAATGTGTCGCCGGCCACTCCAACTTATCCGATCGCGGCGTCGAGTGCGGGTCAAGGCCGCCACATCCCCCCAATAACAAACCGAGGGGTAGCTGGGTAACACCCAGCTCCACCTTGAACCCTAGACCACAATTTCCTGTATAAGCTCTACTGCCCTTGACGCCCTTCGCGGCCAGCTGGCGACCGCGACAGTTTATACTCCCGACTCCGAAGGATACAAAGAGAGCCTTGTCAGATGGTCGGACACCGGGATGAAACGTGCGGTAGGGAAGAGAAATTATAAAGCAGAGTTCATCGACTGATAACAGCTGCAGGGAGTCGTGGTCTAACCAGTAGACCCTGCTGATATTCGGTCTGCTTTGCTGTGGGCACAATAACACGGCATCGAAATCGCCGTAAAAGGTGGGGGACACTCGACCACCGGCATCAGTTCCAGCGAGGGTGGCTGGTGATTGATCTTTCACGCTTAAATCAGGTTACGATTGATACCAAGCGCAAAACTATTACCGCCCAAGGTGGTGCAACCTGGAAAGAAGTCGACGAAGCTGGTGCTGCTCATGGGCTAGTGACGGTGGGAGGAACCGTCAACCACACGGGTGTTGGAGGTTTGACGTTGAGAGGTGGATACGGCTGGTTGAGTGGACAATACGGTTTGATCATCGACAATTTACTGTCTGCTATGGTGGTTCTGGCTGATGGAAACCTTGTGACGGGTCCTGCACCTGAGCATCCAGACTTGTTTTGGGGACTGAGAGGCGCAGGATACAACTTCGGCATTGTAGTGGACTATACCTACCAGGCATACGACCAAAAGGGACCAGTTTATACATGCATTCTGGGGTTCCCAGTCGGCAAGCTGGAGTCTGTTTTATAGCAGCTCAATGCCACTTTGACAAATCCGGATCCACGCTCGGCGGCGATGTGCATTTTCGCCCACGCACCTGATGGCGCCGGCCCGATGATCGTTGCCATCTGCTTCTATAATGGCACTCGCAAAGAAGGCGAGGAGCGCTTTTCTGCGAAGTGTTGACCATTTTAGCCGGCGATTCGGTGGTGACAAACATCTACGGAGAGAATCTATCACGCCTGCAGTTCGTCAAAGCCAAGTATGATTCAAAGAACGTGTTCCACAAGATGCATCCTGTCGCGCCGTTTACGAGTCAACTCCCAATATAAATGAAATATTACTCAGTTTAGGCTGTGATTAATTTCCACGGTTCTAGCAAAAATGTCTGCCAGGCTACTACTGCGAAAGGTCGTACTGGAAATGTAGGCATTATGTGCCACTTGACACGCCGTACTTATATTGTTTTGCGCTAGTTGATTACCGTACGGAGGCCGGAGGTGATTGCTTTGCCGATGGCGTTTGACGAAGTGCCCAATAACTTAATGCGCGGTAGCTACTGAAAAACTTATCCTAGTTTCAAGCAAAAACCACCTGTCATGATTTCGGTTTCTAGGTACCATACACGAAGCTCTATCCCCAAGGAAAATTTCCTTCATTCATACTCCCACGCGGAATTCTAGGGCGCGTTCTCACAAGCTCTTTCTCCACTACCAAGTCCCCTCCCAATCCAGCTTTAAACAGCATTGGCCACAGACTCGCATGTGAGGGTTTTCATGTGCTCCTCGCGAAATTGCCTTCCTGGAGAGCTCCACCAAAAGAAGTAGAAATCGCCTTGACGTTCCAGCTTCTTTTTAAAGTCGATAAATTGCCACAGAAGAGCTTTCAGTTGCACCATCCGCCTGGTTGTACTGGTAACAGAGTAATGAGAGAATCTTTCCTCAACACTTTGTGCGATTAGATTACAATCGGCGTCGATATCGGACTTTGCAAGGGATGCGGATGCTCTACTCATGGAATAGCGCTAATGCTGCCAAATATAAGGCGGACCTGGTCTCTCTATTAGTTAGAATCCCGGATGGCCGTCTACATATCTTAGTCTTTTTTATCTCGTTGTCAATGTGATAGAGATTGTCGCCAAAACTTTCCTTCAAGCCGACTATGAAGCGTGCAAGAATTGATTGAAATATATGCAGCGACAGATCTGCACGGACCTTGGAGAGTATCTTCATCGGATCGAAAGGCTGGCCATTCAGTTTGGATGAGAGATGTTCGATATCCGACTGGATTGAACATTTTTCAGCTAGGCCGCGACTGTAATGTTCATTAACCCAGTAATCAGGGTCTTGATAAAGGTTTTGATTCGTGAGCGCTGCTTCTCCTTTTTTAAAGCAATCCTTCAATTTCGAGCACGCCGAGTTTGGCCACAAGCTCACGATTTTCTTTGAGCGCAGCCTCTGCCATTTTCTGAGCCTCGTTGGTCTGTTCACTTTGCCAACGTACTCTATCGAGACTCATAATTTGACCTTTCCGCAATTTGATGGCGTTTTCATCGATATTATCAAGTTTTCCTTGGGGATTTTTACAAATCCGTTGCACACTTTCCAGCTCAGATAGAATAGAAGTTTGGTCCTCGGCGTTCATCGAGCTGCTTCCATCCGGCAATGCTTTGATTTCTTCATAGGGGGTGTATGCTGGTGGAGCAGTGGCCATTTCGGGTTTGGTACTCTTCAAGACGCTCATCCTAACTGAGTCGAGAAAAAACATTTCATGTCGAGCGGTATCAAGAGTCCTTTTTTAAAGAAGCAATGAAGAGGAGTATTGGATACCTCCCTACATTTAGAAATGCAATTAAGATCCAATCCACGGAGATCCAATGGGTCTTTCTCAGACGTGTAGTCTCCGATACCCGTTGTCGCGTCGGGCAGTGGTCAATAACACAAACCACCGATAACCGATTTCATGTGTTAGGAGAACATACATCCAGCCCTAGAGAGCTACTGTGCTCGGTATTTGCTGTTATTTGACAAGTCTACCAAAGCCTGAGTAGCCCTAATAAAATTCGAACAGGTGTAAACGGAACACAGCAGGAGCATAATGACATGTATTACTATCAACAAAATCGCTCATAGAGCCTAGCTCTAAGCATACCGACTAGTTAAGGAATCTTGGCGCGATGATACCATCCATCAAGAGGATCCGTAAACTGCCATCCTTTGGAGACCCTGCCCATGAATAACTTCCAGAGGGGCAACGAAAGCCATCTGGCTCCATGAAAAGACCTCGTTATGCCCACCATACACAAATACTTCAAAGCGACCCACGAAATGACCGTCCACCCACACGCGACTGCCAGAAATTTCATCTGTGGTAATTGTAATTTGGGCCTTCATAGGGATGTTGACAATTTTATGAGTCGAGCTAGTCGTGTTGGCCCAAATTCTTCCAGGCTCAGCAGGATCGAATCCATCAGTTTCCGCGACCGAGCGAAGTGGGTATGGCCAACCATCGGCAAAAAAGTTAACTGGCCATCTTCTGACAACGCAAGGGTTGCGTCTTTTGATTCAATAGTAAAGATGCCGTTCGTATCCAGCCGCATGGTATAGTTCATTCCCTTACTGCCCAGTCCAATCTGATGACCCTGCTGGGAGGGGTCCGAATGAGGTTTTGTCCATGAGAAAAGCGGACCCGGAAGATGATCAGAAACGTGTGAGAGCTTTCGGTCCAAGTTTTGCCCAATCGCGTGCCTAGTCAGTCGCTCGATCGACTCGTCCAAGGTTAGCGCAATGAGTCTAGGTCCCACATTTCCCGACCATGCGCGAGATCCAACGACCGGAATCCCATTGCGAATGGCATAATAAGCTTCGAGTTGTGTAGTCGCATCTGGCCCATTGTCATTCCAGGCTGCCATAATGGCACCCCGAACCGCGTTTGAATCGGGTTGTTCCGTTTTGTTAACTGGATTGAAGAGCTGTGGAGTCCACTGCCATCCTTCGACGTCGGCAAAATTCAAAACGCGTGCGGTGTTGAAGAACTGAGGATAAGGCGCCGGTGTAATGGGCACATGGTCATTTTTCAGCGAAAGATAAGCCCACCAGTCCTCGGAATTGATGATCTGGTATCCATTTTGAGCCAGCATCATGGGATCTGATTGTCCGTATTGCCAATGCTGAATAGTGATGTTTTTGTGGATTGACTGTGTTTCGGATGGCTCGTATGTGCCCCAGATGCGAATTCTCTTCTGGTGGGTTTGGTGGATGAATTGAGACATCTCATTCACGAAGCTAATGTAGTCATCAGCCAAAGTAGAATCGTATTCATCAGCGCCAATGTGAATCTCCTTGGTGCAGAACCAAGGGAGAAACTCCGTCCAGATAGACTTGACCAGAGGAATGGTTTCCGGGTGGGACAGGTTGAGTAAATCCTGTTGGTCCAGAGCCAATTCCGGCTTCCACTTAGTCACTGATAAGCAATGTCCTGGGGCTTCAATTTCCGGTATCACCGTGACTCCTCGTTGGGCACAATGGTTTTGGAAGTCGTCAAATTCGGAGCGGGACAGTGTTTCATTTAATCGCTGGACAAGTGGCATCAGCTCCGGATTCTCAGGCCGCAGAGCAAATTGCGAGTACACTTGGTCCCAAGTTACATTAGGCCCTCGGGAGAGAGGGTAGTTGTCCGTTGCATGGTAGTGGAATTCGGAGAGTTTGAAGAAGGAGGCGTAGGTGCAAAGGTCCTTAAGGTAGTCCAGGGTATACCATTTCCGACCGGCATCCAGCATGAAGCCTCGCGTAGCGTACGCTGGCGCATCTTCCACGCGACCAGCCGGGATCGAATGTGAATTTAGAACGAGCTGTTGTAGGATAGTTCGAGTGCCCCACCACATTCCTCGCGCTCCCGAACCAAGGATGGAAACACGGTCCATCCCGACGACGACTTCGTATCCTTCTTCCGTTGCCGTGCCATCCTCATAGGTGAAGTAATTCTGGGGTTTCAAGCGACCGAGGAATATTCCCGATGCGTGCTCTGGAAGTTCCTTCACGGTTCGAATGTTCCAGCTACTATTGGTGAGTTGCTGGAGATCGTCACGAAATGTTCCAGCAAACTGAGATGTCGAAGGCGGAATCAGTGTCAGGCCATCTTGGTCCTTCCATTCCGAGAAGTCCTCCTCGAGATAGATCACACGGTCCGTGGATGCAAGAGAAAATTCTTCTAAGTGAGAATGCCGAGCAAACTGCACCGGTGGAAGGGTCTGCAGGGCCGAAGCCAGGACAGAAGTAGTTAGAATGAAGAGGTGCCACTTCATCGCGATACATCCTGGCAAGAGAGAGATCTTCCCTTTTTATCATATTTTATGCAAGGGGTGTGGATGGCAGCGTTACATAGCGATCGGCAATATTTGTTTAGACAGGGAACGAGGAACGTGGGATGACACGCGATTGAGCGGGGAGTCCTGGACTGTGGGGGTAGATAAACAACGTTACAGAGAGCTGATTTTTAGCCCCCATCTTTCGCTGGATATTATTTCCATTTCTCTCCCATTTTAACCCATAACGGCTGCGAATACCTCGGCTTGCGTTGCGGTATTTGGAAACCTGCCCCCTCAGACCCAACGTATCGTGACCAGCAAGCCGTTACCCGTTGAATCTTGAGCGACATCTTGCGCAGATACTTATATCTGGCACAGGTTTAGTTCCTTTGCTGCGGACTTCCGGTTGAACTTCTCTGCAGGGTCGATCACTGGCGGATTGTGGATGTAAAACCCAAATCGATACCAACGGGAGCTCTGATCAAAAACTAGCGGTCATCCGTCAGCATAAACTGTGGACTCTTGATATGTGGCTTGGATATTTCCAAAGCTATGATAACACCATAAATCAGCTTGGCTATATCACCATCGTCTTCATAGTGACGGAATGCCCCTGCAAAGCACTGCAATGTCTTGGTGGAGCAGCCCAAAAGCCCATTCTTGGGATAGTGGTAGGAGTCGCGCGGTCCGCTCCCTTGATACCCATACCAAAGAACATCGAGTTTCTCGCCCCTTTACTTTGCCTATATCTGGGAATTTTTCGTCGGGTCTACAATACAAGTGACATCCTTCAGCATCGTGGAGAGTCAATACTGTTAGACTTTCCCTGACAGAAGCGCTGTTCTGTGGTTGAAATATGAGCTCCAACCCTTCAGCGGTTTGTCAACATCATAAGATCAACGTATGAGATAAGGGATATTGCACAGACCTTCATTCTTTGAAATCACGTATTGTGACAAATTTACACTACTGGTCTGTGATCGTTCGCATTAGCCGTCACTTCTTGCACATGCGGGGGGAGAACGAAGGTTTCCGCTAGTCCTGCCCACTGCAAAGCATCAAGACGAGCCAAGCCAAGCTTAACGAGCGGGAAACTTTGACTCTGACACCGCAAGACCTGCAGCCATGACTCTACCAACTGTTTTCCTCGGATTGCATGGGTCGCATTGGGGGCTTGCACGAGCAACAACATCAAAAAATTTGAAACAATCGCAAAGCCAATGCGTGACCCTAGAGTGGGGTGAGCAAAGACAAGTGTATTTGAAGTCGCATTATTGAACTCACAAGAATACCAAAAACCGGCGAAGTCACTGGGTGTTAGTCTTCGAGTAAAGTGGACCAAAATCGTGGCGCACTTTTCGGCCGCATGCAAAGTTATTTCACAGTTGCAATATACATCCGGCATGGATACCTCAGGCAACGATTCGAGCATTGGTGTGTCCGTAAAATCCAGTATGGAATCATCCACCGGCAACGGCGAGGTCGCCATTTCCTCCAGATCAAATATCATTGGAGGGCTAGATGAGCGTGCCATTGGTCGAAGCATGGCACGGTACACGTAAACGACGAGTAACAAATACGCGAAATGGATGGAAGTGGGATACGGTGCTAATCCGTGCACCGACTTGTTCCAATTTGGCAAACGAAAGTTTTCCGGCAGAGACGAATACCACAAATTCAGCTTCGCTAAGAGCTCCCGGCCCAGTTCGCTCGAAGATTCAAAGTTTGCATTTAGAATCTGAGAAGCTCTCAGTGTGCTAGAGACGGCAATTAGTAGTCCGTTCAATTCAAGACGTGATATTGACACTCACTAGAATGTTTCATGGATTTCCTCGGCAATCCTCGCCAAGTTCACAAGGTACCGGAAAGGGATATCGGTGTCACAAGAGGATGTTGAAAATCCTTGCCTAGGGCCGACCAAAAAATCACCTTCGTCGAGTTCACTTACGTCCCATTCGGCCGAGTGTATATAGGGAGGGCGCCCCATTAGTAAACTGCGCCATTTATCTTCGGCATAGACCGCCCACCACAGCCGACGCCGCAGGCGTTTCTCCCATGCCGGGATCCCCCACATGCGGCATTCGATGTGAATGCCGAGGGAGCATGCTAGGCCGACAATCTGACCTACAAAGGACCACATAAATGGAGTATCAGCGGTCGTAAATCGTGCGTCACCCGTGGGTTGTTGGTGAATGTAAAGCAAAGCAGCTTGTAACACTGCCAGGCGAGGACTGTGGATCTCCTCCGATATAATCTCATAGACCATGCGCCACAGTCTTTGCACTGGAGATGCGCGATATGTGCTCAACACACAGAGATAGTCGTCATGGGCAGCGAATGGTAATGCGGATGCATATACGGCCGCCAGGAGATGCACGGGTACCTTTCCCAAAGCTTCTAGCTCTGGGAGCTGATGCGACGCTGTGGTCAACCCAAGCTGGGAGCGTGAAATGACTGGCAGTGCAGGAAACACATACTTGACAAACCTGGGCGCTGATTTAGTGATTCGATGAACATTTGGAACGTGGGGATTTCCGATGCAATACTTACAGTGCAACTAGCCTTCTTCCATACTCCCGAGGGACAAGACAATCAAGATGTTCTTTTGTCACTTCGCCTATGCCTGCCCGAGTTTCCTGTTTCATTGCAGTCGAGAGATCGTCGGATGTAATCATAAAGTGAACCGGTATCCGTTGTGCAGTAGGGACTCCCCCGGCATTGCGATAATGTACTTTGTAGAAATATTTCATGCCAGAATCATCGAAACGGCAATGTCTGAGTAGCCAGGGATCGGACTCTGCCGATGCCCCAAACAACTGTGCATGGCCGTGATCAAGCTGATCGATACTTTGCACGAACTGAGTTGGTGGCCGGTTGGCTAAAAATATTCCAGATTCTGGCGACGGCCCACGGAATTGGCCAAGATCAAGCGACGGAAAGGCGGATTCAACGCTTCCAGAGGCACTTCGGACTTGGGAAGGGTCACCGGAAAAAATGCTGCCTTCGCCGTGAATGGGCAACGGCAAATTATCGATGGTCGCTGGGGAAAGCGCAAGCGACTCTGAAAGACGCGCCCGCTTCGGCGGTGGGTTATCGAACGTACAATCTAGCTTGGCAGCTCGGCATCGCTGGCAAGGGAGGCCTGTGTCTGTTTGGCATCCTAGTTTTCGGGACCGGCATTGATCGCAAGGTCGGTGACGCTTTGACCGGTAGGGCCGGGCGGAAAGGGGTGATGACATTTGTTCACTGAGGTCGGCGTCCAGGTGATCGGCGGGTGTGGGAACGATTTACAGGCAGACACGCATTTTTAACATAATATCAGAGTGGAGAAATACTCGACAGTTCGGCGAACTTCATAGTGAACGATGGCCGACGTGCGAAATGGCGCGGCGAAGTCCGAGTTCACTGGATCCGGCGGATCGCCAATAGCGGAGCCGATTATCAAGGTGAAAGTATTGCATATCCGAGTCCTTGTTTCATCCGCTTTCGGAGATGCGCAGAGTAACATGCGGGACCCAATATCACATGAACGAGTTGATCGTAATCATGAGTGGAAACTCTCGGCGAAGTCGAGCGATCGGCCATCGGTGAACATTGCCGACTTCAAGACCTCCTGATCCATCCATTCAAGGTAGGACCAGAGAGTAGGGTAAATCAAATGAAGGATTATGGTCTCCATCGGCGAAAAGGAGAAGAGATATGCTGTCATCGTTATGGAAAAATAGAAAGAGAAAGGACCGCCGAGAGATTCATCATTTATAAGACAGCTGTAGCAGAACCATCGCCTAAGTCCAGTCATACCATCATCAATTTTCTCGTGATCAAAAGTCACTCATCATAAGATATCACTACATTGGCATGATGACATCCCACCTTGGGCGATCGTCAATGTGCGGGGAGATCAAAAGCCTCTTTTCCCGAAATGACAAAAGCAGGCAGACCGCAGACGAGGCCCAGTCCGATATTACGTTGGCTCCAAGGTTAGCCTCTACGTGCTCTTCCTTGAATTCCAGAATTCATGTCGCTAATTTGGAGGTAGAGAAAATCATAAGTTTAGGCCCAAGGGACTTGCACGAGTTGAAAAGTTCAACGGTAAGTTCCCAAGTCCGACGGCTATCTAGAGCTTCACAATAAAACTTTTCTAAGCCCTTAAGTATAGCCGCAGATATGTGTTTTGGATCGTGTTGCAGGAATGCATAGATGAAATCGCAGGAGGGAGTATTCGACAACCAGCCGCTGTTCGGACTTTACGAAAAAAAACTTGGGATGCGAACCCGACCAATTGTTACTGCAACGTTTGAAATGATACACATTCGTATCCACGACCATGCAAGAATTACAGATTGAAAGTCTCTGTGGAGGATAAGTCTATGACGATCCAGAGCACCTATATGTAGGGTTTCTTTGGCGTAGCGGGATTCTCCAGCAGTTTTAAACATCGAGCCATACCCATGAATATACACAATCAGCTTTTCTTGAATTTTTTTTTGAGGATATTTATAACCCGTTCGAATTTTATCCATTTGCGACCGTAGGAAACTACTCGGGCGCGGATACATATCGTGCCCTCTGTTGGAAATTGGAGCCCTCATCCTAAGGCGCCAATATCGGTCGGCATCTCTCTGCCCCGATGGCTGCTGATTGGCCAGCTAGGCCCATGAGGTTATTGGAAATGGGCGCCCGTATATGCAGGTTCCTCATCTATATCGCCTTCTTTGCTTCTTTTCAGGGGGTTTCCCCATGGACACCGGGCAGCGGTGTAGGAGAACATTTTTGTATGCATTTCTCTTAGAAAACAGTTCTCAGGGGTAGGATATAAATATCCCCCTGAGAACGAGTAGAAAAGACAATCAGAATTTACCATCAATTACCTGTCTATCTTCTTTTCGTCTGATTATCTACCCCCTAATTCTCAACACCCTCAATCGGTAGACTACCAATTGACCGAAAACCGCTCAGCATCCATCAATGGGTCCGCTGCCATAGCTGACATGGCCCAACCAGGAAAATGTTGTCCACTAGATTTGTATCCACTTCACTGTAGACCAAAATGCGCGCGAGCTGGCATTTTGGATGTTACTCGCCATCCCTTGCAACGTGCCAACTCGAACAAAAAACTATATCTTCTCACGATCGATACTTCGACCAGTTGACCACTATTGGCCCGACGCCGAGAAGGTACAGATGACATGATCGGATCCTAAACCCAAAGTGAATCTTATGGCGATGGTGTTCCTCCATCTCCACCCATTCCACTCGAGGTGAACGGGGGCGGGGCCGGATGAGCGGAGACGCTCGAACACGTGTCAAAAGGATTTCGACTATTAGGCAAGCGCCGCAGAGCAAGGAAGAGGCGAAACGCCGAGGACGTTCATAGCATAACTTTTTCAGCTGGGTACAAATGTTTTCCAGCTCCTGTAAAGTTCTGTAGCGACAGCTGATCATGGTCATTTCGGCCTACCCCCCCCCACTCTAACCGAGTTCCGAGCTCTGTACGATGAGGGGTAGAGCTGACATCACGGACCTCTTCGATACATCACACCGCTCGAGGCTGACACCTCTCGGAGACTAACTTGACCGATGATTTGTACTTAAAAGTACAGGTCAGCGGCTGCTTTTTCTAACACCCTTGCTTCATCGCAGCCGTACACGACACTTGCGAGCTACGATGATTTTCGAACCGGCTGAGCGGATCTTGCTCCCTAACAAGGATCTTTTGTCCTACATTTTTGATGATCCACCCTATGACCAAGATCAGCCAGTAAGTCTTGAAGCGACACGTCCTATGCTACATCATTTCGTCTTACATACCCTTGCAATTAGATTTACATCGACGTTCGAGACCAGTCACGCTCAATCTCATGCAATCAGGCTCGAAAGTTGATACGTCTCCTCATTGCGGGCTTGCGCGCTTCAGGTCTTCGCAGTGGAGACTGTGTTCTTATCCACTCTTTCAATGATGTAGGTGCATTCCTTGCCCAACACTAGGTCCTGCATCAAAAAAAACTAAAGATACCCAAATCAGATCAACTATAGCATACTTGTGCTAGCGATTATCGGCGCCGGTGGAGTATTCACGGGATCAAACCCGGCATACACACCGAATGAGCTGGCACACCATATCAAAGCTTCCGAGAGCAAATTTATTATATCCGAGCCGGAGATATTGAAGTCCCTACTTGGTGCTGCAGAACAGACAGGAATCCCGAAGCAAAATGTCTGGGTCTTTGACAACTTGAAACAAACCATACCAAACGGCATGAAATCCTGGAAGGAACTTTTGAACTTTGGCGAGGATGACTGGGTCCGATTTGATGACTTCAACAAGGCTCAGACGACGACTGCCGCAAGGCTATTTAGCAGTGGAACCACCGGCCTTCCTAAAGCAGTGACAATCACGCACTACAATTTAATTGCGCAGCATGAGCTTGTTTTTAGTGCCAATCCACGGCCATACTCTGTTTGTCTCACCCCAATCCTCGCCCATTCTCCGCGTCCGTTATTAATTGCAAGGAACAACATCTGATCAAAAATCCGTGATAGATTTCCCGTCTCATTGCTGTTCCAGTGTTCCATGCTTCCGCCGCGCCAGTCACTCATATATCTACTTTGAAAGCTGGGTCTGTGGCATACATGATGCGACGATTTAATTTGGAGGACTTTTTGACAGCAATAGAGAAGTATGGTATTACCGATCTGACTTTGGTGCCACCAATTGTGATTGCAATTGTGATGTCACCTATCTCTCAAAAACGTCCTTTCTTAAAGAAGGTCAGGCTCGCCGGCTGTGGTGCTGCGCCTTTGGATAAAGACGTTCAAGCGCGTTTCCGATTACTTATGGGTGAAGAAGGCCCGTTCACCCAGGTATGGGGTATGACGGAGACCTCGTGTATTGCCACGATGTTCCCATTCCCCGAGCATGATGATACTGGATCCGTGGGACGGCTTATCCCAAATCTGGAAGCCAAGTGAGACTCCAACTCTTTCCCCCAAAAATAAGGAACGAATAGTCTGGAGAAAAATGCTAAGTCTATGGTGCCAGACTGATCGATGATGACGGAATGAACATCTCGGCTTACAATGTTCGCGGAGAGCTATGTGTTCGCGGACCCACCGTCACGCCAGGGTATTACAAAAACCCCGAAGCCAACGCACTGGCGTTTGATTCAGACGGATGGTTCAAGACAGGCGACATAGCGTATTGCGACCAATCCACGAGGAAGTGGTATATAGTTGATCGAAAGAAGGAGCTGATCAAAGTGCGTGGGTTCCAGGTTGCACCGCCTGAACTTGAGGCTGTTCTGCTGTCTCATCCGCAGATTGTCGATGCAGCCGTGATTGGTATCAGTATCCCGGGTGCAAACACCGAGTTCCCTCGTGCGTACGTCGTGCGTCGCCAGGGGGGTGGAGGAACTGTACCAACTGAGGCAGAGGTTCAGCAATATTTATTGGAGCGTCTTGCTCGCTACAAAGCATTGACTGGTGGTGTCAAATTTGTTGGCGCAATCGCAAAAAACCCGAGTGGTAAAATCCTGAAGCGGGTTCTCAGAGAAGACGCTAGAAAAGAGATTGAGGCTGGCCTGATTAAGCCTCGCCTTTGAATTTTGGGACTCTCGGATGATAGTTAGGTGAATGCAAAGGATATTGTGATTGAGTGTTGGATCAAAGTAGCCACCGCATTGATCAGAACGAGAACGAAGTAAAAGAAATGACAGTAAGGACTGTACAATTACTTGAAACTTGATAGAAGTCCAAGATAAAGTGAATTTCCGTGTTTCTCGCATCTCCTTCCGCTGAATCAATTCGCCCAATTTGCAGTCGCTCGTACCGATTTAAGACAGCAAGAAAATGATATTCTCCAAAAGTATTGGATGCGTCCCGTCCCGCCATATCTACGATAATTGTTCCCGGTCTTAAGGACCGGAACTTTAACTCCCTAGTCAAACTTGCAATTTTGGACCGAGAGATTCTTGAATACACCTTGCTATTTCACCCTCAAACCAGAGGTTACCAGCCGACTCGACTCAAACCGCATAGGATGGGAGTTCATTACTGCATGGCCTCTGCCGATTTAGTGATACAATAATGCATTTCCCAGAGGTCATCTCTTCACCTTGACAGTGAAATCTGCCACGGGAAGACCTGGGCCTCTGTCAAAAGGCCTAAGTGTGGGGGTGATACGACGCTAAAGAATTTTATCAAGAATAGTCGATGAATTAACAAATATATATGTAAAGTGCGTTTGTGAGGTTTTATCCATCAATATCAATATTTCTTCATGCTTCTTTCTCTTACAACAAATATGTAGGGTTTTGTGCTAAATTCTGCATTGGGAAGATGATGGAAGAAGCCAAAAATCAGACATAGAGATATCCATTGGGCGGTATTCAATAGAAACGCGCGGCAATAATCAGATCTTATGCGCTGTACTTTTTCACAAACTGAATCAATGCCTGGTCCACTTCTTTAGGGTGTGACGCACTCAAGAAATGGGCACCATTTTGAACAGTCACAAGGCGCGCGTCAGGAGAATTCACAAATAGCTTGATCTCACGCTCAGCGTTGGGCACGGAGTAGACTACATCTTTGGTTCCCTGCACGAATGGTAAGTTAGTGACGAATTTCTATGTTTCTATACTCGGATATAAAAGCGAGACTTCAGCGAATGGAACAATAGATATGATAACTTACATGCAACCACATCACGGGACATTGCACATCAAAAAGCCTCGGGTGTAGCCCATCCCGATCTCTCAAGTTTATAGCTGCCATGCGAAGGCGACGCCGGCCATCGTCGCCTAAGTAATTTTGGCGGATGGTATTGCGCCAGAAATTGCGAACATCGGAAGGACAATCATCTTTACCGAAGCCGATGTCGATCAAGAAATCGCAGTATTCTTGGTCGGCCTCAAACTGAGGTGTGGGCTGTTGAGAAGTCCACTTCTCAATAGAGGGAGTTAACAGGGTAGGCGCGTCCCAGCAATTGAGACTACGCGTTATGTCCGTTTCAGAATCCATTGACGTGCCTAGGGGTATGATGCCAGAGATCTCAATTCTCATGTGTCAGCATAATGATTTCTAGAATGATTCAACGTTGGAAGGGTTTTGTCCACCTTGTCCGGCCGCATCAACGCCATCCGCACTGTGATCCAGCCACCTTGACTTGTGCCGAGTACAAAAGCCTTCCTGATGTTCAGGGCATCAAGGACTTGCAGATTCATCTCAGCCGTATCCCAATACGTCCAATTTTCGCGCTCAGTGCGTGTCTGGCCATGACCAAGAAGCTCGATGGCAAGCAGATTCATTGTGTCATTCAGCTCCTTGTTCGCGTACTGCTGGCGGTAAAGCTCCGACGACGTGGTAAACGAATTGACAAGAACCAAAGTTGGCTTTTTCGGATCGTAAGGTCGAGGCATCTGGTAAGATGCCTCGATACCACCCAGGTGGGGGACATGCACGATTTTGGTGTTAGACATGACGGTGGAGAAGTACAGAGCAAGTATTATGACGAATAGCAGATCAAGTTGCAGATAGAAAGTGGCAGTTCTGGAAATTGCGCCAGAGAGCGTTGAATACGAAATGCCATCGGATAAGCTCGACCACAAGGTTATTTAAGCTACCGTCCACGATTAATGATCTCATGCTTAAGTCATGGGTATGACTATTCCGTAACCCCGCATAAACAACCGTGGCCCACAATAGATTGACGAATTTTGTTTTCCAAATACCGAGGACCAGAAAGACTTGAGTTACTTGCGACTAGCAATTATGACTTGTGGGCTGTTCCTTATCCCAATTATGTACTTCTTTGAGTCTTACGATCTCCCACGATAGACTAACCATGATCATGGTTTTGTCGCGAACGGAGCAACGGTTTAAAATAGTCGGGCATATAAGCAGAGTGATCAACCAACTCCGCGTTGTGTTGGGTCAAACCTTTTGTTTGTAATCCACGGCGGGGGCTCTCCTATGTAGCTCGACGCATTGGATCTGCGGAGTATATTGGTCAAACCCGCTTCAGTGGCTCATGTCTCCACTCCACTTGCTTATCTCCCCGCCCTAGTTGCCTATATCCCCGCTCCAGTTGCTTATTCCGCTTTAGTTGTCAGAAGACAGGCTAGCTCACCGGTCACCTCGGAGGTCGCCTCCCCGATGTCTCCACCTCGATCATATGATATATAGGTTGACTCACTCACTAGGACCTATAATAATTAATTTCACCCTATTTTGGTTTTCTTCAAAACTCGTACTGTTTTACTCCTATAAGACCACGTAGTAATCTCCAGGTTTAGTGGGTAAGCGAGGTAGAGCCCCAATCGTGCATGTAATAACTTAACCGATAAGCGAGCCGCCCATAAAAGCCAGCCGCCGATTTGACTATCTACTCTCCACTTTACGCCAATTTTTACTAGTTAACCAAACCATCTTATTATTAACTAATCTCTTTAAATCTGTCCGCTCTATATAACCCCAACCCAGTTCAACCAGTTTAAACTTCAGCAGCACCCCTACAAAAACAGACTGCGACTGCCCAGGGGAGGAAGATAACGCAGTAGCTCAATTTGCGACAGAATTCGGATACGGATTGCTCGATCGATAATAATCGCTCAGGTGGGCCCCGTAAAAACCCATTCGTATCACGCGAGCGTGGCTGCTGCTGGAATCGGATGTTGCGGATAGACTTGCGGGTCGCAGATGTGTGATGCTGCATTAGTGTCGGTATGCAAGCGATGTGGAGTAATGTGTGTCTGCATGCGGTTGTATCTGCTATATCGAGAGAGATGGCTCTTTCGACGCGTCGAAGAGCCTGTAGCGAATGTGCTGTAGCCACGTGCAGCACATAGACAGGGAGGTAGGGTGCTCGAGCGTTAAAATCGATTTGGGGATTTTATACCAGGATATCGTATGCTGTCTCCTTCCAGGGCTCGCTGTCCAGAAAGGTTGCCATAAGTGGACTGGTGCTGATGTGAACGTCTCCCAGTGGAGGGACATTTGGATTAAACCCTGCTTTGAAGAGATGGAGGATAATTTTGGTATTCCCACTTGCGATAGCTTCATGCACTGGGGAGGAGAGTGCGAGAGACGAGGGTGTCAGCAGTTTCGGTATAGCAGGTATAGCAGGCAGAGCAGGAACCGCCGTCCAAATCAGCGATCCGAGTTTGAAGTGAGAAGACAATCCATGATCTCCGTTGAAGGCAGACCCGTCGCGACAACGAGCTGGCGGGCAGGTTCATGAAACCGATCGCGAGTGTATTGACTTGCGATATCCCCTTTCCAGAATTTCAGCGCTACGCGCGCCCAGCCTCGTTCTCCGTAATACAGACTGTCTGCGGCGCATCGATGTTGGCCAAGATATAGGCTCTTATTGGGTCCTCCCATAACTGAATAAGATCAACTTCCGGCCGGAATCGAAGAAATAATGCCCGCCACGCTTCAAAAGACTTAAGGTCGTACCCATCTAGGTCGGCTTCTAGTTCGAGGAGGAGATCAACATTTCCCGCTAATTGGGCTTAAGTCGCAGCTATTAAGGCGTTCGGGTAGTCTGGTTCAGAATTCGAAAAAGTGTAAACTTAGGACCGTAGATACACTCCGTCTGCCTACGGAGCTTTTATCTAACTCCCAACCAAAGGACGTTTTTTGTGCATTTTGTAGGCTCGGTATCGCCTCTGCGGGGACCAGAACGTTTTTCTTCTGCTTCTTTTGGACGAAATGCTGCCAGCCAGTCTCAATATATTTGCGAAGGTCGTCTATGTTGGCTTTGGCGGCGACATTAAAGATTGTTTCTTTGCTTTGCACGCCTTGTCGACCGCATTTACAGTTGACTACCCGGGATAAGACATCAATGGATAATCCACACTGGGCGAATTCGTGGTTGTTAGCCTCCATTTTGCATATATATGAATTGTGTATCAAGTGGGGGTTTCTGAGCTAGAATTTCAAGGGAAAACCACTGCATTATATGTAGTCCACTACCTACTTACAGTGGGGTTTCACAAGTTTGACACTATGATATTACCGCCTATTTTCTCCTGCGTGTTCTGCCGTCAAAACCCCTCGAATTTGCTTTATTTACTAGATCTGGCACTCACCCGTAGGTGACCTTCCAGAACCTTCGCCTATATCGCCCCACAGTGGGTGGAGGCTTCCGACATTTCGACCCTGGGAGTTCATGACCTCTAGCACTGGAGCTACGTAATGGCTTCCTCTACCTAGAAGGACCTCAATCATACGACCTCGCTTAGCATAGCACCTGGTGTAAGAAACTTGCTGTTATCTAAATAGGTAGTTAGCCATTAATTGAATATACACCTCTAGCACCTAGTGCTATACCTAACTAATCGACGCCATGAGTAGGTACAGAGTTGTAAGTGGATCGCACTATGGATCTGATTTCATACAGTCAGCATGCAATATCTCACTTTGTATTACGTTGTCTATCTCAAGAGATCTACACACTAGAAAGGAATTGCCCACTGTAGCCGATACCTCCTGAATATCAAAATGCGACTAGATTTCATCTCCACAACCACTTCCAAACTAGGAAACACTTAGTTTTCATTATCTCTATCATCTCTATCAATATCATATCACAGAGATGGCTTAAGTCAAGAAGAATATAAGTTACTCGCAAGACCGGACCGGACCGCAGTGGTGCGGTCCTAAGAAAGTTAGGACCCGGCCCTGCATAGTACGGTCCGGTCTGCGGTCTGGTCCGGTCCCTTGCGGTCCTTGCCGAGGTCTAGTTCGGACTAACTTCGACGCGCTAATCGCTTAGGAGTTTGCTATAAAAAATTGCTTACGGACGCAAATAGAAAAAAAGCCACATAGAACACGGATATAATCACATTAGCTTGGTAGCTCTATTAAAGGATATATGCTAGGAACACTACGCCAGGATAGCGTCCGCAATCTTATTGAGAAAGCCAAATTAGGTCATTAGAGGGAGTTCTCCGAAGACATGCTATATTATACATCAAGAGCCAAACATAGATATCTGGTTCTTAATCATTATAGGGCAATAGAAAGTGTCAACCACTATGTCGAAATCTGCTGCTGGAGGCTGCATCACCCAAACACCTTAATGCATCTCCCACAACTCCAACTGGACTCACACGACCATCTCAACTCCCAATTTGGCCAATTGTAGCGATATTCTCAATGGCCTCGACCATCTCGTGCCCTTTTTTCTTCTCAGAGATTGTCAGTGAATCTAAAGATGCGAAAGGGTCGACCACGGTGGAGGCGAAATTCCGGGCGGGAACCTTGCGCTCGAAGAGGAGATCTATCTCGGCGTAGGTGCGACCTTTAGGCTCAGGGAGACGGAAGTACGTCCACACTAGACAGAGGAAGCAGCTGCCGGCCCAGAAGAAACCGGCCCTAGCACCCCAATCCCACGCGGATGGGTTTAGCATACGCGGGGTCAGGATATTAGTGATGATGCCGGTGATATTATATAGATTCCGTGCTAGGATGATCGTCTTAGTACGTAGGCGAGATGAGCTTAACTCGGAGACGAGGGCGTAGCAGACGGGACCGACGGTGGCATCATAGCAGAAGGTGTAGACCAAAAGCATACTACCGATAGCCCAGTGCACGCCCGAGCCGCTGTTTGGGATACAGCCCAGAGCGCCTGTGATAAGCAGCAGAACTGTCTGGGCGGCCTGACCACTCATGTAGAGGGTCCGGCGACCGAACCAGTTTACGAGGCACCAGGAGCTCATGGTGCCGATGGCACCCAGCGCGTACTGGACCATGGACATAGTGAAGGCGTTGCTCGAGGCTAATCCGGCCTGCTCGTAGAAGTAGGTCGAGTATCCCATGAAGGTGCTGCCGCACAGGGTCTGGATAGCCCAGACCATGCAGACGACTTCGGAGCGACGAAGATTCACGCCCTTGAAGCAGTCGGTGTAGGAAGTGCCCTGGGTGATTTGCCTTTCGAGTTCGTTGGTGCGTTCTATCATGGCGATGGTTTCGTCCACGTCGAAGGAGGAATTCTGTCGCGAAGTCAAGCGCAGGAGAGCCTTTTTGGCATCCCCCAGGCGTCCTTTACGGACCAGCCACCAGGGTGACTCTGGGGCCAGGGAAACGCCCAGCATGATAGGCAGAGGCCACATCCATTGGCAGGCAAACGGAATCTTGTATGCCCACTTGCTGTCAAGGGGTTGCACTCCCTTCAGCACGATCTTTGCACCGGTGGTTTGTCAGCCGTGATTCGCGGGGACCTCGGTGGGGTGGGTCAACCGGGGTTCAAAATCCTTACCGAAGCAATAAACTGGCCCAACACCCAGCACAGGTTGACGTAGGTCGTCAGATACGGGCGCAGGACGACGGGGCAGACCTCGGAGGCATATGCGGTGGTGAGCGTCTGGAACACACCCCACGGGATGCCGAGCAAGATCTCGCCAACGAGGAGAACGACAAGGCTGTTCGCGAAAAAGACGATGAAGATGAAGCAGATGACGAGAGCCAGTGCTCCGAAGATGGTTTTCCGGTAGCCGAATCGGTCACAGATGATACCATTGAGGAACAGGCCGAGGATTTCACCGACGAGGGCTCCGTTCGATAGACCGGCTTGCCAGGCCACCGTCAATTGGTAGGTGCCGTTCGGCAACTCCTTGCCGAAAGCCTTCTGGAAAGGGCCTAGAGCGTAGAGGTTGCCGATCAAGACCACATCGAACCCTTCCATGATAATGGCGGTCGAAAATAGAATCGACCAGCCCACGGCATGGGGATAGGTTCGGAGACCCTGCCAAAAGCTCATCTTGTGCTCAGTTTCGACACCGCGATGCGCCTCGTGGGCGAGGATCGCATCGCGGGCCTCGTTCGTGGTCGTCCTCCGGGCTTGACCGCTCTCCGTGGAGTGAACGTCCGTCATCCTGGTAAGGGATGATGAACTCAGATGGGTTGAGAAGCCGATTGCGATGGAGATTGCGATGTGATTTCAATATTACCAATCGTTGCTATGGTAAAGTGATGTGTAGACTAGCAGAGATCACCAGCTTTATATGTATTGTGGTCGTAAGCATCGCGTTCGATTGATCCTGTCACTCAGTCCATTTTACCCCGGATCGTCGGTCTTGGATTGGATTTCTCCAGATTCTCCAGCTTGCTCCGGACTGGTGGCAATCTGTCGTGGATCCGCAGAACATTTAGAGAAGAAGATAAACTATAACGCGTCGGGCCGACATTAGGCCAATCATGGAGGCCCTAGGGATGAGGCCATAAGGTTTGGTGCAACACCTCTTCGCTGCAAAAACACACCCCAACGGAGGCTTTGGACATCACAATCTTGAAGAATTTGGGCACGGGCCCTAGCGCTAGCGAGGCTTCGATCGACCGTATCACCTTTCCGTTTCCCGGTGAACACTAAACCTCTGGAACGGACGATGTTAGGTGCTGGGGCCAAGGTCACCTGACAGTAACCTGACCGTTTCACGGTAAGCTGACTCCTGAATTGACTGGACACTGAGAAGCTTTTCGGTCAACGGGTTCTCCGATATTTCACCCCGTCGACTGGCTCGGGTGAGCATCGGGGAAACTTGAACGACAATGAGGCCGGGGAAGCGTCGGGCACCCCAACTAAACGCGTCCGCATGTCTGGTGGCTTGAGCTTAGACGGACACAGCGACTGCTGCGTGTTTTTCTGTCATCTCGGACCGACATAGCACAAATGATCTCTAGTTGCGGGGTTTGTTTGGAGAGGGGTCGTCACTGTTGTGTTCTAGTTGTGCCTCTTAAGCATGGTGTCCCCATGCGATCTGCGTTTCCTGCGGTGGTTGCGGGGTTGAGGGCCCCAAAACTGGCAAGAAGGGTATAAGAAGGCTCAACAAGGAGCGACGGAAACTGGTTTCATTCCCTTGACTACCTCCTCATCCCTCCGTTTTGCCCTTGTTCAGTTGTGTTGCGATAACACCTCCCCCCAAAATGCCGTTATCTCAGGTTCCCTGGTGGAAGAACTCGGTCATCTATCAGATCTATCCAGCGAGTTACAAAGACTCCAATGGTGATGGGATTGGTGATATCCAGGGAATTATCTCCCAGCTCGACTATATCAAGTCTCTAGGGGTAGATGCCATTTGGGTCTGTCCCTTCTACGACAGCCCCCAATACGACATGGGATATGACGTCGCGGACTACGAGTCCGTCTATCCCCCTTACGGGACCGTGGCCGATGTGGAAGCTCTCATCGCCGGCTGTCATGCGCGGGGCCTGCGCATTCTCTTTGATCTGGTAGTCAATCACACATCTTCTCTTCACGCTTGGTTCAAAGAGTCTCGCGCCTCTAAGACCAGTCCGAAGCGCGACTGGTACATCTGGAGACCGGCCAAGTACGATGAGCACGGAAACCGCCACCCACCCAACAACTGGCGCAGCTGCTTCGGCGGCAGCGCGTGGGAGTGGGACGAGCCGACGCAGGAGTACTATCTCCATGTCTTTTGCATGGAGCAGCCGGACCTGAACTGGGAAAACCCAGCCACCCTAAACATAGAATCGCCCGGTAGGGGGGGGGGTACCCATAGTTAAAAAGTCTTGGCAAGGGGGGGGGGTACCGAGTCAACACGGTACCCCCCCCCCTAAGTAGGTCAAATCTTAGTATTTTTCGATCGGGTCTTTTAAATCTTTTAATATTAAAGCCTTTCTAATCTTTTGGCTTCTTTACATTTTTAGATTTCGACCTAGAATAGTGAGGGCTAAGGGGGTCTGGTTTTCGTGAATTATTTTTGATGGGGGATGCCAAGACCTTTTCGCGCGGGTAGCCTATCCCTATTTAAGCTAGACATCCCTTATGTAAGTACTAGGCTTAGCTATTAGGCTAACTTCTAGACCCTATAAAGTCCTTAAGGCTAGTATCAGGGCTAATAGTAATCCTTTAATATCTCGCGAACGAGGTAAGCTATTAGAATAAGGGAAGAAGTTCTAGATACTATAGCCCTCTCGCTACTAGGCTAGAGGATTTATATTACGTAAGCAAGCCTTATACTAGGATAATTAGTAGGGAAAGGGAGTTTGAAACTTTTTACTAGATGACTAATCCTAGGTAGGCTCGTTTAATAGAGGGAGTCTCGGCGGTTAGATTAATATTAGTAGTATCTTAATTAGGCTAGTATCCACGAAGTTATTAAGCGATGAAATCTATTAAGCTTAGTGGTTATAAATATATATCCTAATAATATATTATACTAATATATAAGAGGAATTAATAGAGTGATATATTCTTAATACTAGTAGGATATATATATTAATTCTACTATAGGTATAGCGTAAAGGGGTCTATAAGAGAGATATAGGTAGATAGAATAATAGAGAGGATAGTATAGAGGATAGAATATAGGGCGGAAGGGGTTAGTTAGTAGGCTAGGTAGAGGCCTAGGGGTAGGCTAGATAGTAGGCTAGATAGAAAGGCTAGGTGAAAGGCCTATTAGAAGGCCAGTTGGAAGGTATAATAGTTAAAGGCCCGCAAGTCTGCTAGGTGGAGGCCCGTGGGTATAATAGGTGGAGGCCCGCGGGTCTTACTAGTTGGTAGGCTAGATGAAGACCCGCGGGTCTGCTAGATAGAGGCCCGCTAGTCTAATAGACAGAGGCGCGTGGGTCTGCTAGATGGAGGCCTGTCGGTCTGATAGTTGAAGGCCCGCGGGTCTTACCAGTTGGTAGGCTAGATAGAGGCCCGCTGGTCTGCTGGGTGAAGGCCCGTCGGTCTGATAGTTGAAGGCCCGCGCGTCTGCTGGATAGAGGCCCGCTAGTCTGCTGGGTGGAGGCCTATCGGTCTGATAGTTGAAGGCCCGCGCGTCTGCTGGATGGAGGCCCGCTGGTCTGCTGGGTGGAGGCCTATCGGTCTGATAGTTGAAGGCCCGCAGGTCTTACCAGTTGGTAGGCTAGGTGGAAGGCCTATGGGTCTGATAGATAGATCCTAGGTGAAGGCCCGCGCGTCTGCTGGATGGAGGTCCGTTAGTCTACTGGGTGGATGCTAGGTGGAAGGCCCGCGGGTCTAATGGCTGGAGGCCCGCGGGTCTGCCAGTTGGTTGGCTAGATAAAGGCCCGCGAGTCTGATGGATGGATGCTAGGTGGAAGGCCCGCGGGTCTGCCAGTTGGTTGGCTAGATAAAGGCCCGCGAGTCTGATGGATGGATGCTAGGTGGAGGCCCGTCGGTCTGATAGTTGTAGGCCCGCGGGTCGTACCAGTTGGTAGGCTAGATAGAGGGCAGCGGGCCTACTAGATAGATGCTAGGTGGAAGGCCCTCGGGTCTGCTGGATGGAGGCCTGTCGGTCTGATAGTTGAAGGCCCGTGGGTCTGCTACGTGGATGCTAGGTGGAAGGCCGGCGGGTCTTACCAGTTGGTAGGCTAGGCGGATGGCCCGCGGGTCTGCTAGGTGGAGGCCCGTCGGTCTGCTAGGTGGAGGCCCGTCGGTCTGATAGTTGAAGACCCGCGTGTCTCCTAGGTGGATGCTAGATGGAGGCCCTCGGGTCTGATGGCTGGAGGCCCGTCGGTCTGATAGTTGAAGGCCCGCGGGGCTGCCAGTTGAAGGCCCGCGGCTCTTACCAGTTGGTAGGCTAGGCGGATGGCCCGCGGGTCTGCTAGGTGGATGCTAGATGGAGGCCCGCGGGTCTGCCAGTTGGTAGGCTAGATAGAGGGCCGCGAGTCTAATGGATGGAGGCCCGCCGGTCTGCCAGTTGGTAGGGTATGTTGACGGTCCTAGTTGGTAGGCTAGATGGTAGGCGACTATAGGTTTACTACTTCTATATAAGCTGAATGGCTAGTATCCTTTATCCTGCCTAACCTAGGCTAATATGATCGATTACTAATGAAAGCCCTACTATCTAATCCTACCTACTAATTCCATCCATGCTTACTATAATACTGGCGGGCAAAGTAATAGAAGACTACTACTACCCTAATAACCTCTGTGTCCCAGCTCCACCCTGCCTCATAGAACGTATTAGGCTCCCATTCACTAGGCACCCACTCCTTATTAAAGTAGGGACTATTCCCTAAGCCCCTACCCTTGAAGGCCATATTACAAACCGTCCAAAAGCTAACTAGTAGCTTATCTGAGAAGCACCCTTTACCCTCATTCGTCACCAAAGGGCCCTTACAGACCCTAGTAGGTAGGAAGCACCTATAACAGCAGGTTTCCTCCTTAGGGTTTACCCGTGTCACTAACTCCTTAGCCGACCTAATAAAGATTGGCGACTGGAAGGTCTCACAGGTAGTAAGCCCATGGCCTAAGGGCCTAGGCGGCCTAGGTTCTTCTAATGCTATATATTATATTAGTAAGATAGAATAGACTAGGGCCTAGGGCTATGGCTATAGCTATAGCTAGGGCTAGGGCTAGGGCTAGGGCTAGGGCTAGGGCTAGGATAGTAGGGTAATAAGCTTACCTGACCAATTAATACAGCAGATAGGGCACTGCTCATTTGTCCAGAATCTCACAGCCCTTGCGATGAATTCTATACCTTCTAGGTCTTTCTGGGTCTGGTTTCGGACCCTAGAGGTAATTATAGAATGGCTGGATAAGCGGTGAGCACAGAGGTCGCATTGGGCCCAGATAGGGTCACATCTCTCTATAGCTTCTGCATCGAAGACCCTAGAGATTACCCTACGACGGCAGATCTGGTCAAGTAGGTATTGTTGGAAATAGACCTTCTCTGCAGCCTGAGGCACTGAATGACTAGGCACCTGCTTTAGCTGCCAGGATTGCACTAGGCAGTAGGACCACGCTAGCGAATCAGGTGACCTACCAGCCCTACCAGATTCCTGCATAAAATTGGTCATCTCATAAACACCAGGCATAAAGTGGATAACGAGATTAACATCAGGGAAATCGTAGCCAGCACCAATCCCACTAGTGGCTAGTAGGATAGGGGTCTCTACCCTAAAGCGCCCTAGCTGAAGCAGCTTTTCATCATCAGATAGGCCAGAGTGAAATCTCGCTGCCTGAGGCTGCAAGGCATTAAATAGGCTATCAACCAAGGCCTTTGTTCGGCAGAAGATAATCACCTTTGGGTTAGCCCTAGCACTAGCCTTAGTACTAACACTAGAACCAAAGGGGCCATGCTTAAGGGCGAATCCTTTGATAAACTGGCTAATATAGCTAGGATAGCCACTCTCTCCGAGCGTAGGAGGTAGGGCCTCAACCCTATAGGCTATGTGCTTTAGCGTTAGGCTAGCCCGTAGGCTATAGGGCTGGGTGCCTAGGTGAAGCATCTCACTAAGCTCGCTCTGTAGATGCCTAGGTAGGGTAGCCGAAGCAAATACCATTGGGACCCCTAGGGCTAGGGCATGCCATGCGCGATTCATAATAGGCCGATAGGTCTTTGAGAGAGGAATTAGATGGCATTCGTCCCAAATGACTCTTGCTAGTCTCTTCTGACTAATCAGGGTATTCGCCATCTCTAGGAATTCAGGATAGACCACGTGCTCAATTTGCACTAGGATTAGCCTAGACTCCGAGGGAAGAGATTCTTGCGAAGGGTCCCATGTAGTAGGCCTTAGCCCTAGGGCCTTAGCCTTACCTAGTAGGTCAAGCTTTAATGAAATGAGAGGAATCACCATAATAGTCACGTGGCTATTAAAGAGGCTAGCCCCTAGTAGGAATAGCGTAGTCTTCCCAGCAGCAGTAGGTAGGATAAGAAAGAGATAGGGTATATGCTTCATCATTAGGTAGAAGGCCTCTCGCTGATCAGGGCTACGAAAGGTAGCCTGATTATCATTGAGGAATTCCCTAAGTAGCTGGGTTAGGAGACCTATCCCAATCTGGCCACTCGCTATTAAGGGTGAATAGGCTAACTGGCGAATCTCTTGGCTAGCATCAAGACTAGGTGGTTGGTCTATCTGCCCTCTAGCTGCCTGGGGTACCCCATATAGGCCCATAAACTCATTAAATTGGCCTATCGAGACCCTATAGGTAGGGGTAGGGACCCCAGGCCTAGTAGGATATCGACATTGAACAACTGGCCAATTTAGTGGTAGCCCAAGGGCTAAGGGTGCCTTAGGCTGCTGAGGTAGGCTAGGCTCTGCTTCTGCCTTAGGCACTAAGAAGGCCCTATTATAGAAGAGAGACCCTAGCACGAGCTGGTCAGGTGATACACCGAGATAGGTATGCCACCGCTGGCTAAAGCTAATAAGGGCAGTTTGGATATCAGCCCTAATACCCTGGAGCTTAGGGTTTAGGGTAGCCAGCCTGTGCTCTGGATGCAAAATAGGAACAAGCAGGGCATTAGTAGGCAGTACTTTAGACAAGGTAAAAGTAACAGAGAAAAGAACAGAGCATGGACTCAAAAGGGCATTTGCAAAAGACGGGAGAACAACTCTGGAAGAACCAGAATTGGATCATAGGAGAAACGGGGGCATATTCATTCGTTGCTTGTTCGAATAATTCATGACCGTGGGGTTCTTTTTGTTTTTTTTTCTTGGAAGGCCCCTTTGCTCTGATCCCCAGTACCGATCACTCCTTGCATTAACCGCGTCACGACAGGAAGAAGCAAAAGTCGGTGTACACCATCAAGCAAGAAAGCTCGAGCAAAAGATAGAAGAAGGGCATGGGGGACTAATAGACCGGGACACGGCGTGACCAGCACCAACCGGGCTCGTGGGCGTAAAAGACTCGGGCCGCATGACTCAGTCTCAAGAATGCATGAAGTTTCCAAGGTAGCATGACATAATGGAGAGGAAAGTCAATCTAGTACAGAGGAGACTTGACATCCTGGACTCCGCGTCGGATCACATCCTCAACGCGCCACCGGGGAGGAATGAGGTTAGCAGTGCGCTTGCGGTGCCACTCCTTCTCCATCTCGGGCGGGGGAGCCGGTTCTTCCGAGGCAGGCAGAGCGCCGCCCGCAATACCAGTAGAGAACTTCAGTTGCAGAACGTTGCCAATCTCGTCGCACGCAGACAGAACCCGGTCAAGATCTTCCTTGGTGTGAGCGGCTGAAACGCAGAAACGAGCACGCGAAGAGACCAGAGGTGTGGCGGGATACCCGACGACGACCACGGAGATCTTACGCCGGAGCATCTCATGTGAAAAAGCGGGCATCTTGGCTGGGTTGAAGAGGAGAACGGGAATGATCGGCGAGTCGTCGTGGCCGTATACTATAAAGCCAAGACGCTTCAGGCCGAGACGGAGGTATCGGGAGTTGAACGCCAATCGTTGCAGCCGCTCCTCACCTTGGCCAGGGACGAGGTCACCCTTGATAATACGAAGGGCGGAGGCAATCTGAGAAAGAACAGCGGGAGCAGGAGACTCTCCGTAGAAGATACCGGAGTTGGTGGCACGGAGTTTATCGACCATGGCCTTGTCTGCGGCGATGTATCCACCATTGGCACCGAAGGACTTGGTAAGCGTACCCATCAAAACGTCCACTTCCGCGGTGTCGATACTGAAGTAATCACATACACCCCGGCCCATGGGACCAATGGCCCCGATGGAATGAGCCTCGTCAACGAAGAGGTGGAACTTGTACCGTTGCTTCAGCGCGACAAGGCCGGGAAGGTTACACATGGATCCTTCCATCGAGTAAAGACCTTCCACGACCACCAAGATCTTCTTCCAGGGTCGGTGAGTGCGGGGCTGTCCTTGAGAGATGGCTTCACGGAGCTTGATCTCCAGATCTCTCATGTCATTGTGCTTGAACATGGCAATCGAGGCCCCGGAAAGACGAGCACCGAAACGAATGGACGCGTGATTCAGTTCATCAGAGATGATGAGGCAGCCCTTGGAAACGAGAGCGGGGAAAATGGTTGCGTTGGTGCCGAATCCCATGGAGAACACCATCGACGCTTCTTTGCCCACGAACTTGGCAACCAAATCCTCGACTTCGACATGGAGGTCTTGCGTACCGGCCTCCGCGCGAGTGCTAGGAGTAGCAATGCCGTACTTCCGAACTGATTCCTCTGCAATATCTGCACAGGGTCCTTCGGACTGAGCGAATCCGAGATAGTTGTAGGAGCTCAGGTTCAGCGTATCCGTGGTAGTACCCGTCAGGTAGAAGTGGTGGTTGTGATCATCCGTGGCACGGTCGATGAGGGTGATGGTCCGGCCGGGAACGCCGGTGACGGGACGCTCGAAGCAATCGTTGATGCGCAGCTTGAGACGGCGCACATAGAAGTTATCGAAATCGCTGTTGAGCGCACCGTATCCGTTGCGGGGCTTCAGGTGCCGATAGTTCTCTTCGCGGAAACGCTTGCCAAAGAAATCACGAACGTGTCCAAAAGCAATTAGAATTAGGTAGCTGATGTACGTAGTAAGCAAGTAATAATACGGCGGCTCGTCCATCACCGGCTCCGGGAAGACACCGCCAGGGTGTCGACTGGAGTACCGATGGCTCGGATGACCGATGGGACCGAATTGAGCATGCTGCTTGGCCAGTCGGCGAGCCTCCTCTGGGGACGGGGGCTGGAACAGCGTGGTCGGCATTTCGTCCATGTTGAGGTTGTCAGCCGTGGCGGTGGAAAAAGAGATCGTCGGTAAGGACAGTGATGCCGAGCTAATCGGCGGAGAAGATGAGGTATTAGGATTTGCACCGGTCGACGGGGGAGTCGCCTGTGCAGGCTGAGGCTCAGCCTTGGACTTGGGCGAGACCGAGAAGAGCTGGGCCAGGCGATGAGACTTGACCGAGGGCGCCTTGATGGCGATTCCGCCCTTACCCGAGGAAGGCGAAAAGGAGGGGGAGTTGGAAGAGGTGTCGTTGGAGGAGTTGTTGCTGAACCGACGAGGCATCGCAAGGAGGAAGCGGCGAACGGGGGGTTCGGGACGGTTCGGCAGGATTTTACCGTCGGAGAGGGAGAGGAGCGCGTTGATCTGTTCACGCGTCCAGGACCGACGATTCACACAGAGTACCTCCAAAAGAGATAACAAGACGATTGGCGGTTGGCGGTGTATCCTCTATCGAGTTTCCCAAGTATGTCGAAGCTAACAGCAACCGGAGGTGGTCTGCGGAGGGCACGGCCGGGTATGTCAGTTGATAATCCTCAGGAGGACAAGTGCGGAGCAAGTCAATGGCAGATTGGACAACAGAGGTGCACCAGAAGCAAAAGGGAAAAGAGGCACAAGAACCCTTGGAGCGAAGGATTCTACGATCAGACGTACTCGGGGCTGATGGCGTCGCAGTTGGATCCGAAGACCTCCGGTGAGGCTTTGCGGGCTTGTGGCTTTGCACACGTGAGATGGGGCGGCAGAGTCAAGGACAAGGGGCCGGTAGCCCAAGAATCCAAGGAAAAGCGAAGCACCGGTATCCCTCAGCAACGGAGGTTTTGCGATGGTGAAGGAGGAAGAAGGAGAAGGGGCGTAAATAACGGCGTTCCTAGTTGAATCATCATGCACGAGTCCGCCTCCTGGTAATCTATGGTAATATATGGTAACATGTGTATTCCTCGTAATCAATGCCTGGTCTCGATGGTCACAGTGGTAATCCCCATCCTGCGGGAGGAGATGGCTGGGACGCCGATTCTGGAATTTGATTCGATAATAGGGAGCGGGACGTGTTATTTACCAGCTGTAATACCACCCACCGAGCCGTTTTTTTCTCTTTTCTCCTTTTCCCTTCTTTTCCGCAGTTACAGTCGTTACCACTGCGAGTTACTAAGAGGCCCACTGTCCAACCTGAAACTGGGAACTGGGAACTTGGAACCAGAGCTCTGCATAAATTTTCCGTCCGTATAGAGCATGGCCTGTGTATTCCGATGCACCTCTAGGTCTGCGTCTGCATCTGCATCTGTAGTTGCCGTCACCTTTACCCACTCACCTTCGGCAAGCTAAGCTGCCCCTGACTGCATAACCGTGGATGTCACCCCCGCCTGCACTCAAATGATGAAGCGCCCTAGCTGTACTCTTTCGGTCCGGAGGTCCGTGGTGGCGTTTAAGTATATTTGCCATCCAAATGTCCTGGAGACGTGGTGTTCTAAGTGCGAGTATTCGTTACCTACTGACTCGCCTCTCCGGCTGGGGTATAGTCAGTTATGTAGTTATAGTGGTTAGTTAACTAGTTAACTAGTTATCAATTGGGCGATGATGTCGACAGTGATTCTTCCCCACCCAGCAGAGTCTCGTTACCTCGCTGACTCGTCGAGATGCTACATGAACTGCTGTGAACGGTCGAGGTCGCGACCATGTGGTGGCCTCAGGCAGCGCATGTCACTTCCGCATTCCGCATAGCATCTCCATTCGGAGCCGAATGGCGCCTAAGAAAAGTGACGTGGTATAAGGTGAAGTGGAGACGATTCGAGACGAGAACGAGCTCTTATTTAGACCCAAGTCGAGCCTGATTGCGATCCTGATATCATCCCCACTGCTCTCTCTATATACCCGCAGCCGCGGAATCAGCGGCAAACTACCCGCCCTCTATTCCGCCCCGCGATCCCTTGTTGGGGTGAATTGCATTGTGTGACTTGCCTCTTGCATGTGCAAGTGACATCCCAACATCTGCAAATTTGCCCTTCGTCAAGCGACCGCCCAGCTATCGTCAAAAATCGTGGCAAAACTGCTTCAACCGCGACACCGTTCCATACATCGGTCACTCTAGACGCCCCTGCCATAGGTTGCACTGGCGCACGTTGCTTCGCTCTTCTTCTTTTCTCCTTTTGGACTTTGCTGCGATCAGCGCCGGCATTGCAAGTCGGAGTGCCAATTGAACTAGGTCGCTCAGACCATGCCGCACATTGACGAAAGTGTGACTACGGAGGCGAAGGAGCTCTGGCGTCCTTCGTCTCCCGAGACAACGCAGATCCACGACTTCATGACCAAGGTAAACAACAAGTACGGTCAGTCATTAAGCGATTATAATGCTCTGTGGGAATGGAGTGTCTCGCAGCCAGCCCAGTTCTGGGAGGAGATCTGGCACTATACACACATCAAGGCCCACCAGCCGTACAAGCAAGTAGGTCTGCCTAATCTTCAGACTGAGGTGAGGTGCGCATGTTGATAGATTGGCCCAGGTTCTCGAGTCTGACAAGGTGATGTTTCCACGTCCGCCATTCTTCCAAGGCAGCACTCTGAACTTTGCCGAGAATCTCCTGTACCCGGCCAATGCGCCAGATGAGAATGCTATTGCAGTGATCGGGGTCACAGAAGCGGACCGCGAGTTCATCTCATGGAAGGAGTTGCGAGAACGCGTGCGAAAATCTGCCAATGCCCTGAAGGAGGCTGGTCTCCAGGCTGGCGATCGCGTAGCGGGCTTTGTCGGCAACCATGCCAATGCTGTCGTGGCGATGCTGGCTGCAGCCTTCGATCGGCGCCTACTGGACGGGTGTCTCCCCTGATACCGGTGTCCATGCAGTCCTCGAGCGTCTCAAGCAGATCGAACCAAAAATCCTCTTTGCAGACAGCGCTTCGCTCTACAACGGCAAAGTCGCATGGCTCCCACGCCAAGGTGCGTGAGATTGTTTCGGAGCTCTCTCACCTGCAGTACTTGGTGGTGTTTGAAACTGCCAAGCCTCTTGACTTTGATTTTGATCAGGTTCGTCCAAAAAATGGGAAAGCAGTCGCCTATGCTGAATTCCAGGCCGCCGTTCGTGATGAAGCCGCACCTTTGGAATTTGCAAGTTTGGGACCTGACCACCCGGTGTATATTCTCTACTCGTCGGGTACAACGGGAGCACCGAAGCCTATCGTGCATGGGTCTTTGGGTACGTTGCTGCAACACAAGAAGGAGCATTTGCTTCACTGCGAGATCCGGCCTGGTGATCGGTTATTCTACTTCACAACGGTTACCTGGATGATGTGGCACTGGCTTGTTTCCGGACTAGCGAGCGGTGCTACAATCATCTTGTACGATGGTTCGCCATTTCGACCATTTGATGCCGAAGGCGGAAAGGGGGAGATGGCGATGCCACGACTAATTGAGGAGCTGCAAATTACTCACTTTGGTACCTCGGCGAAGTATCTCTCCATGCTGGAGCAAGCGGCCTTGAACCCGCGCAAGCATTTGCACCGGCCAGTTTCTCTCAATACTTTAAAGGCCATTTTCAGCACCGGCTCCCCGCTGGCTCCCTCGACATTTGAGTATATCTACAACTCTATTCACCCCGACATCATGTTGGGTTCAATTACTGGCGGAACGGATATTTTGTCTTTGTTCTGCTCCGGGTGCCCAGTACTGCCTGTTTACAAGGGTGAGATTCAATGTCGCTCTCTGGGAATGGCTGTTTCGGTGTTCAACTATGCCGGGAAAGATATCAGTGCTTCCGGAGAACCCGGAGATCTTGTCTGTACAGCCCCGTTCCCCGCACAGCCAGTCATGTTCTGGCCTCCCGGCCCGGAAGGTCTGGAGAAATATTGCAAGAGCTACTTTGACATGTTCGGCCCATCAATCTGGCATCACGGAGACTTCGTACGCCTGAACCCGCAAACTGGCGGTGTGATCATGTTGGGCCGCAGCGACGGCGTTCTCAAACCATCCGGTGTCCGTTTCGGCAGTGCTGAGATTTACAACGTGCTGCTCAAACACTTTGCCGATGAAGTTGAAGATTCTTTGTGTGTTGGCCGCCGGCGCGAAGGCGTCGATTCTGATGAGACTGTCGTCCTGTTTGTGAAGCTTGTTCCTGGTTGCCCTTCGAACATATCCGACCTTGCGGCTCGTATCCAGGCTATCATTCGCAAGGAGCTCAGCCCCCGTCATGTTCCTGGAATTATCGATGCCTGTCCAGAGATTCCGGTGACATCCAATGGCAAGAAAGTGGAGAATGCAGTCAAGCAGATCCTGTGTGGGCTCAACATTAAGATCGGTACGAGTGTTGCTAATGCTTCTTGTCTCGATTGGTATCGCAACTGGGCTTCTGAGCACTCGTGAAAGCACTTTTCAGATAGACGAACGAAGGAGTAATTTCAAGTTGAAAATGGACGATTTCTTTCTTTTAAACCTATCGTCATGATCCTAGGTTGTTCGATCTGCTCTTTTTCCTCTTCTTCACCCATCATTTGAAGTATATGGAAAGCATGGAAATATAGTTTCATTTTGCGATCCTAAGGGGGTTACAAGCCGACGGAGGTCAAGAACCCCCCTCGTGGGTAGTATCATGTTCATTGCGGGACAGACGAGGGAGAAGAGAGGAAGAAAGGACTACGGACTGAAACTATCTACACTGAGCACAATTGGGGCTGCCTAGCCACTCAGGCATCCCCGTCAAGTTTCACTTGTATACGACCTTCAGAAAACAGAGTCGATACTCGAAAGGTGTTTCTTGATGGCAGTGTAGTGCCCTGGGTGGCTCTCTGCCCTTAGCTTAGCTGCGCAGTCCTTTGTTGGTTCTTGGTCAGCAATCTAGGGGACAGCGCATCCCATGTGCACTTGTATGCGAAAGCTTCCCATAGGCTCATACTTGCAGAATATTACGAATAAGAACGGACCAGAAGATCTAGCTAGTCACCATTTGGTCGAAATTCCCAGCGGGCTCGACTGAGGTCGGTCACCCAACCGCTTAAGTAAGCACATCGGCGCAGGTCTCCGAAATGAATCTTCGCCGTTGTTCTGATTCCCGACTCTCTCGGATTTCCTGGATAGCGAGTTCAGCACGCATTCTCGAATCCCAGGATCGCTACGCGTGTCTAGAATAAAATAAACATGCGTCGCTCTGCATTGCGGGCTGTCGAGTCCGCAAAGCCGCTCGCGCGAGCTCCTCGCTCAGTGTCGAGAAGCTTTGCTACTCTCAATGACGCGGCCAAGGTATCCCATCGTGAATCTCTCCCATCTTACGAACGTATCTAACCAAAATTCCTGTCTTATGTAGGACCCGGCGGAATTAGATCAAATTACCACTCTTCCGAATGGCGTTCGCGTCGCTACCGAATCATTACCGGGACCCTTCGCGGGTGTCGGAGTTTACGTCGATGCCGGATCTCGTTACGAAGACGCTAGCCTGCGCGGAGTCAGTCATATCATGGACCGGTTGGCCTTCAAATCGACCAAGGCACGCTCAGGGGATGAGATGTTGGAGGTTCTAGAGTCGCTGGGCGGCAACATCCAATGCGCTTCCTCGCGAGAATCGTTGATGTACCAGTCCGCCAGCTTTAACTCAGCGGTGCCTACTACTCTCGGTCTCCTGGCAGAGACGATCCGGGATCCCCTCATCACCGAGGAGGAAGTTCTTGACCAACTGGCGACAGCGGAGTACGAGATTGGCGAGATTTGGGCGAAGCCGGAGCTCATCCTGCCCGGAGCTGGTCCACATGACTGCATACCAGGGTAACACGCTAGGAAACCCTCTGCTCTGCCCCGAAGAGAGGCTGGGAGAGATCAACAAGGCCGTTGTCGAGCGTTACCGCGAGGTCTTTTTCAACCCAGACCGGATGGTGGTTGCTTTTGCCGGCGTGCCGCATGCGGAGGCTGTTAAGCTCACCGAGCAATACTTTGGCGACATGAAAAGCCGCGATATTCCCAGCAAGGGACCTGTCTTGTCGGGATCTGGAATTGATACGACTCTGTCCGACTCCCCCGGTGCTGCTACTGAGGGTCAAGTACCCACCGTCCCTCAGTTCACGCCCTCCTCGACCGTGAGCAGCCCAGCCGCTTCTCAAAAAACACATTCGTCGCTTCTGTCGAAACTACCATTCCTTAAGAAACTCACCGATTCCTCGCCAAATGCCGTCGAACCCCTTGATCCCTCTCTCATCGAGCCCTCCACATTGGATCTGCGTCGGCCGGCCCACTACACGGGCGGTTTCATTGCTCTTCCTCCCATTCCGCCTCCCGCCAACCCGATGTTGCCTCGCCTAAGCCATATCCACCTTGCCTTTCGAGGCACTCCCCATCTCTTCGCCCGATATTTATGCCCTGGCTACTCTCCAGACCCTTCTGGGTGGCGGCGGTTCCTTTCTCCGCTGGTGGTCCCGGTAAGGGCATGTACTCCCGACTGTACACCAATGTCCTCAACCAGCACGGATGGGTTGAGAGCTGCATTGCCTTCAACCACAGCTACACTGATAGCGGTATCTTTGGTATCTCCGCCTCGTGCAGCCCCGACCCGGACGACAGAGATGCTTGAAGTGATGTGCCGTGAGCTGCAATCACTGACCCTGGACACTGGCTACACTGCTCTGCAAACACAGGAGGTCAACCGTGCGAAGAACCAGCTCCGCTCGTCCCTGCTCATGAACCTCGAGTCTCGCATGGTTGAACTCGAGGATCTCGGTCGCCAGGTGCAGGTTCACGGCCGCAAGGTGAGCGTGAAGGAGATGTGCGATCAGATCGAGGCTTTGACCGTTGAAGATCTGCGCCGTGTGGCGCGTCAGGTCTTTGGCGGCCACGTCCAGAACCATGGCCAGGGAACCGGCAAGCCGACAGTCGTGCTGCAGGAGGGTGAGCTGGAAGGATTCAAAGCTTCGGTCCTTTCCCCTTGGGAGGAAATTCAAGAGCGCATTGCGCGCTGGAAACTTGGTCGCCGGTAAATAGAATCTCAAGGGTGTGGTCAGAGATGCTCCGGTATTGGGATGGCGGTGTCTCCGTAATAGCCAAAGAGACCGGAGGTGTATGGCTGTTGGGATGAAGTGAGTGCATTGGGAGGAAGATGTGTATTCTAGATAGACATTTTGGCCAACACGACTCTGTAAAATAGCTTCACACCTGTCTTCTAGTGAGCCTCTGATCACTTGCCGATTCCTCTATAGTGACTGCCGCGATGAAGCGCAAGATCGAATTACGTCGTGTTGTTCGGGTCCCGGCGGGTCCAAGCTCCTCGCCGCTTTTGCCCGGCAAAAAAGTCGGAGCGCCCGAACTCGCGCTCCGTTCCTCCATCATCATCACTCTCCATCTCCATTAACTCCCATCTACTCCCTACCCTCCAACTCCACCAAAATGGTCAAGCTTACCGAGGTCGAGGACGAGCACTTCACGGACAAGCCCACCCCCAGCAAGCACGATGCTCTGCTGGTGTCCGATGACGAGGAAGGACTACACCGACACTGGTAAGTGTTTGACAGCCCCTGCTCTGTCTGCCTCCGGGTCTCGCGAGTCGCATCGCGTCATGAACGAGATTGCATTTGTTTTGTCCAAACGAAGACTGGCGACTCGATGGTGTCTTGCCTATCCGATCCAGGCCTAGCCGGCAAGATTCGCGGTAGTCGAACATCACCCCAAGAATCCAGAATGAATATCCATTATCAACCATCAATGAATCGGAATCATGTCTGACATCGTGCCTTTTGGATCATCATTTAGAATCAGAGATCTCCAACGAGTCCGATGATGAGGTCGAGGAGGAATCCATCTACGACCGTCTCTCCGCCTTGAAAGACATTGTTCCCCCCTCCGCCCGCCGTACCGTCACCAGCTCCGTCTCCACGCTCACAAACTTCAGCAAGGCCAGTCTGTCCTTCAGTGGCAAGGCTCTGTGGATTATTAGCACCAGTGCCTTCCTGATCGGTGTCCCGTGGGCGCTGGCATATGCCGAGGAGGAGCAGTACATTCAGATGGAGCGTGAGCAGGGCATGATTAAGGGTGCCAATGAGGTATGATTCTCCTTTTTCCTTACTTCCTCTTGCCAGAGTATTTACAGCTACCGGGATGGGGTGGTTGGGGTCGCACTGTGGATGACCCGCTCGAAAAAATGGTTGCTCAAGGTGTTCTCCGCCAAGTTGAGACTTAAAAGCCCCTTCTGGCTTAATGGCATCATGACCAGCGTGACCCAGCGAGATGTTCTCTCAAGATATCCGAACTTGAACCGTTTAGCTGACCGTGATTCCTCCCACAGATGCTCACCCCCGGCGGCGAAGCCGAGAAGCAGGGGGCCCAGCCCACCCTGTAAATTAATATTGCCTCGAGAAACAGAGAAATTGGCCGAGAGCCGAGCGATTCGAACATCGGTCGCAAATGACGATACAAAATCCGACTCAACAGAATGACCTGTTGAAGACTGGCATAAAAGGGGTCGAGTAAACATCGGCCCGATCCATTGGTCTTCTATGGACCCCGTGCCATCTCGGCGAGTATGGCGAATTCCGAGCACGACCCTCAAGGATACGCTTTTGACATCGCTCGTTGGCCTTCTGGGTCGTTTGCTTCTTGGTCATTGGCCACCTGTTTCGGGTTCTTCCTTGCTTCCTTGATGTCTTTTTCCAGAATCTTTGGCTCCGGCAGCTCATGCATGCATGTATTTGTACAACCACACATTATTTCCCTTTACCCATGTCCTCCCTATACTCTTTTGTTCCTTGTTTTCATTGTTATGTCATTGTGATATGTGATGTCTAGGTGATGAACTCTGGTGATCCCAGTCCGGATCACGCTATTAGGCATGCACGTTTAGTCTAGGTAAATATCTTGGGGTCTTGATGAAAAGAGCTTGATTTTTGTTCCTTCTCTCAAACTGCAGAAGTTGAGATCTGGTTTTAGGAGACCAGCCAGTTATTCGCCTCCCTGTCCATCATAATGTGGTCCTGTATAATAAGGGATCTGATATGTAAAGAATGGCAGTCCATTCAGGTAAAAATTTAGTAAAAAGGGGTAGCAAAGTGCCGCGAAAACAGCAGGAATAAGGAAAATTATGGTTTTCATCGATGTGGATGCAGGCAACGAGACTACCTTCAACAAATGCTACGTCGATCATCATAGTAAAGACTAATAAGGTTGGAGCTATTAGTTGTACAAGTCTTGCATCTCGGTAAAGACCACGTACCGTTTGCTCCCGAGCAGCCTTGAGATTCATATGGAAATCGCGCCAGAGCTTGTCGATTTCACCAGCGGCGACCATGCGGTCAATGACTTTGATTGCGTTCCGTGTCTTACGCTTCTGGCTCAGGTTGTTTCGGCGCAGGAACTCTCGGCGTCGGCCATGTGGCCCATGCGATCGAGATAGTCAACGACCCATTCATTGAGGTGAAAGCGCCAGTGGGTGAGGGTGTGGGCCAGCTGGGCCTTGTTCTTGCAATGTCTGGTGAAATGTAAGCTCGAGATTGACCAATGATTGGTAGTGTTAAAAAGCACCTTCCCAAAAAAAAGCGGATATTCTCATCCGGCAAGACACGGCCATCTCTGTCACGATCCGGCCCTTGTCCATCTTCTGCGTCGGAATCACCAATCTGTTCGGGCTGAGTCCTCGTCACTGTCGTCGATGAGGGGCTCTAAGGGTTTCGAGGGAATAGGGTTTGCCATATAATTTCATGTCAGTAGATGCCGGATGCCCTGACCGATTGCACGCGTCACACGGATGGTTTGCATCCGTGGGAAACGCAGTGATCTCCATGTGTGGCCGGGCCAGGAGGGAGTAGCGGAACTTGGGTCCCCCAAACGGAAGAGATTAGCTGGGAGCCAGCACGGCCCTTGACCTCGTCTTCCAATTTCATGAATGCCATTTCATACATGGCGTCGGAACGTGGGAAGGCTGGGTCAAGACGGTTATGGACCATCCACCCGACCACGTCGCGGAAGTATTCTTTTAGCTGTTTATATGCGTGCCGTGTAAACTCCAGAGGAATCTCTTCAGTAGGCACGCCCAGCATCGCACTATCATCTTCAAGCACAAAGTCATCCTCGTAGCGGTCGAGGTCTTCGTTGCTAGCGATGGCCGATTCAACATCGCTGTCCACATCTTCGTCCCGCAATTCGGCGATTTGTTCGCGCGAACTATCATTGTCATCGTCGCTTAGGGTCTTGTGCTGGCTCAGCCTCGCTCTCTGCTTTCAAGCCAGCACGTCTTCGACGGAGAGTTTCAACATGCCTGAGCCTTTTGTCCCTTGCCGATTCAGCGATGCGACCCCGGGTGCGGTTCTTCTTGACCACTTGGGGGAATATTAGCTAGTCTGATCATACTGGAAGGAATATGTTGACGCTGTACCTGAGTCCTGCAAATCCTCGCACGTCCTCCTCAATGTCCAATTCGTCTTGATTGGCGCCTGTCGCGGGGTGTCCCGGGTGACTCTGGGTCCGGAGCCCATCGCCGTCGCTTAACAGGCGATGAAACCACCGGCTCCTCCGAGTCGTCGGAATCACTCAGCACGATCGGAGAGCTCTCTGCCTTTCGCTTCAATGTGCCCCGTGGACGAGGTATCTCCACAGAATCACTGATGCTTGGGGCATCATGCTCGGTCGTATTCAACGGCCGTCGCAGATTTCCTTTTCTTCTTCAGGCTGTCTGTTTTAGGAGGGACTCATGGATAGGTGAGTCTCCATCGGGGGCACTCGTCGGTTTCTTCTCTGAGAGCTAGGCACAATGATCTCGTCGTCGGATGATGAGTCGTTTAGGTCTTGTGGCACAGCTTGTGCTTCTCGGCTGTTAGCTAGTCCGGAGACACATGTAATGGCGGGGACTGATGTCCCAACAAATGCTCTTCTCGTCTGTCAGGTATCTTGTGGGCCTTCATTGCTGCACCAGGTGGGCTTTCCTTCTGTGGGAGACGCTGGAGATTTATCCCGCTTTGGGTGATTTGGAAGATCGCTTCTTTTTCTTGGGAGTTGCGGCCTTGCTTGTCTCTGACTTCTCTGGGCGCACTGAGGCCAGACTTGGGTGACCATAAGCCAGTGTACGAAAGCGTTCGTCGGTGTTGGCGTCCTCATCGGCAATCGCTGCCGCGGGGGCGAAAGGCGAGCCGCGTTTGCTTCTTGTGAGACTTTCGGGGCATGGCGGATGAAGGCAATGGATTGAGAATAGGCTAGTTGACGGATTTTGGTTGAAGATAAAGCATCTCCAGACGTAGGAGTCAAGCTCTCCAAGGTACCCCTGGTCAAAGAGGAAAGGTCATTGCTAGCTGGTTCGACGTGAACTTTCGACCTTTTCGAGGTCGCGTGGGACCGCGTGGGGGGCGCGAGAGCACGTGATAGACACCATTAGCGGCGTCTTGTCCTTTCTTTTCTCTTTCCTTTTACTGTTGGCGGCCGATCTATAATCTGCGTCAGTACTAGAATCAAGGTTCAGAGTTCTACGCTGAAAATAGCAGAGTGTGGAAGAGTGCAGTCGTCACAAGTATGGTATAGGTTTTGGTGAAAGGAGTCTGCAAATCTAGTCGATCCATAGAGCTGATTTGCTCAAGTTCTAGGTCTACAATCAATGGATCTCACAAGAATGCCACATATATGTAGCATAGATATGTATTTCAAAGAGTTATTTCCGTGAATCTGCAGTCATGTACGTTGGCTTTGATATCCGGGGAGAATAAGGTCGCCTGTCCCAAGGTCTCGCGATCATTTGAATCTTGACCAAGTCACCAAAAGCTACATGTGATAATGGATTTACTTATGTACCCGAGATCTTTCTTACTTTCCCATCACCAAGTGCCTCTCGAACCACTGCCCGCAGGCACTTTTGCTATAACCGCTGTGGTCCGGTGAATGCTTACCGGCCGGGGAAAAAAGAATGGTCACTCAACCTATCTCAAGTCTCGCTTCCCTTTGCTTCTTCTCCCCCTCAATCTCTCCCCGCAACCTGAAATTTGCTCTGTGCAATCCTGCCATTGGTGGAGTCAACTTTCTCCCAGTCTCCGGATTGAAGCCCCTCTGATTCGTGGAATCAACACCAACGTATCCGCAGGACTAGATATCCTTGAACCTCAGATTACAGTTACCCCAGGTTCGCTTTATGCGCTCCAGGGAGTCCAAGGCCAATAAGCAGTCGACCGGGCGCATCGCGGCTCTTTCCATATGTGGCGACTCTCCGGATACCCCACCACTCAGCGATCCGGATTGGACAGGACTCCCCTTAGCAAAATGCACGGTGAGCTTGGCACGTCCGGGGGCTTTTCTGCGCCAGCATGGTCTGACTAGTGCCGTGATGCTTTCTGCTTGGGTCGATGGAGACCTATGGCTCCCCCAAGGGAGCATGTGAAGCCCCAGGATTATTATATATCTGGGGAACTCCACTCGCTCTTTCTCTTCCCCGCACAAGCTGTGGATCGTTTCCCCAGATTATCTCTACGGACTTGGTGTGTGGTTAGACCGGTAACCATCCAAGTTATCCTGTTGACTGTTATATCGGGGAACTCTTTGGCAGCTCTTACCTCTAGTCTCTTCAAAATCTAGGAGCGAACCCCCCCCCCCTTCCGCCGTCGGCAAAATGATTGGAGGCATTAGCCTCCAAGAGGGCTTATAACTGGTATGGTGCATCGTCCATTACATACTTTTAGGGCTATTTCATCGGACGCGTTTGACAAGAAGATATAGGTTTATCTCGCTCGTCGCAGCGTCCTGCATGGTGTTGTACGGCTACGATGCATCGGTCTTCAATTCCGTTCAAGGCTCGGATAACTGGATGGCGTGGTTCAACGAGCCCAGCGCGCCGACCATCGGGTCAATCAATACAGCGTACACAGTCGGTGCCATCTTTGGTGGTTTTTTCCTTGGAGGGCCAACGGCCGATTTCCTTGGGCGCAAGGTCTGGAATGGCGATTGGTTGTGCCTTTGTCATCATTGCTACATTCATGCAGACCTTTTCGCCGCACTGGCAACCTGGGGTGCTTCCTGGCTGGCCGGTGCCATCATTGGTATTGGCCAGGGTATTGCACTGAGTACGTTTGTTACTCTTACCCTTCGGGGCCATCGTTTTCTATGACAGGAACTAACCCAATAACATCACAGCGGCTGGCCCCATCTACATTGGTGAACTGGCACCCTCCGAGATTCGCGGCAAAATCATGACTTTCTGGCAGATGTTCTACTCCGTTGGCTCTTTTCATTTGCTTCTGGATCAACTACGCCTGCACCAAGAATGTTACCAAACTGGGTCAATGGGACTGGAAGTTGGTTATCATCTTCCAGCTTCTGGTGCCCGTTCTGATTCTCATCTTGCTACCTACTATTCCGGGTAGCCCTCGTTGGTGAGGTTCACTCACTCCAGCCACTGTGTGAGAAAAGGCTCTAGAGCACTGACAACACTCAGGTTCATCAAGAATGGTAACCACATCGAGAAGGCACGTGCTGCACTTCGAAGAGTGCGAGACACCGAGGAGGAGGTCGAGGGAGAACTGATGCAAATCCGGGAGGCGATTGAGTATGAGAAAGAAGCCATTTCAGGCAACTACAGCGCCTTGTGGAAGGACAGGTCTCTTCGCAAGCGCATGTATCTTGCCTTGGTTCTCAATGCTGGTCAACAGATCACTGGACAAGGGCTCTCTCAACACTTACTCGACCAAGATCTATGAGAAGGTGTTTACCAGCGACAGCCAGATTGCACTCATCAACGCCCTGAATGCCACCTTTGGTATTCTCTTCACTTTGAATGCTGTGTGGCTCATCGACCGATTTGGACGACGGTTCCTCTTGATCCTTGGAGGCATCGGGATGGGCCTCTGCATGATCATTGCCGCCGCCGTCGAGACCGAAACGCCAAACCTTCCAAACGGAGCCAAATCCGAGTCCGTTGGCATCGCAATTGTGTTTCTCATGTTCTTATTTATCTTCTTCTGTGAGTTCCCTGCCACCATATGCTGCATGAAAAACAATTAGCTCACAACTCTTTCAGACAAGCCTTCTTGGGGCGCGACCGTCTGGATCTGGACCTCCGAGATCTTCTCCATGAACGTCCGCGCGCAAGCCGTGGGGATGGCTTCGCAGACACAGAATGTGGCAAATACGATCTTCCAGCAGTTCTTCCCCATCTTTCTCGAGCATGACGGCTTCTATGCTTTCTACTTGTTTGCGGGTATCAATTTCTTGCTGGCCATCTTCGTCTTTTTCTTGGTGCCGGAGACCAAGAAAGTCCCTCTTGAAGAAATCGACATATTGTTCGGCGGCGCCAACCACGTTGCGCAAGGCGAGGAAGTCCTTGCAAACCAGAAGGCTGCTAATGCTCGTGAGGTTCAGGAGGTTCATGAAGCTCATGAGAAGCCCGGAACTGTTAACGTTGAGAATGTGGAATCTCGTTGATTGAAGCGATATCTGGGAATACATAAAGCAGCGGATTCGACTGGGTCTGGATATCAAAAATTACCAAATTACTAGTATGGTCATTCCATAAAATTGTTAGTTAATGTAGGCGAACTCGCCAGATTTATGGGAAATCGGTTTTGCATGCCCGTTTCCTAATTCGATCTCATGGAAACAGTGTCTGCACATAAGCAACGAGTTGAAGTCAGCATACTGCGTATCAATTAGGCGGTAAACTATATATTAAGCGGTCTCAAAGGCTGGTTTCACTCTCATGGACCACCACTATAATGCACTTACAAGGAAGTTGGAGCGTTGAACTTCATAAACATCACAGATTAATGTAATATTACCACGGGATACAGAAAGCATCATGTGACTAGTGTATCGGTGAATCCTTCTTCCGCTCGGCTGAACCGAAAGTGGGTCATAATAAGAATGTAGTCCAACCACCCACATTCTCGCTTCCAGGACGGAAGAAAAACAAAAGAAAAGGAACGGCCGTGGATCGAACACGGGACCTATAGATGATCGCTAGGTAATTGCAATCTATCGCTCTACCCGCTGAGCTACCAATCCTTTTTACGATGAGTGGAGCTTATAAAGGATTCATTTCCCCTTAAAAAAAATAAAATTGGGTTTTTAGACTTTCCGGGCACGGAATTTCCAAGGGTTGCAGGCTCCCCGTTTTCCCCTCCTCTTCCCCAAATTTTTTACCTCCCCGGGATTTCCCCAAGTATTTCCATTTCTTTTTTAAAAAGTTATTATGCCAATTCTTTACCGTACTTTCATATTTATGCCAAGATTGTTAGCATCTCCCAAAATCAATATAATAAATGCTCTTGGATTACGGGGAATATATATGGAGCGGTCAACAGAGATTCTCGATGTCATCAAATGGATAATGGCAACCATTAGCCTCTCTAATTCAACTTAAATATCAAAATATCATGTAAATGACATGCGAAGTTTGAATCCATGCATACCTACTATCAAAACAAACCAAATCTTATCAATGGGTTTCTATTTTGAACGTAGTCGATGGGAACCCAGAAATCGCACCAGCATGAACATCAAAATTCCCCAAATGCTCTTTTCTTAAAATCGGATAATGCCCACATTACTCGCTTCATTGCTCGTTTCATATTTTCCTAGCTCTACCGTACCATCTTCTTCTCTCAAGAATGTATTGAGTTGATCGGACTTCTATTGTGGCTCTTATTGGTGATGACAATCTTTCGCCAGGTTTCACACTGACCGTCGACGGTGTATCTACTGAAACTCATCTAACTTAAGAGCTATTGACTGGAATGCCAGGAAGCTCCTAGAAATGCAGCTAGCAAAGGGAATTGAGCGCGAGCATCAAAATGTTTCTATAAATCCAAAAAATATCAAATAAAGCAACCTTGGAGTCGAGTTACCCAAAAGACAACGAACAGGAAAGAAATCTATAATGCATCGCTATTTCCAAACAAAGGTCAATCTTCCGATCTACCGGTTGACACAAGTACCGCTGTTCCACTGGGTGTAGCCAACACATTGAAAGTTGTCGCAGCAAGTATCGCTAGGAGTGCAAGCGTGGTAGTCTATCGAGAGCATATTATTAGTGAGGATAGTTGAGACTGTTTGTTTCGATGGTCTGAACCCACGGGCAATGCAAGATCCATCAGAGTCGCCAGTAGGGGCTGGAATCATCGCTGGAGAGCGTGCTAGTGGTAGTGCTCCAGGCGCTGCTGGAAGCAGTAGTCTTGAAGGTGCTCCGGGTAATGTAATCGGTTCTTGTCACTGTAACAGTTTTTGTCACGGTGACAGTGTTGTCATCGTCATCATCGTGATCGTGATCGTGATCATGACTGGCAAAGACGAGGCGCTGAGCGCAGTGAAAGGAGGATGGAGCTTGTGAACTTCATTTTTGAAAGTAATCTTGGAAATAGAGAATTGAACTAATGGATCGGAATAAAGTGCTTATGGCTGTTGAGGTGAGTGATGAAGTGGAATAAACTGGGGGAATCTTGAATTATATAGCTACTTGTGTCCACACCTAGTGCAACATTTCCAAGGTTGGTAACATGTATTTTCCTCACATCTGAGGCCTGCGTGGTGGTAGATCCTTCCATTGCTCGCCTCGATCAAATTTGGTTTTTTTCCTTCTTTCAGGTGTTTCCCCATAAGGCCCATACATGCTCAAGGACCGCCCCCACTTGCCATATGAAGAGAGGCACAATTTCAAAGATACTTAGTATTCTGCTCAACAGGAACAGAGTAAATAGATGTGCATATTGGCATTAAATACATCTTGAGAAAATAAATATGTATGTAAGATCAAGCCCTAGTAATAGAAAATCAAGCTGAGGCCACTTTTTCTTTAGCTTGGTATGCGTCCACGGGCATATGGTAGGTACACTACGATGCCGGAGGAGTACCTTATTTTTCGGCTATTATCCACAACTGGAATTCTAATGATAGTAACCATTATGGATCTACGAATCATAGAGGACATAAACATATGAGTGGTCAGTGCTAAGAATGAAGAAGATTGAATTTCTCGATCTAGAAAAATTACCTAAACAGGCAACCCCACTCTGCACATCGATCTCTCTGGTCTGCCATCTCCACCGCTACCATTTCAATGTTTGACAACCGTCGATTACAATTAATATTTCCACTACCCAGGGCAATTATCCGGCTGTGGAGCAAGCATATGGATGGTTTAAGTTCCTCCGCTATTTGTATCAATCCTGATAATGTTAGAGCCGAGTATTGGCAGAAATGACCTCTGCAAAATAGAACATGGCCAAAATTGTTTGAAAAAAATCATTGGACAAATGCGGCTGGAGAGGCTGAGAAAAGTCTCCGGACCACCTGAAATCAGTGCGGAGATTAAAAATTTCCGCTAGCCAGTAATCCGTTAGAGCCAGTTGATCCCTCACCAATAATAAACCTTCCATAAAGTCCCGCATCGTCCGCAATACGAGGATTACTCATCTCAGTGATGACATCTTGCAAGTTGACTTGAGAACTCCTTTTGAGAATGCTACGCTCCTACTTTATTTGTTTGCCAAGAATCAACCAATATGGCAGTTAGTGAGAACCGCTCCATCGCTATCGTGGGCGTTGGCCCATCCATGTCGCGCTCTCTTGCCCTATGGCTGGCGAGCTTAGGGTGGAACATTGCCCTGATCTCTCGATCGGAAGAACCTCTTTCAAAAATCGCGACCGAAATCAAAAATGCACAGAAAAATCCTGACGCTAAAGTAGTCTACAAGACTGGTGATACAAGTGATCCCAGTAGTTTGAAAACTGCCCTCGACTGGTGTGTTGAGCAATTCCAGTGCAAGTTGGACGTTTTGAATTAAAACGCCGCCCATGTTTCCGAAATAAACATAATGGATCTAACCCCTGAGGCTTTGGAATCCGACCTAAAGGTCTCAGCTGTTGGGACACTCGTTGCGGGGCAATGGTTTGCGCAAAATGCCCGGGTTGATCGAGTTGCCCAGGGGGAATATCCTGTCTTCCTAGTTACGGGTGGTCTCCTTGACAAGAACCCGGTGCCATTCTTTTCGGCACTCTCTATCTCCAAATCTGCCTCTCAGAATGTGAGCCGATTGTTTGCCCAGTGGCTTCCAGAACGATACAGCATTCTTGTGGGCATGCCCTTGGTGCGGGGAACAGTCATTGGCTCAGCAACAGGAAAATTCGAGGGCGGTGTTCATCCGGACGATATCATTCAGGAGCTATTCAAACCATTTTTTGAGGATCGAGAGAATCTACAAGATGGAATTGAGAGCTGGACCGTCGAACGAATCATGTGATATTGGCGTAATTCGGAAATGGAAATATTTGCGGCTGATGATTAAACGGCACGAAATTAAATGGACACCTCACTAGCTCGTCTCTGAGCTAGTACGGTATACGTAATTCAGAAAAGCTACGATTGAATCTGAGTCTCCAGGTATTGAGGAGTGTATGACCTCACTTGATCCAAGTCAACATACAATCTATCGCTTCATTTGAGCCGGAATATAGTTAAGAAAAGTCGCCAGTAAAAACCACTCCTCCATTACGTTCACATTGCCCGGTAGCCTGATATGAACAAGTAGGTACCTGTGTTGTACTCGATAATATTACTATTTGAAAGTACAACTACTGCACTAGTTCATACATGGGCTAGTGAGGCGTCAACTAATATTTTGGTGATCAATCATAAATCTCCATATTTGCCTTCCTGAATATGAACAGATGATATGCGGAGTAGAATGAAGACCCGACTTACTGATCGCTTCTAAGCCAATTCCTTGGCATCGGCTGGAATATCCTCACAAAGCTCGGTCTTTAATTGGTTCTTCGAGCCCCATCGAGATTTACTCGATCTTTTACTTTCCACACAAAATTTGATATACCTGAAATGTAACAAAAATACCTTGAAGGATCCCCATACCACCTAAAATTCAATAAGTGTGGGATTTCATGCGAAGGGTTATTTTGTTAGGTGAATTGAATACCGCCGTGATTGTGGCTTCTCGATCGGAAATACTTGCCTAAGTGATGCTTACTGTGCTTATTGTCTTACTTTCCACACTCTGCATAATCTGCATTAGTGAATTAATAACCCTGTGTCTTAGCATCATTCTTTCATATTTTACACTGACATAGGCCTCATTTGCCATGAGATTATGGAGTTTCCACTCCGCTTTGTAAGAGTAGCTATACCGCTTCGGCAAAGGCTAGATCCTCTTCACCGCATATGTTTATTCGGTTAATTTAATAGGAGGTTTGCTGTCGTATGGAAAGGCTGTAGCGGGGTATAAATATGCTTAACGCACCCCCAGCTCTCGTAACACGGAGTTCAAAACCGGGGAAAAGTTGAAGTGGGCATTGACAGACAGATATCGCAAAGTCCTAAAATGTCATCATCGTGGATCCACACGCTGGCTTCCAGCCTTCTTTTGACTATGATGGTCATAAGGACTGCTATTGCCAAAGAGAATTTCAAGTTGCGGCCCTTCGAAATCGACCTCTCCGACAGAGTACCTCGAATGATCCGTCAGATTCAGGAATCTCACCTTCCCCAGACGCCTGTGTATACAGATACCGGGACATCTGCAGGCATCACCCTAAGTGACTTGAAGTCTTTCAAACAACAATGGTTGACAAGCTTTGATTGGAATCAAGAGCAAACCTCTTTGAACAAGTATGTTTGACCACGATGCATATGCCTCGGCTTTGAATACTTTAACGCATACTAAAAGCTGTTGCTGGAGTAGGTTTAGCCACTATACAGCAGAGATCGAGGGTTTGACCGTGCATTTCATCCATAAAAAGTCCGGCGCAGCAGATGCTATCCCTCTGCTCCTGATTCATGGTTGGCCGGGTTCCTTTCTTGAATTCATTCCGTTGATCAACGATCTTACCAAGACTGCACAAGATCAAGTCTGGAAAGCTTGTTTCATTTGATGTTATTGTACCATCCCTGCCAGGCTTCGCTTTCTCTTCTCCCCCTCCAATAGATTGGACAATTCCAGACACAGCTCGAGTTTTCAATACTCTGATGGCGCAGGTACTGGACTATGAGGAACTACGCCACCTTTGGCACGGATTGGGGCAGTGGCGTTGCATATACCCTGTACGATCAGTGGAATACGACTGTCAGGGCAGCACATCTAGACTTCCTCCCATTCTACCCATTGAGCGCTATCGAGTTGGCCGCCGAGAACATCACTCTCACAGGGCTGGAGGATTTTGAAGAGGATGTGACTATTACATGGAGTAACTCAGGGACTGGATATTTCAGTGAGCAGACCACAAAGGTATCGGAAATCTTGCCCTCTTATCCTAAGGTGCACATGGGAGGAAATGACTAACAAAGACGGATCCTCCTAGCCAAATACCATCGGTCTGGCTCTTTATGATAACCCAATTGGGCAGCTCGCGTGGATCGGGGAAAAATTCATGAACTGTATGTATTCATCCCAATATTGAATCGCCCAATTCTAAGTGCGAGATTCAGGGTCCGATCCCGATGCTGGGCATGCACCTTCAGTTCTTACCAGGAACGAAATTCTACGCAGTGTTTCTCTATACTACCTTGACGGAAAGCTTTGCATCCTCAGTGGTGATCTATGCACAGAACCCCAACGGATTCAGCACGGTGTATAGCAAGGCTTCGAATGATGCCCCGTTGCTTTTTAGCGCTTTTAAGTATAACCCCGGATTTTGGCCACCGGCGCTAGTGGCCAAGGTTGGAAACCTAGTTTATTACAAAAGTGAGTACTCTTCTATGTCTCATATTGTGGAGGATGTAGGCTGACTAAGTATTTATTCAGATCATGGATTTGGGGGCCACTTCCCGGGGCTGGATAATCCCCCTGCTTTGCTACAAGATTTGCGAGAAATTGGCAGCTACTGGGAAGCCTAAACTTGAACATTTGTAGCTACCGATGAAAGATTACCCGGAACTGCGACGATTTCGGGCGCTCTCAACCATTGAATTAGTGAAGTGACTTTCCCGGGTTGCTATGGAAATGTTCAAAATATATCCATTATGAAGCTTGATTTGAATGCATTAGATGCCAACGCAGATCAGACATTTGTGCGGTAAGATGCTACGTGACACATATCTACTTGAATATCAACTTGCAAAATGCACCAACCCTAGTAACCTTGCATCGGTCCAAAATTTATAAGTCTATGTATAGATACCTCTGAACTTGGGTATCTTGGATGAGTAGACGATATCCAGTGTTTAGGAGTAAGAAGGTTTCAAATATTCACTGCTACCCTTCAAAAACAAAAGAGTTCACCCTCCATGGAACATGCAGCCAGTGGCTATAGGACACACAAAATGTAACACAGCACTTCAAGTATTTCAGTCATCATACCTATGGGCCTCGATAGGAATGGAGCAGCCAGCAGGTGAACGTTCATTGACATAGTCATCAATCCAAGGACCCTCCGCTTTGCCATTCCACCAATCAGGCCCCCCCCGATGGTCCACAATAGTAGTCAACCTTTCTGTCAGAGTCTCCAACACACTGCTGTACACCATGCTTCACCACATTGATTCCTCTTCCAGCGATGCTGCCAATCTGGTTTGAATTGGGCGCGTAAACAACAGCTTCGCCACGATCTACAGTATTGGTGCCTCCGCAGGCGCAAGAGTTGACTTCCCTTCACAGTCACCGTGAAGGCTGTGACGGCTTGATAGAAAAGAACACATATGTCTCCATCTTCATCGGCAACACCAGCGCAGGTGAATATGTTTGAAACCGAATAAGTCTCGGAATCGGAGATACTAAATCCAGCAGATTCGAACGGCGTGTTGACGCCCAGGCTCAAACTCCAGCCAAGAGTAGTTGAGTATCCAGTGCCTGTAGATGTAGTCGATGTGTCACAGGCAACAAGTGTTCCTCCTTTCTGGGTGATCACAAAGTTCTGGTGCGGATCTCCATCTCCAATCTTGGTATAGCTGTATGAAGCTTGGCACCCCCCACAGACCATATCGATCGAAACTGGCTGATTGATTTGGGTACCGTTCTCCAAAACGTGGATATCCCTCATCTGAATAAAATCCTCTGCCCTAACATCGATGACCTTGGGGAGCGAGAGCCCTACTGCAGATAAAGCCAAGAGGCTGAAGAGTCTTGTAAAGGGAGGTTCATGGTAGATTTGATGTTGGCTGAGGGATAAATTTGTAATGTATCCTAACAGATTGCCGAATACGTTAGTGATACAAAGCATATAGCTAAATGCAGATATATAAGAGTAAATAATCACCTTATTCTATCATTGACAGTAGATTGACAGAGGATCAAGTCAGGAGAGCAGTGCTTAGGATTCCTGCTGCAAGAGGGAGCAATCCTCTTATATGAAAAAATTCTATGCAACCCCTTCTATACCGACGCTTCGGACCTGATCAGGGGCTCGGTTAGAAACTACATGGGCATGAAAATAGATACATGCACAAGGGGCCATTCCTACGAGCCAGACCAAAAAAGAGGGACTAATACAGACGACGTCACGCTACTGTCCAGGTCATAACATGTTTGATCCACATCGAAGGTGTTGGGATTCGTGGGGGCTGACATAACATAGTCAATGTTTCCATCATTTTACAATGAGTCAATTGAATGCCTCATAAGCCATAGAAAGTATATTGACCACAGTAAGATTGATACTGTGTTGAGATGAAATTAGCATATTAAGCCTTCGTAAACGGCTTGCGAAGGTAGCAGCGAAGGTTGATCTAGCTAAGACGTAACCCACTGACTATTTCTAAAGGATTTCGCATTGGTCTTGTCACAGAATCTTCCTGAACGGTCCTTTTCATCCTCTCTTGTAATTTAATCTAGTATCTATTAACATCACCAGACTGGCTAACTAATCCTTTGCCTTAAGGGCCGACTTCGAATTACCATTTCGGCAGGGTAAGGATGTTTTTATTTTCCTTTAGATATTGGGATGCCCGACAGGCCTGAGTTATCTATTTATCAAGAGGGAATATTATTAAAGCACTCAGTAGTTGGTCTGTAGCAATGGGGTGCTGTTGATGTTGGTTTTAGCCTAGATCTTGCTTGATGCCATAGATTAGTGAATCGTGATAGCCGAAAGGCCCGAGATCAACTAGAGCCTGCGTAGGGCTTAGAGGCTGTCACGCGTGTCTCTTTCTCGATTTGTAGACTGAAAAAGAAATACCAATCCGGTCCCCGCATATCAGAGCTTTAGTGGTCAATACTTGAGCCTCACTTGCATTACATCGTGTATGGCCGTGGAAATGCTACAATGACCCATGTCCTGTAACTTTCTAATCTATGGAAAGTGCTATTTCTAGACCAACAGATCCCTGTAATTTTGGGCTCACTTGCCATTATTGTGGTCTTTTTGAGCGTATCGTTCAATTCGGCAAATTGTTCAACGTACAACGGGCCATGGCATCCACCTCGCTTAGACAGCATAGTAATCTTAGTTGACTGCCGGAGAGCTGGTATGATGAAATTTAAACACTTTTTTGTGTGGTCTTGACCGCCTTAGTTACTGTTTTCTAACTAGATTGGCAGGGCGACTACTTAGAAATCCCAGGATGAAATCAGGCGATGCAGGCAACCTCACTGGGGTCTTCCCAGGAGGTCTATGTTACGAATCAGGTTATTATGCTGAAAGGTGCACTCAATACATAGATTAAGGGCATGATCAAACAGAACAAAGAATCAAGAAAAATCATATAAATGAGAAAAAACGAGAAGTATCGGGGGACCGGCAAAACTGAGGGGAAACAGAGATAACGGCATCGAAAAAAAAGCCCCACACAAAGATAAAGATCCACAGAATGTGGCTCAGCGTAACAGTTGGCGGTTTTGTTGTTTACTTGTAGGCTGTCGCGCCCTGCCCAGCCAACCCTAATTGGATCAAGCAACGGAGTTGCCGTCGGTTCCGATGTAGACCGGGCTTGGCCCCAGATGCCACGAGCCCCGCAACGGTAGGCCCTGCAGGGGCCAAGATATCCCGCGGCCCCCACTTCGTTGAGCCTAGTTGAGATGCGAAACAGAAGTGCTAAGATTAAACCTACTTATCTTTACTGGCTCCTTCTGTTGGAAAAATCATTGGACCAAGAAAACAGGGAGAAACGGGTGGCGTAATACACTGTGTATTGACCATGAATTCAGTGATCCGTGCCCGATCGTTCTTTCAGTCAGATAGCGCCCCATAATTTTGATTTGCAAGCATTCCCTAAAATAACTAAAATGTATGGAGCTAAAAACGAGCCGGCCATTGCTACCTTTAAATATTGTCTGGCTCTTTGGCCTGCTTTCCTCCCCAATTTTTCCAATTCCTTCTTCTCAACATCAGTCCTCTTATTTCGGTTAGAAGATTCTCTTTCAAGTTCCTTGCGCTTTTGTTGTGTCCATCCTTGATTCCCCCAGTCACACCTTACGCTGTCTAATCATGGTCGAGCCTATGACCCCTGGAGAGAGACGCCCCACTTCCCCCAAATACTCAAAGTCATCTTTATACTGGACTTCATTCTTCAACGCGTATCTCATCTTCTCCTCTTTCTGCGCAATCGCCGGTCTCATTATCAGCGCAGTCTCGCTCCATAAAGCGAACGAGGTCAAAGCCTTTCAGTCCTCCCGATCTATCACGGACTTGGACCGTACCTTCAACAGCACCATCTACGCCATCGCAAGCAATGGCACGTCAATCCAGATTGTGATGAGGCTCCCATTGAGCTGATCACAGGTCAAACTTCGATTCCAGGTCAATGTGTCACTGTCACTGCAAGCTATACAATGTGGGTGACGAGGCTGGCCGCCAATTGTGTTCCTATTGCCTATGAGGAGCGCAAACTGCACAGGAACGGATAGAGAAATCGGTGGCATTAGTGCTCCATCTTGCGTTGTTGCAGCTGGGGCATCTGTGTTGGGTGGAGGTGCTGGTGATTTATTCGAGAGTTTCAAAGTTCTTTTGCTCTTGAATATTGAAGATTTGATTTCTGGGCGCCGAGAGAATATGCATATTATACACTCCGATCTCCAAACTGCAGCATGGGCACCAAATTGTGCTAGAATCCGGGTAGAAAGCGGATATGAGATCACTAGCATAATAACGCTTTGTATAAACGTGATAAATTCTGATTAGGGAACGATTGGAAATGAGCGCTGAGAACCTGAGGCCAAAGTCTACAGGGATATGAATACCTCAAATGTTTGGATTCCTGGGATTACTTTAGGGATATCTTATTTGATGAAAAAAGTACTCCAACTTCACCATCACTAGAGCGCTCTACGTGATACTTAAAGCTCCCATTGGGCAGCCTTCGGAGTGATTTACACTAGGCTCATGGTCTAATCAAAGCCTTAAAGTCGTATTAGCGCTCTCAGGAATAGGAAAACACAGCTGAAAATATTTAAAAGCCCACAGATATTATGATTAGTACACAAATTTAACGGTACTCGATTGTTAAATAAATAGACCATTAGCGATCCTTGCAACATTTAGCTTCCAAAATTGCTCCTTGCAACAACACAACTGATCAAAGATAGGGTACTTATATACGAAAGGCTCCCTGACTAATCATCTAGGAGCGGTAGCTCAGTGGTAGAGCGATAGATTGCAATTACCTAGCGATCATCTATAGGTCCCGTGTTCGATCCACGGCCGTTCCTTTCTTTTTGCCCCATTATTGGCCGTTCGAGCGACACTGTGGACTGGCGGCCCGCTTTCAGTCCAAGTGGAGAAAGGTTCTGCCGCTAGTCACATGACCTATCTGTCCGTGTACTAATAGTTTCCTCTTTGTTTTTGTTGCTTGGCCTTCGAAAGGTTGGTATCTCAGGGCTTTTGATATTATTGTACTATAAGTATTTCGTTTAATATTCCCAGTGTGACCAAAAATTTCATGTCGTGTTGGTGACCAGGCCCCCTTAGAAAGTCAGTGGAGAGGTATTAATTGAAATTCCAGATTATATCACTCAAAATGGAGGGCGGAGGATATCTCCTTCCTCAAATGAAAGTATCTAGATCGGAGTTGTACTTCAAACAGGAAGCAGAATCCCTCTTTTGACATAAATTTGGACCGCGTCATCTATCGCGAATGTTACGTGCTGGAGTACAGGGCCAAACCCCGCTTTTGCAGAAGGACGAACTGCCCATATATCAGCCATTGACCCGAGGTGATAATTTGCTGCCTGCTCCTTAGTCCCCCTTATTCCTCTCGCCATGTCTTCAACTGAAACTATCGCTCGCCCCCGTCAGCCCGATATCCAATACCATCCTGACTGGGCGAAGTATCAAGCACGATCCCGCCAACGTAAGAAGATTGAAACACTTCAGACTAGCTTGCCAGCAGGATTTCCTCAACATCTTGTCTCACCACTTGTTTGGGATGGAAAAGATATTGAAAAGCGTGATGACTGGATCTATCAGCTCAGCGATGCTCAGCTTGATGAGATTGACGCCGCCTTGATGAGCTTCAAAGGTAAGAACGTATTACTTCTGGCTGAATTATTTTACTAACAGCGGTAGCTCTCAGGAAGCCCTTGGGTCATTTGAACGAGTTAAATTTCCCTCTTCCAACCTTTCGACCCATCCTGAGAGGTCTTTCAAATGAGCTTCACAACGGCCGAGGATTTTTTCGTCCTCCGAGGTCTACGCATTGACAGTTATTCTCGAGAAGATAATGTCATCATCTACACAGGCGTTTCATCTCATATTGGCAGTATTAGGGGACGTCAGCAAGACACAAGACTGCAAGATGGAACATCTCCAATGATTTCGCATATCAAGGATATCACCGGCATTACTGAGGAAGGAAAGATCGGGGCACCATCCAACACAGCGGATAAGCAGGTGTTTCATACAGATGCGTGGGGATATTATCTCACTTCTCTGCTTGAGTCCCGCCGCAGATGCGGGTGAAAGCTATCTTTCAAGCAGTTGGAACGTATACCACATTCTTGCAAAGGAGCGTCCTGATCTGATTCATACCTCTCGCAAGACTGGCCGGTTGATGGGTAGGTCCCCCAAGGCCAAGTTAATATTAATACTCATCGGCTATAGGTTCAACAATCCTCAGAAGCCATACACACTTCGCCCCCCTTCTATACCACCAACCAGCTACAGAAAACACGCCCGAGCGAGTTTTGATTCAGTATGCGCGGAGATACTTCACCGGATTTCTCGCTCAACCCAGATCGCGGACATCCCTCCCATTACCGAGGCCCAAGCAGAAGCATTAGATGCGTTGCATTTCCTAGCAGAGGAGCACAGCGCTGCCTTAGATTTCCAAAAGGGAGATGTCCAATATGTCAACAACCTCAGCATATTCCACGCCCGTAACGGCTTCAAAGATGCACCGGGAAAAAGGTAAGTGTCCTTGAATAATGCCCGAGTCTTGGCTAATCATGACAGACGACATCTTTTACGACTCTGGCTGCGCGACCCTGAGAATGCTTGGAAGACGCCTGAGCCACTTCAGCATCGCTGGGATATATTGTTCAAAAACGTCACCGAGGACGAACAGGCATTTCCTCTTAATCCTGGTAGTCTGCGTAAGACAGTGGGGTCTTAGTGCTCAAGGATGTATTGCCTTCGAGTGGCGAATCGCGTCGCATCGCGTGCCGTCTTCATCGGGCTCAAAATGAAATATCGCACAGGCATTATTCTATTTTCTAACACCCTGGCATTCCTCATGGGGTTGAAGCCAACAAACAGATGATGTCGTTGTGGGGTACCCTGCATGATCATCATTGCCTATCTATTGCGGTGAGCGACTGAGCAACATAATAAATCCTGGGCAAGACTTGAGATTTAATTGATTATCCAGTAATGGAGTTTCTATAGTATTCTACTATCTCTATTCAAATAGTCTTCTGTTCTCACCGTTTTTAAAATTCTCCGTCGTGCTCTTATACTTGAACTGGCATGGGCTAGTCTAGACGGCGCTCGGATAACGTTCCGACTGACCGGGAAATTAGAGAAGGGCTGATCAGGACGTTTGGTCTTGGAACCTACTGTACTAGCCAGGGTCATGGTGGCGATTTGAAAGTGAACAGCTAATTGGCTACTGTATAGTTGCATACTGACAAGTCAAATCTCTACCCTATACAGAAAGAAACTCTCTGCTGCCCAAAGAATCCCCGGTTGGAGCCAGTGAGATTAAGAAAAGCCTTCTATTGTTCCATATACGAGGATGATCCATGGATCATCCATAGTTTAACAAATAATGGCCGTCCTTGATCGGCATCTCTCTGCCGAGATGACGTAACTGGCTTAATGCAGACCTTCCACGCACGCTCTATGAGCAGTTGACTTCGCGACCAAAGTCTGTCTTCGCCAAGAGCGGACAGAATTATTCCAAGGTTGAATTGCCTTTGCCCGCATGCCGCAACCCGGCAAGGCTGACCCGTGGGAAGCCCTGGCCACGATACTTCAATAAGACTTGACCCTCCCGCGCGTCCCGCGGAGTTATTTCAAGAGCTGGATCGGCGAGCCCCAATTTCAACTCTCTGTATTTAATAATCCCTTCCCCCAGGCTAATCTACAATTCTGACTCTGTCAAGCACAATTCGAGCTCCCTCTTAAGCCTCAAAATGTCCCGCACCCGGGAATCCCCCAACCAATCCCCTTCTACCTCTGATGGTCCATGGAAGGTCGACACACCCTTCGGACCTCCAGAATTTCCACGTTCATTCCCCGGTGGAATCCGACGCCTACGAAACACATTATCAAAACTGTCACCATCCGCCATGGCTGAGAAAGAAATCCTCCGCAAAAAGAATCAATATAAGATTCCCCTGACGCATAGGAATGTGGACACCTTCGTTACAAACCAAGAAATGCAACGACATAGCTCGACCCAATCAACGCACGCCAGAAATCCCGGGTGGTCGAATGGCTTGAACGTGCTTCTTGATCGGGCGAGGTGCATGTCTCCACCTTTCACCTTGGTCGACAGACTTCGACTAGGCTTTTTCTCGACCTTTCTCGAACCCCGCACGCGATCCGCGAGTTTCTCGGGGAACCGAACCTCGGTACTTTGTTATCCATGTCGTTCGTATTGCCTTCAAGGGGGAGGGGGGTAAATAGGGATCTTGGCTTGGCAAGGCATTTTGCTCCTTGGCATTTGCGCAACATGATTCAGTCAATTATGTATGCCGAGATGGGCTCGAGCGCATCGTGGAACTTTGTCTCGGCATAATTGCCGGATAGCTACATATCAAGTGAGTGTGTCAGCTGCGTTCCTATCTTTATGCATGGGGCTAATTAAGCAATAGCCGATGTTCCCGCCGTGATAGTGCGCTGTGATCGACGTATAAGTGGACCGCATGGTTGGCTTTGCAAGGCATTCTCAAATTGAGGGAATGCCAAAAGAATTTCTTTCCTAACATCCACTGATATTCTTTTAGATTAATAATATTAATAATATACTGACCTGGATTTAATACATAATAATATGGAATGGGCATATTAATGCACAGTAAGATGAAATATTGAAGGAACTGACAACACTGCGGTGGAAGCCTCAGCGTTTGGCCACAGTTGGGCCGAAACATCAGAATGACAAACCGCGATGCCGCTTTATCCGGATTTTCGCTTTTCATGCGCAGCGATTCACAAGAACAGAATCGCCTATTATTTGCTCTTCGCTCCACCAGTAGGCGACTAAGCACATCCCGTCCTCAATCACGTCGCCCATATCCATCATAGTCATGCCCGGCGAAATCAAGTTCCACTCCTTGCGTGAGGATTAGACGATTGGGATCCGGAACAGTATATGGAGGAATCAAGTTCAGTTTAAATATTGCTTTGCATAAATGAGCTGACTGTCACTGCGTTCCTTGTGGATGAAGGTGGAAAGCTAAATTGAAATAACCCCATATGCACCTATTTCGGCTCACCCAGTAAAATCACGGTTTTCACTACTTTATCTCATATCCCTTAGTTAGTTATTAACTGCATTAGTCTATAACTAAATGATAGCCTAATATGCCATAAGCTGGCATCACTCTAACACTCGATTAGTCCTAACTAAGAGAGGAACCTAACCAGGCTCTTGCTTGACGATGTCAATGACATGACGGCATCAATGTATGCTAATAAACCAAACCCTACACTATAACCAAGTTGCGATATAGACTGCTTTCTTGACCTAGAAGTCGAAGCGCCCCTGCACTGTTCAAACAGGTCCGTTGCTTTGGAAATTTGGGTGGTTTACTGAAAACTTTAACCAAATGTCTCTTCTCCCACATAATATTGCCCTATATTTATAGTAGATAATGCGACCCCTTCATTATTAGGACCTTGCGCTTATGAGATGAGAGCTATCATTAGAATGGTAGTTATTAGACCTTATAGCTTTCGCCGAAATGACTTATCTACCCAGCAAGTGCTTTCAACGTCCAAAATTTACCTCCACACTCTTACTTTTATTGCCGAGCCCTATCTCAAAACACGCTAGCCAATTTAGCCATTCCCCAGTAATTCCTGTCAGGCAGTCTGTGATTCCTTGGTAACGATCATGAGCCATCTTTATGGTTCTGTAGATTTAACTTGGAACTTGACAGAATCTCTCATGCATGGAGAACCCAAAAAAGGGAATATCCCTCGCTATAATGTAATGTATCTATAACCTTGGAACCTGATTCTTCGATTCAGCTTCAATGATTTGGCCGTTTTTTTTGGAGGGCTTCTGGGGATAAGAGATAACCCTCTCATTAATCAGTCAGAACTTTTGTATTGCCCTATTGGAAAAGGTTGATTATGATCAACAATTAACGACTAACTCGACTAGCGTTTCAATTCTGTATGCTACTTGAATCATCCATCGTAAAGTATCAGTACGTAACGGCTTCGATAAGTCCTTGCTATGAGCATTTTAAAACACTTAATACGTGCAAAGCGAATGGTGGTAAACTATCGCATGTTGCGGTTCTTGGCTTAGGGCGGTTATCCCCGCACTAAGGCCAAGAAGGTAAGCTGAGATTCTGTGGCCTATCTCAACATCTGACTCAGCTGGGACCCATGTGGTTGACTAAATAGGCATAAATATGACTCATTACTATTAATTGCTTCAGAACTTACTCTTAAATTATGGAGGTGGCTATAATGCGCTGTTCGTCACTTATCTAACGTTAGGCTTTTTTTCAGAAGGATTTTCTCATGAGTTTGTGAGTCATTCGGGCATCGGAAATAGATAAGACGGAGGTCCGCCGGAGCTTTTAAGGGTAAATAACATATATAAGCAGACATTGAGTGTGATCAGATTTTGAACTTATCCGTTGAAACTACCAACATTTAACCCAAACACAAAGCCGCTTCTAAAAATGTCTTCAGAAGTCATTGATATTGCAAGGATTTCCGGACGGTCATCTAACCTCAAATCCAAGCGAGGGTCGACCTTTTCAAAAATTGGAATATTCCAATTGGGTCAAAGATAATTGAAATCGGCTGCGGGCAAGGAGATTGCACCCTAGTGATGGCCTATCTAGTGGGAGAGCAGGGCCACGTCAACAGGAATTGATCCGGCACCCTTGGACTACGGTTCGTTTGTCAAAAAGCAAAAGCAATCACATACGGCAAGCATGGTAACAATCCAAGCAGGAGCGCCCACAACACTAGGCCAAGCACAAGACAAGCTAAAGCAGAGTGTGGTCGGTAATCGGATCACATTCCACCAGTTCAGATCTTAAAAGCTTTCTCGATTCCAGCGCCTCAGAACCACTTTATGACTATGCCGTGTTCGCGCGTTGCACCTTGCCTTATCATCCGCTGACGAAACTCGCTGATGCTGGTGGCTCTTGCGGAATAACGAACATCTCTGCATTGCAGAGTACTCAACTGATATCCAAGGGGATATTGCCGCTCTACACACCTACTGGCGGCAATTTCACAAGCGGAATTCGACTCCGGGATAACAACTTAGGCCATCCGATGATAATATCCAGTCAATCATACCCCCGCAGAAGTTTCGTGAGCTGTCGTTAGAGGAGGGTATGGGTGATTGGATAAAGAAGATCTTATCAGGATCCCCTGATGGATCAGGAGTATGCGGATGGGAGGTTGCTCGCGTCCTCGCGGTAAGTTATCGTGATCACAATCAACTAGTGGTGCTAGTCGTCAAGAGTACGCAGATGCGTTGATTGGTGCTGTTGGGAGAGCAAGAATGCACTTGGCCCGAATCCTAAGCTCAGAACTTTGCCTACGTGGCTGGCCTCGTGGGCGTGAGTCAAGCAGCTTGTAAGGATGGAGATGAGGAAAATAATTAAAGATCTCGAACGTTCTGCTTGGTTTGCAATCAGCCTCCTTTTTAGCTGTATAGGCCTTTTGCCTTGAGTCTAGTATTCATACAGATAATACATCGTTTGGCAATCTCCCTGTGTACATACAAGACTTGGAGGTGGCTTTACGCAAAACTTTTAATTCCAGAATTAAAAGGAAATACCGGCAGCGGGGTTCCAGTTTCCCGCGGCGGGGGGGAACTTGGTTGAGATCAGCCCAATAAATCCACCATCTCACCTCCAAGGGCAGCAACAGCGATAGGGAAAGACCAAATGGGACTAAAAGTCGCAATTATCGGTAAGTGACAATCTTGGAAGCTTGAAACAACCTCCACTCAGACCAGTGGTCGCAGGAGCCGGACCTTCCGGTCTTGTCACTGCAAAAACACTCTTGCACAACTTTCCTCATGGTACATTCTCTCCTATCATTTTTGATACTCGCCATGAGGTTGGTGGTCTTTGGACTCAGGGGGACCTTGGACCCTTCCATGAGGACTAATCTGAGCATGTTCACGGTCGCTTTCTCTGATCTGTCATGGGAGTCAGTAATGGGAAATTCTGGGATCCCAATGTTCCCACAAGCGAGGCAAGTAGGGCAGTACTTGGCTGCATATAGAAAGCGATACATTCCGGATGATGTGCTGAGACTCGGGCATCGGGTTTTGAAGACTGAACGAACAGCCGAGTCTGCATCTCCATGGATGATACAGTGGAGGAGAGAGGTTCGCGCCCTTTTGAGGTAAAATCTGTGAAGCATTAATAACATGAGAACAGTTCCGATGGGAGTTCTCCACATGAAGGAATCGAATCAGAAGAATTCGATATGCTCGTTGTGGCAACTGGCTATTTCGCTCAAAAACATATCCGTCGATCCCAGGATTGAAGAACTTGCACTCGCTGGTCGGGTTGTCCACAGTTCGGATCTGCAGAACAGAAAGGGATTCCTTCGCGAAAACGTACTTCTTAGCTCAAGGAAATATCGCTATTATCGGCGGAAGTATGTCTGGAGTGGAAGCTGCGTCTGCAGTGGCGCTCCACCAATCTTCATGGAAGTCTCACAACGAAGCTCAGGCTGACAAGCACGTCGTACACCATGTTCATTCGCGCCCTTTCTGGACCTTGCCGACTCATCTACCACACGAAACCTCAATCAGAAACCGTTTCCTTCTTGCCATTGGACTTGGCAATGTATGATCTTGGCCGTCGACCTCCAGGCCCAATTGAGTATGCATTGGGAGTCATATCCGAAGAGAAAGTTGCGAAAACCAATGAATATTTCAGCTCGCTACTGGGAACCGAATACAAAAAAATATGGACATATGTCAGGAAATTCAAGCCAAAGCATGAATTCTCGGCCCCCGTGGGTGGCGATAGGGAACAGCTACGCGGAGTTTGTTAGATCCGGAGCCATACAATCCACATTGGGACGCGCAATGTCTGTGGAGACGAATCAAGAAACACATCTGTCTACTATCGAGATAGCCTCGGATGGACAAACACATACCTTGGACAACATTGCAGCTGTTGTACTGGCCACAGGATTTACTCCATTCGACTCACTATCCCTTCTACCCAAGGACGTCTTAGCTGCTCTAGAATACAGCGAAGACGGATCCATTTCTGCCACTTGTGCTGGACAAGGGTGGTACAATTCGGTCTGAAATCCCAGACCTTGGCTTTGTCGGGTTCTACCGAGGTCCATATTGGGGAGTAATGGAGATGCAAGCCAGATTCCTCGGTGCGGAATGGGTCAAGAAAAACCGGCAAGTCTCGACAACAGAAGACCAGAGACAAAGCCTACGAGTCTTGAGATGTTCGGATACAAATTCCCAGCGCGGCCAGTTTCCGATGGGGGACTATGTAGGGTTGATGGAGTCATTTACCAAGGATCTGGGAATTGACCGTGCGGGGCTGTCAGAAGATGATAGTCGGTCTGGCCCAGCCATTCCTGCTCGCTATACTTATAGTCACCCATCCACTACTGCACAAGAAGACATGGACAATGAGAAAGAACGCACGCTGGGTGCGTTGAAGGCTCTGTCCGATCCAAAGCATCAAAAGCTGCAAGAAGCTGCTGCATTGGCCATCTTCCGAGCCCTGCATGGAGCCTGGATATTCTCCCGGGAATACATAACAGGAGAGAAAGAGTCTGGAACCACCACATTTTCTCCACGGTACCCATCGAGTCCGGCATATGACCGGGAATATGTTTGCGATGAACGTTTAAATTTAGACCCAAACGAAATTACTATCGTCATCTTCTACGATCCGCTCAATCTTTCGGTTGTCGGAATCTGGAGCTCAGGATGAAAACACAGAGATCGAAGTTTTGGAAAATGATACTTTGGTCGCGGTTGGTGGAAATCCCAAGCGACTGCACCTCACACCTTTCTACCTCAAAAGGGTTGATGGACAATACATCCCGGGAGAATATGTGATTCGTGCCAAGAGCTCTGGAACTTCCCTGGGGAATTGAGCGTGAAGCTAAAGATATTACTCTAAGCGAATACGAGTATATTTTCAATTTCAAAGGTGTCTCGATTGCTAGTTGGGAGCGGCTTGAGCCGACATATGACACCACGGGGGCCGAAGGCCAAGCATTTACACAAATTCGAACCATATACAAGAGATAGACTCATTTGTTGAGCAAATTAATCAGCCTTACGAATGTAGCTAATATATTACATTCTCGATTTGGAAGGTGTTAAGAGACTGGGTATGGCCCGAGTCGGGAACTCAGGTCCAGAACCTAAAACTATAACCTCAAAATAGCTAGATATAGGCAATTTGGCTTCGATAAGAATTCAATTAGCTAGTCTATTACGTCTAGATCGAGCTCCAAGAGCCGTTTTCGATCCCAAATCTCTGTTCTGATGAGCCTCGGTAGTCGAGCTATTCGCCACTCGACGTTGCATCGAATATGACAACCTTGATAATCAACGACAAACACCACCGTAAGGTCTGAATAATCTCGATCTTACTTTTGATTACATGCAGATCAATAATTATGCTACTTCGCTTATCAACTGAATATTCATCGATAAAGCAATACGTCGGAAGTTCCGTATAATCGGCTCCGAGCGAGTGGCGCTGCTCCGAACCAAGGTTACAACAACGAAAATAGATACCCGAGCGAATGAAAGCACGCAAAAAGGAGAAGCAGGAAATCTTAACCATGAGATTGATCCAATTAACGCCAATCTTCAAAGTTTTCTTCAGCCTTGGCCCAATCGGTACCAGCAGAAAAGGGCTCCGGACGGGGTACTGCAGTCCGGGGTCGAGTAGGGCCTGCGAACGGATCAACTCCGGCCCAATTACCTTGAGCCTCAACATTATTTTGGTTTGACTTCGGCCGAAACTGTATTTTGCTTCCTCGGCCCCTGAACATATCTCATCTATATAAGAATGATCCCCAGGGCTGATCTGAGATGAAAAATGGAACCAAACAAAGCCCCTCCACCATCGGAGTCATCCGTACAACAGCTCCGGGCTGCAACTATAAAGCCCTCCCCTCCCAACCCAACATTCCGATATCATATATCACCAACTCAAGCCTCACGTCAAGCCTTGAGGTCAGCACAATGGGAGCTACACCAGAACTACCCAACCTCAACCTAGACCCGGCATCTGAATACCGCGCCTGGCAAGCACTCTCAGTCTACTTCACCGTCCTCCTCAATCGTCAAATCCGTCGCCGCTGGCAACTCGAGCACGAATGCATGCAGGACAGGCCCTGTCGCTCAATGGTTCAGACCAGTCATCTTCCTTGAGCCAGTTCCACAACTACACAGACCACAGCTACCAACCGTCTGCCCGTTGACGATGGCGAACCTCAAAACCAAAGTGCATCTTCTTCGCGGGCGGGTTGAGAAGGGGAAAGAACTTGCTTCTCAGATTGAGCGGAGGATGCTGAATCCGAAAAGTCGATTTTCCCGACACATTTCTGCCATACTTGTGTTGTTGGGTGTGAGTCGGAGTCGGAGATTTTGCTTACGAAGTGTGGGCATCGGGTCTGCAGGACTTGTCTCTCTTTTGGTGTTGATGATTGTGGAGTTTATGAGTGCAGTATTTGTTTTGTGCCGACTTCCTTTGTGGCTAAGTCTCCTTTGTCGATCCCACGCCGGGCTAAGTCGGAGGAGTGGGCTCCTGTTGGGGATAAAGATGGTCAGAAGAGGGCTTCTTTTGGGACATTTCTATAGACTGATTTGTTTTGCTTCTACTTGTAATGTTTGCATGTCTGGAGTTCTGGTTTCGTTATTATTTCAGCGGCATTGCATACGATATACACCTGGGCACCTAATGGTCTTTGCATATAAGATACACCTAATAAGATCACATTATAGTATTTGATTCCTTCGTGACTCCCAGAGGGAATTAGAGCTATACAAGACATGAGTCTCAACAATAATATGTACCGAATCTTCCAGGTCTGCTGACAACATCTAGGTTGGTAATAAAGAAGAACCCGGAAGAAAAAAAAGCAAAACAGGACATCAAATGATTCATGAGCCACGGCCTGTCCAACCAGACCACCACATCAATAAACGCCTTTGCCAAACAGCAAATACCAAGGAGAGTGAGAACAGTATAACGCTGGGACCAAGACATTATACAGGAAGAATATGCAACCCTGCCAGCTGATCATCAGCTATCCAATGCACTAGGCAGATCGTAGATATGAAAGACAAAAAACAAGACGAAGGTCTACGTGGGTATATGTAGGAAAGCAACAAGAAAAGACCCCCGACATCCAAGTTTGTCAGGGTAGATGAAAAAGATGAGCCGACTGGGTCGTTCACCGATCCTCTGCATGTTCGCCATCGTCAATCACCATCTGTACATCCTTGACGGGATGTAAAAGCATGGGAGGAAGACACATGCGGCCTTCACCAGCTAATTCCTGTTGCTCACCGCCGTCATTGTCAATACGCATGCCGAGCCAGCGGCGCCAGAGGTTAGGGAGAGAATCCGGCGGAGTAGAACCAGGTTGTACCCTTGAAATTGTGTTCCCTGTCTCCAAAGACAGAGGTACGAGCACCACCCGAGGCACCGTTGCGGCCGGCGTTGAAGACAGTCTCGAGGTACTTTGTCGGCCAGCGGCGGTCGATGTAGACAGCGTGAGGTACATAGACAGCCTTGAAGCCGTGGTGCAGCGCTGTGGTCGCAGGCCACATCTCCGAGAACATGCTGTGATGGCGAAGAGCGGTTTCCTTGTGCATAGTTGTGAGGAGCTTGCGAGACAGACGGGAGGCGGTGATGATTGCAGTTCGGCGGGGAGGCATGCCATTCTCCTTGTTGTAACCGGTCACGTCATCACGAAGAAGCCAAGTCGTGCCTTCGGGGTCGTACAGTGGGTTGAAGACAATCAAATCCGCATCTTCGCCCCACACCCCATTGATACTGGATCTTTTTCCATGGTTGTGGGTGGGATGCCTTCACCTTCCACCTCGAAGATATCTGGCTCGGAGGGGCGTACCGGACCCCAGACAAACTTGTCACCCTGCTGATGTAATCCGTTCATATCACGATCCTTTTCGGTTCCATCGGGCTTAACCACGGACCACATGTTATTAGGACTGTTCGTGCCACTTTCAGTCTGTACGCGAACCATCTGGCGGAAGTCATCCCACGAGCCGTGAACTGACGGAACGTAAAAGCGAGAGTTGCGCTCCCAGAGACCCTTTCGAGGCTGCGCTCTCGCCCAGTCGCTAACCTTGTCGAAGAGATGGTACCAGTGACCAGTGTAACGAGCATCCATCTCCCAATTCCAGAAGTAGTCGTATTCCGGGTGCTGGAAGGCGAAGTACTGCAGGGGCATGTAGGTACTGCGGTAGACGCCGTGGATGGGCAGACCACGCATGAAAGTTTCCTCCAGAGCAGGGTACATCAAAGCCATCTGCGCCTCTGACCAAAGGGTTCCCATTCCTCGGAATTCCTCCGGTAGCGCATCGTGAAGCACGCGCTGGTAGGTTTCATCATCAGACCAGATCTGGAGGTCGTTGTTTTTGACATGGATGAGGAAGTGAATGGTGTACTCGCCACCAGACATCAAAGAGAGCTCCGAGATCACGGATCGCATGTACATGATATCCTCTGGGGTGTAATTGAAGTCGTGCCAGGTCCGGATGACCACAGCGGTTCTCGGTAGACGATCGGAACCGACCTTGGGCTTCGATTTGTAGGTATCCTCCGACTCCTGCACGGTCACACCAGGATTCCCCACGGGCATGGAGACGAATCGGTTCAAACGCGGCTCGGGCAGCTCGTTGAAACGATGGCGATTTGCTGCGCGACACTGCTGTTGCGCATCGGCCCAATTCACCTGTCGGAAGTCTACCGGGGGAATGTCTTCCCAAACCCGCTCCTGCACCATCGCGGTGGCCCTCTAGACCGGCGCCAATGCCTCCCTTCTTGGCCCCATATCCAAGTCCGTACGGTCCCAAACGTCCAAATCGATCAAAGCACACATCGTCGCGGATACCAAGCATGGCGTTCGAGCCCATCACCGGCTCCGGGAACCCTTTGGGAACTCCAGGGTAGCTCTGCAGAGGTGGAACTCGGACCGTACGATCCTTATCCAAGAAGCACTCGCGTTTCTCACCATATTTCTTGATGTATTCCGATGAGGCGATATTCCGGATATGGGTTAAAACCGAGCTGGACATGGAGGGCGTCATGTCCCGCTTGTTGAGTTGCTTGTCTTCCACTTTCTCTTCCATGGGATCGGGCATTCCCTCCATACCGCTGCCAGGGTATTCGGGTACATTATCTTGGCGAGAGACCAGGTTTGTAATTCCACCATTGTAGCGATTGAGGAACGGGAACCCCCTCCCAAGTGGGCGGTTTTGGCGAGACGACCTTTGGGTAGCTCAACCGCGACTTTTGACACGGAGGAGGAAATGGTGAATCGGAAGAGAGTGAGAATAAATATGATGAGCGATACAAAAAGCGTTAAGCAGAGCCATCGCATAATCCGTTGGGGGACACGAAAGCCCACAGCTGGGTGGCCGTGTCGGAGACTCCCGCCGCTTGCGGGTGGGTAAGAAGTTGAGGAGTGACCAGGGCCTTTGTCGGTATCGGACTCGGACTCAGAGTCATCGCTGCGATTGAAATGGTGAAGTTGGGGGCGGCATTAAGATGTTGTTTTTCGATGTCGGTGTCGTGTGCTCTGTATGGTGACGGTTTGCTGTAGGCCGCGGAGGATCTCCTCGCCTGGACGGTCATAGTGGCGGGCAAAGCATTAACCTGAAACCAAAAAAGATAGAGAGAACCCAAGACCAAGATGGTCTAAGCACAGATTGAATCTCCAGAAGAATAATTAGAAAGGAATTGGTATGTGCAGGTTGTTGAAAAAGGGGGTCTTGGTCTAGCACGCGATGACGATGTTCGTTTGGTGTTTGGGGGTTCGAGATCGTCGGCCAGGCAATCGGGCGCGGGCCACACCACCTAGACTAAAGAGTCTAATAATGCCCAGACTAAAAGTCTGAGAAATTTAACCGAGTAAAAAAACAGTAAGGAAATTAAACAATAGCCAGGTACAAAGCCAGGTACGAGGGGTGAAAGGGAGAAACAAATACGAACGTCAACTGCGGAAGATGGCCACAAACGTAAGTCTCGGCGCTGCCAAGCCTTCGGAACTGGGAAATGAGCGATTACGCATTAGGTGCTAAATTTGGAGAACAAACCTATTGTACTCCGTGCACGGCTTGATCATAGATCATAGATCATAGATTATATCATATCATTCTTTGCCCTATATCACTTTTTTTTCTTTACTGATACCCAATTCCAGGATTGTTTACAATAGAAAGAAACGTAAAGGAACAGCAATTTTGACGTGGCGCCAGGAATAAAAAAAAAAGAACAAATGAGGCTAATAGCATAGCGAAGAGAAATAGAGTGGAGGGAACACACAACCGGTTGAATCGTCCTTCTAATTGAAGGTTCATTCATTGTTCCCATGGCCTCGCGAAAGAACTCCATAGTCATCATCCATCATTTGCAGATTTCCCGTGGTATTTCTCTTGCCCTGCTACATACACACACACACACATACTACTCCCCTTGGTATTATACCCGCTTAATCGCGGTTGGTTTTCCGGAGAGTGTCGGCGAGCCACTCAAGACCCTCGTAGAGACCGTCACCGGTGGTGGCGCAGGTAGATTGAATGAACTAGGAATCGTCAGTAATAAGTTCGGGATGGTATTTGGTATAGAACTGGACAGGGGGCATACCCAAGCGCGGCGGGTCAGGCTCTGGAGACCAAGCTGCTGTGTGATCTCAGCGGGGCTCATGGCGTTCTAGAATCGCAATCAGTAATCAGGTCGAAAAAATCTCAGGTTCATGTCCCTACAGGCAAATCTTGCTTGTTGGCGAAAACAAGCAGCAGAGCATCCCGGAGCTCATCCTCGTTCAACATGCGCTGCAACTCCTCACGGGCCTCGACAACACGGTCGCGATCGTTGCTATCCACCACGAAGATAATACCCTGGGTGTTCTGGAAGTAGTGGCGCCACAGAGGACGAATCTTGTCCTGACCACCGACATCCCACACGGTGAACTGAATGTTCTTGTATTCGACGGTCTCAACGTTGAAGCCTGGAGCCTAGTCAGCACCTCCCTGTTTTGCGTTTTGCGAGTTTCCGGCTTATCAATTTTGCGACGAGTCGGATAGATGGACCGGGGCGAACTGACCGATGGTGGGGATGGTAGTGACGATTTCACCGAGCTTCAGCTTGTACAGGATGGTGGTCTTTCCGGCGGCGTCAAGACCGACCATCAGAATACGCATCTCCTTCTTCCCCATAGTCGATCGAACAGCTTAGAAACAGTGAGACCCATATTGGCGGTACCTCGAAACCTTGAGTGGGAATTAGTGGATGTTGTCGGAGGAAGAGTTGTAAGGAGGGGGAAGATGGGTGCGGATAGGGAAACGTGTTGTGGACGGATTGGGAATCTCAGGGGTGTGGGTTTGGCGAAAGCAATGCGGAAGGGGTGATCGACAAGGCAGTGCTTACCGGTAGAAAGGTATGGATGGGGTTTCGTAAAGTGGATAAAAGGGGAAAACAGATGAAGAAGACAAAGTGACTCCGGGAGAGAAAGAAGAGGGAAGGAGAGGGAGTTGGTGTTTTTTTGTTTGGGATTACGAGAAATACGCTGAACGGCGGCGGTGGGCGTAGTCTCGGTCACCCAAGATTCAGGAAACTACCAGACAGGTCCTCGAATTATGATCTGATCACTATAGACCAAAATCTGGTTGAGGTTTCTATAAATTCAATGTTACCTAGAAATCTAGAACCAACAGTGTGGCTTGATCTCTCTAACGCACGAAAAGAAAGGACACGGTGTCGTACGTACTGAAAATACCGGTCGGAGGCGAAAGGGGCCCCAGAACCAAGGGACCCAGATCAAAGCCCCGCTGATAGGTTGATGACTTATCGCCGCGCCCCAGTCTCGTGCCTTGCACACCTGGATTTCTGGGAAACGCCGTCCACTGGGGCAGAGCCCACTGCCGCGTCATGACATCGCGGCTCGTTTGCTATACTTCTGCAGATCGGTATAGTCTGTTCTACCTTTGAAATTGCATTTTTACAAGCAAAACCTTTCTACCACCGTCAATTGACCCTGAACCTCGCTTACCGCACATTAGGCGATAGCACGGCAATGGACTCAACCCCTTCAACCGTGCCAAGTCCCCACTGGGTCTCCGCTCTGACCAGGTAGAGATGGGCGATGGATCTGATCTATTTCAACGCCATCAATGGTATGGGCCCGTGCAGTGAAGACCTCTAGGGCTGCGGAATTAGGCCGATACGTAAACTTCCAGAGGTTCATGGCATAAAATAATCATTTTTATTCGTCATTCGTCGGAACATAAGTGATATTTGACCTGTAAGTCATACTAGGGGCATTGAGAATACTGCGAACATGACCAGATAACTCTAAAATGAACATAGAATACCTAACGCACGACCGGGGACTGAGGTCTTCTTCGATGCTGTTTGGAAAAAGAAATTCAAGCTCCAAAACCACTATGTACAAGAACGGCCGAGAGAACACTTAATTGCTCCATCTATTCCTTCCGAATCGGCTAACAATTGAGATATAAATCTGGCGCTCACAGCTGCCGAGCTATAGGTTATTTAGAGCCGCTTGTGACACCATCCATGGATAGATAAAGTTTGACCGGTCTTAACCTTAGGAAACCCGTACAACAGGCGGGATCATTTCGAGGTACAATTACATGTGTTCTTTAGGCCACCCGTTACAAGGTTCCTAAAAGCCATGCATTATGACTCAATAGTCTCCTTTCAAAACCGAGGTCTTCTGCTTGAGTCGACCTTACACGTGTCAACCTTGTCATGTCTGCTCTGTCTAAGCCATGGATGCCACCTATCTTCTTTGACCACGTACGCATCGCTTCGGTTCAAGCTGACCACAGCTGAATCTTACAATTATACAGCGGTCTGATATCTTACCCATTGATAACCTGGGAGCCTCGTGACAGGTATCGTGGTTGCGCTTTATACTTGACAGCAACCAATCAGACCCTACAGATGCGCTTGACCATATCAGGCAAAGCGTGGGTTGTTTCTCACAAAAGGGTTGAGGGCGAATATTCTCACTCCGACTTATTATGCTTCATACTTGGGTACGATTTGGACATTTAGTAACTAACGATCTGTTATCGCCTACTTGACTACATAGGGTATTACAATTAATAGACGCCATGTCCAGGTAGTGACTGCCAGTTGGGTACTAGGGACTTCGGATGGAGACTTTAGGGCCCAAGGTTGGATCCAATAATACAGTATCCAGGAGAACGCTTATATTTGAAAGTACTTTTCCAACTTGATTTTTTTTTTTGAACCTCTCAAAATTTTTTGTTACCTCTGCATGTTTCTTTATTAATGCACCTGTGTTCATTTTTCAGACTAGCCTCATTACAGACTTCATTCTGCATTGATAAGAACCTAAGACTACCAGCCACGGGCGCAGTGAGTCACCTGGACTTAGACCACGAGTAGAATTGCCCATGCATACCGAGGTTCTTGAAACTTCCCTCCAACAAGTAAATTGAGGCCATGTATAAACTAAAGAGGAGTTAAATCCCCATTGTGGACCTTTGACGCTGTGAGGAGTTCAGTCCTTGAAACCTCAAGCATCCGGCTTCACCATGACGGCCCCACACACTATAGGGGAGGCCCTCCTCATCCCCAAGACCTTTCAGTCGCAACAGAGCCTGGACGAGATAGTGGAGAGGTACAAGAACCTTCGACTGCACGGCCTTCAAGTTGACCCGAAATCGTTCAGCTCAACATATGAGGTAGAGTCCCAATTTTCCCCTGCGATATGGCGATCTCGGCTTCAGAACCCGGCGGGCCAGACATTCGTCTCAGTCGCCGATTCTGACAAACAATGATATCCACATCGATACTGTGGTATCTACAGAGCTCAGAGACTCAGATACATCGCTCCAACGGCTACTGAGAAAAGACTGGGTCGGCATTGTCACACTGCTAGGCCCAGTCCTATTTAAGTCAGACGCCGATGGAGGGACACTCACCCAAGCCATGGGATGTTTTTATTGAGGGATCGAAAACTATGATCATTCCTCAGTCTGCTCTGAACGGAGATGCCAAAAAAGAGGACATTGCTTACTTGGTTGTTGCGATGTTTGTGTTGCCCGATGAACGGCGAAAGAGGCATGCTTCTCGGTTGCTGGAAACTCTGATCCAGACTGTTCGGGAAGATGCTAGTGCTCGTGAGGTATCCAAGGCGAGCATAACAATTCAGGTTGAACCTGATAATGGTGCTGCGCAGGGACTGTATGAAAAGTTGGGGTTTGAGGTGTGGGATAAGGCGCTTCCGCTGGAAAATAAGCGTGGAGAGACAAATCACGTGGTCTCATTGGTGATGGAGATTGATCTGGCCTAGTTCAATGGCATTTGCCTACCTGCTTATCTTTGGTGCAATAGAAAATGTCATAGTTCATAAGGTTGCAGTATCTCTAGGTTGATTCTTATTCGCTGTGCTGGTCAACACGTGATTTACGAAGACCGCTGAGTCATCAGCCTCGTTTGAGGGCAAGGCTAGTCCCAATTAAGTTTAGCGCCTCCTCGTGCCCACAAGCGGAGAAATTTGCGGTAACCTTTTTCTTCTCTCTCAAGACACTTGCGCTGAGCCACACCTTAAGTATTCTTTTTGGAAGACTGTCGCCATCATGTCCAAGATCACAGTCGGTATGTTTTGGTCCAATACATCTTTACATTGACATTGAACAATCTCTAACACCCTCTCAGCCGGAGTGCGCGAGAATGTCCAGTCTCTGCTCGACTACTCGCTCAACGAGAAGAAGCGTAACTTCCTCCGAGACCGTTGAGCTTCAGATCGGCCTGAAGAACTACGACCCCCAGCGTGACAAGCGTTTCTCTGGTACCATCAAGCTGCCCGTTGTTCCCCGTCCCAACATGGCCATCTGGTGCGTTCCCCCTGCGCGTGCCACATCCCCACGAAGGCCGGTGTAAGAAAAAACTTTGAACAATGACTGACGGATTACAGTGTTATTGGTGACCAGCACGATCTCGACCGTGCTAAGCACCACGGTATTGATGCTATGTCCACCGACGACTTGAAGAAGCTCAACAAGAACAAGAAGCTCATCAAGAAGCTTGCTCGCAAGTACGATGCCTTCCTTGCTTCCGAGGCTCTGATCAAGCAGATTCCCCGTCTGCTCGGTCCCGGTCTGTCCAAGGCCGGCAAGTTCCCCACCCCCATCTCCCACAACGAGGACATGGCCAACAAGGTCAACGACGTCAAGTCCACCATCAAGTTCCAGCTTAAGAAGGTTCTGTGTCTCGGTGTTGCCGTCGGCAACGTTGGTATGGGCACCGAGGAGCTCGTTGGTAACCTCATGTTGTCCATCAACTACCTTGTCTCCCTCCTCAAGAAGGGCTGGCAGAACGTTGGAAGCCTTGTCATCAAGGCTTCCATGTCTCCCCCCAAGCGCATCTACTAGATTCTCATCACTTCACTGTGCTGAGATCTGGATGCGTCCGAGAAGTGAGGGTGTCATAGTTTAGTGACCCGAAAAATAAAATGAAGCTCACGACTTGGTCTCAATCTTTTCCAAAATACTGTAACTGCAGATGTAGAAATGTGTTGTGTGTTATGAATTGCTACATTGGACACTATAGTACATGTATATTGAACTCTTATTGCATGCCCGCCATCAACTCTGTCTTATCCAAAACCATGCCGCGCATGCCAATGAACTCGCGAAGACTCTCCCACTCTTCACCAACTTCTTCTCGCCACGCATATACGGGTCCTTAAAACCCCAAGCCACGGCAACCCTATCCATGGCCGCACGCTCTTCTTCCCGCAGCCATCGCTGTCTCAAAGGAATGCCAGACAACCAGACCACACGCTCCATCTGATCATTGGCTGTGGTGATAGCCATAATTCCGAGAGACGATGTACCACCAACATAAGCCAAGGAAGCAGCAAAGGCAATACCAGTCGCGGTGCTAGGATCCATAGTATTCTGGAAAGTGGCTGCCCATGTAGCAAGGGCATAGCATGCAGCAGGGGCCACAGCCAATCCAATCAACGGAACACTGGCCTTCTTGAAGACCTTCGCACGGTGGAAAGCAGGTGCGCAGAAGGTGTTATCAATGATAGCCAGGACCAGGGAGAGGTTCTTCTGCGCAATAGCCACGTCCAACGCCATATTGGCCAGCTCAGCGGGGACAGCACTGTTAATGCTCTTGGGTTTCGCCTTGAGGAACTTGACTGGTGAGCTACCTTCCTCTGGAACTGGTTTATTGGCGTACATGTGGAAGATCTCGGAAAGTGCTCTGCTCGCTCCAAGAGGGTCTGTGTTTTGGTGTAGCTTTCCAGGGCTTCCGGGGTGATGAACACCTTCTCGTCCTTCAGGAGATCGGTTATGATACTGGAGATCTTGTCGGCCAGTCGGGGATTCAGATTGGGTGTCGATTTGGTTTGCTGCGTGGGCTTGGTGCTTTTCTCCTCCATATCAAGTAGCGATGAAGTCGCATTTCCTTCATCATGTGCGGAACCTTCGGAATTGTCGTTCTCTTGCGATACTAAGGACTCGGCGATCTTCCGGCATTTCTCAAGTAGTCCCACCACGGCTTCGTTGGAGGGGACTTGGTCTGAATGTTGCAAAGCCGATGCATCCTGTTCAATTTGTTTGATGGCTGACCCGAAATTGGCGGACTCCGATGCAAAGCTACGCGAGTTTAGAAGTGGGTAGGACAATGGGGATCGAGCATTTGCTCTTCGCAACTGTAGCGCAGGGATATTGTTCGAAGATCGACTTTGGGTCGTTGTAGGAAGCCGAGGGAAGGGGAAGGCGTTGCGGTGTCGCGGACGAAAATTGACAGAACTGGCAGACAGGGCCTTGCGACCTTGAGCCGCGTTGGGCTCTCAAGGCTACTCTTTTCATGGTGAGTTGAATTGGGCGTTGGGATAAATTGGGCGGACGTGGACCGAGCTGCGGATTTTTAGGAGAGAGGCTCTCAAGGCGGAGGCGGCGCCCCAGCGCTCTGACGTCTACTTCTGCCTTACACACCTTCTGGTCACAGGTCAAGGCAAACCTCTTTCCCCCTCTTGAAAAGCGATTAAGAGTCCCATGCCGCATAACATTGACTCCTCTTGTCAAGTCTAACGCTCTCTTTTGACATGCCTCCTCCTCCACCCCCTCCGCCGCCGCCGCCTGGAGGACTTGGTGGCCCTCCCCACCACCTCCTGCAGCTTTACCGACCAGGCCTTCGAAAGGTGAAGTAAAAGGCAGAGTACGTACACTGATCCTGACGTATGTACTTAGACCAACCATAATTTAGTTACCAGTCCAGTCATCGGAAAAGCAGTCAACTAACGTTGTGAATAGGGCGCTCTACTACTCTGATATTCACAAAGGCACTCGATTGAAGAAAGCCACCACCAATGACCGATCAGCGCCTATTATTCGAAATTCTGGAGGCGGCTCAGCTGCGCCGCCCATGGGAGCTGCACCTCCAGTTCCAGGCATAAGACCCCCTCCCACAGGACTTGCACCCCGGTCCCGTCTGGACCGGCCGCCAACAGATTACGAAGCAACAGTGAAGGAGTATCTGGCTCGGATGCAGCGGCCAGTGCTGCAGCGCCACAATTAGGTGGTCTCTTTGCGGGCGGGATGCCCAAGCTGCGTAGTCGCGGCGGTGTCAACACGGGTGCCAACCGGTCAGACTCTCCATATTTATCTGACTCTGAAGCGTCTCGCCCGGCGCCTGCTGCAGTACCTCCAAAACCTCCAGGCGCCCTAGGCTGCCTGGTGCACGACCACCACCACCTCCGTCTACAGAGTCGTCACCTGCGCCACCTATAAACCCTTTAGTCGCAAGCTTGAAGAAAGTCCCCCCTCGACCTGGTTCCAGGCCATCCTCTACTATCTCTTCAGCAACTGCTCCCGAGATCCCTCCTCCACGTGCTCCTCCGCCACCTCCTGGGGTAGGCCGGGCACCACCACCTCCGGTGTCTAGAAACCATCTGCACCCCCTCCCCCTCCTCCTACAGCTAGTCCAGCGGTGCCACCTCCTCCCCCCCAACTACAACAAGCCCGCCCCCCCCTCCCGCTACTCCGGGCGGTCATTGCTCCTCCTCCTCCACCTGGAGCACCTCCATCACTCGCCGCGCAGGCTGCCCGCAGTGCTCTGGGACACCCACCACCGGCACCACCAGCTGCAGCACCAGCAGCTCCCCCTCCACCTCCACCAGTTTCTCCTCCAAGCGCTCCTCCCCCGCCCCCAGTGAGCCATCGCCATCACCATTCCGTCCATCGCCTGTCGCTTCCCCGGCACCAATGAATCCCAGTGCTTATACTCTCACTAATGGCGGCTCATCCCATGCACCAGCCCAGACTCCATCCACCAATGGCCACATCAACATCGTGGATCCTCGCTTCAAGTTCCCCGGTGATGCGATGCTTCCGGCTCCTCGAAGGTTCACCAAGACCCTTCCTGTCAAGTATCGTGCCGGGAAAAATTAGCAGCGTGCCGTACCATCTTAAGTGAATTACGGATTGATTTGAGTGCATGGGACATTGCGGGCGATAGATATGCACAGTAGTAAATGCTACATTATATACACTTTCCGTTCACTTTTTAGGACCTTAAACCTTTTTACTATACATTCCAGTGATCTTGAAAGGCTCAAGTGACTTATTGCTTAGGTGGCGGTACCGGCGTTGGCGGATCCCGTGGAGTTCAATATGAAATGACCAATTATTGATTTTTCACTCCAATAAATTGGGTTACTTCGTGCCAATTGATCAGCTGGTTTTACCACCTGGCAAGACCATTAATATTATCCAAGGTCTGAAATTGACCTATGTGTCACTCTATTTCTAGATGGAGAATTATTATCTGGCTAAGTATGTACTATGTGATCTTTCCTGTCTATGGATATGGCTACTAAATATTAGTACAGAAGGTATTGTATCACTCGCGTATGTAAGAATCAATTCAGATGCACAATTCCCAAATTCCAAGATAACATTATCTTAACAATATCTCTTAAGTACAATTATATCATTAAAATTTGGGCCGAAGACTTAGTATACCAGAGTGAAGCTTACCGTTCACAGAGCACAAAGCTGCGTATCACGTGACCACATACAAACAATGCAAATATTCAAAGGTTGTCGTTCATCTCACGACGAGTGCCTCTCGATTAGCAACTTCTGCGACTCTTTCTTCGATTCTGTGTGGCCTCATTTAGCGCTCAAGACCTTCAGCTTTCACCCGTCTCTGAAAAATTGAAGAGGACCCTGGGAACCTAGGTTGCGCACTCGTCTTGAAGCCTCGACCAAAGCTTAGCTTCGCGAACACCATCTTGCGGCGAAAAGCTCCAATTACACCACGACATCGGCAAGGCGTAGCATTACCTAGCTGCCAGCTGATTTATCACATCCTAAATCCACCATGTCTCTCCAACCCTACATCAATAGTAAGCAACCTGTCAAAGCTGTTTCCGAAGCTGTCTGCAACCTGATCTTCATGCTAATATACTGTTGCTCCTGTAGAGAAAGTCCTCATCCTGACTGTGGATGGCCGAACACTACTTGGAAATCTCCTCTCCACTGATCAACTTACGAATCTCGTTCTCACTGATACCGTCGAGCGCATCATCCGCACCCCCGACGATGATGAGCCCTCATCACAAATCGAGCACGGTCTCTATTTAATTCGAGGCGATAATGTGGTAGCATGCGGTGAAGTGGACGAGAAGATTGATGCCGATATTGACTGGACCAAAGTGAAGGGCGAGGTGATTCGGGATACGAAAAATGCATGAACGGATCACGATGATTTGATTTTTACACATATTGGGCGTTGGTGGCTATGGGGATTATTTGCATACAAACAGAGACTTGACTCCAGCAGATGTCACTAATAAAATAAGTCTCGCTATCCTTACTCACCTATACTCTAAACATGAACAATTGCACTTGTGGCTGTAGTTTAGGCAAGTGAAATGTCAACGCAGAGTGCGAAGAGTGTTCTGGCATACATGATCAGGACTGGCTTTGATGACATCGATTGGTGCAATATTGGGAATACACGTGGATTCTCTTATGAGATGGAAGTAGTGACCATTGACCCTGAAATGTCTCCAAAACGGACTATATCTATGCGTGTCTCAGAGCAGGGGCCCAAAGGTTGCCTCGTATCTCTCCACGTTTAGCTGACCATCTCAAATCTGTCCAATTAGGGCCTGGGAGAGACCCTCCAAGTAAAGCAGATGAAAAGGAGAACGTACCGCTGCATCGATACTATACCTACTGCTAATTAAGTATTAGCGGGCATAGGTCTCAGGAACCCATCCAATCTCTTCTATGGCCCATCTAATCCATAGACGATGCTCTCCATCCAGTAGCATATAAATATCTTGAATGAGATGAACCGCCCAGCCCTCTACCCACCAGTACCTCTCTAAGTCTTTCACCAAACAGCATAAAAAGCAAGTACACATAAAGCCCCATTATCGCCGTTCCTCAAGAGTTCCAGATAACCATCATCTATCTCGAAGAGCCATTGAAAGAAACCCCGCAACTTATCTTGATCTTTCATGTTCTGACTGTATAGAAACGAGTAACTTCGTCTCAGCGCCAAAATCGCTTTCTGTAAAACAGGCAGTCTTCCTTCACCATCCTTCGCTTCAGCACACACCTGTTCCTCCAACTCCACCAGAACTTGGCATTCCTCAGGCGTATGAGTCTTCCAATAATCCATACTTCCCCACGTACTCCGGAAGATCAAAGAGACAGGTGAAGAAAAGATTGAAGTCTCTGCCATGACAACTGTATCGATGCCTCTCAGAAGGTATAGCCATTCGGGGATGACTCCATTTCCTAGAATAAGCATATCGTCTTCTTGTATCGGGCGTGCTAGACTAAAATAGAGCATTAACACCCCAAAGACAAAAAAGAGCGCTACAGGTTTGGGGCGTCACCCCGGGTATTAGCGGGAGTGCCTTGGATAGGGATGCTGATTGACGTTCGATGGCGTAAGCCAGGAGGAAATGTCTCCGTCCGCTGTTATAGCGTGCGATGTGGAGAGCTGCAAGGGCGAGAATGCCGTCTAGAAGATAATCGGTGGTAAATGCCATTTGAGGGATAACGACTCGCCAAAGATCTCGAATCTGTGGATCGGGAGATAGCGTCATGGCGGTGGAAATAGTAAAGTGATGAAGGAGCTCGAGCTTAAGTGTATCTGGATTTGGAGCTGTCGATACTGGACTTTCGACAGTTTGGATGAAGTCGCAATGGAGTCCCTTCTTGATGCAATTGAGGCATGATGGGCGTCGCTCATCGCACTAAGATCGATTAATGCCAATACTAGGGTGGCGGAGGTAGTAATCAGAAGATTGCTGGAGTGAAGCATACCTTGATCTTTCTAGAGCGGCAAATTTGACAGCCCGTGCGGGATTTAGTGTGCCACTTACGACGACTGCCCGTAGCACCAATAGACTGCGGCATTCCAGAAGAATGTATTATTCAAAACTTCAAGAACCGTACGCAGTTTTCGAGTACTTGCAACATGCGACGATTAATGATGATACGCTGTGGAGATTCCGGGAACGAGGGGAACGAGCGAGCGTGAGCGAGCGAGGATTTCAGATCGATTGATTGGTTGAATGCGGGACCAAGGCCCACTATGGTGAAGGATAGTGGGCCATGATGGCTCGCTCTCATCAAGCTTGGTCATGTCCACCTTTTCCTACATAGACCACACATCAAACACTACTGGAAGGTAAAAAAGACCGAATTGGTTAGTCTTATCAAAAATAAAAATAAAACAAGCATTTTATTGATACAATCTCTCTAATTCTAGCAACATGCTGAGCCTTAAACATTTTGTCCAATTCCCACCAATCTTCTTTCTCGATTTTCTTTTTCTTTTTTTTTTTTTCTCCTTTCGAAGTTTTGTTCTCTGCACTCCTTTTCTTCCTCCATGTCAGCCGGTGTCAAACCTTGTAAGCTGATGTAGTCCATCTGATCACGGGAGTTGAATGACCAACACAATTAATTCGATGAAACAATGAGCTTTCTGATGCTGTTCACTCACTGCTTCATGAGAGCGTTGGCCTCAGTCTCGTTGTCAAAATCGACAAGATGAGTCGAGTGGCACCAGGGCTTGATGGTCTCCTCCTTGCGAATGACCCCAGCAAAAAGGCACACCATTTGATTCGTGGGTAGGTTTCGTTGATCTGAGTGCGAGTCGTTTTGTGAATCAGTTCACCGAAATCTTTCACATGAGAGAGTGGACACCGGTATTGTCGTAGGTCGTGGCCAGCTGGATGAGTTGACCAATGTACGTGATCGTTCCATCAACACCCATGTCCTCATGGCGGATGATCGTCTCTGCAGCTGCCTCTGCTTGATCCGTAGTGGCTCCAAAATCCTTGAGGACGTGGAGTGCCTTGATTCCGCCGTAGATGTCAAAAGAAATTCGGGTGGCTGTCAGGTTCTCCTCGGCCGTACCAAGGTCGTGCAGCAGGCATGTCAAAGCCCAAGTCACCGGGTTAAGGGCAGCATATCGCCCCGGGAATTGCTGCTTGGTAATAGCCATTCCTGTAAAGAAGTCAGATGCGAAGCTCGTATTGCTAGTATTTGAACAAGATATAGACATACCGTAGAAAAAGACCCTCATTGAATGATTGAAGGTTTCCGGATGGAGGACTTCTTTGGCGTATTTCAATGTCTTCGAGACCACAGGATCATCAAATGGAAATTTGATGTCGTTGAGGGAGAGCTCATCGGGCTTGTTGATGAAAGGTTGGTCGGCGAATATAGCACCCGCATTAGCCGGCGTGCTAGTCCAGCCATTGGTAGCGACTTCGTGTTGGCACATGATGAAGTGGAAAGAGTTGGAAGAAGGGGAATATTCCTGTTGAGTGCGGAAGAAGACAGACGATAGTAGTCTAAAATGTTTGTTGGATGAAACCAAAAAAACCATGAAGAATGGATGGGATGAGGCTGTTAAATATTCTCAACATTACACTTCGACTATACATTTGAGTTGATTAAGCATGCATACCGGATTAGGAAGTTACGGCATGTGGGGCTTTGGTGTCAACTCGCGGCTAATCACAGTTGCGCGCGATGATCTCCATCCATCGCCTTTTCGCTCTTCCCGGAGTGAGCGTCAAAGCCTGGACGAGCACATTTATCAGCACTACACGCCCTTTTAGGAAGTTAGAGCATGTGGAATAGAGTTTATAGAAATTTGTTATGTCACAGATGACAATATAATCAGGCTGAAAAATCATTTTTAAAATCCCTCTTGTAGTTAATCAAATATATTAGCAACAACCTTGAAAGTAACCCAAAAGACGATCGATCGACAAGCCTAGCAGAACAACATTATATTTGTAAACACTCCAAGGAGGCTTTCATACTTCAATGGCTCTAACACATCTCGCCAACCCAGTGAGTACTGCTTAGCTAGTACCTCACCCATCATTTCAAGACGAATATACTGATCTTTATTCCAAGAGTCCGCTAGGATTTGGCGCATTTGCAACTACCTTGATGACCCTCTCGCTTTCTATGATGGGGCTCCGTGGCGTTTCAAACCAGACAGTGTTCATTGGAAATCTCTGTTTTCTCGCGGGGATAGGGCTCTTGATATCTGCACAATGGGAGATGGTGAAGGGGAAACACTTTTGCCTATACCGTACTCGCTGCATTTGGTAAGTTACCACCCATTGACACATTATATAAGGTGGCTTATAACGCGTTATAGGATTTTACTACGGTGGTTACGGTGTAATGTTAATGCCCTCGCTGGGTATTGTACAAGCTTATGGCGGGGAAACGGCCGAATACCATAACGCTTTTGCATTCTATCAATTGAGTAGGTCCCTGATACAATCCATATATCACTGGTATGGGCTGACATCCAATCGCAGTTTGGTGTGTACTGATTTTCTTTTTCCTCCTTGCCGCTTTACCAACGTAAGTACATATCCATATCTGAGTTGGCGGTGGGAGGTTTGCTGAGGTTTCTATAGAAACATTCCAAATATCGTCATTTATGCTGCTTTAGAGATGTGCTACATCTTCAATTGTACAGCTCACTTTTTGTATGCTGACGGTATGTCAGCATTGGCCGACGCTTTCACAAAGTCGGCTGGTGCCTTTGGCTTCCTATCAGCGCTGGCTGGATTCTATTTGCTAGCACATGGATTATGTCAAGATGCAGTTCCGTTTCAGATTCCCTTGTGTGTAACAAGTGGTCGATTTCGACGAGCATCTTCTGTGGGTGGGAAACCTGATGAGATAAGCCCCGTTTGAAGACTTGCTGAGGTGCACAGTTCAAGCAGGCAACGAAGGCATAAAAGCGTTGTGACCAAATCGATTGCATTCTCACTAGTTAGCATTGCCTTAATGAGTATAAATGTTGACGTCCATTCTGGGACTAGTGCCTTCCTCTGACTACTTAAGCTTCATTTCCGTAGACTCCTTCTTCCTTCCTCGTCGCTCTCAATCAAGTTCTTTCGTACTCAATTGTTTCAGCTTCAATTCTCTCTTTTCTCTCCTTCACCAATAACCCTAGCAGCAAAATAGTCGATTCACCTTACAGTAACCTGACGCGCCTAGTGGCTTTATATTGCTTTGAAAGGAGCCCATTGCTGCTGCGACCTAGAAAACCCCAGGCGTATTATAGCATCATTGTGTGGCCCAAAGGCTGCAATATCCAAGAAGTATACCCGGAGAAAATGGGATAACGGTTTCAAAACGTAGACCATCGAGAAGATACCATGGATCAAATGAGCAACCACCCCTCTTCTATCACGTAAAGCTCCGATTCATGCGGCACCAAATTGCCATCTGAATTCTTTCGCTTCCAATGTTCATGCGAATCCTTGAAGCACTTATCACATTCAAACAGCAGGTCACATCCCAAAGCAATCTTAGAGACCCGATGACCAGCATTTGCTCGCCATCAGTCTGGCACTCAAGACCTGCAATGAAAATAGGCCACAGCAGGCATTTGAATAAACCCTCGTCAAATTTGAGAGACTCGATCACGTCAAGTAATTGCGACACCAAGGTCTCACTGTCGAGCTTTTTGGTCAATGTCGGTGTTACAGCACAAAGTACCCGGTTTCCGTAGAGTATGGTGGCAGTTTTATATGCTTGAGATAACAAAGAAAGCTTCTGAATCTCCACTGTTGAGGTAGCTGTTGACTGCACAAAATACGATGCCCATTTCAGACAATCAAAGTCCATAGTCAGCTCAAGCATGCGTAGTATGTTGTCATGTGCTCGTGAATCGAGGTGTCGTCGTGCACGCCTGTCTCAATAGCGTGTCTTTGGTTCGAAAAATAACTAATAGCCCCTAGTAGAAAAACAGGGCAACCCAGAAAGCTTCGAATAATGAACTCTTGATACTTGCTCTCTTCAAGGTTGGCACATAACTCAGGACTAGACTTTAGACCTGAAAGTGTACCTCCCATGGTTGAGACGCTAATAAGGCCAGCGGCAAATCATCATGTCAGTTGTTTAATGCGATAATGATTTAAAATAGGGAGAGAAGCATACAGCGCAAATAGACGGGCAATGAAGCGCCTCGTCTCATCTATTGCTTGTGAAGGGCCGGTGATGGAATGTTCACCGGCACCAGAATCCAGCAGTGCGCGCGAAAGGTCAAGGAGACCTTCTGCACCACGGAGATGATGCTTCCAACCATCGATACCCGACTCGAGAAGATCAAGAAAATTAAAAGAAGAATACTTGCCATGACCTCATCTTTCTGAGAACTGTCTGGATGAGACAATGACGATGACAATGCTTGAATAGTTTGCCTCTTGAAATGGAGCGCATCCAAATTAGCATTGACATATCGAGGGGATAAAGCGTCCTCGGTTCGATCGAATGAATGGCCTGCATTCGCGTAATGCCGTGCGGCCACAGCTATGATACTCTATTGTAGGGTTAGGCTCCCCGCAGCATGCGTGAGTAAATTCCTAAACGGATTGCTATCGCTTTCATATAGAATGAACAATTTGGCGATGCGCACATTGCCTTTCTTTTGGAGTAGCATGTCTACACTCAAGTGAATATGATCGTTATCATACAATAGTCAAGATAGAACCTCGATGACCAATCGAGATCGTGGACGCAGGGGTCTTGCAACGCGAACCGAGGAGTAGGATTGATTGCTAGAGACGTCGCGCTTGGATGTGAGGTTTGTTTCGGCTTGGAGTCCGCACATGGATATTCATCTGAGGCTTTGGGACCCATTCCGAGGACTTGACCGCGCATTTTCCCCCGGATTGCCACGCCTTTGACCCATCGAAGGGGTCTTTTATCAAAGCATTCCAGCCCCGCCTTCTTGCACTTGGCGCAAGGTGTGCTGGTTTGGTCGCATTGGATCGTACGACTGCGGCATGCCCAGCATGCTGCGTGCATTCTTCAAAGTACCGATTGGAGCTGAGCAAAGGAACGATGGATAAAAGGAGCTAGAATTTAAGCTTGGAATGATGACTCTATGAGCACTCGGAAGGTTTGCCGCAAGTACCTGGCTAGATATTTAATTCTCAGCTCGGCGTGGGTACATGTTATCTAGGGGTCTTGTGAATTGACGCTTCAAATCCAAAAGCAACAAATTTCTTATTCTTATACCTATTACTCTCCTTTGATTCTGGAGACAGAAGTGAAGTAGATTTTTTGTAAGTATAAATAGGCATTACTCAGCAAGAATCTTTGACCACATTCGGCATTTTAATGCCTTTTTTTAATTGAATAGTTACTTACTATCCTAAGAGATCTTGTTTTCTATATCTTATCTACCATTGCATAATTCTTGAATTTCTAGAATTACCAAGAGCTAACCCTGGGCTGCGACTAATATGCTTTACGGTTTTTATTGTTTAAAAGATGTTATGCTCTAAGGAGCTCGCTGTAAGTTACAAGGAGACTGTGATGGTTCACTATGATATTTAATCAATGGCAATCAATATCATCCCATTGCGATAATACTCCAGTATCTGGAATGCAGCAAGTGGTGATCTATTCTATTGTCATTGACATCGAACCTGCTTTTCGCCCACATGTGCATGTAATCTATCCAATGTTGGTTGTTGGCTTCGTATTTGGGCAATGTAGCAATACATCTGTACCATCACAGCTGCATACTCCATCCCTTCCAAAAGTGGGGGTAGGCGGTTTTCAGGCCAATCATCTTCTGCGGATTTCTCGGTCTCGACTTCAATAGGCCGATGCACCGCTGCTTATTACTCAGGGCCTTAAATAATGTTAAACAATCCTCAGGGAATTATGTCGGCATGACCATCACTGCTTCCAAGAGTGGGGAAACAGTTTAAGTTGCTTATCGCGGCTACGATTTCCGAAACATGAGTTCCATCTCAGCACAATATGACCTCAACGGACCGAGTTACCAAGCGAAGACGACCATCGCGATCATCCGAGCCGGTAAAGCCCAGTAAAGCGCGCTCATGCGAGGCTTGTCGCCGGTTAAAAACACGGTGCGAGATCAATTCTAGCACTTTAGATGGATGCCATCGTTGTGAGATACTTGGGTATTCAGCCTCGTAAAAGATAGTCGTATGCAGGTGCTGATGTCGTTTTAGGATAAAATGCTCGTTTCCCGTAGTGGTTCAGAACACTGGTGCGCATATACCAACGGGGAGTGAAACTGAAATTGAGCTTCGGCATGACTATCACAATAGGTGTGTTCTGATCCTTTCACGTTACAAACAACTCTTCTTTACTAAGAAAGAAAGTAAAACATTGGAAAAAAGACTTCGTGCCGTTGAGACTTCTTTGGCAGATATTCAAGCTTCATTATCTGCACAGCCTGTCGGCCTAAACCTCAGTATACCGGAGGTGAGAATATCGGACCACTGAATGACACTAAACATGGAGCCAATTTTGTTAATCTATTATCAGACAGCGCAGTCTAGCGCGGAGAGAACTGCCCGCGATGCTCCCATGAGCCTTATCCAAGAAATCCGAGAGAATATCACCTTACATCGACAGCCACGGCAGATCCAAGATCTCTTAGAGGATGTCATCGTAAATGGGATCGTCTCGGAGAACACAGCCTTTTCACTCCTAAAAGGGTAGGGCATCTGTACTAGAAGTACCATACAAACAAAGCTCATCCGTCTTCTAGATTTTCAAAGCTATCGAGTCGCTGGCTATTTTTGAACACCGACTTAACAGATCTACGAACCAAATCCCCCCTTCTATTTGGTACTTGTATCCTTGCCGGTCTTCACATAACCCCATCATTGCACGGTTCGCCAACACATCACGCATTATACCGCCACGTTCATGGACTGTTAGGCCGGTCCCAATGTGCATCTGCTGTTTCCCTGGATACGATTCAAGCAATGCTGGTTTGCTCCATGTGGGACTTAAGGCCGACCAGAGATCATGACCATGGCAATTCATGGCTTTTGAGCGGTACAGCGGCGATGCAGGTTATGATCACGACTTCTTTTGGGCAGCTACTGCAGACGAGAAATATTCAGGAACAGGCACGCGCGCGGGAGATCTTGCGTACCTGGAACTTGATTTGCTTGTGTCAGCTACAGTATGTCAGCAAGATAGTGAGGTCTGTTTTGAAGAAGCTAATATGGCCCAGATTCTCCGTTGGCTCTGGTCGACCACCTGTTATTTCTGGACAATACTTTGATCAATGTGCAAAGATTCTCGAATTCCCATCTTATAACTCCCGAGATGAGCTAGTGCTAGCTGGCGTGTATCTTTATCGAAAACTATGGGAATTGGTTAGTTCGAACGTGATTCAGAAGGAGGTTCCAGCCTGGCCTGAGATCGAACAACTATGCAAGTCGCAAGAACATATCTACAGTATGTCCTCAAGGCTCTTTCAAAACACATTCAAACTAAATCGGAGCTCTGGCATCTAGATCTTGACTCATCCGAGCCTTTGCGTTTTGCCTATTCCTGCACTTACCTGATCCTCGCTCGCCGCACACTGCAGCACATCCACGAATCTCAACCAGGAAACTCCAGCAGCACACGAATCAGGCCGGAAGCAGATAATGCTCTTGCATTTATCAGATTTGCGATTCATCACTCAAACCAGATTTTGGTCCTTTTTCTCTCCATGTCTGATCTCACAACCTGCATCCATCCAGCATACGAGAATCTCCTGTGCTCATTTGCGATGGTCACTTTGGCCGAGTTTGTTAGCCATGTGGTCAATATCGGCGAGACTATTGGGCTCATGGAGCGGGCTATATCTCACATCCAGCGTGGAGGGAAGGCTGAGCCTGTGAGTCGGTGGTCTTTGAATGTCATCAAGCAGCATGTCAATGGGAGTGAGTTGGACTCTTTCATAGATGGAGCTGATAGTACCGAGACTTTCGCTCCACCCACAGCAGAGAATCCAAGATCGTGGATGGAAAGTGACTGGAGTATGAATCTCGAGCAGGAGTTTCCATCTCTTGAAGATATGTTCTTTGGCAATGCGGCTTGATATATATAATTCGTTTGCTAAATTTCCTAATGATATGCCGTTTACCTTGTATCATGCTATCTTATAAACACGCTGCCCTAAACCCTGCTCCTCAATCTAATCCCAGAGAGACATTCCTTGGGCTTCTTCGAAAATCCCTCATGAGACTCTATCGTCGACTGGTACAAGGTAAACTCATACCGGTGGAACAATGTCCCAATAATTAACTGCAACTCCATGATCGCGACATTCTGCCCAACACAAGCACGCGGACCATAAGAGAAAGGATTAAACCCGATCTTCTGTCTCGGTGTCAGATTCAACCAACGATCAGGCCTGAATTCCTCCACATCATCTCCCCCAAATTTCCGCCATATGATGTATAGTATAAGAAGGAACAGAAAGCACAGTTCCAGGCGGGAAAAAATATCCATCAAATTCCACGCCAGACCCATTATCAGTGACAAGACGAGGAAGGCCAATAGCAGAAGTAGAGTGTAACCGCATCCCCTCATCAATACAGCGACGTAAGAATGGTAGATCTCTCACTTGGCTGTATGAGGCAATTTCCGGCTGGTCACCAATGGCTTGATCAAGCTCTTCTCGTAGTCGGGGAACAATAGTCCCGGGGGCACAACGCTCGCCATGAAGAATCCAATAAAACACCGCACAAGAGGTATTGGAGATCGTGTCGGAACCAGCAATTAGTTGTGTAAGTGCTTCAGACGTAAGTTCCTCCCGGCCCATCGGGTTCCCATTAGCATCCTTGGCCTGCAACAATCGAGACAGGATGTCATTTCGTGTATCGATTTGCCCCTTCTCCGCTGCATCTAACCGCGAAGCAACGGCCGCAACCGCAATTCCAGTCAGGTTCTCAACGGCCGCAATACCCTTCGTGAAGAAGGGATCCGGTAGATACTTTGCCCAAGGACGCAAAGCTGGGAGAAGGCCAAGAGTAGACGAGACCTCTCCACGTCTATTCAGGACTTCGACGGCTGGAGCGGTGGACATGGGGCCCCCGGGTACAAGCTGCACCTCTGTCTCATCCTTGCCTTTATTCACCATCCCGAATGGAGATCCAAATGCCAGGTCCCCAATAATGTCGAAGGCGAGGTAGCTGAACCAGGGCATAGCGTTGAATCTGGCGAAGGTACCTGGGCTACCGTCAAGGGACGTTGATTTCGGTCCCATACCTGCAATGCGGTCTAGCTGTATAACCCATCGCTGTAGATTGGCGGCCATGTGAGGCTCGAAAGCAGCCACGGATTTCGGTGAGAATGCATGCGAGATGATTTTGCGTTTGCGTGTATGTTCTGCCCGGTCGCGAACATTGAACATACCGGGAGTACGGGCGATGAAAGCTTCATAGTAGTGGCTTGATGCACCTCGTTAATAAGGTCTTAATCCAGTATAGGTTACTATCAGAGTTCATTTCTCACTCTTTCAGAAACCCATTTCCATGCCCATATACCACATTGAGGGCCCGTTCATCTGCGATGGAAACATGATTGAATCCGATTCGTACAACCTTGCCGTATTTTCGGTGCGCGCTGTCAACGGCTGCGAACTTTTTTCCTCGTCGAGCACTGTATCCAACCCATAGATTGCTGAATTTGGCCAGGAATGGGCCCGGAACCCGGGAAAGGGTTTTGTAGCTTGTGAAGTATGGGATTGTGTAGTATAGGATGAACCATATCGGTACTGTACAGGCTATCCATGGGGAGATGAAAAGTTTTAGAACGCCCATTTTACGTATCGAAGGTGAACGATAGCAGAGATCTTTGATTTTGGGATTTACCTGAACATCAACGATTTAAGTAACCTTCTGCTCTTCGTAGCTAGGATGTCCTCGATTGATCTCCGGCGGAGTTGATGGGCAACACCGTCGGAGATGGGGTGCACGACAGCTAAGTTCAAGATACGAGGTCAAGAGTGGGGGGCAACGCTGGGGTAGAGTACTCTCATCGGAAGGTTTGAATCGAACCAATGTAAATGAGCAAATGATAAATCCTTTCTTTTATTGGAATATATAATCGTATGGACCGAAACAGATATCCATTCAATTTATAAATTCTTCAAATCTCAGTCAACTAAAGTCCAAAATGAACATACGAGGTCACAATGAAACCACTCAGAAGAGCTTCTTGGCCCAGTCTAAACCTAGTCGGAAGCCGAAACCATAGCGGCTGTCACCTTAAGAACGGTATCAGCGGACTTATAGTCAACAGTGTTGGTCAAATACGCAGCACCAAGACCCATATCCTTCGCTTCCTTGATAACAGTCTCGTAGTTTGCATCAGTGGGCGCACTGTACAAGAGAACCGCATCCTTGGAATAGTCCTCCGTAGAAGAAAACTCGTCAGCAGGCACAGCATCGATCCAAGCATCATAGGAGTTTTCAAATTCAACGATCAAGTCTGCAGCATCAAAGTATCCGTTTACCGCGCCCTCCTCCAGCTTGGTACCAGGGTTGAAGACGATAAAGTCTAGGTTAGAGGATCTGGCATTGTCTGCGACCTCGGTCATGTATGAAATCAAGGAGGTATCGTCGGTTCTTGGTGCTTCGTCGAAGAAAATGCCGGAGACGGTGATGTTCTTCGCCGTGTATGCAGACCAGCCGCTGTAAGTGGAGATGTCACTCTCAACATCCGAGGCAGAACGGGTACCATATTCTGTTGGGATGTATCCGAGGACCACGACATTGTCATAGCTGTTCAACTGCGCAATACCCGCAATGTATGCCGCTTCTGGGTAGGCTGGAGTGATTCATGTTAGCAAATATAGTAGGGCAAATGAGTTTTCAGTGCTTTCTTACTAGTATCGCCTGGGCCGCTGTCGGGGTTGACAATGACCTTGAACTCGATATCGGGGTGTCCAGCTGCGGCTTCGTAGACGGGGGCCCAGGTGGTGTTATCAGTGGGCCAGATATAAAGCGGCAGTAGGATAGAAGTGGATGGGGAAGCCGTGGATGAAGCGGTCGCAGAAGAAGCCGCAGAAGATGCGGTAGATGAAGATGCAGTAGAGGAAGAGGCGATTGTAGAAGTTGCCGTGGAGAAAGAGGAAGCAACCTCGGAGGTGAAAGACCAGTGCAGAGGTAGAGGTCGTAGAGAGATACACCGTGGAGAAAGTAGAAGAAGGTGCCGCGGTGAAGATAGCAGAAGATTCAGAAGTGAAGGAAGCCACTGTATAGAAGGTGGATTCAGCCACTGGTGAGAAAGTAGATTCGGCCGCCGATGAGATGGTAGATTCGGCCGCTGGTGAAAAGGTAGATTCGGCCACTGGTGTGATGGTCGAGAGTCACCGTAATGATGTATGTCTCATAAACCGTGGCGACAGAAGTCTCGAACACTGTGGCGTAGGTCGTCCAGGCAGCCTCAGGGAGAGACATCTTGAGAGGCCACCGGAGAGGGCTTATGAGAGTGTCCATGTCCATGAGAATGCCCATGAGAGTGCGCAATTGGCAAATCGTCAGAAGAGTCATCTGATACCGCCGACACCGCCGACAACGACACCGGGGCGGCACAAGCAGCGGATAAGGCAACGGAGGCCATAGTCAGGGCACTGCCCACAACGAAAGAAAAACGCATCTTGAAGATGAAAAAAAGGAGGGTAAGAATGTAAAAAAAGGAGCGTAATGATCAACTAACCACCAGGGCTGTATGATCTGGAAAAATAAGGAGCGACGATAGCGTGGAAAGGCTCGATGCCAATCTCAAGATCGGGGACGGAGAGCATGTTTATACTTAAAGCCCTGGGAGGACCCAGATCCGAAGATCCATTCCAGACCCTCAACAGTCCATTGTGGAAAAACCCACAGTCCACAAAATCCACATCATACAAAGAGAAACGGCGTTAGCAGCCACCAGGAGCGAATGGCGTAACAGGAATCACCAATTAATCTGCCAGAACACATGGTATCGAATGAAATGGCCAGCCACTTGTTTCAGGATCCAGTCAAGATTAGAGGTAAATCAGGGCGGAAATGGCCGAGCACAAGGCCGAGCATCCGTTTTGTCGAGCTAATGATTCGATCGATCCAACGAACCATTGCGGACGATGTGGAACCGACGCTAAGGGGAGATTCGCCTAATGAATCTCACTCAGAAATCTCAGCGTCAATGCCACCGGCGCGTGCTGAGACGTTTCCGATTCTTCTTGGCTCTGCAGTAGAATGTCGTCAGAGAGGGTTCTCGGACATTTCTTTTGACATTTGACAGGTCATAGGGTTCAGGGGAATTGATTGACCGCATTTTGGGTGCTAAGCGCCACCAAGTTGGTGCAGGTTCGGGCGGATCACAAACAAAATGCACGCCACGTAAAAGTAGCCCCCGCTTTAATCTTATCTCGTTTCACATTGCACATTCCACATCTGACCTTTTTTTCCTCATCTATCAATTGCCTGCGTGGATCCTGATCCTGATAGCCCTGATTACTTCCAAGGTCAAGGAGCATCTGTCGACGTGTCCCATGGGCCAAGCTTTGCTCTCCAAGGTCCACGGGGTGATGTACTCATTGACATTGGGGCTAAAACTCGGAGATTACGGGCAATCAACGGGATTACAAAGAGACAGACTTGTAAAAATTTTAATAAATTCATTCTTGGTTAAACATACATCGCAAAAATGGATCAAGGCTGCTACCACAGGCGGCGAGGGGCGAGAACCATGAGGGATAATATCTTATCCTACCCTGTCCGCGGAGAAGCCCTAGTTCATGCACTCTGCTTCGGCTTCGCGGACTCAGTGAGAGCCAGAGCCTGCTGTTGAAGCTTCTTGTTGCGGCGCAGCAGGCCGGCGAACTTCTTATCCAGCAAGTCCATTTCCTTGCGCGTAGTCTCTAGGTCCTTCTGTGTCTTGCTGGAAAGACTCTTCAGCTCCTCGTCCGTCATCGCCGCTACATCTTCGAGGGTAGGGTTGCTGCCAGGGATGGCAGCGGAGCCGAGCAGCTGTTTGGCGGTAGCAGCGGCGAAGGAGCGTACGGCGGCCGTGGTGGTCTGGAGAAGCTCGGCAGAGTGGGCGACGGCCCAGTCGTGACTGCGGGTGCTATCTGCCTCCATGGCGGAAAGAACGTTGGGCGGAATAATGGCATCGGTGGGCTCCAGGACGGGAGAGGAGGATCCCATCTGGGCCATAGCGTCGTCCACCCAGAAAATGTTGTATTTCTCAGGGTTCACGAAAAGGGCATCAAGGCCACCGTTGATGTTGCTCGAATCGTCGCCGACCGGGAAGACATCAATGATTCCATTCCGACTCTTCTCCAGTTCGAGGTATCGCTCTTCCTCTTCGGGTTCGAGATGTCGAAGCACGCAACCCCGAGGAGTGATAAGACAACGGGTCTTGAGGGCCTGAGTACCCACTCGGACGGGCTCACCACGCAGGAGGGCCTTGCGATGTTCTTCGTTAAGTTCAGTAGGTTGCTTCAAGTCCTCATAGTCATCGGCAGTGCACTTCATGTCACCGCGTTGGCTGAGGTTGGCAGGGTTGAACAAGGAGCTTTTGTTCAGATCAATGTTCCCCGTCTCGGTGCATCTCGGCAAGCAGGGCATGTAGGGGCTTGGTGCGTTCCATGAACAAGTCTTTGATCGAACGGTTACTTTCCTCGGCATCTTTGAGTAGCTGCCCCATAGTGTTGTGAGAGTGCCAAGCCTCAGGGGGGGGTCTTGGGCTCAGCGGGCTCGTCGCCCACAGAGGGTGCCTCGGAGGGTGCCTTGTTCTCTTCCACCATTGGCTCCTTGACCTTCACCTTCTTGATAGATTCAGCTTTGGGTTCCACGCGTGAGGGCTCCGCCTTTTTGGGCGATTCAGCACGGTTTTTGGCGGGGGTTGAGGTCTCAGCAGAGAGCGGAGCGGCATCCCCTGTCTCAAGGGCAGTGGCGGGTGCCTTCTTGGTCTTGCGCTTTCGGCCCATGATTGGAGCTTGAACGGGTTCTTCGGCTACGGAAGTAGACTTCGACCTTTTTGGCTTCTGCCTCTTTCGCTTTCTGTCTCCGCTCTTTCTTGGCCTGACTCTTAGTGACCGCACGCACCGGAGCAGAGCCAATGCGACCGGAAGCAGGAGGGGAGTTTGAGCGAGATACAGAGCCGGAGGGATAAAGCTCTGCCTCAGAGCCGAATTCACCAGGAGTATCTGGTCTGCTGATGGAAGAAACACTATGTCTTGGAGACCCTAACTTGCCGGTGCCAGCAGCTGAGGCGGTTCCAACGTGGCGAGATGCTTCAGATTTGGGGGTGTCAACGACACGGAGGATGCGTGTCTGGCGAGGGGCAGAAGAATCAGAAACACGAGAGGTTGTTGTAAGAGGAGTGTTTGGTCGTGAACCAATAGCAGAGACAGCAGAAACTGAGCCAGGTCGAGCCGTAAATGCAGAAGCAAACGTCCCAGATAGGGCAGATGTAAACGTTCCAGATAGGGCTCGCTCTGAATGCACAGAAGAGGTCTCTTGCGATGACAACGGCACGCTCACGCTAGCAGGGCTGGCCTTTGCACCCACAGGACTATCTAATCCACCGGTCTCTCTATCATCGCTAGAAGCAGGAACGTCTATTTTGTTCTGAATTCGAGGCTTACGAATTGGTTTCGCGACGGGTGATCCCAGAGAGATTTGAGATGCATCCTTAGTGCGCACCGATGAGTTCCCTGTGCGAATGCCAAACTCAGGACTAATTGGACGAGAGTGAGATGGAGTGGCCCCCCAGTCCAGGAGGCACGATGGGGGCCGGGGACGATGGTTTAGACGAGCCGCTCTGTTCTTGGAATATAGCAGATGCCGGGTGAGAGTGGGGCAAAGGAAGACCTGGCGGAAGGGTGGGTGTGCCTGCACGGCCAGCAGAATCACCGGGAAGTTGAGATTTCAGGAAACCAAATGTGTCGATAGGCTGGCTATCCTTCAATTGGCTGCTGAGAGGAGGGAAGTCATCATCCACTATTGGTTGCTAGTTAGCATCCAGTCCCGTAGCAAAGCAACGTGTGAGAGGTGCAGGTAATAGTAATGAGCAGGCAGGGTCATGAGGGGTCAAGCGAAGGGCAACGACTATGCGAAACGATTATCCGGGCAATTATGCAAGGTCCAAGAGTGCCAACAGATAATTACACGAGGTGCACCGACCATTCTGGTCGGTTACAGTCTAAGGCAGGAGCGTCTATGTAAACGGACAGTGAGACAAGTGGTTTCGAATAAGACCCTGATCCATCTGGTGGTGATTCAGGGTAGGGAGGTCTTAACGTACATTAATCAATGAGATCATCCACGGTCTTCAAGACGCTGGGATGACTATGAAGAGCCGAATGCAAGAAATGGATAGAAGGGAAAGACCAGCCGCCAGAATAAAAAGGAGACCCCAGGGGACATGCAGATATGTCCACGAAATGCAAGAAACACCTTGAGCCGGTAGACAAGGACCGGGGTAAAGCATGCATAAAAACAAGAGAATTCAAGGTCATCACAATACGCCATGGGTATGTCCACCCCTCGTATTGATCCAGGGCACCAAGCCCGATTGGCTGAAAAAAAGACATGATGCAATTCCGGCCCATTGTAGCGAGAAAAGGAAAGGAAAAAGATATCGTGTCATCAAGGGATACAGGCCCGTTAAAAGCACAGTAAAAGATATCATGGACCAGGAAGGCGCAAATAGAGAATGCACTGGAGTCAGGAACGTAAGTAGAGTAAGCAAGGGAAACGGGGAAAGGAAGTGACCACGGCGTTTCACCAGCGGCTGAACCCACCGCCGTACATCATCGAGGGGTTGTACCCACCTTGACCCTGACTCCCGTACAGCGCTTGTCCAGCAGTACCGTTGGCACCGATCTGATGCATTCTCGCCTGCAAAATGCTCGGGTCCGCAAGATCTACTACACCGCCTCCACCGGAGGAAGTGTTAGCGTGTCTGTGCTTCTTCCCCTTCTTCTTCTGCTTCTGTGAGCCGCCAGAGTCAGGTGCAGTGCCTGTCTGGGACCCATAGAAAGAGCTGAGAAGGCCATTGACGGGAGTCAGGGGAGGTGGGGTTTGGTGCTGTTGAAGGAAAGGGAACATAAACTCACGCTTTGCGGCCTCCTGGCCCTGTACACCACCCACATTCGTGCCGCTGCGGCCACGCAGTAGTTCACGCATCAACTCGGGCGTCTGCGTCCTTTCCCACGTTGGATCCAAGACCAAGGTTGGCATTTGAAGTAAATCCGTGTCCTTGGGCAAACATTCCGCCGCCGCTGATAGGAGGGGTTCCCGCTGTCTTCAGCCCAGGAGGGGGGCCCTGCACACCACTCGCGTAAAACCCGCTGGCAAGGGCGTGCTGAGGACTGGGAGCAGTCAGGGGATTGGGTGTGGCAGACTGCATCTGGCTCAGCATGCGTGCGTTGCTGATATTCTTTGTTCCAACCTCGTTGGCGAAGGCGAAGCGAGAGGACTGCCGGTTTTGAGCCTGAAGAGCAATTGAACTGAGCCAGTTGGGATTGGAATAGCCCTTGACGGGTCTGGTTGGTCGAGGGGAGTAGAGCTAAGAGGATCGGAAAGACCAGCTTGCTGGTTGCCTGCCGACTTCAGGAGCATCAACTGTTGTTGCTGAAGTGGCGTCAAGCTTCGACCAGCCAGGTTCAATCCTTGGAATTGATGACTGGTAGCCGAGACAGGAGAGCCAACGGTAGAGTTGTCGGCCGTGCCTTGCTGAGATGGCGGTTGGATAGCGCCATGCGACTCGCGCCCCTGGCGACCGCGCGGAGGGTTGACTTCTTCTGGCTCGCCACCAAGCTGGAGACTCCCGGCCTCGCGACTATCTTCTTCCGCTACTGCAGTTTGGGTAGCAGCTCACTCTCACGCTTGACACGCTCCTGCTCGGCCTTCTCACGCATTGCTCGGCGTTTGACGCCACCGTATGGATCAATGAAAGAGGGGTAATTTTGGATACGCTTGACTTCCTCCAAAGGGAGGTCAGTGGGGGAAAAGACAAATCGGAATTCGGGAGAGAGTATATCCTTGACCAGACTGTCAAACGGTGTTTCGGATTCCGGCTTATTGGGAAGGCTTGACGGGTTGGGAATAGGTGACCGTGCACTGGACTGAGAAGCTATTCGCTGCGCTTCCTGAACAACAGACGGCGGTTTCTCGATCCGCTTTGATTCTTCAGGGGCCATGGCAACAGTTACACCAGCAGGTCGGGGGCTCTGAGACGCTTGGCTGCCAGTCAAACTAGCACGGCGAGTCCTGATCGCAGCCGCATCCTTATTTGCCCAGCTGGCAGAAGAAGGTAATGCAGGTCCATCCGGAACAACCTGGCGGCCACTAACAGAATCATCCTTACTTGGCTGCCGTCGCATCGTGTGTGAGATCGGTTGAACGGGACGGACATTGCGGGGTACTGGACGGATGGTGCTGACGTTGACTGGACAGTGTGTTCAGCGAAGAGAGATCGGAACGACTATAGCTTTCACTATCTTCGCCAGTCTCGTGCAAAAATGTGCAGTTGCGGTTGTTGCATTGCTCATTGCGAAGGAACGACGAGCAATACTTGGTCGTTCCATACTGGGCCCTTAGAACACGATCGCCATTGACAGACCCGTCGACAGAAGTGATGCAAGTCGCGGCATCGGCCTTCCGAGAGAAGGTGACATAAACGCCAATTCCCTGATGCGGGTTGCCACCAGGCTTGGCCTTGCTGACCACAATTTTCTCAATATCACCGTATTGACCGAAATATTCCCTCCCGCGAAGAGTTTGAAGCAGTTGGTTCTCGTCACGGATGGTGGGGTTGAGACCGATAACATAAACCAAGTTCTTCTGGACGACACGAACTCCAGCTAGATTCTTCCGACTAGACGCTTCTATTTCCCGCTTTTCAGCCTCCTTCTTCTTCGCTGCAGCCGCTTTGCGATGCTTAAGTGCAAGATCTGCTTTGAACCTAAAGTGCAAGATCAGGTCAGCGGCCCTGCACAAGTGTAGGTACAGTTCCTTGCCAAACTCACTCTTCTGCATCTGGAATCTTGTATTGAATCGTGCTGTCATCGTACGGACGGCGGCAGTTGGGGCAACGACCCTCCTCGCTGTGGGTTTTAATATTGTTGTAGCAGAATTGGCAAATCTATAAAACATATGTCAGTGCGACCGTCAACACACATAAGCAGTATCGGCGGAGGTCGTCGGGGAGCAGGCCAAGACGCACCTGATACCCACAGGGGCACGGCTTGAAGTTCTTGTCTGAGAGGTCGAACTCTTCGATGCAAAGGGGGCTTAAAGGTACATGTCACGTAGCGAAGTCGCGTCATCATCTCGACGACCAATACATACCAGAATTCATCATCATCGTCGATGACGGAGTCGATCTGTTGGCGACTAGACATGGTCGCGACGAAAACTGTTCTAATGTGGAAAGGCGACACGGAAATCTCAACGCCGGTACCCAAACGAAAGGTCGGGTACACAATAGACAAAGGAGACAGAAGACGCTACTTCAGAGCCAGGATGAAAGAAAAAGAACGAGGAATTAGTAAGAGGAGAAGAGGAGAAGGGAAGGGAGGGGGAGAGATGATCGTATGAGGATGGACGGCGAGGGAGAAGGAAAGGAAGGAAATTGAAGCGCGGCTTCATTTTGCTGGCATTACCTGGTTGGGTTTAGCGCCACGCGGTGGTTTAGGTCATCTGCACGTGACTCCGCAGGTTCGACCAACCTCGATCCTCACAATCCGCCTTACGTGCCCTTCGTTCCCCCCTCCTGCCGCAGCCATTGTCCCCTCACCACAATGGCCTCTGCACGCTCCTTGATGCGCCTGGGTGCCGGCCGCTCGATGGCTTCGGCCTCCCGGTCTATGGCCCCTCGCGCTTTTTCGTCGTCCTCGCTGCAGTATGCCGCCAAGGCGTCAACACAACCGGGCGCCCCGGAGCCTGAGAACATGCGCCAGGCGCAACGGCCTCGTGCGTGACAACCCTGGTCAATTGGCTAACGGCGTCTTAATAGAGCTGACTGTCTTGTTTAATCTAGCCCAGGGACCCCTCCGTGCCCCCGTTGTCAACCCTACCGACAAGTACCAGGACAAGGCTGACAGCCTGCACACGTACGGACAGTACATCATGTCTTGCCTTCCGAAATATATCCAGCAATTCACCGTCTGGAAGGATGAACTCACCGTGTACACTGCGCCCGCTGGTATCGTCCCCGTCATGAGCTTCCTGAAGAACCACACCGCGGCCGAGTTCACCCAAATCTCCGATATTACTGGTGTCGATTTCCCCACCCGTGACCAGCGCTTTGAGGTCGTCTACAATCTTCTTAGCGTCCGCTATAACTCTCGTATTCGGGTAAAGACCTATGCCGACGAGGCCACCCCTGTTCCCAGTGTGACTGGTCTGTTTGAGGGAGCTCTGTGGTACGAACGCGAGGTCTACGACATGTTCGGTGTCTTCTTCACCGGCCACCCCGATCTGCGCCGTATCATGACCGACTACGGATTTGATGGCCACCCACTGCGCAAGGATTTCCCCTTGACTGGTTACACCGAGCTCCGCTACGATGAGGAGAAGAAGCGCATCGTCATTGAGCCCCTTGAGCTCACTCAAGCTTTCCGCAACTTCGAGAGCGGCTCTACCGCATGGGAGCCCGTCGGTCCTGGCCAGAACCGGACGCCCGGCTCAGTAAGCGAAACAATTTGCGATCATTTAGCTTCAACTGTCACTGACTCTTGCATTTATAGTTCACCCTCCCCACCCCCAAGCCCGAACCGAAGGAGGAGGAAAAGAAATAGAAAGGGAATGTACGCGTATTACCTATCTTTGCCATGTCTGTATGTACATATCGTTAATTGATGGCATTTCGCCTCTCCAACCAAACCTTCCGATCCACATGAAGATGTATGTATGTAGCTGGCGAGCCTCGGTCGGGTAGATATATCTTGACATCACCAAGTTGCGCTGCTAATTTTGCGGGTTTGCGATGGACCAATGTATCACCCTGATTTTGATGGAATAGTGTCTCTTGATGGCGCCTTTTTTTACGGATTGCCTTGAACAAGCGGACGTGCCAGACCTGTATCTATTTTATCGAGGTAAGTACCCACAGCTATGCATAGTGGGATCGAACACCGCGAGGCGGAGAGGAGAGCCTTGGCAAATGATCCGCGGCAGAAAAAAAAAAAGTCCGCGACCACCTCCGAGTTAATCCCCAGTCGCAGCCATACGCCTGAGTCCTCCATCTTCAAAAGCCATTTTATCTTCCTTCATACGTGCAGTCTCTGTTCGCATCTAGCACACTAAACATGCCCAAGCGCAAGCTCTCCGAGCTCAACGGCGCCGGGCGGACCGACGACAGCAAGACCCGCAAGCTTTCGATAAAGGCCGTCCGACTGACGAATAAATTTGACCAAGGCGTGCAACTCATATCGCGCGGGCTCAAGACCGCGCGTGGATTTGAACGACAGAAGCTGAGCCGTCGCGAAAAGACGGCGAAGTCGCAGGAGAATAACTCGACGACATTGGCGCGACTGCACGAAGAAGTGGAAGCATTGAAGGTACGGCTTGCAACGGCATTACGGGAACAATGTGTTATGATTGGACAGGAAGAGTGCCGACTGACTTGCCTCTAGGGACTTGACTATCAGGTCACCGCTGAGCGATACCTGTTCAAACAACTATCCAAGACTAAGCGGATTGCGGAGTCGCCGACGTTCAAGGAATTCCAAGAGTCGAAGAATGTCTCCACTGAGGGACCCAAGAGTACCGCAGAGGCCAATATCCTCGCGCGATTGTTCAAATCCAACCCGGTCAAGAATGTGATGCCTAATATTCTGGCAGAGATTCGAAAGTTACTGGGGATCGAAGAAACACCAACTGGGAAACAAGGCAATGCGGGGACCAGGAAGGATGTGCCAGCAAAAGAGAAGCCGAGCGCCTCGGCAAGCTCAACAGAAGCTGGATCTGAGTCCGAATCTGCATCGGAAGAAGGATAACGGGCAAGGTCTCCGTTCTGGAGACGATATGGGCGTTTCAGGTGACGATGAGTCCGGAATCGAAGAATTCTCGCATTTGGACGCGCGATTAGCTCGGGGCTCAGGCTCTGAAGGGAGGAATCCGATGATCAGGACGAAGATGTCCCCCGTGCAGGTAGCAATGAAATCACCGATGATATCTCCGATTCAGGCTCCCGTTCGCCGTCTCCTGCTTCTCTCAGCCGCCGATTCGCCACCATCGAAGAAGACCAAGGGAAGCAAGGCCTCAGCTACACCAGCCACCAATACTACATTCCTTCCATCCCTGATGATGGGTGGCTACTGGTCTGGATCGGAAGAAGCCACTGATGACGAAGCGCGAGGCTGCTGGGCCACCAAAGCGCAAGAACCGAATGGGCCAGCAAGCGCGGCGCGCACTGTGGGAGAAGAAATATGGCACCAAGGCGAATCACGTACTAGCAGGAACAGAAGAAGCACAAGAATAATCGAGACAGCGGATGGGATCCTCGGCGGGGAGCAAAGTGCCGATGATCGGGGGTGCCAGAGGTTACCGCGGTGGGAGAGGTGGATATTGGAGCTGGTGCCGGCCGCCCGCCAAACAGACAAGATGGCCGTACAGGCCCCGCTCGAACTCAGCATCAGGACAAAGGGGTAAGCCTCAGGGTCCGCCGAAAGATTCGGGACCACTTCACCCTTCTTGGGAGGCAAAGCGGCGGCAGAAAGAGCAGGCATCTACGGCCGTCTTTTCAGGGAACGAAGGTGGTGTTCGATTAGCGAGACTTCCCTACAGTTGCATGGCGTATTTTAGAAGCCAGGCATATTTGGGAGTATTGCGAATTCTGGAACTTGGCGCTTTCATGCCAACCAACTTATGGGTTAAAGCAGAGATTCTTGCCTTGTTTGGGAATAACCACAATGCTGTGCATATTGCGTCTCAAGAGAGAATCGGCTGCAAAGATTGAAGAAACTGTAGATGACAAGACTTTGCGAGATATGGTATATGGAAAGGGAAAAGGCAAAGAGAGACCAGATCAATCCAAAAATCGAACTCGCCCGCTAATAACGCATAGTAGAAACCCAAAGAGCAGAAGCGCATGACTCCTCCATGAATTAGAACAATTGTGAAATCGTTTCACCACCCGAGGAGGCTTCATATCAGTGCCAGCCATGCCTTGCGAATTCCCTTGCGTGTCCGTCTCAAAACATGGGATGGCAGTAAATTCGCCCAACTCCTGTGGGAAGTTCGAGACGAAGTGATCGAAGCCCCAATGGGCCAGCTGTGGGGGGGGGGAAGGGATCGGCATCCAGAAGCTCTTCATCCAGGCCGCCCAAGGGAGGCATCAGAGCCATTGGAGTTGTTAGGCATGAAGGCTGTTGGAGGCGTGATAGGTACGCCAGGGATGACATGATCTGCCGCGGACGGAGGATCAGAAGCATGAGAGGGCACACCCTGCCGGGCAGGCGAGTTGTTCACCGCATCAGCCTCTTGTTGTTTCCAGTGTGCCATTGTTAACGGCGAAACGGGGCCGGTTTTCCAAAGCATCTCCCAGTTCTTGAAGCGGTCATAGGCAGACTCGGGGCTGCCACCATTACTTTGAGATTGGTGGGATTCGCTCCAGACCTCCAATCGACGAATGGCACGTTCCAGCGCTTCGATCACACTGACGGCTGAGCGTGCAGAGCCAACACCCATCGACATGATCTTGATAAGGAAATACCCTGCTCCAAAGCCGCACCCAAACGTTCTGTACGTTTTGTCAGCCCCTGTGCTAGTATGACTAAGAGTGCTGCACGGCACGAGCTGAATTCGGTAAAGGATGCTCGAGCGAGACCGGCCTCATCCCGAAGCAGCCGACAGAGGTCAATAATCTCTAAGGCCGCCTCAACACAATCCGTCACAAGGCTCACTCGATTCTTTGAAAGCCCTGATGGGCCCTTTAGTGCAGATGTTTGGGAGTAGGCGTTTGAAGACCTTTGATATTGCTGAAAAGGAAAGGGCGGCCAATGAAGATTCGCGTTAGACAGTAGTCAAGTTTTAGGTGCACATTGGACCGGAACAGTGGACCCGCTCGGATGCAGATCTCGACAATTCGTCTCTTCCGGCAGTGTAGACCACCATTCAATCAGCTGTTTCCGTATGTTGAGCAACCGCTCGAGACAGTCCTGCTGTTGACCCTTTCGGCATGTTCGTAGAAATGAACTTGTTGATTTGTTAGCGTGGGAGCTTTATTGTTCGCCTTTACCTACCAAACTTACATCTCATTTGACACTTCTCCGAGTTTCAGAGTGAGAGTGATCAAAGCAATCATATTCGTATGATTCGAGGGTTGTGTGGCTGGCATCAATCCGGGGAAGTCAACAGGGAACGGGGCATCCACATCCGCATCTGACAAGGATGCCGGTCTTCCATGAAGAATACTGATTCGTCTGCAGACTTGTGAGCAGCCGATATATAGTGGGTTGGACGGGAATCACATACTTTTCGATTGTATAGGCTGTCCAGAACACGCGATTCCGGGCTTCTACCATTCGAGGAGAGAGCCCTTCCCCATGGTATCGGCGATGCATACCATTCTGGATCGCTAGTTTGAGTGCCAGACCAAAGTATGTGTAACACAAGCCAGATGTATCGAGAGGCAATAAATACGTCCCAATCAAGAGACAAGCCTGTACACTCCGCACCGACGCTGTAGCAATGATGTCTGGTAACAGCTTCGATGCAAATTGGTAAAATGTCAAACCAACCTCATCCTCGGAAAAGTGGTGGTCCTGATTGGCTGCAGAGTCCAAAGGCAGGCAATTTACTGGAGTTGGCGACTCCATATGGGCAAATTGAGTACCCACAGCTAGCACCATCAGAATTGAACAGACTGCACCGGCATCATCCGAGGACAAGCTGGAGGGGTTAGTATAGCATATATTTAGCTTTTCGCAAAGCCAGTCTTCTTCGACATAGAAGTTATTTGTCTGTGCATATTTGAAAAAGATCTGGACCAAGAATTCTGCCACATAGCGTGGAGGAAGACAGGTGATAGAGGCGGACACCAGAGAAGATCCAGATTGAAGTTGGGTGGCTCGCCATCGCTCCTCGAATGGTTCTACTTCAGTCGTAGCCTTGAAATCATTGAATCAGTGGATTTAGTTCCAGAGTAATGCACGTATGGATTGCACCTACATCTGGAGCGGCAGTCTTCATCCACTCATCGATCTTTTGGCGGATCTTCATCGAGAAAGTTCAGGTAAGAAAACTCCCCCGAGTACTCTGTCATCAAAACGCTATGTAAGTGACTGTTGCAACCGCATCCACAGGAGAAGATGACTTACGGGTTGTATTACCCGGGAGGGCTTTGATAGTAAAATCCTCCTCATCAATGGCTAGATCCTCCAGCTCATTGGCGTCCATCCTAGTCGAGCCAGCATCCGACTCGGAGTCACGGCGTTTACTCTTTAGGTCCTCGGCAGCCTTCCGCAGCGACTGGATATCAAATGTGATGTTGGGAACATAAAAGGACAATATACGCTCCATATAGTGGACACGCTCTGCCTCGGCAATCTCATGGCGGTTGATGGAAGCAGCCCGCTCAAGTAATCTGTGGGCACAATTGAGACTCAGTCAGCCTCCGGATGGTGTGCTTCAAAATCATATTCCGAGATGAGCAGAACTCACGAGACAGAAGACGCGCGGCCCTTCTCATCGGGATCAATATGGGTGAAGTTGCACTGGCGGCGATAGCGGAGACATCGGCGACAAGGTACACCTCCTTCACATTTCTCTTTTACTCTGCGACAGCCGTCACAGCTGCACCAGACCGAACATGTTAGCTCGAGCTCTGCAACGCACCACAGGGTGTAAGGAACGCAAGGAACAGCTTACGCTCGGACTGCTCGTTTGCGATTCTCCTCGGCTACACGGGGGCGCTTCTGCGGCGGTGCAGGTGTTGAAGTCGGATCATCCATTGCGGGTGGTGTCAACGAGGGCGAGGTCGAAGTCGGCCGGGCATCGTTTGCGGAGATGTTGCGGAGAAGGCGGAGCCGGATCACGGATCACGTCCGGAGACCTTGAGCCACCTGAGTGGTTATGGGGAAGTGACTCAATTCGAGAAATAAAGTTATGGGGGAAAGAGAGGAAGAGGAAAGTCGGGAAAGGGAATGGGTGGCACTTATCGGTCTGATAACAATTCCCACGGTTTGCGGCCCCGCATCCTGGCAGACTTTGCCCAGGGTCACTGATCCCGGCTGAATGCCGGTCTGCTTAACGTCAATTATTGGAGGTTTCAAGCCATACACCCTATCAAGACTACCACATATACACTTATAGTTCTATGAAGTTCCTCTAACGATCACAATGATCACCACAGTTCATGTAACATCAGACTAACTTTCTTAGCATCGCGTGTGATCCACATGTACGACGAACCAAGTTCGGATAGTGCATGCATAACTAGCACTGAAAGTGGCCTATTTTAAAGACTAGTCGCAAACCAACAACCCCAGATAACTTATGTAGTACAAGAAAGACTTAAAATCCATCGACACTTGTTCCGAGACCTTGCTCGCTTCCAATCTCAAGCAGCTTCCTCCCAACCACGAGATCCATCAGCCCCATTCCCACACACTTAAAGATAACATTGCAGCCATTTCGGAATCTCAATATTCGCCTGATAAGCCCTGTTCTCTCTAGCATATCCCCCATCTCCACCAATTGGCTTTCCGTCATCTGGGCCGTAATCAGTTCACCCGACTCCTCTAAACAAGCTGATTTGGAATCAACGTAGACCTTGCCCCACCAGAGAGCAAAGTCTCAGTATCAATTTCATGCATATGAGGCTTATACGATCCAATGAGAGAAATGAAGCGTTGTTTAGGAGCAGACTGCAGCGCCTCAAACTTGAAGTTCGGCTCTGAAGACGGTGTACAGCTGAAGATGGCATCAGCAGCCTGCAGCTCACTCAAAAGCCTCCCGTCATAGTCCGCTGCACCCTCCTTGGCAAAAGTGCCAATAGAAACATTAGGATAGCGCTTTCGCAATTCACCTAGAACATCGCGCTCCATCTCATCAAGTCGTTGACGACCCCGGTTAATGAAAGTCACCCGTCGGATCAAAGTCCGGGTAAAGCAGTAGTGCAAGTCGGGCATGCCACTCAGCTTGACGACCAGATCCCATCACAAGAATGTTCTCTTTGTGGAGCTTACTACATCTCACGAAGAGTGCTCATGGATGCAAGGGCTGTGCGGAATGCTGTTACCTCTGCGGCAGCAAGAAGACCCTGTAGTCGTCCTTCGGGTGAGAATATGTTGATTGTCCCTTGGATACCGCTGTTGCCGACCGTGACAACTTTCACGGCGGACGTAGTGGTATCCGAGACCGGCATGAAAATACATGAATTGTTCGCTTTTGTTGTAAAGACGGTCCGCAATGGCTGATGGATCAGTTTCTCGGATTCAGGGACTGTTGGCTTGGATTCAGCACTGTACCCCACAAGTGCGGAGCCTAGGACCCCGATGAAGGCGTGGCATTGCTTCTGTGTTAAGCTGCGGAAAATGCGCGATACGTCCGGTTCTGAGAGGATATGCATTGTTTGAATTGATGAATTGTGATGAAAGTATTTGATGTAGACGTTTAATGATTATTTTGAGTAGTTGTTGGAGTAAGGAAGAAAAGCCAACAAGATCCGGTGAGGGGTGAAAAGTGGATAGTATCCCTGATGAATACGCGCCTAATTTATGCTTCTCCACAATTGGAAGGACATTCCGGATACTTCGTTATTTGCAAATCCAAATTATCAGGATAAGACTTGTCTATTTTAGCAACCACCTTTATGAACAAGAAGCATGACTCATTAAACGCTAACGCCCATCATAAATGCATCCCAGCCTGCGCAAGGGCAGTGAACAAAATCCTGGGGCCAAAGGGCATAAAAAAGGAAAGGAAAAGGAAAAGCTAAGCAGATGGCCCGCTAATCAAGAAAGAATGAGAATGGAACCATGCAAAACGGAAGCGAAGGGGGTATCTCTATTTGCTGCCTCCAATCATCCGGCGCTTCAATTCAGCGAACATCGCCACCTGGGAGTCTTTGGTACGTCCGACAGCCTCGGTGTTCTCAATGGCACGGCGCAAAAGGAAACCCATGCACTCCTTGACGGATCCCCAAGTCAAAAGCTTGAAAACGTTGGGGGCCGCCATGGGCGTGGCACCGACACTGGCCTCGGCACTCTCGAAGCCCTGAAGAAGCTCAAGGCTCACCTCATCAGCCATGCCCTGAAGC